>NW_026912778.1:9926875-11155000 GCF_034315485.1 Pezoporus occidentalis | reverse complement strand
ACCAAATCTAGTGTGCTTATACAGATAGATCCTTCATTGCTTCCTCTTGCTTAACTCATTCAGTGACCCTCTGTACAGAAAAGAGGTCAGCATCTGTCCCTTTTGGTCTTTTAGTCTGTTAGCCTGTTAGTAGGTAGGAGAGCCAAAATATCGAGCATTACATCCCAAAATAACCATTGCCCTTTTGAGTATATCGGTCACCATAAAACAAAGACATTCCTAAGGAATAAGCATTCCTTTGAGTTTTCAAGGTGTTCTCTGCAAGCAGGTACAAATCTCTACAAGATTTGTCAGCTTTTGGTGGTTTTGGTAAATATCAAGAAGTTCAGTCTAAAGATTTTTTTTCTTTTACCCTCATCCTTCCCTGTCTTAGAGTAAACTTTCAGGTTACTTCACCACCATGTTTTTAATAGACCATTTCAGGCATAAAGAGCAGCACAAGGTGACTGATATTTGAGAGAAGCTCAGAGAGACCAGGTTTCTTAGAAAACAGCATGGAATGACAGTATGGGAAGATTTCACATGGTACAATGAACATTTCCTGTGTTATGTACATCTATTGATATTATCTTAGTTTGACCTGTCCAGAGATTTTGAAAGAGAAGTTCACTTTCGTCTTCCCAGCTTTATCTTTGCTTCTTTTTAGGTTCTGCTTACAGAACCAGCACATTAGTCACACTCCTTCTACACCATTCTAAACCTCTACATTCCTTCTAAACCTCAAACAAGTTGCCAGTGGGACCTGAGTCATGTGTGGGCCTTGTCATGGCCTTTTTCTAAATAGCTGGAATACTTTTTTCCTGCTAAGATGACATTATAAAGGGGTGCAGTTGTGTAGGAGGTTTTGATATAACTTTAAAATCACATTTAATCTCTACGCATGTAAGATTTCTGCAAGGAAATTTCTTGTATTTTGATGACAGTAGTAAAGAATTATGTCAAGGCATTTTTGTCTGTGTTGTGCATAACAGAATGGCCATTTCAGTTCTTTTTTTTTTTTTAATCACAAAAAAAGATACTGAAAACAATGCCCAGGAATGCTAACAAGCAAGAAAGAGGAAGTTATATTCGAGCTACTTTGTGCCCTCCTCCCCTGTGATGTTACCACTAGCATCTTGACCATTTTGGTTACTACTGGAGGGGAAAAAACCTCAAATCCTTTCCTGATCTTGGAAGGGCTCCAAAACAGAGCACATATTCCTTGCTTAAAAGTGACCTGTTTCAGTTTTTTTCTTAATCCCTGCTAGATTCTGGTTTGCCATTATTAAAACTCCACAGCGAAGCATTTACTAGCTTTGTCCCTATATTTACAATACCTTTTGACTGAGATGTCTAAGAGCTTTAAACATATGCTTTAAGCAGTGAACGGTTGGCGCTGACATTTGTTACAAATCTTTTCAGAAGGCCTTGTGGAATCGTTCTAATCCGGGAAGAGCCACTGACTCACTGTGTGATCTGACAGAGTGACATATCACTTGACCTCAGTCTCAGCAGCTGTAGAACGAGGTGGAAATACGGGGCCTGACAGAAAAGCAGAGGGTGTCTTTTGGCAGAGCTTTCCACAGCAAATAAGTTTCAAATCCACAGCTTGGCTTCTTTCTTATTCCTCCAGAAGTCTGAGATGAGTTTTAGATCAAAAATAGGGTTTGCAGCATTTCTTCTTGGCAGCGGGAAGACGTGTGAAGCAGTCATATTAGTTACTTGTGGTGGCATAAAACGCCAAGGCTGGGGTTTACAGATGGGCTGAGAAGGCGACCTCCGACGTAGTCATTTTTGCAGGCCGGAAACAGAAGTGGTTCAGCCAAAACCGTTCCTTCCTTCCCGCCCCTCTGCGAACCACGAGGCAGCTGCAGTAGGGTACGCGGTGACCGCCGCAGCTGCCTGCAGAGGGGTTCGGCCGCCGCCGCTGCCGCGCCGGGAGCTGCAGGGGGCGCAGCGGTCCCGTGCCACCTGCACCGGCCCGACCCGGCCCGGCCCGGCCCGGCCCGCGGCGCTGAGCAGCAGGGGGAGCGGCGAGGGGTTTGCTGCGGCGAAAAAGGATGTGGTGTGCGAGCAGAAGGGAACGTCCGCACTTTGCCCCCGATGATTTGTGGTGGGAAAGTGGAGGGGTTGTTTTGGGGGTTTTTGTTTTCTTTTATTTTCTGTTTGGTTATAGGTGCTGTCAGATACAGTGCGTTGCGTTCTCCATGAGATGGCTATGGGTGCTTTAAAACAGCAGATGAAACGCTATCCCATTCTGCCAGCCCCAAGTATGGGAGCTCTGGTAGAAGTCCAGCACTTGCAGCAGCAGCGCTTTCCCCTGCCAAATTTCCTGACATTGACATTACCAGTGTTCAGACCTCAACTAGCTCCTGACCGAGGACAGCCTTAAACAAAATGCCATTTCCCTGCCCATTCAGCATGTTTACATTTAACCTTAAGTTTCCTGCTATTTATTCATGTGAAATTTCTTCCCCACCTTAGCTGTTCTGTCTTATAATTGGGTAAATCTTAAACATTACTTAAATATCTGGAAAGCCACTCTAGTTTGCATCTGGATAGCCCCTCTCTGCAGAGAAATCTTTGGTGGGCATAGTACTTCTGCTGGTGCATGTCTTTGCTGTACACTGCAGAGCAGAGGGAGAAGGGAGGCAGCTAATGGTGGCCAGGGGGACTTGGACTCTTGTGAGCCTTGGTCTGGAGAGTGACCTGGTGAGGCAGGGGACTGAAAATGTAGGAGGGAGAGCCCTTCTAGCTGATGAAACTTTAAGACGGACTTAAGGCTGCTGTAAGATATTTTAAACCAAACTGTCCAATATCAACAGGAGTTTAAGGAGCAAACAGAAGGGTCCATCCTCAGGTACATGACATGCCCAAGCAGCATGAGCTAAACTGGAAATAAGTGCACAAAAGCAATCTCATTCCAGGCTGTAGCACAGCTTCTGCTAGAGCTGTCTGGCACAGCCTCAGGAGCTGACGTCCTGCTTGAACTGTCATGTCCCACTTGCATTCCTGAGCCATCAGACGACAGCATGTGGATGCGCAGGCAGCAGTCAGCAGCACATGCCAAGCAAGTTTCGTACAAAAATAGAAACACAATAGATCTTTCAATTTTCCAGTGCGTCTTCCCCAGTCCTTACCCATTTTACTTACAGTGAAATGTAGAGGCATGTGAGGTGCTGTGTCCTAGTTGCACTTGGTCTGTGCACATCTCAGGGTGTTCTGATCTAGTTTTAATCCAGGCAAAACCAAGTAGTTTTGATTTGAGTCTGGCCAAAAGTTTGAAGCAGTCATATTGTAAATGGGGTGTTGGTTTGTGCCTTTTTCATAATTCTGCTATTCAGATTTTGCTCCATCTTATTCTCATATAAATCAAACTGAATGAACTTGAAGGTCTGAAGCAATTACAGACCAAGGAATCTTAAAAGTGCCAGCCCATGGGAAGATACACCTGCCACATCCCTTTTCTTGGGCGTACCAGCCATCTTACTATTGATCTCATTGCTGTTAGTGACCTGGTGCCTCAGGCACAGACAGTTGCACTTGGGTGCCTGACTCCTCTAATTTCAGCTGCTGGGGCAGCTGAAGCATGACAGTTCAAATCATTCCGGGCCAGGAGTACATAATGTACGTCCCATGCATAATGCCACTGCTACCTTTGGATGGCTTCACCTACTCATACAGTTTTGAATTAGGTATTTAGGAGTTGCTTCCATTTCTCTGTGACAACTAGGCTATTATAACTGGACAGTTCTTTAAAAATAAAAATGAATTTCCACTACAACCTTTAATTTAAGGTGCCACGAACATAAAAATAAACAAGTTACATTCTGTTTCTGATTTTCAGACACTTGTACATGAATTGCCAATATACCAAGAGCAGTTAAGACCTACAGAATATTTTTGTTATTTTTATTTCATAATTTCATGCTGGTTTTCTAACACGGCTTTGAATTACCACTGTGACTTCCTGTATTTCTGTGAAGAAGAAGAAAGAAATGTTCTCCATCCCAGGGATATGTGATGCCATACTTGCTTTTTTTTTTTTCCTTTTGTTCTTGATTTTCTAGAGGGGATGTCTCATGAAAAAAAGAGTCAAAGATGATAACAGTTCTAGGCAAAACTCTTGCATCATTTAGTCTAGGTTTCTGAATTGGGTAATACAGCTTTCTATGTATTTACACTTGACTTTCAATTAAATCTTGGATGTTTGCAGCAACGTCATCTCAGCAGTCAGGGAGACTTCGTGAAGCTGTTTCCTTCATTTAGTAGCCTACCATAAGATTTAAAATTTGATATATAAATTTTGCGTTTTTATTTTTCCCTGGCAGCTTCTAATCAATATAAAAATGTGAAAATACCCTTTCCTTTAATTGTTAATGTGTTTGATTGTGTATAAATTGTATTTTTATGTGCTAATCCCAGATAAAAGTGTAGGAAACAGCATGTATGTTATCTCTGGAATGGGCAGAGTCTTTATAGAATGATATTACTTCTGTAGACTTTTTAAGGGGCTCTGTTCTGGTGGTATTCAGCAATATGATTTCTGCTTCCATTATTTTTTTCCCTGTATGTCTTCCCTTTAAAGTAAACCAAACCAAATTATGTAGGACCACTAGGAAATTCTTTGAGAGGAAGGCTGCAATATGCATCTGTACCAGTCAAACAACTTTCTAATTCCCAGTTTATTTCCTGAAGACACCTAGATAGGGCTGAGCTGCTGGGTGTCTGAACTTCTTCCTGCTCTCAGTATTTTATCTGTTATCTCAAACACTGTTCAGAAGACCCTATACTGTATAAAAGAGCATACAGAAATTGTGACCAGCCACACAGTGAGTATATTAAAGGTTCATCCTCCCTCCTGCAAAACATATTTAAGGTTGTTTAATATTATAATATTTGAAAAAAAAAAAAAGTCCAGAAATGGGCTTTTTTCCCCTTTTTTCATAACTGAGAAGAGCATTCCCATTCAGGGAGTGGGTAGTTCAGAACACTCTAGTGTTTCAGACCCTCTGATTTTGAAGCTGGGGACTAACTCAGTAGTGCTTGCACATTTTGAGTGGGAGGGAAAATGTAAAGTGTACTTGAAAACACTTGTGTGCTAGACACCACCATCAGGGATCAGACCCCAAAGGGCAGGTTTACACTCCACTTTCCACCTTTGTGTTTGTCTTACTGAGTGTCTAATCAGCTAAGCCAAACTTCCTTTACTCTAAGGAGGATTCTTTGGGCCATTTCATGATGTATTTATTAGTGCAAACTATCTGTTCAGCTTCAACAGGATTTTTTAATAACAACTTTCTTAACGTTGTTCTGCTTTTGCATGTCTTTTTATGATCTTCTGCATTTTTGTCCCCCTTTACCTTTAGCTTTTCTGCTGAAAACTTTTACAACAATAGTGATCATCTATTTACATGGGCTTTGCTTTTTCTTAAGAATAGATCTTTGTGTTTCAGTAAGATCTGTGGATCTATTTTGAAATATCTGTTGTGAAAAAGACAACATTTTCATTTGAAAGGCAGCATAATATTCTGGTTTGTCTCATCACTTACTCTGCCTTTTAATTGCTGTAATTTTTTTCTCCCTGCAGGAGGTTTAAACATCCATGCACTGAATAGAGAAATAGCACATTAATTTCACAGTGACTTTACACAGTGAAGGCTGTTATTTGTAAAATGCAAACATCCCAGAAGTCTTTAACAACTAGTTGTAGCTGCTGCACCTTGAACTTGGTGACAGGACTTCCCCAGAGCCTACTTGGACTGCCTTCCTCTGGCTCAGAGAGAAGGTTGGTTTCCTCATGTTACTTCATAGCTGCTGAAGTGCTACCTTCCTTTTCTAATTTTCCTTTTTGACGTATTTCCAATATCTGTAGGTATTTACGTACAAACAGGTATCCTCATGTATGACTTCCACTGCCTCTTTACTGAAGGCTAGCTGAGAAAATCTCTGGCACCATCCTTTGCCTTCTGCATTGTGAAAATGCAAGGGATTTCAACAGCTTGGCTGCCTGAACTGGGGAGTGCTGAGAAGCTCTATGCAGAATGCTCTGTGAAGACAAATCTTAAACCAATGGCAGTATTAGAATTAAGAAAATTAATAAGGCAAATTAATAATTATAAGATGTGATACATCTTAAATACAGATGTAATAGATGCTCTGATCTCTGATTTACATGCATGAAAACAGAGGCAGAAACTGTGCCTGTGTGCATCCTTAAGTGCCGTAGCAGAGATGCAAGTAGAGCACAGCCTTTCTTAGCATCCTACGTACCGGTCCCCACAGTCTCTGAAGTGAAAGAGTTCTTTTAATAACAGGACACTGAAACAAACACAAAATGTTAAAGTTGTATACTAAGTATTTCTCTTGTGAGCTGCAACTGTATCCATTTGAAATTATGAGCAAGAAGAGATTTGGCCTGTGATGCTTGTTCCTGAGATGACTGAGCTCTTAATGCTGTATAACTCTGCTTTTGGGTCCAGCCTTTTTAAAATGCACCCTTACAGCCCATGGAGTGAGACCATAGCCCCACAGGCTCCCTGGTTACTGTGTGCCAAAGGCTGTGGAAGGTAACTCATAGCATTTTAGTGACATGCTGACATTCGTATTGACCAAATTCATCCTCACACATCAATGTTCAAGGGAGAAAGGAGGTTTTTCTGGCCACAGGGAGCAAACAGACTTTCAATATGGCTTATGTGTGATTTTTTTTGCATGGCCTGGGAAACTCACTCACTGAACTTTCAATCTGAGTTAATGTTTTAAATGTAGTATTACCAAACACATTTGTTTGGTAATTTAAAATGCCATCTATTTTTCACTTGAGTAGCTCTTACTCCAAAGTAGCATGAAGAAGGCTGGTTTTGAGAAGAAGGCCTAGAACTGGCCAAGAGGAGGGAAATGCCATGTTTGAAGCAGAAGCCTGTGAGATAGCATTCTGCATAAACCTGCCAGTCTGGTTTCAAGATGTGTATCATGGGGCAGTTTTGCTATCCCCAGCACCACTACTGATGCTTGTCCTGGAGAAAGAGAATCCATTATGATCTGTCCTGGCCAAATATCTACAGTCCTTTTCTGGATTTAGTGAAAAATCCGCCTTACCAGCCAACCTTCAAGTGTATCTCTGCAAAAGGGCGTAAAACCCAGCAGGACTCCCTTATCACATGGCATTAACTGACATGACACTGACATTTTAGATATGTGTGACTTCTTGCCTCCAACCCCCATGCTGAGATCTCATGTTCCTTTTTTCCACAGGGTCATGTTGTACACAGAGTCCCCACTGTGGCTTTGCACTGCTGGGTCAAGGGAAACATGAGATAACAATTTTTACCCTTTCCTAGTAATGGTTAAATTTGGAGAAGGAAAAACAAAAGGTGTTTGTGGATATCATCTTTGAGATTGGTTTTATAAATCAGTGCAAAATGGAAAGATGGACCCTTTCCAGGGCTTTTGACCTCCTGTACCTTTAAGAGAGGGGTAGTGGGATGGCATCTAACAGGCTCTGTAGCTGTCACAGATTTTAACTGTTTTCTTCTGAATAGCAAGTGTGTGATTCAAAGAGGGCCTGGCAAAAGCTTGGTGTATTTTTGCAGTAGCAGCACTGGAAATGCTTAATGGATGTATGAGATCCAGCATCCATGTAGACTGTTGTTGTTTTCTGCAACTTTCTGTAAGTTTGGGGAAAACTTAATAAGTACTGTTTCTCTTTCTTTCTTTAAAAGAGACAGGGGGAGAAAGCCTGCATTTTCTGCCATTTCCCGAGAGGCTTTTTATCTGTTTAAACCAACTAGGGATTTTTCACATATTGACATAAGCATTCATTTGCTAATTTGCTGGACATTAAACTGCACAGCATTCTTGAATGAGACTGAAATACTTGGGTACTTAGTGCTGCGCAGAGCCCACATCATTCCCAGTACACATATGGTTTTCCTCCTCTATCTCCTAGATAAAAGTCACTGTTTGATCGCCTTAAGGAAAAGAATGAGTTAAATGGACCAATATTCTAGCCTTGGCTCTAAAACTGGGCCTTTTCAGAAACTCCTCAGCACCTGCAGCAGCTAGGTCATTTGCACATACATAAATAAATAAATTAACAATGAATAAATAATTTAATCCCACCACACAATGCCACCTTGCAGATCTGATCCTTTGCTCCCAGTGAATTTGTCCATTCCTAATTCTTTTTGATAAAGTCCTCAGATACTTGCTGACTGTCAGTCTAATTTTCTTATTGTTTTCGCTTGATTAGTTCTGTATGACCTAAGGTCGCCCTTAAAATCCACATCTCTCGTGAAGACTCCGAAAGGCCTTCTTTTTTTTCAAAGGGATGGAAAGTGCCTGCCATTTCTCCGGACAAAAGCCTGGAAGGTTTTCAGTTATTAGCCTCCCAAAGCACCCCTTTCGCTCACCCAAGCGCAAAAAAAACTCATTAGGGGGCACCTTTCTTTCTGGCTTCTTTATCTGACGCATGTAGGGTTTACGTGTTTCAAGATTTGCACGTCTTGGATGAATTTGGACAGCCTCCCTTTTAACCCTGCCGGCCCGTGGTTATGCCCACCACAGACATTCACCGTAGCTCCATGCCCTTAACCACCTGGAGATGCTCCGTCTTCTTAAAAGCTGCTTTACACCCTGCTCTGTGGTGAACAGAAGACACTTCAGCATGCTGCTGCACTTTAAAGCCATGCTCCCGTGGGGTGCAGTGGAAAGTCAGGCAAGGCTGCCAGCTGCCAACAAGCTCCACATTTTGAGCTCTGTGATTAAAATACAAAATCAAAGTTAGTGTCTCACTCATGCAACCCTTATTATCGTCAGAGGGATTTACAAGACTAAGGCGGTAGAGCCCTGAGAGCCTGCTGTGGCTGGGCTGCATTATGCCCAGGCCTGCTTATTCTTTTTTAAGCAGCAAGGTAAATACTCTCATATTGGCTGAGTTGCCTTCTTGAGACGTGCCAGGTGGGCTAGAAAGAGTCCTTAAAGATATGTCCTCATACACATTATATCTGGGCATCTTGCCTTTCACAGGGAGTGTGCAAAGTCGCTGTCTCCTTCATTCACTTAGGCTGGCAGAGGTTATAAATCAGGACAGCATCTGATCTGCCGTACTTAAACAGTACTGCCCAGCAATGCTATAGATATGGTTACCTTTTAAAAAGAAAAACAGCCTGAATTTTTGCCAGCAGCAAAGGGATGTTTCTCATTCACCTGGGCTCTGGTATATTTGTTAAGGACAGACATTGTGTGATTGAAAAGAGAGGTAGGAGCAAACCAGTTACGCTTCTCTTTCAGAAAAGGGCTGCCTAGTCTCTTTGATGAGAGACCTCAGCTCAGGCTGGGCTCTGAGTCTAAAGAGGAGAAAGAAGCAGAGAAAGAGAAGGAAAATAAGCAGATCCAAAACACATAGGTGGAAGATGTCCTGGGCAGGTATAGAAAAATAGGTGCCGCAATACTACTTCTTTTTGTCCTGAAGAGCAGCTTGTCTTCCACTGGAGTAGAACTGTGATCCCTCTGGGTTAACATTTGGTATGAAAGCTCAGGGCTGCAGATGAGGTCCTGCTTCCAAGCAAGCAGGTGACAATTTTGTGGCAACTAATCTTGGTCCTGGCCATTTTCAGGGATATTGTCCTTGTCAGGTGGGAAGAATGCACCATTATGACCACTATTTTTTTTTCCTAACTTAGCAGTTCCTCTGAAATCCCCCTGATACCACAACGTTACCTCAGTCTGGTTTTCCTCTTAAATCTGCTTCCTCTGAAATCTGTGTGAATCCTTATTCAGAGGATTTTCTACCTGAGCAAGCATCATTTTACCAATCTGATATCTGTTGGCGTAAAGCTGTGATCCTTACAAAAATTTCCAAAGAAAGACATCAGTTTGCTGGTTAAGTCCACAGTTATTTGGCTAATAATTAGAATAAATTTATATTTTTCTTCAGAATAGTCACTATCTATTGATGTTGCTCATTTCAGTAGCATTACTTTTCATCTTTTGGAGTACTGAGGGAAGGTTTGACATCCAGCCAGAAATAGCATGTGAAGTCTGCAAGCTTGAGAAACTTACTCTATGATTCCATGGCACACTGTATTTTCAGGAGTTTGTGAGACATTTGGCTGCTCCTTGAGCTCTGCATGTTTTCCCATTGCTGAGCATTTTCCACCCTGAAAAGGAGCTGGTATCTTAAGGTTATGAAAAAAATCAGCTGTGATTCTGACCTCCTTCCTGGTGGTCAGGGTGTGGGTAAATCTAATTTATGTCAGTAGGAAAAAATGGTGGTTGTGGAACTGTTTATAACATGACGCACTGTTCCAAAAATGTAACAAAACTGGATCAGTAGGGGGTTCAGCACCAAAATAGCACCTAAGGATAAGCTTTCTGTTACGCACAAAGCAGATCCTTCAGCAGCAAAACTAGCTGATGATAAATCCTTTAAAAAAGTATTGTTTTTCTAAATAAGGGATTAAATATTGTATATCCTGTAATGTATTGATGTGTGATGAAATGCCAGTTCTTAAGTACATTGCTATTATACAGGCATCTCGGAGGTAAGCCAGTGCCAAGCTTCTGAGCTTGATATTTTGACAACCACAGAAAGAACATTGTCTTTTTGTGGATGGCTAATAGTTTTGTCTGAAACGGTACTTGCTGGAGGGAAATAGTAAACACCCATTTTTCCCACCCAAATTTCTTTCCACTTCTTCTAGCAGTACATGCAACTAATACTTTAGAAATATCTGTCATCTGGGATAACCAGCCACTGGGACCCTTAAACACCCACTGGCTGTTTCAGTTCAGTGGCTGGACTTCCTACACCTTCAGTCTGCATAACAGGCACACAAGAAGTTGGATCTTCTTTTAAAATGAGCAACAGGTCTTGCAGATGAGATGGAAGAAGTTTCTATTTGGCCGAGTCACTGGAGGCTAAACTTCTTTTAATTAGATGTGATTTTTAGGCATGGAGATGTAGAGCCCCTCTGAAGTATCCGAGCAGATAAATTAAGCTACTTACCAGGCAGCAATGAGGGTGGGATTCAGCTGCCCTGATTCTTCCTCTGCATGTATATCTGAATCCGACCTCCTGATCCTTTATCCCCTTCTGATTCAAAAAAGGAAAGATATATTCCAAGGAAAATCAATTCATTTTTAAGGGAGAAACTGAATCAGTCTGATAAACTGTCCTATAAGAGATGCCTGTTTGTCGCTTTTGACAAGAAATATTGCTTAGAATGGTGAATTCAGTCTTAGACCTCTACCTTTGAGACATGTAATAGTTTTGAAAGTCAGATGCTCATAAATTTCAGTATGTCCTTCTATTATCACACCACTGCAAATATTTTACCTTTATGGTATGATGTTGCTTTAGTACAAAATAACTTTTCCAAATATACGAGTGAAAAAATCTCATTGGTCCCATCCTATCCTTGTATTTTTGTCTGGTAAGGAACAAAACTTGCCAGCATCCTGCATGTTTGTGTACCTACAGGCTCTAAAGCACACTATTTCCCCACCTTATGACTTGGCCAGCTGCGATGAGATTTTCATGGGGGGTTTGTGCCCTACTAAATGGTTATAATTTTCCTGAAATAACTTATCAGCTTGATTTTTTCAGTCAAAAAAATCACAGTGCCTGAAAGACTCTTAGAAAGGCCTTTAGGAAGCTGGATACTGGCAGCAGGTGCTACCTCTCTGTTCCAGAACTCTAGTCCCAAAGTCCCCTGCTGGAAGAGGGTGAAGTTTATCATTCTCTCTCTGAATTGGATCCTAATCTGAAAAGGCAAATTGATTACAAATCTTTTTTGGAAAAAGCTCATTAAAAAAAGCTAGCTAAATACAGCCAAAAAAATCCCCTTGGCAAACCAGCTATAAATTAACATAGAATATTCTCATGACTAGAACAGCATTTCACTTCTCCCAGTTACCTATGCTTCTAGCTCTGTCATATACCTCTTGCAGGGATGCTTGTCTTACCTACTTGTTGCTTGCCATATTCAGTAAGTTGCTTTGTGAAGTGGTGGTAGAAGCTCCTTCTGAGAGCATAAAACAAGCTGAATGTAGCACAATTTCTACCTGCATGGAGCATACGAAAGACCAAGAAAATTAATGCTACTAAGAAGATTAATTTTCGGAAAAGGAGAGGCAAAGGTGCAGCACAGAGAATTGCAAATAGCTTTGAAGAAGATGAAATACTAGGTGAAAGCATGCTGTTTTGCTGCTTGGAAGCTCCTCACCATGGAAAGGAGGATCCTTTGACCTCATGGAGTTGGATTAGCTCCTGTGTGTGCACACAGATGGAGTTTGGCCTTTCATTGAAGCACAGATTGTCCTGCCTAGTTGTGGTTTTGTTGTTTGTGGGGTTTTGCCTTGGGGGAGTATTTTATGCACTGAGTACCAGAGGCAGTAGGACCTGTTTTGTAGCTGTTCTGCCAGTTTCATAATCAGACTAATTGTGTGTTCAGGACCAGGTTAGATTGTTTACTTTCTATGTATCTTTGTAAATATCTGGCTGCATAGCTGAATTAATAAAATGAGTGTGAGGAGCCACTGAAATATGTACCTGTTTGGTAAGCTCTCTGCTGATGCAACACCATTGTGTCTCCCTGTGGAAGCAACTGTAGCTTCAGGCATCTCCAGGAAGCTTTGCCCACCTCCATATATATATGCATATAGTTAACAAGCATGTAGGAATCTCTTGTTTGTTTTAACATACTGCCTTTCCTGCAGATGGTGAGTTGTAGCATGCTGTAAACAGGGGTTCTTTTAATCATCATTTTATTGGCTTTCATAGATCTTTGCTATCTAACAGGTTTGGCATTATGCGGCAAAGGATATGTATACTTTTGCTCTTTTTCCAGTTGCTTTCTCTCCTTCTCCAGACATCAGAGATAATTTACAGTACTTTCAGTAATAAAACTCCCAACCCATGTTTTTTCATCATTAAGAGTGGAGAAGGTACTGTATGAAAAAAGTCTGTTGCATTGAAAAATTATTATTACATCCTATGATAAAAAGGGGGTTTATAGTGGAATATGCAGGAGTCAGGTTATATTGATTCCCTTAGAACACTCCAATATATAGTTGTGCTGTATTTAATCTATGTTGTCTCAAAGTTTCCTGAGGCTCTTGAAGTCTTGTAATCTGCACTTGGTGAATACCATTGGTTCCTATTACACTTTTCTAATTTTAAAACTGAAGCTATGTGGGGTTTGTTGTATAGGTGGTGTTGTTACTGTTCCTTCTACAGATTCCAATCCTGAAAACCCAGCAGTCAGTTTGATAGTAAGGGTAAATTGTTTCCATCCTAGCACCTCTGGCAGAAAAACTCGGCACCCTAACTTTTACTCACAGCTATAGTGGCATCACATGGTGTAAGAACTAAGATTGCACAGCTGTATCAAATCCCTGTATCAAACCATGATACACAAAGCATATGGTATACAAACCATATATACCTCCAGAAGAAGAGAATGGAGGTGCGAAAGCTATAGTCCTCATTCCTCCCTGGCATGGAGAAAGCACTGAAATGCTGTCACCACTTCACGCCTGCAATCTAAATTGGATGTCTCCTTCAACATGATATCCTGAGATCAAACCCTCTCCGGACAAGCTACCATCTAATCTCTCCTTTCACAGGACTAACTGCGGGCACAGTGTTTCCTTCAAAGGCAAAGCAAGTTGCTTTGTAGGGGCAGAGTGGTTATAAGTGGCTGCTCCCAAAGAGGGACACCCAGTTTTTAGCCTCGAAGACTTCAACCTTGAGACTCCAACTTCCTAGAAGAATGTCTAAGCAGGCTAGCAACAGAAGGCTGAGAGATGGAGGCAGGTAAAACTACCTTCATAAACATTCACTAAAAGCATAACAACTGGGTCATGAATTCCATGTTGCCTTGCAGGACTCAGTTGTTCAGAGAGCCTAATTATTTATCTACACAGTCTTTACATAGACTAGGACTGCACTTGGATGTGTTCTTCCAGTGATTAAAAATTACATTGCCAATAGTACGGTATGTGGGTAGGTATCAGAGCTTTAACCTCATATACATACTAAGGTTTCTTTCTTATACATCTTATCGTAATTGCATCTCCTCTTAAAGAGACTCCACCGTTCTTTTCTTAAAACAGCCTTTACGCAATCTGTGGGCAAGTCTGCTAGAAATAAACATGATGATGTGAGAGGGGATGGGCTCACCCAAGGCAGGAAGCAAACTGTGGGATCAGATGCTGCATTGCAGCAAATATGAAACTGTCAGACGGAGAGTTTCTTTCTGAAGGACTGCCTTTGCAAAGTGATTGTTGGACAAGTGCTCAGCTGTCCCAAGAGCCACAGGCAAACAGGTCTCCTCCTTATGCCTCGTTACTTTATGAAGAGAAAACATCCATCTGGGCTTCAAGGCACTATTTAACTCTAAGAACATGGTAGCAGAGTAAGAAGCTGATTTGGGATAGGGTGGGCATTGTACCCTGGCACCTGAGACCATCTGCTCTCCTAAGCTTTTCTGGCATAACCCTGGTCAAGTTGTGCAGGCTGCCCTGGGGTACCTCTGAGCCTGAGAAACAGCAGCAGCATCTGACACAGCAGTGGCACAGCCAGACTTACAAACTGGCAGGACTTTTGGTACTGCAGGAAAGGGGTCGCACCCATACTATTAGGAAGCCAGCTATCATGTGCGCCACAACCAGAACAGATCTCTGATTAAGAGCCTTCAGCAGTGCTGTTCCTCCTCCTTCCCTCAGCTGCCTCTTCCCAACCCATGGTTCAACCCTATAGATGTACTGATGCAAGTATTTGTGGTCCAATGCCACAGCAGGGTCACTGACCCAAAGTAAAATAAAACGCTCTTTTTTCATTAGCTAGTGACCTGATTGATAAGTTGTCCTCAGAATGACTGTGTTGGCATGAGTTTGGGGACTGTGCTTTGTGCCATGGGCTCTGTTTCCAAGGCTGGAAACTCCACAGGGTGTCACTGCCACCAAATCCCCAGATCTTTGAACGATGCCCTCTTTGAACCATGGGAAGAAAGAAGAGTTCTGATCTGTGTTATATATGCTCAAAATTCATAAGCATTTATTACTTATTTAAGTAGCAAGAGTGGCACGGTAACACCTCCTTCCAGGCTTCACCTGTTGCCTGTTTGAAATGTAAATGTTTAATGTGGAGAGTTTGTGCACAGGCTACTTCTGCCTCATTGATCTAATTGATGATGTTGTACTTCCCTGATAATGCAGATAAATCCATATGATAAATTAGGGAGTTGGAGATGTTTTCAGTAAGGCATATTAAAAAGATCTACATAAACTTACTTCCTGAGTAAATGACAAGTGAGATACTGTATCAGGTTCAGAACTGTCCTTTGATCCCCAAAATGATTCTTTGCCTTCAATATAAAGAAATTACTAAGATGAGACTGTGCTGTACAATAATTTTCTGTGTTGAGAAGAATTGCAGTATATATAGGGCTTGGAAAGCATGAGGAAAAGAGAGGAGTTTAGATAACGGGGAGAAGAAGAGGTGGAAAAGAGGACTTGAAAATCACGGGAAAGGAAGGCAAGGCAAAATGAGGCAGATTAAGGCTAAGAAGGAGAAAGCTGCTAGCTGAAGGAAAGGAATAGGAAAGGATACAGCAAGTCATTCATCATCAGGATTTTTAGCCAAGCAGGTGCGTAACAGAGAGGCTACTATTTTGGGTGCTTTGGGAGTTAAAGTAGTTTATTTTCAGGAACAAAACCCCTCTGTTTGTTCCCATGCTATCTGCTGCCAGGCACCAGTAAATGGCATTGCCGTGTTGGAAGATGAGCATTGCCAGCTCAGACAGGCACCCCACCTGGGATCAGCTATGGGTTTTAACTGGCCCAGCATAGGTGATGTTCAGCTCCTGCCTGCTCCCACCAGGCATGGCATCAGCTCATGGCTGAACTAAAATGAGCCTGAAGGAGGGGGGCAGCTAAAAACCTCTGTCCTGCAGGCACAGAAATGTAAAATGAAGTAAAACCAAGTGAGCCGGACCTCTGTCAAAACACAGAGGATGCCTGTCCTGGGTAAACTCCACTGCCCCCAAGGATCTACCCCATGCAGCTCAGCTCCCATCCCTCAGTACTACTGGCTTTACCGGGTGCCAAAATAATTTTGAGGGCAAAAGCCAGGGTCTCTGGCTTTGGGGATGAGCTCAGAGCCCTTCACGGGCAGAGGGGGAAGACTTTTATCCTAAAGTCATTGTAAAGCCAAAGAGGGGTTTATCCTCTACAACTAAATGAGAAAGAAAAGGAAAAAGAGAAACAATCCAGAATAGCAACATTGGGGATACAAAGACTGTCATGGACCAGTGCGAGTTTGCAAAATTATATGTAAATGACCCCAGTTTTGACCGTGGTGGCCCTCTGCTAATCCCAGAGAGAAAATCTACTTAGCAAAGGAAAGTTTTGTTTAATTTTGTTAACAGGGACTGAAATGCTGAACACATCAATAACTTCTATTTACAGGAAAAGGCTGTATCGTTAATGCCTTGGTGCCAAAGGGGGTTCACCATAGTTTAGTTCTTACAGAATAAAAATTGTGTAGCAGTTTCTTCACATCCTGCACCCAGCGCTGGTGAGTGCAGGATGTGTGTTTGTGTAACAGGCACCAGCCATTCTGCTGCTGCTGAATGCTTTTGGCTCATCCCATCTTGCACTGTGTACACGGAGCAGGAAAGAGGTTCTCGATGGATTCACCATCCTAAAGGTGTCCTGAGGAAATGAGGGTTTTTTCTCCCCTCTGTCTGACCCATTTCGTTGCCGTGTGACCTCTTCCCCACTAATCTGAAATAGCAGCTTTTCCTGTATTTACAGGTTAAATGGAAGATACACATTCAACTTTCTACTCATTGTAATGAAGATCTTTTTGTCTGTCTCCGCATAAAGGGTCGGGTTGGTTTACAAATTGCGGGTCAGCCCATTCCGTGACTGGGCAAACAACCCGGGTCAAACCTCCTCAAAGTCTCTCCACCCAACTGGAATAAGTTAATTTACCCGTCGGCAGCTCCGGCCCCGCCGGGCTGCCCCAGGGGCAGCTGGGATCCTCCTGCCCTCCTGCCAAGGGTGCGGGGACACCGGGGACACCCGGTGCGGGTGGCACCGAAAGGGCCCCGATAGGTCTCGAAGGACTCGCTCTCAAGAGCTTTTATTTGCTTTACTCTCGGTGCTCTGAACCTCCGTCCCCGCCGCCCGCCCTCCCCGCCCCGTCTTGGGCCTTCCCCATTATTCCTCCTCTGAGCAACCTGCGCCGCAGAGAAATTCTCTGGCAAAACCCACGGGAGATCCCAGGGCCTCTCGAACGCGTGTCCCTGGGAGCATCCCCGCACAGGAAGACAGCACCAACTGGGGTTCTGGGAGTGTCCCCATGCCGTGGGCATCCCACGCACCACATCCCTCCGACGGCTCTCCCAGCCAGCACATTTCGCTTGTGGGTTTTTACCCCTGGGGGTGTGCGTGGGGGAGGCTCCCCTGCCCCCTGAGGGGGGGCCCTCCCGGAAACAAGAAGGGGCGCCGGGTATAAACATTTATTCCAAGGCATCCCTTGTACAGGCACCGCACCCGGAGGTGGGAAGGAGAGCGGGAAAGGCCGGTCCAGACCCCCGGGAGGGAGGGAGGCAGGCCCCGAGCTCCCAGCCCTCCGAGACTGCCGCGCATCTCCATGGCCCCGGCAGCCTCCCTGTGCGCCCGGGCGTAACTCTCAGTGTCCGCGGTCATAAATAGGGTTTTCGGGCGGGGTCGAGTCTATAGCACGGAGTGGTGCTGGCCAGGGGGCAGCCCGAAGGCGTTGGGGTGGGAATGGCCGAGGAGGTTGAGGTAGTGGCGGTCCAGCCCTTGCACGGAGGACAGGAAGGTGCTGCGCTGCTGGCCGGGGCCGGCGAGGGGCACAGCGGCGCCGGGGAGGTGGTAGGGCAGGGGTGGGCTGCGGGCCGCGCCGTGCCACGGGAAGGGGCCCCCCGAGGGCGGTTGGAGCCCGGCCTCGCCAGGGCTGTGGCCGTGCCCGGGGCAGTCGGGCCCGGGGTGCAACTGGTAGGAAAAGTCCGGCTCTGGGAGGGAACCCAGGGAGGCGAAGAGGGGCTCTGTGACGAAGCGCGCTTTGGACTGGAGGAAGGCCAGGATGCGGGCGTATTTGGTGTCTTTGGTCTCCATCCTCTCTACCGTCGTTAGGTAGTGGACCAGGTTCTTCATGCACTCATGGTAGCCGTAGTGGAAATAGTTGGCGAACTCGGAGAGCAGCTCTGCTGGAAAAGCAAGGGCAGCGGAGCCGAGCTCCTCAGGGTCCGGCCGGGAGTGGGGGGTTAGAGGGTGTGTGTCCCGGTATCCCCTGCCTACCTACCCTTCTCCCGGCCACGGGGGAACTCCGCCGAATGCAGAGCCCGCAGGTACTGCACCGTCATCTCCAGAATCTCCGCTTTCTCCAGCTTTCCCGAGCTCTGCAGCGGGCGGGGAGAGGGGGATCACATCTCCCCTGCGGCTGCGCTCCGCCGGCCCACGGCCCCAAACCCCTCACATCGGGGTGGGGAGTGGTGGTGGTGTCGCTCCGCACCGGGGAGAAGGGAGAAGGGCCTGGGTGCTGACACCCCCTGCTCCCCCCCCCATCCCCCGCCTACCTGCTTGGCCAGAGCCATGGGCACCGTCTTCCCCAGCTCGGTGAGGCAGCGGTTGATGCGGTCCCTTCTCCTCTTCTCTATCACTTTGTGGGAAACCGGCGTCCTCTGCAAAACAGACGGGGCGCGTTAGCGAGGGGAGAAAGCGGCCGGATCCGGCCTCGTCGGGGCAGCCGGCCCCTGTCCCGACCCCTCCAGGGCAGCCGGTATCGGCCCCACTCCAAGAAGAGACATCGGGCGCGAAGCGGACCCAGGAAGGATGCTCCGGCGGCCGGTCCTCTCCGCGCTGTCCGGAAGCGCCCCGTCTGCACGGGCGGCCCCGGCAGGGCAGCCTTATTTTGGGGACGGGTGGGTTGGGTTTTTTTGGGGGGGCGTGCTTTATGAAGGGGAAGGAGGTGAGGGGGCAATGCTGGATTCTCCCGGCGGCCCCGCAGAGCCGTGCGCGCAAGGCGGGCTGCGGCTCACCCTCCGCTCCTTGAGCTTGGAGGCCATGGTTGGGCACTGCATCCCCGCTCTCTCCGAGCCCCTTTATAAAGCCATCACTTCTTGGGGGGGACCCCGGGGGGGGGCCTCCACGGGCCCGCTGATCCCATAGGATTAGGGGCGAGCGGCGACGGGGGAATGTATGCATTAAAGATCAGGGTGGAAGGGGGCGAGAGAGGGATAAGGGGTGGGTTGGTTTTCTTCTCTCTTCTTCTTCTTTCCCCCCCCATGCAGCCGGGGGCAGCCCAGCTGTGTCACCCCACGTGGACCCCGCGGATACACGTGATGGTCCCACAATAGCGGCGGGGACGGGGATGCGGCGAGCGGGGCGCAGGGCGCGATGGCGCCCTGCGCCCCGCTCGCCGCATCCCCGTCCCCGCCGCCTGCCTGCAAATCCCCGTCCCCTCCCCAATCCCCCTCCCCTTAGCCTCGGCGCTGACTGCATTTTAAAGCCTGTCCAGAGTCATTAAAGTAATTAAGTAAGCCCTTAATAGGCTGTTCCGCCCAGTTCAAGGGAGAACCCTTGGAGACGGAGTGGCCCCGTTTGTTCTCAGGCTTTTCTCACACGACTTGGTGACACGTCCATCTTTATGAGAGATGGCAGCGAGGCTTTTTTTGTTTACACCGCTTTATGCGCCGGGGACACCCCGGCAGGTGTGGGAGCGGGGGGCTGGCACACGATTCCCCCCCCCCCCCCTTCCTTAAGCCCCCCTCTTTCTTTCCCGCCGGCCCAGGGAGGCTCTCGCCAGCCTTTGGCACACGACGCTCCTTTTTTGTGTGGTGTGCGCGTCTGTGCGTTGTTGTTTTACCCCCCCTGCTTCCCCCCCTCTCCTTTGGAGAGGCTCAATTTGTAGCCTATTATCCTATAGGAAAATGTCCCATTGAAAAGTATGAATAGTTTCATTGGGCCTAAATTTTAATAATGCGGGTCAAAGAAAAGAGGGGCAAATAAAGAGGGGATCGCAGCTGGCCCGAGAGTGCATTATTCGGTGTCACCTGCGAGCGGGATCGCCGACAGACCCCCTATTCATTTGCCTAATTTTGGTCAATTTAACAAACTTCAGGAGAAATTATTGTGGCATTGTTAAGGAGGGTAAAGCTTTCTGATCGAATTAACAGCATGTTTTGATCCGGTAAATGTCATTAAAAAGAAAGAAACAATCGCGTTTAAAGGGGGGCTCCGAGTTAAACGCGCCAAGTGGAGACGCTGGAGCGCAAAGCTCACAAAGGGAGCAAGTAACTGCCACAGGGGAACTTTTGTACGCTCACATTGCTGAGGTTTTTTACACAAAAAGGCATTATTTCATACTTGAATACGTTTAATCCAACAATTGTCTATTTTCTGCAAACATATTTTCACAGCATTGTTAGCTTTCCTCTCCGCGGCCCTCCGCCCGGGCAGCCGCGCTCCGAGCCCTCCGAGCGCGCCGAGCCCCCAGCCCGCCCCGCACCGCCCCGCACCGCCCCGGCCCGCCCCGCCGGGGCCGCCCTGCCACGCTGCTCCCCCCCGGGGGGGCCGCCCGCCACCGCCGCCCCTCTCCCCCCCGCCAGCGCGGTGGCGGGCGAGGCCCCCCCAGGCCCTCTCCACGGCCGCCGGTGCGCCAACGGGGCCCTCACCGGGGCGACCGCCCGCCGCCCCCCCCGGTCCCGGCTCTGCCGCCCCCGGCCCCAGGGCTGCTGCAAGAGCGCCGCGACCCCCGGGGAGGGAAGGGTCGGGAGGGAAACCTCGAGGGCGGCGGAAGGGCCGCCCGGTGACGGATCCTGTCCGCCCCGGCGGCGGCGCCGCCTTGTTCCGTACAGCTCCGTGCGGACGGCGTTTGCTCCAGCCGCGTGGGCTCGGGAGGTGTTTTCTCGGACGCCTCTGCGTCTCCTCCCGTGCCCCGCATTTTCCCACCCGTTTCCCCTTGTGATTTACAAGGGGAGCAGCACACACCTCAAACACTTCCCCCGATGTGCACAGCGGGCGGCACCGCCGCTCCTGCCAGAGCATCTCACCAGAAGCGGCCGGGGTATGGGCACGGTGCCGGCCCTCACCCCGCCGCCCCGGTGGGACCCACAGCCACGCCATGAGGGTCGGGAGCGCGAAGTGGCCCCGCGGGAGGCGGCGGCGGCCCCGGGACGCGTCTCCCCCGGCCGGCGGGGTGGGCCAGGCCGGCTGCCCGCCCGGGCGCCCCTGGTGCGGTGCTGCGGGACGCATTATTCTGCCAGGACCCTTGTAGGTTTCGGTATATTCATTCTCGTACAATGGGATTAAACACTAACCGTTATCATCCACATTAACTAAACTCTGAATAGCAAATGCGGGGGCTTTTATTTCCCCCACCCTCCCCTTTTGCTCCACTGCCGGAGATGGAGTTGATCCTCTTACTGTCTGTGTTAACCGCCAGCTGCAGGCACCTGCAAGGCAACTTTTTACACCAGGAAAGTTGTTTATTTTCCCTCTGGCAGCTCCCGCGTTGGGTCCCCCCGAGCCGGCCTGCCCCGGGGCAGCGGTGGGGGCGCGGGGCACCCTCGCTGTCCCGCAGGGCCGGCCGCGCAGCCCTGAGCATCACCCTGCACTGCCACGGTGGGGCCTTCACTCTGTGGGGAAGGCGGGCAAAGGCTTTTTAACATGGTTTTTAGCTTTCAAGCCCCCATGGGCTCCTCGGGGTCGCCCCGCGGGGACGCGTGCACGGCTCTGTGACAGCCCAAGGAGGACACCGCGGCCGCGTCTCCCGGCACGGCGCTTCTGCTCCGGCTCAGCTCCCCCGACGGCTGCAGCCCTCTCTCCGGTCGCCCCTCGCCGTCTCCCGGGGGTCCCTTCCTGGTGGGGCTGCGCCCCGAGCAGCTCCCCGGCCCGGCCCCGCGGTGCGCGGCCGGAGCACGGCTGCGGCGGGAGCGGTGGCTGCAGCTGGGCGGGTGATGGTGGCATTTACCCCTTGCCCCGTTAGCACTGGCACCGCTGTCCTCTGCTCAGCCATGGGCTCTGACGGGGGGTCCTTTGGGAGGTGTCAGGCGTCTTCAAAGCGACATCTAGGTTTGCCTTTATTTGAAAACAGATCGTCTTCCTGCCTTTTCTTACCTCTTCATTTGTGACTCCCATATAACCATGGGCTTATATGGAATTATTCACCTGAAGCAGTGGATACTAGGCTTGCAAAGCACTGGCATTATCTGTGGCACAAGAAGCCAGCTATTGAATTTCCAGTGGAAAGTGTTGTCCGTGTGGCTGATGGATCCAGTGCAGAAGGTCAGTCATGTACCACAGCATGGCAGGGGCAGCAGCTGGCCTGTTGCCTGCCGGTCTGGATTGGAGATTCTGCTGCATAACGTGGCAAGGCTGCCACACTCCTGGGTGATCTCATGGCTGGCAGGGAATGGCAGAATGAAGAAAGTGCAACAGGTCCTACTTGTAGGACAAGGCAGCTTTATTAATGTCAATCCTGACTCTGCAGTGGTCTGAACCATGGGAGAAGGCATTTCATGTAGTAGTTTAACCCTCAGCTGTACGTACAGCGGTTCCTGGCACTCTGGTGTCTTTTGCTGTGAGGTTGTTTACCCATGCACTCTCAGTGGCATGAGGCTGAGCTAGCAAGTTTAGAATACGAGTTTCCAGTCTTTTCATAGCTTCTAATGGTCTCTGCCTCCAGGTCTGGAGCTGCTTGGTTGCCATCTTGCTCCCCAGCTACAGAGGCACCTCTTATTTCAGAGCTCCTGTTGCTTGCAGCTACAGTCTTCCTTTATGTCTTCCTCCTCTGTCTCAGAAGAAGGACCTCAGTCCTCTATTTTACTCACTTGTCACAAATGATGGCATCATCGGGGTCAGGTGATGCCATGATAGGACTTGGGACTCCATCCCAAGGGGTTCCTTCCTAGAAACTCTTGTATAGTTGGGTTGATAACAGGGCACTCTCTTCAAAACCCCAGAGTGCTCTAGGAAGTGCTGTTTGTGCTTCAGTAGATGATGTTCTTCTCATGCTCTGAGATACTGCAATGCCCATAAGCTAAATTTTGATCCTAAAAACTCCAGAAGTTTGATCCTTATCTTAGGAAGTTGTGAACTATCTCTTGGTGCTTTTGTTGGCAGAAAGGACTTCCAGGGCAATAGTGCTGTTACGTGCTTGTCATATTTGACCTCCGAGGAGGCACGTCTTGCTGTGAGCATGTTTTGTAGTGTAGTTTCAATGTAACACACTTTGTTCTTCAGGATTAAAAGCCTTTCGTAAAAGTAAAATCTGATCTGTTTTGCTTTTGGATTGCCCTGGTTTGTATGAATGCCAGTTAGAAGGCTGTTGCATTCATAAAGGCTCACTTTCCCTAATTTTACACCTTTTTGGCCTCACTGATTTGATGCATGCTCCAATCTGCAGTGCATGTGTCAGCCTCAACATTATTACGCTGTGGATGATTGTAAAAGATCCCACTTTATTTAAGGACTTGATAGAAGTTTCAGGGGATGCACAGAATACCTCTAAAATGCATAAACCCACCCTCTCAGCAGCCTGGCTTTGTCACCCCCAAAATGATCCATCCCCAGGATCACACAGATCCTACTGCCTTGCCTCCAGGCTCATTCTTTTGCTGATGAACTGGCTATGACCTTTTGTTGACCATCTTTTTGGAGTAGTCTTGCTTGTCAGGTAGTGACAGGACAAGGGGGAATGGCTTTAAACTGACAGAGGGGAGATTTAGATTAGACACAAGGAATAAATTTTTCACTATGAGGCTGGTGAGGCACTGGCACAGGTTGCCCAGAGAAGCTGTGGATGCCCCATCCCTGGAAATGCTCAAGGCCAGCTTGGACGGGGCTTTGAGCAACCTGGTCTAGTGTGAGGTGTCCCTGCCCTTGGCAGGGGGCTGGAACCGGATGATCTTTAAAGTTCCTTCCAACTCAAACCATGCTATGTTCTATGATGATCCTATGAAATGTTTGAATATATCAGGCAAAACCTGAGGCTGTGCGCTGTGTGTTTGTGCAAGGTGAGTCACCCAGCGTGGTGGGGAGGTGTTGGCAATTTCCTGATGACGGCTGTCTTCTCAGGCATGCCACTGTTGAGACAGGTCGCATTGCTCTTTAACTGACAGCCTGTCAAAATCAGAACTGAGTGCTGGAATTGATCTCAGTGGGATTTAGCTTGTCTGGAAGCTTTGGTGAGGTGTACCTCAGATTGCTTGTGACTGAGGTGGTCTCAAGAGCTAAGTAGCTAAACATAGTGGCCGCCTGGTGTGAATAAAGGCTGAAATATTTTGTTCAGAAGGCACCAGGGCTCTTTCTGCAATGACATGTAATGATGACAATATGTCCTTCCTCTCCTCTCCAGCCTTAGCAAAAACTGAACAAGTAAAATCTTTCTCTCAGCATGGCTTCACAGAGGGGAAGTCGTGCTTGGTCTGCCTGATAACCACCTGCAGGGAGGTGACTGGCTTGGTGGATACAGGAAGAGGAGTGACTGTTGTCTACCTGGGTTTTGACATTGCTTCCTGTAACATTCTTGTAGAGAAGCTGATGGTGTGTGGGCTGGATGAGCAAGCAGTGAGGTGGATTGAAAACTGCTCAATTGCTGAGCCCAGAGAGGGATGGTCATGATGCATGACATGACTGGCCGTATACCCTGGGGGTCAATACTTGCTCTAGTCCTGTTCAACATCTTCTTTAATGAGTCCTGTTCAACATCTTTAATGACATGGATATGGGGCACAGTGTACCCTCAGCAACTTCACAGGTGATGCAAAACCGTGAGGAGCAGCAGATGCACCAGAAGGCCATGCTGCCATCCAGAGTGATCTCAGCAGGCTGGAGAGGTGGGCTGTCAGGAGCATCATGAAGTTCAGCAAAGGGAAGTGCCAAGTTCCACACCTGGGGAGGAATAACCCTGGTTGTTCCTGGTGGACACCAAGTTGGAGGTGAGCCTTGCAGCAAAGAAGGCTAATGGGATTCTGGGCTGCATTAGGAGTCTTGCCAGCAAGCGGAGGGAGGTGATCCTTCCCCTCTGCTCAGCACTGGGGAGTGACGGGTCCAGTTCCGGGCTCCCGAGTGTAAGACAGAGATGGACATACTGAAGAGCGTCCAGCAGAGGGCCATGAGAATGTTTAAGAGGCGGGGGTGCCTCATGTATCAGATGAGGCTGAGAGCTGGGACTGTTCAGCCTTGAGAAGAGAAGGCTCAGGGGGAAGCTTATCAGTGTGCGCAAATACCTGAAGGAAGTGTGTAAAGAGGACGCAGACAGGCTCTTTTCAGTGGTGCCCAGTGCCAGGACCAGAGACAATGGGCATGAACTGAAACACAAGGGTTTCTGCCTAAAAAAGGAAAAAGCCTTTTCTGCTGTCAGGGTGGCCAGTCACTGGAGCAAGTTGCCCAGAGGTTGTGGAGTCTCCATCCTTGGAGGTATTCAAAAGCTCTCTGGATATTGTTCCGGGCAACTGGCTCATGGTGACCCTGCTTGAGCAGGGGTGTTGGTCCAGATGACCTCCAGAGGTGCCTGCCAACCTCAGCCCTTCTGTGATTCTGTAATACCTTGAGCTGTCTGTGTGAACATGTACTTCTGATGTGATTCAGTCCCAGTCTGGCTTGGTATGAAATAAATGCGTTTTGATTTTCTATTTTTGTTTAAGTTACAGAGCAGATTCTGCTCTTTTACTCTATTCTCAATAGGAAGATTAATTTAGATTCAGGGCTTCTACACCTGTGTAAAGCAGAGTAAAGAGGAGGGAGGCACAGCCTTTTTGTTTATTGTACTTCACCACGTGTTGCAGTGTAACTCGACTCGTTAAAGACTCATTAACATCCATTATACTTATGACTGCTTTGTAAACAATGCTAATTCAATAAGACTTCAGAGCCTAATTCCCTCTAGAGCCCTTTGTAACTCCTAGCTGCAACTTTCTCTCTAGCTGAAGTGGAAGAGTACCCCTGTGAGAGATTTATGGGCTCTGCAAAGCCGACTAATTTAGTAATGCCATAGTTCAAGCATCCTATTATTACGAACCCTCACTACCGAGCTTATTGCGTGGACTAGGAACGTAAAGGACTTCTTTTCAGGAAAGCAATATCCTTTGGGTCAGTCCGGCTTTGCTCCGGCTTCCCAGAGGTGAAATGGACCAAACATTGCTCCCTGTTACATTGGCTTCCAGAGAATTATTTCTGCAATGTGCCCTCGTTGCTAATTCTGAGTGATTTAAGATGCTGGGACTGCATCATGGGCAGGCTGTGCCCAGCTTTGCAAGTTTAAGAACTGGGATTGCAACAGTCATGGCATAAATGCAGAAAAAGAGCCTCGGTGATAGGAACCATCCTCCCATTTCCCTTCCTCTACAGAAACAGTGAGGTGATATTGGTGGTCTTGCACATTGTGTCGATGGTTGCCTTTTGTGAGGTTTCAGTTTATGGCAAGCAGAATAAATGTAAGATCACTAGGTTTTTGAAGGCAGCCAGTGTAAAGTTGATGCTGTGAAAGAAAAAACAGAAAGGGACTGATGCCTCAGGATTCCTGCAGAGTCCGGTGTGTCTCCCTGGCTAAGGCTACAGCCCTATCCAGTTGTCTTTTACATATTTGTTATTGCTGGTTGGGTGGATGGCTTTCTTGCTGGCTCTTTTTCTTGGATGCTGAGTAGTTCTTGTCGCTGAGGGATGAATTATCACTTGTTTTGCTGAATCCTATAGTAGCTTTGAGTAATCTAGTGTCTTGCACATCTCATTTTCTCTAAGAGAGGGGATTGATACAATCAGAAGGGGAAGTCTGGGATGTGCAACTGGGAGGCACTGTTCTGTTTGATGCTGGGAAAAGATGTGTTGCAGGAGTTAAAGGCTTTCCATTGCTACCTGGGTTTTCGTTCTGTGAAAGTCTTGTCTTTTCTGGCTGAGCACTGGCGAGCATCCTGCTTTGGGAAAGTTTAGGTTGTCCTTCTTCAAGTAAAGAATGCTGCAAAGAAACCTCTCCTCTTTGTGAGCTCATGGCCTAGGGGCAATGCCAGAGGCTGTGATTACATGTGAAGATGCCAGATTTCTCAAAATCAAGTGTGAAATGAGATTGCATGTCCTGGTGTTAAAGCAATCGCTTCTTGCACATATGTACAACTTTGTTGACAGCAAAGTGAGACCTCTTCTGCAACACATGCAAAAACATGACTGTTAAATGCAAAAACCTCCTTTAAAAGCTGACGAAGTATTTTGGGTAAGCATCACTCTCTGCTCACCCTTTTGTTTGCTTATTCCCTAGTGCACTACTCTCTAATGTCAGAGAGAGGATAACAGAGACCTGGTCTGATCTCATAGGGCTGTTCTGCTAGAAGCGGGTCGATCTGACATAGGGGTATCAGTTGGTGACCAAATATTTCTCTGATAAGTGCTCCTTTATGGGTAAAGTTAAGAGTATATTGAAATCCCAGCATTCATAATTCAAGCCCCCAGACTGTTAAAATAAGTGAAAAGTCAGGAGCTTAAAATTGTCAGTAATAATAATAAGCCATTAGAAGGTGGGTTATTTCTGTGTTTTTCTAGTTTTGGTTTGTTTTTTTTTTTTATTCTCTAGCCTTTATGGCTGACGTTTTCAAGCATTTCTCATAACTGTTAGAGTAGAAATGTAATTTCTTATGAAATCCATGGATCCTGAAGCAGAGTTGTAACCCACCAAACACCATTAGAACTGCTATGAGAACAGGGTGGTTTTAGGAACACTGGAAAGGGTGTCGAGGAGTATTAACACTTGTAGCAAACAGGAAGGTTTCTTCTTCATCTTGCACACGTAAGCATCTTCACTGGGGCGGGCGCTCGCCCTTTCCTCCTGTGTAAACCTTCAGATTTTGTGTGGAACTGTGGGGAGATTAGGGGTTGGCTACTGCCCTCTAGTGATCTTCACCATGACCTAAGGGCTCTAACGCGCGTTTTCTCTCCTCAAGTTGCTAAAAACCAGCTTTGTGTGTGTGATCAGATGCATGAAATCCTGTATTATGATACAGTGCCTGACTCAGAAGACCTCAGGACTTAGACCAGGTGATACTATGGAATGTCCCTAGAGCAGGCAGCAGCTGATACAGTGCTAAAAATATAGTGAATTCAATCCAGGCATGCTGTGTTAGACATTTATATTATTGCCTAAGTTAGTTCTTTACTGGTTCTTTGCAAATTGATATACCTTGCTTTGAATAGACTTTTTTCCTTTAATAAAAATATTGCTGCGTTTTAAATGTCATTTTTTAATAATAAGCAAGTCACCCTCCTTTCAAAATTATAATTATTATAATAGCAATTATTGGGAAATGCTATAGCACAAAAATCACTGAAAACCACAGTATTCGGTTCAAAATAATGATTTAATTGAGAATTCTGTGCTAGAATGTGCAATTACCTGATGGTTAAGAAGTTGGATATGTACTTTTTTGCTCAAGTTATGGATTCAATATGCTAGGTTCCCTGTCTTAAGTCCTCATCAGGTTTTATACCCAATGCAAGTGCTGTCTGAGCAGAGTTCTGCTGTTGGCATTAGAGGGCAGTCTTGAGGGTTTGATTTTTACCTATAGTCTGGCTAGCAACTGATTTAAAGCAGGCTGGCATGTGGCTATTTTGCTCTACTACGCAGGCTAAATACAGTACCGACAATAACGAAAAATTGTCTCATTAAGCCCAGGGCCTACCTGTGTTGCTCATCAAACATGCTTATCATGGTGAACATCAACAAACCACAGCTTAGGAACAGTGAGTAATTCTGCAGGTAGAGTGACTGCAATTACGAGATCCTTAACGCAACCAGTGTGTCAATCTAATTGGCCTATATAGTAAGCCCACGAGGAGAAAGAGCCACCTTTACTTTTATCCTGGAAGACTAATTGAGTGGTTAACAGCTTTGACTTGTTTTCAGCAACACAACCTAATGAAGTGAATGTGCTTAAATTCCCTTCAGTTACACAGACCTCTCCAGGTTTTGATTCAGGGATGCAAGACCGTCACACGTATGAACAGTGTGATGAACAGTGTGACGAACAGAGTTTATTTGTTCTGTCACACCTTTTGTGCTCTTGCTTCTAGGCCAATGAACACTGCTTTCCATCACCTTCAGGTACAACATCATCGTATTTCATCACTTTTCCTCTGGAATTATGTGGGACAAAGGTTACTGAAGTCCTTGGCCTCTGCTATATGATGTAGGAGGAAGTAAGCAGCAGCAGAGTCGCTCATGCAACTGATATTTTTGGACATATGTTTGGGTAATGAAATGTTCACTTTATCTGCTGCTCAGGCTGCTTCCTAGAGAGTGAAAATTGCCTGTTAAAAAAGAAAAATAAAAAATAAAGAAGTCTTTGAGGCAACTTAATAAAATCAAACCTTACAAAGGCATGAGGATAGTTTGCAAAGCCCAGATTTGTATGACTTATAAGGAAATGCTCTGGAGCAAATAGAAAGCAAATGATTTTTCATGAGCATGAGATTGTCAGAGGATAATGATTCACTGTTCAGCTGAAGGAAGAGAAAGGGTAAAAAATATATGGGTGGAAAAAATGGTGAGCTAAGGGGAGTGTGTTTCAGATCCTGAATCACTTCTGTATAAGCCATGCTGACAGCTACTCTGTTTTTTGAGGATTGTTCCAAATTCATCATCACTTGTCTTGAAATGAACTTGAATGGTCCTAAAAATAGCCTGGTACTGGAGATGCCAGTCTTTCCAGTAATTTCACTAAGATGTCATGAAGATTACTGGTTATGCGAAGCAATCCTCTACCCTCATCTCCATGGGAAGATGATGTTCTGTCTGCTGCAATACAGTGCTTTAGGAAACGGCATCCTCTCAATTTCTACAATTTCCAGTGTGTCCTAGCTATCTTTGAAGATAACCCCTACTTATGACTGACAACTGCAGAGGTAGGAAGGTCTCCTGTTCTCTAACCTAATAGGTGAGCCATTCAAAAAGATGAACAGGGATCTCGCCAAGTGCTGTGCCAACAGAACAGATTTTTCCAGGTAATGGGGTAAAGCAGCAACTTGAGGATCCCTATAAGCTGGCTAAATCTCAGAAAGGTCTCCTGACAGCATCTTTCCCCTGCTGCCCATAGATCTGTGCAGAAGGAGCCTGATAAGAGTTTTTCCCACTCTAGTAAGAGTCACACTGATTCTAGCAAAAGCCAGGAATCTGGAGAAACCCTATTTCAGCAAAACCAGCCCACAGGAATGCAATCTGTAGTAGCTAAAGAGGAATCTCTTAGGTATCTTCATGAGTGAAGCATCTGAAATGCGAAAATCCTGGTCACCTTGGACAAACAGGTGCTCCAGCTGCATCAGTCAGCCTGCATATGTGTAACAGCTCTGAGAACAACCAGAAAGTCCATTGTTCCAAACCCTTGGAAACCTAATAAATGGCAGCTTAATGAAGCAGTAGACTTTGCTGATGCCTGAGCACATCCCACACTGTTGTTTATGTGGAAGCACTTGCAGATGTTTGGCATAGAAATCAAACATACAAAGCCAACATATTGCACTTCAGCAAAGTGTGTGCTGTCACCTAAAAACACACAGCGGAAGAGAGAAAGAGTTCATCCCGGGGAGCAGTGTTTTAGCAGCTTTCTCTAGTGTTATCATGGCCTGCAGAGCTCCACGTTTCTTCATGCTATCTTCAGACAGTCTTCCTTGTGCCCTGCTCCTGGCTGCCAGTGTGCACTGCCTGGGAAGAGAGAACCTTCTACTAATTAACAATTAACTGAAAAAAAAGAAATTAAATTTTTAAAATATGTAAAAGTAAAACTTACCTGACTTTAATCCTTCACCTGAATGGCCGCGTTATCCTTTCTGCCTTGTTTGGCAACTGGCAATCCCAGGTGAAGAAACCAGTTGAGGAAAGAGTCCTGTTTGGCAGATCTGATTTACAGGGCTGGGCTGGGTTGCACAAGCTCCTGCTCCACTGGGGAGGCCAATGGGGCCACCAGCAGCTTAACCCACTGCTCCATGAGCAGGCTCCTTTGATTAACTAATTGAATAACAAGGAAGAAGGGTGATGAGAGATAAAAATTGAAGCTGGTGCTTCAACAGTGAAAGTTTTTCTCTTGTGCCTGCTCTGCACAGGGCTGTGTAACAGCTGCTTGTGTGTAAGTGGTGAACTTGTAGGTCTAGCACCTTGGTAGGCACCTGCTGCTTGCTCAGTTCTCTTAGCACAGAGCCCCAGCCTGAGGAGACTACCAAAGCACTGCACATCAGCAGAGAGGAACACTGCATTTTAGTAACAAGGCATCCAGGGAAATTTTGACAACTGTTTTATGCTGACGGAGTTAGCAACATTCACAAGTACATAGGGTACCCAGTGGCAGTTGTAAATAGTAGACTGGGAAGGGAATATCATCAAGTTCCTCCAAGAAAACTATTTTCCTAGCATCTTTTTGTCATTTTCCATTCACTTTCTGTCCTTTCTTTTGGAATCCCTCCCTCCACTTCTTCATTCTCTCACATGGGGCCAGGATGTACACAAGCAGTTTTCTGCAGATTGCTGTTCCTTCTGATTAGTGTTTTCATGGAGGTGGAAGTCACAACTTCCCCTGTTTGTGTTGGACCTGTGATCAAAAACCCATAGCAAACACGTATTAGCTTGGCAATTAGGAAACCAGGCTGTCTAAAGACGGTATTGGTCCCGGGTATTCTCTTCCAGAGCAAAACTAATTCTATTACACAATCACTGTGCCTTTTAACTCCAAAACAGTCCATCTGAATCTATCGGAGTAATTTCATTAGCACCAGAGGGCATTAAATTATGTCTCTGATGGCGCTGAAAGCCTCTGTTTTCACATGGTGGCAGTTTCAGCCTATTCGATGCTTTTATTTAGACCTGCATGTTCATCTGCTTGATTCTCTAAGCACAGAATTAAAACAACTGAAGTGTCAGTACAAACCTTCTTAATGGCTGTAATGATTTTTGCATTGAATTAATATTGATTTCCAGGGAAAAGGCAACTTTATGTTTTAAGGCAGCTAGTGTCTGCAGAAGACTGTGGTTTTTCAGATGTGTGTGGAATCAAAACGTTAAATTCAGCTCTACTGTATTTCTTCTGAACTTAGTGAAAAGACTGTGGTTTTTCAGATGTGTGTGGAATCAAAAGGTTAAATTCAGCTCTACTGTATTTCTTCTGAACTTAGTGAACTTACATTAGGGATAGATTGGAGCAAATGTTTCTGGACAGTTGTCAATCTGCTCTGGTCTTTAACCTCAGTGTTACAAAAGCTCTAAATTAGGTCTTGGGGTTCAGTTTGGTAACTGAGGGAGATTTCTTCTTTGATCACAGCTACTGAGTACACAAAAGACTACATGAGCTGCACAAACATCTTCTAATGCTGATGTTCAAGCACAAGCTATAGCCAGACAGGTGTCAGAAGGATCCGTAATTGATCCAAAAGCCAGGGAATGTGTACCATGCAGTAGGGCATGGGGCAGGGAGCTCACAGCTAGCACCAGCTGAGATGTACTCTTGGCAGTGCTGTATGGAGGTGCCAGCTGCTGTCTGGGAAGTAGCAAAGCCTGTTAGCCAAGTTGGGCATCTTGGTATCGTGCTCTATGGCATATCTGGGACATACCTGGGAACATTAATGTGCTACTGCTCAGGAGACAGCAAAAGACCAGCTCATGATCGTCTTACAATATTTATTACATAATACTCAACTTCTTTTTTGAGGGGTTTTTGTTTTTTGCAAAGCTATGGGAGTCCAGAAAAGAGAAAGGAGCAGCTTTCATTAATTACTTTTATACAGACATTCTTCACTGGAAGAAGTTTGCTTACTGCACCATGAAGATACCTTCTCTTTCATTCAAAGCACTTTTTTTATGTGCTGCTGTTGTGTTATGTGCAGCCTGTTGGAGAGGGAGAAAAAGTACAGCCTCAGGCAGAAGAGGTAAAGGGAGAAAGAGGAAGACATTAAAAGAAAATTTAGGAAGAAAACCAGACTGATTTTCTTGATTTGATCTATTATACTAAGGCATAATTGTTCAAAGAAGCTGCATTAACAGTCACCTTTAAACACCCTGGGCAGAAAGCTCAAGGGAGCACTGTAGGAAATTGTCCAACCCTGGTAAAAGGGAGAAGTACATTGCTTATTGAGCAATTCTCCATTTGTAATCCTTGTTAAATTTCACTCTGATCACTGAGCACTGATTGGATGTCATAGCAGAACTCCTGCATTTTTCAGGTCAGACAGCTCTTCCTCTTCTTCTAAGAACTAAATTTTCCAGTACTATTTTGGGGTTCAGATGCCTTTATTTAGCAGTGTATATTTCAGTTTCCAGACACACAGAAGTGTATTTTGTAACATGCTTGCTGAAGGCAAGTTGTCAGTATTCAGTATCCATTAAGGTGTATGGTCAGAAAGTTCAGGGTTTTTAGAAGTTTAAACCAGATGAGCTCAGGTACTTGTTTAAGTATTTTGCTAAATAAGGCTGCATCAAAAACTGTTTCTTTTCCAGTGGAATTTGTACTCTTAAATCAGTGTGAAAGGTTTCTCAGTGAGGTGCTTAACTTGATAAGCGAATAGCCAAACAGCTAAATAAGCTATTCCTGAAGGATTTTTGTTTTCCTGTGGTTCTCAGAAAACAGCATGCATGGAAGGTGACACAATCTGACCTCTAAATGCTGTCAGGATTGGTAAACAGTCCAGGGTATCTCCCACAGAACAGGAAAGCTCTTCCAACAGATACAGGCTTGTTGCATCAATACTAGGTTTACAATAAATAGTGGATTTGAGTTTTTCCAGTATTTGACCTACTTTTTACTGTCCTTTTGGTAGAAAATCATGTTTTCTCTGTCTGACTTTTTCAGTATTTGTGGGCTGTATTTGAAAAGGAGCTTTGAGCCTCACCCCAAGTGTCACAATGGAGAAGCAGAGTCCTGACCCTTCACTTAATCACAAGGATGCCTTGCGCAATGCTAGAGGTAATTTACATCCCTCAAAACAGGATCCAAGGTTGAGCCACTTTTGTGCTGCAGCCAGGTGGTTGCTCTTGCCAGACACAGAGGAGACAGTGGCTGCCTTCCTTCTTGTCACCAATGCACTGGTGCCTGCGTTCCTTTGAGTAGCTTTTCCTGCATGGTTTTTCCTTGTTTCTTGGTTGGATACTTTGACTTCTACATGTCCATTTCACCTTTTCAAGTCCTGCACAGTTGCCGTTCATCCTTTCTAATGCATCATGCTAGGAATTAGACTTTTGGTGCCTCCTGATGAAAGCCAAGTTAATTCTGAGCATTCTTCAGATCCATAATAAGGCACTCAGAAATGCTGGATAGACTATGCCATGCTAGCAGATTTGATGTTTTTCTCCAGGATTTGGTCCAGAGTAGCTCATCTGACAGCTGCAAATCACAGTTCATAAGAGTCCAAACAGCATGTATTTGACTTGGATTGAAATGTCAGCCAGGTCTGGACTTTGCTCTTCACTGGCCTTTCATTCTGTGTGTTGTACAGGTTTGTAGTCTAAATCACTAATAATCTATCTGAGGATTTATAAGTCAACATTTTCCAAGGGAGCAGGGGGAGAGGGAGGCCCTGGAGTTGTGGCACCAAGAGCTTGCAGTACTAAGGCCACAACAATGCTGACATGTGAAATACAGAAGAAGACCTTGGCACTGGCTATCTTTCCAGAGCATTCCCTGATTTCCTGTGGACTTTGGCACTGCTTTCCTTCAGGTCTCTCTGACTGACATCTGCTTTCATCTGCTGCTTCAGATTCTCCTCTGTGTAAAGCTGTCCTGTGTCAGTGTGATGGGGGTGCCCTTCTTTGGCTGCGAAATTTTCTTTGCTTTGTCCCAAGTTCATTCTGAATCTCCCTGTGGCATCTTGCTAAATGTTGTCTTGTCTGAGATCTGAGTCATGTCTCCTTTTAGATGTTCCCCGAGCTTCTCAAAGGTAGCTCTTCTTGCACTTAAAAGCATACCACTTACAGGTCTCAATTTTATGAGGCACCTTACTCATAATTCTTTTGTATAACATTGCACAGTTGGCTTCAGCTGCCTTGGTTAACTGGAAGCTCCTTCAAACCCCTTTTGAGCTGCCTGTTAGCAGAAATCAGACTAATTTCTGATTGCCATCATTTTTGCTGGGACTCAGGGCTTGTAGGTAGAACAGAGGTGATGTCTTCTCCAAGGCGATTCTCCTGGTTTCTTTTCTTGGTTCAGTAAACACTAGGAGTCAGGGCTCTGGCAGAGATCTGTGTCTTTTGGTGTCTGGGCTCTACCTGTGCAACACTAGGACCTATTTTACAGCAGCCTAGTAAAGATCTGTTTCCCTACAAGAGTGACTTGCTTTTGCCCTCTCACTCAGCACATGGAGGTGACAGGCAGTACAGTGAGGACTGGAGAAAAAAAAGGTGGTGTGATGGCTCAAAAGTGATTGAGCTGCGGAGAAGATGTGGCAGGATGGATGTATTTTGTTTGGTAACAAGGTGAGATGGCCAGTCCCTGTGAGACACTGATGGACAGGTAGACATTTTTAGTGGGGCAGTGCATTTTATTAAGGAGGACCTCAAGCAGCAAACCTGGTTTATTCTGACATTTCAACACTGAAAGATAATATTGATCCACCTACAACCATACCTCCTTATTCTGTTTCTCTGGTGCTTTAGGTATTTGTTTTCCCTCTTGAGGTGTAAAAAAGAAGAGGAATACTAACCCAAAATGTAGTGTAAATATGTAATGTCTTAGGAATTACTTCCTAAGGTAATACTAGGTGGGATTCTTGGAAGTATTGCCGTTTCTTTTGATCTATGCCTTGCAACTAGAGACTCTCCTGGTAAGAGGTGTGGTGATATTTAGACCGGTTTGTTTACATCATTTGAAAGTAGCCTTTAAGCTAGGGATTTAACCTTTTGCTGTTACTCAAGACAATGTCATTGAAATCAGGAGTTGTAGCTGAATACATATTACCCTGATTGAGTCAGGCTGCACTTTGCATTTTAGATAAAATAGAAGCATTGTAACCTGAAATTTTCACTAAAAGGTCTCTAAATGCAATAAGGGATTTTAAGAACACATGGGTATATTTAAACCTTAAATGTGTTTAAGAAAAACATCGTTTAAAAATGCCATCATGCTATGGGGCTAAACCAGATTTGAGGCACCCCTGCCTGCATTTGTGTGAATGTCTGTTTTATATGGAATTGCAGCATTGTTTACAGATTTTTTACAACTAACATGATACAAATAAGCTTTACAAGCAGTAGACAGGTATGATCTGTTTCAAAAGGATAATTGAGTTAAAACTGTATAAACTGCTGTGACGTGCTTGGTTTTCCTCAGCAACACATTGAGAACATTTTGTGGCTTGGGATAAAGGCTGTTAGAAGGATTTCAGTGGGACCACAAAGCCGCTTTAACTGCCAGACAGCTGTGCAGGGACTCCTCCAGTCTTTGACTGGGTTGTGTAAACCTAGTCTGATCTGGTTAGCCTTTAGATATATGGGCCCACCTATAAATTACAATACTCATAATTATATTTATGTGGGCCCTCGGCCAACAGTGAAAAGCACGGGTGAGTTAGCATGTTGAAATGTGCAGATGTGCACATTAATATGCAAGAATGTTAATGTTTCTGTATGTCTTCCATCAAAATCTGTGCTTGTCGTATTCCTGGGAGACCTGAGGTTTTTGGTTTGTTTGGCTTTCTTTGAATGCAAAATCACTTAATGGGCACCCTGTGCAGGTTGTACCATTATTGTGAAAATGAGAGCCAGCTTTTGTAACCTCCTCCCTTCTTTATTAGGTTCTCTCTTGCCCCAGTGATCCTCTCATTATCTGTACCAATGGGAGCAGAGCAATCCTATTTTGTCCCCTCAGGGCACCTCAGCATTTGTGAATGGTTAACTCTGGTCTCAGATAACTGGTTGCTTTCTTGCAGGAAGCCCAAACCAACAACATTATTTTAACCTTTTACCTACATAAATTTTCCCATAACAACTATGGTTCCCTCTGCTCTGTCTCCCTTGAACACCAAGCAAAAGATTTGTCAGTATTCCCAGCAAATATGTAACATCTGTTATATGCAAAGGACATACACTCACTCCCTGCAAAATGCTCTCCTCCCTGACGCGTTATTCTGGAGGTGTTGCTGCTTAAGAAATGCAAAGATGACCCTTTTAAACAGTTTTGCAGTTTATGGATGGGTACATGTTGCTCCAACATGTCGTGTCACAACGAGGTTGGCAAAGACAGCCTGAAAGAGAGTATGGGCCTGAATTGCTACAAAAGTCTGATGAAATGCTGTGGAAAAAGCAGTGTTGCAAGGCAGGCAGAGGTGAGCCGCAGGCACAGCACTGGGGCTGCAGAGAGGACAAGTCCAGGCCGCAGGAAACTCAATCAGAATGTGTAAAGGTCAGAAAGTCAGCCTCAAGTGTGGCAAGCTGTGCTGCGCCCCTCTTGCTGGTGACCCTGAGAAAGGAGCCCAGCTAAGCCTAGCTGTGCAGATCTAATGTGATCTGCAAGGTCAGGATGCATCTTAGATGTCTTTTGCTGATCAGCGTGTTTAAAGTATAGCTTGCATCCACAGCAAGCTTCATGGACCTGACCTCATCTGCTCAAAGGGACTGTATAGGGGCTGATGGAACTTTGTAAGAAGGGCACCTGGACTATCTTGGCTGCTGCACATAGGGATGTGGCCACAGAGTTTGCAGGGACATGGCAGGCTGCACTTTTATACTGAAAATGTCAAAAGGGAAAAAGAAAATGTCATGGTGAGTAAATGGTGAGGTGGAGGACTGAGACTGTTAAAACTGATGCAAATTTATGACTAGTTTTACTGAGCTGTAGGAAAAAACACAATGACCTACAGATCACAGGTTTGAAATCTCTGCATACCGAGCCAGGAATTAAACCAGTAATTGTTCAGACACAATTGTTTTCAGCATGAAGGCTGTTGCCTTCAAGGAACACCGCCATTCTGCTTACCCATCTTAAGATTCCAGAGCAATCTTCTCCTTTCCTTCCACTTAGCTTGAGGGCCAGTAAGACAGTTGAGCAAACCAAATACTTAAAAACAAAATAGGAAGGAATTATGTTCTTATGTAAAGCAGCCAAGCTATGAAATGTTCTGCCATAGGTGACTGAAATGTTGTTGTTAATTACCATAGTGCCTAGAACATTGCTCTTGGACCAGGCGCTAGTATGTTCTGAGCAAATATTCCAACCCCAAGGAGCTCAGTCTGGGACAAAGGCTAAAGGCCTTTTGGCAGGGTAGAAGGAAACTAAGAAGCTCTAGTACAGTTTGATAGATGGTAGTCCCAGCACACCTTTATTAAAGGTTTTTCTGAAGGGCTTCTTCTTAATGCAGTGCATTAAGAAAGTATTGAAATGGAAGGATGTAGGACAATATGGGAACACCTCAGGAAGGCTGTGCCTAAGCGTGGCTGTCAGTATCTGGGAAAGCCTTTTAAGATTGCAGTGGGAGATGAAAATGGCTGGTTTAGGACCTGGGCAAGGGGAAGTGATGGGAGAAGGTGCGAGCTACATCCATCATCTACATAGGACTCACCAATGCAAGTGAGGAGTTAGGGGAAAGAGCAGTGCATCAGGGAGCAAAGGCTTTTAAGCATGCAGGGGAGCAGCTGGTCCTTTACCAAGCAGTGAGTCCAGGAGCATGATACCCAGCTGATGTACTGGGTCCCAGCAGAAAAGGAGCAGGTAGGGTTTAAAGCTCCTTTCAGGACTACTTGCTTGCCCAAGGAAGAGCCCTGCAGTATAGCTACACTTGTTGCTAATGGTTCCCCTCTGGATTATTTTGGGGGAAGCACTGATGCTTGCTCTGAAAGTATGCTGAGATATTTTGTCGAGGGATTTAAATGCTCTTTTTCCTCTCTTTTTTTGTAGAATAAGCTCTGGCTGACAGATTTTGTTTGTTTGCTTTGTTTTGGGGGTGGTGCTGAGATTGTTGTGATTTTTCTGTTTTGTTCTGTTGTAGTAGTGGTGGCATTTGTTATCCTAGGCCGGAAGCAAAATCAGGCCCTGTGAAGATGAAAAAATTCTGATCTGGAGGATAAAAGGAGAGTTGTGGGCAAATTAATATGGTTAAATTTTCTTGGATTAAATCAGCAAGATCTTGTGCAAAGAGAACTGGTGGAGAGGCATAATACAGAGGAGATGGTGTCTCTGGAAGAGGAAAGAACACTGTTGTGATGAGGAGGACCATCCTTGCTACAGGATTTCTCTCAGAGATGGTCTGTAGCATCAATCCAGGCAACAGGTGTTAGGTGGAAAGAAGTTGAAATGGGAGGGAAGGGGAAAGGAATCAAAAGTATAAGAGGACACAGAATGGTGAGAAATAGCACCATGCTAATGGATAAGAGAAGGTGAAGCCAAAAAAGAAGAGCTAATGTGTACTCATTGCTTGCAAATCAGATCTCATGAGATGAAGGAGTGTCTCAGGAAAAAGCGTAGGGAGTTGGTGCCCAAAGAGCACCCATACATTAGATGAGGAACTGGAGACAAACTCTTTGCAAACAACATTTTAGTTCAACACCCTTCTTTAGAATGGAAGAAAAAAGGGCTGTGAATAAACTGGAGTTGTGATAATGATAAGAAGGATGGGGTGGTTGCTTGAGCAGAAAATGGAACTGCTGTGGATGTGACAAATTGAGAAGACAGAGGAAGAAGAGTTTTGAATCAGAAGGCTGGTGGGAAAGAACTACGTGAAGTTTAGATAATCACATGGCAGAGAAGAGATTGTACAGGTCTATATGAGGATGATGGAGATAGTGGGGATTACAAGCAGCAGCAGCAGAGCAAAGACTACCTGCCTTCAGTCTGTTCTCCTCCCTTTCTTGGGTCTGATCCAAGCTAAGAAGTGTGAGAAAAATTAGATACTGTACTGGATTTTAAGGTCAGGGTATATTTGTCTTTGTAAGTTTAGCTGCAGTGCTTGAAGGCAGAAGCCTTGAGTGTGATTAAGCATCCCTTTCTTGACTTATTTTCAAACACAGTGATCTTCTTTCAGCCAAATGGGTTGGGTTTTGGCATCATTTGGGATTAATTTAACTGCAAACAAAAGAATGTCTGGTTTCCGTTTTGACCTCATGGTTCATAACACAGTTTTACTCACTCTGAAGTTTTTCCTACTCGCTTGTGATTCCTAAACAGAGCAGGTATTTTCCCTTTGTCTCTCTGAAACCATTTTCTTATGACTGTTTGTGGAGTAAACTAAATGTGTAGATGCCAGATGTGAGATAAAATATACCTGTGGTGACATGTAAGAGAGCCCTAGCATTGAGAGCACATACACTGACATGTTACACTCAGCTTTCTTTGGAACCAAAGTAAACAGGTAGGATTAAGCAGTGAATTAGAATTAGTTTTGCAAGAATACCCATATAACCATTCCATAAACAAATTTAACAATACAAAAAGATGCAGAGAATGATACTAGCCTAGCACTCCCTTCCCCTTCTCTTTCCCAACCTGTTTTGAGCTGAAATCTGATTTACTAAAATGGTATCTGCTAATACATAACAGCTCACAACAGCTGAATTCCTTTGGGTGAATCTCTGCTATTGGTTTATGATGTGATGCCAGCCTATTCTTAAACACTTCTAGTAAAAGCCACACAGGAGAGATATACGGATTTATCAAATGAAACCGATTTGAAAGCTATTTTAGTCTAATCATTTTGATTTCTTTGTGCAGACAAACTTTGAGTTTTCATGCAGCAACATGTCTGCTTGCACCACACTATGTCAAAATGCTTGGAGAGTGGTAGGTACAAACACGTGTAAGCGTAAAATTAATGTCACACCCAATCAACCACAAAGCCAATAAATGAATCAGGAAAGGTGATCCCTTTTGAAGACCAGAGTAAATACAGGGTATTTCTGTGCCCTCTGATAACAGTTTATTGGAGTACCTCATCACTGTTAGGTAGTACCAGCACAGTGGTCTGCAAAGCAGAACTTGGTTGTTACCCAGTTTTAGAGAAGGGGAAAACTGATACTGAGTGTCTTGTTCAGGAGTCCTGAGATAACTTCAGATCTCATGGTCATACCCGAATTTCTGTCTCTTTATAGTATGTTAAACTAGTTGCTAATGTGTAAATATGGCATTAGATGCAAGCAAAGTTGACAGTTTCCCAAGGGTAGACAGGCATGGGCAAAAAGAATGGAAAAAACTCCTGAAGGAGGAGTTGGGGGGACACAGCACACAGAGTTGTTTTCTCTCCTCTTTTCTCCCCAGGTCAGCAGCACCATATATGTGTATTTTGCAGGTGATGAGAAGGGGAACAAGACTAGGCCGAATACTGTGAGCACTCATGCATACAAGGAGCTGAACTAAACATCTAGCTGTTCCTGGGATCAGGAAGCTCACTTAGCTTTATCACTGTCAGGTTCTCTGAGACAGCAGTGCCTGTCAGAGCCCTTCTGCCCCTGCTGCTCTGTTGAATTTTGACCTCTCCAAAGGGGAGAGCAAAACATGCAATTGTGCTTCATCCTCAGAGCAAGCACAGTTCAGCTGTGCCTAGACTGCTGAGAAATACTGAGCACTCAGGATCAAGCCATGTGCGATTGGTGCAACAGGGCTGCCAGAGCAAAGTCAAACCTCTGGCTATATGTAAGAAGAGAAACCATTGGACTTGCAACAGTGGACTTCAGCACTGTACTTAGGGGTAATAGTTTGACTACAGACTTAAGCCGGCAGAAAATCTATGACCAAGGCAACCTTGGTTAGTGGAGCTCAGAGGACATAAATCATGCTCTGAAGCATTGCCTTTGGGAACATTTGTAATGGCTTATTCTGTACCTTTCAAAAGACAGACAAAGCATTTAAATGGAGTATTTGTTTTCTGAGGATATTCAGGATCAAAAAGAAGTCATGAAGCAATAAAATAATTTAATAGACAAAGTATTAATATAAAAGCATATCACCCTGTGTAACATAATGCGAAAGTTGTCAATAACTGGTCATCCTCAGAAATTTGCAAAAGAAGGAGTCCCTCTCAACACAAATATTTTCAGGACAATGTAAACAGGTTTCACGACTGCAGTATGTCAAGAATAGAGACAATTTTCCCTACTACTCTGAGAATGTTATAACAACATCCCCAAAATGCAAAAGTTCGTGGCCTTGGAAGTGGTCCGTGCCTTATTTTATCTACCGTTAGTTGATCAATGCCATCCTTTGATAAATCTGTGCCACCTTAATGCAGAGTGGATCAGGGGAGCTAGGTATGCCATGCTAGCTGAGCTCTACTAAACTACAGTGGTGTGGCCACCCCACCATTTTCACTCACTGTCTTGGAGCTGATGGCAGAAGGATTTGGTGACCTCTATGAAGTATAATATAGGACGCATATGTATGAAGTCCACAGATTCTGATGATTCTGTAGCAAGAGAGAGTGGCTTATAGATTAAATATATAGCCAAATAAGAAGTGTGCTGGAAGGGTTCCATCAAGAAGTCTCCTCAAAGCCTGTAAGATGTGTTCCACAAGATGAGAGCTGCCTGTAGGCGAGAGTGCCCTGCCTGGGCAGCAGGGGAGGGAGTGCTGAGGGCTTTCAGGTCATAGAATCATAGAATCGTTAGGGTTGGAAAGGACCTTAAGATCATCTAGTTCCAGCCCCCCTGCCATGGGCAGGGACACCTTACGCTAAACCATATCACCCAAGGCCTCGTCCAACCTGGTCTTGAACACTGCCATGGAGGTGTAGCTTGTTCCTTGTTCAACATAAGCCTCTTTCAGAGCTACAGGAGCTGTCTTATCCTTTCTGCAGACTCTCTTCCTCCTGATGGCTGAAGGGGCAATGTGAGATCAAGCACCTGACGGCTGTGAGCCAAGGTAGGTAGACTTTGCCTCCCCTAGCTTGCTAGGGAGATGCTCAGTGGCTGTGGATTAACTGCATGTGGGGTTGTAATGAACCCTTTTCAGTTCTCAAAGCCATGAGGGGCTGTGTGACTGCTTCAGTATTCCTGCAGTAGCTGCAAGGTGGGTAAAACTGTAATGATGAAATTTTCTAAGTGTAGTTGTAGCACAGAAAAAAGGCTTCAAAACAATGCCTGAATGTCTCTCAGTCATGCTTAACGTTGAGTGAATAAAACCCTTGCCACATCCCTTGTCATATGTATATATGACAATTTGCATGCTCTCCCAAGCTTGGAACAAAAATAACTTGGTGACAAATAATCTTTATGTGATAATTTGAAATTATTTTCTCTACAACTGTTGGTCTACGAGCTGTATTTCAATGATATAAATTACATCCAGAAATCTCTTAATGAAGTGAATTTTCTAGAACATGTGACTATTCCAGCGCTTGTGGGCAGGTGGGGAAAGAGTGGCCTACTTGAAATTCAGGGTTAAGATCCAGTTTAAGTTATTGGTGGTTCTGTGGAAGGCAGAAAGGGCAAGACGAGGTGTGAGACAGGCGTGATTACATTTGGATCACAAATCAGATAGTTTCGGAGTGCTGGTGGCAGTGCCCTGTGTCAGTGACCGCGGCTTTCCGTGGTGATATTGGGAAGGCATGCGCACCGGTTCGGTGTGGCTCAGGCACACTAATGCCACTGTGCCAGTAATAGCAGTGCACAGATCAGCTGAGGACACGCAGCTGCAGTTCCATCCAACGCACTAGAGCAGCTGACACGGAGTTCGTGGCATCCAGGCACTCTGATGCCAGTGTGCAAGAAGAGAGGACAGTACCTGAGCTAGCCCAAAGCCTGCCACTGCAGTGTTAGCTTGTCACAGCTTCACATAGAAATTTGACCTAGCAAACCTTAGGCTGCTACCATCTGATGCAAGGTAATTTTTGATTCGATAGCAGGAGTTGTGAAACTAGATTTATTGCTGGGAAACCACAACAATATCCATATCGTCTAATATCTAGGGTGGTGACAAGCTGGTGTTATGAAAACCTTTTGAACACTTTGTATGGAAACAAAGATGGAATCAGTGCAGAGCCAAGTGTTCATGAAACTGCTGGGGCAGCTTCTCCACTGCATCTAGTCTTTGCTGGGTGCAAAGGGTGGATGCCCAGGTACGTGCAGGCCTGGGTAGGGGTGGAGGGCACTCCTTAGGAGAAGCAAAGCTGGCCACTCTGCTTCAGGGAGCATTTCTCATCTGTGCAGGCTCTGCTTTTCAATTGCCTGTGACTGGAACCCTGGACTGTGTTCTACCTGACTTCAGCATGAGGGCATGACTGCAATAATTTACCAGCAGCAGCAACCTGGAGAGCTACCTGTATTACAGTCACAAGGGCAGTACAGTCCTATATGTCATCTGCATTTTAAATATGCATCTGTACTGTACTGACTGCAGAGAAACCGAGGTGTCAGATAAGAGTATGTGATGACTGAAATGCAACTGCAGATCGAGGTTGCAGTGCAGGCAGACAGACAAAAAACAGGTAGAGCCTCTTTGTAATACCTGAACTTACTTTGGCTTTAGCAGCCAGGAGATTTGAACTACGTCTATATTATGTGAATGAAGCATAGCTCACTCAAATGGCAAATCAGCAGTGTTATTTTGAATTAAATATCAAGCAATTTTATGGAAAATAAAGTCCAAAAGCATGCAAGAGGCATGGAGCATGTATGGTGTGTGGGGTGTGCTCGTATACATGGTCATGACTGTGCTGGCGATAGAGAAGGGAGCAAGGAGCAGGGAGGGGCAGGCTTGATTGGATGTGAATAATGGGCTTGATTTCCAAGCTTTTCATCATGAAGCCTCTTCCAGACTGAAAACTTTCCCGTTCTTCCTGTCTAAAAGCAGATTTCATGGCAAAACAATTCCAAGACTTTGGCTGTCATCCAAACATACTTGGAGCTGTAGTATTTTAGCTGATCAGCAGGCTCCTTTAATTTTTCTGTCATGCAGCCAAGATCTTGCTGTATAAAGATAATCCCCAGTTCAGCTTTACCATCTGAAATTACCTCTCCTTAGGAAACAGTGCTGTAGGAAAAATAGTGTTTGGTCTTAGTGACTTTCTGTAGACTGCTAACTGATAAATCAGTGTGATTTATGTGTATATCAGCTATATCTTGTCTGTTAATAGGAGTATAACAAACTGATAAGTTTTGTGTAAAAATAGCAGGTGACAGATATTTACATGAATTTCTGTAGGCAGCAGAGAGGGAGATTCTTCATTGTAAAGAGTACTTTTAAACTTTTAAAAACTCTTTCTTATGAAACTATTATTGTGCACCTTTATTGTAATCAATAATAATGTGGGCTTGTGGGAAGAAAAGTCATGTGATGGCAGGCTATGTGAAATGAAGTTGTAAACTGTACTGTTGCTACTTCACTTTTTGGTCTAGTCTGCATGTGTCTTGAATCATTTTCTGTTTAAGGGCAGGATCCAGAAACCCTGATTGATAAAAGTAACCTGACTGCAGGCAACAGGGTTGCTCCCTGTAAACCATTTTGTCTGCAAGGGCAGGATGCACACACCCTGAAATTACAGCAGTTAAATTGGATGGTAATGCATTAGAAAGTATTTATTCTGCTCTGTTTAATTTCTTTTTTGGATTCATTGAGCTCAGCTTTCTTGTTCTTCGTCACTAAAATCTGGGGAGGTGGCTGTGGTGAGCAGAGCCTTGCAGGGCTGAGTACTGGGGGCTGGATCTCTATACACTGCTTAGACTAGAAGAGTTGCTTCTGCTGCAACACCCTCATGGTGCTGGGCAGATGCTCCATGCCTGCACTGAAAACACAAGATTTCCAGTCTTTTCATCTTCTTTTTTTTGGATGGGTGGTGGCAGGAGGGGAGCTCATGTCACTAAAATGAACAATAGTATAAAAAGGTTTTAAGTCACTTTATGCATGCCTGTTTCTGGATGTGGATTTTACCCCTTCCTCTGAGGGGGTAGACTACGTTGCTCAGAATCACAGTTAGCTTTTTGTGTCTGTTTTGCTTACTGATTATTCTGCAAGACCTTGGGCTTTGATTGTCAATGCATGTTGTTTCCAGAAAGCAATAATAATTGAACAATTGCAGTGGTCTGGGTTGCAGGCATCTACATTAGCTTGTGTTGACAACTACTTTATTGTGTAAGTTCCTATATAGTGTCTGTCCTTTTCAAGGACTGGCTGTGGGGAGACTGCTTTGCCTTCAATGGGGTGGCATTATTTTCTGCAAAGCAGTGAAGTTGAAATGTGCCCGTGTCCAAAATTCCTCTGGGCTATCATTTTTAGTATGCTTGCACTAATATCTCCTGATCGATTGTACTAAAATGGTCTTATCAATGACATTCAGGAGATACAGCTTATTATTTTCCTCTTTGTTTTCTTGTTCCATCTGGCCATAACTGTGTCACATTCAAAAGAGGACTGCTGGCTTTCCAATGACAATAAGGTTCCCACTGTGCACACTTAACTGGGTGAAATTTCTGTGCTTACTTTTAACCAGCATCGCTACTTCACAGATTCTTGTAAGCAGTGCATGTCAAGTATGTGAGGAACTGCCAGCAGTTGCATTGTAATAACTTGGAGGGTTTTTACCATCTCCAGAAGGATACTGATTTTCAGTTCATGATCTTCTCTATATTCACTAAGTAGTTTGTGTGGTTTTAGAAAAATAGTATCTCTGTTCACACTGAATATGACTGCTATTCTGCTTGTGAGAAAACCAGCTCCGGAAGCAGCACTGTGTGTATAAACTACGTTTACATTTACTTACTTTTACTTCACATCCTGTGGAGCTGCATTTGGCTTCCTTCTCACTTTCCTGCCTACCCTCCCCCCATACTTACCAGGTAAATCTCAAATCTGACATGTTTTTTCCCAGGATGCTCTTGTTCCTGTGGTAGTCTCTGATGTTCCTCCTGTGTGCAGCCTAGTAACTCCTCAAGCCTGTCCCAGCAGTGGGACAACTGTCCAGGGAATGCCATCTAGAAGTCTGGAGGACCTCTCATCTCCCATCAAGTGATGTGCAAGTTTTCACCCAAACCTTGCATCTAGGATTCCTTTTACTACTGTTTTCACCTTTTATATGGTCTCACTACACCTTTTTGCAGCACTGTCATTTTTAGTGGGTCATTAAAGGCAAGTGATACTGCTTATTTAACACTGCCTCCTTCTACAGTTTACTCCTCCTGAAAGGCCTTCATGCTGACAAAGAGGTTTGTCCATAGTGGATGAGTGTAAGATGGAGGCTTTACCTTGGAAAGAGGCTAATTTGAACAAGTTTTCAACGTATCTCAGGGTCTTTAAATGAGCTTAAATTCACTTTAAAGAATAAAAATAAAAAATCCAGCATCAGTGACACCCCCACCCCAAGTTCAACAGAAAAAATAATTTATGAGAGAACAAAAAGTAAATGTTACCACTGGAACTCCAGGCTTCTGCTCATCAGTTTAAAGGGAGAATAATTGCTGGAGCTCAGTGCCGTTATCCTGGGGTTTTGTGGTCACAAGGGGAAATCTGAGTCTGAACTCCAAAATTTGCAACTCATCCCTCGATTATCATTAGCTCCAGAGAGTTGTGCTGCATTTGTGCCAGTGTGTCTGACAGATTCCAACACTAGTTATTATTTTTACAACTCAAAGGAGCCCCTGATCTCTTCTTCTGCAGTGTGCAAACAGAAAGCAGAAAAAGGAGTCCCTCTCCTCCTCAGATAAACTCTGACCCAATTCAGGCTAATCCTGGGAAGGGTAAGTGCCGTCAAAATCTGCCGGGGAGTTTCAAGAGGAAGAGGACACAGAAGAGCTTTGTGTAACATACCGACGTATGTCAAAGCTTAGTCATGTATTAGCTCAGCATAGATGACGTCAGCCACTCTTCATCCAGCCTTAGCTTCATTCTTTCAGATATTTTAGTGTTATGGAGGTTTTGGGGGGTGGGGGGGGGGGTGATGGAGAAAGATAAAAGATGAAAAGTCAGCTTCAACTCATGATTCTGCTTAAAGTGACCAAAAATCCCCAAGCACAAAATCCTGTTCCACCAGTAGCTTTTGCCTAAACGTGGATGTTGTAGACCTTTTTCTTGACAGTTAGAAAAGAGAATTTTTGCTTCCTTTTGTAATGATCACTGTACAGAGATGATTGAACACGTTTTGTGCTCTGGCTGCAATTATACTGCATGAATCCTGAAAGATTATGAAGGCCACAAAGGTCTGAGTATCATTTTAGAAACAAGAGGCCTCAGTGCTGATATATTAGTAGGGAAAGCCCAAGGGTTAAGTTCATGACTTTGCCATGTGTTTGAACGTGAGACTCGCTGGCTTTGATGCCGAGTTGACAACGTGATTCAAGTTGGGGTGTGCCTACATCATTTCTAAGAATGTCTGTAAGAAAAAGAATTGAGGAGTTTGTCAAGCTGTGGGCAACAAGAGAGTAAAAAAAAGTCAGTGCTCCAGTTGCAAAAGGAAGACTTGTTTTTATTGACCTCTACTGCAATAATCTTAGATATCAAATGTATTTTATGCAATTAAAAAAAATCAAAGATGACAGTTACAGAGTAAACAGAGTACTGGCATTATTCTGCTTTGAAGACTGTTTTGTTGCTTTTAGTGGTTACTAAGACAAATACTTGATATTGGGAAATTTATAGAAGGGAATGTACAGAGAATGGGTAGGATTGTGGGGTTTTGTATTTCTGTTTGTTTGGGGTTTGGTTTTTTTTTGTAGGCAGTACTCAAGAAGTGACTTTAGCACTAAAGGGAATTACAAAAATAGCAGCTGCAGCAGTCCATCCTGAGTGAAGAGGCACAGCCAAGGCACAGCTGGGGAAAGAAGGTTTTGTCAGGGCACTTACTAACCACCACGGACATGGCAAGACTCCTTACGTTTCTGGGTGAAATAAACCATGCCAGCTCTTTCGAGTGTCATTGTGTTGACATCAGGGACCCTTGCCAAACTGTGTTGATATGGGATTGTATCTTCTGCCACCTTTCCCTGAATTACATTAGGGAGGTTTTGCAACACAGATCTGATCTGTTTAAGTTAAAATAAAAATTCTTCTTTTTCAAGCTTATTCTCTAATATTTAGGCACTAGAGTAACAGAGAACAAGTATATACTTTTGCCACTTTTCATTGGAATCTTAGAAGTAGGCATGCAGGCAGAAACATTCTGGGGTTTTGCTCTATTCTTGTTACTCATTTTGCTGTGTGGCCAAATCAGTGCACTCCTCTTTGCCCTTCTTTCTCAATCTGTGAAATGGAGATAATGCAGCTCTGAGATTTGGGATGGCTGGGCAGTGCCATTGCAGGCCAAATCCCAGGGCAGTTTCAGAAACCTGAAGGAGTCAGCATCACTGTGGCTTAGTTGGGAACAGTCCTGGTTTGGTCCGCGTATGTGTCAGCACAAAAATTGACCTCAGGAGGGTATGTCTGAAACAGTGACTTTTCTACTAGTGATTATAATGCTGTGAAATACGAGGAAAGATACGTGTTGTTAATGGAGACGTATTTTTGATGCAATCAGAGATGTGTCTTGTGGCTGGTTCTGTGGTAGCTGTAGATCTGGAAGGAAATTAGGAAATGTGGTTGTGAAACAAAAAAAAAGATGTTGACTGTCTCACTAGGAGACAAATACTCTCTTTTCCATAGGCAACCAGGAATTGACTGCTTTATTTAGTAACTGGAAATAAGATATATTCAACTTCAAAGGGAGTTCTTGAAAGGCTGGCTCAGTTATACCAGTCTCTCCTCAGTCACACTCCAGCTTACCCTCTGGGGAGTCCTGTAAAGTTGTCTGTGGTTTGTTTATAGCCCCACCACCTCCTGACTAAGACTTCAGAGGAGGTGCTGGAAAGATAGCTGTACCTGCAGGCAGCACCCGGGGAATTGTCTTTCTGTCAGAGCAGGGGCTGTTAAGCTCCCATGTTATTGCTCTCATTCCTCTCTGCTTTGAAGGGAACAGAGTGTATCTGAATGACTCTTTGAGTTTATATGTGGTTTATAGGCATTGTTTTTCAAGAAAATGGCAGCAGAAAGAGATCAGACAAAATCTGTGCAGAAGAGATTTAACATACTTGTAAGGCTTTGGTCTAACGTGACATGTTAGCTGAAAAGTAAAATCTCAGAGAACATTTATTGGCGTGATAGGAGGCTGGTGTCCTCACAAGTACTTGTTTCTAGCTCTCCATTCCGCTTGTAAGCCCTGCAAGGACCCCATGCCAGAGCTTTGGCTGCATAGCTGATGGCCAATGTAGCTGGTATACTCTCAGTTTCTTACTGAATGGTGCTTGGGGTAGGAAGGGGGCATCAGAGAACTGATGCATGCAAGGAGTAAAATTATAGCTGAAAGTTGTCTCTTTTCAGTTTTAAGCCTTTAGGATTTGCAGGTTCCCACTGACCACAGTTGGCTCACTGCACAACCCCCAGGAAGTTTCTTAATATACCAGAACCTTGTGCTGACACAAAACGGGTCAGGGCTTCCTCTTCTCTTACTGCATGACATGCGTAAGAGGCTGATGATCCATTGCACCACAGGTAACTCCAACCAGGAGTTACTACCTGGTTGCACCTCTCTGCACATGAGAACTTGCCTTGAGGCAGGGCAGTGTGGGCTAGAGCCTGTCCTTGTCTCTCTCTCAAAAGCAGGGAGGGGAGATGCAGCCTCATGGAATGTAAGCCCTAGCACAAAGGAGAACTGGGCTGAGCATCACGCTAGTGCTCCCGCTGTGGCTTCCCCCCATGGTGTCCTCAGGGCTCTGTGGTGTGCTTGGCCCCTGAAAAGCGGAGGCCAGAGCTGCTGACAAAGAAGTGTGTCACCACCCCTGCTCCCAGAAGCTTGTTGTTCAGATTCTGATCTAGAGTGGGAGTGGAATTCGGGATCTTTTCTTGGGTGGTTATTCTCCCTGCTGTATGCACAGCCTGCTGCTTAGGGCAGGGGGAAAAATAGGGCAATGGCAAGCTTGTGGGTTGTCTTCTTGAATCTGGGGTGTGTAAACCGTGCTGATACTATGCTTGGGAAGAGAGCTGGGCATGGGAAGAGAGGTTAGGCTGTGTGCTGGGGTTAGATGACTGGTGTTCCAGAGGGAGACCAAGCAGGAAAACTACTGCCAGGGAAGAGGAATGGGAATAAAGGAGAAGGAAGAGGGATTACTTGCCAAGAGAGGGAGACTGGAGCAGGGAGCCCTTGCTGTAGAATCAGAATTTGGCATCACTGATCCGTTGTGGATCCTGGGAGTAAGGGAACAAAAAACTGTGCTGACATAGAGCCTGTTTGGAAAGATGCCTGCATGCTCAACAGCCAGGTGGTTTGTGTTCACAGGCATGGTGAGGCTGAGGGAAAAGCGGCTATCTGCTGCTATCTGACCATTGGCCAAACTACATACTTAAAACAAATAGCAACTTAGGTCAGTGACCAAGTTTTATAGCCTAGGTTTGTGCAAGGGTCAGGCACTGCCTTGTCTCCTAGATTCCTGCCTTCTGCAGAGGGTGTAATTTTTGTTCCTGTCTCAGAACTGTCATCAATAAGATACAAAGTCGGTGCACTTGGTTTTTAGGTGTGTCCAAACTTTCTGACCTAACTGCAGTGCATAGGTGTCATTCATGTCTTCCTGTTTGTCCTTCCCTGGTAGCATCGAAAGCTTTCTCCCTTCCTCCAGCACTTATGTGAATTAGCTGAGTTTATCTGAGTGCTTGAAGCCTAGTCATGGCAGTTTGGCCTCAGGGTTGCTGAAGCACAGCTTAACCTAGTCAGACCTCAGACCCTGGCCTTGCACTACAGGAGCTCCCTGAAGTCAAAAGGAGCCCCTCTTTAAAGGCAGCTGCAGTATTAAGATACCTTTGTACTGGAGAGGGCAGCTCAGGACTCCTTGTTTCTTTGACGTGTCCTTGAACAAACATGCCAGTGCATGGGTAAACCTGAACAAATACTAGTTTTCTTGGACTTCCACAGGGGGCATGGGTGAACATATGGCTCAAGCCCTTGCTCTATCAGACTGCTCTGGCATGAGGTGCTTCCCAGCAGCATGGCTGGAAAGTGGAAAGCTGTGAGTGGTGGTGAATGCAAAACTCAGCTGCTCTAAGGAGGTGTCAGCTCTATAAACGAGCCTTTAAGTGCTAAAGTTTCTCTCTCCAGTCAGGAAAGGGAGGAAATAGCCCACCTGCAGTCAATTTAATGCTAAACACTTCTCCCCTTCCCAGTTCATTAAAATACAACATACTTGAACTGACCCCAGAGTAGAGTTTTTACCCAGAAGAGAGGGCAAGTGCCAGGGTTTCACTGGACTTTTACCACTATTGCTGAATTTATGCAGAAGATGGTCTGGTTTTGATGGCTGTGATCAGTAGTGCAGAAACATGAGAGAGAGCTGCCTTTGGATATGGTGGGTTTAGAGTTGGGGGCTAAATCTCTGATGTAGTTCTTACCACTATGTGCAAACGTGTTAAGGAGAAAGGAACCAAAAGGTATGTAATTACCAGACAGTTACAGTGAAAGATGGAAAATAATTTCCAACCCATAACCTTTAAATTACTTTGTAAACCTTGCAGGTTTCCAAATGCCTGTGTGGTGTGGATGTAAGTGGGTAACCATGCAAATGAAGCATTAGCAATCCACACTAATAAACTGATATTAGAAACTGAATTAGCTGATAAGGGTAATCCAGAGGAGTAGGAGCTTCTGGAATACCTTCTTTTAGCATGTTACTGTAGCTACCATTTTGTTTGTGTGGTCACAGAGTTTTTCCTCCTAGCTGGGCTAGTCAGGAGGTAAGAGACAGGCAGCTGTACAGAGCCATGTAAGAGGGTAGGTCAGAGTTGTGCTTGCTACCTATGAAGACTAAGGGCTTGCTTGGAGATGTTGTTACAACTGTCTTCACTGTAGTGCTCACCTCTCTTGTGCTTTGACAAATTGTGTGGGATGGATCATGTCAGAGCTCTTACAGCATTGCTCCCTGTCTCCTTGTGGATATTCCCTCTTGGGTTTTATGGTTTTGCAGTGCTGATACTGATCAAATGCCCTGCCAGTATTGAAATTCACTGAAAATTGGCCTTGCTTTTTATCTTGTCTCTCTCACCCAAACCCCAAGTGCTCTTCTTCCTGTGTGCTTGAGATTTTTGCTTTGTTTAAAGTGATAAAGCCTTCATAATAAAATCCAGGCTTGCATTTTAACCTGTTAGGGCCTACCATAGAAAGGGAGTCCTAAATAGCTGTTAAGATCATTGAGAGTTTGCTTAAAACTGTCAGAACAGCCCTTCCTACCAGTCAGAAGGTACCTTGGGCTATCTGATTCAGGTTCAGCCTAAGCACTCTGTTACTCATTCCTGTCTCACTGAAGGTTTATTACTGATGCTTGTAAAGTGCTTTCGTGGTAAAAGATGTAGATATTCGAGATGTGGATCTCAATATTGTACTCAGAATTCATCACCTATATGTAGGTGCTTTGTACTAGTTATTTCCAGATGGAATTGCATTTCCTGGAAAATGGTATAACTAGTAGGGGAGTAGAAAAAGTGTAAGGAAGCTTGCCAACGAACCCGGTGAGTCCTGGGGTTGTCAAGCTTCCCATTGTACAAACAGATGTGAACACCATGAGATAGCAAAATATCAATATTCAGATAAGCTAATACTATAACATTTCCATCAAAACAACACTCAGATGCTTTTTCTTTCAACAGGTGATGCATGCAAGCAGCACAGCATGTTTGTGCATGTATGAGGTTTCAAAATTTAAGTGGCTGTGTAAGCAAAGCTGAGTAGGGGGTTAGGGAAGAGTAGCCTGTTATGGCAAAGGATCAGTGCGAGTTCATATGTTTTTGGAGGTCTGGGGATGACTGAACTTCACTTCGGTCTCAAATCATTACGTGGAAGAGAGGATTGCTGGAAAGACTGATTATTGGTCCTAATTTCTCCCAGAAATTAGAGGTTAAAGAAGTTTTGTCTGTCTTCACACAAATGAAGCTTGCAAGCTTTTTGAGAAGAAAACTGCATGGTTTCTTGAAGGAACTGAGGAGGAGTCAAGTGCACTGACCTACAGTATTTGGCATTTGACTAGGCCTGAAGGCATTTCAAGGTGTGGGATGCTGCAGAGCGTCGACAATGTTGGGAGTATCACCTGGAGCTGGAGACATCTCTGCTTCTTTTCTCCTGCAGGACAGTAGGGATAGCACTAACTTACTTCCTACCTTCTAATGGCCACAAATGATAATGAACAGCTCTCCACAGTTGCACAGTGGCACTGGCTTGGAACTCAAAGTGAAGGCGAGTCTTTGGTCATTGCTTATTTGCAGCTGTTCCCTTGCAGGCGATGCACACTGAGTTCTGCAGAGCCTGCTATAAGGAGTCTTGGATCTGCTGTATTGCAGGGAAATAAAGCTGAAGCACAGTCTACAGGGACTGTCTGCAGAGCTGTACTATGCCATGTTCTGCTGTGACAAGGAGATAAATGGCCACCAAAGGCTGAGTCTCCTAGTGACTGCAGAGAGGGAGCTGTGCTCGTTGTATTTCTCAGGTCATGCTTGATCTATAATCAGCTTTTCAAAGCCATCTAGGCTCATTTGTCCATTTAAGTGGAGTGTCAGCTCGGGGCTAATCTTGCCAGTTATCTGTCTTGTACCACCCAGAGCACTAGCACAGATGTCTCTGTAGCACTTATGCATCTGGGTGTTTTTTTATTCTGTTTATACCTATGCTTGTTTTATTTTGCTGCACCCTGTGAGGATGCATGTGAGCTGCCTGCAGGGCCTGGTTGAACTGAATGGGAAGGCTTTGGAAGGCTTCACCCGGTCAGGGTTTTGCACCCAAGGGCAGGGTGGATGCTTTATCACAAGAATGGTGATTTTATCCCCAACCTGTGGAAAGGTGCTTGATCTTCTTTCCTTATAACCTTGCTTAACACAGCAGCTGATCTTGAAGGTTTTCATTTTTCTCTTTCCTAGCTCAAAGCCATGCTCCTGAGAGCCAAAGTGGGAGTGATTCCCATTCCAGATGAGACACTACCTCTCAGGGGTACCTGCTGCCCTGGAGAGAGAAGCAAAGTCTATGGACAGTTTTAAGTGACCCAGTGATGTTAGTTTCGAAAGTTTTCGCTGGCTTTCTCTTTTTATTCCATCTGGGATTTGGATTACCCAGCAGTGCATGTGTCAGCTCAACCCTGTGACCTACAGGGTAACCAAGGTTCCCTAAAGGGGATAAATGTTGTTTTAAACACTGGATCTTTCAACTTGGTTCGCAGTTTACCAATGTGATATGCAACTTGTGTAAGACTGATGATTTCTAATGCTATAGAATAAAGGTTGATGCCAAGACTGGCCTGATGTCCTGGTGTGGGAGATATGGAATAAATGTGCTGGGGTAGTAGTGTATCAGAGGAAAGGGCTCCTCCCAGAAAATGCTGCCTTGGTGTGACAGCAGCATCCACACTGTCAATGCACTGGAACAAAACACAAGTTAGGAAGTAGTGATTAAGATATTAAAACAAATTTTCATCAAGTTACCCTGTGCTTACCCTGACAATATCTTCTTCCTACCCACAATTAAAAAATTTTGCTGTTGCTATTGACTTCACCTGGAAAACACTCTGGATATTATCAGGGCAAGCAGCCTGTTGAAATTTAGGATGGATATACCATTAGATGCCCGGTGCTTTAGTTATGATGTTAAAATACTGATAAGGTGTGTAGTCACTACAGCCTGTACTATTTATTTGCAAGCCCATTCAGTCAGGGTAAGATCCTGGTTGCATGTTTCTCAGTTGTGCAGAGATCTTTTGATTAAACATGTCTCTATAATCTTCGTGAATTTAATTTGCACTGTGTACTTTCAGGTGCTGTACATGTAACTGAGAATATTCCCCATTTTGTCAGTCACATGATGAACCTGGATATTGGTTGAACACTTTCTTTTCTTTCCACTCAACCTAAGTATTCTTGTTGCTTATGAAATTCGTAGCAAGTCTAATATTGTTAAATACAGGTTGTTTTCTGGATAATTCTACTTAAAATGTATGCACACAAACTGGGTATGAAATCGGATAAAGGAAGCTGGAAGTCTATAAGATAGCATCATGTTGAAAATGAGTGTTTCATAACCACCCTGAAATACAGTATATGAGGTCTAGACTTATTTATAATACTTGGAAACAGGAAAGAGAATTACTAATCCTGACTAACCTATCCCAAGCAAGTGCTTTTCTATAACCCAAAGGACTGAAATAAAATTCATTTGTTTGCTTGCTTTGGAAAAGAATCAGTTTTTCTGCATGGAAGGAAGCAGGACAGAAAAGTGGCTTCTGGGGAAAAAAAGGGGGAATTTAACAGGGCTGCAAATCCCCCGTGGTTCTCCCTGCTGAGCACATCTTCTCACTCTTGGCCTTCTTCCCACTTTGCAAGGAAACAAGGATCCTAACACAAGGTTTTATTAAAAACCCACACTTTCCCCTGAGAAGCTGGAACACTTTTGTGCCAGAGAGTTACTGAAAGGAGAAAGTGAGCATTTTATGAGCAAGGGTGCCTGAGGAGGAATGAACTCTCTTTGGTTTTTGTTGTTTGGGTTTTGGTTTTTTAATTTATTAAGGAATTAGGTCTGGATTTGGAGTTTCTGGTTAAAGAGGAAACATTAGGCAAATTGGAGATGACCTTTTTACAGACCTCACCATGTGAAAAGCCAGGGGAATCTTCTCCTGTATTTCAGCGGAAGTAGGGCTGAGTCAGACTAACCTGAGGGTCCCTCAGCACCAAAAGTTAACTTCTTTCTGTTGGGCTGGGAGTCATTTGTAAGAGTTACGATGCTCAAAAATAATTACATAAATCTTAAAATTGGAATGTTACCTGGAAGATACGAGTAGCTTCCTATGAGTTTGACACAGTGTTTTTGACCTTTCACTTTAAATTTTTTTCATGTTTTTAGTTCTTAATGGTAATTAACAAATTACTTTTACAGCTGTGGTATCAAATAAGTAAAAACCAAGACCCTCCCTCCAAAAAATATATATATTTAGAGTTCTGCTTCCCAAGATTTAGACTGCTGTCTCTCTAACCAGAGGTGCTTTGCAAATCCAGTTTGGTGAGGAGGCCCTTTTGTATTGGTATTTTTGCATTGTGTTTTGTATTACTCTATCACTGTAAAAGCTCAGTAATGGTTCTTTCTTGGGAAATATTTTTGATGTCATGATGAATTTGGATTCTTGAAGTTTTAAAATTGTCAGAGACACTTTGGTCAAACCCATTTGCTTTGGTACTGTAAAAGTCTGTGGGAATCACTTATGGATGCTGAAGGGAAGTTTTTACTTGCTGGAGAACTTTCCTTACAAGACATGGTCGTTCTAAAGTTCTATGTGCATTTAAAATCCGATCGTACCAAGGTTAGATACAAGTGTGGAAAAGCAGTGCCATCCTACTGTAGATAAAGACTCACTAGGCAGCAATAGATATTCCAGGCAGTCCGCTGTACCTGAGGTGAATTATTAATATCCTGATCTATGTTCTGTTGAAGCTAAAGGGAAGTTTTTCATCAACTCCAGCAGAAGCTGAAGGAGCCTGTTAGCTGGCCTCAGTGTTCAATGTGGCCTGTGTGCATATGTAATCACACTACAGGACTGCTAAAAATGGAGTGCTGGCTTATTAGTTACTATAGTGGTAAGGAGGAGATTATTGCTGTATATGGTCTGTTTGGGTTGGTTGAAAACGTTGAAGAGGATCTCTGCATTCCTGCTCCCCCTGCTTTGTATCTCCATCTCACTGTTCTTATCAAATTAACCAGTCAGAAATGTCCTCGTGGTTCGCACCCTAGGTTACAGTAGGCGATAACACATTTCAGGGAACACCTGTTGCTGTGCTTTGGTTGAGTAGATTTTCGTGCAGTTTAGGATGATGTAGCTTTTACGTTGTGTTCTGAATGGCTGCGTGATGCTGCTGGATGCTGACGCATTTCTGTGGCATTCTAGGAGAGCTCAGACCTCCTTCTCATGACAGGGAAATCGCCTTCTGCACAGGGCAAAGCCATGCCCTCCACCGCTTCCTGGGAATGTGATAAAGGTCCTTTCATCCCTGTGAAAGCAAGATCTCTGATAACTCAGCACAGTTTGTAACTGGCTGCTTCAGGGTTTGTGGCCTGGGCTTTGAAAAGGCGTTTTTTTCCTGTGCTTAGTGGGGTAGATAACGGTTGAGAGGAAGTTGTATTTGACAAGCCTTTGAAGGCAAAAAGAGAATATTGAGTGTACTGAAGGAAAATGAATGAACTCGTAGTTTTACAAAGATTCAGCACTTACCACCGGCGGTTCAAGATGAGTCTGTGCTTAGTAAGAGGGATGTACTACGAGACACACCTGCTGGAACGTTGCTTTCTATCCAAAGAGGGTACAGGACATGGGTGTCATGCATGCTTATCCCCAGGGTGCTCTGCAGCCCCAGCTGAGGAGATCATAGCCCAGCTGAAGGCATAGCAGAGCCCTGCCATTATAGAGGAGGATAAAGCAATTTCCAATGAGGGGAAAAATATTACCACACTTCCTGGAAAGGTTACTGGCTTTTGGATTATTTTTTTCCCCTTTATCTTTTGTGAACAGCTAATTTTAAATTTCTAAATTTTCTAATTTGTTCCCAGCTAATCTCTAAACTGTTACCTAAAGATTACCTGTGCTTTATATTGCCTGTTAGGGTGTGTTAGTTAAAGAGAGACGAGGGATGATCTCATTTGCACTCATTTGTGAAAGAGCCTACGCAAGCTGCACACTTATAACTTTTTAATGTCAAACCGTGCAGGGAATGTCATGGTTTAAACCCAGCTGGCAGCCAAATACCACACAGCTGTATAGGATGCTGAACTTTTAACCACATTTGAGATTTGCTAAGCAATTGTGAAGTTTTTTGTTTCACTCTTAAAAAAACATGGGGTTAGTGAAAAGCACAGCACCTGCATTTAACCCTGTAAATCATCAGTTAATAATCTAAACACAAAAACAAGTAAGTAAAACCTTATTTGTCTGGGTTTATGAGATAATTTTCAGCTTGTCATTAACTCAGCCAAGCCAAACTGGTACGTTGCATTCCCCAATGATTTGTGCCAAATCACATGTTTCGACCCTTAGCAATTTTAGCAAGAAGTCTATTTGAATTTTGCTTTCTTTTAAAGAAATGGACTCAGTGTTCCACACTAATCCCGCTGCCTCCTCCTCCTTCATGGTCACTTCAGAAAAAACCTGCCCTAAATGCGTGGGGTCTTGAAGCTCTATCAGCAAGCCCTTGAGTAATGGAAACTGCACGTGTAGCTACCACAGTACCTGCTGCCACGCAGGTGAGATGGGAAAGAGAGTGCGGTCTTCACTCCCTGGCCAAGGGCTCTTTCAAGGCTTTGGGGTGAGCATTGCCACCCGTTGCCCTTTTTATACAGAAGCAGCCCCTCCAGGGGAAGCCAGCCCAGCCCAGGAGGACAGGAAAGCACCCTGGCAGAGCAGTCTGGTTTAGAGTACACAACATCCCTGTGCCCGACACCAGAGCTTCACACACTGTCACCGATGCTGAGAGCCCCCGTCTGCTGGCCTTGCAAGAGTCTCCGCCACGACCAGATACCCCAGGCAGTGCTGTCTGCTATTGCAGGGAGCATACCTTAAAGTTGCCCTTTTAAATTGGGTGGTTGTATGATTTCTCTTTAAATGTCTTTGTAATATCGATTGACTTCAAAATGCAAATAATGAATAGGGGGTCAAATAGGAAAAGAGACTGTAAAATGTTTGTATCTCTTGAAGTAAAATAATTGCTTTTAGTTTACCTAGTCTAAACTGAAATTTGGCTTAATCCTGGCCAAAATCAGCACACCAATTTAAATAATTTTTATTTAACATTCAACTTCAAGTCTAAACTTACAAAACATTGCTCTTTTTAGCAGTTGTATCAATCTATTGATTTCTTAGCTCCTAACTCTGCTTCTTTCTACAGGTAGGGAGAATATATATATGCTGCTGTCATGGTTTAACCCCAGCTGGCAACTAAGTACCATGCATCTGCTCACTCCTTCCCCACTAGTGAGATGGGGAAAAGAATCAAACAAAAAAAGGTAAAACCCATGGGTTGAGATGAGAACAGTTCAATAATTTAAATAAATAATACTAACACTAATGAAAATGGAGAGGGAGATAACAAGGATAGAGAGAGGTATAAAACCCAAGACAGACAAGTGATGCACAATACAATTGCTCACCACTCGCTGACCGATACCCAGCCTGACCCGAGCAGCGATCGGTCCCGTCCAGGTAACTCCCCCCAGTCTATGTATTGGGCATGACATGCTGTGGTATGGAATACCCCTTTGGCTAGTTTGGGTCAGGTGCCCTGTCTCTGTTTCTTCCCAGCTTCTTGTGCCCCTCCTCACTGGCAGAGCACGAGAGACTGAAAAGTCTTTGATGAGAGTAAGCGCTGCTCAGCAACAACTAGAACATCAGTGCGTTATCAGCGCTGTTCCTAGACTGAAGCTGAAACACAGCACTGCCCCAGCTACTAGGAAGAAAATCAACTCTATCTCAGCTGAAACCAGGACAGCTGCCATGCTTTTCGCCCTGTGAAAAAAAAAGTAATTATGTAAATAGTGACCCAACAACTGGGGTGTTTTGCCTGTATATCAAAATTCAGGCTGCTCACTTGTTTTTGAAGGTGCTGTATGCTTTTGTTGAAAACAGGTCCTAGCCACTGAGAAGCAACGATTGTGCTGGGTTGTTTGGTGGCATCTGGAACTCCGTAGCCCATTCTGGAGGCTCTAGTTCTATTTCCTGAGTTAATATCTTGAGTTTGAAAGAGGCAAGGTCCATCATCCATATTGATGCTTACAACAAAATTGGATTTTATAAAGGCAATGAAAAACATACTACGGTGAGATCCTGGTTAGGATTTTGAGGTGCTCATGTGTTGCTCAGGTCAGAACTGGCCAGTGTTTGTCTGCCTGGTCTGCTGGCAGAGTGCACAGTACTTGCATCCAGTTGAAACCTGTCTCTGTGTTCTGTAACGTGCTGTAAATGCCATCATACTTCATGTACTTTATGGATTCCACATTTATGGTAGTGATTAAGAGACTCAGATCTCTTAACCTGGTAGAGATTGAAGCCTCAGAAATACGTAAGAGATGTAGTCATATAAAGTTTTATCATCACATAGAGGTTAAACAACCTTGGAATAGGATCTGCCACTGTTCCACTGTTTCATAGAAGAACATATATGGAAGGAACTTAATGTAGTTATTTTTGAGATACAGAAAATTAGAGGGGTTTGGGTTTAGTAGAAGTTTGTTGCTGATGATGGATATTTCTAGACAGATTTGGAGAAATCAGTTTTCTAAAGTACCAATATGTGGGTGTCTATGAATGTTATGTAAAAATAAAGCCAAGCACTTCAAATAATAATGTTTAAAATTATCAAGCAGTTTGTTACATGAGGTAGTACTCAAATATTCCTCCAGGCCCATCTCTATATTAGAAATTGGAATTTCATTACAAGGTTGCATAGTAAAAGATATCCTTCCAAAGATAAAAGCCTACCCATCACTTTAAAAAGTGTTGGATGTAGCTGACTCTAGGAGGTTTGCATCTTAAAACATAAGAAAAGAAACTAGAGAATAAACTTGGACCATTATCCCTAAGCATGTTCATGAGCCCCTCCCAGTAGTGACCACTGATGTGCCACCTCCTGTTTTGTGCAGGGTAGGAGAAAGAAAGAAACCTCAAGCAACCTCCACATGTGCCTCTGGGCAACAGCTTGAACGCTGGCTAGGGGACAGCAGCTTGCAAGGACAAACTTGCTCCTGTATGGGGCAAAGGGTCCTGCATCCGGTGCCAGGGATCCCTCTGCTCCAGCTGGGCTGCGGTGCTGTGTGAGGCAATGCAGGGTGGCACTGATGACAGGCCATGGCTTGAGGCAGGGAAGATTTGGGGTGTGATAAATGAGGTCTCCACGGTGGGTGGTAGGGATGGTATGTGTCATGAGTATGGCAGTTGGACAGGCTGGGGAAGCACCAGGTCAGAAACAATGGCTTGACCAGCTTGTACTGTTCAGGAATGGGATAGGGAAACTTCATTTCCAAGAAATACTCACTGTCCCAACTCTTAAGCTTGCTTGGGTCTGTGCACGATTGCAGGGTGCATGCTGGCCAGTGCTTTCAGGCAGGGAAATGGTGCCAATACCTTGTAGCTATTTTGTGTAGACAACTGGATATGTGCTCAGCATGTAATGTGATCGGAGGTAGTTCCTGATAAAACGGACAGGGCCAGACGATGCTCATTTTCCACTTATTGGCACCGTTTTACCAAGGAGAGGCATATTCAGCCTGTTTTTCACATTTATTTCCTATAAATGCAAGTTTGCATAGGAAGGTTTGTTATTCACAAGCCAGACCTATTTGTTTTCCTGTGCAGCAACATCTTGGTGAATCACCCCATCCATGGAAATGTTTCCACCCATTTCCAGAGACAATACAGGTGATTTATGATGAAGGGCCTTGACAAGTCGTTCTTTTAATCCGTGGACTGGCTTTTATCCCAAATGAAGATGTAGTTTTCTGACGTACCTTGTTGTGGAATACTTTAATAGGGTGTATGCTGGCCATGCTGATCTTATCCACGTCCTACAAGCCTTTTATTAAAAATATTCCCAGGGCTCGTCTTCCCAATAACGTTAACCTGTGTGTTGGCTCTAGCTCTCACCCTGTCTCAACACAGCCTTACACCAAAGCATGAAGGAGTGTGCAACCTCAGTTTTGTAGCCAAGAAGGAGCATTAGCTAAAGCCTGAGCTACTTACTCATAGCTCAGCTGCCAGCCTGAGCTCCCTGCACTTAGTCCCCCTTTCCCACAGGAGGCAAGCACTGGAGCAGGGCTTGCCATGCATGGGAATCATAAGGTTTGTCCACCAGACTCTGCTTCAGCATCTTTTGATGCTTGGTGACTTACATGAGTGGCTCCTGTGGATCTTCTCCTTCTGTTGAAGCTAGGTAGCTGATAACTTCCAAGGCCTGCTCACACATTATCTTGAACTGGCATCTGCAGGCTCAACCTTTTTTGGTATGTGGTGGGCTACAGCAGTAGAGATGTGGGGCCACCCTTTCAACAGCAGAGCTCTGTTTACACACATGGTTTAAGTGTTGCGACATGGGTGTTATATGGAAATGCAAATGACAGACTTGATGTACATGTTCCAGTATGCAGACGTGTTTCATAAGAAATAAGGTTTGTTGAGGCTTTTTTAAACTTGGCGCTAATTTAAAATCAGGGCATCAAGATCACTATGTATAACCTCTTTGCCTTTTGGAAAGGCCTTGGTTCTCATTAATTCTTTCTGTGTTCCCTTTCTAACCCCTGTAGGCAGTAACACTGAGATGGAGGAGCCTGAATGAATCCTTGCAGTGGCAGAGCATGCTTTTTAGGTGCAAGTTTGAGGACGCGAGCCCTTAAAAACAGATGTTCCTTGCCATGGCATCTGGCTTGCTCCAGGGGCTGAATTTGTGCTTATGCACCAGTACTTCTTAGAAACAGTTGCAAAGCGGTGTGGGTATGTGAAGATGTGAAAACATGCTGTGCATTTGGAGGTCATTGCTGGTGAGGGACATTCTGTATAATGCAGTCTGGCACTACTTGATGCTCCTGTGTTTGGTTTTGTGTTAAAGGTGTGCTAGTAAGCTGTAAACTCTACCAAATACAACCACTTACTCCTTTTAGCAGCCAGAAAATACCATGTTCCAGCAGAATGCTCCAGCAGAAGGGATGGTATTTTATTTTTTTTTGACACAGGTACTTTGGTTTTTAGTTGGAGGTTAAACATAATAAATATTTAACTTCTGAGCTTTCTTGCTTTAATGCTTTCTGTGTAATATTTTACTTAGTATTCAATTAAGCAGATGGAACATTATTGTCGGTTTATGTGTTTCTGTAGTAAGCTTTAGACATTGCAGCTTCTGTCTCAAGTAGATGTCAGAAGCAGAGCATGTAAACTTTGTCTTTTCTGTGTAATGCCTTTGACCCTCAAAAAAATAAACACACAGAGGAACAGTGACTGGGGAAAATATTTTCCAAGAGGAAAAGTGAAGTTGCCGTGTTTGTATTCCTCTGGCAGAAACAACCAGTAGAATATCCTTCTTACTCAAGTTGATTGTTTGGATGAAGCAAGTAGTAAACTTGCTAGTAAACGTGTATAGCTTGGAGGAGAGAGCGGGGGAAATGAAGCCTGTGAACCAAAGTTCAGAGGAAGAAAATTGACTGGTGGCAAATGAACTGCCTTAAACACTAATCTGTTGTTGGTTTATCCTGGCTTTTCCCGTCCTGTGTCATTATATAGGTACCTTGTCATTTGAGGAAATAACACTTTTGTAAGCCTGACATAAGCAATCTGAATCAGTTACAGCCAGATTGTTTTCATTTTACTGGACAGAATGCTATTTCCATAGGACTTCTCTGTCTCCTTCCTATCTTCTGGGGTTCAAACTCACACCCCAGTGCTCTGGGAAGGGCAGTTGCTATGTGCTGAGTGTAAACTAAATGGGGACTTTGTCAGTTCATGCAGCTGCTGGCATCAGAAAATCCCAAACAATAAACTGCATATTTATCCTCAAGGGGCTGGGGAGCAGGAGAAGGAGAACTATTTGGTAAACAGAGAGTAACAGAAAGTGGAAGGAAGAGCGGGAACAGCTGAAAAATCCTTCCTGTGTTAAAAAAAAAAACACCACAAAATCTTCAAAACCCAACAAAATCATTATGTTTAAAAACATGTAGTTGTTCCTTAAGTTGGCTTTGTAGTTTTTTTTGATTTTTTCTGAAAAATGTCTCTCTATATTTGTGTAGCCATGTGTGTATGGGTATCTATCATGTCTCTATTCCAGTATGCAACAGAAGTTCTGCAATTTTTTCTTTCCTGTGTTTTCAAACAGATGATTTTGTAAACATTTTATTTTGCTGGTTAGGAATCTTGTGTATTTCATGGAACTTTTATACATTCATGACTTCTTATTTCTGTCTTTCTAAGTTGAAGAACTATTTAAGTGTGACCATAATAAGTGTGACCATAATAAGTGTGACCAAGCCATGGTTTAGGCTGGCCCTGAGCAGACCTTTATTCAGAGCCCTGTCAATACAGCTTATTCATGACATCAGTGTGTTTGAGTTTGTGTTATTTGTGTGTAAGGAAGACAGATGACTGTGGTCTTCAAGAATCCTTCCAAATACATTTTTCTCTCTGACCTAGGATAGAGTTTCCTATTTCTGCATAGCTCTTATTTTTTGGGATATTGTGCCCTATATGGTGTGTTGTTTCTTAGATGAAAATGCACGTGTATAATGACATAGACCTGGAAAAAAAATGGCATAAAAATAACCAGATTCAGTTGTCCTCAACAATGAGTTCATCTGCTGCAAGCCTAAGATATCTTATTCTAGTCTCTCCTTCACACACTACCATTTTGTTCCAGCTCTAACTGTCATATAAGCTCAAAGAAACTGAAGTCCCCAAGTCACTGTCTTTCAATGTGTGGCAGGAATATGTGTGCTTACAGCCAGAAGGCCAACCATATCCCGGGCTGTGTCAAAAGAAGTGTGACAAGGGGTAATGGTTTTAAACTAAAAGAGAGGAGTTTTACACTAGATACAAGGAAGCAAGTGTTTACAATGAGGCTGGTGAAACACTGGCATGGGTTGCCCAGAGAGGTGATAAATGTCCCATCCCTGGAAACATTCAAGGCCAGGCTGGATGGGGCTCTGAGCAACTTGATCTAGATGAAGATGTCCCTGCCCATGGCAGGGGGAGTGGACTAGATGATCTTTAAAGGTACCTTCCAACCTAAACGACTTTATGATTTTATGAATACCCCAGGTGACATGCAGCCAGATGTGTGCACATATATTTATGTGAGATTGGGGCACGTTGGTGTTGCTGCCAGGGCTCTGGGGACACCTGCAGACCTTAATGGTCCTGAGCAGCCTTGTGTGGGACCCTCACCCATGCTCCTGCCCAGTGGTCCAGGGGATCCACTTAAGCTATACCCTACCCAGCCCTGCCCTCCTCTCCCAGATTCCTGTTTTGTTTTTCCTGGATGGAATCAGGAGGGACATCCAGCCCTGTCTCCCTAGACATGTGTCCCAACCTTGTCTCCAGTCCTGGTGCTGGCTCCTGCTGTTGCCCACTGGGTCTCCACATGGGCCCTAGCCCTGAACTGTCACCTCAGCCTGCCTAGGGCTGTTGGTAAAAAGCACTTGGTGTCACCCGGCACACTGGGGGGAGAGCATTGCCTTTGCTGGAGTTGCCCTCAGCTCCCTGCTCACTCCCTGCTACGGAGTCTTCCTGCTCCCTGGCATTTGCTATCAGGACTTACATTCTCTTTCTCAAGTGTGTGAAACAGTTACAAATGTAAAACGAGCATTATTTCATTTCCCACTAGGAAGGGGGTTGACAAGACATAAGTAACTATGCCTGCTCCATGGACCTAGTAGCTCATGTTTTTTAATTGCAATGTACGCTAGACATTTTGAAGTGCTTATTTACATAACATTTCTTTGTTTTTTTTTTCTCTTGGGATTCCACACAAGTGTTAGCAGATGCAGATACAGTATGGTAGAAGGCTGGGCAATCTGTTTTGTATAAAAATTATACACTTGGGATAACCCAATTCAGTACAGTGATGTGCATGCCCTGTAAATCAAAATAAAAAGAACACAGCTGAGATATTTTTTTCTGGCAGATGCTTAATTTATTTTGTCAATGACAGCAAATATAGGTATGTAAGAATAGTACTTTGATATCAATAATATTGATAAATACTAGTGCTATACTATTGACAGATACTAGTGCTAAAGAGGCTATAATATCTATACATTGCTGAAACAGAAATCCTCTGGTTTGGGTAATCTGTTTAGAGGATGCTTGGCCTGTTGAGGTAATGGTCTTGGAGAGAAGAGAAGTCCAAGAAAGCTGATTGATTGACGTTTTGAGGATCACCTTCTCCAAGCTCCGTAGTGGTCCATCCTCATGTGCAGACAGTCAAGCAGAGATGATCCTTTCCCTCTCCTCAGCAGTGGGAAGGCCACACCTGGAATGCTACATCCAATCTGGGCTCCCCAGTACAAAAGAGACACGACCATACTGTAGAGAGTTCAGTGAAGGGCCACAAACATGGTAAACAGACTGGAGCTTAGCCACCACAGATCACAGGAGCCCCAGCTTCCTTAGCTCCCTGTGTAAGACAGTCCGATATTGTCATTGTAGGTGTTGTTTACATACTGATCCTACTTCCCTGTTGCCTGTGTATGTTTTCCTACATTGTTTGGTTGAGACAAGGTCCCTCTCTTTTCTGAACAGCTGTGAAAAAAAGCCAATTTCAGAGAGTAATGTAGTCCATGGATGTATAATCTTGTGTCAAGTAGGAGTAGAGAGGTGATCCCTGGCATTAGTGAGATGCCTATTTAAATATTGCGTCACTGGAACTTTCACAGTCTCATGTTGATGACAGGATTCATGAAAAGGTAAGTACAAGTGACAGACTTTTTAGAAACCCTCTTTCCAGTGAGAGAAGAGAAAATCAGTTCCCCAAAGTTTCCCTGAGAGAAGGCTAAAACGTGGCCTACGTCTTCAGAAACCCAGATGTGGAGAAAGATGTGATAATGAAGGAATAATTAGTATAGTAGATAAAATCATAATATATTTTTCTGTTTGGTAGATGGAACCTACATGCATTTGGCACAAAATATGGAGTCACCAGTGCCTGAGACAGTGTATTTCTACATCACTCTATTCCTTCAAAACCCTGGACGTAGTGCAAAAACCACTTGGCAGAGACTGGCTATGTCTACATGAGCATGAAGTGTGGTGCAATAGGAACAAACCAGCAGAGCCCGACCATGGCAGAGCAGCTAAAGTCTATGCTGACAGTGCTCTAGGGCTTTACCCGGACAGGCTCTAGTGGTGCCATGGACTCCATGCCCATTAGCAGATGCAGCCAGTCAGATGCACTCCTGGATTCTCCGCTTCCACTTCCTTTCCCAGGAAAGGATTTTATTTTGCGTTTTAGAGCCACTCCACAGTGTGAACCCAAGTTCAGTTAAGTGGGGAGCATCAGCAGCTTCACAAGTGCTTTGTGCTATAAAGCGAAATACCTTGTTCTTTTGTTAAAAACTCTAATTTGCAGGAAGTCGTATGCTTGGTATACTCCAGTATAAACTGAAGCATCAGGGAATGGTGGTTCTCTTCATGTAAAATAAAAGCACCTCCAGTAATTTACAAATTATAGATATATATATATGAATGTGTACTGCTGCATCCTCCACACACATCCAAATAATACCAACGAAAACCAAGAAAACTATGGCAATGCAGAGTGTGCAACACAGTGGGACTTTGAGATGTGGCTGATGATTTACAGGTCGAACGGACTACAGAAGCACCTGGCCAAACTAAAACCAGCTACCCATCAGAGGCGGCTGACGAAGCCCTGACTGCCTCTGCTTTACCAGGGAGCACCTCAAACCCGCAGCCCCCTCACGAACAAGGTGAACAGATGATTCCGTAGGCTTCAACAAGGTCACTGTCCCCTTCCAACTCTTTCATACTGAAGCACAGGTCCTTGTGGCCTAGCTATGCGGGATGCAGATGTCTTTTGCGAAACTGCAGGAACAGCTTCCCCTGCCAGCTGTCCGCTCGGATCCGTAAGGTGTGAAGCGGCGCTCCCAGCAGAGCCCATGCTCTCACTCCCCTGCGCTTCCCCCACCGTTTGTGCCCGCACGTACGTTGTTTCCACCGCCCTCCCCGCAGAGCTGTATGGGCTACTGAGCGCGGCCGCGGGCGGTACAGAACCGGCCCCAGCTCCTCCGCAGGCCGGCGGCTCCCCCGTGCCCCGGCGGGGGAGAGGCAGGGTAAGGGGCGGGGCGGGGCGGGAGGCTCGGGGGCGGGGCAGGCCCGGGCCCTAGTGCCCGAGGGGTGGCGCGAACGGGCGGGGGGTCGGGCTGGCGGAGGAGGCGGGCTCGGCACACGGACACGCCGCTCCCGCCGTGCTCGGCTTAAATAGGGCGGCGCCGAGGGAGCCGTGTACAGCCGTGGTCGTCGCCGTTGTTGCCGCCGCCGGCTGGAGGTGAGCGGGGCTTGGGGGTGCCGCCGCCGGCTGGAGGTGAGCGGGGCTTGGGGGTGCCGCCGCCACCACCCGTGTACGGGAGTGTAGGACGAGGATGAGGCCGTGTGCCCGGCTGCGCTGAGGAGTTGGCGCAGGGCCGGGGGCTGTCAGGGACGTGCTCGCCGCAACCTGCTCGGCCGCCGCTGAGGTGGGCTGGCGCCGCCGGGGCCTGCCGCAGCCACCGCCGCTACCCGGCCGTTCACCGCGGGGCTAGGGCTGCCTGCGCTGGTGCTGTCACCTGCGGGGCCGAGAGAGGGGCGGTGGGTGCCGGCAGGGCGGTGTTGGCGCCGATCCCCTCAGGCAGCCGCTGTGGGGATTTCCCTTCCGCCCCGCGATGGGGTCAGCGTCCCGCGGAGCCGCCTTGGCTTCCCCTTGCACAAAAGCCTCGAGGAGAGCGAAGCCGGCTGCCCCTGGCCTCCCCCCGGCGCTGCGGCAGCTCCGGCTGGCAGGGCATTGTTCGGCGCCAGCGCTGCCCTCCCCACGGCACGGGCTCGGGCCAGGCCCCGCTCCCGGAAAAGCAGCCCCCCGCGCTGCCCGCAGCCCAGACCCGCAGTGGGGAGCGGGCTGGGGAGCACCGTGCTGCCCGCCAGCCTCAGCGCGTTATGTGTGGTTGCTGGACCCTGCCTTCAACTAGGTCGCTGTTACTGGCATGAGTGCAGCAGCATGTACTTGAAGCAGCTTTTTTGGCGGTTTGGGGTTTTTTTAGATTGTTTTTTTTTTCTGTCTGTGCAGCTGAGAGCATGTATGGAAATGCAGCGTGAGGCACACTGGCCTAAAATGGAAGGTTCGGTGAGTTTGACTTTGCAGGCCTCCTCTGCTGTTAGGTAGGACTTGCAGTGCTACAGTGCAGGGATTTAGCTTGGTTGTATGGTGCTTTTGTTCTAGGGTGCATACATTTCTCATTCTTGTTGAACAGGAATTGCAACACTTGAAACCTTCTGAATTTCTAAAGGGCACGTCTGTGAGTTGTTTGGGGCATTATAGACACCCTCTTGGACCAAATAATCCTTGCTTGGGTTAGTGGCTGCAATATGATGGACATGTCCTGTGATAGGAAAGAGTGACATCTGAAGAAACTGCTATAAAAATCCTGTGGTTATATGCCAGTACCTGGACCACAGAGCTATTTCATGTGGTGTTAACAGACTTTTTCTTTCATCCATGTTGCTTTACAGGGAGCCATACAGTCTTCTGAGCCTGTTCAGGAGTATTTGTATGTGCCTCTCTGCTTTGGAATGTGCTGTCAAACTCAGAAGCTGAGATTTCTCAGCTCAAGAGATTTGGATCTGACTTCTTGGATTAAGAAATTCTGAGTGTAAGAAAGCACTGAGTTTACTGAAACATACCTGTCTCTTCTTGTAACAGTAGCAGTTTTAGTAATGCAAAAACTGAAATATAGAATTGCTCATGAAACCATGCTGTGACTGCCTTATCCTTTATAAAGTCCAAGGATATCTAGCTTGCTTGTGTTGGAATACATCTGAGGATGGCTGATGAGGAAAACCTAAAGCCTGCAGTTGCAAGTAGCTGTTGTGTGTAACGTAATCAAGGTCTTGAGCCAATAGTTTTAGCCTATTCCAAGGACTACATGATTATAATGAATTTAAAAGGCACCTTCTAAATTTGGTGGATGCTGTTTTACATGTACAAATTGGCCAAGATGAGGTTTGAGGTAAGCGCTTTTGAAGCGAATCCCCAAGTAGCTTTTTGCTTCAAGGGCAAGTACAAGGTTGGTATCAGTGGAAAAGCAAAGCCAGTAGTTCAAAATGAAAGGAAAGACAACTTTGAAATAGTTATCCAGGCGACTTTCTTGTTGAATAAAGTCTCTGTAGCTGATTGCTACCTCCTTGCTACACTAAAAATAAATACCCCAGGGGATTTTCTGAAGGAGATAGAGGTGGGTTATACCTTCTCTGTCCTTAGTGTATCAATCCCCAGTGGGGAAGAGTCAAATGGCTTGTCTTTCTCTCTTTCCCTCCAAGAAAACAACCCTGTGACTATTGTAATCTATAGCAGATAGGAGTTGTCTTTTGTTTTTCTAAATCTTGGTAATACAGTTAAATGGGTGGACTCAGAAAGGCTAATGACAAGGTTTGTCAAATGCGCAGCAGAAAGAGATATTCTGGCCCCAGGAAATATGTTGCTTGATAAATTAGGCTTCTGGTAGTCCAATGAATAGACTGCCTCCTATATCTTACTTCCCTGCTGTGCTAAATTACAAGTTCTGATATGTTAAATCTTGTAATATGTTAAATGTAACCAGTGGTAACTCTCCAGAAATCCTCATAAAAATGAGGGGAGATTGTTCATTGCATGCAGGCTCGCAATACATGTGGCTGAGGGGAGCAGTGCTGTGCAGCACTGACCTTTACAGGCAGTAGGCTGAACCCTGGCTGCAGATGGGGGGTTTGCATTTCTGTAGATCCCGCCTGACTCCTAGAACAAGGACACTTGATAACACAAGGCTTCTGCTCTTCCTTGCTGCCTTTCATGTTGGGAGCTATTAATCTACAGAGTAAAGTATTCCCTTGGGGTTAGGATTTGAGTCTTGGTAGTACTGGAAGTTTGCTCAAAACCAACTGAAAAGATCTTGCATGGCTTTATAGAGTTAGAGGAAAACTGGGTTTTGTTTTTTTAGTTGGACTCCTTAAGGTTTAGAGCAGAAGTGCGTGATGTCCCACCTTCAGAAAAGGACTTCTGTCTTTTTTTTTTTTGTATGAATTACTGTCTTAAACCCAAAACTCTTAAGCTTTTTAGTTTGATACTGCATGTGCCTTGTGTTGAAAACTTGGCCTCTGCAGTTGGGCTGCAGTAATAGGCTAGTGAGGATGGATTAGTTTCCTAGGAAAGCTAGATGAAAATGCTTACTATCTCTTACTCAGAGGAAATACAGGGATACCTTAATACCCGAGGTCAAGAGGTTACTGGGTATGTCATACTCGTTCTTATGATGCTGGTGTTAGGAGGTCACTTGGTGAGCCAGTTGCTTCTTTTAAGTACTTGCTGATCTGGCCAGCCTCAGTGTTAAGGGTTATACTTTTTTAAAACATCCTTCTGAATGTAAACACTACCTGGTGTGATGCAGTGTGGCTTACTGTGCCTGACCCAGGTTGCCTTCTGCTAGACTTGAGGTGACAGAAGTGTGAGCAAGAAACTCATTCTTGCAGAGTCTTGGGTGAGTACTTGGAGCATGTGTTAACCTGATGTAGCATACTGAGCTATCTGAAAACTAGCCTTTTCCTCGGAGGGCTAGAATGAATAAGTTTGAAGGATCTATTCCAGCTGTTAATGCCACAAGAAAGCTTCTGGTTTGTAGAAATTTGCTTCTGTAGGGTGATTTTCATCTACACTGTATTTGGATTGAGGTTAAATTAGAGTAATGCCATGATATACTTGCAAATCGAAGTTCTAGGGATGGAATTCTAGTGGAAAGTAATTTTAGCTGCAAGATAGATGTTTGTAAGTATATTCTGTGGTCTCGGAAGGTTGGAAGCTAATAAGACTGACATGTCAATGTGTGCATAGGCATGGATCAAAGGAAGCTTAAATCAATCACTGTCTTAAAGGTTTTAGTGGGAACTATAGGTTTTCCTTAATTTTACAGGGTTACTAAGTGCTGTTTGACAGCTATAGTTGCACAAAAGGCATTGAGTAGCTTCTTGTCATGTGGTTCAGCTCCTGAACTTGAATAAACTCCAGTGACCTCACTGCTGTGCACTCAGATTACTTGTTGGACATCATTAAGAGGCAAGGATCCAGGTGTTGTTCCATAGGATTGCAGCCAAATGTCTGAGGACAGGGCTGTGACTTTTTTTGTTGCTGGGCATAGAGCCTTGACACATCAGTAGTGTGTGTACTGCTTCTTAAAGGCTGCAGCAAGAGTCTTACCTTCAGCTGCAGCTTATGAAGTAAATCACCATGGCCCATTTGATGGGGCTGAATCCAGCTTCTAGGCTGCTTCCCTCTAGTCCTGCCTTGTCCCAAATGCAGGAACAGAAACTGAACCAGCAGAGGCGATCTGAACCATTATGTGATGCCCTGTGGTTACTCAAAGCCAGACTGGGGAGCCTAAGTGGGGTTGGAGGTGGGGAGGGTGGTGAATATTAAGGACCTGCTTGTTCCAATCTGTGCATGGGATACGTTCCTCACTAACAGCTTTTTAGCTCCTCCCTCTTTACTGTTGCTGGAAAGTGTATTTGTCAGCTACTGTTTTAAAAGGAGGGTTTGTATCTCCAAAGCCTGGCTGGGTGATCTGAGTGATTCTGGGTAAGATATTTAGGTATTTTAATGGGGGGATAGGGAGCAGTGGAGGAGCAGAAGGAGGTTGGAAGGTGGGTGGAGGAGGAGGGTGATGGCAGCAGAAAAGTAGTGGATTAGACAGTTCAATGTTAGTAGGTTTGTTCAGGAGCAGTTTAGGCCTTTGTGGCTAAAGAGAGACTGTCACAGCCAGGCTGCACCACAGGAGACATCTTGCTGTTGCATTAATGTTATATAAGCCTTAAACTGAGGATTCTCATTTGCTGTACCTTGAGGTTAGTTGTGGTTTCCCTCCTTTCCTCCTATGGTTACAGTTTGGTTCTGTTACAGGCGGTTGCAAGACCTCAGTCAATTTACTGCCTTGACTGCAGGACGGGGGAAATCCTGGGAGGACTTGCGTGTGGTGTTTGGAGTTGCATGTTTAAGGTTTGTATTACAACAGTCCATCTCTTTCAGGAGCTGTGCTGTCTTGTTTTCTCCTGGGAGTTAATGGTTACTTGTTCATCTAGACAAAAGTTGACCTAGCTGAGAACTAGCATCAGAGCTAACCCAGGAAAATGGTGTTTGCCAGATCACTTCCCCAGTGTGAGCACACTACCAGTTGAGTGCCTGGCCAGCATAATGAGGGTTATGGGAGCATGTATCTGGGACAGGTTGGACTGATTAGAGTTTAAGATGATTATACATGTACTCTGAGATTAGGATTATGTATTTTATTTGGACAAAAGGATTTCTCTTGTTAATAGCCAAAGCTATTTGTTTCACTCTCTTTTATGCTCAATAAAGAGGCTAGAATATAATTCTCTACTTCCTCTTTCAAAAAATGAGTGATGAAAGACTTAAGTAAAACAGATCCATGGGAGCTCTGCAGCATAACCTGTAACAGTAAGAAAACAACAATCTGCAATGGCAAGTAGCTGTGAGGATAGCTCAAAGGTATATGGGTCAACTCGTCTTGTAGCTTTCTTCTGCCTTCAAGAAGCTGTGAAAATAACACAGCCACATCTTTTATGTCATGTGGTGGACCTTCCTTTATAGCAGGCCACTGCGGCACTGGTGTGCTGTTCATCTAAATATCGTGATGGAGAGGAGGAAAAGCCATTGGTTCTTGGGGTTGTTTTTTCTTTGCAATGCAAGGGGTGACGGCTGCTCTCCTGTTGTCTTCTGTTGCGCTCAAATGATGTCTGGTTATGGATAGACAATAGGCAGGCTGCTGCCTGCTGTAAATAGCCCATTGTGTGCTGAGAGTAGGAGCAGCAAAGAACAGCAGTCCTCCCAGCTTCGGTCATTGCCTTGAGATACTGGCTCTGCTGTAAGGAATGAGTCTTGGGTGCTGTGGGGGGTGTGTGCATGTGTGTCAGGGAAGAGCTGGCTTTGCATGAGATGTACAGAGCTCCTTAACCAAACTGATGTGAGGAGTTCAGATGGATGCTTTCATGGGTTGGATTTCAGGAACTGTTTCTGTGGTGGTGGCCAAGACAGGCAGCTATCTCTGAAGCAGTTTTCCCTTGTTATTAAACCTACTTTTGCATATACTTTTCTGTATTTTTTCTGAACTTGAAGACAAACCAAGGTCTACTGGTTGCATCAAGGAAAAAGTGTTTTTGACCTCAAACATTGTCTCTTCTGCTAGAAGTTTTTTGCTACATGTATCAACCTAAGTATTGCAGGCTGGTATTTCTCTTACTGGGGATCTTCTTCCTTGGGTTCTCCAGCTGTTAACTTCCAATCACTTGCTGTATCATTTCTCTCACTGGGCCTCAGTTTGAGTGTCTTTTCCTTGTGGTTGAGATCCTGTCTGGATGAGAAGCAAGTGCAGGACCTGAGTTTGTGAAGTGACCATGGCTTTTCTGCTTGTAATCAGCAAGGAGGCTTTGCTGGGCTTTTCCTTGGGGAAAAGGACTGTAAGCCAGATCCTCGCTCCACTGGGAAGATCTTTGTATTTCAGTCTAAAAGCTCTAAACTGCTCTTCTTGGTCTCAGGCAAGATCCTGGATGTCTCATGCAATCAGAGTATGAGCTAAGTAACCATTAAGATGGATCAAAGAACACTCGGAAGCATCAAAGCCCCATTCTTTGATGGGGCACATTTGGATCCATATGTTAAAAATGCAGATAAATTCGCCCTGTTGCATCTGGCTTTATCTTAAATACAGAAAACAAGAGTTGATATGACTTAACAGGTAGTGTTAAAGCTAGGAATTGCTTAGTCTTGCAGAAAACTCTGTCCTAATCTTGTTTGTTGGTGTTTTTTTTTTGTGCTGATGAGGCAGGAAGCGTAATAAAGTCATCCCTTAATATAAACCTAAGCAGTAAAATGTATCATTATATAACTGATAATTTGCGGTGTACCTGCTCAAAAAAGGTTTGTGATACAGGCTGCTCTACAAACAAGTTTTCAAGGAAATGAAAAGCAGTGGTGTGCAGCTGAAATTGTAGCAGCTCCTTGACTACAATGGGACTGTTCTGTGAATGAAATGGTCATGTTTATTTCAGTTCTTGTTAGCTGTGATGGCATCACAGCCTTTTGAAAGAGTAACTCTCTAATTACATTGCATTCCTAAATCAGTAGTCTGTGTGCAGGACAAGTCATGACTAAAGCTGAGAGGAAAGCAAGTATCTGTTGTTTTAAAAGTCAAAGGTGCTTATTGTGGGGATTGAGGAGGACTGATCTTAACCCTTACGTACATTTATAGCCCCCTTTTATTCCTAGTTTCATAACATGGTGTCTATGATATATGCAGAATTAACTTATGAACCAAGAGTTCCTTGTTGGAATTACTCTTTATTCTTATTGTTCATCGGTGTATATTAAGAGGTAGTTATCATACCTGCATTGATGCTTAAAAAGCAATAGCATGGAAATACTAAAGTAACTGATTTATTTTTTATGCTGGGGGAAGACAAAGGTGTTCCTAGTTAATATTTCAGTTCTTCTCTACCTTCCATTACTACAGCCGGATGTGTTGTGGATTTTGAGTATCGGCTGCTATGTATCACAGTGCAAATAACCAAAGGGCATTTCTGTAGTGCCCCTGCACTACATATCTAGGTGATACAGCCCTGCACCCTAAGGTTATGCTGTGAAAGAAAAGGGAGCAGGGAGAGAGAGGACAGTGCCTGAAGGCTGGGAAGCCTCCAATGGGCCTGGGGCCATTCCAGAGGTGGAACTTGATTCCATCCTGATGCTGCCCCCATTCATGACCTTACTTCAGCCTGTCCTTCTGCTAACATTGTGAAACCATGGGCCCTTTGAACTAATTTTATGGCTTTTTTTTTTTTTCTATCGGTAGCAAATCCTTGTCCAAATACTGATTAGACGTTTTGTGAACAAGACAACTCTTCTGCTGCCTGGTTGGATAACTGATTGCAGCGGTAAAGATTTCAAGGGCGGGCTGTAAACTAGAGATTTTCCTTTAGCAATCTGAAATCTTAGCCTTGTCCGGTTGGTTTTAAAACTAATAAGCATAGAAGTGTGCCTGTTTGGATTGCAGTGTCTCTTACACTGCCATCCTGCAGCAGTGTATGGTTACATGGTATGTTCTATCTATTTAAACACTTATTTTGACGTTCTGTAGGACCTTGGTTTAATTTTATGGTCTGTAGGACATGGCTGGACCTAAATCATCTAAGCAAATAACTCCTGCTCTTCAATCAAGCGGGAAAGTGTTGCTTCCCCCCACCCCACCCTGACAGCAGCCTTTGTCAGCTGTCCCTATGTGGCCGGAGGCTGGGCTGGTGACAGCGGCTGTGAGCAGTGCTGCCAGCCGGGGGGGGCAGGCGGGCGCCGTTCAGCAGGCGGTGGGGTGCCTGGGTGCGGGTTGCCATTGGCCCGGAGCAGGCTGGCTGCCTGCTGCTTACCTCTCACCTACTGGGCAGGAGCTGGTGGGTTTGACATGTGACGAATGTCCCGGGAGACCTTGGCTGTAGAGGGGTACACCAGCTGAGCTGATGGCAGTCCGTTCCGTGTCCCCCCCCCATGGCTGGTTCTTGCTCTGGAATATCCGTGTCAGAAAGCACTGGCAGGGAGCAGCCTCTGTCAACTCTTCCTTCTGTGTGAACACGACAAATCGAACGTGCTTCCTGTGCTTGATTATATTGCTGTGTGCTGCTGCCTTGGGCCTCCTTAGATGCTGCTTTAGCATGCCTCATGACAGCAGATAATTTGCTGGCATGGTGCTGGGAGAAATAGGAAGCTTGCTAGCACAAGAGGAGTTATGGAAGGATGTTGGCTTTGAAAGCAGCTTGCTGTAGTGAGCTTTCTGTACATGGCTGAAGGGAGAGTAAAAAGAGTTTATTTTCCTGGATTTAAGAGATGAAAAATCCTGCTCCTGCTATGCTACTGTAGGATTAGGACGCTCTCTATTATGTTAAGGCAAGCAAGTTAACATCTTACAGCCCTGACCTCTCTCTCCCAAACTTCCCTGTTTGACACTGTTTAAACAGTCTTCTGGTGCAGCTATTCTACAAATAACTAGTTTGCATTTGTGAAATGCTGTCCGTTAACAAAATGATTGCCTCTTTCTATTTTGAAATGCAGTGTCTGTTAAAAGCAGTATTAAAACCCTAAAGGAATTGCCTCCTGTCAGCCCCATTTTTCTGGAGTATGAACTACTAATCACTTGCTTATTTAATTGCAGTACAGCAGTCTAAAGGTATTGCCTGCTGAGTGGCAGATAATTTTGATAGTGGGAAGCCAGTAGGACAATGCATACATCACTCTCCCACAACAACAGTTAACTGAAAGGGGATTTCAAATCTTTCTGTGTAACTTTCTTTCATATCACCAGATTCCAGCATCGCGACAACTGCACTGAATTGCAATGCAAGCACATGAGTTGTTTAGACACCTACGAATGCCAGAACTTGGGGATGTCAGGCAGTATGTGCGCACCCTTCCGACCAATACGCTTATGGGCTTCGGTGCTTTCGCAGCTCTCACAACTTACTGGTATGCAACAAGACCAAAAGCACTAAAACCACCATGTGATCTAGCAATGCAATCTGTGGAAGTAGAGGTAAGTGACGCTTGGTGGATGCTGTTGTTCACTGTTGTTCACTGAATGCTGTTCATTTTGAAGCCTAAAGGTGGCATTGAGAGAGACCAAACATTGATTTATAGATGAATGTTTCTAAACCTGTAGTGTGTGGGGAGTATATTTCAGGGCGTGTTTGGTCTGGGGGTTATTTGAAATATGGCCTGAACTCAGTTTTTTGGCTTTCTGAATTTGAGAACTGGTTTGAGGGTTATTGAGGACATGGTGGTAGTAACTAGCATGGGAGAAGAAGATTCTGCTAAATTCTGGATGTGCTAGCTTAGCTTTTGTCTTATGCTTTTTAGAGGCAGGCAGAGTTATTGTTAGGTGGTGGGTTTGTTTTTTTTTTAATAGTGAAGCAAAATGTGGGAACAGTCTGACTAGGAGGAACTGCTGCTTAGAAGCAAATATAGGCAACTGATTACATGGATGGGGCTCCCCAAGCAGCAGTTTTATCAATTCCCCTATCAACTATAGAGTCAAGATTTTACCAGATATTCTTTCAAGAGTGCCTCTGTGTTTCTTCAGGGTAGACCAAGGTGTTTTCTCCTTTTAAGGAAGGAGAGAGCTTTGAAAGGCTGTGATCTTAAAGGGAGATAATTACAAAACATAGGATTGTAAGGCTGACAGTTTCTTGCGTTACTCTTGATAGTCAGATGCTACCATCACAGATTTTCTTAACACTTGCAACTGAACTCCCACCTTATAGCACATTCTTCTGTGTGGATAGAGTGTACCTAGTTGTCCTGTATCAAATGCAATTAACATGACTTTGTCTTTAAAAGTAGATGTGACTACAAACTCATATAAACATATATGGCAAAGCAGTTTGGAATTTGGAGTAGGTAAACTTTAATGAACTTCAGCAAAGCAAATGCCTGTCATAGTCTCAAATCAGGCATTTTCTTTGCAATGTTTTGTGATATTGAGGTTGAAGAATGAAGCATTAGTTGGCCTCTCCATTCAAAATCTTAGTACCATTTATTTCCTATTCTTCCCTGTATGGCATGCAGTAAGCTTACTGTAACATGTTACTATAGCAAGTAATGGTCTGATACTAGAAGTATACAAAGGGGAAAGTAAAACATACTCTGGTAACGTAATAATTGCCCAGAATGCCCATTTTCAAAAGGTATTTATATACATGTGTATAGTAAGGGTTCAGAAGTTAGTTCTTCTCTTGGTGAGCTTTCCCAATCCTAGCAGCAGCCACTTAGTGGGTGCAATAGTCTTGTAGAACAGCATGTTTTGGTGGCTGGAATAAACTAGCAGGGAAAGTTTTTTTCCAGCAGTGGGGGGCCTCACTAGTCAGTATGGCCTTCAACAGATTTGAGGGGGGCGTGTTGCATTGGAAGATGGTAAAACTGTGGCTCTTAACTGGCCATAAACCCAATGACAGATGCTTATTTGCTTGAGAATCTTGGCAGCCTTCTCAGTTCAGTGCCTTTACTTCTTCAGCACTGCTGGATTCTGTAATTGAAATAATTATTTGGTAGTATGAGACGTCACTGAACAGCTTAACACATCATTGATCCATATTGTACTAATTAACATCTCTCTGATCAGAGCAATAGAGATATAACAGCATTATTTTTCATTTTCTGTTTAGAAAGTTCATTTTAATAGGAAGACTGAACAGTAGTAAAACTTAAATGAGCACCAGTTGAGTGCATTAGCATGTCTTGGTGATAAAGAGCTCATGCTTTGAGAACAGGTTGAAATGAGCAAGATCAATCCAGTTTTGTCTATTGACAGTTCAGTTACAGCCTTTAATGTTGTAAACTGTACCAAATTAATCAAATGAGAATGTATGTTTTGAAGAAAGTTTCAAGTGTCTGTTAGAATTAGTACTGCTGTAACAGTAACAAGGGTGTAGTACAGTGCTTGGTATTCAGTTTCTCATTACATTTTGCTTAGAATTTCATTCAGCTTACTCCATTCTCTTAAACATGTGTTAAGATGGATTCTCTTCCATTGAAGAAAAATACCAAATACTGCTCTCAAGTTCTGGCTTAACATTGTTTTTTCTGGCTAAGTAATACAATATTAAAATGTCTTAAGGAGTAAGCAGTGTGGTCCAAAAAAAAGGTATGGCAGGAGGCAGTTAATTTTCTCTGCTGTTTTAATATCTAATCTACTTGTTCATTAACGGTAACAATTTTGAACTATAAATAGGCTTATGCTTAATTCTTACTTGTGGTATATTTCCTTGGCCCAGCAAAGTTTAAATGCAGTCAATGACTGGACTAGGGTTTCTAAGTGTTCTGCTAATAGATCTTAACTTTCTGTGGGAGGAAAATGATCCTATTTACTGCTGCTCCAGGTAACTTCCCATCTCTGGAAAGTTTAGATTTAGTAGGCTGACACCCAGTTACCCATTTTAACAATCACTGAATGAGCATGGAGACCGCACACTTGGTTGAATATTGATACAAAAAGTTACTGAAAGATATACTCTTCTAGAGTAGATGGCACAATTAATAGAGTACAGTCTTTAAAGTATGCATTCTAAGATTACATTTCACTGAAAGAAACCCTCTTGTGTTCAGAGTTCCCAATCTAATCTCTCTTCAGTGGATCTTCTCAGAAGTATAGGTGAAAATCTTTCAGGATCCATTTGAATCCCTTCCGTGTAGGAAGGGAGACAAGATTAATGAAGGGTTACTCTAAATAAAGTCTGACTAGTGCAAGGCAGCATTGCTGACACTCATGCTGTGCTCGGTCATGCACTATATTAAGAATTTCAGTGCTACAGTGATGGTAGAAATAGGGCATTTGTCCTGTGTTTTGCAAGCTTGTGCACCCTTAATGTCTGTAGTTGTAGGCGTATTTGGATCTGTCTGCTTGTGGATTGCTCTTTCCTCTGGTGACTGGTAGCTGCACAACTTTGGCTGTTAATTTGAGTGCCTGTGTATGGCTGTCAAATATTAAATATTGCTTTAAAGCCCCAAATACTTCTGTTTGGCTCAATTTCAGCTAAGACATGAAGGAAGGAATATAAATAAACACTAGGATGTCAGTATTTTCTAGTAGTAAGTGTCTTCTGCATTTGTCACCTGCTTTTTTTTCTTCCTTTAGCATGGAAGACATGGAGAGAAGTATTCAACTCATGAAAACTTTTAAACCTAATTACATTTTCCTGATACATTACCAGAACTCTAGCTTTCCTTGTCTTTCAGGAATCACTTGATTAGACATGTGCTTGTCTCCATATGAAGTGATCAGCCTTAGCTGTTGCATGCTTATCTAGGGATTGGTATGCTTTAAATTATAATGGCTGGTTTGAAAACTCTAGTTTATACTTCTTGCTGCTCAGAATATGCATGTTGGTGACCTAAGCACCACTTGCTAGTATACTTTCTCAGGAAAATGAAAATTTGCTCTCTTGCCTCTGGAGGCATGGTGGAGCCAACAGTATATTTTGACATTACTGCTAATCCTAAGCAGCCTGTGTCAACAAGAAGCAAACCCTTGGCTTGAACAAAGGAGTGGCAAGCACTGCATTACACATAGTGTTTTGTGAAAACAAGCTAGACTTGTTTTAGTGTTGTTTTTTCTCTTCTCTCTGCCTCTAATGTACTAGCTCCTTTCTGTGGACACGGGCAATATGACATCTTCTGCAGATGAACCTGTGTTTATCTAGTTTCTATAGGAACAGATGCACTCTGGTTTTCTAGGGTACTTTGAAAACAGGAAAATATACTAATGGCCAGGAAAAGCCTATTGCATATGAACAGGTTTTTGAGGTTGTGGATGAAGAACAACTCTGGCATAGATTTAGCTAGTTCATGATTTGACTTTTGTAAAAGAGCCAGGAGTTGACAGCAGCCACTGATAGAGAATCTTATTCTCTATCTAAACCCTCTGTTTAACCAGCTAGGTTCTTCTGCTAAGAACTCCTTTGCAGGTGTCTGTTACCATAGCAGGACTAATAAAGATGGCCCAATAGTACTTACATAACAGCAATTTGTGAAACATGATTGGTATAAAATGAGATGATTTAATCACTCTAGAAAAGGCTGGTTTTGTATTGACTTCCAATTGTAGCCTGTGTTAAATGCTCACCTGATGAAAGATGGTGATTTTAATCCTCAAGGTGGTATTGTCTTGACTGCCTCTGACAAGATCAGGAGGAAGCCTTTTTTGTAAGATGGAACTTTAAATTGGATTAAAGGGCTCAGTTTTTATCTGGTATAGAGTATTTCACTTATGAGAACACTTGTTCAGGGTGGTGTTGTCCACCCTTTAAATCATTTAGGCTTTGAAACCGCAGTTTGAAGTGTGATTATATTTTGTAATCTTAATCAGAAAAGTAGATTAGGATCTCAGCATTAATATTGTATCTAGAGAGTTGAAGCTGGAGTGATTTAGAAAGCTTGATGGGATTAATTGTGATACATACTGCAATAATAGTGTAAAGCATTTCTTAAGAAAAACCCCATAAGGACTGTCAAGGGGCATTCTGTCGCTTATTTGTTCTGTACTGTTATAGGTAGCTGAGGAGGAATAAGATTTTTGCCTGGCAGGTTTTTACTAATGCAGGGAGTGGTCTGACTCTTTAAACAAAGTCCTGGGAAGCCTTGCCAGTCTCTTCACTGAACTAAAAAGAACTGAAGTTCTCCGAAGTTGAATTTGCCAAGGCTCATAACAATTTAATGGATGAGGTGTTTTTATTTCTTCAGGAAATTCCTGTTCATTTATAATAAACAAGTGTCTAACCTTCCTAATTGGTTTCCTTAGGGTGGTGAACATGCTCGAAGGTCCTCTCTTCTTAGCAGCGATGAACTGTTGATTTACTACTATGATGATGTGAGAACAGTTTATGATATCTTCCAAAGGGGTGTGCAAGTATCAAGTAAGTCTTAAGCTAAAGATACCTTTTTTCAACAATGTGTCAAGAACTAAAGGTCTGGGCTCATTTGAAATGCACTTGGGGATGGGGGATGTCTATCTAACAATATGATAAATGTATTGGATGTAATTTTTCTTGCAGGCAAATATAACTGACCTCTTGTGAAGCAGAGCTGTGTGAATAAAGTCAGTGCTGTGTTCCTTTAGCCTAAACCAACCTTGTCTCTATGACTCTCCCCAGCTTCCCTTCCTGACACCCCCCACCCCACCATTCCACTCCCTCCAGAAAAGAACCAGGGTTTGTCTCTGAAGGTGTCTGCAAAGAATCTAGAGGCTTACCCCCATGCATGTAGTTAGTGTGATGTCAGGACAGAGGAGTCGGGTTAAGTTTTGAGTAATTTCTGATCATCTTTTTTTAGATAATGGTCCATGTCTAGGTGTTAGAAAACCAAACCAGCCATATGAGTGGATTTCCTACAAAGAGGTAAGTCTCTAATCCAGTGCTAGACCTGCTTTTGCTTGCTGAGACCATTGATACGACATCCAGTAATGTGATATAACAAATCTTAATTATTTATAGATGTTTTAAAGCTGTAGTAGAATATTGCAGGAAGGTTCTAGCTTCAACTACAGTGTCTTGAATAGCATCAGATACTCTTCTCCCTTGCATGTATCTCCTGCACTTAACTTGGTTTTTAAATTTTTCAGAATTTGTTACCTTGGCAGGTTTTAGCATTTCATTGCTGAATTGTTTAGGACTTGGGCACTGCCTCTAAAAGGCTGTAGCTTTGAAGTAGTATTCTGGGACTCAGACTGCTACTACTTTAGGTGCTTAATTCTGAAACCTTCATTTTACACTAGGAAAGGTCTTATCTGCAGGTGTTCCTTGTGCTTCTTGACAACTTGTCTCCATAGTGCTGAATGATGTTTGTATAGGGTGCTAAAAGATATGCTTCTAACTACTGGCATGCTCCTTAATGATAGCTAAAAATACCTTTATGCAAATCTTTGTTCACAGCTGTGTACTTCTAGGTTGTTCCTGATTTAATCTGTTGTTCAAATTTGCATAAACCTTGCCTGTTACATACTGTTAGGGTCATTAAACACTTTTTGTATGTAGCAGACCTCACTTTTTCCAAGGTGATTTTGCCGGACACTTGCTAGGTGCAACCTGTCTGTATTTGCTGTTTGACTCATGTGACTAACATGGATTCAGGTCATGTGCTATGTGGAAAGAATTTAGAAAATTGCTTTCCCAGGTTTCCTTTATAGACCTAGCTGTGTTTTGCCTCCTTGTTCCCTTCCTTTTTGAAGGGGAAAATGCTATTCCCATAAGCACTGAATGAAGCAGAAGGATGGCATATGTGTAGTGCCTTAGGCTGAGCAAAAATATAATCCTGAATCATTCCATGATCACTTGTGTAGTTCCATACAGATGCAACAAAACAGCCTTTTCTGTGTATGAGCCTAACATTTGAACCTATACTTAATACTTTCAAGTCCAACTGGATTAAGTGCCTTTTCTGCTGCATATTGAGTTCAAGTGGTGTATCTACAGTCAGTGCAGTGTAATGACACTGCAGTGTTTCAGTTATCAAAGTCGCAGAGGACATCCAAAATAGTCTAAAAAACTTCGTCTGCTTCATACCAGTTATTGGCCTTCTTTTTGTTAGACCCAAGATAGAATAATGTTGAGGGGTATAAACTGAGCTTGCTCTCAATATTTTTGTTTGCTTTTTTGCCTCTACAGGCTTTAGACAGAGCTGAGTGTGTGGGCTCTGCGTTACTCCACCGAGGCTTCAAACCATCTCACGTTCAATACATAGGAATCTTTTCACAAAACAGACCTGAGGTAACTTGACAGTGTGTGTATTGGTAGTATAGCTGTTATTGAAGTGTGCCACTCCTCTATCTGTTGCTTTTTGGCAGTGTGCTGAACTTCCCTGTTGGGAGTCCATGTAGTGTTGGACAAGGTTATAAAGGCTGACACTGTGGAACCACAAGCCATAAACTTTGTCTTTAGCTAACAAAACCAGCTAGCTGACACAATTATTAGAGTCCTGGTGTTCTGCTCCCAAAGCTGAATGCAGAATGTTGGATAGCAGGAAGAGAATTGGGGAATCCAGAAGAACTGAACTCATTCTCCTCTTTCCAGTTTATAGAGGAAGCCTGTTTAATGGGAAGCTAATATGGTACTTAGAGAATGTAATCACCATTTGCTGTCTCTTAAAAAGTGACACTGGAGTGCAAGGTAATTGAAAGTGGTTGGAAGTAATAAGGTTGTGTTAAAACGTTTCAAATCACTTAGTGATTAAATATTTGGACAAATAATAGGGGAAATTTGGACAAATATAGGAGATATTAAATATTTGGACAAATAAAGACCCTGGGCACAAAGATTCTGGGAGGCAGAACTGCTTAGGAAGGCAAAATTGGAAGTTAATTGCAGTTTAATAAAGGGGCATAAATACTAAAGAGAGACATAATCAAAGAAGACCTGATAAAGCAAAATGATGTTACAAACCTGAGACAACTTTGGGATATTTAGATTGATTAGCTGGTGTCTATCCATTTTAACCCAGAAGTGGTTCTAGATTACTGTTTCTAAAAATATTATGGAATATTCTGTAAATATTTGTTCTCTGGAGTTGTTTATTAAACATAGGTTAGAGAAACTCAGTCCTATTAGATAATTTATGTGCTTAGTGGCCTAAGCTGGTACTTGCTGTGTTGGCTAGTACAAACCTGTACTGAGAGGGGACTGTTTCTTAAGTTTTGTCAGAATTATGCTGTCACTCTTGATTAAATGCTCCCAGCTGGATGCCATTATACAGAGCCATCTACAGTGTTGACAGCTTTAGGAATTGTATCAGTGTCTTGGTCGTGCTGGAAAACAGCTTGCTGTTGGATGTCTTCTGATTTCAAGTTTGCCATTGAGCCTTCCCTCCTGTCATTAAAATGCAAGTTATGTGATAAGTGACCTTGACCCCCTTCCTCCTCTTCCAGCCTACAACACAAACTCCCCTAACTCTAGCCTTGTATGGATGAAGTAAACACAGTTTCAAGACTCTTAAATTTGCAGTTGTTTGGTGCTTGGATTTTCCTGCTGGAATTCTGGTTCTAACAGCCACTTTTTTCCTGTAATAAAGGCTGGGATATCTTCAACTAGGAAGCTGTTAAATGACATGGTGTGACTGTTTTTTCAGTCTCCTGTGTTTATAGCATTATGAACTGGAAGTGAAAAAGGGAGCTGTGGGAGTGTTTTACCAGTTTGAACTGTTTCTCTGTAGACATCTGTGTGCAAAGTCTTTGGCTGCAAGGCCAGTGGATTTTCTGAAAGAGAGCACAGTAGCGTGATCTGCTCTTGGATCACAGAGAAAAAATGTGCTTGAGTTGCATTGCTCCAGCAGGCTTTGGGTTGGGTCAGGAATGAGCTGGAAAGACTTGTTTAAAGCAGCAATTTTAAATCTGGGGTTTTCCCTGCTGAAAACTACTGAATGGGTGTTGTAACATCCCCAGTATAATTGCTAATCCAGACATGAGATTGAGATTATTTTTTTTTTTGGTGTGAAATGATTCACATTTGTCAGTTCATGGAACAGCTGCTGGGGAAGCCCCCTAATGGGGAAAATCCTAGTATGTTACTTGCTTAAATGTTCACTAAAAAAAAACAAACTTGGATTTATAAATAAAAATATTACTTTCTCTGAGTAACTGGAGAACAGATGATCACAACAGAAAGTTGTGTTTTGGACTGAGAGAACGGGACAGGGAAATAATACAAGGGTCCCTTAAAAGAAGGTCAGAGCCATGTCAGAAAACAAATTGAAACTTCCAGGCTGTTGTCTGTATTCAATACTAGATGCTTGCTTGGACTTTGAGAGAGACCTCAAATATTAAGGTTTGATACTTGTATTGAACTATTCTTAAATTTAGAAGGAAAAATGAAAGAAAAATATATTGATAGTCTAGAAAATGAAGATGCTGGTTGTTGTATTGAGCATGATGGTGTGCAAAAGTTGTTGAAGGCTGCAACAAGAAGGTTTTATCACTGCGCAGCTTCTTAAGTCCAACAAAGTAGACTCCCACCCTATTAAGATACCTACTTCAGGCTGCTGAACAGCAATACAGCAGCCCCCTTGTTACATGAACAGGTAGGGTATTCAGTGGACCCTTTTATGGCTAGTATAGATGTGCCTGCTTAGACTTACCAGTATTCCTAATGTCTACATTGAAGTCTAGTTACTTGTTAGCTGGCCTTGAAGTAGTCTTATTAAGAAGTCTTTTTGGACAAGGTGTACAACTTGCCTATCACAGAAATGTTTTCAGAAAAATCCCCTGCATTTAAAGTGGTCTTAATAAGTAGAGAACTTACGTCAGGAAACTTGCCCCTAATAAACAGTTTGTAAAACCGGCATTTAGCAATTTTGTCAACATAGATGCTGTATTAGATATTACATATTACATGGAAGAAGCAGCTGAGTGATGTTTAAAGTTGTCATCATAGGGGAGTGAGCTACTATCAGAAAAAATAATTGCATGACTATCTTGCTTTGACAGTATTTTGGGTGAAATCAGGCTTGCTGTAAAGCATTGTCAGCTTGCAACACACTGTAAGTCTACAGTATCCATTATGTTTATTGAGCACTGCACTTGTTAGCAGGCAGATCTCTTGGGGCAGAGTTGAATTTTATTGAATTGGATTCTTTCCCATAGCTCATTTATTTTTAACTCCACAAATAAAAAAAAAACTTAGTAGGTCTTCAAAGTAAACAAATTATGCAAACTGCCACTTGTCCAAATGAGCTCTGTCCTGCTGGCTTTCTTGATAGAATCCAAATGACTCTTGGAGGTCTGTTATGATAAGCAAACACATAATGACTTGCATCTCTTTTTTTTTCTGCAGTGGGTTATCATTGAGCAGGGATGCTATGCATACTCCATGGTGGTGGTGCCACTCTATGATACACTGGGAACTGAAGCTATAACGTACATTGTGAACAAAGGTAGGACATTTTTAGTACTTCAGCAAGTGAATGTTTGATTGCAGAACTGAGGGCAGAACTGTAGCCTTCTTCAGAGAAGTCTTCCATTACGTGTTCTGAAGTATGTATGGATCTAGCCTAAAATTGCCATACTGACAATGTCATTCTCTTTCATCAGCTGACTTGTCATTGGTTTTCTGTGACAAACCTGACAAGGCCAAACTGCTGCTAACCAGTGTGGAAAAGGGCGAAGCTCCAATACTCAACACTATTGTTATTATGGAGTCTTTCGGCATGGATCTTGTGGAACGTGGCAAAAAGTGTGGGGTGGAAGTCTTCAGCATGAGAGAAATAGAGGTAAGCATGGCTAACCTACATTACTGCTTTCATCCCATTTACTTGTGGAGGAAGATGACTGTTGAACAGATTTTTAGGACTGTGAACAGAATGTTGTGGATTAGTTTCAAAATACTCAACTATCTCTTGGATTGAAGTTTAGACAAAAATATAAGAAAGAAAGCAGTTTGCTAATAGTATTTGATAATGCTCAAAATGTAAAAGTGTATATGCCAAGACCGTAGAATGACAGCTTGTTAACATAGTCCAGACTGAACATTTGATCTGAGTGTTCAGGCTTGCCCATGATACATGATAATTATATACTGTGACTAATACTTCAGAAATACTATTTCAAAAAAGAGCCTGTGTAGGTTTTGGTCTTGTGAAAAATGGTAGTTTCCCCTGTATAGTGATTCTCCAAAAAGTTTTATGGGGAGGAGGAAAATGGCAGTGAACTGTTCCAGGGGAAGTTTATGGTAACGTAGGGGTATGAAACTGCCAGGTTTGGGAAGTAGAAACCATTTTGCTTAGCCACCTAATGTTTAAGTCTTGGTTTTGCTTGCAATTAGTTTGTCTGCATAAACATCTTATGCAAGTTTATTTCATAACTTCACTTGTTATTTGGGGAAGTCTGTCCCATGATCAACATGCATAAAGTACATCTTTACTGTGAGACTGTGAAATGGGGCTTAACCTAGTTCTAGCTAGGACTTCTGAGGAAGGCTTGGTTCACTAGGACTTGAATATCTCAAAGTAAGTGAGCTTGTCTTGTGCAGGTGTCAGGAACTGTGTGAAATACCTCATTTCACTGAACTAATTTCCACAGCAAGTCTTAACTGCTGTGTTAACAGGGCCACCTTCTGGTAAAGGTAAAAAATGCTAGCATGTCTTTGAAAGAGGGAACTCGCAGCTAGCTAGCCCCAGCAAAATCAGGTTCAAATGGGGCTAAAAACATTATGTGGATTAAGTGACTTTATAGCTCATTGGCAAAAGGGTTGGGTTAAGCTTAGAAAAAGATTGGCCCAACTGCAAGTTGGTACATGAAAATTGGCTTCTTTCCTTGATTTAACTCCAGTTTTTTGCAAAGGAAGGTGCTTTTCACTTGATCTTCCAATTACAGAAAAACAAAACTGGGGATGAATGTTAGCTTGAAGTTAGAAATTTAGATGCTTAAGTAGTGACTACCAGTAGTACTTTATAGCTCTCACTTCACAAAAATGCTTGATGTTTGGATTAATGCAGTAATAGATGCTCCAAGAGCCTCTTGTCTAAATCTTGTCTAAAGTTAGGCAAACTGAAACATTTCTAATAGTGTCTCTGTGAGCAGGAATAAGTTTTTTCTCATGCTTTTTCTTTTTCCCTTTTTTTAAGGGGTAGAGGCTTTTAATGTCTCCCAAAAGACAACCATGAACTGTTTAGAAGTTTAGATTAGAATAGAATGATTATTTCTAGCTTTACTTGTTTTCTGGATCTCTGGATTAAGCTTATTGCTCAGCTGTGCTTTATAGGTTATGTGACCTGTTCCTCTGATATCTCCCAGATGCCATAAGCTTGATTTCTGATGCATAATATCTGTATGTATGCTGTGGTTACTTAGAGCTGAGTAGCTGTGAATAAATGGCTTCTCAATAGGAAAAGTTCTGATCTAGGAGATCAAAAGAAGTGTGTGGAGATTTTAGCTGTATATTCAGTAAATACCAGTTCTTGCTCAAAAGGGGCTGTAGGGAAGTATTGAGGCTCTGGTGGTACTGGAAATACAGATGCTGTTTTGAGCATTGTCATAGTGGCAAATTTTTCTATAAAGGTACTGTTTCAAAAGTACAAACTTACAAGTATGGGAATGTTAACTTTTCCCAGACATACCTTATTTCTTAAGGTTACCCAAGTAGGTACATCATAGTAAAAGAAATCTAGGGCTAGTAAAGGAATGCATAGTGCTATTGTGTACTTAAAATGTAAAAGCAATGGTGAAGTTGATATGTCTGCCCTCAAAGGGTGTTTCCAAAGCTATACTTTAAAAAACTCCATTTTAATTTGCCTAAATCCTTAAGGTTGTATTGTTTCTATTCTTAAATAAGCATGACAGTAATAATTCTTGACTTAAACCTTTGAAGGTCACAGATACCGGAATATTGGCATTCAGATATTCCCTCTTAATCCTTTTATCATCAAAGATAAAAGGATCTTTATGGTATCAATTCCTTTTTGCCTGAAGAACTATGACATTACTAAGTCAGACCTGAATAGGGAGGGAAGAGGGAAGGAGGAGAGAATCTTGTGTTGTCTTATGTATAAAAGGAATACAAACCACTTGGGGTAATCATGGGGAAAACCAGTCTTCCTTTTCACAAGCAGTGATGCTGGTGTGAGATGCTTATTGAAATTAATCTTGCTTCATCGACTTAGCAGTTGTTAGTGGCACATGTCTTCTGCATGATGTATAGGATTGATTGCCTGTTGTAGCTTGTCACAACACTGCTTAACCTTGAGCTCCTGTAGAGAGTTAAACTTTTGGTTTAGTAGCTGGAAAAAAACAAAACAATGAATTTGAGATTAGTTATCACTTTTGTATTTGTAGAACATGACAGTTATTCTATACATCTTTAAAATGTCCTTAAAGCCTTTGTTACTCTTTGGAAGTTAATGTCTTAATAGACAGTCTAGGTAACAAAATATTATGGTGTTTGGTAATATTAGTCTGGTAAATTTAAAGTAAAAGTTACATGCTTATATCTAAGCTGTCTGTATCCCCTTTCTCCCCTTTCTCTCCTTTCTGTAGGAGCTGGGAAGAACACACAGGCAAAAACCTATAGTAAGTATGAAATTAGTGTAAGTGACAATCTGAAAGCTAGACAGCAAGCAGATCTCCGATCGCTTATAAGTAACACTAATATTTCAGTGTTTTGTCCAAGAAAATATTTCCTTGCCATCTTAACCATAGTAATATTTTCTTAACTCTCATAGCCTCCAAAACCAGAAGATCTAGCAGTCATCTGTTTCACCAGTGGAACAACAGGTACACCTCATTACATTATGCAGAATTTATTATCCTGTATGTGCAAAATTAATTCAGAAGCCCTCCTACTTTTTTTCAAGACTCCCCTACTGCTGCGTCTTTTTGGCAAGTAGTAGCTGGGGAAGTTTTATGGTAAGGCTCGCTTTGATTTTTTCCTATTGATCAATACAGAGTTTTATAATACTAATGTTATATTATATTAGATGTTAAATTTTTTGGCATAAGAACTGGATGTGTATTTCCATTGTAAGTGCTCTCCTTCATACTTCAATTCTTCTATAGTCCTTTTTCTTTTTGTACTGTACGAGCAGAATTTGTTCCTTAGCTCTAAGCAACTTCGCGTAAGACCAAACCAGACTATCTAGATGTCTATCCTGGCTGAAACCAGGGCAGTGTCACACACTTGACATTTATGCGTTAATACCAAAGACTGGCAGGGAGCAAAAGGGAAGAAAAGCTACATTTTTACAGCAGATGTGAGACTAGAAATTGGTCTGGGTTTGATAGCTGTATCTTCACAGAAATGTTGGATTTTGAACAAGAGAAGCACAACAATTTAAGGAGTTTATTTCCTTATGGAATTTGAGGTGCTTAGTGCAACCTTAACTGTTACTAGCTGTTCTTGAAAGTATTAGCAAGTTCTCTGCCTTTGTTAAATCAATATTGAAGGAGAGATTTTAATATCAAAGAAGGGACTGATTCACACACTCTTAATTTTACCTCTGCTTGGTAACCTAAAGGATCTAAAAATTTGACTGTTGTGTCCTGATGTGCTTCTTCCTTAGGAAACCCCAAAGGAGCTATGATCACTCATCAAAACGTAGTCAGCAATGCTTCAGCTTTTCTGAAAACTACAGAGGTAAACTGCAAATTTTAACATTGTGGATGGGAAGAATTTCATGAGTAAAACCAACATTGAAACCTTGCTAACTTTGGTCTTTTTAGTAAAATTCAAGTGGAAATGTATCTTGACAGCACTCTGCCCATGCTAGGTCAGAAGTTGAATGTTCGCTGGTTTCTTCTGTCAGCATCAAGAACTTGACAAATTTACAATTTGCTCTGATCCAAGCAAAATCTTACAAAGATCGGATCTGCACTACGTTCTGCCATGGGCTTATACTGTCTGTAAATAGTGAAAGCTCTGTATCAGAGGGTTTGTGTAGGGGCTAAACTTTTCCACTAAGAATGGGAGAAGCTATAATGTATTTTACCCCCAACCCCAAAAATGCTTAAAGCCCTTGCACAAATGAGCAAGCAAAATAACACTGTATCAAGTAAAAATACAGTTAACTTTTAGTTTACAGTAGACTACTAAAGTTCATTTGCAGGGTAGCCAAGATGGTTCTAATGCATACAGGTGTAATTAAAAGTACAACTGCACTTATTCTAAATACAGTACATATAGAATTGTCTTTAAATTAAGCAACTGGTCTCACAATTAGATCATGTAAGGCACTTTTGATATCAACCCTATGGTAAATTGGATTAGCAAGGTGATTTAAGATGGCAGTGTGTATTTTTTTTACTACTTCAATCTTTCTGTCCCCATCTCCCCCCACAATGTATATAACTTCCTGTAGTTTCTATCAGAATTTGTTTCTAGTTATAATATGAATGGTAAATTTGGTTCTCTATTCAACTCTAAAAGATTACCGTTTCTGCAGTGTTTACTCATGCTACAAGTTATTGCTGTAGTATTTTGATGAAAGAAAAACAATGCAGCTTTATTACAAACAAAACTTGAAGCAGGGGTTGTCCTTTAGACACTAGGTTTCATTGTTGTGTTTAACTTGAGCAAAATAGAGAATCAATGAGAATGAAACTTAATTTTACTAACACTTTCAGAAAACATTTTTACCTTCGCCTGATGACATTCTGATATCATTCCTGCCCTTGGCTCATATGTTTGAGAGAATTGTTGAGGTAAGCATTTGTTTGTCATTCTGAACTATTGAAAAGCTTACTTTACTTACAGAATGCATGTATCTTGAATCAGTGTTACACACTATTCCTTTTTGACTCCTGCTCATGTGTATGAAAGCTTGAGGTAAGGTTCAGGAAAGCAGTATTGTAAACAATATCCAGTAAGTACCAGACAATTAGCTTTCATGCTGAAACATAATCATCAACCCTAGAGCTAGGATTAACGAACTGGCTTACTAAAACATGAGACAATTTAAAAAAAAATCCCTCTAATATAGTCAGTGCACTATTAAAAATCCATGCATTTTAGTCTACAGACACCGCAAATTTTTATTTATAATGTGGCATCCTGGTTGCTTACACAGAACTAATTTTATATTAGTTAAACTTACCATTGCTTCAAGAAATAATAAAGACGAAGGGATTTGGTTTTAGTGGAGTTCTCTTCTAGGAGCATCAAAAGTAATTTTCATCTATTTAATGACAGACTTTGAAACTCACTTGGATAGCTCGTTTCACCATATAGCAAAACCTGGGGCTTAATTTCTGAGAATGACGGAGCTCAGGTTGTCTTAATATGGGCAGTCTTAAGGATCTCTGAGCCCATAGTTAGGTGGCATGCATTACTGAAAGGATGCAATTTCCTTCTGATATACAGTAGAGGCACAGGTATTTAATTACTGTACCTACTGAAGTTGAATTAACATCTCTCCCTTAGGTGAGACTGCAAGTATGTATGTTGAAGGTAGTTGTGCCCCAGTTTATGTAGTGAAATAAATAGCCTCTGTGCAAGCGTGAAAAGGTACCTGGACCCAGAAATTGTCCTGTGATTTCAGTTAGGAAACCTGAGCTTTCTACAGAGTGTGTACATACGCACATGTGAAAGTGTTTAAGTTATGAGGATTGGGAATAGAGTGTAACTGAGGAGTACAGGTGCCCTTAGGCTTTTGGCTTTTTTCTGTTGGTAACCTGGATACCAGTTATGCTTCAGTGTCCATTTTACTAGTGCCTGCCTTGCACCAGAAGCTACAAGCTGTAGGTAACAGCTCCGCTCTTGATCATGCGGTAGAAATAGGATGTGAACCTGTGTTCTAAAGGATAAAATGAGAAGAAAGTGTTTAGATCTCAGTATTCCTCTGCTGTTTGAGGTCTTTACAAAGTAGGTGATTGCAAGCAAGAACACTTTTGGTAGAAAGGAGAAAAGATTTGTTACTCTTGGGGTAGGTATGAACACAGGCTCTGTGAGAAGCAATCTTTAGAGTTCTACCCCAGTCATAAACCTGATGTTAGCAGATTTTTGGCTTCCTTAGAAAGCTAGGAAGCCTTGATAGGACAAATGCACTTGCTTCTCAGTCCATTTGGACTGATGCAGTTGCTGTTTTTTAGCAGATGGTGGCAAAGTGTGGGTGAAGGCCAAAACTGATACTCTGTCTTGTGCAGAAAAGATGAGGATGGATGGTAGGGAATGAAGGATGTGTACGAAATAAAAACAGGTATAGATAAACAAAACCTCTGTTCCTCTTATGTATAACAGAATAAATGAAACCCAAACAAAATAGAGATGGGGGTGTATAGGTGAGGGGGTGGAGCTTCTAGACTTGTAACAGACTATAGAACACAACAGGATTAAGTCTGCCTTTCTTGGTGTAGGTCTGAAGGGATGCAGAAATAAGCCATGGTCTGCTAGACTCTTCTAAATAGCATCTTGATCTCCTAACAACAAATCCTCTGCTTGCATCTGTTCTATGAAATGGGAAGGAAAACCAGAATGCAAGAGAGTGGAAATCAAGTAGCATAAGGCAAAAATCCCTGCTGGATCAGTAAATAGCATGTGCTGACTTCAAATGCAGAAATGCAGTTTCCTAGTATGTAGCAGGGAACAAACAGGTCTAGTATTTTTAAATAAGCTTGTTAAAGAGGAGTTCTGCTTTTTGATCTTTTGCTACCTCTGAGTCACTGGCATTGTCTTAATTTGGCCAACTGCCCCTTTTAGATAGGGGCTTTTATGCTGTATATTATTCTGTCAAAGTCTTTAGCCTGTGTACACCAGGCATGCCGTGGTCTTTCTAGTCCCATCCCATAATGTCAGAATGCTGCAGAACTAGCCCAGAAGCTTGAGAGGACTTAAGGTGGATCCCATGAAGTCTGCCCTGCATAGGTGGTGTATCATGTGTTCCAGCTGCATATATCTTGTGTCTTCAATGTTTACTTTTTTCTAACAGTGTGTGATTCTGTGCCATGGAGCTCGGATAGGATTCTTTCAGGGGGATATCAGACTACTTATGGATGACCTGAAAACACTGCAGCCAACTGTATTTCCTGTAGTACCAAGGCTGTTGAACAGAATGTTTGATAAGGTAAGTCTATAGGCATGAGTCTAAACCTGTGCAGGGCTTTAAGAGACTTCATGAAGTGTGTGCTGCCAGGGTAGGAGTAACTGTGCTCTGGAATGTTAAATTGGTATACTAACCAATTTGTGTATCAGCTTCTAAAAGAGGGCTGAAAGTACTGGGAGTACCGTAATACCGGTTGTATTAAAATATTTCAGTGCAGTAAATACTAGTGTTAAAGAGTCTGACTAGGGGACTTGGTTACCTCTAGCTTGATTAATGATGTACTGTTTTGCTCAGAGCAAGTTATTTAAGTCTACTCTAGTACATGACCGTGAGGCTTAGCATCTGCATGCCATGCTTTTAGCATCTGACTCATGGAGTGGAATTTGCACACCAAGGTCAGGTGTTTGCCTCTTTGCATAGACGCATACAGGTTTCCTACACAGCAGCCACTGTGTTCCAGCAGGGAGATCTATAAACCAGCCAGTCAGCAGTGCTGGGGACAGGGTGTGTCAGCAGCTCTGCTCTCTCTGGTGGTTGCTGTTTGGCTGCTCAGGGTCACCTGAGGTGGGAATTCAGAAGCAAGTTTTTTCCTGGACTTCATATTTTAAAGTCATCCTTTTGTATATGGGTGACTGACTATTCTTAGGATACAGTCAGAGCAGTTGAAGGATATAACAAGAAGCCTAGTGACTGCTAAAGAAATTGCAGAGCTTGTCTATGTTGTCTTAGCCAGGAAGGTGTTCTAATCCTGAGACTGGAGGAACAGCAAGTAATACAAGGTTATGTTTGGCCACAGGAACAAATAGTGCAACTCTGATCCATTTGGAGGGGAGGAAATCCTGAGACCAGCCTGTAGTACTTAAAATATAGCCACTCATTCTGCTCATGCATTCTTGTACTGGAATTTTAGAAGTAGAGCCAAAGCTTGGGACACTCTTCTTTCATGATGTCCTCTTGCTTGTTAACTCTGGTGCCCTGAGGCTTTCACACTTGTATGGCACCGTTTCAACTTCACCCAGCCTTGCAGTAACATAGCAGGTGAAGTCAACAAGTGGGAAACTGGTGTGGTAGGGGGTGCCATAATGCTGAAGAGCTGCTGGGTCTTTCTCTTTCCAAGTAAATATACAATCTGTGGCCTGTTGAATCTGCTTTTTGACTTCCTGAGAACAACTAGAAGGAGCCTTTGAAAAGTGATCTAGAAGGTGAGTTTGTATATGCGAGACAGACCTCTCTGGTATCTCTGAAGGGACCTGTATTTCTTCAGAAACCCTTCTTACTTTAAGCATTATGGTGGTGTGCTTTTTAGAATATGCTGAGGATTATAATCAATTTGAATTTTAATCATCGTGGAATAGAAAAGGCAAACATCTGTTTCATTCATTTAAATGAAGAAACTATATACTGAAACAGCATCACAGTTTGATGGGACACAAGAATTGGTTAAGTACTAACTGGTGAGCATCTCTGAACTGAGGTAGAGGCAAAGATAAAGATCCGCAAGTATTTCTTACTGGAATTAAGATTACCTCCCAATAAAGGTGGTTTAATTGGTTTTCATTGTTAAGAGTCTCTAAGCATGCTTCCGTAAGAAAACGGGAATGCTAGTTTGTGAGGCTTCTAACCACGGATCTTCTTTCTTTATAGATTTTTGGACAGGCAGATACAACAATAAAGAGGTGGATGCTGGATTTTGCTTCCAAGAGGAAAGAAGCAGAACTCAAAAGTGGTATAGTTAGAAATAACAGTTTCTGGGACAAAGTCATCTTCCGCAAAATACAGGTACACTTGAAAGCCTCTGAATTTAAGTTTGTAGATGTTGAGTTGCATATGAATAGTTACAATGTGGTGTGACTTTCATCATTAACTGGCTACTCCAAAGCTGGTTTGTTTTATTTCCAACTTTGCTTTTTCAACCCCCTTAGTTCTAATAGTATCAGCTAACTGTGAGATACTCTAAAACAGTCTGGTGCTTCTCTCTCTTACCACTTTGGGAGCAATTGCTGTCCTTCTGAAGGAGGAATGCTAAATGTGACAGGGCCACCTGTAGCCCCTACTGCCTCCTCACTGTTGGTCACTAGTAAGTTACACCTGCTATTATATCTGGCACTCACTTGCTATGGCCTTAACTCTGGTTGTACAACATGCCCTGTGGCTGCTTTTTATAGCATTCAGTATGTATAGAAGCTGATACAAGGCAGTTAAAAATAAAGCTGTTGATGTAAGGCCGCAGCTTAAGCTGTTCAGGCTTTTGGCAGCCTGCACTGCAGTGATACCATAAGCATAGTCTTTGTAGGTACTGTATGTTTGAGATGCCATTTATGCAGTCAAAAACACTGCAAGAAAGACAGCTTGCAATAGGGGACTAAACTTTAATCTGTTAACACTTGTGGGTAGCACTGTAGGTGAATACTGGGTGAGGGTGGGAAGGAAAAAGACTCTGGAAATCTCTAAAATGCTTTTGGTGTCCACAGTCTCTTGTATCTGTTGTAGGCAAGTTTGGGAGGAAGAGTAAAGCTGATGATTACAGGAGCAGCACCTGTATCTGCAAGCGTATTGACCTTCCTGAGAACAGCTCTTGGCTGTCAGGTGAGTTTCCTGGCCATAATCTTAAACCATAAGTATTTTAATACCCAATTCCAGCTATGATGATAGAACATTTCAAGTAGTCTGATCATATGGATAACTCTGGCATTCTTGTTGGAGACTATGCAAATATGTACTCCTTTCCAGGGTTTCTCTGTCCCCTGAGATTTATGCGTTCATCCCAAAGTCTTTATTACAGTTTAGCTGACATAACCAACTAAACTGTATTAAGGGGAAGACTGGGGGGGGGGCGGGGAGGGCTGCTATAAGCAATAATTCATTTTCTTAGATTAAATTCCTGAGGTTTGCCTCACAGAAGCATTTGTAACTACTGTAGAGAATTGAATCAATGTGATGATACTGTAGTCTTCCTGCTTTGAAGATGAACTGGGGAGAATCAGACTGTACACATTGCATTTGTCTTTAGAACCTCTTCAAAATATATGCTTTTTGAGCTAAAATCTGCTTAACAGTGGCACAGGATGGAACAAATATGTTGAAACAAATGTAAAGAATTAAAAGCGCTCTAAAATATGAGGCTTCTGTGGCTTGAAGTTAATCAGTAGTGTGCAGGTGTAGCAATGCATTCTACACAGAAAAGGGAAGTCTGTCTTCTGTTTAATTGCAGAGCTGTGATGGCCATAGGGATTCTGTTCCTGGCTGTCTTGGACAAACCAGTTGTTAAATGATGTGAATGAAGTCATTGTTAGTACTGTTAGTCTTTGTTTCTTCCTCTTGCTCCCTCTGTTTTCTGTTTTCATCTCTACAAGTGTCATATAGCGTGTGAAACTTTTGAGTAACTATTAGAACTGAATGTGGAATATTAGCACTTAAAGATTGTGTATTGTGATAAAACTCTAATAGCTATTTCTTTCTAGAAAATGCTGGGGGTTTTACTGAACTCGAATTTAAATTCAGGAAAAAGCAAAATACTAATTTCACTTTAATAAACTGCATGTTGAAAAGTAAATCTTAATGTTTTGGTTTCACATCCTAGTTCTATGAAGGTTATGGGCAGACTGAATGCACAGCTGGATGCTCACTGTCACTGCCTGGTGACTGGACAGCAGGTATGGTGTTCAACAGTCTGCCTGTCTATTAAATTTCAGGATGCTGTTAAAGGTCCCTGATGGCATTAGTCTTCAGCTTAAAGCTCTCATAAAACATAAGAGTCTATTTTTCTTCAAGTGAAGTAAAATAATTTTGATGGGATCCCTTCAAGTTTCTACCCCTAAAGAGCTAGGAAGGTTCAGTAATCCAAACTTTTAGTAGGCTTTGTCCTTTTAAGTTGAAGTGGATTTAGGAGATGGGAGGTCAGTATCAACCCTTGTCATTTTTACAGAACAGGAATCTGCTGTGTATAAACACATTGCTGGAAATTTAAATGGCATTTTTGGTGTTGGAACAAATAGTCTGCATTTGTCAGCCGCTACATTTCTAGCGCCCTACCTGAAATAAGACTGATAACTGAAACTATAGTGGGCCTTACACTACTTGTGTTCATAGAGTGAGGATCCCCATTATAAGAAAAAGAAATCCTGAGTACATGGTGCAACTTGTAACATTCTAGGGATATCTGAGAATCTAATTTTTCAGTTCCAGCAAAATTAAGCTATTACTGTACTGGTATTGGTGTAGTATATTATCAGAAATCAGTTTTCAATCTTTTTTACTTTAGCATGTAACCAGCTTCTTGTTTTAAGAACCTGACTTGAAAAGCAGTTCTAATGTTACTTTGCCTAATAGGTCATGTTGGAGCGCCCATGCCATGCAGCATCATCAAGCTTGTTGATGTACAAGAAATGAACTACTTGGCTGCCAAAGGAGAGGGTGAGGTAAGCAATTTCGGAAGGTCACTATAAGCCTCTTACGAAACCTTGGAAAATGTTTTTTTTTCTTCATGAAATAACAGCTCACTGTCTGAGCTTAGTACAAGTGCTAAACAAGGCTTGCTACCTAAAATCAAAAATGCCTGCATGCAATGTCAGCTAACAATTCACAGAAGCAAAGTAGGAATCGTGTATTGCAAGGAGAAGCTGCTTACTGTGGGGTAACAGATTACTATGTATTTATGACTGTATGGCTAACATGCCATCTTCCAGCTGTGGGAGAGCTGCGAAGCTACCTATCTCATACTGCGTTTATCCTCCAGTAAAATGCTAGGGATCCTCCTCCTCTTCCCCTGTCCTGCGTCAGCAGTAGCAGTCATTTTTCTCCTTCTTGGTAGCTGGTGCAGTGCTGTGTTTTGACTTCCAGCCTGGGAACAGTGCTGGCGATACCGATGTTTTCGGTTGTTGCTAAGTGATGTTTACCCTGACCAAGGACTTTGTGAGGCTCATGCTCTGCCAGGGAGGAGGGGAAGCCATGAGGAAGCAGAGACGGGGCGCCTGACCCAGGCTAGCCAAGGAGGTATTCCATACCACAGCATGTCATGCCCGGGGTGGGGGGGTAACTGGGAGTTACCCGGAAGGACACGGGGGCTTCCGGGTGGGACTTGTTTCTTAGCTGGTGGTATCGTATTCTCTTCCCTTGTTATTTTCTCTTATCATTGTTGTCGGTGGTGGTAGCGGTGGTGATTTGTGTTGTACATTGGTTGCTGGACTGTTCTTGTCTCAACCCGTGGGAGTTGCACGCTTTTGATCCTCCTCCCTGTTCCTGTGGGAGCGGGGAAGGGGAGAGCCCCTGGGGGGAGGGCCTCAATTGCTCTCAGCCCGGCACCACTCACTGGGAGTGAGTGAAAAGCTGTCTGGCTAGGGTTTAAACCACGACATCCCCCCACCCCAGCCAAGTGCTAGAGAACATGCTGATGTATGTAGCTTGTTACCTAGCTTGAGATGCGAGATGAGGAACTCTAAAGTGGCTGGAACGCTATTAGCAGAAACGGAGCTAAAATGTCACGAAGGCTGCTAATGACTTGTGACAACTGCTTGTACATTCTTAACTATTTTCCTGCAGCTTGCACAAATTGAACATGTATGTCTTCAAATTGCACTCTGACTCAGCTTCTGTGTGTAATGCTATATGCTGTCTCTTTCAGTATTTTTTTCCCAAGTAAAATATATACAGCTTGAACTTTGTGTGTATACTTCAAATAGATATTCATGAAGTAATTTATTTTCCCCAAGCATTGAAAGCAAATTAACTGTGGTGTCTTTTATATGCTTTTGAGAGGTCTTGGGGGCAGCTGAGGAGTGAGAAAGGAATAAATAAAAAGTAGCTTAAGCAAGTCACTAATTTGTGACTGCAAACAATTTATAATCTTAATTGTTCTGGTTGTGGCTTGTAGGAGACTAGAAGCAAGTCATTAGGCTTTAATTCCCAGAAATACTTAAAGATTTAGTTGGGCTTGGTGGTGGGAAAATTCTGGCAAGTGGAGAGCTATGTCAGGATTCTTTCCTGTATTGTATATGACCCCATGTTTACTATTCAATGATCCTATGTTTAGTCATTTTCTGCTTCACTTTAAATATGCTTCTAAAGCTTGGTCTGCTAGAGGAACTGAGTATAAATTCTTATAATGAGAAACAGTTATGTGTTTTTTAAAAAAAGACCCAAAACCTTCTTGCAAATTTGCTGTGTTAGGAGTTACTCTGGACTTGAATAAATATGGTAGTACCTTAATATATCAGGTACCATCTTAGTCTTTCAGTCCTAACTTCCTCAGTGTGAACTATTCTGTATTTAACAAATTAAGTGTAACTTGTTTCACAGAACTGAAGCTCATAGCTATAGAATTGGCTCCCACTATCTTTGGCCAAAGTACATCTTCCTCCTCACTGTCTGTTCTTCAGCTGGATTAAGCACTCCTAGTCCTCCTTGCTGAGAGTAAGCTTTCAGTGTTCTCCACTGTCAGCCTTGCTTTTCACTTTTACCAGTTATCCATGTTCAAGAAGGATAAATTTGTGAATAGAATTGTATATACTCACATGCAGATGAGATCTTAGTGCCAGTTAGCAGCAGACATACAAATGGTTTGCTGTCTCTACTGGGAAAAGCTGTCATCTACTGCCATCCTGTGATTGTAGGAGCCATGGAAATGGAAACATTAGATCAGTCAGCCTTTGGCTTGACTGAGACACAAAGATCTCCTCTACTCATATCATTCCAGTTAAGCTCTATCTTATAGCAGAAATGACTTGGTTCATAAACCATGACCTTGGTTTGGTCACAAGTTTGGTGCTGTTTTGACAAGGTCATCAAAACCCTCACTAACACTCAAGATTGCCCTCTTACTGACAACACCTCTGTTTGTTGTATTGTAGCTCACAAGTGTGCCTATGTTTTATGTTGAGGTAAGCACTGAAAGTAGTTGAGATGAGTTTTATTAAGGATTGGTCTATTTCTTCTATGAACTGTGTAGTTTCTTCTTCTGGTCTGAGAATTTATAATAGTGTCTGAAGATTCTTTAGCCACTTCCTTGCCTGTTTTATAATTTTACTAATCCCCCAGACTAATAGTTGGCCTATATTTTATCCACCCCATTGATATTTATTATCCAGTTAACTTTAAAACTGGATTTTCTGTCCCATTCTTCTAGATTTGTTCTAGAGCCCTGATATTATGTCTCAGACCAGACCCTTCTCACTGTCTTCCAGCATCCACACATACCAAGCTGGTATGATGGCTTGAATCCTTTGTTGCTTCTGAGGACTGCTCTGTAAATGTTTTGGGGATTTTAGACTCTTGATTCACAAAAAAGTTGTGTGCAGTGGGCATCTTAAACAAGACTGAAGCAAAACTTAATCTCGCGTATATCTCTGTCTTCATTTATAAGGAGGTATTCTTATAGTCCTGCAGATCCTTAAATAACAAGGATTCTGTCCTGTGTCCTACTCTCCACCGAAAAAAGCTTACACAACCTTGGCTGTTACAGTCAGAAAATACTTAAATCTGGCATCATCTCTGGATACTTCAGGCTCTACTCAATGCTCCTGATTAGTTGCTTTACTTCTATGTTCTCGTACTTACAAATGCTCTGCTAATTGCTTTAATTTAGCTTGTAAGGTCTAACTTGATTCCTTGACAACCTCTTAACTTACAAACCTTTAATCTTGTTGGTCTTTTTTTCATACTTTGTAAGCATACTTTCTGATCCTAATAATGCCCATGCCTCCAGAGAAGTTGTTCTTGGTTTTCTGTTTGGTATGGAAACCCAGGCAACCTTCAGGCCACAGAAATTGCAGGTTCCCATTATAGACAGGTCTTGAGTGCTCTAAGCCCTAAAGTATTAACTGCTTTACTTTGGGACAGCAAGCATGTAATTTGTTTGATATGCAATTTTTTATCACTAGTTTTAGCACAGTAACACTGCTGCTTACCAAAGCTGAAACACGCATGCTACCAGGCTGAGCGTTAATATTTCTGGCTTCAGCAGAATTTCTTCAGATAAATAAAAATTTCGTTTGATAAATTCAGATTATTCAGATAGCAGCTATGAACACTGCTGCTAGCCTAGAAGAGAACAGATGCTTCCAATTGCTTATTATACTTTATGCCAATGGAAAATGTTAGGTCTCCAAAAACCATGAGGAGAAATTTCTGTACTAATGCATAAACTTCACTTTGTGTTTTTAGCAGGGGTTATTTAGAACAACTGGAGAAAGCATTCATTGCAAGTAGTGTTTGCTAATCTCCCATCATAGTATGTACACTAATAAATGGCTGTTTTCAGGTGTGTGTAAAAGGGCCAAATGTATTTCGTGGCTATTTGAAAGATCCAGAAAAAACAGCAGAAGCTCTGGACAAAGATGGCTGGCTTCATACAGGAGATATCGGGAAATGGCTACCAGTAAGTTAACTTGTATAGCTAAAATGTACTTCTGCAGTTATGAGCAGTAATTTGACTGAAAATATCTGGTATGGAACAAAATGAATTAGGTGAAAGATAATGTTAGGAGGAGGACAATTACTGTTCTAGATAAATTTGTGTGCCTGGGGGTTAAAGTGTTAGCAGTGCCAATCCTGAGGCTTTCTGTAGTTTAGGTTAGCTGATGCAAAGCCTGTTTACTTCTGATATCAGTCTGACAGTGCTCTGGCTCTAGCACTCTTTTACTGTACTAGTGTGGCATGCTTAAGCTGTGTAGATTGTTTTCACTTGAAGTGCCTCTTCTGAGTGGAAGTTATGTCTGTCAACAGAATGGTACATTGAAGATCATTGACCGGAAAAAACACATATTTAAATTAGCCCAGGGAGAGTACATAGCACCAGAGAAGATAGAAAGTGTGTATCTGAGATGTGAAGCACTTGCTCAGGTGTTTGTCCATGGAGAGAGCTTGCAGGTAAGTATTATTTAGGTAATTAAAAATAAATGCAAGAAGAGACTACAGAAGAGTAGTCTTTTCCTCATTCCTCCACCCCAGACTTCAGGACTGAAACCATAAATTTTTGACATTACACATTTAGTTCTTTTGACACATTTTTGTACTTTTGGCTCCAGCAGTTATATAGCATGTATCTGGATTTCATTTCAGACAGTAGTGAAGCTGGATTAATTTGGGTATTAAAGGCTGTTTGTAAGTTGCTAACAGCATGCAGGGGAAGGAGGAAAAAAACCAACAAAACCCCACAACACAAACATGAGGGTGGGGGGAGCCCCCCCCACCACCACCAAAAAAGCCTATCTAAATCCAAGATGTCCATGTTTTTACAAGTGTAAACTGAACTGTTTCTTAAGGAGAATAATTCTCTTAAATACAAATTCTGAACTGCACTCCCATGTTCAAGTAGCCGTAAGCTGCTGACTTTATAGCAGGATGAGAAATGCTGTCTAAAACCTGATGCTGAGTAGTATGAAAGGACTAGGAACTAAAGTGTTGACTTTGAAAGAAGAAAACCTTGACAAAAATTATTTTTTTTTTAGGCCTTCTTAGTAGCCATTGTAATACCTGATCCTGAGACTTTGCGCAACTGGGCCAAGAAAAAGGGATTTGAAGGCTCATATGAAGAGCTATGCAGAAACAAGGTGAGTCATATCTAACTACAGTTAACTGTTCTGCACCAACTTTTTCAAGCTGTACAATGTATTCCTGTATCCACAGGAGCTTAAAAACTGTATTTTGGAAGACATGGTGAGGATTGGGAAAGAATCTGGTTTGAAGTCATTTGAACAGGTAAGATGCTTGTGAGTATGATTCTGTGACTCAAACACCCGATTCTTTAAACTTGTCAACACCAATATAATCTGGCTCTCCAGAAACTGCTTTTAATTTACATCTGGGCTTTATGATGTCTGGGTAATTCTTTAATAGCTTTGTGTACTCCAAGGAATGCAGCTTGGCCAGTAACTGTTTACTTTCCAGGTCAAAGACATTGCCATGCACAGTGAAATGTTTTCTATTGAAAACGGCCTGCTGACACCAACACTGAAGGCGAAGAGACCAGAACTGCGAAAATATTTCCAGTCGCAGATAAATGAACTCTATGCCAATGCCAAAATGTAACTGACAATGGAATGAGGGAAGTGGCACATGTCTGATGTCTACTGTTGGCCTTTGTATCTGTAATCTGACTACAGCAAACATAGGGAAGGAAACTGTGCAATCATTAACTTGTACAAAAATGGGTACTTGCCATAGGAACACTGAAGAAATGGAACACTGCCTTACTGTCAAGTTGTGTTGCATACTGTTTTTATGGTGACCTGCAATTTCCTAAAAGAGCCTTAACTATTAATGGTAACTATATCTAAGTTATTTAAGACTTCCTTGGCCAAAAATGGGACTCTCCTTCGCCAAGGAGCTAAGGTTTTCTTATTGCCAGCATGTTTGCTGTCTGCAGTGTATTTTGCAGTTAGTAATTCCACAAAGGATTTGGCAGGTTTGAAAATGCCTCTAAGTATCTTGCATCCTCAAAAGGATTACTTAATCTGTTCAAAAAGACAAAACCCCCAACCACCAAAAACCCAAACCTTTACAGTTGTATAGCTGGTATCACATCTTGCATTAGTCCTAATGTTAACTGGGGCAAAACATCTGAATGGGTTTTTCCTTCCCTTCTATATCTGCAGCCAGTTCTGAGATCTATTTTTATAAGGTAAAAGTCAGAACTTCACACAAAGGAAATTGATGAATGCAGGTTCCTCAGAGTAAATCTGCATATGATGGCTCTGCACTGAAAGTGTGGATGCAGTTAATTCAGCAAGTGTGGTCTTTGCTGCATGAACACCATGAAATTCCAGAATAATGCCAGCCTGGTAAATGAAAGATCCTAACTCTGGCAAGAACACTAGAGACTTATAAACAAAACCATTCAGGAGGCTGGCTATGCTAACAGTCAGGTAAACTGCACCTGTACTAGCCACTCATTTCCCTGTAATGAGCGTGTATTTAAAATGCATTTTAAAAATGTGCCAGGTCTGTAAGCAGAAGAGCTTCTGACATAACCTCTGTTTTCTGTGCTTTATGTATGAGCCACTGAGTATTCTTCACTGAATAGCAAAATAGATCAGGTAGAATGTTTTTGCCTGATGCTTTGCAGCAATTGGAAGTATTTATGTATGCCAACAGAACTGTGTGTTGGCACAGGATAGGTATTTGTTCAGGGATAAAAACCTAATTCCAGATAAACTACAAAATAACTAGTTTTTGTTTGAGAAATCAGCAGAAATAAGCCTTATTAAAGCAGAAGTCTTTTACTATCCTTAACAGTTGGTTTTGCATTAGCATTCATTGCTGTTTTCAAAAAAAAAACATGGATCTATGTAAAATACAAGCACAACAAGGTTTGCACTAAGATTTGTGTGTGATTGTAATGCACTACTCTGTAGCATAATTTCATACATGTGTGCAATTAAGGTACACAAATCAAAGTCAACTGTTAGAGCAGTAGTTTGTTACATTGGAATTCAAATGTTTGCTTAGTGTTGGCTATTTCTATGTTTTATAAAACCAAAACAATTTTCAAAACCAATGAAGGAAACCAAAATAAATATTTCTGCATTTCAACTTGGTCAAGTGTTTGTTTATCAAGGCACAATGCTGCTGACTAACAAGCCCGGGTTCACTGCGTAACGGACAAGCTGTAGAACTTCACTGCTACAAACATACTAAATGGAGGACAAATACTGATTGTTGACACTTTACTTCTGGAAAGTAACTTTCTGCTTTGGTCTGATATTTGTGTAGGCTTTTGTCCAGTGTCTGTAAGCAAGGGACTCTGTTGTACGTAACTTGCTCCATCAGGATTCCTAAGCACTAAAAGCCCTTTGTCTTCAGTATGGTTTCTGATGGTTAAGTAGTGCTCTTATTATCAAAACTTCTGAGTGAAATGTGGAGTTTTCTGGAACTCTAAGGCTGGGAGGTAGTGGTTGTCCTTCCTGTGTTGTCATCATTCTTCCCCTTCCCCCTTCTATTGTGTGTCTGGCTTTAACCAAGGGTATGCTATGAAAGACTTCATGGGCAGATTTATCAGACCAAGGTATGTGAAGCATCACTGCCGAAGCAAGGTGTAGAGCACAATGTGAACACAGATGTTACTGTGAAATAATATGCACGCTTCTGTTCCTAGCCATAGTAGACTTTCTCCTTTTGAGTAATTTCATATGTTCCTTTATATATTTCTTCCCTACTGAAGGAAATATAAACCCAATTTTTGTCACTTGGCAAGATAGTGATGTGTCCCCCCACCTCTCCTCAGGGACATGGCTAAGTGAGGGGTGGGAGCTGGATCAAGTTTTATTCCTGACACATCCTACCACAGACTGTTTTCTGGAGGAGCCATTTACCACCACACAACCAAGGCTCGGCTGGAGGTAGGGCTTGTTACCTTAACTACACAAGCCACTAAATGCTGCTGGGTGCTGTAGTCATCAAATTAAAAGCTTAAAGAGAACTTGCAACCTGTCCATCCTCAACTGCTGTTTCACTGTGTTTCAGCTTATTTGGTGCTGTGGTGATCATAGAACACCCTTATTAGTGGATGAAGAGTTGGGGCATGAAAAGGGCCCTTGAAACTACTGAGACTTGTCAAATTGGTAAACAGAATTTAATTGCTGAGTAACTAAATGCCTGAGATAGGGAGTTTGGCACATTATTGTAACAGGTACTATTTTTGGGGTTGGATCAGTTTCTTAACTGCTGCAAGGTTTTGATGTTGTTTTCTGTAGGCAGGTATGAAGTTGGAGAGGGCTAGTGCATTGGCCTGGCTCTGTAATGCCACCTATGCACAGAAGAAAACAGGGTTTGGGTGGGTTAGGTGAATTCATGTGAACACTGACTCCACCTGTGCTGCTAGATGAGTTAAAAATAAAACCTTGGTATCTGGAATGGGGAAACACGAAGCCACAGCACCTGTCAGGGCACGGTTTGGACTGAGCCGTGACCACAGTGCAGGCAAACGTGTTACACGCAGGAACACGCTGCTTCTGCTCCCTCCTGGCACCTCTGCCCCGGCTCCGCCTCACCCCGACGCTTTCACCTGCCGCCAACCCGCAGCGAGGCCCCACTGCAGCTTTCCCCTCGCCTCGGGGCACAACGTCCCTGCCACCTCCGCCACGGTGGCGCCGCCGCTTCCCCATTCACCTTCCGGTGCTGCCCCCTCATGGCGCCGCCCCTTCCCGCCAGAGGCGTGCCCGGTTCGAACCGCGGCGGGAAGGCGGCGGTGCCGGAGGCGGGTGGGTGCCCTGAGGGGGTCGGGCGGAGGGGCGCCCATGTCGGCAGGAGCCTCGCGCCAGGCGGTGGCTGTTGCGCGGAGCCGGGCTCCCGCTGTGGCCACCGACTGCTGTTTCCTGCTCCTGGGGCGGCGGGCCCGGCCGGGCGGGCTCTGGGCTGCTGGCAGTCGGGGACGGGGCCTGGCGTGCTCTGCGTGAGCGGATCGGCCCTAGGGAAGCAGAAGCGAAAGTATGAGCAGCGTTATACGCTGATGTGTTCGTTAAACACGTCTTGTTGCTCATTTAGACGTGCTATGCCGGGTGTCGGGCTGGCCTAAGGAAGGGAGCTCTACTTGTGAAGTGAGTTATGCGTAATGCACTGAGTTAACAGCGATATCCCGTTCTCTCTCAGGTATTGAGACAGCAGATTCGTATCGGGGACAGTTTTTCAGTAGCTCTATCCTCAGCTGTATATTTAGCAGCATATACCCAATAGTGAAATGTCCTCAAGAAAGAAAATGAAGAGCAGTCATTCCAGCAAAATGTTAAAGGTGAGTTTTCCTAGCTTGAGCGGAATTGAGACAGTAAGTGTTTTGTTTTACTGTGCTCTTACAGCCATCGTCTCTTGAGGTGGGTGCACGGCTATTGATACAGGGCTCTGCGTGGATGCTGGGAGCTCTGCAGTGCAGTCCTTGCTCATGCAGGTTTGGGTGAGAGGGATTTCCTTTTTTGCCTTTTTTTCATTTTTTTCCTTTAGGACTAATACATCATCAGGCAGAATAGGCCACTGACTTTTAAACGGCTGAAAGTTTGAAAACGGTCTTGTAAAATTAAGGAGAACAGCTTATACAGGAAGTAGTTGATAGGTCGGTATTTGGTACCATAACTAAACTTGTGAGGCACTGCTAAGTGCTGGTAAAACTAAAAGCTCAGAAAGTCAGTATTTTCTGTTTATAACTTCCCATCCTTGCACACACCCGTTAGTGATGAAATTCACTCACACACTTTGGGTGCTAATGACACTTCTACAACTATTTCATAAACTAGTGCCCGTCTCTACCCTCTGCTTTACAGAACTGCCTGTGCAATCCCCGATTTATAAATGCCACTTTCTATAGGAAGTTACGCCACTGCTTTTCAGGTTTTTAAAGTGAAAATAATTAAATTGGGAATTTATGTAATACAGAGATGAAAAAATATTTTAATGCCTGAAAAGAAAAAAGGCTGCAGATCATAGAAACTAGATGTTAGACTGTTATAAGAGTTCTAAGCTTATACACTTAGCTTTATAAAATAAAGGGCACACTACAGTATAGTATCAAATAGTAGAATACATCAATTTTATACCATCACTTTTCCTAGAGGAAAAGAAACCCTATAGTCTGAGGAAGAAATACATACTTCAAATACTTTGTATCATGGCTCAGTAGTCAATATGGTCCTGGTTAAATGTATTTCTAGTCAAGCATTCTTGAAATTTATTGTCATATTTAATCTGTTTTACACTCAAAAAGCTGGATGAACTAGCTATTAATTTCCTACCCATCCAGGAGCGCAAACCCAACTCCCATCCTCGGAAATTACCTTCACTTGAGGAACCAGATGTCTCGATGATACAGAAGGTATCGCAAGGAAATCAGCTTGAGGAGCTTGATGATTCATTTGGTCAGTATTAACTTGAATGTCATTTAATGTACAGTTTTCATGAACCAACCAGATGGGCAAAATATTTTAATGCTTACCTAGGTAAAGGTATTATTTCTTTGGCGGAGCAAATTATGGGCAGGAGAGACAGAGGGGTTTTTTGAGAGTGGTGTTCTTTTCTATCATTTAGGAAGTAACAAGAATAATGTTGTAATATGTGCAAGTAAAGTCTATGGAAAAATATTCTCTTCAAGTTTAATAATCTGAACGTTAGAATTTCCGCAATGTAACATTGCAACTGTGTAAGAATTTACATTTAAAAATGAAAGATCAGTATCTTAAATTATTTATCCCTGTGTGAAGTCCTCAGTTATTAAATATAGATAGCTTTTATGTTACAAGGCCAATAATAAAAATATTTGAAAAAACTGTGTAATTAGAAGCTGCAGAGAAAATGCTGAGAGCTTTCGCAGCTGTAACGATTGTTTCTTCAAGGAAATTCTGGATAATATACATGCAGCTATTAGAAACAGCACTGAAAATTAGCTACAAAAACCAGTATGGCAAAAGTGTTGTCATGAGAAAAGGGCTGGAAAATTAAATGCTCTTCTTTTTCTCACTACTATGTCGTGTATTAGAACTATGAATAGAATGCCCACTAATGCTAATAATAGAACCGTAGAATGGTTTGGTTTGGAAGAGACCTTAAAGGTCATCTAGTTCCAACCCCCCTGCCATGGGCAGGGACACTTTTCCAGTAGAACAGGTTGCTCAGTGTAAGGTAACACTACATTTCTGTGGCAATGTGCTCGAAAAAAGAAATTGTACTGTGGAAGACATAATAAAAACTTAAAGTGTTTGAACTTAAACAACATTAGAACGTAAAGAAATTCTGATGTATTTTGGCATCTACCTTCAAGATTTCTACACTTACCAATGTTCTGTAGCAGCTGTAACTGCTGCCTTACAACATCAGTAACGCAGCTAAAAAGATCCGTATTAAAAACAAAAGGTAAAATTTAGCAAGTAGTTGTTTAAGTGTGTAGAAGACTGATATGTGCCATAACAAAGAGAGACTTTAAGTAAACTGTGCAAAATACTTTGCTTGCTATGTGCCATGCATACCTACTGAGCTTTCCTGCACCTTTGGTTTCGGGTTGTAAAGAAATAGCAGGTGGGTGAGTATAGAAATTGTGAAGCTTTTCACAATATATATATTTTTCTAATCCTCAAAGAATGCTTTTAACGAGAGCTGCTTTGTATTACAATCAAACCATAAATACTCTAACTAAATGTTTAATGGCAGGCAGCACTAGCACGTCCGTACTCTTTGCCTGGACAGATGGGAACGGTTTTCACACAGCTCATTTTCTGTTCTTTATAGATCACCCTTTGCACAGTACTGCTCTGGATGCTTATGGAGAGGAACATTCACAAAGCGAGTCACTTGGCCAGGTTTCAGAACCACAAAGGAAAAATACAGAAAGAAGGTCCGGTGAAAAAAATCATTACCAGCATTTAATTTAATCTTTCAATTTTGAGATTAAATGGGAAAAATGTTATGTTTGTCAGGTACTTTAACTTAAAATTTCCTAGATGAGAAACAACACAGTAAGTAATGTTGGGAAATGTAGAAAAGTGAGAATAAACTAGTCTGCCTTCTGTAAGCAGTACATTGATTTAAGTACTTTCTGTATTTGTTTTTTTTAGTATGAAAAGATTTTCAAATACCTGTGTGAGGCATTGATCAGTTCTCTAAATGTTGGTGTCTAAGTTAAAAGATAGAAAAAAATAAAAATAAATAGAAACCAGTTAAATTCTATGCAACAAAGAAAATTATTTTTAAATATTTTAATGCAAATTTTAGTGCATTTCTCACTTGTTAAATCAAATTTGGTTTAAATCTGAAATAGTTCTGATTTGAGTAAAATAGCAAGACAGTAACAGTGTTTGTATGGCGGGGGGATGTGTATTTTTCTTTATTACCAACTCTGTTCCCCTCCAAGGAACCCTTCTCCATTCCTGCTAAAGTATCTTCGCTAGTAATTTTGCCTCTGTTTTGAAGTTCCTGTTTAATACAGCATGGCTTAGTTAGTGCTCAGTTAGCAATGGGTTTCTAAGTTGTCGCGAGGGTTGCTGTTGAGGGATTAAGATTCTGCTCCCTGTATATGCCATTTGCAACTTCTTGTTGCAACTCTAGTCTGGGGAACACAAACTAAATGACATAGTGCTACAAAATATTCCCCAGAACACAAGGCTTTGTTGTGTAAGTGGTTGAAGATTGTTCTTTCTCAGTGTATAGTGGGTTTACATGTGGATGCTTTTCTTTTCCTAGTAAAGAAACACCTTGCTCAAAAACATCTGATGGTGATGTTCGGAAATGCAGCGCAGCTGATTCTGAGGATAAATCCCTTACAGACAATGTGGTACAGAAAAAGTTGCATGAGTATTATCAGTCAATTTAATTTTAGCTTGCTTCATGCCATGCTTGCATTGGAGGGCTGGAGGAAGAGGAAGACCTTTCATTCATTTCTTAGTACTGCCTTAGTACTTAATGATATCTGAAATAATTTATTCCTCAAGGTATTTCTGTGAGACGACCAGGTGAAATGCTTAAAGCTACAGTGATCATGTCAACAGGGAATATAACAACCTGTTGTTCCTGGATCCAGTAGCCTGTTCTGTTGCTCATTTAGGAATATGTTATTTTAAATAACTTTTTTCTATCTGGAATAGATGTTCTTAAGGAATGGTGTACAAATGGAATATAAATCCTTTGTATTTGTTCAGTATTGAAGTAAAACATATCTATGAGAGAATTGAATAGTGACAAAATTGATTTTTAATATATAGTAGAATAAAACAAAATCCACTCCTTTTTTTTTGTTTTTCCACACTCAGACCACAGTTTGTGTAAAATGTTTTTAGCCCACTTAGTTTTCAGGCACACAGAGGAAATTAACTGTCTTCAGGCTTGAGAAAGTGGGCCTATGACAAAAAAAAGTTATGCAGTAGTTTGCTTATGTATTGAAATTTCTTGGAATTGTTGAAAAGTGTGTTCTAAAGTTCAGTACAAGGTGTTAGTCTTTCATCAGTAAAGTACACCTATGCAGGACTCTGTAGAAATGCTGTTGGTGTCACAAAATAGAGTAGAGAAAGGATTTGGACAGAATGTGGGTGAAAAGGAAAATGAGCAGGTGCTATTGATCAGAGAACTGTTAATCCTGGGTGATGGCTGTGCTGAACCGAGGGTCCCAATGCTCCTTAAGATGTTTCTAGTCCTACAGCACAGGCAGTGGCTGACATATCAGCTGGCCAGTGTGATCAGGCAGCTGCTGTCCTTCAGCACGGTGGTCGCTGTGCTGAGATTGTGGTGAAATAGGCCTAGGTAAATGTTACTGACCTTTCAGTCAGGAAATGTTTTCCTGTGTTCTGCCTAACTGCCGTCTCTCAGAATTTTAAGTGAATAAACCAATGGGTTTTCTGGAAATTAATCTACTTTTTCTATCACAGAAATCTCAGAATACTACTCAATTCCAGGCAAAAGAGAAGCAGCCTTCAGAGGAGAACACATCAGATCCTTCTGGTAAAGTAGACTTCAAAACACCTGTATAGCTTTTTCTTATTCAAGATGAATGCTTTTCCATAACACAATGGTTTTAGTTTCTGGCATGTGGCAGCATACTGCTTCTAGAAATGGGAGAGTTTAGTTTCAGGTTTGGAACAGACACTCATTAGCAATGGTTAAATTGAGGGTCTGGTGTGCCACACAGATTCCCATGGTTTGCATCTCTGCAATTGCCTGGACTTACTCTCTTAGGGGTAAATCATAGGTGTGCATCATCAGTCATACTCAGCTTGGCTCCCTTTGGGGTGAAGTCTGGCCCATGGATGTGGAACTGTAAGACACATCAGTACATCCCTTAGTCTGTAAGCCTGGAGCACCAGCTGTGGGGCAGAACCTGGAGTGCCCCTGACTTTGTGTGTCGGCACAGCTGTTGGTATAAAGACCTTTGAGGTAGGGAACATCAAGAGTGGCATTTTTCAGCAGAGAGAGACTTTCTCAGGTGTCATCTTGCTTCCTTTGAACAGTATCCCGTCACGTTCAAGTACTAGATTTATATTTGGGAGTGTGTGAAGAAACACAGTTTAACTTTTTGCGGAATTAGTTAATAACACTACTGCAAAGGTTAAAAAAAAACAATTATATATAGGGGTTTTTTGAAGCATACATGGTATTAATACAAAATGTATACAAATATAACAACTCATGATTCTTTTGAGTAATGCAGGTTTATCAAACTCAAGCTAATAGTTTTTACAGCACAAACAGTTGTATCTATCTACCCTGTGTAGTTTATCAGTTGGTTTAATAACGTGCTCCTGGACTTGCTTGGAATGATGAATAGAAAGTTCTTTATGATTGATCATCCAAATCTGAAGTATTCACAAATAACTGTATCATAATTGTTCAGCCAAAGACAGATATGTTCCTCTTTTATTAAAATATTCCTAACTTTTAGATGGTTATTTTAATAGTGAGCACAATCGCTTTTCCATTATATTATAATGTGTTCCTAAATTGTGCAATACTTGTCTTTATTCTGTGGTTTCAGTGGATAGTCCATGTTCTGTACAGGTTTGGTGTGCCAAAGAGGTGAAGAGATCTCCTAGAGATATTACAGAATTGGATGTCGTTCTGACTGAATTTGAGAAGATAACAGCAAATTACAGGTAAATATTCTGCTTTCCTATGGCTGAATACTCAAAGTGTTAAAAACAAATTATCTGTGTTTTGCTAATAGGCTGTCCTTCAGGGGATGCACTCTTGAACGGTTACATGCTGATGGTATTTTAATGATTATTAGGTTTCTGTGATACAAATATTTTTTGTATGTGATCTTGAGGTGGTGTCTAGGGATTCGGTATTTTTCCAAACATAAGAACAACACATTTCAGCTGATGTTTTTCAATGTAGAAAATTAAGCTATTGCTAGTACATGGAAGATCTCCAGTAACCTGTGCTACTAGCTGCTTAACTCTGGGTTTTATTCATTACTCCAAGGATGAGATTTCTCCTTTACTAAACCAAATGGTTTGTGTTTTGTCTCTCTGACTTCTCCAGACAAAGCACAGAATCAGACATTTGCAGAAAAGCTATCAATAGCTTCTGTGCTGCCTTCAAGGACGAAATCACTGACCTTGTAAGTGCATCAATTGTGTGGTAGCGATTATAGAGATGTATATTACACTGGAGTCAAAATGCTTATGGTTTTATATTGTCCTTTACATATTTATTTTATGATACTTTAAATGTTCTAATCTCTTGTCAGGATGAATACTTTGAATACAGTTTGTTGGTGTGCAGGTTGTGATTTGCTGCCTCTGTGCTGGCTTTTATGAGAATTGCCTTTAGGCACAGCATTGCTCTCACTGATTCAGTAGAATGGTTTGGGTTGGAAGGGACCTTAAAGATCATCCAGTTCCAACCCCCTTGCTATGGGCAGCGACACCTTCCACTACAGCAGGTTGCTCAAAGCCCCATCCAGCATGGCCTGTAAGTACATTGCAAAGTTGTCAGTTTTTGAGAATAGGGAAGCATCTAATAATCCTGTTTGACATGTATAAAGCATTATCTAGTAAAACTGGAGAGCTGCATAATTTGACTGATCAGTTCTGCCAAACACTGGGCTTACAGATTAATTTTTAAAGGTTGGTGATTTAATGGTTATATTGTGTCTCAGTGACTCTTGTCTAGAGGCCTGGCTAAGGTCTCTGACAGGAAAAATTGCCCTTTTTTAATTAACACTTTGAACCTAACTGTAAAAAAGATGATTAGCTTGGAGGACTAACATTTCTTCTCACTAATAAACATGAATAAATAAACTCAGAACTTTGTAGGAGTTATGAGAAGTATAATGGATAAGTACTAAGACTACCAAGTGATTCATTAAAATGAGCAGGTTCTAAAACTGCTAGATTTACACATTTATATATAAAGTTATATAAAAATTAAGCTAGGTAGTACTCCACTAATTGGTACAAGGAGTATTACTTGTACTGACTGGTGCAAGATGATTTATTTTGTGCATGAGTCTTCCTCTGGCATGAGGAGGGGAAAGAACTGATACACAACTGACATTTGTAATCTTCATTTGAAACAGTGCTGGGGATTTTTAATCACCTATTTATGTCATTTCAAAGTAGTTCTTGCAACTGTGTTTTTAGGAGGATAAAGATGAAATAAAGATCCGTAGTCAGTCTGTAATTCTTCTTTTCCTCTGTAGATAGTGGAAGTCCAGAAATTCAAGAATATGAAGAAAAAAAATGCCAAGGTAAATACATATCCATCACTAGATTGTACAGCATACAGAGATGAGCACTGAAATTTTGAGAAGTTGACCAGAAGGAATAAAATAATTTGCCAAAGCAGTGTACTGTACTGCAGAATCAATTGCACAAATAGAGGATATGGAACCTATCCTGGTTTCACCTGGGACAGAGTTGATTTTCTTCCTAGTAGCTGGTGCAGTGCTGTGTTTTGGCTTTAGTCTGAGAACAGCGCTGATAATGCACCAGTGTTTTAGTTGTTGCTCAGTAGCACTTGCTCTGATCAAGGACTTCTCAGTCTCATGCTCTGCCGGGGAGGAGGGAAAGCCAGGAGGAAGCAGAGACAGGACACCTGTCCCAAACTAGCCAAAGGGGCATCCCGTACCACGTCATCCCCAGTGTATAAACTGGGGGCAGTTACCCGGGAGGCCCAGATCACTGCTTGGGTTGGGCCGGGTATCAGTTGGTGGGTAGTGAGCAGTTGTGTTGTACAACTTGTTTGTTGTGTTGTTTGGTTTGTTTTTGTTTTTTTTTTTTTGGGGGGGGGGTATTCCTTCTTCTCTCTATTTTCTGTTATATTTATTATTAATAACAAATTATTAAACTGTCCTTGCTCAACCCATGGGTTTTACCTTTTTTCCAGTTTTCCTCCCCATCCCACTGGGGCAGAGGGTGGAGTGAGCAATTGGCTCAGGTGTGGTACTTAGTTCCCGCTGGGCTTAAACCATGACAGAACCACCAGAGGCTTTCTGGAAAAGATCTGAGTAAATACAGTGGATTGGAAACTCCATACGTATACTGCTATAGTGGTGTAAAAAGAGGTGTCTATGATTGTGAGTTGTTCCTTTTCATGAATAATTAATGAAATTAATGATGGTGAAGCCTCTGGAGAGCCAATTAAATATTGAGAGCTAACCTCCAAGAAATATAGATGTTCAGAGGAAGGCAGTTCCTCTGTTCATTCAGAGCGAGTAGGAACTGACTGAACATGTGACGGGGGAACAACAACATGAGGAGGAACTAGTGTCAGAGCAGAGAAAGGTTGCAGTGGTTTCATCAGGAGAGAGGTGACTGCCTTACCATAGCAGGTTGAGCACTGTCTGTTGGAGGTTTTCTGCCCAGATTAACATTTTGTGCCAACTTTTCAATGACAAAATAGTTTTTAACAAGTAAAGTCAACAAAAACCTTATTCTGGGCGGTAGCAATTAATGTGCTAAAGTCTAGCTAGTTGGAGGTGATATGGTAAACTACTGGGCATATAAAATGAAAACCTTAATATACATCTGGCATTCACAGCCACTCAGAGTTAATCTTATTTTGCTTCTTGTACATCTCTTTAAAATCAGATTTTTAGTTGCTAAATTTACATTTATGATTTGTTTTGGTTTAAGTTGGATGTTGTATTAATGAAAGCTTAACTATACTTAGTTCCTTAGTTATGGCAGCCATACATTCTTATTAGTCTGCATTTTTAAGACAGAAACAAACAAAACCTTGGTAGAATTGGTCATCTTTGGGTTCAAAATGTCAGAAACTCCTTTTGTATGCTTGTAGATCCAGTGTTCCTTAAGAGAAATTTTGGATGCAGACGAGAGTTTGACGTTTTAAAGAGCTTGGAAGTGTTTAAAATAGAAATGTAAAGTATGGCAGTTTATAAGGTTTGGTATCTGGGAATCTTCAGCACCAAGAATCAGAAGCATAAAACTTCAAAGGAAAAAAAGTCAACGAAATTGGAGTTATTTGCCTTTGAAGTTACAACACCATTTCAAAGATTTTTCTCACTGTTTGCTTCAGGTGTTAACAGACATGAGAAAGAAAAGGCAGCAACTGTTTCAACTTGGACAAGAGCAATTTGGGTATGTTTCTGAGGCCCAGGAATAGCCTGAAGAACTTAAGAAGTCTGCTATTTTGTAACCCAGAAGCGAAAGTAATGGGTTTTTTGTTCTTTCATATTATTTTGATGAAACTCTACTCTTGGATTGCTTTGTTTTTGCAAAAGCTCAGGATAACCTGATACAACTCAGGACAGTCATTCCTACAAGTTCCCTTTGGTAACTGGTTACTGGGATGGTATTTCAGACCCTATAATCATAAGAAAAACACAAACATTACAATTTGAATCATAAATTTACAAAGGTAATACCGAGGGCTCTTTTTTGGTTTTGAGCTGGGAGAATGTGTTTCACCTCTGCAATTTGGCAGGGATGTCTCTGGGTACATGGTTTACTTCCATCTCATGTGGCCGCACAATTCCTTCTCTAACTCGGCATTAATCTTAAGTATCATCCAGATGTGCAACACAAAAGTTAAGTTCTTTGGAAGAACCACTGGACTGCCACATAACCCATTTGTTAGTTGTGGCAAGGTTTATACCAAAGCTGTCTGTAACACACGCACTGTAAGTCAACTCTGTGGGGAACCACTGCCTTGGATCCACAAAGGCAGATTAAAGCCCCTTTCTCTATGGCCATGAGAGCCTGTCTTTGTTTTCTTTGGAGTACTATGGATAAACTTCACTCAAGGAACACATTAAAGGCATCCCTCAGGGTTTAAACCCCCTCACAGGCTGACACTGTCTTCACATCTTTTTATTTGTTGCCTTTTAATCCTTTGATCACCTGAAAAAAGGTTTTTTGCTGCAACACTGTTAAATGACTGCTGCTGTTGCTTGTGGAGTGAAGTTTTAATGGATTGCGCCTTCCCCTTTACTTAGGCAAAGGTGCATGTACTTGGGGCTCCTGAGTATGCTTCAGCATAAGCACCCAACAAAACACCTCAGCCTGCAAGCAGGTGTGTGTGGAACATCAGGTACTTCACTTGAAAAAAAACTCAAGTGCTTTAGAGAGAGTGGCTATATTGTCAGACTCAAAAATGAGATTTGGGAAAAAGGTTTGTGTCTTGTGTGGATTTGGACTCATGCTGTCATTTAAAGACTAAGCTGGTTGTTCTAGTTAAACACTATGTTACACTAACCTATGTTTTGTATTTTGACCCACCTTTCCCTGGAATCTTCAGAGGAAATATGTTCATAAGTTACTCATGAAATAAATACGCAGATGTAATAATCAAAGCCTTGATCTTTTTCAGAGTGGAGCCACAACTGATACGCCTACAAACAGAATATGCTGAGGTACAGGAAAGGCAATCTGCCTTGAGGCAAGCAACTGAATTACTTACTCATTTAAAGGAGCTACAGCAAGACTGTTTGGATTATAGAGAAGAAAATCCAACAGAAAAAGTGGTTGTAAGTACATATTTTGTGTGTGTTCCTGAACCGTTCTGGATCAGCCCTCCTGCCCTTTTTTCTTTCCTAGACTGATGGGCATTTCTGTTAATGTTTAACTTACATTAAATAGCAGTATTTTGTCAATTGTCTTTGTGGGAGCAACTTGAGGATCACTGCTGCAACTGTACTGTGGTATCTCATTCATTTTTTTTGGCCCCATGTTAGAAACTAAAGTATTTCAGAGGATTCTGCTAGCTTGTTGTCTGTGTCCAGGAATTCAAAGGACACAGAAGCATAGCAGCTGTCCTCAGGTTTTAACATTTTTTATAGAAATCAAAGAACAATTAACAGTGAGAAACAAGTAATCAATTCCTTTTATTGTTACTGATCAAAGGTGGGGAATGCTCTGGTATTTACATGTGTGTTCTGTAAGGTGTTTAATTAATAAAGACAGTAACTTCTCTTGTAGTCTTGGCACTCCTGTCACCATGGCTTATGACTTGGTGTGGTGTTTTCTGTTGACAGCGCTCAATGCCTGCCTGTGTAAGGGAGATCCTCCCGTTTCAGAAGCCTCTCTAATGTTGGCTGTTTTACACTTTCAGAAATCACCTTGCACCATTTCAGATAGAGGAAAAATAAATACAGATCTGTAAGTGATTTTTCCAAGAGTCAAAAAGATTGCCTTTTAATTTTATTTCCTTATCAACAGTATGGAACTTCCAGCCTCCCTGCTCTTCTGGTGGAGTCACGGAGAATTCTAGGAGCAGAAAAACACTTTCAGAATATTAATGTGAAACTGGAAGAGGCTCTGGCTGTACAAAGAGAGAAGTTATCAGAGAAACATTAAGTGTTTTTTAATAGACTTTTTGACATTTGCACGTAACAGTTACTACAATGGTCAGTGCTTAAAGCTTGTTTAATCATTGCTGCTCTATGTTGCTTCAGTGTTTAAAAGAAATCAGTGACTTAACCAGAGGTTTTATCTTTTTATAGTTAAATAGTCTGTGTGAGAACGTACTCAGGATGGCAGTGAAATTAATGAAACAGGTATTCCAGTTAAAGTAGTAAAATTCTTCTGTGCTCTGTGAACAATGTTGGGTATTAATCTTGGGCTTTTAAAGTAATGTGATCTTGAAAGCAATATGTATTTTTAAATGAGAAGACATACAAATTTAATAAAAAGGTTTGTTTATTTGAAATAAGTAATTTCCATTTCTGAAAGTAAAGACATCTACCTTGGTTTGTCAGTAGAACTTGGACATACAACTAATAAAATAGAAACCACACAGCAGAGAGTGTTAAAAGTGCTAAACTTGGAGCAGCGTTCATCACAAGTTTTCAGTCCAGTACTCTTCAGCCTTCATATAGTCTTCCATGATCTCCTCATGCCTGTTGAAGACCATCCAGTTGAGAGGACACTTGGTTGTTGGCAATTACTCAGTTCTTTGTCTTACAGCTCTGCAAGAGCGCTTTTGAACTATATCACAGTATCTGTCACAGAAGGCATGCAAGAGGCAAACGTCCCTGCTAGCCAAGTCAGTGGTTAGTCGCTTTCTTTATTGCAGGTGTCCTGTTTCCTTAAAGCTTCCAAAAGAATTTCATCAGGGATTTCTTCCATGGCATAATTCAGACTGTCATTTGCAGCTTCAGCTAGTTCCACATCTTCGGTAGCTTCTAGGAAACAGGCATCATCGCTTGCACTGTCCCACTTGCTGTCTGACAACAGGAAGCCTTGAGACAAGCTTTTTTCTGCAGATACTGAGGCATTTGACAAGTTTGACGCATCAGAATGGGGCTTTATTTCTATGTTCCTGCTTTCACACTCTTCTTCCTTTTAGAAACAAGAATCCTACTTACTACATATGAAAATGGTCTTCATATCTTTAACTGCTCTGACCTGAAAGTTTGAAACTCATACTGTCACATCTAATGGATACTACAGAAAGCTGGCCAACAAGAAAGATGTTCCAGTGCATTGATTTATAATCACATTAACCAGTGGAAGCCTATTTTAATAGGAATAGAAATACGCTGTTTTTCTAGAAAACTACAAGTAGTCTGATGAATACAACTTCTTAAAATAATACAAGGTTAAAACCAATTTTAGTGTCTGTTTAAAGATTCTGTTGGGACCTAAAAATGCATTGAAATTACACTTTCTGTGAAATAACACTATTTAATATAAAGTTAATTATAACACATCAATAGCTAACACAACAGCTATTGATTATCTGCTTCAGTAGAGCTTGATGTGGCATTCTGGAGTATGAAATTTAAGCATGTGAAATTTAAAAGTTGCAGAGATGCCAACTCTTACTGCCTCCTCAGTGGAAAAATTACTATGTTCAGGGTTTAGAATCCAGGTGCAGTATTCAGTTGGTTTAAATATTCTACCTGTGTGGGTAAACATAACTGCTTTAATACACTAAAATGGAGTTTAGTGGACTTCAAATTTGAGCGTCACTGACTTAAATTTGACTCAAGTGGTCCGTGAGCACTTCTATTTTAGCTGGTCCAGCATGAAGTCAAAAGTGCACAGCAGAGCTTAATGCAGGCAGTTTCTCTATTCTGCACCTGGAGTGCTCTTGTGGTTTATGCAATGGGAACTACTGCCCAGACCAAAACAAAAAAGTCTTTAGTCCCAGGGGAAGGTAGGCTATCGCAGTAACTCAGTATATAAAGCTAATGTAGCTTTATCTGTGCTGACAGGTTTTGTACTGGATCTCCTGTTGGAGAACTTAAAAATGAATATATGGAGCTACCCCACCAGCACAGCTGCCCTGGGGAGCTATTCTGTACCAGTGTAACTACTGTAAGGAGCTCAACAGGCTCAGCAGGGATTTCCAGTGAGCTCCAGAGACAGCTTTATTCACAAGAACTGTAGCATATTGACAGGACAAAAACATACCTGTTTGAAAAGAAATGGGAGACAGATCCTAGGTGGTAATGGAAAACCTAAATCAAATACATGGCATGAATTAAGGTTAGCATTCCAAAAAGTATTAAGTATAATTGCTTTGAAATCCCAGAATACATACTTTGTGATTTGAAGTTTTTTTCTCTGCAGACTGGATCATGACACTTCTGATACCAGACTTCCTTCTTTAGATCTACCACAATCCTAAAAATGAAGCAATTTATTTTTTAGTAACACAAATTAAGTGAATGCAGAGAGAAGGAAACTAACACTAAATAAACAGGTTTCATTTGTCCCCATCTGTGGATATTGCTTTTCATTCTCTGACATGCTTACTGCATACTTGTTTTGTACAGGCCCTAATTTTTTAGAATAAACTTCAGGTTTCTTAAGTTAAAAATGTATTTATTTTAAGAGTAGCAGTGAAATTTATTCAACTTCATTACACAAAGCTTGGAAGAAAAAGTCATTACAGTAAGATTAGTATATGGCATATACACAGATAAGTGCAAGGTAAGGTTTTGTTGCTGTTAGAGTTAATTTCATTATAAAAGACAGATAAAAGCACTATTTCCTGTCAACTGATTAGACAACCCTGCTTTTTCAGCTGTGCTTTAGAAACACCAAGTTCATCTAGCATAGTGGCTGTGGACAGGTTTTTTTTTATACCTTTGTTTCTCCAAAACACATTTGTTGCAGTTATTTTAAAGGTTATATAAAATTATTTTAAGTTAAAATATTTCCACTGATGATATATTGCAATTCTAATGTCATCTGAAAAACCTGACTTTGCAAGATTTCTTTTGCTAATCTGTAAGTCTGAGTCCTTGTAGAGGGACCAGCAAAACTCACCCTGACTGCCATGGGGGCAGGAGTTGCCCTTGCCCTTTTAATAACGTTAAGATGCAATGTAATGAATTTTAAAGTGTTCTGTTTTCTTTATCTTACTTGTGACTGCTCAGCTTCCTTGCTAAGCAGCATCAAAGCACAGTACCACTTAATAGCTTTAATATACTCTGCTTTGTATGTGACCATCTTCAGGCACATATTTTAAATAGGATGAAGATTACTTCATAGAAATATTAGAAATACAAGTTCGGTTATCACAAAGTATATTGAGGGTTTTGGTTGGTTGATTTTTAAAAGCATAGTATCCTCACAAAGAAACAGCACAGAAATTGGTAACAGCTGCCAATTCTATCCATAATTTTTCAGCATTATTATAGAATAACAGTTGAGCAGGACAATAAAGCTGTTTTGCAGCGAATAGTTACAGAACGTACATTATGTTGTTACTTTTGTGAGCTCTTCCAATATTTGCACACCACCGGTAACCAGAAATATCATACACAAGTATTTCATCTGGAGAGAAATAATTCCATCGCCGTATTCCTGGGGGAAATTAAAAAGGGAATTAATTACTGAAAAATACTGCTGCAGAATACTCATTTGTAAATAGCAAAATGGTCTTTACCTCCTTGTACCCCATCTTTATTAACCAAAGAACGAACAAAACAATCAATTTCTGGATATGGTGAATCCTGATAACCATCCATGGAATCTGTTAAAACAAAGGCCACATATATGCCTAGTTACTCGTTTTGCCATTGCCATATGCAACTGTAACACTGCAACACATTGTATAGCCCATAGACAGAAAATGTACATGAATCACACCAAATCCTTAAATAAAAACAGGCTAAACCCACTGTTATTTTCCTGTAGATCTTTAAATTGCGATTGCCACCCCCAAGGAGCCAGGGGAAAGGGGACAAAGCATGGCTGCCATGGAAGCTCATTGAGAGGAGGTTCAGTGGCTGCCAGTCACATGCTGCACAGCATCCGTCAGTGCAGCTGCATGCTGCCTCCTGCAGAAAGCTTGCCGAAGAAAAGCCCTCCTCGAGGTTATCAGGTGTGTCAGTCACAGTATATCCAGTGAAAGAGTAGAAAAGGCTTGGAGTACCTCTACTGCTTTTGGTATTCTGACTGTTCAAAACCGCAGACATGTTCCCCTCCTCCTCTGAAAGGCCAGATGACAGAACTTTTGTGTCATCCCTCACTCTGAAGAGAATACAAAGGAAAATCTCTGATTCTTACAGCACAACATGGTATGGTGTAACATACTGCAACGTACCACAGTATGCCATGACATAACACAGTCCAAGGCTACAGGCTCCAGGCATCCCTGCAGGAGCAGGTGGCTGGACCAACTGACATCCAGAGGTCCCTGGCAGCCTCAGCCAGCCTGTGAGGCTGTCTGTAACCTTTCCCTATCCCTGTGGCACTTCTTTCATTTAAAGACTGCTGGTCCACCCTCATGCAGCAGTACTTGCTCTAGATATAATATATATATATATATATATACACACTTTGAAAGGTCTCAGATGTTTTTTTCTCCTTAAAATGAACTACTTTTCCTTGTCATATTACTAGCTGGAAGGCAGATGATCAGACAAGACTAAATTCAACACAGCAGAAGTTCTCATACATATTTATGACAGATTCAGCTGATGCCTGTGATCTGAACACATGACACCATTTATGCTACCGGGCTATGGGCTAGCAAACATTTCAGAATATGAAAACTTCAGTCACAACAAATACCTGTTTTTAATAAAAATATTATACACAATACCATACAGCTGTATGTAGTACTTTGACTTTCTGCTTTCTGCTGCAGTAATGACTAGGATCATCTTAATGTACCGTCAATACAGGGTAAGATATATCAGAGGTTTAGATACAGAAAACTTGATTATTGTATATACCAGTATCCAGCCTAAGGAGGTATCTGTACCAAAAAGGCAATCTGGTATGGAAATAAACATGTACAAAAATCCTTTATTTTTTTTTAATCAGACTTAAGACAATATTTACTGTTTATATTTGAGTAGAAATCAACTTTTTCCTCTCAAAACTATACAGAATCCAACCAAAATTAACAACAGTTATCATTTCAGCATGTGCGTATAGAGAGATAAGGCACAACTCAGAAGCCAAACCACGCATTCTGTAGTGTTCTTCAAACTTTTTAAAGAGACTCGAGAAAAAGGAATTCTACTGGAAACTTCTAAATTACCCTGTAACAATGTCCATGGAAGAACTGCCTATTGATAGTAATTATTCACAACTGCCACAGGAGAAAAATCACTAAAATACATGTTTAAAAATACTTAAATGCCACCAGAATGAAACGATTACCTAACGTTGCAGACCAAGGAGGAAAGAAAATACTCTTCTTCCATGGAGACATTCTGTTCACACTTAGGGACAAATTTATTATCCTCTGCTATCTTCAGAATCACGTTTTTTCCTGCTTTTGATGATTTATACATCCGGAAATTTCTATTCTTTGTGTAAACTCCTACAGGAAACCAGATATTTCTTAACATAATGCTGGCGAGGGTTTAAGATACTGAGCACTTGTAAATGAAATCCTTTCCCTGAGACACTGCTAAGGGTCTAAGGAATGGACAAAAACTATTACTAACTTTGGCTCACATCCCATAGAAGAAATGCAACACAGTGAGATCACGCACACAGGTACATCTTTTATGTTACAGAAGAATTACAACACTCAAGACCTCTCATAGACATTTTAATCATTCTGACATTCTCATTCCTAAAAGCTTCCCTTCAGTACAAGAAATTAATGCTTTCATGCTAACTTTGTGAAATTCCACTTGAGAATAAAAACCTGCACAATTATTTTAATCAGAAAGGACTTCATAAAACTTTGTTTTCTGTGGACCAGACACCGCTTATCTGAAGCATTTATCAGGAAAATTTGATTCCAACCTCAAACCACAAAAAAATGAACACCTATCTTAAACACTGCCTGATATGTCTATTTATTGAGGAGGTGAGAGCTTTCTTTGTGGGTTGCATTTAATTTTCATGATGATAAAAGAGCTTAAAGAACTCGTTCAACAAGAATGTCACATAGCTTTCTATCACTGCAGCTAATCCAATTTTCGCTTTCCGGTTTTGAGGTAATGTGTGTAAGAAATGCTGAGCATGGTTAATTGGGGGAGACTAACACCAAATTCTTAAAAGGTGATGCACTGAACTATTTGGTTTTCTGTAATTTCCATTCACTAATATGCTTGGAGGAATCCTGAACAGTAGGTACAAAGTAATCCTTCTGACTCAGTAACGGAGAAGCCTACTATATGGCTAACTTTGTAATTACGTTTCAGCAAATCAGACATAATGAAGAGGCCAGCAATAAAAGTGATCCTGAATTCCATGAGAAGAATTTGAAGGAAAGGGGGTTTTTCAGAGAAATCTGAGGAAAAAAAGCAAGATGAAGTCCTCAAGTACATAACACACTGCTGTGTAAACACATGCTAACCTCTTTCCATTTCATTAAGCCAAGGCAAACAGCAGAGACACCAGACACAGGGATGGAGAAGGGTGCAACTTTCAAACTTTAGTTTGACTGTGGGCATTGTGCTCCTGGAGATTTTTAACATTTTAATACCATGAACAGGTGAAACCCAGCGGGGCCATGAAGTGCCCAACCCCGCATTTCTATTCTTCTGTCTTTAAAATCTAACAACTGCCATTCCAAAGAGGGGAGGAAGGCTCAATGCATACACGAAGAACAATACAGAAGGCCACACCTTCCATAATGAAGCAGCTTCTAATTCAACTGAAATGACAAAAATGCAATATAGATGCTATCCTCTTCTAATCCAACTAAGAGCACCAAGTCCTTAGGAACAAAACTAGAGTCTTGTGTGGCAAGAGTTTCTTCAAACTTCAGAACAAAAGAGTTAAATATAATAATTGAAGAAGTTCAATGGACCAGAATTTAGGAGTACTTTAAGTACAGCATTTATGATCACAGTTTCAGCATATATTGTATTTGGCTTAAATTCTGACTGAAGGGACAACAATATAAACACTGCTGTTCCTACTGTCTGTAATCAAAGATTAAGGAACATCTGTTTTTGCAACCTCTGTATCATCCCAAAGAGGTTTAAAAGCACTTCTTATACTTACCTAGATCTACAAGAAGTTGCTTGTTGCCAGCTTTATCATTTACTACTAGAAAGGAAAATTCCAAATTTTCTCCCTGGTATGATGTTTCTGTATCCTTTGTTTTGTGAGCAATGGCTGGCCAGTCTTTAGAGGCATCTCCAACAGCTGTGAGGTTTGTAAGAGAGCCATCTGATCCAACTCCTTCTGCAGAGCACTGGAAAATATGTCCTGCTCCTTCTTCTGGAATCACAGCAGCAGCGTTGCTCTCTATTAACCTTACGGCAGGCTGCAGAATCCTCCTCACAAAGTTACCTTAAAAACAAACAGGAAAACCTCAACACAAACAACGTCATTTAATAGTCACGAAAGACCAACAGTTCCTGTGCACACATTTTGCAAAACAGCCAAGCTGGAAGTGGTTGGAATTTGGGGTCTCTTTCCACCTTCTGGATTTAAAAGGAAAAAATTACGTCTTTGACCAGCCCAGAGTATAAAATGGCTCTGGTTCATGACTGAGAAAACCATGCTTGGCAAGAAGTTTACTAAACTTTGTTAAGCGTAAGAAAATAAACAATTGTGCGTATATCAATTGTATCATACAGCCACAATCTTCCCCTTTGCAATTTTACTACTGTTGTGGTTTAAGTCCAGTCAGTAACTCAGAACCACGCAGTCACTCGCTCACTCCCCCCCTTCCTCCTCCTTGCTCCCGGAGGGATGGGGAGAATCGAAAGAATGTAACTCCCACGGGTTGAGATAAGAACAGTCCAGTAACTAAGGTATAACACAAATCACTACTGCTGCCACCAATAATAATAATAATGATAAGAGAAACAACAAGGGAAGAGAATACAACTGCTCACCACCTGCTGACCGATACCCAGCCTGACCCAGCAGTCATCTAGCCCTTTCGGGTAACTGCCCCAGTTTATATATTGGGCATGACGTGCTGTGGTATGGAATACCTCTTTGGTCAGTTTGGGTCAGGTGTCCTGTCTCTGCTTCCTCCCGGCTTCCCCTCCTCCCTGGCAGAGCATGAGGCTCACAAAGTCCTTGGTCAGAGTAAACATTACTGAGCAGCATCTAAAAACATCGGTGTTATCAGCGCTGTTCCCAGGCTGAAAGTCAAAAACACAGCGCTGCACCAGCTACTAAGAAGGAGAAAAATGACTGCTACTGCTGAACCCAGGTCAACTACTGAGAATGGAGAGACCTAAGAAGCGAGGTGGCTTGCCACTTTTGACCACTGACAGTATTTTGTATTTTTATATGTAAATTCATTGATCTCTACAGTATCTTTATACTTTCTCACATGAGCTATGAACTCAGTCCCTGTATTTTAACTCTAACTAGTAACTAATTCCAATTATATACTAAATGGTTTTAATCATATTTAATTTTAAGCCCATGCACTTTGTGCATGTCTCCTGACATTAAATGCTTATGAAACAATATAATCCAAGATGTGGTAGTCCATATCCTAGTTTATCCCACATAAATACCACTAACTGATCTTAAATATTTATTAGATAGAACACAATGATTAATTTAAAAGAAGGACAACACTTCAATGTGTCTAAAAATTGTATTACCCCTTTTAAGTTTAATATTAGACAAAATCTTTCAGATTTTGTATATTTTCCTATAGATTCTGGGAAATTACTTTATGAAGTTATCTGCCTTTTTAGGTTTTTACTACAGCAAAGGCAAAGGCAGAACATGAATACACAATCTCTGTATTTTAAGCCTGACAGTAAACATGAAAAAGTCACATCACAGTGGAGACACATAACACTTTACTAATGGGCCAGAATGAACAGTTCAAGCATTTACTGAAAGAACAGACTTACAGTTCACTTAACAAGATCACAGGTTAAAATTGCTGTCATATCAAATTATTTATTAACCATATAACCATTTAAGAGTTTTATAGTGGCAGAGAAGTTAAAGACCATACTTTTGAACTAAAAATTGCAGTAATCCCATTTAATCTTTGGGGCTTGTAGCTGTTACCACAGTGTCACATAGGAAATAACTGCTCTGTGTCCACTCGGGGCTGGCAGCCAATATTATAAGCAACCACAAATGCTAATTATAGAAAAAGTAGAAGATGAGTTGAGAAATAATGAGGCTTAATGAAATAGAAATGGTTAGTAATTTCTGCTGGGAATAGGTATTCGTTTCCACATATAATTCCATTAAATATTCAAATGTGAGAAGGCATTGTACAAAGTCAAAACATCACTTGTTATTTCTAGGTGTAAGAGAAAAGAACACACTTACCAACATGAATATTATCCTTAAATACAGCTTTTTGGGGTAGAAATATTAAATGTCGACTAAATTTTTCATCAGTACTGGAATCTAAATTCAAGACTTCATTGGCTGAACAATTTACACCATAAAGTTCTTTTAACTTTTTGTTGACAAGCTGAAATTACAAACATTAATTATGCTATTTTCTCTAGCATTTTTAAAAGTAGCATCTATAAAACCTAACACAAATGCAGACTCTACATCTTTTTTCCCCACTTTATTTTTCTCATTTTGAGCATACAATTAATTCAAACTAGCTCATAACTCATAGCAAATTTTAACCAAATTTGACACAGATTGTATTTGCTGAAATAAAGAAGTCACTAAATATACGAACAGTGATAAGCTGAGCAGATTTTCAGTTTTTCAGGTCAAAGTCTAATTTAGTGGCTTATATATATGACTGAATATGATATATGACTGTATCAGCTGGCAAAATAAATGAGCAGAGGAACATATGAATTAAACTTTTATCAATGCTACTCTGAAAAATACTTAAATATTCCTTCAGTTTTACAGCTTTGAAGTGGCAGAGCACATAAATCAATCTGCAAAAGCAAGCTTATATCAGTAAAGCTGTATAGCACTGTACAGTGAATACAAGCATTCCAACAAATACCGTTCTCTATTTTTCACTTTTACTTACAGAGAGCCTTTGCTTTCATTAAAACAGTACATTTTACTTAATTAAAGATAACCGCTAGGCCTACAATACCTTTTCATTTTGCTAAAGAATAATGAAGTGGTGAATACTTTGCTTTCATATTGATTTAGGAATGAATTCGTAATAATCTACAACATGACTTTGCTCCAATTTACCTCAATTAACTTTGCAACCATACTCTTGCCATCTGCATCAGGATTTGCTGGTTTATAGAACTCCAAATCAAAATAAAGTTTGCAAGGATCATTTTCAGGAATTACTTCATAGCAGTGCATAAGACTTGTTTTATAACCTTTGCTAAGGAAAAACAAAAGCAAATCACAGCCTCGCAAGATAAATATTACACATACTTGTCAGTTGCAAACAAGGATCCCACAACATTCTTTCATTTTTCAGTCGATCACCCATATTTAAAAAGAATCAACGTAGCAACCCTCTAATCCTTTGAAAAAAACTGTAACTAACTTCAGCATCAAGTTTCAACAAAGACATTTGTCTGGCCTAGAATTTAATTTGTATTCTCCTCCCCACGACCCCCAAGCCTTACCACACATACTGTCAAAAGAAATGCTGTTGAGACCTTAAGGAATGACAGAAAAAAAAACCTTAAAACTCAAAAGTAAAACTTAGTAAGTTAGCACTGAGATTACACAGACTTTTTTTCCACCTAAATTAAAAATTAATCTAATTTTAAATAGAGAAAAAAAAAAGCTTACTTTTCATATAAAAATTGACTCTTAGATTTCTTTTACTTCATAACCAAATGTTTTATTGTAAAACAAATAAAAGGAAAAAAAAGTTTAGCATATAATTGAATTGCCAATACTTGAAACTACTGAACACAAACCCACAAACCAGTAACTACCATTTATATTAATACCCATTTAAATGAAAATATGACTAATCATAGAAATATGTTTGTGTCACATTGGCATGATTCCCTGAGGAAACCTGACAGCAAAAGCAAATCTACTGCTATTAGATTTAAGTCCATTAGACATAGTCCTTAATTCACAGGGAATAATTGCAGTCTGCATCTCTAAAGAAAGTTCAAACCCAGCAGAAAATAGGTTGGTTTGTCCTTATGAATTTTTCCCCATGGCCAATATGAAACCTCTGCTACCCATTACAGCTCTGTCAGAGCGGCAGATGGCTACTCAGGATAGCTACCCAGTAAGAGGTATTACTGGATAACAGTGTAACCACTACACTACTATCGTATAGTAACATCCAGGATACCTTTTACAAATACTCACGTGTAATAAAACCAAAGCTCTTCATATGACGTCACAAGGTAAAACCTCGGTCCACTTTGTGTCCTCTTTTCCAAGGCAAATACATGAACGCGCTTTTAAAGTAAAAATATTGAAGTTTTTTTTAATTCAAAGAACCAGTTAAAGTTTTCACATTCTCCTGCCAATCCTGATAGCTTGTTCATCTTCAGAAGGAACAAATCACTACACTGTTACCAAAAGCACTTTTACTGCTAGAGGTTAACATCACATACCAATTTGTATGTTAGATTAGTACTTCTCAGAGGTACCGACAGTGTAGTATGATCTCTTACAAAGACAATAAAACTACTTGCTGTTTCAGGATTGGGAAGAAGGGAAAAAAAAAAAAGATCTTGCAATCTGATAAAGACCTTATTGCCAAACAGGCTTTTAAGTGAAGCTCAACCTAGAAAGTACCTGAAGAATAGAGACATTTACCAAACAAATAATATACCTCTTTGCAGGTTTTTACATAATTGAAAGCGTCAGCCTGATGACAAAATATTTTCCAAACAGGGGATGGCAAAAAGGGTTTGGACAGTCTTGGTTTATAAACTGGAGGAAGAGGGTTACTTTCATAGTAAGACGCTAGTTCTTCTATTTCCTTCAGTCTTTCTTCCCAGCTTCTCTTCATTTGTCCTGAAGCAACAACAAATAGTCAAACAACTATCAATTTCTGTTTGTGACTCAATTTTAATATATCCTGTACTTATCACAGCTTTGAATTCTAGTTTTGTTGAACGTAATTTATTTATTGAGAGTAGCCAGTATTCCAAATCAACACCTAATCTTGCTTGATACTCATTTTAACATTAAATCTTTCCACACAGTTTTAGATATGAGATCTCCATATTAGTACTATCAAAGGTAAACAAGAGTAGACACAGTAAGGAAGGTGTAGGAAGCTTCATTTTTGTTTACAGAATAGTATTATATTCCTTCTCAAAAAAATACACAAACCGCGTTAACCAGCCACACAGCATCCGTAAGGAGTGAAAAAATACTACTATTTCTGATTAATGGTTGGAAAGACAAATGAAATAATTAATTTGCATAAGTAGCACAGCACTTGAGATTCTGAGAAAAATTAAGATATCTGACTCCAGCTCTGAGCGTTGTATCTCAAGGATGTGAAATCCAAAATGAGGGCTCCATTCTCCACTGCCAACCATTGCTACTCAGTAATACTGCTTAAAATCTCATGTACTTTCATGCAAATTTAAGGTAGCAATCTTATCTCTTTTCAAGAAATAGCACCTGATGCAGTAGTGCTTGCTATCTTGCAGCCTTTCAACTTAGTTCCACAAGTAATCCAAATGTTACGAAGTAATGTAGGAAAGCATAAACACAAGATTAGCATACATATAATTATTTGCAAGTTTAATTAACTTTTTTTTTTCTGGAAAATTTATTGCCCCTCTGAACACTTGCAAATCGGTAAAGAGCATTGCTAAGAAACTGTGAAACAGAGAAAGAGGGCCAAGAAGTAACAAAGATGAAGGGGTATCTTTTAGTTTTGCCCTGCAGTAACTACTTGGTTCTTGTAACTTCACAGCTGCAATGAAAGATAAAAATGAGACAAACATGACACTGACCCTGCTCAAAAGTATTCAAATGTTTAACAAGCTGAATACACAAGGTGAGTTTGAGTATTTAAATATTCTTGTGGGCCCTGAAGCTCAAATTTTACATCCTCTGAATGCCCCTTTGAGTTTTCCACAGTAAAGGTTCCTACATTTCTGACCACTGTACATCTAGGCTTGTCTGTCTTTTGACATTTTAGTGCCTATGTCAAGTCTAAGTAACAGAATGTTTTTTTTCTAACTGGGCTCAAACATATTATCTCTGCAGACCTTGCCAGTCTCCCGACACATGAATTTCCTCCACTTCCTTTTCATGCAATCAGTTTCTTCTTTGGGAATGAAAAATGAAATTATAGACATTAATCAGCAATACTCATAAGTGCTAGCAGAACCCTCAGTTTCATTTTTATGCTGTTGGCTCTGCTGTAAATGAATTGGGTGCAAAACACTTTCCCACATGGTGGCCATTAAAAACAAGGGAAACAAAAGAGAATTTCCATAATTCGGTATTCATTTTAAACTTCCTAGTTAAATCAGGATATATTTTTGCAGATACATGGCTGAGTGGATATCTGAACCTGGGAGAAGGCTAGTAACCCTTACCTTAAACTGAGATCTATCACTGTTCTTGCAGTCCAAACACTCTCAGATTCTCAGCAGCCCAATATATCTTTCTAAGGTAATTTCATCTATACCTAATACATGTATTTAGAGCATGCGCGATTTACCCTTACAGACTAAGTGGAACATAGAGTAAGCAGCCTTCTGAGTTTACTGCGAAATTCCTACTTCATCCTCCTCTCTTCTGTCCTACCAGAAGTAAAGGGAGTCCTTATTTTCATTTTACTTGCCAGAAAAAAAATGCCATCACTGACACATTTGGACTTCAGTGTTTCTGACTCAGCAGGATGTTCGCATAAAATGCTGGGAAAATGTGTCTCCTGGGAGATGACTTAAAGAACTTGTTATTTCATTTTCCTTTTTTGAGGGAAGAAGTGATGGTGTCAGCAGACATCTTGTGTTTTGATACTTTAGGGTATCAGTACCTTGGGAGGCTTTTTGGGTTGTTTGGGGTTTTTTAGACAGATGGACTTTCCGTTCCAGAAATGATTATCTGCTCTCTCATGCTATGGGGGAAAGACAAATGCATCATTTCATGGTATGTGTCCCTGCATTGTAGTAAGAAAAACACCACCACAGAAAACACACACACCAAAAAACCCAAACAACCTATGCTAAAAAATCTGCAATGATTATGACAAAACACACTATACACAGCTGCTGAGAAATGAAGCTTAAATACGCTAGTCATCTGCTACTCAAAATAACAGGATTACATTGGTGTCTTGGCCAGTGTGGATGATGCAACATCAGCTATAGATTTCAGCCTTAGAATAATATATTAAATAACTCTCCCCAGTACTTAATTCCTTAATGTTAGTGAGAGTTAGCTTAGTTATACTAAACTGTGGCATACTGAAATGTACTACTCACCTTCCCTCAACAATAACAAGGAGCATCAAATTTTCACCTTAAGCTTCTAATAGAAGTAGCTTCTACAATTCAGATTTGAGGAATTTTGTGCAAAATTCAGAATATTACACCTGGTGATGCAACCTCTAGAAGTAGGCTAGTGCCTGCTGGGAGAAGCTGGAATACTTAAGTTTCTCATGTTAAATGTACTATGATCCTGCAATCAAAGGTCAACGTACAAATATGAAACTAATTGACCTGAAAGCTGATAAGGAAGCTGAAACCTCAGCTTCAGAGAGCTGTTGTGTAAGGCTGAATGGCAGGGCAGTGGGATGCTAGCAGGCAGGTATACTCAGACTACATCTGTCAATTGATTCTATAATTTCCAAGCTTCCACCATGAGGTGGTGGGAGAAAAACCCCATAGTAAGTGGAAAGTGCTGCTCTGATACAGTCCAGTACATCCATGCTTTCCCAGCTCACTGAAATCTTATAGCTTCTCATTCGTTAATCATCCCCATGAACTACTCAAGATGGTGATTATAAATGCACATTCTGTCAGAAAAGTAGATGTTTTTCAGCACATAGAGGAACTACAACAACAGATCAAAAGCAAGAGTTTGGGTTACACAGTCAAATGTTACAGCATTAAGTGCAGCTGTAACAAACAGACTCAGCATTTGTACCCATGGGAGCTTCGCATGGGCACCCCTGTGTGCTTGGTGTAGGGGGAGTCTGGGCGTGATGGCAGCTGAAGGGCATGGCTGTTTATCATAAATCATCACAGAATGGTCCTTACAGATCATCCAGTTCCAACCCCCTGCCATGGGAAGGGACACCTTCCACTAGACCAAGTTGCCCAAAGCTCCATCCAGCCTGGCCTTGAGCACTGGCAGGGATGGAGCATTTGCCACTTACCTGGGCAACTCTTCCAGTGCCTCAGAACCCTCACAGTAAAGAACTTCTTCCTTATATCTAACCGGAACTTTCCCTGTTTAGGTTTAAACCCGTTAACCCTTACCCTAGCACTGCAGTCCCTGACGAAGAGTCCCTCTCCAGCATCCCTATAGGCCCCCTTCAGATACTGGAAGGCTGCTATGAGGTCTTCACGCAGCCTTCTCTTCTCCAGGCTGTTAATCCAAATCTACCCTCTTTCAGCCTAAAGCCATTCCCCTTCTCCTAACCTCACATGCCCTTTCCCGCCAAGTTTCCCCGGTACGACTGGGCACACCGATGGGCTGGGCCAGGCGCTGGGACGGCGGGAGTCCCAGCCCGGCAAGCCGAGGCGGGGAGAGGAGGAGCAAGGCCGCGCGCCTCCTCGGCCATGGCGCTCTGCTCAGCCGCAGGCCACTTGCCCTCCTCGGAACCGGAGCCACCCCGCACGGCGGGGCGCAACCATGTAGGGGAGAAAGGGAGATACGCGGCAAAGAGGACCTGCAGCGAAGGCAGTCCCCGCAAACACCGACTCACCATCACGACCCGCACTCCCCCGCCACCAGCGCCCGACCGACATGACGTGACTCCGGGGCACGGCGCGGCCCCGCGCGGGGAGGAGCCACAGCGACCGAGGTGCAATCACCGTCAGCGGCCGTCCTCCCGCCCCGCCGCGTACCGCGGAAGGCAGGTGGGAGCGCAGCGCCGGTGGAGCGGGTAAGGTGGCGGCTGAGGTGAGTGGCGGCGGCGGGGACGGTGGCTGGGTCGAACGGAAGTGTGGTAGGGTCGGGGTAGGGCTGGTGCCCGTGAGGGCCGTGTCTGTGGCTCTCCGGCTCCGAGGGGCCTCGGTCTGGCGGAGCCACCCGCGCCTTGTCCGCAGGGAGCGGGCTGAGGGGAGCCGGAGCCTCCCTACAGCCGGGCCGGAGGAGAGCCGCGGCTCGCCCGAGGCGGGGCGGGCCCGACTGGGAGCGCCGCCTGCCCGCTCCTCGGCTGCCCGCGGGCTCCCGCCACGGCCGGTTCTGGTGCCTGTTGCGGGCGGATGTTGTCCCTCCGCCCGAGGTAGCGCCCTGCCTACCGGCTGCGGCGGGGAACACCGGCCGCGGTGCCACGCCAGCACCCTCCGGCTCCCGGCCTCCCCCTCCGGGGCCGGGAACGCAGCTGCTGCTTTCCCAGAAGCTTAAGGCGGACAGTTTGCTCATTTAAGCTTGTTTTTGTGGAGAAGCTGCCTAAACAAAGGGGGCGGGGGATGGGGAGAGGAGCTTTAATTTTAAACTGGTTTCCGGTGGCCTTGCCTTACACTGTTAGCTAACTGGAAACACGGGGTCAGAACCTGCATTTGGATCCACCAAAGTAAAGCTTTGGAGACAAGCGGTTAAAACTCGTCTAGACAACAGCTCTGTCTGACAAAGAGTGAGCGTGCGGCGGTCGGGAGGCACCACCACGAGGTGAAGGTTATAGGGACGGTGGAGAGGGCCCTGTCCGAGGTCTGTTGTGTCCTGTTCCCTGCTGGGGTGAAGGATAGCTCTCATTTTTTACCTTTCCACCCATAATTCTCTCCTTTAATTATCTACTCATCATTTGGTAGGTTTGAAAATAACACACCGTGTCCTTAGGACTAAGGAGCCTGGCAAGGCTGTATCTGTTGTGGTGGTGCTGTGTTTAATAGGTATGGGTGAATTAGTAAGCAAGTCATCCATCTATTCTCAGAGTGATTTTAGGTCTTGCTGATTTTGCAGATAAGTGCTGACTGTTTGCTTTTGGAAAATCAGAGTACTGGCCCGATGTCAGTGCCTCTCAACAACCACATCCAGACCAGAAGTACTGTGAAGGCATATTGTCAATGCTTCATCTGTGACAGCAGTATTTATTTAACAGGGGGATAATGCCACACAGAAAATGAAATGGTGTATTTCAAATTTTTTTAGTTGCTTGGGGTTTTTTATGTCAGCTTCTATGTTTTCCTTCCATTATTAGTTAGATAATTATTTGTTACCATTATACATCATAGAATGGAAAATTCTTAATCTGCCTGTCTGCATTAGTATCATAATGTGCCATGTATATATTTATGTACGTAAAATACCTTCTCTGAATGCTTGGCATTTTCTCTTGCAGTCATGTGAGGTGGAAAACTGCCCATTTCTAATCTTTAAGGACATGATTACAATACTGCTTTCTGTTTTGGACATGTATTTTAATACTGCTGCAATCATTGCTTTGTAGCAGCTGGCGTATACTGAACATGTGTTGTCTTGACTCCTGTGGTTTGCGTATTTCAAGATACAGTTGGTAACTAGAGCCAGTTCAGTTATTTGCTTCCTTCCCTGTCTGAGAAGCTTTGGTATTATTTTTATCACTACATCATTATTTTTCTTGTGTCTTCATAAAGAAACCTGATGGTTCTTATGGCCGGGTGAGATATGACAGTGTTAATTTATTTTCATTAGGCCAGGTAAATAAGTAGATCCAGCCTGGCATGGAATAAAAACATTTTCTAAACTTTAAGATAAAATAATAACAAGGAGCAGAATAACAATTTAACGTTAAATTTTTAATTGCTTTGTCCCAGTCTTCAGCCCCATCCCTAACAGCATGAGATCATCCTCTATAGGGAAATGTGTATTCTACTTGACAGAACATGACATCACTGCATTACCTAAACCAAGATGAGGCAATTCTTAGTAGTCTGTTAGAATCAGCACCAGCTGAGCATTGCTGTTACTCTGACTAGTGCTTTAGAGCAGAAAACATAACTGCTGGTTAAAACGTACATTTGAGTGCCTAGTAACAAAACGGATATCTCTTTGTGGATGTCTTTTGTTCTTTAAAAAAGTGCAGGTGAATTGGTGCTCAGAAATTGATGGATATTAAAGGTGAGTTACAGATTCTAATCTGAAGATAAAGCGTGTGTATTTAAAATACCTGATTTATTATGCCCGTTTTTTCTTCACTATCTGTCTAGTTTCTGTAAAGACTCTTAGACAAGCTGTGTTTTACGTTGTTCAGAAATAAAGTTCTGTAGTTCATTGTAATTGTGGGGTTTGCTAGCTACTTCAGATTTCATTGTTTCTTTGGGATTGGATCAAGGACAACAGTTCGAGTTTTAAGGTTGCAAAAGGTTTGAGGAGATAAGTCTCAATTTAGGTCACTTAATATTGAAGATCTTTCTTACTGTTTGCAGCATGAAACATTTGTGTTAGAGAAGCATTCATGTCCCAGTTTATTAGGTTTCTAGTTTGCCTACTTAAGCCTGCTGCTGTTCACCAGTGTTATTCCCACCAGTTTACTAAAACAAATCCCTAATGGAATGCAACAGTTTGGTTGGATCTTCAACTGATGTGAACCAAAGGCAGCCTAATGATCCACTTATCCTCCCTAAGAATTCCAGGGTCTTACCTGTTGGGTGGAATTGTTAGCTTTCCCTATACCTCACCTCAGTCTTTCTCTAAGTAGTCATTGGTAGCCCAGTTGGCAAGTGACTGCATAGTACTTCATTGCTGGTGGGAGTTAAAAGCCATGAAAAATGTAACACAATAAGCTATTCTAGAAATTTTATTTCTAAATATCAAGCTTATTTGATACTTTTGTCATTTAGTTTTCAGGGAATTTCCTGTGTGCTGCTAATTTATGTGATAACAGTTCTTAAGTCTGGAATCATTTTGTGAGCAAGAAAATATCTTATTTACATCAGTGCTCCAAGATACAAGGACGTAGTATTCAGAGTAACTAGATGTAAGTAAATGTCTTACTGTAAGAACCAAAGAAAGAAAGATGGGTATAGATACCATTAATATATCTGCTAAGTGAATATCTTTTAAGTTATTGCATTGTAGTACCTTGCTTTTTTCTTGAGGTCTGACCACGTATTTCACTTCCAAGCATATATTACTTTATCCTCTCTGGCTATTTAGCTTTATGATGCTTAATCCTTTTATGAATCCTGAGTTAAAAGTTAACTTGTGGTAATGTGTTCCATGGGCGCAGAGTAATTGAAAGGGAGGTTTATTGCATTTAAATTGATTTCTGCCTTGGTATCAATGATCATTTCTTGTCCTGTGTTCTGATTAAGAGTAAATAGCAGCCCACAGCACAGAGTTATTTCATCAACTATTTAAAGTTGTGTTGTTGTGGTTTATGTTATTTATGTTGCAGTTGCCTTCACATGGGTTTATGTTATTTATGTTGCAGTTGCCTTCACGTACACCAATTAGGATTGGATCCAGTGATGTTTCAGTTGAAACTGAATGCAGAGAAATTATTTATTTCCCCAGATACTATGACCTGAAATCCAGTCTTCTATGTTAGTCTTTGTATGCTTCCAATAAATTGCATTGATTGGCTTTGGATCTCAATTTCTGTCTTACTGATGTGGAACAATCCATAAATGACATTAACAGTCACAATAACAAAATGATACTGATGCATGTAGGGACATTACAATATTTTAAAGATTTTTTTCCAATTTGTCTCTTATCCTGATTTTCTTAGGCATTTTTAATGATTTGGCCACAGGGATCTGCAGACTATTTTTCCAAGACTTAATGTAGAATGCAGTAATCTAAAAGAATATTTCATGTTCTTCTTTCAAGTATGAGATATGTGGGGATACTCAGAAATCCTGGGTTTTTTTGGCTGCCAATACTAATACTCCTAGGCTAAAGTTATTCTGTGTGAATATCCCCTTTTAACATTAGTGTACTCCCCAGTTCTAAAGAGTTGCTTTCTGATTGTGTAAGGCTTTAAGGAAACCAAACAAAAATCTGAAGGTAGCATTTCATATGAGTATAAGCTATCATATATTTCTATTTTCTTATGTTTTCAAGCTGACAATTGAGAGCCATAATGGCAGACACAGGAGATGGCCCACATTCAGGGGAAGATCTGGCAGACGCAAAATCTATTCCTAGAGGTTCCAAAGGGTAAGTGAGCTACTTTTGGTTTAAGTCTTCACTTTAATTCTTGAGGAATCATGTGCTGTAACAGAAGGCGAGAGCCATAGAAGTAATGCTAAAAGGAAATATTTCAATTACGGTAAATTATAATAATCATAAATGACTATTAGAAGAGTTTTACTACTTATGAAAATACACAGTCTCTAACAGGCCATGTATACGTGCAAGGAACTAAAAAGCAACACCTGAGATGCAGTTAGACTTAGCTTCACAGTATTATCAAGTTGTTATCTGTTCTGAAAAACAGACTTCTCTATCTCACCCTGTGCTAAATGTTCACCCCTTTCCTTGAACTGCTTCTAGAGCTTACCGGAACCAGTGGCAGACAGTTCAGCTGCTTGAACTGACCTGCTGGAGGGTTTTATGTGCAGAAGCACAAGAGGAACTTAAAGGGGTGGAAGGAAGGAAACGCAGGCCTGTTCTTCCTGGTTGTTATGCTGGTGTAGCACTATCATCAGATTGCACTCTCTAGGAACTTAATATTTCAATGAAAATTAGATTTAAGAGCATTACAGACTTCTTATCTGTAGAATACCCATATGCTTAAATGAGAAAATCCATACTGAACTCAGCATATATGGACTGAGTAGAATTAACAGATGTTGCAGTCATGAGTGGTGGTATAGTTGGTGTGTTCATTAAGGTAGAATTACAGCTGCATATAGAGTCTTGGTCTTTCTAGGTTTCGAATGTTTACTTGTTGTCGTGGTTTAAACCCAGTCAGGTAACTCGTTAACTCACCTCCCCCCCTTCTTTCCCTCCCCCTACTCCCAGAGGGATGGAGAGGAGAATCGAAAAGAATGCAACTCCCACGGGTTGAGATAAGAACAGTTTAGTAACTAAGGTATAACACAAATCACTACTGCTACCACCAGTGATAATAATGATAAAGGAAATAACAAGGGAAGAGAATGTAACTCGCCCCCCCTCAGCCCGCCCAAGCACCGACCGATACCTCCTCCAACCCTGCAGTCTCCCAGCCCTTCCAGCTAACTCCCAGTTACCTCCTGGGCATGACGTGCTGTGGTATGGAATACCTCTTTGGTCAGTTTGGGTCAGGTGTCCTGTCTGCTTCCTCCTGGCTCCCCCTCCTCTCTGGCAGAGCATGAGGCTCACAAAGTCCTTGGCCAAACCAAAACATCCTTGTTATCAGCTCTGTTCCCGAGCTGAAAGTCAAAACACTGCACTGCGCCAGCTACCAAGAAGGGGAAAAATGACTGCTACTGCTAAATCCAGGACACTTGTGAAAATTAAATGAGGAAATTACTTTTGGCTAGAATTCAGAATAGATTTACAATCTCAGAGCTGATCTTGCTCCTAGTACATAGCTTTCAAAAGATGGTAGTAAAAAAAAAAAAACGAACTGATTTCTTGTTGATATAGTAGTTGGTTTTCTTAAACTGATTTTTTTTATGCTCTGCTATGTAGAGGCATTACCATTTTAGACATAGTTCTTCCTTGATTCTTTAAAATTTCAACTTGTAACAAGTTGAACAGAAGATTAATACAACTACAGATGTCTCTTCTCCTCTCCTTCCCTCCCCCCCCCCCCCTCAATTATTTGTGTATGTGCACATTTTCCTGAACTTGAAACAAAAACAAAAGGTTTATTTGGGAACATAACAAGCAGTTTTATTTATTTTAACCTCTGGGCAAGTGCAGTCTTCACTAGTCTTAAATTGGATGTAACAACTTATTTCACAGACATAACTTAGAATCACAGAATGGTTTGAGTTGGAACAGACCTTAAAGATCATCCATTTCCAACCGCCCTGCCACAAGCATGGACACCTTCCACTAGATCAGGTGGCTTAAAGCCCTGTCAAGCCTGGCCTTGAACACTGCTGGGGAGTGGGCATCCACAAGTTCTCTGGGCAACCTGTTGCAGTGCCTCACCACCCTCACAGTAAAGAATTTCTTCTTTATATCTAGAATCACAGAATTGTTAGGGTTAGAAAGGACCTTAAGATCATCTAGTTCCAATCTCTGCCACAAGTAGGAACACTTTCTGCTAGACCAAGTTGCTCAAAGCCCCGTCCAACTTGGCCTTCCAACCTCAGGGGATGGGGCACCCACAGCTTCTCTGGGCAGCCTGTTCCAGTGTCTCTGATGTAAGGAAAAATTTTTTCCTTACATCTAGAATCATAGAATGACAGTATGGTTAAGGTTGGAAAGGACCTTAAGATCACCTAGTTCCAACCCCCTGTCATGGGCAGGTACACCTCACACTAGACCATGTCACCCAAGGCTCTGTCCAATCTGGCCTCAAACACGGCCAGGGATGGAGCATTTACCACTTCTTTTGGGCAACTGTTCCAGTGTCTCACCACTCTCACAGTAAAGGATATCTTCCTAATATCTAATCAAAGTCTATCCTCTTTTATCTTAAACCCATTTCCCCTGTCCTATCCCTACATGTCCTATTAAAAAGTCCCTCTCAAGTCTACTTGTAGCCCCCTGTAGATACTGGAAGGCTGATCTAAGGTATCCCCAGAGCCTTCTTTTCTCTAGGCTGAACAAGCCCAACTCTCTCAGCCTGTCCTCATATGAGAGGTGCTCAAGCCCACTGAGCATCTTCATGGCCTTTCTCTGGACCTGCATGAGCAGATCCTTGTCTTTCTTATGCTGAGTGTCCTGGAGCTGAATGCAGTACTCCAGGTAGGGTCTCACAAGAGTGGAGTAGAGGGGGAGAATCACCTCCTTCAACCTGCTGGTCATGCCTATTTTGATGTAGCCCAGGATGCCGTTGGCTTTCTGGGTTTTCTGGGCTTTCTAGCGCATGTTGCCAGCTCATGTTCAGTTTTTCATCTGCTAATACTTCCAAGTCCTTCTCAGGGCTGCTCTGAATCCACTCATCACCCAGCCAACATCAGTATCTGAGATTGCCCCAGTGCAGATGCAGGACCTTAACACTTTGCCTTGTTGAAATTCGTGAGGTTTGCACAGGCCCGTCTCTCTAGCCTGTCAAGGTTCCTCTGGGTTCCTTTGCCTCCAGAGTAAACACACCACTCAGCTTGGTGTCATTGGCAAACTTGCTGAGGGAAGTTCTAGGGAACAAGGAGCAAATCTTACCAATTTCATTGGTTTTGGTTATTATTTTGAAACTAGAGAGGGAAGATCAGAAATTAACACTTTAAAGTTTGTCTGATTTCTATACAGAAAGAACCTATCTGCTAGCAAGTCCATGGACTCTGGAATTGTGCCGGACCACAGTTACAGAATGGATTATCCAGAGATGGGGGAATGTGTAATAATAAACAATAAGAACTTCCACAGAAAGACTGGTACTACTTTCAAATGTTAAAGTTTTTTTTCCTTAATTTAGATCGATTAGTGGAATGTAGTATTCTTCAAAATTAAATACGCAGACCAATTTGGATTGCAACCTCAAATTGTTGTGTGAATGGGTGTGATTCATTCTTCCAAAGGTGCATAGAGGGAACACATTAGGGTATAGCAGTAATGGGAGGAATTTGGTATAAGTCTATCTTACCATTTAGTCATGATTTCTGTTTTGCAAATAAAATCCTTTTATGTCTTTTATTAGTAGATATAAAAATAAGGAGTAGGTAAATCTACAATAAACATACAGGGAGAGGGAGATTGTGTGCATGTATAACAGTGCAGTATTTTTTCTGTTAAGAGTGGAGCTGGAATAATGGAATAATGTTCCAGACTGATACAGGTAGAAGTGAGAAGAATTTGGCTCAATATGACCATGCCATCTATATCATATAAAAAATAATGCATTCCTCTTACGTATAGGGATGTTAGCCCGTTCGGGTACAGATGCGGATGCTGCAAGTGTCAGAGAAGTTTTTATGAAGCTGGGGTATAAAATAAAGATCAACAATGATCTTTCATGTGTGGACATTTTTGAACTATTGAAACGTGGTAAGTAGTAATATGTTCAGTGTGTGTATTAAATCAACCACTGTTTCCAACTACATCTGTAGCCCTAACATCTCCTCTTCCATGGTTCTTTTAGATAATACTTCACACCTACTGATGATTTATTGCTAAGGATGGCATGTGCATCACAGTTTCTATGTTTGTTCATCTTTGCTGTCTCTTCATCTTTTGTGTCGTGACTGTTGTCTCCGTATCCTTTCTCATCTTCTAAGGAAGGCCAGAAAAAAGGCTGAAACTTAAATGCAGACTGATTCATATTCTGACCCTGGGATCACTGAAGTTCTGTGAGTTGGAAAGAATCCTGCTTAATTGGGTAGAGGGATTCTGTGCTATATGCTCAGTGGTGTGGCCCAAGATGTGTTCTCATCCAGGGGCTTCAGATGGAGGGACCAGAACTGCAAGCGTGTGGACTAAATTACTCTTAGAGAAACAATTTGTGTTTTGTTTGATTTGTGAAACAAAACACCCTTTTGTGAACTGAGAGCTTTATACTAGTGTTAGTCTTAGTCCTGCTTTGTTTGGACTTGGCTACATCTAGACTAGTAAATTAAACAATGCCTGGAGATAATCTGTAGCCCTGGAACCCAGTGTATTCTAGTTGCAAGGTTCTCTGGCATGACTGTGGCTGATGCCTACCCGTGCTCTCCCAGACTGTTCCAGGTCGCAGTTAAACAGTAAAAATGTTCTAGGGATTATTCCCAACATGCAGTTAGCCTACAACAATCATGTTTGGGTTTGGCTTTTTTTGTTGTTGTTAATGTATTTGCTAACATAGATGTCAGTTCTTTTGTGCCAGTTAATGTTTATGTCAGAGAATGCTCCCAAGCATGATTAATTTATTAGCATAGTTGTAGCCAGTCACCAGTATGTTGACAGTAGCTGAAGGTTCCAAGGCCTCTGTCTCACCTTGGTATAAGGCCTCCAAATAGACAGTGTAAACCACAGACTGCAGCCTAACTAGAGATTCACAAAAAGCAGCCTTTCCTGACTCTTCTAGATGCAGTACTTGTAGAAATGCCCCAGTGTGCATTGCTTGAGGAAAAGATAAATACTTCATTTTTTTTCCAGAATAGAAATTCAGTGTTCTGGCAAGCTCTAAACAGAAGCTTTTGGGACTATTATGCTTTCCATCTACTCTTGCATCTTCTTGAGTTTCCCGCTCAGAATTCCTTTTGGATCCTTTCTTTTAAACCATGTTTGTGTTTTTTTTCATATATTTAAAAGAATTGTCTTGATTCTTAAGTACAATCCCCACAATGTCAGGCAACAAAAGACATCAGAGAATATCTGTTCTGTGCTCATTGTGTACCACAAGATGGGGAAAAAAAAAAGACTGATATAAAGCCCTGATAGATTTAAATGTCTGTAAGTACAAAAATCAGAAGCTTGAAAAATCTTTCTAGACCTTGCTACAGGGCCAAAGTGAAAGAGTGAAGTACTAGAACCTAAGTCCCTGCAGCAGCAACAGCTTTCATGCCACATTAATTGCCCATGTAATATAAGTAGTTGGAGTGTCTCTGGAAGGAGAGATGAGACTTCCTCATCCTTTCCCAAAACTCAGAACTTCCTATCAGTCCAATCCCAGATCATGAGACTGACCATTACTGCATGAGTGAGATGTGCCAATCAGACTTTGATACACTGTGGGAATACCCTCTTTGTCTCCTCAGGGTGTTCCTGGCCTAGTTCTGAGGCTATGTCTTAGAATGTGTAGAGTTGGCCTTTAATTTGGGGTTTTCTCTCTCCAGTCTTCTGAATTAAAGTAGGCTGGCTCCTTTTGTTCAAGTAGTGAAAACTGGTTGGAGGTTTCTAAATACAGGAGTTAGTTCTTAAAGACTTCTGTTGCACAGGAGGCATCAAGTGTTCAAAGCTTTTAGGGAATGCAAGAACTTACGACAGTTATCTTTCCTTTTTTCCTTCAAGTTTCTGAAGAAGACCACAGCAACCGAAGCAGTTTTGTTTGCGTGTTGCTAAGCCATGGTGATGAAGGAGTCATCTATGGTACAGATGGCCCTCTTGAACTGAAAGTACTAACAAGCCTTTTCAGAGGTGACAGGTGCAGAAGTTTAGCAGGAAAACCCAAGCTCTTCTTCATTCAGGTGATGTACAGCTGAACAGTCATCATCAAAACAGCTGAATACTTTAAGAAAAATACTGTTCCCATTAATTATTAGTGCAGATAAGATAATTCTGAAATGGATTTAAATGGAATTACTTTCAGAATAAGATTCTCTTCAGGTTTAAAAGTGGCATAGTCTGCCCTATTAGGTACGCAGTACTTGTCATAGCTGAGATTGCATTATCTTAATTCCTTGGATTATATAAAATCTTTGTAAGCATTAGCCCATCTTGTAGTGAGTTTCTGAATACACCATAGAATTAATACGTATCTTAAGCAAACTGTGCAGTTGATTAAATAAATGCTAGTTAGTTTCTTCTCTGATAGAAATGTGACATACAAATTCTTGTTATTTTTGTTTTAATTGGGATATTATCATCCTTAAAATGGATGCCTTTATTTCTTTGGTTTTTATTTCCCATTCTTCTTTCCACCAAATAGGCTTGTAGAGGGACAGAATTAGATTCTGGTATTGAGACAGACAGTGGATCAGAAGAAACAATGTGTCAGAAAATACCTGTAGAAGCAGATTTCCTCTATGCATATTCCACAGCTCCAGGTGAGAAACTTGCAAAGAAATTTTTGTTCCTCAAATCTATGTATACAGTCTGTATTGATGTTGTAAATGAGAGCTTGCAGTTGTATCCAGTCAACTGGGTAACCACTTGTTCTCTTTCATGTATTTTTCTTCCCTCAATCGTTCTTTTCTCCCTGATCTGGTTTCTTTTTGAGGTAGTTGCTATTCTCAATTCCTACAAAACAAACAAACTAACCCTGAATGTGCATCTTTCTCACTAGCAAACCCTCAAATGTTCATCTTCTGTAAGTTTAGTTAACCTGAGTTGTGAATGTAATTTACAGCAGGAAGTAAAAGGTGCATTGATTCTGAGAGAACAAAACAATAGGATCTGTAGATGCATATACAAAAGTAGGTGACAAACACCTACTGCCTATCAACTCTTTTATTTTCACTGCAGCTGTAAGCAAAATCAGTAGCAACAGAACCAGTAGTATGGCCCTTACATTACCAGCTAGCAGAAACAGGTTTTAGTCTTTAATTCACGCATGTAGTCCTGAAGGAAGTAACCCTGAAATCTGTTTTGCATCTTGGCTTCATCTCTCCTGTCACCTCTCCTTCATGCATATGTATTCTGTGAAGAAGTAGTAAGTGATTCATAGCTGAGACTGTTGCAGTGGAAGATAGTTTTCCTGCCTTTTGATTTTCTACCTACCTTAAGTTTTCTTAGATTGAAAAAAGATGAGAGGATTAGAAAAATCTTTTGAGTTGCAATTTGGGGAGCTTATAAAAATCTAAATTTTGATTACTGGTTTTGAGTTTTTATTTGAAAACATGGATTGCTATTGGAAACAATGCTTTGTTTCCCTAATCACAATCCTGTCCTGTATCAGAGGCTGCTACATCTGATCAGTTTGACATCTCTCTTTTCCACAGGCTATTACTCCTGGAGGAATGCAGCTGAGGGCTCCTGGTTCATTCAGTCACTTTGTAAAATGCTGAGGGAACATGCAAGGAAACTTGAACTCATGCAGATTTTAACTCGTGTAAATCGCAAAGTAGCAGAGTACGAGTCCTTCTCAACTCGGCAGGATTTTAATGCAAAGAAACAGATTCCATGCATTGTCTCTATGCTTACCAAAGAATTTTACTTCCCTTCGTAAAAAAAAAAAAAAAAATCACCTTGTAATTTTTCAGGGCATGTTTTTAGCTGTAATTTATATGCAATATTAGTATGGAATACCACTTTTAAGTCTGAATTACTGTTGACTACTTTGTGTGGCATAATGAACTGTATCAAAGTTAGGTATGTCCATTATTAGAAGGAAAGCAAGGTATGGCTGTGTTAGGAATGCAAACTAGAGTAGCTGAAGTACAGGCAAATTTGGAAGTGGTGCTCTGAGTATCTCAAAAAATTAGGAAGAGGAGCCTGAAGGAAGATCACTTATCATATGTATTTGGTGCTATATTTCACTTTCCTGAAGGCACAGAGGAAAGAAATAGTTCTTGAAAATAGTTCAGTTTCATATCTTTGCCAAAAGGAAGAAGATTCAGAATATGATATGTTTACTAATGATGGTAATATGGTAGTATTGTCTTTTTACATTTCTTCTGAACTCAATTCTTGAAGTTTAGGTTATAAACTAACCTAAACTGGTTTTATAACTTAGGCATAAACTATGGAAAGTGGCAGTTCCATTTTTTGCATACAATTAGGAACCCTGTTCAGAATACAGTCAATTTTTTTGCTGATCATTTTCTATCTCTTTGTACAGAGTATTAGGTAAAGCAATTATATCAACATGTAGCTATTTCAAAATAAGTTTTATATTCTGACCTTGAAGCTGAGTGACTAAGGGGACCAGTCTTCCAAAATTTCCTTTCCTGCAGCTCCCTAAGGGGGGAGCTGTTGGGGCATATTTTGAGCTGTAAGTGTTGGTGAAAAAGGAAGCCTGCATTCTGAACAGGCTGCTTTCCTCTTTCTGGTCATAAATAGGAGTGAGTTTGCTTTGTGCTGTGTGCCTACCACATTTAACCTGTGTGGAAACCCAGATTTGTGGTAATGGAGAAACTTCACTTCTTAACTCTAATATCAGATTGAGAAAATTACAAGACAAATAGTAAATGTATATATCTTGACTGAATTTTGTGGAACTGGCTTTTACAAAATTGTAAAACATTTTTATTGATGTTTCAGCTTGTCTCAGTCTTTAAGAGTAGAGGAAGACAATGGTAAATGATTCTATGGTGCTTGCAAAAAAGACTTAAAACTCTAGCATAAACAATGTTAGCAAGTTTGTGTTCAAATCCAGAGGCATTTGGGGTTTGGGTTTTTTTTACTTAAATTAAATACTGTTTCCTAAATTGTATCATGTTTTTCTATGTTTATTATTTGTTTAGGATCTGATGGCTTTTGCAAATTAATTTTAACTTTAATTATGTCCCTTTTTCTCAAAACACAACTTTCCCTTTTCTTCCCCGTCTGCCTGACCACCTGAAGTTGAAAAGAAGCTGCTTTAAAGCATTGTGTACTCTATAGCAGGTAACAAGAGCTGTGATTGAGACATGGGAAATGCGGGTTCAAAAGTTATGCAAAGGAGGAAATTTTAAACAACATTGATGAGTTCTCTGCTGACTGCCTGCTGAATAGGAGGAATCTTTACTCTCTTGTAGAAGTCTTTCATTAGAAAGTGTTAGTCTATTTTAACTGACTGAAACCTCAGTTGCAGGCAGATTTTATTACCCACCCTGCTGTTGAAAAATTAAATAGGGCCCTGTTAAACATACCTAAAAATAACATTTACAAAAACCTGTATGTAGGTTTCTTCATGTAGGTTGTGAATTACAGCAAGCAGCTGCACAGTTATATGTTGTAAATGACTGACAGTGCTTCAGTTAATCTATTTCGAAGTAATTGGGAATAGGCATGTTCCTTGAATTCTTAGTTATTTTGCAATGAAAAAGTCCTGTCACAGAGTCTGCTCTTTCCTCAGATTTAATCCTTCTTGATCCTTCTTGGTCTTTTAAAGGATAAATGATTCTACAGCTTCTCCAATAGTATTTAAAATACAGGAAACCAAAGCTAAGCTACAAATAACCAGTCATTTAGGAGGACGTAGAGGTAGGGCTTAGGGAAAGAGGTAGTACGCCTGACGATCCCTTCCTCTCAGGGCAAGACCTGACAGTAAATTCCTTCACAGTGACAGGAGGGCTGCTGTTCAGTCAGTGGGACCTGTGGGTGGAGACAGAGTGCGCTGGAGAAGGGAAAGCAACAGTGTCCTTGTATGCTCGCTCCTTTTGGCAAGGAGGTCTGACTTGAGCTGGCAAGCCTAGTTCATGGTAGTTTGGAAAATGAGATCTAGTCGAAAAGTTGAATTCAGGAAAGAGGCAGTGGGGTGGGAGATTGTAATAGGGTAAGCGTTTAGGAAAGACATGAGGAAAATAGGACAATTTAAATGGTTACCTATAGGGTGATGCGTGGTGTGTGAGCACCACGCAGAAATAGATGAAGGCCACAGTATAGAGGCGCAATTGCCAGTTAATCACTGCAGTAGGTTTTGGCTGAATAAATCACAGAAAATTGGAACACTAAGCTGGAGGAGTGGAAGCAAAGTGAAAGGAGGGATTGTAAAATGTAATGAGAAAGAGGAATCTGCCTTTGAGAGAAGCAACAGGTGATTCATGCTAAAAACCCAGCAGAAAACACGTGTCAGAGGGGAGCAGGTTGAGGCTGTTGATGCTGTGTTGTTTGTGTGAGCACTCTTGAGTGTCTGTTTTAAGTATGTGTGATTACATCACATCAGCCTTGCTACTGGTTTGACCTGGGGACATGGAGTTGCAGGAACCTTACCTGAGGCTGGTAGATACAGCTTGATCTGTTTTTTCCCTAATGTATCTTCTGAAAAAAAAAAAACACAATAACAAAGCAAAATACCAAACCAAAACCAACCAACCAAACAAGACCCCAAGCAAAGCTTTGGGACAACACTGTCCAACACACTTCTGAAATGTGAGGAAGGCCACTTTTTAGTTTTTCCAGAAAGGGACAGCAGCACTTTTGCTATGGCGAGAGGCTGAAGGAGCTGGGCTTGTTCAGCCTGGAGAAGAGAAGGTTCTGGGGAGACCTTAGAGCAGTTTCCAGTACCTAAAGGGGGACTGCAAGAAATCTGAAAGAGGGACTTTTCATGAGAGCATGTAGTGACAGGACAAGGGGGAATAGTTTTAAGCTGGAAGATTTGGTTTAGACATTACAAAGAAATCATTCACTATGAGAGTGGTGAGGCCCTGGCACAGGTTGCTCAGAGAAGTTGTGGATGCCCCATCGCTGGAAGTGTTCAAGGCCAGGTTGGTGGGACACCTTCCACTAGACCAGGAGCAACCTGGTGGCAAGAGGGGTAGGGGGGTTGGAGCTAGGTGACATTTAAGGTCCCTTCCAACCCAAACCAGTCTATGATTTGTGAATAAACATTAAATACAGAGACCTTCACAGAGACCAAGGATGAAAGGCTGAGTAAAAACACTTGCATGAAAGTGTTACACAATTGAATATACTAATTGATGGGAACAGTTCATCGCTTCCCTGGGGAAGGCTTTCACGCAAAGTGCGGCTGCAGTTTCCGAGCTGAGCTGGGAAGCACACACCTGTGTTTTCATGTGAACTTGCACAGCTAACTGGATCATCAGTTAAATCGAAAGGCTTTTAAAAAGCCTGACTTTAGTATTTTGCTGATTCAAAAAGCCATGAGACCCACAAACCTTTCCTAAATCAATGGTGGATTAACAAAGATGGCATATGATGCACTTAATGATTTTTACTGTTTGCTCTTCTAGCAAAACTTTTCTAAAAGATCAATTTTATTTATTTCAAATGCATTTGATGCTAAGAAATGGAAGGATGAAGAAAATAAAGACCAAGGCTAAAACCTGGGAGGCAGTTCATGCTGCCTGGTTTATACCAGGTCAAATGCTCCCTTCTGGCTATGCACATCCTTATACTGAATGCAGTCAGGCCATCCCCTTCCCACAGTAGCATCCAAGTGCATATTTTAAATCTAGTTTTGTTAAAAGGAAAAAAAAAGGGCATGTCAAGCACTGATCCTGGTACGTCCTGTGGAAAAGGCCTGCCCTTGAGATAAGAACCCACACTTCTGGTGCTCTGCTATCCCAGCTGAAACCGGGACACTCCATAACAGAATAAAACCCATGCAGATTACTCAAAAATGCAATTTTTGTGTTGCTCAGATTGGAGAGGAGAAGGTTCTGGGGAGACCTTATTGTGGCCTCCCAGTACTTAAAGGGGGGCCTAAAAGAAAGATGGGGAGAGGCTGTTTACCAGGGCCTGTTACAGTAGGATAAGGGATAATGGTTTTAAACTGAAAGAGGGTAAATTCAGACTAGATATAGGGAAGGAATTTTTTACCATGAGGGTGGTGAAACAGTGGAACAGGTTGCCCAGCGACTTGGTAGATGTCCCATTGCTGGAAACGTTCAAGGTCAGGTTGGGAGAGGCTCTGAGCAACCTGATCTAGTTGAAGATGTCCCTGCTTATTTCAGGGGGTTGAAACTAGAGGAGCTTTAAAGGTCTTTTCCAATCCAAACCATTCTATGATGCATTAGCTAGTTATTAGGTCCTTTTATATATATAATGCATTCCTCTTGGAAGTATATATGGTTTCTCCTTCATTTTAAACTAGATTACGATGTATTTATATGCAATTTGTATTTTTAATTATAATTTCACATTTATTTATTTTCTGCTGAAGCCTGGCAGTATGCATATGAAATCACTTTTAGAGATATTAGCAGTATGAGTAATAATGGCTAAATTATCACAGTATCACACAGTATCACAGTATGCTAGAGATTGGAAGGGACCTCGAAAGATCATCTAGTCCAATCCCCCTGCCGGAGCAGGAACACCGAGATAATGTTACACAGGAATGTGTCCAGGCGGGTTTTGAATGTCTCCAGGGAAGGAGACTCCACAACCTCCCTGGGCAGCCTGTTCCAGTGTTCCGTCACCCTCACTGAGAAGAAGTTTCTTCTCAAGTTTAAGTGGAACCTCTTGTGTTCCAGTTTGTACCCATTACCCCTTGTCCTATCATTGTTTGCCACTGAGTAGAGCCTGGCTCCATCCTCATGACACTCCCCCTTTATATATTTATATACACTAATAAGGTCACCCCTCAGTCTCCTCTTCTCCAAACTATAGAGACCCAGCTCCCTCAGTCTTTCCTCATAAGGGAGATGCTCCACTCCCTTAATCATCTTTGTTGCCCTGCACCGGACTCTCTCCAGCAGGTCCCTGTCCTTCTTGAACTGAGGGGCCCAGAACTGGACACAGTATTCCAGATGGGGTCTCACCAGGGCAGAGTAGAGGGGAAGGAGGACCTCTCTCGACCTACTAACCACCCCCCTTCTAATACACCCCAGGATGTCATTGGCCTTCTTGGCCACAAGGGCACAGTGTTGGCTCATGGTCATCCTGTCATCCACTAGGACCCCCAGGTCCCTCTCCCCTACACTGCTCTCTAACAGGTCGTTTCCCAACCTATACTGGAACCTGGGGTTGTTCCTGCCCAGATGCAGGACTCTACACTTTCCCTTGTTATATTTCATCCCGTTATTCCCTGCCCAACTCTCCAGCCTGTCCAGGTCTCTCTGGATGGCAGCACAGCCTTCTGGCGTGTCAGCCACTCCTCCCAGCTTAGTGTCATCAGCAAACTTGCTGATAGTACACTCAATTCCCTCATCTAAATCGTTGATGAATATATTAAATAATACTGGTCCCAGTACTGACCCTTGAGGCACTCCACTAGGTACAGGCCTCCAACTAGACTCCGCCCCACAGACTACAACTCTCTGGCTTCTCTCCTTCAGCCAGTTCGCAGTCCACCTCACTACCTGATCATCCAGACCACACTTCCTCAATTTAGCTGTGAGGATGCTGTGGGAGACTGTGTCAAATGCTTTGCTGAAGTCAAGGTAGACCACATCCACCGCTCTGCCATCATCCATCCACCGTGTTATTTCCTCATAAAAGGCTAAGAGATTGGTCAAACATGATTTCCCCTTGGTGAAGCCATGTTGACTGACCCTCATAACCCTCTTATCCTTGATATGCCTTAAGATGGCACCAAGGATAAGGTGTTCCATCACTTTCCCAGGGATGGAGGTGAGGCTGACCGGTCTATAGTTACCCGGGTCCTCCTTCTTGCCCTTTTTGAAGACTGGAGTGACATTTGCTTTCCTCCAGTCCTCAGGCACCTCTCCCATTTCCCAAGACTTGGTAAAGATGATGGAGAGCGGTCTAGCAATGACTTCCACCAGTTCCCTCAGCACCCGCGGGTGCATCCCATCTGGACCCATGGATTTATGGATGTCCAGATTGCTCAACTGATCTCTAACCCATTCCTCATCGACTAAGGCAAACCGCTCCGTTGACCTGACTTCATCTGAGGTCTCAGGGGTACAGGGCTCTTCAGGACTGCCTGCAGCAGAGTAGACAGAGACAAAGAAGGCATTCAGTAACTCTGCCATCTCTGTATCTTCTGTCACCAGGGCACCCATCCCGTTCATCAGTGGGCCTACATTGCCTCTGGTGTTAGTTTTATCTGCCATGTATTTGAAAAAGCTCTTTTTGCTGTCCTTGACCCTTCTCGCCAGGTTTAATTCTAAGGAGGCCTTAGTCCTCCTAGCTGCCTTCCTACATCCTCTAGCAGCAGCCTTATATTCCTCCCAAGTGGCCAGCCCCTCCTTCCATGACCTGTAAACTCTCCTCTTCCACTTGAGCATACCCAGCAATTCTCTATTTAGCCACGCAGGTCTCCTGGCCCTCTTCCTTGACTTCCTACGTGTCGGGATGCTCCCATCTTGAGCTTGGAAAAAGCAATCCTTGAATGCCAACCAACTATCTTGGGCCCCTTTACCTTCAAACAGCCTTGCCCATGGGATTTCCCCTAGCAATTGCTTGAAAAGGCCAAAGTTTGCCCTCCTAAAGTCCAGGGTTGCAATTCTACTTGCTATTCTACTGGTCCTACCACACAAGATCCTGAATTCCACCATCTCATGGTCGCTGCAACCAGGGCAGCCCTCAACCCTTACTGCTTCAACCAGACCCTCCTTGTTAGTGAGGATGAGATCCAGCAGCGCTCCTCTCCTGGTCGGCTCATCCACCATTTGCAGGAGGAAGTTATCATCCACACACTGGAGGAACCTCCTGGACTGCGGCTGGGTTGCCGAGTGGTCCTTCCAGCAAACATCAGGGAAGTTAAAATCCCCCACGACGACCACGGCCTGTGACTGTGAGGCCGCTCTCAGCTGCCTGTAGAAGGCCTCGTCAACTTCCTCACCCTGATCCGGTGGTCTGTAACAGACACCCACAACAGTATCCCCCCTGCCAGCCTGCCCCTTAATTCTCACCCACAGACTCTCAACTCGCTCATCATCTGTCCCCAGACAGAACTCGGTGCACTGTAGTTGCTCCCGCACACAAAGAGCAACCCCACCACCCCTCCTGGCTGGCCTGTCTTTCCTGAAAAGGACATAGCCCTCCATGACTATATTCCAGTCATGTGAGCTGTCCCACCACGTCTCTGTAATTGCCACCAGATCATAGTCTCCTGACTTAACACAGGTTTCCAACTGCTCCTGCTTATTTCCCATGCTGCGCGCATTGGTGCACAGACATTCCAGGGAGCAAGCTGAGCACACCAATTTCACCTTAGGATTATAGGAGGCCTCCCAGTCTTCATCAGTTCTGGGAAAATACATTCCTATAAGGAATGCTACTCATTACCCGGGAGAAGTACCTTTCAGCTGTGTATTTCTTCCTGCTACTGGCTGCGCGCTGCAGGACTGTCACAGCAGCATTTCACTGTTTCCTAGAGGTAACAGGGCTGGAGATCAACTACTGCTTCATCACCACAGGGTGTCACTGCGGATAGCACTATAGAGGGCAAGCTCACATTAATGAACCATTCAAAAGCAAAACCAGAATCCTCCTGAATGAAGCAACCCCGTCACAGCTCTCAGGGGTTGGTTGCTGCCTGTCAGCTTGAGTGTTTATTACATCCTGGGACTTGCATCCTGAAGTATGTGAGAACATCGTGTTGCTGTCTCCCTGTCTCAGTGCGTATCAGAGTAAACCAGGATCAGCTTGTTTTGAGGCAAAGAGCATTGTCTCTGCTGTCCTAGACCTACCTAGAGAACACTTCCAACCATGCAGCATTCTTCCCTGAAGTTACCTGCCATACCACTGATAGTGCTGTGATGTGTAGTGAAAACAAAAACCCACAGCACCTCCACAAAACTTCTGCCATACCTGTGGTGACTGTCCTTAAGCAGAAGGATGGTGCAATAGCTTGCTTTGCTGTATTGTGAAAGGAGATTACTGGAAGCAGAAGAACTTGACTCTTAAATTTTGTTTTTATATCTTAAAGATCAAATTCTGAAGTTGGCATTTTCCTAGATAATCACAAAAAAAAGACCTGACTTTTCCACTCAAGTGAAATATGATTTATTCTTGCTGGACACCAAGACGTTCTGTCATGGAAAGGTCACATAATTAAAGTGCCTCGAAAGGAAATAAGGTGCACAGCTGTTGTCTTCCACTGTGTTTTTGTTTAGTGTTTGCAGGCAAGATTTGGCCTCAGATTCAATAGTTCACCGCTGCTGACCCTGGTGGTGCTCTGCCTCTTCCTGCTGTGCACAAGACTAGAATGTTTCTGCCCAACTGAACATGGTGAGCATCACAGGGACTTACCTACGGAAATTCAACAGCATGGGGTGAGTAGAAGACCGACCTAGATGATTTGATAGGTCCTCCTGGCTTCAAATTATATACAGAAAGGGGCCTCACAAAGCTGTCTCACTACTTCTAAAGGAGGACCAGATAACAGGTTTTCCTGCATATGCATAAAGCTACAGTGTTACTGAGGGGTTTGAGAGTATCTGATGCAAGTATGTATCTATGGATGAAAAGCACTTCTATGGATAAAGAGTGGTACGATAGTGCTCCATGACCATTAAGAAAATACTGATTCCATTTATTTAACCACAAGACATTTAAAGAGAGCAGTGGAAACAACCAGCACTGTGCAATTTACGCTCTTCTGTACAAAACCATGATTAATGCTAAACACTGACTTACAGGGGGATTTAAATTTGTAGCATCCTTCTTAAGAGAAACAGACATTTCCTCTTTCGCTCTCTGTCTACTTCTGGTACTAAACAAGGAACATTTTGGGTTCCCTTTTATTCCATTCAGGTAAAAGCAGCTTCCCCAAACACAGAGCCCTCACCTCTGCATGATGCAATTCAAAAGGCTGGATAAAGGGAGATTTAACCCCTGTGTATAGGGCGGTCCTCTTGCAGAGCCCCTTCACCCTTCTTTGCCTCCTCATCCTCAACTGTTTCTCTCTGCTCTGCTCTCCCACTTCGCCTCTGCTGAGGCTGTGGGATTTCTGGGTGAGGGCTGACCTTCAGGGGATAGGGATGCTGCTGCTGGTGCTGCTGGTGCTGCAGGAGGTCCTGAGCCCAGATGTGCACTCAGGGACTCGCTTCCTCACCTGATGTCTGGTCCCATTGTCCAGACTGCTGGTAGACAAGTGACCCCATGTGTGTGGCATTCTCCATTCAGCCTGCCTGTTATTAAGACCTCAGGAAGGCAATAAATAACCCCAAGTGAGCTGTGGTCTCTCTGCCTTTCAAGCTTGACATTGTAAGCAGACACAGGTGACCCAAGAGTCCATAATTCTTGGTTAACCTTTTCTTGCCCAGGATAGGGTCTATATAGGTTTACAAGATTACATCTATTATGATAAAAATGTCTCCTGAGATCTATGGAAGATAGGAAAAGCATCAGAAGCAGGAAACAGCTTTACTGAGCCTTCAGTGGCACACTGGGAGCTGGTGCCACTTCTCTTGTGTTATGCTTAGTAGCTGGCACTTGTACTGAGCAAAAGTATCTAGAAGTGAAATGAAAACCAGACTCTTCCCCGTATTTCATGCCTGCAATCTTCCTAGGGGTTGTATGTGATGTATAAGCCTCACTGGCCAGCATGCTGCTGTAGCCGGGCGTCCTGGTTGCTCTGTATCTCTAAGGGCCGCTGCTGCACAGGGCTTAGTGGTGTGCAGGACTCCAGGTTCCTGTAGGCAAGCCCAAGGGGTGGCCCTGTCTTCCCTTTGTAAGTGATGGAAGAAGGAGTGGGGTTTGGTTGTGCTGAAACCAGTTAAAAAAATGACAAGTGGTTTAGCTGCCCAGAGTGTCAGGGTCTGTGATGACAGCAGGACAACAGCCACATACTGCTGAAACCCCCAGCAGCAGGGAGTGACAGGAGCCCTCTGAGCATCACCTATGCCCATGGTCCCAAGCTGGGTACTGCGAGGGCTGTATGCCCTGGGGCCAGGTGCAGGCTGGGTGAACTGGGGAGACCCTGCTGTGGTCTATGGTGTGCAGGCTTGACCTGCTGAGGCTTCTTTTGATCAAATGCAGGCATTTTTTGATCATTTTTTCCCAAGGGTACTTCTGTGGGAGGGAGCAGGAAGGGCAGGGGATGCGAGAGGGGCAGCAGCGAGGTGGGAGACCCAAGAAGGAGGTGGCACCTTTGACTACAGCCTTTCAATACCGCCCAGCAGCTCTGGAAACCTCTGGAGCAGAAGAGGCTTTGTAGCAGTGTGTCAGCTACTCTCTTTTAACTTGGAAGTTGACCTTAGGAATGTAATCAGAGAGCTGATTATAAATAGTTTGCACAGTTGTTGATGAGATTAAAATGTGCTGTGGCAGGCGGTTCAAAGCAGAGGGTTACTCCAGTGTGTGCCCGGGATGCTGCACCCTCGTCATCTACGGCTGCACAGCAGGCCTGAAAAAGGGGAAGTGGCTCAACAAATGGTCCTGGGGCAGGGGGGGAAGAGGAAGCAGCCTGGCTTACAAAACTGGAGTGAGGGACAAGGGGAAACAGGACAGGGAGCAGAGAAAATTAACAAGGAGGGAGGACAGTCATGGTGAGGGAACCAGCAAAAGCCTAAAACTCAGCAGAATGCCCTGAATGGCAGAACTAAAAAGCGCCAGCTGAACCATCGGTGCTAATTCATGTTCAGATGGCAGTGTGTGATGGAGCTTGGGAGAAAGAGAAGGAAAAGGAGGTGGGGGAAGAAGCGCAAGAGATGGGTGACCCAGGAGGTCAGGGCACCTGCTCTAGCTGAGAGCTATGGCAGCACCATGAGGTGGGCACAGAATGTCCCCAGGAACGCCTGTGGTTGTATCCTGTGGTACAGTGGTTGCATCAGCCACAAGTTTGGGCAGGAGCTGCTGCCAGACCTGTAGTGCTTCAGTGAGTGGAGGAAAGCCACTGCCTCTTGAAAAGCCCAGAACTTCAAAACCTCAAAGACTTCACAAGTGATGGACAAGGAAGGAACGCTCAAGCAGGTCAAGTGGGGCAGGAAAAGGAGGCAAGGAGATGGTGCTGGGCAGTGTAAAAGGCAGCACTATCAACCTGCTGTGGGGCTTTCTGCAGTTGCTGTGAAGAGTTTGAAGGATAAAATGGAGAGGTGTCAGGAGCTGAGTAGGATGCTGCTTTAGAGTGTTATCCAAATGGGAGGGCAGCTGGGAAGGAAGCAGAGGAGTGCTTGTTGGACAGCAGGGCAAGGATGGCTTTGGTAGGCAGTGGGGGACCAGGAATGGCCTTGAAAGCAAAGACAAGCAGGCTGTGTCAGAAATCCGTATTTGGAAGAGAACAGTGAAGCAGCAGAAGATGCAAGAGGAACAGGGCAATGACCAGTGGAGGGCTGGGAAAGCCACTGGTACAGTCACCTCCAGGAAGCTGCTGTCCATGGGGAAAACCACCTGTGTAAGGCCCCAGAAGCGTACTGGTGGTGGCCAAAACGTGGAGCTCTTGAGCGTGAATTGTAGCTGTGTATCCAGCCCTGGAAAGGCCAGGCCATGGGATACTTTGCAGGCGAATGTGTAGGTAAGGTGAGCTCTGCCAGCATCCCCAGTTGCCGAGGTGCTGAGGTCCCCCATGCTGGTCCCTGCCAGCTCATGGTGCAGGCAGATCTACAGACAGGTATTACTGAGAACAGATGGACCTGGAAGCTGCAGGTTTCTTTCTGCCCTGCCTCTGAGGGTCACACGGATTTTAGTTTGACAGAAGAACAGTGTTAGAGCAGGGAGTGGATCCATCAGTCAGCAGCACAGGAAGTGGAGTCAGGTTAGTGTTTGTGGATGAAGTAATCCCCAAGAAGTGTGTCAGAATGAGAGGAAGAGACCAGTGTGAAGCATCCCCCATTCACTGCTGAAAGCTGGAGGATTTGGGAGAGAAAATGCTCGTCTGTGTAATTAATAGATGGCAGAATTTTGATGACAGAAGCATCAAAAACAATGCTCTGAAGGATTCAGAGGACTGCTCTCGGAGATGCTACAAAGCACATTATTTTCTTTCGCTTACTTTAAACAAAGTAGTAATTATCAGCCTTTTCCTGGTGACTGAAACATATAGAGCAACTGAGTATCTTATTGCTGATACTTGAATTCATGCACAACATAACAGCAGCAACTTTCACAGATGCCAAGCTCTATAAACCGATTCAAATCAACATAATATTCCCATTGATCCAGTCTTCTCAAGCTCTGGCTGGTGCTGTGCCCCTCTGGCTGGACTTCAGCATCCCTTGCTGAGAATTTTTAAGGCTCAGCATTACCAGGTTGTAAAAGCAATCCATAACCTGAAGGAGACATATTTTTCCTTCCCAAGGTCTGAGCAGAGTGAGAAAATGAACGCTCTTCACTGACATAAAGCAAGGCAATAGAGCTCCTAAAAATAATGCTTCTATGAACAGTGAAACGTCAGTCATTGAATTTCCTGTGGCTTTATGCTTCCTGTTTATGTTCCTTTCATGCCACGTGTACAAAGGGTGAGCTCTCCAGGGCTTTCTGGGTGCTTTGTACAGTCCTGGCCTCCAGCACTGCAGCTCCTCTGCACTTCTCCTCCAGGCAACAGAGGTGAGGGCCAGGGAGAAGGGGCATTGACAAAACGCAGCCTCTTTTCTTTAGGAAAGCTGGCTGAAAGCAACAAAAGCAAAATCAAAACCCTCATGAGAACAACTGACTCCTGTGCACATGCTACTTCTCTGGGGAAGAGGGACAGTGACAGCTGCCATGGGTGATTTGTTCTTGCATTGATTATCAAGTGGGGCTCCAGCACCCAGAGATTGATGTGGTGTTGGAACCTGCGCACAGTGAAACAGAGTGAAAGCAGTGCAAAGAGAGCATGACCTTCTAGGAGTCATTCGTTTTATTGCCGGAGGTGATTTGAAAATAAAACCCACCCTATATTTCACAGGGTTGATAATAAGCCCAGTAAACCACCACCTTTCTTTTGCTATCCAGCATCTACATTACAAGCACAAAGCATTGGGGAGCTTCATGGGGAGCCAATTTTCCCAGTGGCCTTACTCAGGGTTAAAAAAGCCATATTGCTTATAATCAGATGTGCAGCTGAATCATGATAATAGGGGAATAAAACCACTTTAGTATCAAGCTTAAGCTGAGAAAACAAGATTGCAGCGTAGCTGTAGATGTAGATGCTGGCACTGAGTGAGAAGGCAGTCCTGTGCAAGGGCCCTGCAAAAGATCCAAGTAAAATGTCACAAACCTCTGGAATACCAAGGTATGAGTTGAAAAAGTGTGAAAATAGAGAGGCAAGCCTCCCCTCTCTGAGGCGTTCTGGCTGTGTCCTGATCTCCGCGTAACTGCAGGAGATAAGGTGTCTGCAGTGGAGTTCACCATTCACCTCCTTTCTAGAACAGAGGATCGTTTGTTTTGCCATCTTGCAAAATACTTCAATCCCTGATTGCAGGCGCAATTCAAAAGCATTGCAGATGCTACCCATTTCCAGGCTACGTTTACTCCACGTCTTGAAGCCACCCAACAGACAGTAGCACGGCCACAACAAAACTCAACCCACTGAGATCCCACGGGGAATTTGATTGGGAAATGGGAAAAACGAAACTCGGATCTAATGAGACTGAAGTGAGATGAAGGGGTAAAAAACCATCAAGGAGAATTTATCCCTGGATTTTCAGTGCTGTTTTAAGGCACAGGCAGCCCTGCTAACCTCACCAGCATTGTGATGGGCAGTGAGGTCTCACCCACGTGCCCCACCTTAGCCGGAGTTCCTGGCAGTGCACTGGGGCATGCAACATTCTGAGGGTTTAATTTCCAGGCAGGATTAGCTGGCTTCGGCCTGCCAAAATTAAGACAGCCATGTTGGGTCAGGGCTGCACCTCTGCTGTTCCCAGTTTACCATACACACGGAACAACAGAGACAGCCTGTGGACAGGAGCCTTGTGATGATGGACACTCCACGAACCCTCCAAACCCCGTGGCTTTTGTCTTTCAGGCATTTCCTTAAGTTAGTAAAATAACCATCAGCTTTGTCTGCAAGCAACAGCATCTGAGTTCTGGTGGGTGGTGGGAGATGAGATGAGGAGCAACCTCGCAGGGCTGAGTTTTTAGAGAGGCCATGTCTTTCACCAGCACCGCTAATAAAGTGGGAGAAAAGGGCATTTTGAGCAACCTGTCTTCTTTTGCCTTTCTCAGTGCCCTCAGCTCATCAGGAATTCCACAATGCAGAGCCTGTGACTTCAGGAGAAAAACAATAGTGCATCCTGATCTTTTTTTCATTGATATTCTGGTTTAGACATTCTGTCAGGTCAAGGGACAGAAGAGGAACAGTGAAGTGCTTGACATGAGTGATCAGATGGGACAACTGTCTCATCTTCTCAGAGCTACCTTCAGTGTTTGCTCCCTTTTGCACATGAAACCATATAATGCAGCAGCATTTAGCTTTGGCCAAAGGGGAGAAGCCATTCAGCGAGACGGGTTCTGACTTCCTGCTTGGAGAAGTGAGAGAAATGTTGCTGATGAGTGAGACAAAAAAAATCTCACTACTCTGGACAACGGGCCATGGACGAGCACCTGCAGCCAAGCAAGTATTGGCAGACGGGCTGAAATGTTCTTTTCAAGGAACAAGATTCCCCCGATTGGGAAAAGAAGGGAGATAATGTGAAGCAAACTTTAAATACACAGCCAGAAGAAAGAGGGAAGCCTGTGCAAACACCACCAGCAGAGCTGCTAACAGCTTTTGTGTGTATGTTCTCTGCAAATGTTCCACAAATTATTTACAACTGGTTTATGTGCATTAAGCATTGGCTTGCCAAACACTGAAACATTACGCTTTATTTGAAGCTGACTGAGAACTGTTAACACCTGCTTATCAGGCTTTTATGTATCTAGCCCAAGGTGTAATTTATAAGGCTTTCCCACACAGAGAACTCTTGACTTTTCAGCCAGATCCACTCCACAAGTGAAATGGTGGTGCGGGAGGAAAAGAAATGCAGTGAAATTACATATAATTGCTTTGTCTCCACCTCTATTATACAGTGAGCAGGTGAGTCAGCATTCCCATAGAACTGCTTTACTGGGAAAGGAGGAGCTCTGCCTCGGCCTGGCAGCTGTCTGCCCTTGCCTCTGCTTTTGGTATCTGCATACTCGAACTTCCCTGCAGGGCTGCTTGCTGCTTATCAGCGCCATAACATGCATACCTGTGGAGTACTCCTTTCTGCTTTCATTAGAAGGAGATATTTCATCTCATGATTTCATCTCATCCCACATGTAATTGTTTAAAGCAAGGTGCAAACAGGCAAATAGTAACCACAAGTATCTGAGTTGTGTTTTTCAAAACAGTCCCACTAATTTAATGTACAACTGAGTCCAGCTGGGTTCATGGGTCTAGGTGTCTTGCCATGTCTTACAGAGCTGAGGAAGCAAGCCTTATCCCAGCTTTAAGTCGCCTAAATAGCTGGTTCTGGTTGTTGTTTATTTCCTTGAGATGCAGAAAACACAAATACAAACAAACTGAGCTACTGGAGAGCTGCTGTAAGGAGCGCTATTATTTCTTCTAGCACTGAATAAAAGCAGAGCTCCTGAGAAATGGAGGCATGTTTGTGCCAGACACTGTGTAAGACTGAGTAAGATGAGACAGCTTATCTCAGGGAGCTTGTCGTCCACACAGACGTACAACACACAGTCTGAGAGAGTAAGAGTAGTGGGGAAACCTCGCGGAGGGCAGGTGAGGCTGGGAAGGTAACTTGCATTTCCTAAGCCTGAGCTGCACTGACTCCACCAGCCTACATCCAGAGACCATCCCTCTGAAGATCAACGTTGACTAATCTGATTGTTTTCTCATTTGGGCAGTTTAGCTCTGCCCTGCATGGCAATGGTTTTTTATCTGTCTGCTTCTCTCTACTCTGTGCTTGGGAAGTCAGCAAGTAGAATGCATTGTGAGCCCTGCCTCTGCACTGCATGGCACTAATTAAAGAAGCCATTCAAAATAAAGCTCCTACTCATATTCTCTATTAATAGCCAACAGCTTTCCTCCTCCCTCCCCTCCCACACCTCTTTCTTTTAAAGCCACCCTGTCCAGGGGTTTGAGATCCCTTGTACTCAAATACTAACTCATCATCTTTGCAGTGGCATTCCCCAAAGGCAGCTTCCTGGGAAACATGCCCCATTGATACCCTGGCAACCCCATCAAGACCTTAGTAGCAATAGCAAATTCTGGGAATCGATGACTTAAAAGTGATGTTGGCTTTTACTACGACATGACAGGTTTCTTGTTCAGTCCTGATGCTCCCTCTGAAAGAGCCTCTCCTTGGTTACATGGGCTTAGCAAACCTGAGAGCAGAGCAACGGCCAGAGTGACAGAGATGACTTGTCAAGAGAGAAGTGCAGTGAGACGGGTTGCAGGAGACATGAATCATGGGTGAACTGCGCTCCAGAAACAGCTCAGCAGGGCCAGCTGCTGCCTTTCAGAACATGAACTTGCCGGACTCAATGGACTAGCACCAAAGGGCCAACAGAGCAGCTCAGCTTCACTTACTTCAGTGTATTCAGAAGAAGCTGCATCTGCTCCTGCTTTGGGAGGATGATAAGTTGGGTGTGCAGAGGCTATGGAGAAGCTCCCTACAGATTGGTGCTGCCAGCCTGAATGCAGTCAGGTAGTCAGCAGATGGGGTTCGTTATCCAAAAACTACCTTTCTGTTATTAATTGAGAACCAAAATGATGGTACAGTCAGCTCCACAAAAAGACAGGATAAAGCCCCACAACAAGAGAAAAATTCATAAATATTGTTAAACTCTTCAAAAACATAATTAAACTTTAAAAAATAAGCTGCATGGATTATTTACCTTCTGGAAGTTAAAGGATTCCCAGTTTCAAGTTTTTCTCACAAAAATTCAGGCCAGGCCAGAATAGTGACTCTTCTGTGAAGGAAAGGCAGGATGCTAATGGAAACAACCGATTCCAGTAGCTGGACCCCGAAGGAAGGTGATTTAGAAAGTTGCAAACTTTGGCAATTCTGCAGAGAAAAAGCTGTGAATATTTGATGCTTATGGGTTAAATTTTCTGATGTTAAAGCTTCCAGGTCTTACTGAAACAGCAAAGCCACTCGAGGTAAAAGTCTCATTTTGGAGCGAATGAGTCACCGCTGAAAGTTAAGTTTAGAAAAGTAAAGCTGCCCACTCCCTTTACCTTTCAGCATCAAAAAAAGATAATCACAACAGAAGATTTAACTTCTGGTATATATATCCTGTAATGCTAGAAGGCCTAGTAGGAACTGCCTTTGTTAATGCCTTGAATATGCCCCATAGAGATCTTTGAACATGCCTGTTGAGATTTGCTGAAGGCAATGAGACGAAATGGCAAGAGCAAGGTACAGATTCTGCTCAATGGTTTGGCTAGTCTTTCTCAAGGAAGCCAACTGTGTTTTATTTGACTAAAACCAATTAGTGTCATTCATGGCATTGCCACTTTGTGACTAAACAGTCCTCTGAGCATGATATTAAATTATTAATACGGCTTTAAGCATTTTTCCCCCCACAATATTTGCTGATACATAAACTACAGTCTTTTTCACAGCTGGCTTATTCTGTAAATAAATTAAAAGCACATACTAGAAATGGCAACAGCATTGTAAAAGCCAGCCCCAGCTGCTCTTCCCATTGCTCGGAAGGAGGTTTTGGAGCAGCACCAAGCACTTCCCCTGGTCCTGAGCCATTTGCAGGCATTCCCAGTCAGGCCTTTTTCCATGCTTAGGACAAGGGCATCATCTGAACAGCTTCTATCCCCTAGAAATTTGTGGCTTAGGGGGCTGCTTGAGGCAGAGTTGGTGTCCTTGCCTTTAACCCCCATGTGTTTTTTTTTTTTATTCTGTGAATGCATATGGGTGCTTTTATGGATCCCCTGTGAAATTTTGGCACCTCAAAGCAGGATGTCCTACTGTTTAACTATCTGCTAAATGAAAGTCCACCTCCTTCTGTTTGCTTTATTTCTGCCATCTGCTAGTTTCACTTGATGCTTTCTAGTTCTTACATTAGAAAAGAAAAAAAATAATTCAACCCTTCTCTACTTCATGATTGTATGTTCCCTCCTATCTGACTGTTTTCTGTTGGTTATCCCTGCTCCATCCTAAATAATCCTGATCACTTGAATCCTTGAAGCACTCTACACTAACATTAAGGTCTCTCCATATTTTTAATTATCTTTGTTGCTCTTGTCTGGATCTTTTTCATTTCTGCCACACTTGGGCCAGATCTGCTGGAGGCAGGCACTCTGCAGCCCTCCCATGCTCTCCATTGCACTCTGTCCTGGCAGGGCCCACAACCTTTGTGACAGCACATGAGCACCAAACCAATCCTTCCATGGAGTTGTTATAACTACAAGGTATTATTTCTGAATGGGAACAAGCTGGTTAGAGATTTCTCGCTTTCAATCACTTTACTGCTCTCTAATCACACCTGCCATAGTAACTATCTCCACCCTGGTCAGAGACTCATTGATATCATCTTAATACTTACTGTTCTCCTAGTTAGACTTTGGTGTATAAAAATCTGGCTTTAGTTGCTGGAGTTAGCTGATCCGACTTCTGGCATGGAGTCTATGGCCCCTTTCCCTCCAGCCACAGTCAGCCTAGTCTGACCCTCCTGTACAAGCCATGTCCTGTCACTACCATGTCCTGCTGATTACCTTCTCTCACAACACATCTATTTAGTCAATGTGCCAGTCCAAAGCCAGGAGTTCCGGGTCCTTCATCCTCATTCCACTGTGGCTTCATGGAAATCAGTCCTTCTTCTCTACTATTCTGGACATATCTGGGAGTATTTGCCATATGAACATGACCCTTCCTTGATGTTTCTTTGCAGCTGCTCTGGGGACCTGTGTTCCTCTCCACTGGTGTGGACCTCTCCGTCCTCCTGTGTTTCTGGAGAAGTTTTGGAGGTGCCTGATTTTACTGTCCTGTCTAGTACCCTACATCTTGCTTCCAAAACCTCTGCCCTTTATTACTTCACTGGTGCACTTGGGGACCATAGATACCTGCTAGGCCCCAGCATTTTTTGGAAGGTGGTGGGTTCCTGACATCTGTGACTCCTTTCCAGTGTAAATCATTCTGTGATTGTGCTTTCCTCAGTGCAAGAAGAGCACCCTCTGGAACAGGAAGACTCATCAGCCGCAGGGGTGAACTCCCCACCACGTCATTAGCTTGGTGTCCTCTGCATGTTCAGGGCTGCCATCTCAGAGGGTCCTCAGCACCCAGCACCTGCGGAACAGCTCCCTCTATTTGCCATCCCACTGGAGAGCAAACCGCTCCTTACCCATTTGCCTGCACAACCCCTTGTGTGCCAGCATTCTTCCTACTGCTGATGCCTGTGCTTCATGTATCCACACATGTACCTGTACTGCTTCTTTACTTGAATAGATGTATGTATGCATGTACATACTTATATATATAGCATGTGAAAGAAGTGTACACCTCTCCCCCCCCCCCCCCCCCAATCTTCTGTAATGACTACATATCTTTCTCAACCCCCCAGTGCTTGGGGCCTTTCTTTCATCAGCTATGAGTAAGGTTAGGCATGATGTATTGCAGCCTCTCCTCAGTTGACTTGATATGCTGTTGTTTGCAGAATACTCTTGGTCTCTACATAGACTCCATGACTAATAGCAGTTTGCAAAATCTGTTGAAATCCAAGAGGTATCTCTTGAAAGAATCCAGCTGCTTGAGACTCGCCGAGTTCAAAGGACCTGATCTAAAATTGTACTCCTTGCAGGACCTTGTCCTTTTCTAAAGGCAATGGCAGTCCCAGGACATGTATGTGCCAGTCTGAGACCACGGCTCCCACCTCAGCAGGGTGGAGTGATGCGGTTAGTGCCTGGGGAGCTGAGCTGCCGGGATTCTCCGAGGTCTCCGGGAAAGCCTGCTCTGGGCCACGGGCTTGTGCACCCCAAGATAAAGCCTGCTCACTCCCCGCTGCCCGGAGCCATCCCAGTCTGAATGGGACGTGGGGCTGGGGCTGACATCCCTCCTCACCACCCGGCAGCAGCCCCGGGCTTGTTTAGAGCTGGCCATGGGAGTTATTTCAGTCACAAGTGAGGCTATGAATAGAATCCAAGACTTCCACACGCAAGCCAGACCGTGGATTAAAAATATTTAAAGATGCTGTAGGAGCCGACGCAGCAGCACCCGAGAACCTTTAGCACCGAAATCACCCACCGCCGAAACGGGGCTCCCCGGGACCGAGGGGGCGCGGGGAGGAAGGGGATAACAGGGATAACCGGCTGGGGGGAGCGCTGTCCCTTGCCTTGCCGTGCCGTGCCGCGGCGGTGACGGGCGCAGCGCGCTTCCGCGCCCGCCGCCGCAGCCCTGCCCCCGCCGCCTGCGCGGCCGGCCCGGCCCGGCGGAGAGGCGGGGGGATTTCCAAGCGCCGGCGGCCTCGCCGCTTCCTCTCGTTGTTTTGCTTTCGGTCTGCACCGCTCTCCGCCCGGGCGGAGGCAGTTAACTTTTAGTTTTGCTCCCGCGATTGCTCAGCGCCTGTTTTCATTTCCATTTCGCGTCCCCTGGCAACGGCGGTAACCTTGAGGAATTATATAAGGGCCGCGAAAACGGGCCGGCAAGGTAATTTTTAATTGGTTTATGTGTTTCTTTTTTGTGTTTGATTTTTCATCTCGTCCCTGTTCTTGTTCCGGTTCGCATCGCCGCTGTTTTCGCGTGCGGGGCTCCCGGGCAGATGCGCATCGGTTTAAAAACAAAAGGTCGGGCTGCAGCGCCTGCGGCCGAGTCGGGTTCCGCCGCTGCCTGTGGGAAGGGGCGGCGGGGAGCAGGTAGCGGGGAGCAGGAGGGCGGCCGGTTTCGGCGCAGATGGAGCGGAGTCCCCGCCATCCCCGGGTCGGGAGCTCCGGCCGCAGACAAAGGCGGGGGCGCTGGATCTGGAGGGCCAGGGCGCGGCGCGGGCCGGGCCGGGGACCCCGGCACTTGTTGCGGGGGCGGTGGCTGCCGGTCTCCCCGGTAAGGAGCAGGGGGAGCAGCGGCGGCGCGGCGGGGCTGCGGGCGGGGGTCGTGCTGTGAGGGGGGGGGGGGTCGCTGCCCCCGCGGGTGCTCGGGGCCGGTGGGGGGGCGGTGCCTCGGCGAGCCCTTCCCCGTCCCGCGGACGGCCCGTTACACAAGAGGCGGGCGGGGCCTCCGCTTCTCCCCGTCCCGTCTCTAGCGGGTTAGGGCCCCCGATGGCTGCTGAAGTGCCCGGAGGCGGCGGGGGGGCCGCCCCGGTGAGCGGACGGCAGCGGAGGGAGGTTGGCACAAGATGGAGCGGGGCCTGAGGAGCGGTCGGGCCGCCGCGGGTGGGCTGTGTGGGAGCGGCGGAAGGAGGAAGTCCTGCGGAACGCTGCACAGGGCAGGCTGATGGGCGGTGGTGCTTCCTCGCTCCTGTGCAGCAGGCCTTTCCGCCTCTGCGGCTGCATCGGAAAGTAAACACGCCTCTAGAAAGCGAGCGTTGCTGTCCGCCGCCCCGTGTGGTCGCGGTGACTCCAGCCTTTGCAAGTGCCTCCTTCGCAGCCTTGAGCCAGGCTCTTCATTCTGCTTTCTGCAGGAATAGCCTCTGTTTTTTTGTGGGTACAGGCTCCTTGCGTGGCTGTCCTACTCCACGCCAGCAGCCGGAGGGCCCAACCCTGGACTTCTTTCCCCGGAGGACGTTCATGAACAGGGGTTTCGTTGTGTGTACTACGGAGGGTCAAATTCCAAGCATCTCGCAGCGCGTCTCACAATGTCTGGGGGGCAAAGCTGCGAGTGCTTGAAGGATTTGATTCCTCGGCTCAGGTTCCCAGAGATATGGGTCTTTAATTGCGATTTAGATTAGTGTGAGCACCAGACTGCAGAGTGTTTGAAGCTTATTTGTTATTTAGACACAGAGCTCAGATAAAGGAATTTCAGCGTGCAGAACTTTGCTCCCGGTTACTGTATGGTTATAATTTATAGCCCAGCTCACCATGCTAAGATCTTGCAGACGGTTGAACGTAGGAGCAGTTGTAAACTACAGCCTCCTTTTCTGGAGATGAAATACAGCATGTTTAAGTTGATAGTTACTGACGTCTGAACGGTTTGCAGATAGTAACCTTTGCAGAATGCCTGAGTTAGCACCACAAAAAGAGAGTTGAGTGGAGCAGCAACATTTAAATTCACCCTAATATGGAAACAAAAATGACAAAATTATAAAAGCAGCAGAACTGATCTGCAAGGCAGATGGCTCCTGTTTGAATCTCAGTCTTTCCGTGCCACCAGCCCCTTTGGCAACATCAGTGTCCTTCTCTAGCCCCTGTTGATAATATCCCATAGGGGACTTCCTACACCTGCTCCTTGCGTGCAGCGGCTCCTTTTCTCTTGTAAATGGTGGTGGGAGGTCTGAGTAACTCCTTTGACATGGTATCGCTTTGTTGTGGTCATATGCCACACTGAAGTTCTTCAGCTGGGTGCAGGCATGGGGAGATGTCAATCTGCTGACCCTGGTGTTACCCCTCTGAGGTTGGGGGTCCCAGCTGTCAGCAGAGGTGGGTAGAGGTTAGCCTTTAGATTTGACACATATCTTTGCAGTGCCACCTGGTTACTTGCTCACTACAGATTTCAGAAGATGTCAAGTCAGCCTCTTGAGCTGTTCATCACAGGCCATGTTACATGGAAAAGCATAGCCAAGAGGTATGAGAGATAACATACATGCTGTTAGGAAGGGGGGTTAAAGACTGTAGTCTCTGATGAGTGGAGGTCTTTTATGTACGGGACCAGGTGGAGTTAGGAAGGGACAGAGTCTTAATGCACAGTTGAGAAAATGTTGCAGAAAAAAAGGAGCTAAGATTCAAGAGGAGATGGAAATATTTTTTGAATAGGAAGAGGGAAGAGTACACATTAGAACAGGCTTTACATAATTTTTTTTTTCATTAAGCATTAAAGCATCACACAGCCAGGATATGTACACCTTAAATTAAAACATGTATTTATATATACTATGTATATATTATTACAAGTTTAAAAACCAAATGGTAGGGAAAAGCTGACAGGTGAAGAACGTAAAGTTTGCCGTGACACATTCTCTCTCAATAGATGGTATTAAAACTTGTGTTAAACATCACCATGATGTAATACATGGAGTATTAGAAATTTTGCAGAAGCTCAGATATTGTAGAAACAGACTACAGATGACAGAGAGAGGACAGAGTGGCTTGCACTTGCATGGAGTGAGATACTTTTTGTTCAAGAGGAAGTAACTGTTTAGGGAAGTAGCACAGGATCTCATAAATTAATGTTCAAGGCCTGTATAGGAGGAGCAGAGATTAGGGCCTAGAGGACTGTTTGCCCAACCAAGATGCTGACAGCTATTGTCATACATTAAGGGGGAGTAGAGAAACTGAAAAAGTGGGAAATATGATGGTAATGGGAGGCTTCCCATGGTAGGTGACCCTACCTAGATTATGTCATGCTCCAACATGGAATTTCCCAAGGTACTAACTTTTTAGATGCCACAAAAACTTAATTCCTAGGTGTAGCTTGTAAGTGTACTTTGTGGGTAGCAACTCCGGACAAGGTCCTGGCCAGCAAGAATTAAGTTCAGAATTTTACATTAGAAATGCCAGCCAGCTATGGTGTGACAGTGATCATAATGTGCTTAGACTCGGTGTTGCTTTGGGGGCAAGGGTGGTTGTGGCAGCATTTAATTTTCTGAAGTAAATGTTCATAAAGTGAATTAAAAAAAAGAAATAAAATGGGGAGAGGCAGCCAGAAGTGTAAAGGACTTGCAGGTGGCATGTAATTCTTCAAAACTGTAGTAAAACCTCACAGCAATTGCATGGCATCTGTCAGAAATACCAAAAAAGCTGAGCAGGCTGACAAGCAAAATAAAGGAGTTCAGTAGAAGTAAAAAGACATCTTTCAGAAGTTTAAGCTCCAAATGGGAAAGGTGGAAAAGAACATGAAATCTGTGTTAGACGCAATGAGGTAGGCCAAAAAGAGTCTTGGAACAAGTTGCTAAAGGAATGAAAACAATTAGTAAATACTCTTTGAAATGCATCAAAAGCAGGAAGCCTGCTGATATGTGATCCATGCGTACGTGGAGTGCCCAAGGAAGATAAAGTCATAGCAGAGGAGAGAAACAAATTTTTGGCCATTGCTTCACTGAGGAAGAGTTAAAGGAGATTCCTTTGCAGGAGGCTTTTTCCTGTAAAGGGTGAGCCTTCTGGAGCATTTCTCCAGGACTGAAGTGTCTGTAAGAGAGGGCATCAGAACAAACCATTGAGAAGGATGAAGTAGATGGCAGGTGTTACTTGTTGAACAGTTTTGAAGGAACTTAAAATGCAAAATTGCCGATACTTTGCCTGTTGTGTGTAACTTGTTGCGTAGGCTTGTCTTGGTGCTCTGGGAATAGAAAGTGACAAATGAGCTGTCAGGCTTTCAAGGTTCCCAGAGAGGCTGAGAACTCCAGGGTGGTCATTTTTGTTTGCTTGTTTGTTTGCCAGGGATTAGTGAATGGGATTAGTGAATACAGGTATAAACATAATGCATTGACGTAGACTAGACCTGACTTTTGTTGGGTGTGTTGGGAGTCTTCTGGAGTTCTCTAAAAGCATTGCTGAGCTGTTGTTGGGGTCTGTTTGATACAGTCCTTCTTAGAGCAGGGCCAGTTTCAAAGCGGGATCAGATTGGTCTGGGTGGTATGGTCATGGTCAGTTTGCTCAATGCTAGTTGTCCCCTCCAAAGTCTGCCCAGGGTCTGTGCCTTCAATGGATGGAGGAAGGGTTAGGTGGTTATGTGACACGTTTGTTGGTTGTATTAACTCATTAGGAGAATAAAAATCCTGAAAGCGGAACCACAAAGACTGCGGAAGGATCTCATATTGAAAGTCCAGATGTGAGTTTACAGGTGAAATTCAGCACATGTCAATGTAAGTGTAACACGCATGGAAGGGAATGCAGATCTTCACTTTCTGTACATAAGGGCTTTTTACTCAGGAAGAGATCATACTACACAGATAATCCACAGATAAGGTCTGTGCTCAGGAGTGGCTGAGAAGGGAGAGGGCAGGCTAGGAGTTATTACGAAAGAGTGAAAAAAACAAATAGAAAACACTGTCATGCCACTATAAATCCATGTTGCTCCCCTCTCTTGAATAGGGTTGACAATTTTTGTTCCCCATTGTAAACAGGTTGTAATGAAATTTGATGAGCTACAGAGAAGGACATCAAAGATGATCAAGGGTAAGAAAGAGCTTTTGTAAAAGAGTAAGTAGCTTGGAAAAGAAATGCCTGAAGAGAATGTGGGGATGTTCTTTAAAATCACTAGTGTCATGAAGAAAGTGAATAGATTATAGAACAGATAAGATAAACACGGCCCAAGTAAAACAATTGGGAGGCAGCTTCAAAAAACAGGAGGTTTTTGTCCTGCAATATATAAATTGCAGTGTTCATGGGCACTGCCTGTGTGTTGGGAGTTTATGTGGGTTCATGAATGATTAGGCGGTCTGTGGGAGAAAAACTTGCTGTGCAGCTTAGCAGTCAGAACAGTTCAGTATCAAGTTTTGGGCACTGACTGCTCACAAAGAATTACTGCAGATGCTGATTAAGAATTATTGCTAAAAACTGCAAACAAACCTCCACTGAGAAGCGTAAGCCGCGGTCCGTTTGCAGATAACATTGAGAAATTGGACTGGGAATTGCCCTTTGTTATGTGAATCTTGTGGCATAAGATCTTACGAAACTTGCAGCAAAAAAAACGTTTCTATGACGATCCTGTTTAATCTGTGCTTGTTATCCTTGGACTTATTAACCTGACACAATTTACGGTCAGGTTAAGTGTATCCTGTATGCATGGGAGTGCATGGGAGTGGTACCCCAGCAAGATTTCTCTGATATTTGCAGGATTAGAACCTCTATTTATATTTTGTGGATCTTACATTGAAAGTCACGGTCCATTTGTAGATAAAGAAATAAAACTAATCACATGTAACTCTTACTTATCTCTGCAGCTTGTTTGTAAAGATTGCCCTTTTGAAATTCTATTCTTCAAAGGCCTACCATGACTGTGATATTGAGGGCATAAACCATAAGGTAGTGTTTACAGAAATTTTATTGTAGCTTATGGTGCTATAAACTGTGATTAGTGTAAAACATTTTCTGATTTGTCCTTTCAAATCACAAGTGCAAAAGCAAACCAAGAAATGAGCCAAATGGTACAGTAAATGAGAGGAAGAGGTTTATTAAGTTGCATATTCCTCATGTATGAATAACATTATGGAAAAAATCATTCAGTGTCATTAAATAATTCCCCCCCCCCCCTTTTTTTTTAGAAATTTTGTTGGGACTATATGAAGGCTCTTCCTTGTATTGACTATGTGGGAACTCTTAAGATTGGAATAGATTAGTCAGTAAGAAAAACTGGAATTGGCAATTAACAGTTATTAACAGTGAAAGGGAATGCATGTTAACAGTTAAGAATTTAATGTCTGCATGTATGTGTATATATATGCACAAATGCATAGGTACATATATATAAAAATCAGATGTGTATAGCATAAATAAAATATTGTACAGCACACATTTATTATTGACAAAGGGTAAAACAGTTTTAAAACTTGCTCTTCCAGTTAGCACTGGATAGGTTTTCAATTTCTTGGGAGTTGATTAAAAGATTACTGCTTTTTGAATAAGGTAGGGAGGAAAGAAAGAAGTGGTAAGCAGTAAAATAATGTTTGGTTTCTCAGTGTGTAATATACTGCAAGCCTGGCTTTGTGTGTATTGGAAATCTTCTGACCCCTTTGTTTACTTGGGGGCAGATTGCAAAAAATGTACAGCAGTTTTTAGGACAAGGCAGACGTTTTATCTTGTTGCAGCTTGGACACAGGCGTCCAGGAGCAAACCCGTGCATGTGGCATGTTTCACCCAAGGTGCAGAACTAAATCCTAACTTCAGATTATTTTAACGTTCAGTTGCTGTTGCTGGTTGTTAGCTTTTGAGATGAGCTTGGAATAATAATAATAATAATTTCCATATTCTGTGCCCTTAAACAGTAGAGCGTGTTCTGGTTTGGTAGTTTTTCAGCTAAGCTTTACAAGCTTGGTTTGTAGCTCCCAACAGATCTGATGTTAGGAATGGAGTTAAGGTGTGACAAAACAGGAAGTGTCAGTTTTAAACAGTGCATGTTGTCTAACCATTTTCCCTTTTGCTGTAAAATTATTTTAAGTACTTTTAAAGACTTACATGGTTAACATTGATATAGTACAGAAGAAAGGAAGGATTGTGTATAGGTTTTGTTTTAAAAAGTGTGAAGTGTGGTTAAGTTCTGCTTTTTGATGTGACTTGAAGAGCTTGGTGAGTGTACAGAAGACAAAGTATACTGTAATACTCCTATTGATACTGGACATTGCTTGACACAATTAATGTGCAGCATTACAGGCAACCCTGTATTCAAGAATTAAGGCAGCAGTATGTTCTTTATGTGCATTTAATGCATGTATATAACATGCATTTGGTGCATGATGTGGGCTTTTGTGCGTTTGGTGCACTGACTGCTCTTCTAAGGGTTTTTGTTGAATCATGTAAATATACTTCATATGCAACTGAGAGTTGAATCCAGTGGAAAATACTGAACTACTGAATTTAATTGCATGTGGCATATAAATCTGTAAAATCAAAATCAGTCATTCCCCACCCCCAAATGCATTCCAGAATTGTGACAGCATCTTAAAAAGTTTACCTAAAATACAAATAATTGCACAGTAAGAAAAAAGGCAGGATAGGAGAGTCATGGTTTTAAATTACTCAAAGCTTTCCTGCAGGATCTGAAATCCCAGTAGCATTACATGAAAAAGATGAAAGCAAAACTTGAGGATAAAATTGAAACCAAATATAAACAAAAGTGAAACCGACTCCATTGGTTTTCATTTCCCAGTTGGCAAAAAAGAAAGAATAAACACAGAGCAAAGGCATATGAGAGCTGAACTTGAAAAATTATTTCAGTTTTATTATTTATTTCATCTGTCAGTAAATTTGACTTCAGCATGACAACATTCCTTTAGCAGACTACACAGGAGGAGCAGGGGTTTCTCACTCCCTGGTTTATCTGGGTACCACTTTTCCTACCCAGAGGTCTGGGTGATGGCCCCGCAGTGTGGGAAGTGGCGTTTTCTTCAGTCATGGAAGTAACGTTTTGAAATGCTGAAGCAAGTGTGTACAGAAAGTACAATGGAGGTGATGACATCCAGTATGATGAAAGGGAGTCACTCAGCTGGTAGATGTGCTTTAATTTTATTCTTGTTGAGATTTGAGTTGTTACATAGTATCAGGTATAAAGTAGGTGGTGGTTTTTTTTCTTGTTCCTCACCTTTGGGATCTGGGTCAGCCACAGTAACTAAAAGATATTATTTGTTATCAGCTGTGCTGATGACATGAAATGATTGTGAATGATTTCACTCCATTTCCACAGGTCAGTTGACAGAAGGCCCTTTTTGACCTCGAGAACTAGCGGGTGAAATAGTCAGATGGCCAAACATTGCTGTGGACTCTTGAATGAAAATCTTGGTTAAATTGTCAAAAAGTTTGGGTGTTGAGGGGAGCCTTGGACAGTCGCTGCTCTGCTGGAGCTGTACTAGGGTGAAACGAAAGACTTAGTTTCCAGAGGGTTAATTCTCACACAGTTGCATGCATTGCATTCGAGCATATGAAAACTAAAGTCTTTGAATGCCGAAACTGTTCTGGAGATTTGAGATTGATGAGAGAAGCTGATGAAGACTAGCTTTGTTTAGTTTAATAATATTTATCCAACCTAGATGAGGAATGAAGATGAGTTCAGTGATCGCGCTCTAGCTCAGTAGTGTTTTAGGAAACTTCCAAGATAGAAATAGCTGCTGCACATCAGAAATTGAGGTTGTCTCACTGCTGCTGGTCTGTGGTCAACACAGGATCTTAAAATGAAGAGCACATTCTGTAACTGATCCTATTAACTATTCATATCTCTATATGAAAATGAGTTAAGACGTTCCTGTATGTCATGTGGCAGCGGACAGAGTAGCATTTTTATAAAAAGGAGAATTACATCATACCATTTCAACGAGCGTCAGTATTAAGCATTTAATACTTGGTTCTCTTTAAGTGCAAGCCTTTCAAGTGTATGTACAAAAGGAAGACATTTTTCTCTTAAATTCTAGAGTGTAAAACAATGTCTCTGAAATAACTAATTCAATTTAAATCTTGTGTTCAACACATCTGCTTCTTTCATGGTGCTATTTTTGTAACTGTAAATAAGTGCATGTGCCAGACATGTTTCCAGCTCGCAGTGTGGATGATTCAGAGGATCCCAGCCCCCAAGTCTGTGCCTGCTGTGGTCTGTAAAGAAAGCATCTAAGTAAGCAGGAGAGTGTTTTTTACAAATTTGAAGTAGCGTATACTTTTCTTTACTATCTTGGAAGTAAAGGAGACATTGCTTCCTTGAGGGAGCTGGTTTTGGTGCTCACTGTGAGGTTAAGCGGAGGTAGTTTGTGTGTCTTGCTCTTGGTTCTGGGTGCTGCATGAATGATTAGAAATTCTGGTAGCAGAAGTGTAGGTGTGGGTTAGCTATTAACTTCAGTTTTAGAAACTGCCTTTGCCCAGACAATAAAATGAAAGCTTTAAGCAAATATTAAATTGTGCTTTAGTGTAGTGTGCAAATAGTTTTTGCTGTGTGTTGCAGAACAGTATGTTATACAAACAAAGGTAGCTGTGAGAAACAAGACCAATCCGAGCAAGGTGGATTACATCAGGTGCAGGTCATGGCCAGGGAATGTGAAAACTCTCCCTTGAACACATTTCTCAGTGTTAGCTATCTGGAATAATTTTTCTGCCTCTCTGAGTGCCTCTGAAATGTCTTTGTCTTCTCTGCCATCCTGCCGTAGCCTCACAGGCCACCACTGTGGGAACATTGAGCTTAAGGACTTTTGTTTTACAATGGCTGCTTTTCTTACACATAGCACCCTATAAAGCATTGACCATCTCCTTAGGCAGAGGAATGCAAAACAGGACATAAAGTCTGCCCAGATCTTGCAGATACTTGCATGTGTGATTTTCCACTGCTTTCGAAGGGACACATGTAAGAAACATGTGAGCTTATTAAAAGTTTTAGCGATGTCTCCTGTAAACCTAGACACAGAGCTTGTAAGAGTGTGTTAGTCAGAGACGTGGGGAGACTTAAAAAAAATGTTTAAAATTAAATCAGTGTGATAAAAGAAGTGATTCTTGCTAATTGTTTTCACCAGGCTGGAAAATTCTGTATGAATCAGGTGTCAAATGCTGACTTTTCCTGGCAGCTTTCAAGAACACACAGGGTTTGGCTTCTGTGGATTCTGACTGACACAGCTAAGCAGCAGCAGCTATTATGTGTGGGGTATTCAGGAGTGGATTCATGTGTGAGCACTTAATTCCAGAATAAAATTGATTTATTGGGGGATAACTACTCCCCAATGCAAGGAATTAGTTCTTCTCTGACAACCATGCCAGCAATTTGCTTGTTGTAAACAAGCCCTTCCCAGAGTTGTCTGAGTGAAATACAACTCTACTACTGAAAAGTCAACACCTCTTTTCTAGACAGTTTTTTGGGAAAAAAATAGTTAGACATGCCAGATAATGAAGACAAATCATGATCACTCATCAGATGTAACGCATATCTTAAGAAGTAAGTAAATCAGGTATTGGACTTGTTATTAATAATCAAGTTATGGCTGCTTTTGAGACTCTTGGAGGAGATGTCCAGGGGAGAGTTTTCTGTAATCACATGCTGTTGACTCTCACTTGCATAGACCCATTGTCATCCCAGTGCTACCAGAGTCTGGCATCTTCATCTTCACTCCAGGCAAGACCTGGGAAACAAACAGAGGAACCCCCCTGGAAACAAAGTATTCCTTTAAAGGTGAAGGTAAAAGCAATCATTATGTTCTGTTGTCAGCAGACTTGCAGACACTGGTGTGTATGCAGATGATGGCACAGAATACTGCAAAGATGATTTTTAACAATTATTTGTTAGAAGCCTGGGCCAAGTTCCCAGCTGATGTAAGTCACTGTGATGCCAAACAAGTGAATGGGCTCAGCCACAGACATTGTGTTGTTCAAGTGGCATGATCATGTTCAACATAGGAGCCAGTGGAAGGGAAATTTTATTGTAGATATTGAGAGGTTGAGGCGTTGTTTTGTTATGGCTAAATCCAGAGCCAAAAACCATCCTTCTAGTTCTGTTGTATTAAAATAAGATAGCTTTTCTTCAGTACACTTTTAGTCTGCAAATCCAAGGGCTACCTTAATGATGCCTGAGATCACTGCAAAATAACAACTCATGTCTTTGCTGCTGAGAGAGAATAAGCTTTGCATGGAAACTAAAGGAAAGAGTCTTGTTTTGATGTGTAATGCCTGAATCCCAGCCAGGGCATGTTAACACCCTTTGGGTGGAACAGAAATGCTATGGGGCTGATGAAACAGACTCTATATAAAGTATGAGTTCCCACTGTACGTCTTCCTGGTCATGTTTATCATGCAGTCTGTAATGCCTCAAATAATAACCATTTGAGGTATTTGCTGCCTTTGTTTCTGTGTTTTTTCTTCTGCAGGCGATGTTGAGTTGGTTGATGGGTTTTGCCCTCTGTCCCTGGAAGAGCTTTTCTTCCCTCTACCTTTGTGTATCTTTCTTGGGTACAGCAGCATGAGAGGAGGGCACGCTGAATGCCTGCTTCCTCATCCATCTGCCTTGCACTTCCCTACAGGCTGAGGTAGGGCAGTTGGGTAGCTGTTGCTAACTTGAATCCAGCAGTGTGGGTTCCCAGGTGTTTCACGACCACACAGAGCTGTCCCCTTACCAGCCATGCTCCTGTTGTAGCCCTGAAATGTGTGGTTTGGGAACCTGGGAAAGCAGGTGGAGTGTTGCTTGTTGATTGCCTGTGCAGGTTCTTCCCAATGGTCAGGCTGTGCCTTACACTGGTTTGCCCAGGACCTGTGACCTCCCTCCCTGCCTGCTCTCCAATACTTGGCTTTCCATCCTGTCTTGATGAAGTTTCCTCCTTCCTGCAGGCACCTGAGCAAATAAGATACCACCTTTCCTGCCCACAGTGAGTTATTTTTCTTGGTGATGGAGAGGAAGGATATAGCATGCACATGGCATCTTTGCAGCTGCCACCAGAGTGTTAGGAAAGAGCAGAAAAAATACTTCCATTGCGACAGTGTGGATCAAGCGTTATAGCCAGTGCAGGAGCTGGGTCTGTGGAGCAGTCAGCCATGGGGTACGCTCTAAGGGAGCACAAAGCAAGAGGTGATCAGTGATAAGCAAATCTGCCAGCAGAATGGTGATGTTTCCCCCATTCCTCCTAGTCCAACAGGGCATCACAGATAGAATATTCTTGTGGAACAAAAGAGGCACCATTTCATACAATTAAAAGGGTAGGTTTTGCTGTCTAACTGTCCATGAATCCAAAAAGTCTCTTACAGGGATCTGTGTGTTTTCTTGCTTCCTATCTGTTTTCCAAGCCAAGAGCCTCAGGATTTTATTTTGAACCCTTAACCCCTGCACCTCTGAGTATGGTGATACCCACTTTTCCTTGTTTACTAATCCAACTTTACATGGTTTGCTGTTGGTTCCGAAAAAGATCTGGATATTTGCATAGTTTGGGGTTATCAGAAACAAGGCATGTTAGTTCTGCTTCCACAGCATCTGTGGTGAGATTCTCCTTCTCCTTGTGGCAGGAGGGAAGTGCAGTGGGCAGAGGTCTGCCTCCCCATGGACTGCAGGAGGGGGATTCCAGGCATCCTGAGTAAAGAGCAGTTCAATTGTCTGTGTTTCAGTGTCAACCTTGCATTTCCGAAGTACTTGTGAGAGGTGAGGCTAACAGATTTTCTTACCCAGGAAAAGTCTCTATCTCTCTGATGAGTTTGACTTCCAAGCAGGGCTTTACTCATAGTGCATACAATTAAACCTTTGAAAGGGGCATCCACAGTGGCATAGCTGAAAAAAGTGATCCTGCATGGAAGATCCTGTATGAAGGCAGAACCTGAGCTGTGACCAAGTGGCAGAATTTTGCTGCAAGTAGTGTTCCTTAAAAAAAGATCGTATTTCCTTGTATCCTGGAACAGTCTTGGCACAGGGACAAACAGAACTCAGTTCTCTGAATCCTAAAATTAGCGTATGGTCTCATTTCAGCATATCTGTTTGGTCACACAGGGTGATTGATGCTTTTCTGAACTGCAGCAGTGTTAGCAAACAAAGGGAGTACTTAAAAGTTTATCAGCAAAGCACAAGTACTAGATAACTTTAAAAAAATAATGATTGTCAGTTCTATATTTGCAGAGAAAAGAGAAATAGATACCATGCAATGTTCTGCACATGTCCTCTGGGGAACAGATGTTTCTTCACAGCTCTGGGGTAAGGCTGTGACCTACTTCACAAATGTCCCCTGAAGTATCTTGCCCACCTTACCTTCTCACAACCATTTAGAATATGTCCGTGTACTGACAAATCTTTTCACTGGGTACTCTACGATGAGGAAAGAATTGTTTTTTCAGATTTTTTTTTTTTTTTTTACTTTCACATATTTTTTTTAACTATCCATAGGCACAGAGTAGCTGTGTTTTCAGGATAGCATTTGTGCCTTTTTGGTTATCCCTGTCAGAGGGAGTGAAACTGAAGGGAAGAGAACATCTCATACTGCTCAGATACAATGCCTGCCATGCTGTTGCTTTCACTTTCTCTCTACAGCTGCCATAATGCTAGTGAAGAGCTCTTCATTCTCAGAGGTTACACTTTCTGTATGGCACGAGAGTTACCTCCATCAGGGAGAAAAACAAGTCAGACTTACTAGAATGTTTTGCCAGAGAGCAGGGAGGACTACAAGCTCTTTACTGAACATTATGGAGTAGAAATATTTATATGTATGTATAGATGCAACCGTTACTTCTGTCTTTTTCTAATGTCTCTTTAAAGATTAATAGCTCTTGAAAATAACCAATATTTTTCTAATATCTCTAAAAATAAATGAGTGGTGTGAGTTTCATTTTGAAGTCACATAAAGAACCTTAGAAAAATACATCTTCCAAAGAAGTATAGAGCTGAAATTGAGTACGGTTTATTGAATCTAAAGGATGCTGTGGTGACAGCTACCTGCTCAATGCCCTTTGTGTGACTACTCCTAAAAATATTGCTGTATCTCTGTTTCCCTCTTTTTCACTGTTACAAGTCTTCTTTCAGCCATGTCTATGGAAGCTGGCTTCACCCATGACTGCCAGTGTGATTTCCTTGTAGAAAGCTCATTTTCAAGTGCAACGTGCAGTAGCAGGAGTGGTGTTACTGAGTGGCCTCCTCGCAGTCTGTGTGTTCCTAACTGGATTGTGCTGGCCATGGCTTCAGCAGATACTGTGCTGTCTGCCCTCCACAGCACTTCCTCCGAGTCACGTCTGCAGGGTTAGGACAGTTTATAGCTTGTCCAGGGGTAGCCTCCACTGTTTTTTTGTGGTATCAAGTTGCAAAAAAAAAGGCTGAACTGACAGCAGGGCTAGCACAAATAGTGCAGTAAGTAAAACTTTGAAGCAGGTCAAAATAAGCCCCCTCCATAAACTGTGGCATCAGCTCATGGGCCACGTTTCTCGTATGGGGATTAGCTCCTTGCAGGCTCCTAGTGGCCTCCTCCTCCTGGCAAATGTTGTTGGGGTCTGTGTCTCACATGCTTGGTGCCTGTTTGGGAATTATTTTATTGATGTGTTAATGTCTGCTGATATATTAAGCTCCTACTACTGAAAAGGCAACCTCCCCTGCCTACAGCCCCCTTTAAGAAGGAGGCAGGTGATAAAAATGGAGCGAGAAGGGGGAAGTGATATTTGTGGAGCTACCAGCCACTGTAGGAGGCATGGTTAAAAATTGTGGTTCTTAAAGATTGGCTGTCTTCTTAAAAAGGTCTTCATAAAATGAATTCCTGGCAGGTAGCCTTGCTTCTGTCTCTAAATGAGCTCCTCTTTTCTTGTAGGGCAGAAATATGCTTTCTTAGGTCACATCTTTATTAGCAGTTGACTGTGTTTCTTGGTGATTATTCTTCCCTTCCCCCACCAGGGGACAGTGATAAAAACCAGAAGAAAAAACAGGGATTATTTTCAAGTAATGCCAGAAAGTTTGACTCCAGTGTGAGTCTCTGGGAGTGTCAAGCATTGTCCTGTGTTCTCCCCAAAGAGATGCTGGGTGTCAGTATCGTCCAAGTTCAAGCTGTGGACTAGAAGCACAGGAGCTTCGTTAGTGGTTTTGGATTAAGGAGTTCCTCTCTGTCCTACCCAGCTGCTCCTTCCCACTTCCATGCAGGAGTGCTCTCCTCTCTCAGTTGTGGTGTCACATGTGTCTTTGAGTAGGATGAGAGCCATAGTCCAGATTCCAACAGACAGAAAAGGCTTTCTGGGAAAAGGTGTTACTTGTAAGCCTACTGAACTCCTGGTCTTGTTCACAAACCTGCATGTGCAAATAGTAGCATTAGCATGCAACAAGATTTAGATGGGACTGAAGGATGGAGGTGATGGAGTGAGAGGTGCTCCTTTGCCACTGGTAGAGCTGGAGCTGTGCTTTCTCCCTGGAACCCCAGCTGGCTCTGCTCCTCTTCCCTGAGCATGTCCATTGGTGGCCTTTCCAAGGTGGAGGAATATGGTGCCAAATGACCCACAGCAGGTATTAAGCCAGTTAACCCAAGTGTGAAGGCTCAGGCTGTCAAAGGTAACCAAGTGTCTGGAGAGATTTGCTTAGGCCAGCAGATGGGTACCCATTGCTCAGAAGCAATGGTGGTGAACCCACGTGGGATCTGGATGGCTTGGCAGCTTAGAAGATGCTGGTAGAAGTCCACCTGTCCTGATACAAAAAATACAGACAACCTTATGTAGCTGCTTCTATGTGTAAATGTGCAGGAGAAGTGCAGTGTTAACATTGACCAGGAATGGGAGATAGGTGCCTAGGTGCTCCTGGTTTTACAGCCTGCTTCAGAGTATAACTGTTGATGTTTCATTCTCCTTAAAAGGACTGACTGTTTCTGCTTTCCTTTCTGCTGGGTAAACACTAGACGGAGGCTGGAGCAGGAACTTGGCGTGTCTGCTGTTTTGTATGGCTCACCCTAGTTTCTAGCTTTGTAGGTTTGTTTTATAATTAATGTATTCTTTTGGAGGATGAAGCTGGCTTGATGTTATGTGAAACATCAAGCTTAAAACTTTACATGTCTTTGCTGCCTGCTTTGGAGAGTTTCAAAGGTCTTTACAAACTTGAATGACTTAATGGCAGAAGGTGCTCCTCCTACTCACTGATGGATGGACTAAGGGTTCTCCCACCTGCATCCATCAGAGTAAGACTCCCAGTCACACCCGTTAACCCTGTTTAAGAACAGACAGAGGCTACATTTAAGGCACTGCAGAAATTGGTATTTCTTTTTGTACAGTTAAATCATTCATTTGACAGCTCTGGAGGAAGGGGAGATGTGGCATCTTCATTTCCCATAGGCAATTGCTCAGTCGAGTTGACTTGGTGTTTTCATCACAAGGATGTTGGTGTGCAACGGCTAAGAAACCCCGTATGTTTTAGCACTGTTGTGGTCAGTGCTGTCCTGATGCAAACAGATCTGGGGGTGTCTTCTAAAGACAGCAGGCATTATTTCCATCAGCATGTGCTCACAGAGTGCGTTTTGATGAGCAGAAGTATGCTGTGCTTGCCCCTCTGTGAAAGACATTCCCCAGAGGATGCCCACCTGCAAGTTATTTCTAGCTGGGTTTGGTTTTACTTTCAGATAAACAGATCTTGGAGCCGCTTCTCCTTTCCCACAAGCCAGACCTCTTTTCTAGCTACCTTGGATTAATCTGCCTTGGTGTGTGTGATGGGTGTGAAGGTGTGTGCTGACAGCTGCAGGTGCTAATCTCAGAGGAGTCCCAGCATGATGAAAAGGAGATGAGCCCTGCAGCATCTGTGGGTGAGCAGTGGGGAAGCCCCTGGGGACATGGAAGAGAAGAGATGACAGGCTCAACTCTACAGTTTTGGGCAAGACCAGCTTCCTTGTAGCAGCAATGTTGGCAGCTCTTTTGTCTCCTGAAATGCGTTGCTTTTGCACAAAGGCAGCTTCTGTTTCTTCTGTGTTGCCTGTCCCAAGAGGGATTTATTGCTGCTGCTTTCAAGACAACTTTTCTGCCTTCCATCTAATTTGTTCATTCACATGGGCTCTAAATTTGTTTTAGGGGGCTCATAATCCAGAAGACAACTCCCGCTGCTAAATGGGAACACTCATCTATTGAATGCTGAAGATGATGCACAGCGCTTCCAGGAATGGTGTCAAAGTGCATGCATACTTAAAGATATCTTACAAAGAAACGCATCTAAGATAATCATTGCATCTACTTGTTTCTTCCTTGAGAAATGAATAAAAATTTGCTCACTTTTTCAGTACATTGCCATTTGCATTCTGCAGCTCTGACCCAACATGTAGTAGGGGAAGATGGTACAGATCTCCCATACTCATTCTGCTGCCTAGAAGAGGATCATTGGTGCCAAGTGGAAGGGGCTGCAGTGGTGTGGTGGCTGCTCGCCACAGCCCCAGGGGCTGAAAAAGCCGTACCCACATCACCCACACCCAGAAGCAGCCTCTCTCTTGTACAGAGAGGGGATTTGCACAGGGCCCAGCTTCTGTTGGGTCTTGGGTTCGGCTGTTTTTTGTGTCTGACGTGAACCCGAAAGGGAGCTGAGCAGTTGCAACTATTTTCTGAGGTATTTTAGAAACTCATAGTTAGTGGACAGGGCTGTGGCTGGAGCACGAGTGACCAGCTCCACACAGTAGTAAATAAAATGGCAGTGTGTTTGCTAAGAGATTAGTGTGAGCATGGCTGCTGGTAAATTCTGTGAACACATCAAAGAGCCTTATTGTTGCACTCAGGTTTTAATTCCTTATTAATTTCAGGAAATACATATCCTCAGAGCAATGAGAGGAAACTTTGAACGTTTTTCTTCCTCTTGTGCTGGGTGTGGGCTTGGTACTGCCTAATTGTTAGTCTGTCTGATGCCTGTACTCCCATAGGAAGCAAGAACCCATTTACATTTGTGTCATTGCTGTGTGCTTTCAAATACATGACCTGCTCTATTTTTTTCTCTTATTTTTTATGTTTTAAGATCAAAGGTGACAAGAATAGCAGAGCAGAGAAGTCAAGAATGATGCAGAGAACACAGATGTGAAGAACAAAGGAGAGAGGAAGGAGCTGAGCCTGGTGCGGAGGGGGAAAGGAGAAGAAGAAGCCTAAATGCAAGTACTTGAACATAGAAATGATGGGTTGCAGGCTGCTTAACAGGAGTTTAATGTGGTGCTGTAATCTGCATCTAGTGCCAGTTGGTGCTTCCAGAGCGGTGCCTGAGATAGGTTAATGTTTTGAAAATTTTCTGCCTGAGGTTCAAGGCTTTGGACTCTTGTGTCAATAATTTACAGCTAAGAACAGGGAAGTGGCAGCAGGGTCACGTGTGTGTGTAAGAGAGAGGGAAAAAAAGCCAGTTTTGAGTCTCGACTGAATAATATAATGTGGCATGGTGTAGCTGAAGGGGATGTGAAGTGCTCACTTCCTATTTAAGCAGTATCAAAATGTAAAGTAGCAGCTAAAAAATCAGTGACTGGGTTGATCAGAGAAAATTGGAGGGAAGGGTTCGAACCACTCAGCCAGAACCATAAACTGAGTTCAGCTCTGGGGTCCCCAGCACAAGAGGGACATGGACCTGTGGGAGCAAGTCCAGAGGAGGCAACAAAGATGCTCAGAGGGCTGAAGCACTTCTGCTCTGGAGACAGGCTGAGAGAGCTGGAGTTGTTCAGCCTGGAGAAGGCTCTGGGGAGACCTTAGAGCAGCCTTCGAATACCTAAATAGGGCCTACAAGAAATCTGGAGAGGGGCTTTTTACAAGGGCATGTAAAGGATAGGACAAGGGAGAATGGCTTGAAACTGAAAGAGGGGAGATTTAGGTTAGATATTAAGAAATTTTTTACTGTGAGGGTGGCGAGACACAGGTGCAGGTTACCCAGAGAGGCTGTGGCTGCCCCATCCGTGGAAGTGTTCAAGGCCAGGTTGGACAGGGCTTTGAGCAACCTGGTCTAGTGGAAGGTGTCCCTGCCCATGGCAGTGGGCTTGGAACTAGATTTTCTTTAAGGTCCCTTCCAACCCAAACCAGTCTGTGATTCTATGAATTGCTGTGATTTAAAATGTATTTTTCATAATTCTATTTAAGTTTGTGGGACAGAATCAGCCATTTAAAAGCACTCTCATTAGCAGGTGCATCATTTTAGCTAGCACAGTGATGCTGATGCCTTCTGCATGTGAATTTTTGTTACAGTTTTTTTCTTGTCAGAAAAAGGTCTTGTGCAAATGCGGGTACATGGTCCAAAGAGGTCTCTACAGGAGTGTAATTGTTTTTCTTTGTGGCCTCTGGTATTCTGCCTGTATCTGCAGACAAGCTTTTGTGACTATGATGCATCTTCTTCAGGTGAAGGTTTTCCTAATCCTGGCATAGCAGAAGAGTGTTTTCTGCCATAGAGAAAGCTTTATCATCTCAGTTGCTCTTTGGGGAGGCTCCAGCACAGATACAGAGCCACTGTTATAATTTTTTTATACCTGCAAAGCTGTGATAAGTCTGTACTGTGCAGAGATGGGGCAGCTGCCTGGGAGTTCTGCCTGGAAAACTTGTCCCTTGTTCACTGCAGCTCCTTCCGAGGTGACAATGCCTGTCGAAAGGATGCGGATGCGCCCCTGGCTGGAAGAGCAAATCAACTCTAACAGGATACCGGGGCTGAAATGGCTAAATAAGGTAAGGGGGGGTACATGCACATGCATGTGTTCGTGTGCTGAAGAGGGACTTTATAGCAGTGCCTGAGGTTTAGATGGCTAAACCAGCTCATTCCTGGTTTTCAAAGGGGTGACACAGGGAGGAAAGGCAAAGCTGAATGCTTCCTGCTGAACCTGTTCCTCCAGCCTTGCCTGCCAGATCTGAGGCACCCTGTTTTGGCCTGGTGGATCTGTGGCTCCTTTGAAAGCATTTTCCAACTCTTTGTTGTTGGAGCGAGCATTTCTAGAGACTCCACTAGGTTATTTTTTTAAGCTGGGAACAGATTGCTCACCAAGTAACGTCAGAGGGATGTGAACAAAACGCTCCTCTGAGGTGGAAAGCTATGTTCTGTGTTAGACTGTGGGTTGAAGCAATGATCTCGTGTTTCAGACTTGTGTGACTTCTCTGATATTCCTCAACCTGGGAGAAAATGGGGTGACTTTTCCCTTGCCAGACCCAAACCTAATATTCCTGGTCCTGAGCTCATGCTGAGAGCTCTAAACACTTGGAGATCACTACTGTGGACTCCAAAATGTCAGTGCTCAGTTTGATTTTTCAGTTGTCTCGATAAAACCAGGGAGTGTATTTGAGACTTTGAACTGCAATAAACCCTGGAAGTACTGCACATGTTATGTGGTATGCGGGAGAGCAATTTGCCACACTGAAAAGCATGAAACAGTTTGGGCTACAGAGGCTACTTTATTATCAAAATGGGTGGAAGTGCACACAATCAGGTGCAGAAACAGGAGGTGCCACTCTGGTTAAGATACCCATTTGGTCTGGTATCCTCCCTGTAGTAGTAGTTGTGGTGCTCAGGTGTCAATTTTTAGAGCTGAAAAATGGCAATTAAGATTACTGCTTTCAAAGCTAGAAATATTTGTGACTATAAAATTTTCAGGAGCCCTTTAAATTTCAGCTACAAATTTTGTTTCTCAGGAACTTCCTGCATCAGCGACTCTCACGTGCTGTGGCTGGGTAAATAAATATTGCTTTATCCATTCCCTAGTTAGCTGCCCTGTGAATTTGAGTAGGTCCTTGTTCTTGCATAATGGGGTCACAGATGAAGAGGAAGAAGAGATCAGTTTTTGCTGTTGTCTCTGTAATTTAAGTCCCACATTTCAGGTCCCTATGGATTCTTGTCCTCGAGTATCTCTACTTTGGTGTCAGGTCTCTCCTGCTGACAGCCCATCTCTGCCATCCTTTGTTGAGCATTCCTGCCCAATCCTGAAGTAATTTCTCTGTCCTTAATAGGGCACAGTGTTTCAGATTTGAGCATACTGCTCTTAAATATTATATCATCTGTAGGTTATGTTCATGTAACCTCTTTCAGTACACCCTGGGAGCATACTTTCCTCTTTTGCTCCACAGTGTGAAAACACTGCTGCTGTGCTAAGGGCTTCATTTTGACAAGTTCGGCCCACCAGTCCGTAAAGGCGTTTTGCAAGGCACATCATGTTGGTTAATGTTCGTATGTCTCTGATCTTGTTACAGGGGTTTCTGCTTTGTACTTCTGGCATAAACTGTTAGCATGCAAGAATCTGTAGAAGATTTTGTTTTTAGCATAGTCTATACTGACCAAGGCTTTTCTCACAAATAAAGTATTTTTAATTTTTTATTATTTTGTCTAAAACAAAGCCCTGGCTCCTACCAGGAAGAGAATACCAGGCTAAGTGGACTGCCTTGACGTTTAGTGAAGTTGGATTCCCCACTTCTACCCTCTGATTTGGCGTCATTCTGGGTTGTCTTTACTGTGCTCAGCAAGCTAATTGCTCTTCTGAGTATTTCTGTTTAAAAATGTTTAAACATTCATTCCAACAGTGAATCATTAAACCAAAAATATTTCTATTTTTGCTGTAAATCCTGACCATAAACAAAGCCATGCATGGAATCAGTGATACAGTGTCATGTGTATCACAGCCTGTTCTTTACTTGGAGAATAAACTCTGAAGTCTGTAGGATTTGGGAGTTTGTGTGTTTTAAACTGAGTTTGGCAAAGGACAGCTCACAGTACAGAAGAGGTGGGTCAGATTAGCAAGAGAATAGCACTTGTGTGTGTGCAGCTTTTAAGGAAGTAAGATTTAAATACTGTAGAAACAAATCACCTTTCTGGGTGTGTCACCGGCTGTCTCGGGGGAATTTTTCCAAACTGAGAAAGGAATTAAGCCTCTCTTGGTTAAAAATGACAAAGCAGGTACAGGTGAGTCACCTAATTCCTTCCCTGACTGTCAGTTGATCACATTATACCTCCTTTGTGCCCCCTCCAGAGCAGACCTGTCTCTGTAGGGTGTAAAAATAAATATCTGTGCACCTCACTGATGAAAATGTTATCCTGCTGGATGACATGAGGGAGGAAGGGAATTTCTTTACCTTCCCAGAGAGAGAACTGGGAGGTGTGAAGGAAATTACATGGTTCAGTAGAGGGCAGAGGTGGTGTGAGGAGGGGGATGAGAAGTCAGTGTCCCTCGTGGAGCTGGAAAAGGAAAACAGAGTGGAAGCATTCAGAGTAGCTGTAACAAGAGTTGAGGGGCAGCCTGCTGCTTTGATGGATGCTTGGAGTACTGCCCTCCAGACAGAAGCCGCTATTTGAAATTTGTCCTATGACTTTGTAGCTAGTATGTGATCTCATGCTCACTCACCTGCTTGGAGCGTTTTACAATGCTAGGGTTGCAAATGTTTGATACTACTTTCCACTTCCTGGCTATTTCTAAGAATGTGACACCTTCCCGTGTTGATGTCCTCGCTGGAGATTGGTAGCAATTCCTGTTACACTGCAAAAGCTTTGTGGGTTGTGCTTTTGGCTTTAGGTGTGGCTAATTTTTTAATGGAAATACGAGACTGCTACACAGATATCCAGTGATGGAGTTCTCTACCAGGTGGAACATGGTTTTCCAAGGCTTAAGAGAAAGCACTGATGAGACTTGTCGTAATAAGAAAGCACTAACTGAAGAAGGAGATGGGTAAATGTTTGCTAATGTATGAAATCAAAATTAGTATTTGTATAGAAAGCATCTAGATGAACTAAAGCAGAACACATAGCCACTACAGTCAGCAGTCTTGCAGGGTTTCAGAGAAGATTAGATGTTTGATAGTTGATAAGAAAATCTGTAGTGTCTGTATAGATATGTAAAATCATGTATGCATTATAAGATCACAATGCACGTGGATTCTCTTATTTTGTTATTTATATTATAATTAGTTAAATGTCCGTCCGCTTCAAGACATCTGGGATTGGGAGTAACGTTCTGTAATAACCAGAAGCACTGTAATGAGCACTTAGAATGCCATTGAGAGTGTCCTGGCACCTTCCTTTGAAGCTGTCAATACGGTTGCTGATTGCAGGATGCTATGTCTGGAGTCTTGTTCAGTCTGCTAGTTCTTATAGAATTTTTTCAATTATCATATGGAATATGAACCCCATGATAAAACTTCCATAGCATTTTGTAGCATTGTTCAGTCCTCTCCCTGTCACCAAGCATGAGAAGACTTTTTAATCTGGTAAATTCTTAAAGTTCTTGTTAATAGAAATAGTTTTCTTTGGAAATACGATTTTTTTCCATGTTCATTATACTCTGGGGGAGAGCAAAGGCAATGAAGTTATTCTAGCTCTGATGAATACAATAGTGCTGTGGACCACAGGACAGTGGGGTTGAGGCTTTCCTTAGACCAAATCTGCTTGGGGAAAGAAGAGAACATCTCTATAGGATGATTTAATTGTACAGCGGGGGAAGAGTAAGGAGGCAAAAGGCACATGAAAGAAGTGATGGGAATAGATTAAGAGGAGGAATGAGAGTGTGAGGGCTTGAAAGGCAATGAGGAAGGTGTTAAGTCTGTGCTTTCAGCAAATTAAAGAAAAGATGAAGCCAAGCAAGAAGGAAAAAATGCAATCCCAAACAAGTGAAGGTAAATGAGAGAAAGGATTGAAGACAAGTATTGAAGGACAATACAAAACGCAGGAGCAAAAAAGGAAAGATCACATGGAAAGGAAAGGAAATAAACCTAACCTTGACATAAGTGAAATATTAACCAGACAGACAAGGAAGAAAAGTGGTTGTTGGAGAAAGGGGAAAGGTCAAAGGATTCATCTCACCCGACCACTGACATCTGCAGTGCAGTCGTTTAAATGAGAGCTGCCTGTCTAGAGTTGTTTGCTGTCATTGGAGAGAAATAAGCTTGTTTAGGGTGCAGTTCAGTTGGCGTGGCTTAGGTGGCCTCCTCAGGAGGAGGCTTCATTTTGCCCCGGAAATGCTTTTCACAGACTGAGAAGTAGATCTAAACCTGTAGTTGCAGTGTTTATAGCACAAGATGCCTGCATATGAAGCAAGATAATTATTCCCCTTAATAGGGAAGAAAAACAAGTGTTGTGGAACAAACTTCTATATGGCTTTGCAGAAATGAGCATGAAGAGTTCTGAATCAGCCCTGTAGATCAGCACACATTTGTTCTGGTGTTGTATGACATACAAGCACATCTGATGCAGCATCCATTTGGCCCAGTATTCTGTATGCTAAGTGCCGGTGGGATGAGTATAGGAGACATCCTGTTCACCCTGTGAAAGCCCTTGGTCTTCCAGAGCTGGACCTGCATCCCAAAACTATCATTGTTAAGTCACCACTGTACTATCTTCCATGAGTTTTTCTGATCCCACTGGGAATCAGTTTATACTTCCACTACGTAAGGCATGTCCTGGTTTAACTGCATGCTGTGTATTAAAAAATAGTTTTAGAAAAAGCCTTCCTTTGGATTCCTTTAAAAGCATGTCTCTTTGGCCTAAAGTTTCTAAAGTAAAATACATTCAACTATCTTCAGTGCCACCCCTTCAGATGCGTGTCTGATGTTTTTTATCCCTGCTGGAGAAATGTGCACAGTTGATAGATTCATATATCCATTTGCTTGGCAGAGAGATCCCTTTCCTTTAGCATCCTAATATTTTACTGGCTGAATGCTAAATCCCTTGAATTTGCTGTGTTCCTGTTGTTGTTTAGTTTCAGATGTAATTTTTCTAATCATAAGAGTGTGCTGCCAAAACTAGCCTTTGTTTGAATGTTTAGAAATGTGCAGCACTGCATGTTTTATCCATGTGTCAGCTTGGAAAGCTGCCAGGCTCATCATTCATGAAGGGGCTTCTGAGTATTTCGTATACTTAGGGCTGTATTCCGTGTTCTGTGACGCTAGTGGATATTTTCCTATTGACTTCAGTGACAACAGCACTGGGTTAGAAGGAAGCAAAACACTTGCAGATGCTGGAACTGTGCTTTTAAATAAGTGACTTAAAGTTATCAGAAGATCCCTCAAGTCAGTCAGTGTTGGCATTTCCTGTTTGTTTTCCCTTCCAGGAGAAGAAGATTTTTCAGATTCCCTGGATGCATGCTGCAAGACATGGGTGGGACGTTGAAAAAGATGCTCCCTTATTTAGAAACTGGGCAATTCACACAGGTATTGGAACCCTCTTTCTGTAGGACAGATTTTCACATTGTTTTCCCTTTAAAGTTACATTTTCATTCTTGTCTTTTCTTGTACTCACACAGAAAGTGAATCTAAGTTTCTAGATTTGTGGGAGGCTAAGTGCTTTTTTCAAGGTGTGCAATACTCTCCAGCTTTATTGAAGTGCCATAACTCAGTTGCATTGAGGAACACGGTAAAACTTAGTTGATTTAAATGTTAACAAAATTGTCAGTCAGCGAGCACACTCAGCACTTTGTAGACTCGGGCCCTTGAGCTTTATATGCCTTTTTATGGATTTGATCCAGGCATAGTAAAGGTAAATGCTGTGCAAGCTTTTCCACATTGTTGTGCAGTCACATCTGAGCTGCAGTGTCCTGGGGCTTTTTTTGAGCAGAAACTGTTCATCGTGTGGTCTAGAAATGTGCATGGGAATAAGATCACAACACTGTCTTGCATCCTCATCTATTGTGTAAATGTTTGTCATGGGAACCGAAGGCTGACAACTTGACCTACACTGTTAACCTACACTGTTATTAATTTGCCTTAGGTTCTCAGTTGCAAGTCGTCTGTGCCTAACTTTCTTTTCTTGCTTAGGAAAATACCAGTCAGGAGTAGATAAACCCGATCCAAAGACATGGAAGGCAAACTTCCGTTGTGCTATGAACTCTCTGCCTGACATAGAAGAAGTAAAGGACAAAAGTATAAAGAAAGGAAACAATGCCTTCAGGGTATACCGGATGCTGCCGTTATCTGAAAGACCTTCCAAAAAAGGTAGAGGGGAGAGTTTGTCGACATGAAAATGGTGGTGGGGACATTGTTATTATTGTGGGGCCTGCAAAATGTGCCAGTTCTACTTTTGTGTGAAGCTGAACATTTTTATCCTGATATTCCCCAGAACTTCCTAACAGCTGTATGAAAAATGGGCTACGTTCAGTTAGTTTCCCTGAGCTGTAACCTGTCCCACTGTGGTAAGATTCCTCTCATAGCTCTGAGAACTAGAAAAGTTCATCATGAAAGCTGAGATTCTGTAGATGGGGGCTGTATCAGGAAAGGGTTCTGTAGCAGTTATTATAAAACTCTTGACATATTTTGGGCCCTGTATATATTCTCACATGCCCTTTCTGTGTGGCTAAATTTATGTGTGAGTGAGAGCAAAAGAATTTGGCTGCAAACATTTCTAATTCTCAGTGCTATCTTGTATTAGAGAGATTGGAGAAATTCCTGGGGCATGTCTGTGCAAACAGTGGGGTAGAGCTGAGCTTGCAGTAGCATGTCTGAGCTTCCACATCAGGGTCTGTCAGGTCAGAGCAGGGCAGCAACACGAGGGTCTGCCAAGGCACATGACATTGTGTGAAGGTTGTAAGCTCTGTGATTCTCAAGTCACCATGATTGCATAAAACACTTGTGCATGAATTATAATACACCACCCCCCTCAGATTACAACTGTTCACAAAAATATTTGTTGAAGTTTATTGTGATCTCTTTTCATGTTAAATCAATGAACAGTCTGCCTTTTTTTTTATAGCTGCAGTGAGAGTGTCACAAATGTGATGAGACATACATTTAGCTTTTTCCCCTTTTAAATATTTCCCCCCCCCCTTCTTTTTTTTACAGGATTGCTGCTTAGTTTGTCATTCTTCCACATTTTTCACCTTGATTTCCTCAGTCCTATCATAGTTCTTTTTTTGTAGCCCTTTAAAAACAAACCACAAAGCCAGAATGTTCAAGGTGAATTTTTGACTGCCCAGGCCTTAGGGGATTTAAAATCAAGCAAAGTGTGTTCTCACTTTCCCAGGAGGTGCTGCCATTTTGAGGCACCTTTTGGGGCTATTTGCTGGTGAATATACAAAGTGTGAAGGATAACTCGCAGTACACAGGACTTTAAGAAATCTTCCTCTGTTGTTGCAGGAAAAAAACAGAAGCCTGAAAAGGATGACAAATTCAAACAAATTAAGGTAAGAAGTGGCTGTTTAATAGTGCAGAGCTTGTGAAAACAATCTGTTGCAAATTTTTTTAATAGCCCCAATAGTTTATTGTGGCGGATATTTGCAAATCTCTCATGCTTGTGGCTTGGTTAAGTAGCTACAGTTACATGGGATGTTTGGGTTCTTTTTAAACGTGAAGGCGGTTAAAGCCATGACTGACGTCATCAGTTGACACAGCCCTTGTGTTACAATGCCTGGAGGTTGGAAAACTGGCAGCCGCAGCAATACATTTGCCTTTTGTTTGTCTGTGTAAGTAGAAATACAGTAATTATGGAAGGAATGCTTCTGAACAATGGAGCTACCTTTTGGAGCAATTAATTGCTGTGTGTAAGGCATTGGAAATGCATTTTCTTTTAGGCAAAGGAGAGTTCTTCCAGAGCTGCTGCTTCTGTTCCTATTCTGTCAGTTAGAAGACCTCAGGTGTAAAGCTCCTGGTGTAAAGTCACTGCTGGAGATTCCTGCTTGTTCAGAGCATGGACCCAGACTGACGTTACCTTTCCCTACAAAGCATGGTGTTTTCTAGCTTTCTTACTTCTGATGAGCGCTTCTACTAGGTGTTCAGTATTACGCACAGGCAAGATTTCGTCTGCCTTATATTTTTGCAAAGGTTTGCTTTCAGCCTTCAGTAAAGTTGCTCTCTTTGAGTTGCACCTAGCAGCTGTGTTTGCTGCAGAAGGGCATGTCAGAATCCTGCGATTTTTAAATTGCTTTGAAGGAACCGCTTTTTAACCATCCTACCTGGGTCATGCAGCCACATGTGCTTGTTATAACATGACTGATGGTAGCCTGTGTTTGGCAGGAGCCAGTAAACTCCTTTGGTCAGAGCAGAGCAGTGTGTGGTGCCTGCTAAAGCTGACAGTAGCAGTTTGCTAATTCCCCTCCTTCATAATCTTACTTTCAATTGAAATATAATATTAAATGCATTAAAAGCTGTAGAGGTGCTTGAATGATCTTGTCCTCTTCATTCAGATTAATCTCGCAAATAGTCATTGCTGAGGGAGTCCCAGTGATGCCTGGCAGATTAGTACATGTGGCATTACACCTGGGAGTAGGTACTGGCGGGGTGATGCTCACAGCTTTTGGAAAGACTTTCCTCCTGCTTGGTTGCCCTGAGCTGCACAGAAGCATTAGCTAGGTGATGCGGGAGCAGTGAGCTGAGCTGGCCATGCCTCCAGCACAGACAGTTACTAGTGATACCTATTACAAGCCTACAGCTCACCAGCCTGTGACTGTGGTATGGCCACTTGGCTCTTGTGGGCTTTGAGCTGGGGCCAGGTAGTATTCCTGTCTGTTTCCCCTTATTCTGACAAAGGTGTACACGGGCTGGCTTCCAGATATGCCTGGATTTTAAAGCAGGGGCTCCTTCCCTGCTCAGCTACAGTTAGACTGACTATTGAATGTTGAAAGCTTTAATAGTGGAGAAGGGTGGTGGATAAACTAATGCAAATGCACATTTCTGAGCATTAAAAGCTGCTTATAATTGCTTTGCTTGGTGATGTGAATTCCTGAGATCCAAATTGTGTGTTTTGCATTGAATGTCTTGCAGTTACTGTAAAAACCTCTCTTTAGTGGAGCTGAGTGGGATTCTGCTCCATGATCTGCCTGGTAAACTGCCATGGGGCAATATCAGCAGAGGGAGAAGATGAGGATCCAAGTACAGATCTGCAAAGGGACTTGAGCATAGCAAGAGTCTCATGTTGAGCTCCCGCATTGCCATTGGTGCACCCTGTGTGCACCCACAGCAACAGTGGTAAGGGTGAGGAGCCCTGCCAGACCTTGCTGAGCTTGAGCAGCATGCTTGGAGTGCTCCCTGCTTGTCCCCGTGGATGTGAGAGACCTGGGTCTTACCAAATCCCTGCTCTGCATTAGGCAGCGGGGGCTGCAAGCATGTTTCCTGCCTCACAAATGTCTCTTTACCACTGGGCTTCTGGGCAAATGGTGTCTCTCCATTGAAAGAATGAGTTCTTGACAATGGGAAAAAGACGTAAATGTCTAAATAGCCTAGATAAAAATAAGCTCTTTGAAACATTTCAAAGGAATGAGCTGCCTGCCTTATCCTAGATGTATCCTTTTGACTATGCATGTAGCTCCCTATTGAGACATTTTTCAACTCTGACACCTTTCCTCATGTATTTAGCTTAGGCTAGGCATCTGGACACTGAAAATGTAGGTAATTTAACACCAGCTGTGACAGCGTCCAAGCCTCTTTGCGGATCTGGCGTCATCACCCAAGTTCCAAGATGCATATTTGTTTCTGCAGCTCGAAAGGGGCTACTGAATAAACTTCACGGAAACCAAGCCTCAGCAAAGCTGAGCAAAGTTCTGCATGTGCAGCATTCCTATGGGGCAGCTGTATTTACTGGGGCATTGCACAACACCAGAGGCTCAGGGCTGCAGCATACAGCCCTAGCTGTCTCTTCAGTTGTGATCCTCAGTGAATCAATTGCAGCTAATTCTATCTTTTCCAGCTCTCCAGGTCTTTGACCTGTGGGTCAACACAGCTGGTGCAGCTCCTCAAATACCTAGTTGCCATTAATACTAGCTTTGCACATTTGTGATTTGCAGAAGGGCCTTGGGAGACTGGGCATGTGTTTGCCTCACTTGATGGCTGGGAAGGTGCAAACTTGTGTCGAAGTGACAGCTCATTTTGAGAGGATCACACTCACAGCATGTGGCATCCAGAAAGGCCTGTCATGCTGTCCGCAGTTTTTTTTTCCCTGTGATAACAGTTCATAATGGTTAGTACTGTGAAGGGCTGGCACCACAAGTCCTGCGGCTCACATTTGCCCTTCTCTTGCTGAAATGCTTTAAAGCAGTGAAAATGAGCATGGTGTGGCATCACATCCAACTGGCAGCCCTGCACCTTTCTGTGGGTGTCTCTGGGTCAGCAGCAAGGTAAAACTTGCCTTGTAGGGCTGGCATAGCTGGACCAGGGTAAGAGAAGACTTTAGACTTTGTAACCGATAACCCTGTAAGGGAGCCAGTACCAGGGAGGAAGTTGGACCTGTAGATAATTCTTGAGATGTGTTTATAGATCTTTAAAGAAAACCTGAGTTTGTGGAATTAAACATTTTGGTGTCTATTCTGGAGGGGTTCTTTTAGATTCCTGCTCGAGTGTACCAGATCTACAGAGATGTATCTTGTAGACAGCTCAGTCTATGTAGAACAGGTGGTGTTTTCCCAACGCTATTGCCCTGTGGTAATGTTTATGATGCAATCTAAAAGGCTGTGTTTAGTGTAAACACTTTGGTTTGCTTTTAGGCTTGCTGCAGAGAAAAATTAAGGTTAGGATTTAGTAATTGCTGTACAGAAGCTTTCAGTAAGAGATACAGCGTGTTTGGAAGGGAATGAGGATGAATATTAAACAGAGCATCATTTTAAAGCAATGTTTCTTCCTTGTTTGTTGCAAATGTTAATCTCTTGTAGTAAATAGCACATTGATTTCTTGCTCTCTGAAGGCTCACTCTTAATCTGAACATTAAAAATAGCTTTCATCTCAAAGCAGAAGGTTTGGAAATGAGTAGACTGGCTTCTTCTCAGAGAACCAAAATAGTCATTCTAAGACCGTGTCTAGCAGAGAGCAGGAGGTATAATGGCAGGCAGAAGCAATATGATTTATTACTGGCACAGAACAAAGAGATGAACTGAGTCCAGGCTCCTAAAATAAATCAAACCTGACCCAACTGTACTGTTTTCATTCTAGCAAGAGCCAGTTGAATCATCTTTTGGGATTAATGGGTTAAATGACGTCACTTCTGACTATTTGCTGTCCTCCAGTATAAAAAATGAAGTTGACAGTACAGTGAACTTTGTAGGTAAGTACTTCTATGCTTTTCTTACATGCTAAGCATACAGGTGACTTCAGAACTCTTTTGACTCTGCCAGACTCAGCTGCCATCAGCATTTTGCACTTTGGAGAAGGTTGTGCTTGCAGTCAAGTTGACCCATTTTTCACTAGCCTGAGCCACATGAGGTCCTGGTTGCAGGTCAGCCCCACCATCTTGCAGAGACAGCAGCACTGTAGCGGTGTGGTGGTTCCCCTCCAGAGTAAAACATTTATAGACATGCTCAGGTGGCTTCTCCTGACATGAACCTATTCCACAGGGTAGTCCTCAGCTATGAGAAGACTGTAGCCAATGTCATGTGGGAGTTAAGCTGTAGTGAGCTTGTGGTTTCCCATTGCTCAGAGCAAAGGTTTGTATAGGGTACTGTTTCATTTGGGAGATTAAACCTGCAGGCAAGAGTGAGGGATTTGTTTTTTTTTTTTTACTGGAACCTCAGTAGCAGAGTTAATTTTTAATGTCACTGAGCTAACAACAAGGATCAGTGAAGACTGCATTTAGAAACTGGTACATTAGGAATTAGCTGTCATCTCAGCATATGAATAATTGGTTCTCAGTAGAATTAATTGGGCTGTTTTTTGACAGCTCTTTTTGGTTGAGGTTGTCACAGCAGTGAGGGCTCATAAAAATGTGACCCATATACCATTTTTACTAGAATTACACTTTTATATATGACGAACAAGTGTTTGAAAGATATGTTAGTCTTCTGCTTGTAGAGATGGCAGAAATTATGTGCAGTGACTATTTTTGATCCCCATTTCGTAGGTTGCAAGGCTTTGCATAGTCATTCCCCTCAAGTACTTCTGTGGCTGAAGAGTTTGTGAGTAGTCTTCCTCTCTTTATGGCAGTTCATTTAATCATCTGTTGCTTTGTAAGAGTGTTAGAGCACAATTGTCACTTCGGCTGTCACAGAGTTTTATAACTTGAAGGGATAGCACTATAGTGCTATTAGTGCTTCCTGTTTACTGACTGACTCATTAAGAAATCTGAAACACCCCCAAGGCCACTATGCAGTCGCAGGGAAGAAGTTTTGAACACTTTTGCTTTATTTTACAGTCTTAAAGTCAAACAAACATCATTTAAAAGTAGTCTTTGGAAAATACCTGGTGTTCCCCAAAACCCACTAACATCATACAGTCATTATGCTGCAGACACCTTGGTTTTCTACAGTACAGTGAATCCCAAACTCCTGTATGATTTTATGACGAGATGAATGCATGTTGCACCTTAGGAGATCTCAGCAACAGTTTACAGGGCAGGACTCATAGTAGCAACATCAACATCTGAGAGGTCTGTTGTGGAAACCAAGCAAGAGATTCAGAATAACAGAACTGAATTTGCATCTTGAGGGCATTGTTTTTCCTCTGGACTCAGAGAGTCCAGTTTCAGGGGCAGGACAGCAAGGCTTGGGTGGGTAAATGTCATCCACTGTTTAATGGCTTATGAAGTGTGCTGCTTATGCAGGCTGGAGAGAGAAGTCCTTATTTAGGATTGCAATTGGGATTTTAATGTAAATAGGGGAAAAGGGTAAAATAGATCTGTTCTGCAGAAAGGAGGGAAGACAACTGGATGAGAGGAGAGGCAAACAGCACCTGTAGTGTTTCTGACATACCTGCAGTTCATGGGAAGTTGCAGCGTATTGCCCAAATGAGCAGTAATTTTTGCTGTGCAAGTTATCTCTTGGGGTGGGTAAGAACTCGTCAGGTATTGAGGAGAAAGATAAAGCAGTGCAGATGGCTTGGTCATACCCTGACAGGGTTGCACAATATTGGTTTCACCCAGATAAAAATTCACTCTATGTATGTGCGCTCTTGCCCCTGCACCCCACTCAATAAAAGACTGATTGTTTCAGAACCAGGAAAGGTGAAATAGAGTTGAAATAAAACGTCTGGAACAAAATCCCAGTAATTGTAGTGATTCAACTTTAAAAAAAAGCAACTCTCCAGTATTTATGTGATTTTCTTTATGCTGGAATTGTATCATAAAATACATGCCTAGGTTTGGGGGATTTTCTAGTGGTTACAAGGCAGTTCACAAAGTAAAATAATAGGCAGCTTTCCCCTGGGAGAAAAGCTTGTCACTTTTGAAAAGTTGTGTTCTAGCCTTGTCAAATGATAGAAGGCAGGAATGATTGTGTGTATATACATGTGCATTCATGTATATGTATCTTAGTTCATCCAGGAGCAGATGCTATCTTTTGACTTTTTAAAAATTAATAATTAGAGTACTTGTATTACTTAACAGAAGAATTTCAAGGTTCACTGGGTTTCATTGCCTGCGTTTTTCCAATCATGGGTTTAGAGAAAAATGTATTGTCTGAATTTCTAACAACACAGCACCATGTTTATACAGAGTTTATTTGTATGAAGATCGCTCTTTTTGAAGTTTTATGCTCCAGTGAAAAAATATCTATAGTCCCTCCCTTTCTCTTGAACAACTGTGGATTCAGGTTCGCCATCCTCTGAGATGGCTCCACCACCATGCAGTCTTCTGACCTAATAGTGACTTTCTGCTCTGTGCTGGATTAATGCAGTTGTCATGTGTTCGTATTGCTGGGGCTAATGGGGGAGTTGTACAAGACAGAGGAAATAGTCTAAAGCAGCTCCAGAGAAGTGAGATTCTGGATTTTGCTACTCTTTTACTCAGTAGCTTCTTGGTACCTTGGATTATTCCCGTTTCAGAAAGGTGTTGTGTACCACAATTAATGTCTGCAAAGTACTTCAGGGCACTTGCAAATCATCCATGGTGCCTTCACTTTGTAGAAATTAATTATGTTCCTTTGGTATTAAATAGCAGGAACCTGGGGGAATAAGAAAACCCTCTCTTAATAACTAACCAGACTGTAGCTTTCTGTCACAGACCATGGGGATTGCAGACTACAGGTACAACTGTCTTTCCACATACTATCAGTGGTATTGCAAGGATGAGTGAAAATAATAATCTAATTGGAGGAGAAAATTTTCACAGATCCATGTCATGCATAAGTCAGAGTCATGTTTTAGATGACCATGTGGCCAGCTTTTGCATGCCATTTCTGATCTTGTGGTGCATAATTTACACGAGAGCAGTATCCAGAGGCCATGGGATGTTGGCAGCTTGCTTGGTGAGGATGCTTTCCCAGATCAGGAGAGATTGCTGTGGTCCGTATGTCCTGGTGAGACCACATTTATGGGTGGAGGAGGAGTGTGGCTGTGGTCTTCCTTGCAAAAGCTTTTGGATAGCTGGAATGCCAAGGAGGGCTCAAGGGTGTTATGTGTGAGAGCCAGGGGAGAGCTGGGCATTTTCAGTCATCACAAGTCAGGAAACAGAGGTCTCTGAAGGTGATAGAAACTAAGTCAGTTACATGAGTTTCCTTTAAAAGTGCCATTGAAAGCAGGTGATGGGCATGGAAGAGAGTGCTGAGACAAAATTGAACTCACTCACATACCAAGTGTTCTCCAAGGACAGACTCTTAGAGATCCAGCGGGATTGAGGTGTGATGAGTAATCAATTTTTATTTCTAACCCTGAGTTGTAGGACAGCCTCACCTTGATGGCAGCAGCGAGGAGCAGGTGATAGTTGCCAATCCTCCTGATGTCTGCCAGGTAGTAGAAGTGACAACAGAAAGTGATGAGCAGCCCCTCAGCATGAGCCAGCTGTACCCCCTACAGATCTCCCCTGTCTCCTCCTATGCAGGTAAGCATTCTAGCATTTCTTTACACTCTTTTTTGTCTGGAAGACACTGAGTAAAAGGAGGCTCTTCCAGGGTAGAAATATATATTCATCCACCTTCTGCATTTTTAATGCAACTCAAAAACTCACAGTCCTCATTCCACCTGGGGAAACAACTCTGCACATCTGAGGTGGGAAATGTAAGCTGCAGATTTTAGCCTGTGACTAATGGTAAAAGAACCTTTTCAGATGTAATGCAGAGAGGTCTTCTCATCTTTTATTAGAGGGACGTTTTCAGTGGTACAAATTATGTGCTGCAGATATAGTGTGCTCCCTTTGCCCCTGACTTACTAAGGATTAAAGGTCTTCTCTGCCTTTCTTCTGCCTGTTTCCTCAGTGCTACCGCAGTGGACACAGAGTGCTGAGGGCTGCACTAATGTTGTATAATGTAGCCATGGAGCTGAGGCCCTGGGGGAGTAGATCTGTCGTGTTACGAGTAGTCTGTAGACTAGAACAGCCATGTAGTGGCTGATAACAAGTGGTCCTGAGAGCAGCAGAGCTGTGGACATCTGGCTTCCAACATCTGCCTCCTTCTGGGTTCACTGATATCTAAAAAGGGGTGAGATAACAAGCTTTCCCCTTGCACTGCTCCCAGTCAGGAGGTGCTAATGGTTTCTCTTTTTTTGCCCAGGGCCCCTTATTTTCATTAAACTGGTAGGAAATTCAGAGCCTTTGGCACTCATTTATCCCTTATCCAAGTCCAACAGTATGTTCAGAAGTTGTAAGGGCAGAACAGGCATAAATGCACATGTGGACTATATAGAGTCTCTGCAATCATATAAGCCTTATTTCCGTAGAAAGCAGGACAAAGCCACATTTAAAAGTATAAGTTGTTTCAGATCCAACTTGTCCTTCCTTTTTTAACATGTTGCTAACTTGCAAACCTCAGGAGACAGGGTAGAAATACAAACGTCGTATTTTTAAGCAAACTTAAGTATTAATTGTTCCCCAGGCAATTTACTATTTTACACATGGTTTTGCCTTTGACTCATTAGGCTGAAATTACTTCCAGATACATTTTATAAATTACATATTTATCAATTTTTATCTTTGGGTCCGAGTGAATAATGTTATGTTCTTTTGAATAGCCTCCAATGTTAGTCTCACACATGTTAATAAACCATTATGCCTCCCAGTGTGTTTAGTCTGTAATGGCCAAAGCATTTAGAAGAGCTTTGCAAAGTGTAAGGCAGGGAATGAGGGTGCTTTGACTTATTAGCAGCTGGGAGGGGGGGCCTTGTGGAAGTCATGGTATTTGCTTGGGCTGGGATGATAGAGAAGGGTGGTCTGGTGACAGGAGAACCACCCTGATATGAGCAAATCATGAGCTACCTCCCCTAAAGTCAATGCAGCAAGCCTGCATAAGGAAAATGAGACATGGATGAAGTACTTCTGCTATCCTCTTATGTTGTCTTAGTATCCTGGTGACCTTCGGCTGGCCTAACCTATACCAGGACCTGCTAGCCCATAACTCGGTTAACACTGAGATGATTTCAAGCCACTGACATACTTCTGAATGCATCTCAAGGCAGTTCTTGTTGATCCTGGTTACTCTAGCTAGAGGCCAGTAAGAAGTGGAGTACTGCAAGGGTCAGTCCTCGGCCAAGTCCTGTTTCATGTATCAGTGAGCAGAAGAGGTGTTGGGGTACACAGTTGTGAAGTTTACAGGTGATACCAAAGAGGGGACAACAGTCATTATGCTTGAGGGCAAGGCCACCATCAGAGACCTGGAGGAACTGCAGGAACGGACCAGCAGAAACCTTACCAAATTCAGCAAGGACAGATGCCAAGTCCTATACCTGGGAGGGAAGAGACACTTGCAGTAGTAGAGGCTGGAGCTGATGGGATGGAGAGCAGATCTGCACAAGGTGGGTGGGCAGTGAGCCGAACGTGAGACAGTAGAGCACCCTAGCCACAGAGAAGGCTACCAACTTTCAGGAGCATGGCCAGGGAAGTGATTAGCCCCCTCTGTTCAGCAGTAGTTACGTTACTTTCGGGTTGGGTCCAGTCTTGAGCCTCCCAGTCCAAGAAAGACACAAACAAAGGGGAGAGAGTGCAGGGAAGGGCTACCAGATGATAAAGGGCTGGAACTCCCTCTGTGAGGAGATACTGAGGGACTGAGGCTTGTTCATCCGGAGAAGAAATGGTTTTGAAGACCTCATAGCAGCCTGCCCCTACCTTCAGGGATGTTATTGAGAAGATAGAGTCAGGCTCTTTACAGTGGTGTGTGGTGGGATGATGAGGCGTAGCAGGAATAAACTGAAGCAAAAGAACTTGGTCCAGCTGGATACAAGAAAAAAATGTCACTTTTTTCAGCACAAGCACTGACAGGCAGTGGAGCAGGATGCCCAGGGAGGCTGTGCTGCCTCCATCCTTAGTGGTTTTGAAGACCTGATTGGATAAGGTTACAAATAACCCAACCCTGTCCTATAGCTGGCCCTGCTTTGAGCAACAGGTTGAGCTATAGATTTCCTGAGGTCCCTTCCAGCCCAAATTGTTCTGTGAACCTTTATTTCTGAAGCATGCATTTGTCCTTGAAGCAGGAGAGAAGACAGGGGTCTATGGTTTCTTAGAACCCTGAAACTTACAGGACATCTTGTGACTATTTCTGGCTTTGTCTTGTTCCACACAAACCCTTGTGAGAACAACAGGAGGCTCATGGTTTTGCTGGGTTGAGCTGCCTGCTCTGTCAGGTGCTACTGCTGAATGGGAGGAAAGAGTATGACCATAGCAGCTGTGCTGGAACAGTTAGCTTAGCTCTTCTGAAATGACAATAACAAAAAGTAGTCTGAGGTTTCAGCTGTCCTGCATAAATCTGTTTTATTTCAAAACCACCTCTAGCTCCTTTCTGAGGTTACTCAGGCAAATGGTGTGAGTGGCCCTTGTGAGTTTTCTCATATTTCTGCTGATGTCTGTGAAAGTCATTTTTTTAGTACCAGGGCTGTTGTCAGCCTCCTCTTGTGTTTGACACTGATTCAAATAATCTTTGTGATTGAAATAACCTAACTTTCCATGCCCGAGTGATTAGTTTCCCTGGCTTTGCTAACTGTAGTGCTATCTCTTGCTCAGCATTTTGTTATGTATAAACACCAAGCATAGATTCCTTTTCAGCTGCATCACTCTTTTTTTGTTGCCACATGTTTCTTCATGTCAAGGAATATCTTTTTTTGTCTGTAAGTGGATTCCTTCTATTGATTCTATCTCTGGGGCCATTTTTTCTTTACATGGATTAATTTCTGCCTCTCCTCTCCCCAGTATAGTTTACTTAGCCAGATTAATCACATTGGCACATCTCTCTTTACCTGGATCAGTGAGTGAGAAGCCCTGTAGAGTGTTAACTTCACAGGACTTCACAGTTAGATTCAACATTTCAGACTGCTCCTTTGCATGCTGCAGCAGAGACTCTGGTGTAGGGGAGGTACTGGCTTTGGAAGTCATAGTCTGGAGCAGCTTGCTACCTCACCTCAGAAGGACTGGATGCAGTTTAGACCCTGAGGTCTGACTATTGATTTACAACCCTCTGCCTAAACCTAATGCTTAGCCTGAGAGAACAGCAAGGCACTGCCAGTGTCCCTGAAGATGTGGAGGGGCACAGTCCACGGTAGTCTGTGCACCCCTAGCACTTATGTCCAGTGCACAGCATCAGGTTGCTCTCTGGGAGGGCAGGATCATGGTTTATGGTCACAAGGATGCAGGGGCTGTGCAAAGCAGTCTGCATGGGCTAAAATGCATAATGCAGAATGGAGAGTAGAAAATGGGACTTCAGAGCTTCATTGCCTGCTACAGTTACTCATCACATTATTCCATCAACCTTGTAATTTCTGTGTTCCTTTTGGCTTAAGGTGTGGATAAGCCCTCTCTGTTCAGCCATGGTGCGGCTTTTTCAAATGCTCTGGGTAGCCTGATACATGCCTAGGAAACAGGACACATGGGTACAGAACCCCGTGAGCTGAAGGGGACCTGCAGTCCAAGCCTCCACTTTCCTGGGTGAGGGTCTGGGCACTGGGCAGCTGTGCTGAAGGCAGCAGCCATTGCTTCAAACTGGTTCTGAAAAGAGGGGTTTGTGCCCTGTCTCAGAGGCCCAGAGCCCTTGGGCCAGGAGCCTGACTCTCAGGCACTGGGAGACCTGTGTTCAGACGCACATGGGCTTGAAAATACAGTCAGAATTCCTGGATTTCAGGCTCCTCTGCAAGTGAGGGATACAGCATCAGGGGAATGGCTATCCTGCTGAAGCTGTGTGCTCCTGTGTTTGTGCTCTGGTTGAAGTGAGGACGGTGAAGGAGGCCTTGTACAGTGGAGGAAGGTGATGGGGCTGGAGAAAGCAGCATTTCTTCTTGCTTGAGTGGTGGGTGAAAGGTTGAGAAATAAGATGGGGGGGGGCAGGCATGGGTGGCAGAAGTGAAATGAGAGCAAAGTAATGAAGCACCAGAAGTCACAACAAGCCCTTGAGGCGGCAGGCTGAGATAACAGTTCATGAAACAAAAACATGCTTATCTCCTCTGGGATGGAGTTGTTGCTGGTTTTGAAGGGAGATAAAATAAGGATTTGGACAGAACTTTGCTCTTTGCCAGGCCTGAAGCAGGAAGAGGGGCCATCCTTGCTTGCCAGAGGCTCTTCCTTCTGCTCAGAATGCACAAATCTACTTCATCCCTCTCCATTGCTGTCTTGTCCACGGTATAGCCATGCAAACTGTGATAACCATGTAAATTTACCTCAGTTGTTCAGTGCAGCTGTGCTGTCTAGCCCTTGGATCTCTATTGTGAACCGTTTTTTTCTGGTTGTTTGACTTGACTCTGCTTGCTTCTACTTGTTGGAAATGGATCAGATCTCTTGAGCTGGATTTTGCTACTGCAGATAGAATAGTGCAAGTTTCATTTTTGGTTTTGTTTTGTTTGACAGAAAGCGAAACAACGGATAGTGTTCCAAGTGATGAAGAAAGTGCAGAGGTAAGAGTTTTCTGGGATTTTAGCACCTTGGAGCAATGTCTCAAGAACAATGTCCTGGGATATTCTTCCCCCTCCTAATAGCTGGGGAAGAAAAACAAGCCAGGAAGATTCAAGGGAGACAGACATTTTGATGACTGTCACAGAATGAATCTGTACAATTTCTTTCCTCCTCATCTGTCCAAACTACAGGGAGATTAATTTGCATCATAAGATGTTCTGGAGAGCCATCAATAGTCCCAGCTAGTTTGTTAATATGATGCACTGACATTGCTGGGTAGTGAGCATTTCATCTTGGTTGAAACCATGCTCACTTTGTTTTCCTTAAGTGGCTCCTGAACTCTTACAGTTGGAGTAAATGCTTACACGTATAATAGAAATGCAGCTTGAATGTTTGAGATATGTGAGGCAAAAAACATTCCTGAGCACTCATTTGGGTATTGCTGGGTGAAAGCAATCAGTGGAACAAGATCCTTTGCAACACCAGAACTTGCCTTTTTCTTCTGAGGCTGATATCAAGTGACCGGACCTGCTGATCTCCATGAGTACTCCCCTGAGGGCACTTAGAAGCCCTGTGCTGCAGCTGCATTTTTGCAGGAGGGCTCTTGCAGATCTCTCTCCTGCTGTGCCCTCAGAAAGCCCCTGAACTCTTGGAGAAGTGCAGGTTGTGTGCAGCTGTGTAACAATACAGCTGACCTTCTTGCTTTGTCTCTTGTGCCTTGGTTAGGGTGAAGACCATATGTAGACTGCCAGTAATGACTCCCCAAACCTCATCTGACAGAACATGCCATTGTGGCATATGTGATGGGGAAAGGACTGGAGGCACATCTTTCCTTGGTGACCCTCTGCCTGTGGTAGGGGACACACCATCAAGTGACAGTGATTTTCCTGGCAGCTTCGCCAAACTGTGTTGACAATTTGGGTGGTGTTGCTTGAGAGGTCTTGGATTTCTGTTGCCTGCCTGTTGGCAAGGGCATGCTGTCTCTGGTAATGAACGAGACACTTTTGTTTGAAGTGTTTGGTCATCCATGTCTATTTTTGTGTCCAGCATACTGGGAGTAAGGCCTTTATTTTCCATCAGAAGAGTGGGCAGAACCTCTTGAGTGCTGGCGAGCCACTAGGGTTTAAGCACACTTCAGAAAGGGAAGTGTCTGAGAGCAAAGGCATTCAAAGCCAGTGGCCGGAGGCTCTAAAAGCCTTATGCTTTTAGAGATGGGGTAATTCTTGTGCAATTTGTGAGTGTTTCTGTCTTCATCTTGTTACTCAGAGCACTTCTCAAAGTTGCATTTGCTCATGTAGTCTTCCCTCCTATTTCCCCCACTTTTCTAGGGACGACTTCATTGGCATAAGAGAAACATTGAAGGCAAACAGTATCTCAGCAATCTGGGAACGAGGAACACTTCTCATATGCTTCCGAGCATGGCGACTTTTGTAGCCAACAAGCCTGACCTCCAGGTCACCATCAAAGAAGAAAGCTGCCCACTGCCTTACAACAGCTCCTGGCCCCCTTTCCCAGACATCCCTCTGCAGCAAGTAGTGTCCACAGCCTCCACGAGCAGCAGCCGGCCAGACCGCGAGACACGGGCCAGCGTCATCAAGAAAACATCAGACATCACCCAGTCGAGAGTCAAGAGCTGCTAAGCCTTTGACAGTGTGATTTTTTTAGCTTTCTTTTGTTTGGTTTTGTATTTTATGTTTCTCTAGGTGAGGTTCATCCCTTGGCGCACACAAGACAAATCTAAGGTAAAACCTTGGCAATATAAAACATTGCTGTGTCCGACTCTGCTTGCCAGAGTGTTTTTAACTCAGGACTCCAGCCGTCAGTATGTACACCTGAACCCAGGTGGATTTCCAAGGTTGCTATGTAGGAAAACAACCCCAGAACTTTGGCTCACTCGCAGGTTCCAGTGTTTCATAAGAGGACCAACCGACCACAGGGGAAGTGGTGCTGCTGCGCTTCTTGCTGTCAAGGCTGTGATGGAACTGAAAGCCTCGGAATGGAAGAGAAAATGTGAACTAGCTGGAATATTTTTAAATAAAGAAAAATCTATTGTGAATATTGTACATAGTGCAGTACTAGCAACGTTGCAGTCTGCTTCTGCACCTTATTAAGAAAGCACTTACAAAAGGCCTTTTATTACCTTGCTCTACTTAATGGCACATTGAAGGTCCCTCCCCACCTGTATTCTTTTCCAAGGCTATTCTTGCTAAAGTGTCTTTAAAGAATAGAGGAAAGGAAAGGAAGTTAAAACTTCCCATGTGGATTTCATATGTTTTAAGACTGCTTTTATCATGTTTGTTTCTAATCTGCTATGCTTGAATGCCGCGTGGTACAATAGGAAAAAAGAAAAGAAACCTATTACAGAGATATTATGCAAATTCCCAGATTTAAAAAGGAAGAAGAAAAATAATTCTAACCAGAGCAAGCTTTTTTATTTTTTATACAGGGGAATATTTTATTCAAAGTAAAATTCTAAAGTGAATATAATTTTTTTTAATCTTTTCTACAGCAAATTTATAATTTTCAGATTCAGTCCTTGGTTATCAGCAGTTATTACATCCTTGTGGCACATTTCTTTTGTTTTTAATTTTGTAAAGGTGAAATAGCTTTTATGAGCTCATGTAGCAATCAGATTATCCTGTGGATTGATAATAAATATGGTATATAGTTAAATTTTTAATAATCCTCTTGTTGGTCTCTCTTTTTTTAATCTTTCAGAAGCCCAGATGGCATGGGTTTGACAGAGGAGTGAGACCCTCTTGGAGTGAGCAATAGTGTGAGCTGTCTTTACAACTTCTGGAGTACCCATCTAACAGGGTAGGAAGTGCTGTGCTCCAGGCAACTCAAGGCAGAAAAAGGAACTAGAGGTTAAAGGTGGTGGACTCAAATTTGGTTTCGCGTGCAGAGGCTGGGAATTGGGGTGCCTCTTCTGCTGTTATTCTGTGGCTGGGCTTTGAGCATGTCACTTCATGGAAGGAATCTTGTGAAAGTCCATCACCCACCCAACACACAGGCTCAGCTGTGCTTGCCCCATTCCTCATAGATCTCTGTTTAGCTTGCATACAGTTTCCTCGTCCAGAAAAATCTCTTTTTGCAGAGTTTCAGGCAATAACTCCTTATTAGTGGAACGAATCAGAGGTCAGATAAACTTTCCCTCAGGCTTTTCACATCTAGAGTGTGATGACAGATTGTGATTCCTCTGGGTTCATTGGGGAAAACTGTTGAGTATTTTATTGAGTGTGCAGTGGCTTGCAGGGTTGATGGTGGAGGTGGTCAGGCTGTGCCATAAACTCTGTGAAGTGCTGTACGCTTCGGGATATCACTGGCACAGCTGGCTATTGAAAAGGGAAACCAAACAGATTTTGCTGTGTTCTTAACCTGGTGCCAGGATTCTAAATTTCATCGCAAGTCCGTGTGAAACTTGCAGTTTAGTCTTGCCAGCCCCCAGCCTGGTAGGCTGGGAAGGCAAGGTTAGAGCTTTGGTTAGGGTTGAGAGGAAGAGGAAGCCACGAGCAGTGTTTGAACTGAGGCTGAAAAGCATTACTGGTTGCAGCCATGGTACGTAAACTTTCTGGTCTCTGTCCCTTTCATATGGTTGTGCGTTGACCCTTCCAGTGGCCACAAGGTTTGATCTTCCTCGAGGAGCTTTTGCCTGTGTGTGTGCACAGGGTTGTTGCAGTGAGTCTCCAGCATCCCTAGTCCTTCACCAGCAGGGTTATGAGGCTCATGGCTGGCTGCTGTGTCTTGTTCTGGGGGCTCACTTGGATTGATTTTCATATATTCTCGACATGATTTGCTTTGGGTTTTGGAAGTTTTTCCAAACAGCCCCAGTAAAGATCAGCATCTCTTATCCCCTTGTAAGATGATGGGCCCTTGTTTGTTAGGGAGGGACCTCATAGGGTCACAGGCAAGCCAGGGCTGGAAGGAACCCCTTGGGGCATATTGAGTCCAACCTTCTGTTGAAAGCAGGATCTTGGACTAGGTTATTCAAACCAAGTCTTGAATATTTCAAGCAAGGCTTCATGAATCCCTTTAATCCAGCCTTGCCTCATGTAGTGAGTTCCCTGCCCTGCAGCTGGCCATCAGGGTACTGTTGTGGTTAGGGCTGGGAGCTGCAAGGTGGAGTGTGGATGGAAGGGGGGTGTCTGGGGAGACCTGAGGCCTGCAGAAGAGTCATCTGATGAACTTTTGTTGTGAGAAAGGCGGGCTTGGGGTAGGTAGAAGGGACAGCCCAGAGCTGCGGTTGTGCTGGGGCTGGAAAGGGGCAGCCAAATTCAACAGAGGGCTGATGTTGGAGCCCTCCTCATGGGTTTCTTTTCGGAAAGGAAAAGCTGCAGCTTGGGTCTGATCCTAGGGTGGGTGTCAGGGCTGAGGGAAAGAGAAGGCTCAGTTGCGTGGGGCTGGAAAGCATCATGCAATGTAAACTAAGTGCTGACACTCATCTTCTCCTCTGAGGAGTATTTAGTCTGTGGACAGAGAGAGACTTTTGCCTCTGGCACAGCCTGGATTTAGTGTTGAGAGTTATGGCCAAGAGAAAGCCCAGAGGTAGGGTTGTGTAGGGACTGGAAAGCATCTTCCTGAGTAAACAGAGCTGACTCAAAGCTTTTGCTTTGCTGCGAGGAAGGCTGCTGTTTACATCTGCCACGGCCTGCTCTCTCCTCACTGTTCAAATTGGTGGTGTTAAATGTTGGCACAAATCCTCCCTGACCTCAGTACTCTGTGTCCATCTGAGAGAGGGAACATATTTGCCCTTTATGGTGAAACATTTTGACTTTTTGAGTTCTCCAGGCTCGCTTAGGTGCCTGCATGGAGCTTGGCCTCCTACAGGGCTGCCAAAGAGGAGTGAGGTCTGAGCTGCCTTTTCTGTGTGTTCTGTGTGACTTTGGGTGAAAGCCTGCCTTCAGCCAGCCCAGCTGGTTATTGGGGTAAGGAGATGATTGCCCAAAGGCTGCCAAGTGATTCTAAGTATATAAATGCTTGTCTGCAATGTCAACTGTCACTTGCCAGGAGAAGGATTTACCATTCTTAGCCTCAGCCATCTGAAACTTAGAAGTAGTCATCAGGGAAAGGCAGGCATTTTGAGTTTAACCCTTTAACCCATGCATTAACCTTTACATAGTTAAAGTGAGTTCCATGGTCACATCTCACCTCTGGTTGTTGCATGTCAGAGATGGTGCCAGCATGCTGATGGCTGGGTAACTTGGCTTGCCCTCCCCTTGGTCCCACTAACCCCCACCCTGCACAATAAGAGACACACGGACATACCTCTGGGAATGGCATGCAGACTTGGTAAATTCCCCTCTTCCCAAGGCTTATGTGTTTGAAGCTCTTCCAAGAAGTATCCAAGCATGGGAGTTACAGAGAAGAATATCTACCACACAAAGCTGGTTATGCTGCTGTAACTTGCTCAGACCAAAAGCAGTTGGTGAACCGCAGGGTGAAGTAAATGCAAAGGAGGATTTCTTCAGGCTGGGACGTCAGATGTTCATTCTGAAATGCAATGTTTAATTACATTTGCTTGCAAAACTATCCAGTCATAAAATTCGGTATTGGCCCAACTGCCGATTTGGTTCTGGAATGCTGGAAACCGGGTCCGTGAGCACTACGAGTACTGTCATAGTTAATCTTGTTGTGCAACTCTGTGATGTGGTCAGCAGGTGAGCCTGCAGAAATTGCCCTGAGCAAGGTAAGGGCCAGGCCCTCCTCTGCAGCACACACAGGGCTTGTGGCCAGGGTGCTGCCCATGCTCCGACAGCTCAAGCAGGCCCCTTCGGGGGACCTTGGCTAGCAAGGTGCCATGATAACAAGGTCTCTGTTAAATCTGATCCCTTCAAAAGAGCTGTCTGCGGGGCTCAGGTGGGATAAAAGTCATCTGCAGAGCAGCAGAAACGGGGTAGATGGATTTGCTTGGGATCTAGGCTGTGTTCAGAGGTGTTTCCTGTGGTGGGGGATATTGCTGCAGCCACCCTGTTGGTTAGGGCACTCACAGTCTCTCCCACCACCCAGTCTCCTTATGAGCTTCCTATTGAAGGGTTAACCTACACAGCAGCCTCTCCTCATTGAGGGCCTGGTGAGAGCTGCGTTTTCTATCCAGGCACGTGTTTTCTCAAACCTTCAGGAACTTTTCACCAGTAGCACACATCGTGCTGCAGAGTTGTAGAACACTTTGGGTCAGCGGCACCTCTGGAGGTCAGCTGGCCCAACCCATGCTCCAAGGCTTCAAAGGGAGGTCAGGTTGCTCAGAGCCTTGCTTGGTCAGATTTGGAGAATCCCCACAGATGGAGACTGCTGCCTCTCTGGGCCCATGCTTGGGGGTTTCACAGTGTGAGCGGGGTGGTGAGCATGGTCTGATGGGGTTCCATATGAGAGCGTGTGTCTCAGGTCCTCGGGAAATCAGAGGTTTGGTCCATGCAGCTCCAGGCCCCCATGGTATCAGCTGGGGACCTGGCTGCATGAGATACTGCAGCCACAGAGAGAGCTGCTTTGAAGTCAGAAGTGAGGGGTGGCGGTATGCAGCAAAAAGGGGATGATAGAGCACAGGCTCCTCCTGTATATTCACATTTACCACAAGGGGAATCATCCCCCTTTTACCATGGGTGCCTATTTACCACAAGGGGAATCACCCCCCTTTTACCATGGGTGCCTTTGCCCTCAGCTGTTGCTCACATCCATCGCCTGGGCTTGTGTTCCTTGTGGTTTTCAAAGCTGACTGGAGGCAGCCTACCCTCACTCAGGGAAGAAGCAAGAAGCAAGAAGAGTATTTCTGTAGCACCTCAGGGAAAAAAGAGGTCAGGTACAGGGTCCTGGGGATTCAAAAGGTGCCAGTCTGATGTGCCGTGACATGCTCTTCTGCTCCCATCCCAAACAGGAGTCTACTGAGCGGATGGTGTCTTGAGGTGGATGGTGTTTCCATAGGGGGAATATGTATGTCTGCATATAGGAGATGAATTTACAGGCAAAGGAGTGAAGGGAAGATGGGTTAGAGGGGCTGTTTGGAGGTTCTCTGTTCCCTTGCCCAGGAAAGCTAAGCCCAGCCATGTCTGGTTTTTCCAGGAGAGTTTAAAAATGGAACATAAGCAATTTTTTTTCCTGGGTTTGGAAGCTGATGGAGGAGTCCTGTGAAGGCAGGATCATCCCTGTGTAACACAACTGGAATAATGGAAAAAGTGAGGGAGAACGGGAAAAAAAAAAAGAAATAATGGCCGCAAGCATAAATGTATCCAGGTATGCTTATGAGTCACATAGTGTTACATCCCAGCTTCCTGCTGGTGTCTGGGGCTGTCACTCCTGATGTCCTCCTGGAGCCCGACAAGATGCTCACACCCAAAGACACTCAAATCCCATTCAGAATGATGATGGGTGACAATAGTTTCCCTAGGCCCAGGCCCTTACTTTTTCCCTCCCCAGCCAGTATCAGTGGTCTCAGCTCTTGCTTGTGTGTAACCATCCGGCCATCCTCCTCCTTCCCTCTCCTCCATGCATCAATGCCAGGACAGGCACTGAGGCTTGGTTTACATCCTGATGCACTTGCACTTTTGTTGGAAGTACCTGGGAGACGTTTTGGGTTTCCTCAAGGCTTCTTGGAAGTTTGCTGTAGGGCTCCTGCCTGGACCGACAGAAACCAGCTTTGCCTTTAAATCATGTCCCTGTCACCCAAGAGATGCCTCTTTTCTGTCTCTCCCACCCTACTTGCAGCTGGGGCTTCCCCAGAGAGGTTGAACAGGCATTACCACATGCCCTTGCTTCAGCCTCTCCCTCCCCATCACTTGGCATGGAAACTATGAGGTGGCTGCACATGGGGCTGTGCAGTGGTGGCCTTGGAAGGGTGAGCATAAGGGTCAGGGGCTGGGACCCCTGGCTTGCATCCTCAGATACCTGGAGAAAGCACTCCCTGTGCCCTTCCAGCAGCATCCCAGCTGGTGATGCAGGCGCCAGGCTGGGTTAGCTCTATCCCCGCTGCCTCAAGCTAGTTCTTTTCGTGTCAGTCTGTTAATTGGTGTTGCTGATTGGGTTTCACGAGGAGGGGCCAGTGCAGGGGCTGATGCTGCAGCAGAAGGACCAGCCCAATGACCTTTTCTGCGGGCAGTGGGAGGAGGGTTTCCTCCTCGGTGCTCAGAGCAGCAGGTGCAGGGGGGTTCTGTCAACAACGCTGAAAATGATGGTGGGAAGGAAGGAAACCATGGGGGCCAGTGGGGACTGCTGCCACAGACAGCGCCTTGTCTAGGATCCCAGGCTTTCTGAAGAGGAGAAGTTGCAGTCAGGCTTGAGATGCATGAAATTCATTAACTGGACCTCACAGCTCCTTGGATGAGCTTTTCACTGTGTGTGGCAGCTCTTAATGCATCGCGCTATCCGAGTTCAGCGTGTTATTTTTGATCAGTAGCTGATGATAGGTGGCTCCTTCGGGCCAGTTCTGCTCTCAGTGACATGCCTGTAGACTAAATAATTCATCAGCAGCTGAAAGGTGTGCTGCTGAGCTTCCCGCAGCTGCAGCCCCAGCACTGCCCGGCCTCCTCAGAGCATTTATGTTCAGAGCTGGATTTATACCGTCATCAGGAGGTGAAACATCACTGGAAATGGGTTCTTATTTTATACAGGCTAAAGCTGGTAGTGTGATGGTGAAGAGGCATCAGAGTTACTGTTTTAATTTTGTAAGGAAAATAACTAGTAGCATTGCCTTCATTCCCTTTACTCATTTGGTGCAAGATTTCCCAGCTGATCAATACAATTCATCCTACCCTTTAAACTCAGCACCATTACATATGTTTTTCCAGACTGTTCCTTAGGAGAACTTTTAGAGTGCCCAAACGCAAGCAGCAGGCTGGGGGCTTGGGATGCTGCGTTATTAACCCCTCACAGCTCCTGCCCTGAGATGCGGGAAAGCAGCAGGAAATGGGGTGGGTGCTGAGGATGTTTGCAGTAGCAGTTGCTTTTGCATGCGCCCGTTCAAAGATGCTATCTCTCGCAGCCAGTGCAGTCAGGTTTCAGTTTTCAGTTGTATTTTTACTCTCAGGCAAATTTGTTTTTTCTTTTTTCCTTTTTTCAAAGAACTTGAACCCCCAAGCGCTGCCTGACTCACTGTGACATTTTAAAGGTCATTTTTTGTTCATATTACATGTGACAAGGCGCAGGTCTGATGGGGACAGCAGCCAGGATACCTTTCTGAATGCAGTTCTCCTGAGGGCAAGAAAATATGGACATGTAAATTGGGGTGCAGGTTTGTTTCAGGTTTTAACATCTATGCAACTGATGTATGCTAAAACCTGTTCCATGCCTGTGGTGGTGGGGTCAGTCTCATTGCCCGGGAAGGCTGTTCTGAGCTCACAGGAGGTAGCCACATTCAATTTTGGCTGCCTGGGTGTTACGGGGCTGCTTTACCCTGGCCCTGGCTCCTCCTGCATTCGTTTTTGTGTTCTGTTTCTTGCTTTCTGTGGCTGGGTTTTAACCGTTTCACAAGTGCAGTGTGAATCCAGCAGCTGAAGCCTGCTTCATACCCCTTTCAGGCTGGTCCTCCTCTGTCCCTCCTCACTGGTTGGCTTCCCCTGCATGCTCCTCCATTAGTTTGCATTGCCCCACCAACCCCTGCCACCCCAGCTCCCGGTTTTCTCCGTCCAGTAAATGAAAGAGGAGTTGTACGGCTTGGTGCTTTCACCTTCCCATAAGTAGCCTCCAGCAGCACTCTGCGCATCTGTAGGGAGCACACTGATGCTGTCCTGTCCCTGGGGCAGAGACCAGCATTGCCCATCACACTGCTCAAGCCTTTTACCTCCAGTGGACTGCCACACAATGAAAGAGGGTAAACTAACTCACATGGATTATATAAAACAGAGCACAGAGCAACCTTGAGTCAGCAGTGTGGGGTTTTCCACTGCCCAAAACACTGCCTGCTCCTCCCCGACATGATGTGGGCAACACGGCTTGGGCAGCCCTGTACTGATGGGGTATGCATGCATCCATGCACCCGCACAACCCGGCTGCCTTCATGGGATGATGCTGTTCCTTCCTGTGGGGTGCTGTGGTACCCACACAGCCACATCACCACTGGAATGAGGTTCTCTGCCCTCATGCCAGTGCTGCTCAAGATGCCTTTCCCTAATACCTGTTTCCCTGAAGGTTTCCACTGCCCTGGCACATGCAGCACAACTCATCCTGGTATTTACACTTTTGATGCTTTGTTTTACATTTGCCATACTTTGCTGGAGAAAATGAGATGATTCCTGTTTTCCTTACGGTGCCATGGCACGGTGCGTTTTGGGAGGATATTGCTATGTCTCCAGCAATTGTTGCTTGGAGACCTGGGATTCTTGGTACTCCAAAGAAACTATGAGCATTTTTTGTGTTGGTGGTGGAGGAAAACTTACAGGAAAAGTGTAAATGATGAGTGTGAGGAAAGCTGATACAAGATCTCTTTGTAAGTGTTTCAAAGCGCTCTTCCAAAATGAAACAATGTCAGTGCAAACCAACACCCAGATCAGTTTAGGATCAATTACCTAGAGATCAGTGACCCCCTCTACCATGCCTGACCCCCTCTGCTCTCCTGGGAGGCTGCCCAGGAAACCTGTGCCTGAGTGCAACCTCCCTTGGGGACCGGGATGCAGCTGAGCATCCCAAATGGCTCCTGCCACACCCCAAACAGCTTCTGCCAGAGCTGGAGAGTGGGGTGTTCCCTGCTGGCACGGCAACCAGGCAGGTAATGTGAGCTGGGCACTGTAACAGCAAGTGTTCCTTCACACAACTGAGTGAGTGGTCACTGCTGCTGAAATTATCCTCAGCAGAACCTGTTTATTTTACGGTTTTACACAGTTTCGGGTTCCAGAGGGGATGGAGAATTGAAACCAGAGCAGCATGATAGCAAGGAATTACATTTGCAGCAAGTCTACATTTATTCACAAAATCTGGTTAACTGAGTTCTAAATAGTTTTACTTAAATTGCTTAAGTTTCCATCTGAATAAGGTCTTTAAAAGCAGACAGATAATACTAAATCAAGTTCACTGCGGGCTCAGCTGCGGGAGCAAGTTACCCCATCCCACCGATCCACTCTGGCTGTCTGCCGCAAATGCTAATTTGATGAACGGGACAAGAAGGCAATTAGCTAAAGAAACACCCACCCCAGTGGGTCAGGGCTAAGGTGTTTTTATTTAGCTGCTTTAATTAACCAAACACGATCTCCTTGTGTAAGCAGCTTCTTGCTGCTCCAGGGGACGGAGACGCTCAGGCGCAGGACAGCCATGTGTGTGTGGCTGCCTTAGGATCATTACCTTCTGCACATGTCAGCACTGCAGACCTGCCAAGCTATAACAACGTCCCAGCTGGGTCACTTCAGGTGAAGCCAACAGGATGTGCAGTGACTTCCCTTCCCTCAGCAGCAGCAGCACAAACAGCCCCAGTGCCGTGCCGGAGGTGGTACAGTGGCCAGATGCACGTTGTCCATCAGCGGCCATGGCTGGCACCCTCTACACAAGGGTCTCTTTTTGACCCCTGTACTAAATGGCATGTGATGCCAGGCTGCCTGATTGCCTTACAAAGGAAAGCCTGGGCTCGGCAGGGGTGCAGCTGCCTGGTTTATTTTTGTCATCCTTTGGATGTTTCTTCATGCGCTGACTTGAAGGGAGTTTTTATGAAGGTAGGCTTCAGTTTTAAAGAACAGTGTGAGGAAAAGCAAGCTTCTTGCCTCAAGCCAGTTGCCCCAGTGGATGGGGGGAAGGCTGTCAGGCATGGTATTGTGCTCTGAAGCCCAGAAATGGACCTGAACACTGCTGGAGACCAATCATGGAGGAAAGTGGGGTTGAGGGTTTCTAGAGCAGTGCTGGTATATGGGGTCTGGGGAGGGACCCCTTCCTGGATGCTATGTCTTGGTTTAAAAAGAGCCAGGACTCTCTTTCTTGGAAGGGTAAATCATGCTCTTCAGTTAAAAACTGTGCCCAATTTACACCCTGATTTTTACCTTCATGATAAAACTTACCTGTGTTGACTGAGGCAAATTCTTCTGGACTTTGACAGAACCAAGCTGGTGAGCACCTTACTTTTACAAACATCCTCTGGGCTTCAGCTTGGTCTGAAGATTTTTTACATGCCCCTTATTGTAGCAGTGGCACCTTTCATGCAGTTAGGAGTCAGTCAGTCAGTCTTGTCCTTTGCCCAACAATCCACACACCTCCTTACACATCATAAAATAGCAGTAGCTGGTTTTGCCATAGCACTGCCCTGGAAACTCACACTTGATGCTTTCTCCACTGGGAGCCCCACACCACACATCATTGCTGCTGAGATCTGGAGCAGAGCCTTGTTGCCAAGCTGCCTACCATGGTGTTTACAAATAAATCAGTATAAATAATTCATAAACTTTATTTTTTTAATTAAAGAACATTCCTCTGTGACCTCATTTCTATTTAAAATCCTGCTAAACTTGAGTGTCTCCTGCAAATATGGGTGTGTTTACTGTCAGATGGGAGCACTGCCCCAGAGCACTGGGCTCAGCTCCATTTTCATCACGAATGGGCAGCAGTTTTGGGGAAGTCCAACCATATCTTCCGTAGCGCCTGCACTCTCACTCTGTTTTTGTATATCTCTGATAGGTGTTTCTGCTCTGTTTGGAGCAAAACTCCCTTTTTCATTGCTTCCCCTGACTAAATATGTGCTCAGTGCCCTGGCATTGTTCTTTGGGTTTGGGCTGTTTCCAGCTGATTAATTCTTACAGACACACGGTAGTTTTTACAACAGTAGGACAGGGATGTGCGTCAGCTCACTGGCCCGACTGGACCAGTATCCTGTCTCCAGGATTTTGGACAATTATTTTGGACAAGATTATTGGAGCCAGGGCTAGATTAGGGTGTTTTTTAGCTTGGGAAATCCTTGCAGCATTTACTGATCAGCATTTTGTTGAGTTAATGAGCTGCAGGTTACATTTGAATGACTGTCGTTAACAGGCACGGTGGATACACCTCGCACAAGTGTGTCTGATTTCTTTTTGACCCTGTTCATCCCTTTAGGCACTCCAATATCCCCTGGCAATGAGTTTCTCCATACAGCTACATGTTGTGTACTGTTCTTCAGCTGCTTCAGAGCGATGGTCTGATAATTTAACCATAAAACAAGCATTCTGATTTTGTCAGATACGCAGGCTGGGAAAGTGAAGACATGCCTCATGTGCTCAGATTTCCAAACCATGTGTGTGCATGCTTTGGGCACACATTAAACCTCGGTTACCTGGACAAATGCATGAGCAAGTGAGAGTCTTCAGTGACGCTTCTGGGCACATGTAACTGGTTCCACCTCTGCAGGATCCCAGCTGAGACCTACAAAACCCAAGTTTACCGGATCAGTGGGGCACCTGGGCAGGGTGGCAGTGGCAGCAGTGATGATACCTGGGGTGCCCAACTGAACCAGGGCCAGCCTTTGCTTAAGGGTCCCGTGGCATGGACTGGAGCCATGTAACAATACCGAGGGATTAAAAATAGCAGCTAGCTATTCAGTGTTAAATGGGGGTGTAGGAAAGGTGGGTTGAAAGGAGCACAGCTGACAAGGGGAAACCTGTTGGTGTGGGCGGTGCTTTCAAGCACCAGCAGCTGAGCATAATAACAGCAAGTGCATCACTGGTCCCTACTGCTATCAAAAGTGCTCCAGGGCTGGCTGCTGTGATGCTACCTGCCTGACCATGAGGGCACAGCACATGCTGAAGAGGCAGCACGTGCAAATGCCTTTCACAAATGTATTTCCTCCCATGCAAATTAAAAGCCCATTGTATGCAGTGAGCAAACCTGGTTTTGAAGGGGTTTTAAAGCCCTTCCTTCACACTGCTGTTTGGTTTTCACTGAAGAGTGTTTCTTTCTTTCAAAGAGGAAGCAGGTGCTTAGAAAGGATTTGTGTTTGCAGTAGGGGAAACTGCAGGACTGTGGCCTTGGCTCAGCCCCACTTTGCCGGCATCAAAGCCCCACTCTCAGTAGAGCATCCCCCCAAAGCCTAGCTGGTGGTGTGGGGGCTGCTGCTGCTGCTCTTACCGTGCTGGGACAACCCAGGGCTCACACTGCCCGTCCCTGCAGTGTGAAGGGAAGCAAGCTGGTATTACCTTTTCTGATAAAAAGTAAAGATAAAAGGCAAGTTTCTAAAGTGACAAAACAGCAGAAAACAAGCATCGCTGTCAGTCAGGGGCCATACCTTTGGGAGCCTTGCAGACTTTCACTACAAAGCCTAGATGTGAAAGGCAAGCAAGGGAGGAGGAGCAAAATACAATACAGAGTGTTTCTCTGTCCTGCTGTGTGCCTGTAAATCTCTTCTATCATTTCTTTCCAGCTTGGGTGGAAGTAGCCACCAGGTTGAAAAGTTTGTGAGCAGGATTTACTGGCTGAGGAAGCAGTTGGCATGGGAAAACAAGCTGAAGACAAGATTGCTTTGTCCTAATTCACAGATATTTCAAGGAAATAAACACAGGCAATTAGTTCTGACCAGAGATGTGTTTTATCTCATTGCTTCACCAATACTTTGACCACTCATAGCAGCTGTGGATGAAATGCTGTTTTGTTGTGCAGGTCTTACAAAACTGAGGAGAGTTCCTGCTAGCTACCCTCACTTACCTTTTCTGACAGCGAATTGCATGTATACTGACCTGGGTTGGCTTTCCTGCACTTGGCTGTGCTGTTCAGGCTCACATGTTCCGTGTGGCCTTGGGGACCAGTAGCGAGAGCATACTAGAGATGGATAGATTTCCAGGCCTGTCCCCTGCATAAAGCTGAGCTGGAGAGAACCAAGCTCTGTGTTGTGCTGGGGATGGGGTCTCCATACCCTGAACTAGTCATGTATTTCTGCTTTGCCATGCTGTGACCCCAGCATTCATGAGCATATGCTGAGACACGAGTTGATTCATCTTTTAATAGCAGCACGTGAGGCAATTCCCAAATGCACCAGAGCATGATATATGATGCATACATCAGATGTCACCCCACTTTACCAGCACAGTGTTGAGTCAGGAGTCTGACACACAGCAGACTCTGATCCACACTAAGCATGCAGTCACAGAATCACAGACTTGTTAGGGTTGGAAGGGACCTCTGGACATCATCTAGTCCAATCCCCACCTGTTTTAAGCCTGGTTTACTTTTTCTGAGCAAGAAGCATGATTTTCTTTGTGCTTCAGGAGTGTGTTTACCCACCATGAGGGTTTATCACTTCCCTTATGTCCTGTGAAATGAATAGTCATGCGAGTTCTTGAGCATCATGCTTGTTTATGCTGGTACATACAGCTTGTTCAGTTCATGGGCAGGAGATGCTCCAGCACACTGAAATAAGCACCTATTTTGGTCTGAAAAGCCTGTGCATTGCCTGTGCTTTCAGGGGAAAGCAATCACCCTGTAGTATTTAGGTGTGTAATCCATGAAGACTTTTCTCTTTAAAATCACCACCATATTGTGTTAACGGTTTGTGGCAGCTGCTTCCATTTCCCCCCAGATGTTTGGCATTGCCCAATGCAGGGGCTGCCTGGGCATGAGCATGGAATGGGGATGATGTGCCTGGTCCTCCCCCTTCAGCTGTGCTTTGCTTGGGCCCCACTAAATGGAAAGGAGAAAAGAAAAGAAACGAGAACTTCTCTTTGGAATTGTATCATCCCAAAACCGAGAGAAGAAGCGAAATTTAAATGAAAAGGGCTGGTTTTAGTAAAGAGTGGTGAACTTGCTAACCTTGTAATGAGCAGTTCCCATGCTGCGGTCTGTGGAGGAATGGCTGGATTCAATATCTGTATGAAGCATCAGCTAGCATCACATGAAACATTCCCTTGGTATCTTCCAATGGGCAGGGAAACCTCAGGCTACCTCTGCTGTGAAATTTAGCCAAAGAAAACCGATTAAGCCTCAGTTTCTGAGTTATTAGTAAAGCATTACAAAGAAAGAAGGTGCAGCTTTGTACAGCTGCTGTGGTTAGTATGACATATCACATCCCTATCTTAGCCTAAAAATACATGGCACTTTGACTGTTTTTCTGCGTCTGCATTAGAGCTCAGAAAAAGAAACAATAGCAAAAGAGAAAGAAAGGAAAAAGAGTAAATGCCAAACGTATGGTTCTGAAATCACACTTTGCAACTGAAATTTCTCTCAGAAACGTCTGACACGGTAGAAACGTGGGCCTGGTTTTCATCTGAATATCTCATACAATTTCACTTACAGAGGCCAATAGCAGCACAGTGAGAACTCACACCCTGCAGGACTTTCAGAAGGGGGTGGTGGTAAGACTGAATGGCAAGTCAGGAAGGTTTTGGCCTCAACTGTAGTGCAGATCTGGCCTGAAATCCTTATTGAGCTCTAGGAGAAGAACGTGCTAGCAGGGACCTGTGGCCGTGCAGGTATTGCTGGGCAGTTGCCAACTCTGATCACTGGGAAAAGAGCCCTGAGATTTCTTCTGGTTTCTTCATTGCATCTCCCAGGTATGGTCAAAACCAGTTTTGATCAAAAGAGGGGACCCTGTTTGCAGATTACAAATGGGAAAAAACGGGATAAACCCAAGAGCTGTTCTGCAGTGTATATGACTAACCCATAAAAGCATGTCATATAATTTGTAACTGAGTTACAAATTCCTTAGGAAGATCAATGAAACTGTGACATGCTCCCCCACAGCTTCCATAAGGTATAACTTCAGTGTTCCCAGAGAAACACAGGACAATCATTCTTTAAAATATTAGTGAAAAGTACTAGCCATTTGATAAGCTTCCCATCCTCAGGATGATATTTGCATCTGTTGCTCCGGGAACAAACGAACATTTCATATTCCTTAGACAAAACTAGGCTAAGATGGTATTACAGCTGGGAGCAGATTAACAAACTCCAAGTAAAATGTATTACAGGACTGTAGTAATTATCTACCAAAACCAAGCATGCAAAAACTGTAGAAGAATCAGACTTGCAGGTAAATTTAAATGGAAGTGTAAACACGTGAGCACAGGGACACATGGGCAGCCGAGCACGGCAGGGGTGATGGTGCCTGTGAGCATGATGACAGTCCAGCCCCTCTAGAGGCAGCACCTCATGGGATATCGCCCCCTTCCTCTGCTCTGTGTTCAGGTGATGGCCTTAGGGCCTTGTTCTTCCTCAGTTTTCCCTATTTAAATGAAAGTATATGTGAAAAATGGTGCTGACTTATTTTCATCTGGACTAGATATTATTCTGGAGCTCTTCCATCTCAGGTGGTATAGACACTAGAGTATGTCCATTCAAAATCTCTATTTTATGACTAGATCTAAAGCAAGGTCAACCAAAGCATCTTTAAACAGGAACTAAACTCACTTAAATCTTCTCTTCATTTATGTGGCCCAATCTGAAAAAAGAAATTGAGAAACAGAGCAAAGCTTTAAAATTAGCTACCTGTAAGAGACTGATCTGAAATCAGACTCCACTGTCCATTGTCTCAAAGATTGGTCTGAGAAGGTGAGATGGAAATCCACCTATATTTGTCTCAGAGATGGGTGGAAGGAGTTAAGACTTCAATGTCCATTGCCTGGGAGAAGGGTGTGAGGAGGTGAACTGGGACCCCACCAACCACTGCCTGAGGGATGAGTGGGAAAGAGCTAAGACTCTTCTGTGCATTACTTTGAGGATTGGTGTGAGCTATTATCCCAAGAATTGCTGCAGACACGTGTGTCAAAGAGCTGGCTGCAAGACCAGGGAAACTGGTCCATCAGGAGCGTGTAATACATGACAAGAAGAGCAGAGGTACTCCCCCCTACTCTTTACAAAAGGGGAAAAGGTAATCACCAAGACACACATCACCAAGAGACACATCACCAGGGAGCCACTGCCATGAGGATGACTCCAGAAGGACACCTCCGTGAGGACCCTCTCCACTGATGACTACTATGGACACTAAGGGACACCCTCCATGAGACATGGCCATGAGGGCAACCCCACAAGACACACTCCATGGGGTACCTTCAAGGGGACTCCAGAAGGATGCCTCCATGAGGACACCCACCTCTGACGGGCTCTTGGGGGACACTCTGCTCTGATACCGCGAGACTATGAACCCTGAAGAACTTCCACCACCAATGACAACAACGGATCCCTGGGTCACCGCTGTATCCACAGTGGTGACTATCCCTCTCTCTTTCTCTCTCTGCACCCTGAATTCTTACTTCATTTTCTACCTTTTTTCCAACCTGTCCTATCGCTATTTCCTTTATTACAATAATTTCCTTTTTTAACAATAACTTTTTGTAATTTGTAATAAACAAACTGTCCAATTATGGTACTTGACCTTGTTTGTGTCTTAATTTCACTCTTGGGATCACGAACTGAAACAGGGTCCGGCACTGGGTTTTTCTCCAATTGGATCCTAACACTACCCACTACCAAAAGAGGTATCAATATGTAACTGCCAAGGTGCCTATTAATAAAGTGGATCTATTAAACTAAGGCCTTCCACCAAACTTCATCCCAAGGTGTAAAATCACTTCAGCATGTCCTCAGACTGATTCTTATGTGTTGAGCATTAAATCCATACCTTTTGTGCTTGGTAGGACACTGGCTCGTCAGAAGCAGCACCACTATGGCAAGTGGGCAGATGCTGGTGGCATTGGTGTTAATGCCACATGAGTCAGAAGCTGCTGGTTCAGATGACGACATCAGATGCTCTCCTTTCCCAGAGACAGTTTAATTCCCTACCAGACATTCTGTTTTATCATACATTGTTAAAGGTTGCTGTACAACTTGTTCTGAAAGCCCTGAGTATGTACTATGCACTGAAATAAGGACTGGAATCATGAAATCACAGAACGGTTGAAGTTGAAAGGGACCAATGGAGGTCATCTAGTCTAACCTTGCTGCTCAAGCAGGGTCACCTAGAACATCCAAGTCATACTAAACCAACTCATTAGCTGCATTTGCATTATATTGAGTATGTAGTAAATGGGGGGAAATAATACAGGATTTTCTACATAAGACAGCTCTGGAACTGTCATGACAGGAGCACTAATCGACCTTGTTGAAGATAAGCTTATTGCCAGAACCCTAACTGGAAACGCACTTGCTCATATTTGGCTGTTTCCATCCAGTTGGACAAGTGGTCCATTTGCAGTGCAAACTTGGTTTGCATGGCCAATAACACTGGCACAGGGGGTCACAATACACTGCAGTCTGGGCCACAGCCACCTCAGAGGGGAACTGCACAGAGGTGCCCTGAGGACTGCTGGGGGGTCCAGGCACTGCTGCACAGGGAGGCTTTACCATATGTAACTATCTTGCAGAGCAAGATGAAATCTTTCAAGATGCAATCATAGCTGAATTTTAAATGAATTATCTGATCACTATCACAATTATCTCTTTAAATTTGACAGGGATGGAGACCCCACATCCTGCTGTATTTCAGAGCATGGTAGTACCTGCTGATGAGTTGCCAAACTTTCTGTAATGAAAGTGGCAGAGGTAAGGCAACATTGTGCAGAAGGGGGAAATCTAACTGGAGGCTGCTGTTATGGATGAGTACAACTGTTTGCCTTTGGGTGGTGGGTTTTACAAAAAGCAGTTAAAAAGCCCAAATCAGGTTTATTGTGGCACTCTAGCCTCCATCGTAGATTTCTTCTTCCTGTGGAAATAATCTGTGATACTTTCATTTGGAGCCATGCTTCAGCTTGCAGAGATACCCCTTGGAGAGTGAATCTTGCTGAACACAGCTAAATTGATCAGCTAGCTGCAGGTAGCTGTGTCTTGGTAAGTGTCACCAAGGTGCCATGGCACAGCAAGACACATGGCAGAAGTGAAAATAAAGTACTTCATCCAGCTATAGAATTGACATTCTTCCTTTCGTCTGTTTCTGGTGAGGAACAGCTTCTTTTCCCATGCAGTTCTACCTCCTAGCACCTCACCTGCTTAAAGAGAAACCAAAACAAAAAAAAAGAAACCCAAGCAAATCCTAAGTATAAGCAGAAAAGTGAGACAAAAATGATACAATACAGCTGAAAGACACTGGTTTTGCCTCTGTTGCTAGATCACTCAGGAAACCTTGCCAGCTGAGATACATCTCTGTGTGCAGTTAATCTTCGCCTCATGACATCAGGCCACAAAGACGTCAAGGCTCTTCTGCCTCAGCTGAAGACACCTTGGAAAGAGGATAGCTTCTGGTGGAAATGTGCTCCAGAAAGCCACTAAGGGCACTAAGTTAAACCTTTCACACCCAACACCAACTCCCTAGGTAAAGGCCAGGGCAGAGAAGAGGGCTGCTGCTGGCAGTGGTAATCCGTTACCCACATCCTCCTGTGTCCTTCTAGTGGTCTCCACACCCATTGTAAGCCTGGATAAGGATAAGACCTTGCCTGACCCCTTCACTTCCCTTTCCAAGCATGTTGCCACTTTGCCTTTTAAAAAAATTACAAAGCTTCATATTAATAGTTGTTATATCAACACTTTATATTAAAAGCAGTTATATCCATCTGTCATTTATGGGAAGATGGACCTCAAATCTCTTGTGTTTTATGTTTTCTGGTGTCCAGACCCAGCTTACAGTGGGTTAGCTGACATGCCTTGTTCTTTGACATAGATGGCTTCCTCACCCAAGTATTTACTCTTTGCTGCAGTTACCAACAGCAATGCCACATACTTCATATCTAAGGAGCCAGGACCACCATCCATCTCCTTGACTGCCTGCTGACTGAGGGATAACTTCTACCCCCTTCCACAAGGATTTCTTTAGACCGAAGCCTATAAATAAACCTATTTTGAGGTTGGAGTTTCATGTAATTTTTAAGTCAGACTGAAAAATGCTTCTAGTAGAGATAATGAAACCAGCCCATTCTCCTTTAATTTCAGCTGAAGCTTTAAAAGTTTTCTTGTAAAAAATAACTTCTCACCTGCTCTCCTGAGTGATTTCATGGGGTTTCTACATCTCCTCCTGACCTGCAGGGATTTTATCCCCCATGTCTATGTAGCACCCCTTGTCCCAGGTGCAGGTAAGCAGCGTTGCTCTCTGGCTGTCAGGCTTTGCTTCAGCTCACTTCTTAGAAAGCACAAACCATGCCAAAAAGCTTGCTGGAAAATCACTGCATGTCTTAGAAAACAAAAAATCCTGCTCCTGGGCAGGTCCTGAGAGTCTGGGGGTTAGCACTGTGCTGTGAAAGCTCGGAGGCAATGGAGCTGCCCCGCTGCCCTGGGCAGACAGGAGGTAAACAGGGGGTTATCAAGGCACCCCAATCCCACCCCTCTAGCCTCCTGTGGCTTCACTGTAAGCAATCAGTAAGTAGCCACCATTACCATTAGCAACTTAACCGTATGTTATGCTATGCTCGCCGTCCCCCTGCCACGTGCAATGGGCTGCACAAGGCAGCGTGTCTGAGTCAAGCTGTGATGGGTGTGCAGCAAAGAGAACTGCCCAGTTCAGCAGAATGTGAACTGAGCAACTATGTCTAACTAGGTGCTGCAGGTATTCTGGGGGGTTCCACCCGTATTCGGGAACTGAAACTTAGCTATAACAAAAGGGTACAGACAAGAAGAAACACTGGGACCTGCACTGTTGCAAGCTCCTTGGCAAAGACGATTCGGATGCAAAGCAGGTGTGTTGGTCTGGACCAGAAGATGCAGAAATGGGTTGTGTGACAGTGATGAGCAGACAGCCCCAGCAGCAACAGCCCCCCCTAAACAGTCCCCAGATGAGATGTAAGGAAGAAACAGTTATGGCTGTTGTATGGTGACGGCATTCCCATCCCCAGACACAACAGTGTTTTAACCAATTCTAAGATTTCAGACTGTGATGGTTGGCCTTTGCAGAAAACTGACTTACTGGCCTGCTGTCCGAGGACTTGTGACTGTTACCTGCTAGGCTGTGCTTTTAACAGGCAACCAGAGATCGTTAACATCACTCTTATAATGCGTGTCCTCAAGGAAACTAATTGTCAAGCACTTATTTTTGCCATATGAATGTGAGATGATCCCATGACCCCTTGACATACACCAAAACCAGTATACAGTTGGAAAAAACTGCAGCTTGCAGCAGACATTGGCTTGCATCAGATGGTTTAATGAGCACAACCCACAGACACAGCTTGTTCTCTGTACCTTCCATATTCACCCACACAGGAAGGTTTGCAGATGGTTAATGAGATGTTATGGTCAGCGCCCTGACAGCTGCAAAATGCTCAGGTTGTTCATAGAGTCTAGAAGAGAACGAGTTTAGCCCCAGTCTCCTCCCCACCTACATGAGAAGCTGTATCTGAAACAAAGCATCTAATGTTTGCACTGAACCTCATCAACCTCACTTCCACTTGTGGAGCTGAAGCCAGGAGGAGACAAAAGCAGCTGACTGCAGGACCTTGATGCAGTGAAGATGTTCACCTGAGGCTTCTTCTGATGCCCCACCATGCAGTATACCTTTAACGTTTTCATTGTTTTTCTGATCAGTATTTCTTTTTAATATGATCTTACTAGGGAGACAAGGTGCTTCAAGAGGAGATCTACAGCTGTGTATCCAGAACAGATGTGCTCAAGTATCTGTAATCTCAACATGACAGGAAAATCCTTTGCCCTGCCAATGTATCCCACCAGCCCTTCTTGGGCTTGTCATCGCTAGGCAATTTTTGGTGTTCAGACATGCTGCTGACAGCACTGTGTGAGCTGCTTAAACAGGAGAATCTGTGCTCTGGATAATGCCAGTGAATCATGATGAAACTTTTCTGGGAAAAGGTTTTCACCAACATTAGCCAACAACAGAGCTGTAAAGTGACCTACCTCAGAGAAAAATGCCACACGTGAAGCAGTAAAGGGGAAGAAGTCTTGGCTAAGTGAGGGAAAAGCTTAAGAATCAACATCACCTTCTGAGGACAGTGATAACAGTCACGTTGGCTTTTATTTGCTGTCAAATAAGTTATACATAACAGTGAATAGCATTTGCAGAGACTTCTGCCTAGCTCTGCAATAGCTGTGAAACCCAGTACTACCAGAAGAGCAAAACCTGGAGCTTCTGCTTGCTGTGTGTTGGGACTGCTCAAAGGTGCTGTCTCTGATGGGTCAGCATTGCCCATCAGCTTCATCTACAGCTAAGCAGGTTACCTAGCTGATTGAGATAAGCACAGTGACGTCTGCAGGCTTGTGTTTCAGCCTCCCAGAGAAGGCGCTTCAGGGATCAGGAACCTGATAACAGTCTGTGTTGCTCTGGGTGTGAAGAAGTTTCTTTGATGCGCAATGGGAGATGTGACCATGCAGAGAGCCTGGGGAGAATTATCTTTCTGGGATTAAAGGAAAACAACCCATTTTCCCAATTTCCAGAAATGACTGGTAAATGGTAAGATCAGCTGGCTTGATTTTTGTGAACATTATATTATTAACATCTGGTAAGAGTAAAACTTGATTGAAGACTCATCAAAAGAGCAGCTTGCCCAGGATTTCATAAGGGTCATATCTTCCTTGGGACTCCAAAAACAAAATAAAGATCAGATTTCACAAACCAGGACCCCAGCTGCGTCCAGACCAACTTAAATGTCCACCTGGATGTTTTGAGCCACAGAGGTCAAAGTTCAATTTCAGGGCATTTCTTGGCTGATGCCACAATAAGTGTTACGATCAAGAGACTGCAGAGCACAATACCAGTATCCAAATAAGTGATCAAGCTGCAGAGATCAGAAACAGCATAAAAGGCAATGAGATAAGGTCTAAAGTTTTGCCTTAGTGGGTTGTTAACTGAAAACAAATGCAAGCCCTGGATTCTGGGAAGTGGAGGACAGGAGAGAGGAGAGGAGAGGAGAGGAGAGGAGAGGAGAGGAGAGGAGAGGAGAGGAGAGGAGAGGAGAGGAGAGGAGAGGAGAGGAGAGGAGAGGAGAGGAGAGGAGAGGAGAGGAGAGGAGAGGAGAGGAGAGGAGAGGAGAGGAGAGGAGAGGAGAGGAGAGGAGAGGAGAAAATGTCTAAAAGCTTATCCACAGAAATCCTATACACTTGTTCTAAGTTAAAGCATACAAAGAAAGGTGCAATCACTAGAGTCACAAAGATCAATGCATTAATTTTGATGTTATTTGACTGAGGAGGCTCTAAACTTCAGATACAGAAGGCTCTTGTTTCTGTCACAGTGGATACCGCTATGAACCATGAACATTTTGTTCACTTTGGCATCGAACAGATGGGAAGACACTGGCAGGGATTCAAACAACAGCAGACATGATTCAAGAGACACTGGAAGAACTGGCTTGAGAAACAAGCAGGCAAATGTGAAAGTAGGGATGGGAAATGTGCTAGAGCTATTTAGAGAGTGTAAAGCCACCAAGAGAGGGGAACTATTTAGTTTTACAGAACAGAATATAAACAAAATTAGGGTACCATAAGTAACCAAGGGCTCTTGAAAATTAATACTACCTGGTCTTGCTGCACTAAGTTACTGGTCCCTTTCCTTGCACCTCCACTACAACTGAGGCAACAGCATGGCAGGCAGTGCAGCCTCCCCTCCACTGCATGGCAGATTAAAATCCTCACTCCTTTCAGGCTAAAGGTGTGGCTCACCAAACATGAGCTTGTGTGGTTGTTGCAGGTCTGCTACTGGTGCTCTTGCCTCAATATCAGGGACAAGAAGGAAAGAGTGGGTGGCAATTTCCATAGCTACCCCAGAAAGAACTCTTATGGCCATGAGCAACCCCCAGCAGCAGCCTCTCTGCTGGGACCTCAGTAAGTCCATGCAGCTGTGAGGTAACAGGAACAAACACCTTTCTTGGGTGATGTCCCACACCAGAACCTCTTTTCAGTACAGCTGGCTCCGGTACGTACTGTACATGACTTCAATTGCTTCAGGCTGGCAGCTGCTGGTCATTGCTTCCCTCTTTGGCTGTTACCTGCAATGTGCTGACAGACCATGTGGGCCCCAATGACTTCAGTTGATCAGTTCCACCCCTTCATAAGCCCTGCGGATAGGAGGAGAGATGACCAGCAGGAAGGGAAGTCTGCCTCGGAGGGAAGCCCATTCCCTCTTGAACTGCTGGGTGCTGGCTTTTGCTCACCACACTCACAACTTGCATGTGCACAGAGCTGACAGCATGCCAATAATCCTTGCAGCCCCACTCCCTCCCTTTCTAACTAACACTCACCCCCATTTCCAGAGCTGATATAAAGGTGCAGATGCCCACATGGAGACTATGCAAAACATTTTACTGTGTTCACAACAGAGCTTTTCTGTGATGCACGACTTGCTCATGGCTGGTGGCAGTTTGTGGGATGCTCATACCTCAAGTGAGAAGAGAGTTGCTGGGATCCTGGTGGGATGACTACTCCTGCACCCATGGACCCATGTACTCCCGCACCCATGCACTCATACAAAGTGCACTCATGTCCCTGAACATCTGTGCACCCATGCATCCATGTACTCACGTACTCATCCATGTACTCCCCATGTACCCATGCCTCCATGCACCTGGGAAGCCGTAGCAGCTCTTACCAGCACTGCAGCAGGTCTGTTTGCTGCCGCCCCTTTAGTGGCCATGGCAACTGTTGTTTGTGTGATGAAGTCCTGCCAGGATCCTGGCCAGCAGCAGAGCTTTGTAAAGGAAAGAAGAAAAAAGTCAACCCAGGGAAAGGCATGATGTCAAGCCATTGAAATCCAGGAACCCCTCCTGCCTGGCGCTACATGCACTTTCCAACGCTGGCTCCCTGCAATCCAGCCTTGTTGCAGCTGACCCTGGTCCCAGCAGCTGAAGAGTCACTGCTCAGAGCAGTGCGTGTGCTTGTTTGTGCTGCTGTTTTCTTTCTTCCCCGTGGTAAACAAGAACAAACTGTATCCACTGCTCATCTAGCTGCCCTTAAGGAAGTGGCTCAGACAATGAAATGTATATCATTAAACAGCTAAGCCAACAGAACAGGCCATGTATTTCAGGACGCCACAGTGGAACAGCTTAAATACTACCTATTTTGACCCAGAATTATTTGCACTTGCTCTGCTGAAAATCCCTTCACTGAAAGACAGAGGTATTATAAAAAATGCCAGACCTTGAAAGTCTTTTTGTCTCCACAACAGATAATTCACTAAGCAGGAGAGCTGGATGCAGGGATGATGGAGCTCTGTCTGTGCCAGACAGCTCAGAGCCAGGAGCCGTGCCCCTGCCATGGTGAGGGCAAGGGTGTCCAGGCAAGAGCGCTAGAAATACACTGTGCCATGCAGAGCTGCTGCTTGACTGGGTTTTGGCTGAGTGATCCCTACTTGTCTCTCGTTGCACAGCAAGGCACAAGGAAAGGGACTGAACATGGAAGCTAATACATTTGTATTTTAAAAATCAGAAGGTGGAAATGCAGGAACAGAGGTGTAGGAGCAGGAGTTCACTGCCAGCCTTTAATCTTTAATCACCAGGTTCCACACGGGTATCTTGTCTCTGCAGCCTGCAGCCTCCCACAGCTAGAGTTTGGGAGAATGGTGGGGAAATGGGGAAGGAAGGCTGTTTTCTAAGCAAGGGAAGGGGAAATTGCCTCTGTCCCCAGCCAGGGTGGAAATAAGAGGAAATGCTATTTTACCCCTGGGCAATTTCTGTTGTCTTTGCAGGGCTTTCAGTCAACACAAGCCTTGGTAACTGGTGTCTGTGAGCTAAACACTGGGACAACAGTACTGCTGCAAGGAGAGAACACACTAATGGAGCTTTTAACCCTAGTTGCAGAAAGTCCCCCTGTTTCCCTGCCATCAGTTTCACTTCACTGTAAAACCGAAAGTGCCTGCTCTGCCTCTTATCTGAGCTCAGGACAGTCTGCAACTCATAGCTTCTTCGAGGTTGTGGTCACAGCTGCTTTCTTTGTTAACAGCAATAAAACCTCTGCAGTTGACAGTGTTCCCTGGCAGGGTCTGCAGCGGCAGCCTCAGCCTGCTCAAAACTGCTGTGTGCAGGGAGCGGGGACACTGCTGCTGATGGTCCCCGTGAGACATCAATCCCCTTCCAGCACTTCGGGGGCAAGAACTTCAGGTGGGAGTTCTTATCCCATAAAACACATCTCCTTTCAGCTTGTGTAAATACACGTTCGTTATAAAAGGGACTTTGCACAAAGATGCGAGAGCCTACCCTGCCTTTTACCCCTTGCCGCTGCAATGCAACTCCCTTCAGGGGTGAAGATTGCCAGCGCAGCTGAAGGCTGGCCTGAAGGAGGCAGCTCCTCCATGGGTTTGCATGAAGCTGTTTGCAGATCAGAGCAGCAGCACTCGCGTGTTTGAGCTGACATCTAGTGTCGGCGTGGACGAGGACGAAAAAGCAGCTGAAAGTCTCTCCCATCGTGCTGACCGTGACCTGCAAGGAAGAAAGATGATATTTCTTTGGCTTAGTGCTTCTAATTTGGCTAAAGACCTGACCCATAAGCCCATGAGTATCTCTGTTCCATTAACTACTGGAGAAAACAATAATAGAGCACACAAAAATATAAGTAAAAATGTAGGTTTAAGCCTGGAAATCACAAAAACGGCTCAGATGATTGCTTAAATGTGGAGCATCACAAAGACTAGCCACTGTCCTTGAGCAGTAGAGGTTGTTTGTAGGGAGGAAGACGGTGTATTCTTGAGCAGTTGGATGTGATATCAAGGGATTTATCCCATCAAAAGCATTTGGTATGATGAGCTTCAGGAAACCACACCTCTGCTTCCTTGATGTGTCATTATTTGCTTGCCAACCACACCTCATGTGCCCTCATGCTTTTCATCCTCCCCTAATCGCTACAAGGTCTTCCCACCAGTGCACAAGTTCAAGTCAGTTCACCATCACACTGTCTCACTCCTGACACGCTGTTTTTGGAGACCTTCAGTACCAGTTGGAAGCCATTTGTGGTCTCAGCCTCTCCATGGACACGTCGAATGTGACAGGGATGGGCATTGCTCATCTGACGCAAGAAGGGAGAGAGAAGCTGCTCAAGCAGACACTCAATAGCTCTCAAAATCATGCATCCAAGGGTGAACTGGGAAAAGCGTGCAGCTCAGCTGTGAAAGTGTTTCCTGTAAGTTGCTTTGGGTACTCAAGTTCACTCAAAAGCTCAAGTCCACAGTGACTGAACAAGTTCAAGGAAGAGATATTAACGAAGGATAACCAAGTACAGAAAGGGGCTCAGACAATGCCTGCATTGTTGCTGTCTGGGAAAGTATCTGGAAGAAGTACCATCAAGTGCTTGCTCTGTTTTGATACTGCCCTGCAGGCATCTGGTTTTGGCTTCTGTCTGAAGGAGGTGCTGGACTGTAGATGACCCTTTAGCTGGGCCCAGAAGGGCTGCATGGGTATAACCCTGTATCACCATTTACTAGTGTTTTTTTAACTTAGGTCTGCTCTAACCCTCCTACACAGCTCAGGTAGGAAAAAATACTTTTGCAAAACAAAAGAAGTTTGAGCTTTCTCCTAAAAATACCCTTTCCCATGTTCCCACCTGGAAAGCCAGATAGGCTCTTTGGAACTGCAGAAATCAGAGAAAGGGGTAAAAGGGAGAAAGCAGAAGAATGTGGGACAATCCTGCTTTGAGTGCACTTGCAAAGTTTGCTTTTAGTTTTGCCTACATGCTAGTAGCAGGAATGCCAGTGTTTCACACAGAAAATCCTGTCTGCCCCCTTGCCCTGAGCATCAGCAGAAAACCTGGCTTCAGTTTTGCCCAACTTCCAGTGTGCCTTTTGGGGGACCCTCATCCCTGTGCACCCCATTTTTCAGTGATGGTCCCAGAAGTGCACCTTTTCTGCCCCCCTTATCTTTCTTGCAGCTTTCCTTGCAGTTACACAACCTGCCTTACACGGCAGGGTCAAGGTCCCAGTGGCAGCTCCAGAGGAATGATAGCCACTTCCCACCTAGGGCTCCCTAGAGCACCATCTGCTCCTCACCCCCCTTTTCCTTGGGCAGGTTTCCTTCCTGTCATAACAGGCATTTTATCCAAAGCTGCAGAAACAGGCTTCAGGCTTACCGATACATGAGGGAAAACGTGTTTGTGCTCTGCTTTCCCCACATAACTGGGAGGGAGTCTTGTGCAAGAGGGCTCCCTAAGTGCTGTTGGTCAAAGCCAGTGGTGTTTACACAGCTTTGCTGAAAGGGCCAGATGGAGTGAGGGAGCTGATCTTATCTTCTAGACAGAGCAGGCACCCTGCCATTGAAGTTTCAGATCAGGAAGTTCTCTGATACTATTTAACCATTAAATACCTGGTCTTTCTTTTCAGATTCCCTATCAAGAGTATGTTTCAGACAATCAGAGGATTCATACTTAAGCTCAGATGGTGCAGGGCACCTTGTGTAATCAGAAATTATTTGCTCTGTACACACACTTGAACTCCAGAAAGTACATGGAGATATTTTGTACAACTTTGAACCATCTAACGACAAAGTATTCCCTCATATTGTTTTAGTTATAGTGCATTTTACTTCATGCATTGTTCACATATACACATATTTGCATTTATGGCCACTTTATATTTGATACAGTCCCTGTCTCTTTCTTCATAACCACATTAATATTATTCTTCACTGCCATCAAGTCACATCAACCCCCTTCTCTAGCATAAAACCAAAATATCAGAGAGTTGATCTTGGCATTTAGAAACATCTACTGCAAAGAAACCTCTCCCACAGAAAAACACAGCAGAAGGGACTGTTCTGAGAACACACCTCAGCTGTAAAATCCAATATGTTGGCTCAAAAGAAGAAGACAAAATCCACTTGTCTGTCCCGGTGTATGCTTTCATGGTTATTTCTATAAAACACTAGTGGTTTCATATTTTGTAATACCCCATATACTACTTTTGCTTTGAGGAAAGGGGTAGTAACAGCTGCATAAGGGCCACAAAACACAACAGCTTTGCTTGAGTAATCATGAGTTTCTGCCTATGGACTATCCAGAAGGAAACTTGGTTCAGAAACTGCTGCTTCCCTTCTCCAGAAGAGCTTTCCCAAGCTCTTCTAATCAGCATCTGTTATGGTTTAAGCCCAGCATTTTGGCTGCTGAGAGATGATGACTTGCTCTCAGGGCACTTTGACTGTTGCCTGTTCTGGTGAAAGTGATGCTGTTGTGTATCCCCATGCAGATATTTTCTAAGGAAACTGTCCTACACTGGGGAATGAACAGCCTTTTCCCTCCAGTTTCCCATCTTTGTCTTCAAAAGTGCTCAAAGTTCTGTCACTAGGAAAGTGTTTAATGGCTCGTGCAATGCATCTTTAATTACTATTCATCCAGTGTTTCCTTGACAGATGCTCACGTCATATGTTTTAAAATAACACACTTGTAACTCATCTTTAGGAAATACTGGTCCAATTTTCCACTCGCAGGTTACTCCTGTGGTGCATTCTTCCCTGGCAGCAGCTCTACGGCTGGTGAGGACTGAATAAGCAGGGAGCAGTGCCCAACTGCATAGCAATCCCAAGGACGTACCCTGTGCAAAACTAGGTCCCAAGTGAGTACGGAAACTAGAAATCACCTGCCTTCCCAGTCTGACATGGAGGCAGAGCCGTGAAGGACGCTAAATATGCTGGACATGAGAAGCCTAAGGAATGGTGCAGTGACAAGCAAGAGGCAGCAGGAGCTGCAGCATGTCAGATGAGATGAGACTGCATCAGGGAGCCCCAAGCTGGTGTTGCCACAGTGACACTGACCCTTTTCCCCAGGGAAGGAGCAATCACTCCAGTGCTGTGCACAGAGCATGGAAAGCAACTGGGCACAGGCACTGCTTCTACAGCAGAGCACCACCTCCTGGGTTTTGGCTTTGCACCCAGGTGTGGGGACTATGGTACATCTCCAGTCCAGACAGTGAGGAGGCAGTAACATGTGGATGCAGCTTGGGATGCTCCATTAAAGTACATCATAAATCCCTGCCTACAGTACTTGGAATACTGCTGTTTGCCCTGAGACTTTGTGCAATCGTTTCCAGCATGTGGAGGAAACTGCAGCTGTGCAGGAGTATAACAAAATAAACCAAACTCCAAACAAACAGAGCAAAAAAGCCTTAACCTTATTTCTTGGGGAAAAAAAAAGAAAAGAAATCCATTTCCAAATGTTTCTTGCACCTGCTAAATGCATTAGCAGCAGTGCTGGATCTCAAATGGGCAGTTGCAATGAAAGAAAACCAGCTTCTTTGTGGTGATCTGGTGTGCTTGTGACAGCCATTCGGGAGATGATTTACTGCTCTGTGCTGGAAGCTGGACAGCCACACTCAGTGCCCACATGGCATGAGGTTGCTCTCCAACATTTCCAAGCTTCCTTGAAAGAGCTAAGTACTTTGCCACCTGTTTTCTCTTTCAAAAAGCTAGCAGAGCAGGGGTTTGCATGTGTTGGCCATGCCAAGGAAAATAAGACCTTACTGGGAACTGAGGCAGTGGGCCATCAGCTCTGGAGGTTATGACAGGGTGTCCAGTTCCAGCAGCTGACAGCACCATAGGAAATTTCAGAGGGTTTTTTGCTACCATGCAGTGGATTAGCACATCAGCATAATGTCAGGAGGGAAAACATAGAAAATATGACCCGCGTGCTACTAAAACAGATTAAGCAGAGAGGTTTGCTGGTGTTGGGCTGCCCCATGGGACTGGTGCTGGAGGAACAGCCTATGCTTTCCACATCAGGGCCATCAGCTGCTTCTGCTCAGCCTATGTGGCCTTGGCCATGATATTCTACTCCCCTTCGTGGTAGGTAGGCAGAGGTAGGTAGCCTGGTACTGCAGCCCTGGCCCAGGGCAAACAAGAAGCCATGTTTTCAAATAGGTTTTGACCAGAAAGATGTTGAGGAAGACAGCTACTTCTGAGGTAGTGGCGGCCTCCAGCACTCGCAGGCACAGCCTGTGCCTCCCTGAAAATGAATTTGAGGAAGCACAAGCTTCTCTGCAGAGTGAAGCCCCCAGCTACAAGTCATGGGATCAGACCTTGGTTTTGGTCAGTCAGGCAGCAGAGGTTCTGTATTCAGTGCAGTATCACAACTTTGCCATGCCCTTCCATGGTGGTTGCTGAGAGTGAATGGCATGTCATTTTGTCAAGATGCATGTGCTGTTTTCATGTGCTATTTGTTTTGGTGCTAGAAGAGGAATGAAGAAAGAGGAAAGTTTTACTGGTTATGCTGAGCTTTGGACATGGCACGTTTCCACCTACCCCTCTCTGTTGGTGGTCAGTGTGGTGCTTTCCAGCCCACCACCATTCTTCTCTGCCCTGTGTCAGCCTCAGGTTCCCTTGTAGCTACAAGGGACAGTATGGGAAAACAAGCTCCTGAACTGATTTGGGTTCACTCATTACAACCTTCCCTCCCCCCTGAAAGGGGGATTGGTCAGGCAGCTGGGGCTGGAAGAGTCCCAGAAGAAAAACACCTCCTGAAGGAAGGGTCCCGAAGCCAGAAAGAAAGCAAAGCACTGTGGGTTCTGTACCCACTGGGAAGATGGTTGCCCAAGAAGGAACAAACCTTCCTACTGTTTATACCTCTTCATTTCAGGTGATCAGAGCTCTGTTCAGCTTCTCTTCAAAGAAAACCAGAAAGCCACCCAAAACTACCTACATCCTTTACTTCTCTGAGTCATTCCAGCTAAATGGAACAGCCCAAGGCAGCTCACTGAAGTGGCTGGCCACTCAGGCTAGAGGGACAAGATCATAGAAGTACAGCTGTGCTTTACACGCGCTCTCTCTTTGCTTGTTTGCTATCATACAGATGTGCTGAGGTGGGCTAGAAGGAAAGCTGTGCTGCCAGAAGATGTGCAAACAGCAGCACAAGCAGGATCCCCACCATGGCAGGCAGTGAGGTCTCTCCACAAGCAGGAGATGGCCCCAGTAGCTCAGAGCCATTCACAGAGCAAAGGGAAAATGAGAGCGCAGGCTCCCCATGTTTCCAGCTTCTCCTATCAGCACAAAGGGAAAGGGGGAGTTTTAAGTGGGGTTGGTTGCAAACATTGAATTGAGGATGTTTGTACAAAGAGAAGAGCATTTTTATGTGATCCAAAGTTGGATCACTGAAGAGGGGTCTCCACACTGGGGACAGATTTCAGGGAAAACAAAGGTGTGATTTCATTCAGGTGTATGGTAAGCTGTCTGAACAGAGAGGAGGATGTCAAACAATGGACGTCTCCACTACTGCAAACAGAAGATGTGATGATAAATCTCAGGACTATGGCAGAAGAGCAGTGATCTAAAGTCACAAAGTTGAGGTAACTCAGAAAGAGATGTGGTGTAGTGATTCAGAACAGACTAAAGATACGACATCATGCCCACATCCCACTGAAGTCCTGCTAAACTCTGCTTTGAGTTGTACTGTCAGAGCTAAAAGGGACAGGAATCAAGGCAATTTATCTCAGACAGAGACCTGTGAAGTGCCCAAATAGAAAAATCAGTTGAGGTCCCCCCAAGGCTGAGGGCTGTCCTCAGATAAAAGATTCCTTCAGTCACTGAGACTGACTCAAGCCATAAACAATATGTTAGTATTTCCTAACATGAGTACTCGGCTAGGGAGAAAGTAATGCTGACCCTGACAGAGAGATATGACCTTGCCCTTCTACAGGGAAGGACATCACCAACAGTATCTAGACAGGGATGGGACCTCACATGTAAGAAGATCTGACACAGATCCAGCTCTGCTTGAGAAGTTGTAGCTTGCTGATAGAGAAACACCTAACCCTGGGAAACTGATACCGTGTGAATATTGCTCTATCCAGAGGACAGGTTAGGCTGTGAAAAAGCAGTCTCTTCTCTGTGGGAGCAAATTCTTCAGAGGTGACTCAGCAGTCAGCGAGATGAGAACCAGACACTCATCATTTCTGCATGATGGGCAAAGCCAAGACTTTAATGGGTGTCCTGCAGGTGAGGGCTTCAACTGCCAGCATAGCCTTACTGATGAATGAGGGACAGTAACCAAAAGCCAGGATTGATGACATCAAATATGTGAAAGCCAAAATAAACAAAGTGCAATGGCACTTGTAGGAGGCAACTTGGAAACTCTGCCACACAGGGCATGCCTGCTGCAGGCAGCCTAGCAGACGCTAATCAGCCTTTAGAGCCTGATTATAAATATTCTTAGGTTAGCTTAAATAACTGCTGTCAGAATAAAGGCCTTTTTCCTCGTTAGGTCATGCTGTGAGCCCAACTCCCACAGTCCTTAAGCACTGATGTCAGAAGTTAAAGCTGAACTCTGTATAACCTCCAGGCTATAAAGGATGCCAAGTACAAAATATTAGGGAGCTTTAAAATGACATTTTATGCTGGTCCTGGGTAGTTTACTTTGTAACTATACTAAGTTCAAGCCAATGTTGTAAGTCTTTCTGTGCTCTGTGTGAAAGTGCAGCAGAAAGATCAAACATAGAATATTATTTTATTCTTGGAAAGCAGGCATATGGGCACTGATTCACTAGGTATTGGGCTTCTCAAATTACCCCTCATTTAAGCAGAAAATCTGAAATCCAAACACTTTGCTTAAATAGCTCTGCATTTGGTTTGCACTAGATGACTGCAAGATTGTGCAAGATTGTTAGACTTTTAAGCTCATACTTTTGTTTTTTAAGGCTGTTGCTCCAGCAAGGTAATAAGCTGTCAGAAACTGCTGTGCAAGGCACTGGTGGAAGTGCAGAATATCCCTTTGTTCTCTTGCAGGAGCCGTTGGCATGAAAATGGATGTGTTGAGTTCAATGTCCTGAAGCACATGTTAGTGTCACAGCAGAATTAGTAACACTTACTTTATTTTACTAATTATGGTTTTATTTTTATACTAAATATATTAACTAATCTCAATCAATTTGCTTAGCTTACCAAGTTTCTATCCCCACCCACGTTGACCCCTGCTTCTAGAATACAGCAAAATCCTTCACTGCAGTCCCCCACCACACAGGGAAATGACCAGACAGAAGAGGTGAAGCAGAAAATGCAGCATCCAGTTACTTCAGACCATCTGGTTTTGCCATTTAGCAAATCTGGCTAGGTGATTTTGACAGAGAAATGCATTGCACAAGGTTTCCTCAATGAGATAAAAACTCATGAGGTAAAAACACCAATGTTCAGGCAAGCACAGTCTTGGGCTAATTAAGCAATAACACTGCAGGAGCAACAGTTAGAAATGTTGGGGAGGTACTGGAGGTGGAGATAGGTTGATATCCAATCAAAACTCCAATCTTTTGGAAAGAGTGAAGGTTGGTTTCAGTCCAAGGCATTGATGCTGTCTCCTCAAGCCGGTCAGTCTCGTGCTTAGGCCAACACACCATGAAGTGGTCTTCTGTCACATGCAGCCATGAGATGCCATGATCTGATGCAGGCTTCCCAGTCTCACCTTTCCTGAGCTCCTACATATCTTCCAATGGAAGAGGCTGACTGCATTGTGAGTTTAAGCCCACTGGTAAGCAGCTTATTGTTCTTAATTGCCTTCACAACCACTAAGAAGTATTCCATAAACTTCCAAGACTCTTCAGAGTACAGGTAAAAATTGTTATTCCAGCCCACATTAGCTGTATAAAATATGTTTTTCCTTAAGGACATCTTTTGGAGGTTCATTCAATGTGATGTTTGCAGCCTCCTTCCCACCTCAGCCCTGCAGCCATGCAGCCTCTCCTGCTGGGCAACAGCAGATAGCAGATTTGGGACGTCTGACTGTGCTCAGTCTCATTGGAGACATGTCATTACCTGCTGCCATCCCCTCAACCCTGCTCTTCTGTCCTTTACTCTGAATGTCCACTCCAGTAGTTCAGATAACTCACGTGTTTCCAAAGGGAGGAGAATCAGCTGAAATTACTGCCCAAGAAAAGCCATTAAGAGAAGAAGGTGCTGGTTTTATAAGAGCTGGAACACAAACAGTACTAAGCAAAACACTGAAAAGATTGTCCCATTGAATAAATACTCCCATTCTTCACCCTCCATAAGAACATAAAGTGCTAGGATGGCTGGAGCCAGTGCTCTTTGCGTTTCCCTGGCCCAGGTGCACATTTTTTCCTGTGAATTTGTCCCATATCCACTTTTAACAGTCGTGGTCTTCAAGGACAAGGCATTGCACACCCGAATGGTGCTTTGGTGTGAAGAGCCACCTCCTTTGTTTGTTCTGAACTTGTTTTTGTTTCATGGAATGGAAGCACAGCCTGCTCCCCCATGGGAACATTCACAGGAAAGGACAGTGCTGGTGATGATGCACCAAGCCCATGCAGCTCCTTGCAAGGAAACTGGGAGCCACAGAAGGAACTCCACTAGTTCATTAAGTTTCTGCATCTCCCCTAGATTTGCCTCAAAGAGCAAAGTTATTAATATGACTTGTGACTGTAGCACTGCAGGATGGAGTAACAGAGCTGGAGAGCTGCTCCCCAAACATTTGAAAGAACGTTTAACTAGCCCCTGGCTGTCCATCAGGGCCACCTCCGTCCCATTTTGATGTGCCCATTATCCAGCATGTGGATGCTTCCAGTAAGGCAAGTATCATACCAGCCAGGTAAGGTTAGAGAAAAACTGTGTCTCAAGAAGCTAAGAAAGATCACTGCTTTTCTCCAGGAAAGCTGGAGTTCCTAGCTTTGAAATGTTCTGTAGCTAACAAGTGTGTGACTATCATATACATCTGTACAAGACTGATGGCAAGAGCAACCCATTCACTATGGCTTGAATTCCTCATGACTGAACTACTGCACACCAAAAAATCATAGAAATAACTGACTTTATGCGAAATATCCTCTAGGAAGACCTGATAGGGCAGCAGATGCCTTCCCTAATCCACCCCTCCATGCAGGAGCATTGGTGAGAATGCACAGTGCAGGAGCAAAGAAGCTGATACTAAACTTCTGCAGCCAATGATGTCTACCAATATAAGACCTTCTGCCAGCTCAGAAGTCAGGTACATGCATTGCCAGAGGTTTTGTGTTGAAGTCAGCACAGGGGTTGGTACCACCTGTGAGGTTTTCAGTGTGGATTTAGTCGGGAGAAGAGGAAGAAGGACCTTAGTCCAGCAGAGTTCTGACCTTAAAATTTCATACTGGCACAAATCCCCTTCCTCTTCTTCAAAAGTAAATTTATCATTGCCCTCAGGGCTTTCATGTCTGGAGATGACCATGCTTTCTTCTCTAATGAGAATAAAGGAACAACCAAACAAGTAAGTCAGGCTGTGTTGGTCGAAGTGGTCAACTACTTCTGTGTGTGAAGGGAGAACTGGAACTGAAGAGGGATTACAAGGCAACCAGGAGTTATGTTATGCCTTCTTGTTTTTCCTACAGAAGAGAAAGAAAGACAGGTGTCCCTTTTAGATTTTCTATGTCACTGGAGAAATGGGAAACCACAATTTACTTATAGCAGCTTTTGTTCTTGTGTGTACTCCTGGACCTAATGGCACAGATAGAGCTGAGCCACAAGGGAAGCTGCAACATCTGACAGGCCAGGCTGAACCATCAGTGTGAGCCTGGAGAATTATCTTGCATTTCTATTGTCATATTTGTGATCTGTGCAAGGCTGAAGGAAAAAAAGAAAGATTCAAGGACACTGGAAGCAGTTTTCCAAAACTGGAAACCTGCTTTTTGCCAAGAGGATTTCCTGAGCAATCTTTTTGTGGATCTTGTCTCAGACAAAGTTTGGATCAGTGGGGTATCTCCTCATGCACAAATTGGGATGAAGGATTTTCTTTCCTATATGCACGCTTCTTCCTAAACCTGATCTTAGAGCTAACCAGTGAGGACTGCTGTCTCTGGACACCAGCTCAGGCTCTGATAGCTTTTGTAAGAGCATTTGTATCAAAATATTGTTGTGCTGGAGTCTCTGAGGCCATCTGGGGCTTTGTGCAGACAGGGTGCTTACAAATGAATGTGAACCAAAGCAAATCAACATTGCTTGGCAGGGATGAAATGTATTGCTAGGGTCTGTCTCTGCCAAGCTAGACTGTTTGGCTCCAGTCCCACTCTTCAGGGGGATTGTCTGTCAAAACACAATTTGGTATTGTACGGAGTCATGGTTACATGGCTCACTACTCCTTTAACCCCTCTGAGGCCTTACACTCTTGTTATTTATTGAGTGGAGACCTGTGAATCTCCAGCTCTAAAAGCAGACCTTGAGCTCTGGTACCTTCCACCAATTGCCCCCCTTGTCACTGTGTTGGTTGAAGTAGAGCTTTCCCTTAGGAGCTGTCACCCAGTAGACTGCAACCTTCTTGAAAGAAAGGTGTTATTTCTTAATGCTGTGAAATGATAAGAAGACATAGCTTTGTACCATCTCATGATGGAAGCCTGGCTTCTTGTCCTAACCACTTCAAAAACCTGCTCATCCTTTCAAGGTGGGCATCCTGCTTGAACACTTGGTAGACTCTCCTCAACTGTCCTATCCCTTCTGCTTCTGCTGAGCCCTTCTGACAAGCCCAGAGGCCACCTATTAGAGGACAAGCCAAGACCTCAAAGTGAATGTCCTCATGGGTTTCCCAAGAGGTATATAATCATATTACCCTGAGTTTCTGAGTTCATTCAACATAAGTATGTACACAGTCAATTAACACAGTGGCTTGGCCACAACACAATGCTACAGGCAGCTCCAAGAACATTACACAGTCTTTGCTACAGTGAAAATCCTCAGCAAGCACTGGTAGAAGTGCTGTCTTTGAGCACAGGTTCTGCAGGGCCACCTCCCATACTGGTGGGGTAAGCAAGAGGAGGATGCGCATATTCCCTTCGGGAGGCAGGTGAAGAGGCAGATCTCTGTGGATACCGAAGATGGCCAGAGGAGCAGTGTCTGTCCCCGTGGAGGCCTGTCCTGCAGCACGTGCTGCCCCGCACGCTGCCCAACCGGTCACGTCCCCGCCAGCCCTGTGTGCAGCTGCAGCCCCGTCCCCGCGGGCAGGGCACCGGCAGCCTTGCACAGCCTGGGACGCTGCCCGCTGCCCGGGTCACACAGCACTGCGGCTTCCCCCGCGTGCTCTCCTTCAGAGTTCAGGCTCCAACACCGTAGTACTGCCCGGGTCCCATGGGTGATATCTGCTCCAGGGGCTCGGCTGTGGCTCTGGGACCTGTTATTGTCCCAGCAGCCTGGGGACCATGGTCCATCTGTTCTGGGCACGGGGCTGCACGGATGCCCCCAGGGCTCAGCTGTCTGTGACCTGATGTGCAGCACAGCTGTGTGACCCTGGCTTGGTTTGCTGAGAAAACTGCTGCTGCACTGTGAGAAAGTACATGAACTAAAGCCAGCAAGGTAAGAAAAGTGAAAACATAGACAGAATTAAAGTTGCCAAGGTGAGGAAAACTGGCATGGCAAGGCTCCAGAAGTAAATGTTATGTGAAAAGGGATAAACCCCCGAAGGGCTCAGGGCTGGGTCACTATCTGGCTCTAAAGATCCCTGAGCTGGAGCTTAGAAATGCTCTGAGTCCTTGTCTCAGGTGTAACACTGCTGTGAGGGTACACCTTAAGTGCTGTGCCCTGGGATAGGAGATGGAAAAAGCAAACATGAGGAAAAAAAAAAAGGAAGGAAAAGAGTGGCTGGGCAAGCTGTAGAGAGGAATGCATTTAATCCATTGGCAGGGAGGAAACATTGAGGAACTTGACTGAGAAGAATAGCCAGCCGAAGAGCCTGAGCAGCCCTGCCTGACTGCAGGCTCCCCTTCCATCCTCTTCCACTTGCCTGAAATGACTCCCTCCTACAGAAAATCCCAGCACCCCCTCCCCTGGCATAGCATCTTCTTCCTTGAGCTGGAAGCCCCACGGAACAAGGGCAGTACAGCATCAGTCCAGCCATACCCCAGGAGTGGTGACCTGCAGACACCTGCTCTGGCTCACAGGCACTTGCAGCCAGCATGAAGCCATGCTAAATGCGCAGGATGCGATGTGATGCGATACAAGTTTGCTAAATGCACAGCAGGATGCGAGGGGGGTTTGCACAGGGGTACATAAGTATCTGGGGCAAGGGAGGCTGAAAATCACCTTGCTGAGCTTGCATCAGCCTGCTGTTTGCCAAGGAGCGACTAGACACGCTCAGTGTGCGATCGGGAGCCTTGTAAAGAGCAGAAGCTCAGATTCAACACTGGGGTAGTGGCCACTGCTGCAACCTCCCCAGGTGTAAGCACCTGAGAAGGGCTGTTCCCATGATGAGTGAGACAGAGCCATGAACTTCTTTTATTTGGGAAAACCAAACACAGTTCAAGTACAGTGATTTAATATGTAATTATAGTGTACGGCAGCTGCTGGCATTGCATTAGAGGTATAGTTAAGCTCTTGTGGCTGGCAAGAGAAGAACCTGGTGAGGACCTGTGACTAAAATACAAACCATTTTTAATTTTTATTTGAAATATGGCACTGACCAGCTCTTTAATAACATCAACATCTAGAAAACAAATGTGCCATTTGCTCTGCCTAATGCTGGATTCTTCTACTAGTGCATTGGGAGCAGGATTAGTCCCACAGCAGCACGGAGCAAGTGGGGAAGATAGGGTGCTTTGCAGGGACTCAGGTCCATGTAGATGTGAGCTTGCTCAGTCAGTGCTCAGTGGTACAGCTGTACCATCGAAATGCTGGACCCCAACTTGTACCCTCCACCTCCCAGACTTTGCTTTGCCTTAGTCTCTCTATCACAAGCCACTGACAGAAAGACATGATGTGCACTGCATGCCTGGAGATGTAACGCTCGGTGTGAAGTGAGCAGTTTCACTCGGTAGGAGCTTTGCCAGGCACAGCCCTGATGCGGGGCCCAGCTGTCCCACCACGGGGCTCAGATCCCACCACGCGTGGGACCGTCAGCACTGCTCACTCCCTCCATCCCTCCCTCCTTCCCTCCATTTCTCCCTCCCACCTTTGCTGACCCTCCCACCTTTTTACCCTCCATTCTCTCTCTTTTACCCTCCCTCCCTCCCTCCCTCCCTGAGAGGCTCCACTTATTTCTGTGTCGTGTTTCCCCATCGCTGTGGAGCGTTTTCTCTGCAGCCTGGAAGCATCCAACTCTTCCCTCCGCTCGAAGTTAATCATCTGCTTGTCATTAACCTGTGCCCTCCCACTCAGCGCTGTAGCTTTAACACGGGCTGTGGCAAGCGGGAGGGAGAACAAGCAGTGCCAGGCCCGGCCCCGAAGCCGTTGCGGAGCCCTCTCTGCTGCCCGGTCAAGTCGGACATGGGGAGCTGCCGCCTCCCCGCAGCCCTCCTGGCCGCTGCCCTCGCATCCCTCCTGCCGCCCCCCGCTGCACCTTCGGCCCCCCGCAAGCTCCTGTTGTTCCTGCTCGATGGCTTTCGCTTCGACTACATCGACGACAGCGAGCTGGAGGGGCTGCCGGGCTTTCGGGACATCGTGAACATGGGGGTGAAGGTGGATTACATGACTCCAGACTTCCCCAGCCTCTCCTACCCAAATTACTACACGCTGATGACGGGTGAGTACTTGCATCTCTGTGCTGTGATGCTCCTCAGAGCTCCCAGCTCGCTGTGACTTCTTCCTCCAAAGACAATGTAAAAATATCACAAGCGGTGCTTTTAGCCGGGAGTTTAAAAGCACTGTGGCATTACAGCTCAGTAGTGCCTGTCTGAAACCTGCTCTGAACTTGGAAATGTCACTTGGAGCTGACTGTTGGAGTTTGCCTTTGCTCTCCCAAGGTGCTGCCATGTCCCTATCAGCTGCCACCACCAACAGCACAGACATCCAGGGCTCCCTGGTGGGACCACTGATGGGGGCTACTGCACATGGAATGTAAAAAGAAGCGGAAAAGGCATGGAAAAGTAATACAGAGCCTGCTCAGAGCCTTTCCAGTTAATAAAAAGGCATGTAAACTGAGGGTGGCCAAGAAAAGAACTTACATTCAGTCAGCAGGTCTGGTTTGGCAAGTTCAGTGTTAAATTTCTTCTTAAACTACACAGACTTGCTGCTTTCACAGGTCCCTATCTTAACTTTGCCCTAAGAAATTGTACCTGTAAAAATCTGAAATAGCCAAATAGGAAAACACTGATGATTTTTTGCTTTTCCTCCCTTACAGTATTTTTGAATGCCCAGGAGAGGCTTTCAGAAATGTCAAAAAGCCTCTCCTGAGCATTCAAAAACTGGAGAGGGTAGTCATGGGTTTCATGGTGCTGACTTGCTTTTAGTCTAAGTGGAGTGACCTGGTTACAGTGACACTACGAAGGTGCACAGAGTATAGCTGGGCCATTTTCATCAGAGGCACTCTGGAAACAATAGTTAAATAAAAACAAACAGAAAAGTTTTCCTGGAGTTTCCAATTGGATTTTTATCTGGATAATAATTTATCTGGAATTATTCACCAATCATGTGGAAGTATGAGAAAATCCATCCTCTCCTAAGATACGTGGCATCTTTGCTGTCCTTGGAACAATACAATGCACAGCAGTCCATATACTGCTTGCTGGGAAAGCAAATAGATGCCATTGTAAGACAAAAATCTGACATCAGTTGTGCCCAGCTTGTTTTGAAACTGCTTAACCCCTTCCTCCCTCCCTCTCTCTCAAGAGAAATGCCTTTCTCTTGCTCATCTCTGAACAGAATCAAGTACAAAATCACCACAGGGATTTTTCATGACTTGGTGCAAATCCATCAATGCAGAGCAAATGTCATGATTGAAAACAGAGATGTCATTTCACTCCAGACCATGTTCTTCACGTGTACTTAGGCAGACAGGTTTAGCACTCCATGTGTGTAAAAAAAGCCTTTGGATTAAGTTGTGAAAGGGAAGAGGAAAAGTGACTGCTTTCACTCATTACCACATTTAACCATCACTCCTAGTAAGTGTGTGTGCGTAGAATGTAGTCAGCGTAGTCTGCAATCAGCCTTTCAGGGAGTTTTGAAAAAATCCTATTTTGTACTCAAAAAAGGGGGAGTTTTGGTTTAGATGATGAAACACCACTGATGGACTTCTTACATTTTTAGAATATCAACGTTTCCACACCCCAGCTTGAGGCAATGAGACAATCTATGAGATCAAACTCAACTCCTCTTGCAAGTCCCCTGACCTTCGTGATGAGGATGTCAATGCAAATACAACTTAACTGCAAAGAACTATTCACCTTCCTAACATATGAATCACAGAAGCGTTAAATAGGTCAGGAGCCAACTGAGGACCAAGTTAGGTGATGACCCTGTCCAAAGGAAGATCCAAGGCTGCACTTGAGCCCTTGGGGTGTTAGTGAACCCTGTGACACTGTCCTGGCATGACAGCATAGAAGATCCCATAGGTGCACTGTTCTTACCCCCAGTGCTGTGGTGCAGTCACCACAGAAAGGAGGTGTCATGTTTTAGGTGATGGTGGGGTTAGGAGTGTGGGGCACACAGTAGACATAGCATTAGCTGTGTTCAGCCTGTGCATGTTTGATTTGCAAAGCTGGGACAGCTTTTGGAGAAAACACAGCATGGCAGCGTGACATGAGCATCGTGCTGTGGTGACCTGCTTAGGGACTGGCAAGTTACCATCTCCCTATTGCTGCTGCAAGGGTGTGGGAAAGCTTAACATCACATCTCAGCAGTCATGCATCTCTTCTGTGGGACACACACACGCATGACTATAACTGCTTTTGCTTCCATTTGCAACTGGGATGTGTGGGACTTAAATGCTGCCAGTTTCTTGTGGGAAATCGGTGACTACAAGCTATTCTTCATGTCTTGTCCTACACTGCTGCTTAAAGAGCTGTTAGGAAACTCAAGTTTTAACCTCCAAATTGCAGTATTTTAGCATTTGTGAATGCGGTTTCACAGTATATTGGCTTTTTTTCCAGCTAAATAAGCTTAACAAATATATGGCCACATGTGCACATTCCCACCCCTCATTATATCCCACTGCTTTCTCAGATCCCTTCTTTTTCTGCTCATTCACAAGGTATTATGGCCCCACATTCATATAGGAGTGAGCATGGCTGCACATGCTAGGACAGAGGACTCTGCTCCTCAGACATGGCTGCACACACTAGGGCAGACGGTGCCCAACTGTTTTCATGAGCCCTGTCAGAACGTAGATTTCCTCTGATGGTTTAAAGAGAGCTGAGTTTAATATTCATGAGAAATAGCAAGTTTACCAAGATTTTCAAAGCTATAACCAAATAGATGCAACCATAACTGATGACCAAGAGCCATGTATCTAAAAACAACTCACTGATGTATGCTAATGTGAAGCATACCCTGTTTTGCAGAGACTAAAAGCTAGGCAACACTCAGGCACAGTGGGAGGAATAGGGCCCAACCTAGGTAAACTGGATAAATTTTGGAGGGGAAGCAAAGGGAGGGAGGTGACTTGCCTGTGGTCATGCAGTGCTGCAGGGCCATGGAACAGCTCTCCATAGGTCACCCTCCTACCTAAACTTGCCACTGCTGTCAGCCAACGAGAATATGTTTGCTAGAGCTTCCCTGACTGATGCAAAAAGCCTCAGCCCAAAACCTGGCGCCTGCCCTTGGGCTTTCATCTACATCTACAGCAATTATAAGAACTAAACCCAGAGCATAAAAACAAGACAAATGCTAATGGTTTGGCTTCTTCATTTAAAGTCACCAGTGATTCAGAGCTTAGGGGGAAGCTCCAGTCTCCCTGCAAGCCAGGGCATGCAACATGACCTGCTGTTAGAAGGATTAAACAAGAGTCAAGTCACTGCTGGAGCAAAGGGATCTTGCTGATGTACAACTGGAGAATTTGTTTTGTTACGGAGATCTGGTGGTGTGCAGGGTAGTCCAAGGATGTACTGGCTTAAAATCCAACTCCTTAAAAAGCAGTCTTCTCTAACAACTTCATTCATGCCGTGTTTCACAGTTTTGGCTTCCACAGAGGCATAAGGACTGGTTCTCGGGTGGTTGGGTTGTTTTCTGAGCTGCTAGACTGAATCCTACCTGCTGCCCTAGCTTTCTGTGCTCCAGTTATGATATTGCAGTTGTTGACCTGAAAGGCATGATATAAAGTGGTGAATTAGGTAAAAGGAGCTGTTGCTGCTGACACGTATTTGAGAGAACTTTGTGGGGCTTGACATGAGCTTGGCATGGGAGAGAAGCAGGAGTCCAAATACATGTATCCCGAAAGGCTCATTTAATCACACCATGTTCTGTTTGTTTTGTGTAGAAAGGAATTAAGACCACAAGCCACCTCTGGCTGTTGTCCTGTGGGGAGCTTTTAATTCTTCTCTTTTCCTCTCGTGGCCTGGTTCTGCAGGGATCTCTCATACCAAGCTCAATGGCAAGTCTGAGGTCTCCCCTATAACTGCCGCAAGCAGGAGTTATTGCTCCAGAGCCCTTCATGCAATAGCTCTCAAGAAAAGCCACTCACACTGAGGGGTTTGGGTCTTCCTCGCCTGCCAACCCATGGGCACTGGGGGAGTGCTGGGGCACCCCCTGCATCCCAGCTCCCCTGAAGTCCCCTCAGCTCAGGGTACGCAGGGGCCTCTCACATTTCCAGCCCCAGCCAGCATAAACATGAGCAGGCGGCATCACATCTGAGCTGGAAACCCAGGAGGATTTATTTTCCAAGATCCTAACAACAGATGAAGTCTTCTCTGGCAGGTCCTCCCCGAGGATGTGCCAGCCACCTGGTCAGCTGTATTTCTCTTGGCCTCCATGGGAAGCAGAGGGAGTCCCTGCTCACAGCAGTGAGTGAGGAGCTGCTCAGAGAGGAGCCAGCGAGGGGCCTCCGTGGCCCTTTTTGGACAGGAGCTGATCTTAAATACCTGGCAGAGAGGCTGTGAGGTCCCATGAAGCTTGTGGGATGGAGGAGGAGTTTGAACCAAGGATGTTTCAGTCTCCTGCAACCAAGGTGTGGGCTCAGCCCTGCATGTACAATCGCCTTCTCTGCACAGCAGGAGGGAGAGGGGCAACAGGTCCCAGAGATGGGTGATGGTCAAGGTCTACTCTGCCAGACTGAAGGTTTTACCCATATTCTGTGTTTCTACCATCCTTGCTGCACTCCTCGTTCCCAGCGTTGCTATATTTGACTCCCAAGGGGCTTTGGTATATGATGTTGTGGTCTGATATATAGCCAGACTGCTCCTGCCTACCCCTGAGCACAGCAAATCCCTATGTATGCCACACCCCATTTATTCCATGCTTTCCGGGAGCAAATGTCCTTTGGGCTTCCATCCCTGGAATCCTCTGGTCTTTGGCTGACGTGCACTAGTACATTTTGCACTGTTTGCTGTGAGGGCTCTCCTGTCTCACAGTACAGCGTCTCCACTCTCTGTCCACTTGGTACCCACAGGAAGCCCAGCCTAGTGATGGCTCTATTGGATGCCTCTTTTCAGCTGCCAAGTTAACAGTATCCAGACTCCAGCCTGGTCCAGGAAAGGATGCTGTTAGTTTCTGTTTAGCAGTTAAGCAAGTTTTTAATTACATAAATAATGCCTGCATTTTGTCTGAGGTATGAAAAAATGGAGGGATAGCAGTACAACAGGGAAATTCATTATCCCTACACATGAACTGAAACTACCTCAACTTCACTATCCAAGCCAAGAAAAAAGCCAGAAGGAAGCAGAGAGCATTATGAGGGAATAAGATACTTTCTTTTTGCTCATCTTTTAACCACCACAGTTGCCAGCAGCAGCAAAGCTTTAAAAGGTTCTGTTTGTGACATACAGTTTTAAAATCAGTAGTCTCTTTTTCTTCTTGGATTCAGCAGCTTTTCATTTCTGAAATGAAAAGAACATGAAGAACAGGAAGCAAAAGAGCATGAAAAAGTCTGTGGTAATACTGGCAGGGAAGGGGTATTGTCCTACCAAGGACAGGCTGGAGAAGAGAGTGGGAACTGGGAGGGTGTTTCATTTTCACATTCTTCATCCCACTTTGTTTACTTGCTGCCCGCAGAAAGGCTGCAATGCCAAGTGCCAAAATTTTCCTCTTTCACACATACACAAAATGCTGTAAAAATCTGTGTTTGCTTTCTACCAGTGAAAAAATGGAAACACTTTCAAAGTGGAGAACAGAAAGTTTTCTCTAACACAAGTTCATCTGCTACAAATTGAAGCACAGTGTTTTTTCCTTCTTACTAGCTGCAGCCTCACAGCTCACAACTAGCATACCTGCTACCAGCTGTTAGGGACAATAAGTGGATATTCCCATACCAAGGTATTTCTCTGCCCAGAGCTGAAGTCACAGCTGATGAGCAGAAAACTGCCGGAGGCTCTCACCCTCTCTAATGGTGCAGAGAGCAGCTGTGCCCACCGTTTTGTTCAGATCTTCTGTAGTGCTTGAAGCTCTGCTGCCCTTGAGCTGTACCCAGCTGTAAGCAGTCTGGGGTCCCAGCATGATTCCTCTGCCCACCAGTGCCACTTGGTTCAGTAGACCCACTGTCAGCCCAGAGCACTGCTCTCCAGAGACATAAAACCTGCTTTCCTGCACAAGTAAGCATCTGCAAAGCCTAACCTGTATAGAATCATAGAATAGTTCGGGTTGGAAAGGACCTTAACATCATCTAGTTCCAACCCCCCTGCCCTGGGGAGGGACACCTCACACTAAACCATCTCACCCAAGGCTTCATCCAACCTGGCCTTGAACACCACCAGGGATGGAGCATTCACAACCTCCCTGGGCAACCCATTCCACTGCCTCACCACCCTAACAGGAAAGAATTTCTTCCTTATATCCAATGTAAGCTTCCCCTGTTTAAGTTTTAACCCGTTACCCCTCGTCCTGTCACTACAGTCCCTAATGAAGAGTCCCTCCCCAGCATCCCTATAGGCCCCCTTCAGATACTGGAAGGGTGCTATGAGGTCTCCATGCAGCCTTCTCTTCTCCAGCCTGAACAGCCCCAGCTTTCTCAGCCTATCTTCATTTTTGTGCACCCCAGCCCCATTATGAAAGCACTGAATTAGTTTCATGCTCTTTTTAAATGAATCTGCTTCAGGAAAAAAATAAAGTAATGCTGTGTATAGTAGAATATTTTCTGTGCCTTTTGGTGTGATCCTAGTTGGATGCAGTGGCTTGCTTGACACACATAGGCTAAGATGTTTCTGCTTTGGATCTGTGTATTATTGGAGGTCATAAAAAATTGTAAAGACTTGCCAGCAACCTCTTCTGGGAACATAAATGTCCATACACATCTTGCAAGTACTATTTTGCTTGGGGTGCTGCAGATGGCAGGGCCACTTTGCCCAGACCAGGACTCCCCACTGAATTCTCATGAGCCCTAGCCTTCTTCAGACCACTTAAGGATGAGCACATGGGGTTTGTTTGTTGTTTTTTTTTATTGTCGTCTTCCTTTTCAAAGCAGGCAGATGAGATCCAGCAGGGTAAGAGCAGAGTAGGGCATATACGAAAGCAGGCAGAGCTGGGCCCTTCAGGATGCTCTGCTCACAGCAGGCTGGGCTCAGTCCTTGGGGACGGCAGCACCACCGTACCAGCTCTGAAGTGCGAATACGGTGCTGGTGACTTTAAAATCCTACTCTCTTTCTCCTCATGGCAGGCTGCAGGAGCAAAGCATTTCCCAGGGCAAGTCATCCAGCAGGTCTTGAGGGGGTTTAGAAGTGGGGTGAGGAGCAGATAAATGAGCAAGTCTGGGTCAGCATTTAGGTGATGCTTCACGGGAATAGCAGAGGAAAGATGTTGTAGGGAGGGGAAGAGGGGAGAAAGGGAACTGCATGTCTCACTTGGGCTGTTAAAACCTACCTACCTTAGAGCATGCAGCAGTTTATGTAGAGGAACTTAACCCTTCCACAGCCCATATGTTTATCCTCAGATGGACACCATGCCGGTACCTTTACTGTGTTGGCTAATTATACACACCGTGGGTTCTCTGGTAAATCTGATTTGCTCAGTGCAGAGATGGTTTCCCTCTGTTTTGTTGCCTGATGCACCAGGTGTAGCACTGAGCATCTGTCACACACATCCTCACTTTTTAAGAAAAGATCATTGAGTGTCTCAGAAGAGTATTTTCTCTTGTAGGTTTAGGCACGGATGGTATATGGTCCCTATGTGATATATCATGCCTACTAGTGATCCTACAACGTGTCCCTGCAGTCAGTGAAAGACCACCAAAAAAGAAGAGGTCATTCCCGTAGCAAATGTTACAGAAGCACTCGCTCATATGGTCAACGTAGGGTTCATAACATTCAGTGTTACTGTGCTGCTATTGTGGGTGGCCAAGAGGCTACATGGGTTTTTTGGGTTTTTTGCTGGTTTGGGTTTTTTTCTTATTTCATCTTTGGCTTACATAGATTGATTTGAATGCTGACAAAAGTGCATGGAGACATGGGAATGTGCTCTGGACAAAGCCAATGCTGTAAGAAGTGTAGCATCCAAGTAAGCTGTAGCATGCAGATTTGCAAATGCTTTTGCTGGCTCTCTTCCAGAAGGATACAGCAGTTATCACATTCCTGGAAACCATACCCTCTTTGTTTTCCTCAGTTGCTTGAGGAAGGGATGCTTTTTACTACAATTGCAGAGAGTTTAAATGACGATATCTGTATGCTGAAATTGCTTTTTACCCTGTTTCTACTTTTGAGACTCTTGATGTTTGATTACCATGGAAAGCTGCAGTAATGGAAGCAATAATAAATTCAACATGTTACAGTGACTAACACCAGGTTGCTATTTTGATAATCATTAAAAAGAAGATCACCAAAGGTCATTTTCTCAGCCTGGAGAAAATAAGTTACAACAGGGGATTTAAAGAACTGGAGTTGTACAAGTGAGCCAAAAGAAATTTGCTAAGCGACCTTAATTCTGTGTCTGAGTGTCTCTGGGGGGCAGAAATGCCAGTTATTGCAGGGCTTTTTAATCTAGGGAGCAAGGTATAGAATAGCCGTGGTTGGAGGTTAACAAAGGTCAAAAACAAAATTAGAGACCAGGCATACTTTTTGTACAGTGTTACTGATGATAAATATTGGGATGAGCAGCCCAAGGATGAGGTTGATGAGCTGGTTGTCAGTGTATTCCAAGGAGGTCCAGGGTCTTTCTGGGACACAGGCTTCAAGGCAAGCAGACGTGAATGGCTCCAGGCAGCATTAAATAGTCACGTCTTTTGGTCTGTCTGCTCATCTGAAATTCCCTTCTGGCCCTGTGAACCAGCAGTGTTTGCAATGAAAACTGATACCTTATCATCTCCTATATGGGGGACATCTTCTTTAGTACACAAAAAAAGGGAGTTGGAGTCCATAGAGGAATGAACTTGTCTGATGTGAAGATTAGAAGAATACTATCCTCTGTAATAGTGCACACAGTTCATTAAACATCCCAACAACACTGCAATCTCTGTTCTGTTCCTTAAAGGGGTGGACAAACTGACAGCAGACCTTAGATCCCATACAGAGCTCACACTGGTAACAACTAGAGTTTGTTGTTCTATATGAAGAGTACACTGTACATCGTACAAAGACATGACCTAACAGCTTTAGCGCTGACCTGCAGGTTTCCCGGGCTGACACCAGTTGCCTGCCTGTAGTTTAGCAGGTTGATATGTGCTCAGGAACACGTGGATTTCAAGATGCTGAAGAGATGGGGTTGCCCTTTCAGTAGGAAGGCTGCATTTTTGATGCACTGTAGAGGCTTTCTTTTGAAACTAGCTCTTTTGAGACTTACAGTGAAGAAAGCACTTGGCAGGCTAAAAGAGGACAGATTACTGCCCATTCAATCCACCATTTCTCCTATATTAAGCTTGTTTGGTTTAATATGGTAAGTAGTGACTGCCACAACTCGAGACTGCTTTTGTCCGCTGGGGAGGAGGAAATGTTTTACAATGTTGAAATACCTCATAGTAGTGAAGGATAGTTCAAAATCCATTTCAAGGTCGCATGTACCCAAAGTATACAGAGTCCTCTGCTTAAAATGATGCCTTCTTAAATCAAGCATACCGGGGTTATTTCAGGTCTGATCACTGTGCTGAGTCTCACAATAATCAAAGCCTGTTATCTGGATCCTTGCAGTATCATGACTCACCAGCTAATGATGACAGTGTCTCACACGCACGTCAGCAGTTGCTTTTTAAGATATGGAAATCATGAACTCCCCATACAACTCAATCTTCAACATTTCTTTTCCTATTTTTGTTAATTCACCTGAAGCTTAGCTCTTAAAATACAGATTCTCTTCTGACAATGACAAGAGGTGGAAGACGTCTCTCTGCTATTATATACTAGTTTCTTGCAATATAAAGTTGACCAAGGCCCTCCATGAGGCTGAAGGGCTGAAAATGTCTGGTGAAATGTTTGCTGTCCCCACAAGCAAGAACAAAGTGTGTTCATTTAAAACAAAAAACAACAACAAAAAACAGCAACAAATACAACAACAAAATAAAAGTCATATATAAATGTTTTAGCCTAGGTTTTGCTTGTTTGTGGAAAACCAGCTTTTCAGCTGATTTGCTGATGTAGCAGTGGTAGCAGTGCTGGTGCTGGTGACATCTTTCTGCTGGAGAACAACAACCTGATTGTGCTGTCTTTTTCTCCACCCCCAAAGGTCGCCACTGCGAGGTCCATCAGATGATTGGAAACTACATGTGGGACCAAAAAGCAAATGTATCTTTTGACATTGGTGTGAATAAAGAGAGCCTGCTTCCTCTCTGGTGGAATGGATCGGAGCCTTTGTGGGTCACAATGATGAAAGAAAAAAAGAATGTTTCCATGTACTACTGGCCAGGTTAGTACATCAAAAATTGCTACCATCTTAACTGTGCATGTTTACATCTAAGCACTCCAACACGCTGTAGGATGGCTCTTTAATACAGTTCTGATATACAGACAAGAATTACAAGTGCTTTACTAAGCAGCCAGGGGGGACCTTATCAGCCTCTACAACTACCTGGAAGGAGGTTGCAGTGAGGTGGCGGTTGGTCTCTTCTCCCACATGACAAGAGGAAACGGCCTCAAGCTCCTCCATTGGAGGTTTAGATGGGATATTAGGAAACATTTCACTGAGAGGGTGCTCAGGCACTGGAAGAGGCTGCCCAGGGCAGTGGTGGAGTCACCGTCCCTGGAAGTGTCCAAAAACCATGTAGATTTGGCCCTCGGTGAAATGGGTTAGTGGTGACCTTGGCAGTGCTGGGGAATGGTTGGACTTGATGATCTTGAAGGTCTTTTCCAACCTAGATCATTCTGCAGTTCTATGATTACCTTCAGGAACCGGCTTGTGGAGCATCCCCTCCTCCACCATTCATCATGTAGAACACACCCTCCTTCATCATTAGTTAGATGAGGTCCCAGTTGCTGTGAGTCTGATCTATTCATTTAAAGAGACTTGGCCTTTCCATTCCTCATTTGTTGGATATTGGACCACTGAAATCACTAGGGATGTATAAGAACAAGTCTTTTTTAACAAATGGGACTATACCCTTAAGGAAATACCACATAGAAATAAATACCAATAGAAATAAATGTGGCAGCTGTGCAGCCAGACCAAACCCTTTGCAAGGTACCCAGATTCTCAACTTTCTGACTTTTTAACCCTGCTATCTAAGCAGTATGCAAATATCCTCATGTGTGCAACTGCAGGCTATAGGACCACACGTTGGAAGAGCTGCACTGAACACAGCCAGTGCCAGTGTGTAGGGCTGGGGCAGCTGACTCACACCATGGGCTCCCGGCCAACTCATCTCCACATCCCAGCGCACGTGTGCCTAGTCATGGTCTTTCCATGCAATGTAGCTAATAGCATCCCACAAAAAAGGCCACAGTTCTTAGGAAAGGGAAGAAAGAGCATACCAAGATGAAAAAGACTGAAAAGTCATCCAGAGTGTTTCTACAGTACTGAAGAGCAAGAAGGATCTCAGCGTAACACTATTGTCTTATGGACTCAAAGGTAGTCTAAAAGACTAAAGATGCAGACTAGATAGAGAATGACAAAATCATGGAATGGTTTGGTTTGGAAGGGACCTTGAAGATCATCCAGTTCCAACCCCCTGCCACGGGCAGGGACACCTTCCAGGTTGTGCAAAGCCCTGTCCAATCTGGCTTTGAGCACTTCCAGGGATGGGACATCCACAGCCTCTCTGGGCAACCTGTGCCAGCGCCTCACCACCCTCACAGTAAATAGTTTCTTCCTAATATCTAATCTAAATCTCCCCTCTTTCAGTTTAAAGCCATTCTCCCTTGTCCTCTCACTGCATGCTCTTGTACAAGGTCCCTTTCCAGATTTCTTGTAGGCCCTCTTTAGGCACTGGAAGCTGCTCTAAGGTCTCCCCAGAGCCTTCTCTTCTCCAAGCTGAACAAGCTCAGTTCTCTCAGCCTGTCTCCGTAGGAGAGGTGCTTCAGCCCTCTGATCATTGTCATGGCCCTCCTCTGGACTCTGTCAAGCAACTCTGCATCCCTCTTGTGCAGAAGAAGAGGTATGTGGTACTGTGGTTATTTCCCAAAGTATGACACGTACCAATGACAAGCACACTTCTGTCTCCCAGAACTTGCTCTGCTGCTGTGCTTCTTGGCCAGTGATGCATGAGAAGTGGTCTTGCGCTATCCCAGTGCTTGTGTTGCAAGCAGGGAGAGCTGGAATGGGGCAGCTGCTGATGGGGCAGCAAGGCTGGAGCCCTTCCAAGCACAGGCTGCTGTGCACAGCCGAAAACCCTCTGAGAAATGGAGCCAAGGGAAGAGCAGAGCTCATTCCCACTCCAAGCTTGCACAGGACAATGGAGCCAGAAAGCACCAGGTCAGGAGTGGTGCCTTGGAGGTGCTAGAGTAGTGGGCAAGAACCAAGCCCTAAGGGCTCAGGGAGCCCTGACAAGGATCGGTGCTCACTTCTACGGAGGACAAGCAGCAACGCCTGGGGGCTACCCTGGGGTCACCCTCGAAGTCTAGAGAGCTGCCTCCCCCTCAGTGCCTGGCACGAGGGCCACCTGCATGGAGCAGGAGCAGCAGATCCCTGGCCGCAACAGCCCAAAGGAGTCCTTGCAAGCGGCTGTGCTCAGTGTTGCAGAGGAAGGCAAAAAACCCCAGGTACACTTGCTAGTTCACCGCGGGGGAAAAAAGGCCTTCCTGCCGCCAGCTGCAGGGCACAAAGGGCCATCTTTGTGGCCCCCTTTGTGGTGCATGAGCAGCAGGCAGTAACCCAGCCAGAATGGACCATGGGAGCCCTGATAAATGGTCCTGTTCAATGCTGTAGAGGAAGGCAGCCCTCAAAAGAAAGCTGCCTCTTACTGGAGATCACCCAAGTGACCTAACAGCAGTGCTAATAGCAGGACATAGAAACTATACAAGAATGTAGAAATTCTTCTAAAGATTCACAAAAATACCTGTTTCTATAGACTATTCATCTTTAACTACTAGTGGAACTGCACTGAATAGATATAATTATGTACTGAATAGATGTAACAGTCTACAAAGAGCTACTGAAATCCAAATGAACAGCATTGCTTTCCATTAAATTCCTTTGGACTTTACCTAGCTCCTTCATGTTGCCCTTTGAGCAGTGTCTCCCAGGGAGAAGACATGTGAGGTCTATGTGTGTATCCCTGCAGACATATATATAACCTTTACACTTATCTGTCTGCTATTTCCAGTAGAAAATCGCAAGGGACAATAAAACCTTCTTTTTCCCAGCGCTGATATTGCCAGTACATGCATTGACTTTCTCGTGACACAGAGGCGGATTTTTTTGCATGGATCAGGTATTTTAGCTGTGAACTGTGATGTGTACATCTGTCAATTATTTATCTGCGATAGATGACCTTTGGCAAAGTCCTCAGTGTCTCAGTTCAGCAAACACTTAAGCATATGCTTATTTTAAAGGTGTTCATGGTCTCAAAGGGCACATTGGCCATAACACAGTTAGGCAGAGAGCAGGAACCAGGGTGAAATGCAGAACAGCTGAATTAAGCACAGGGCAGTTGAACTGCAGTAGGACTCCAGGTTTAACTGGAGTAAACAGAAGTCACCCCAAATGTAATAGTATTTATTACTTTTTCCCTATATGACTGTTCTGAGCTATTTTCTAGTTCCATGGTAAGAATGTTATCCTTTCTAAAACATCTATGTCTATTATTTTAAAGCTTTAATTCTGAACTAGGCATTTGAATGGGCAGCAATGCCAAACAAAATCATGGAAAAAAGTAAGAGCTTAATAGCCAAGGTGGGTAGGGGTCCTATAGACATTTGCACTGCTTATGATCTGCTATTAGTGATTATCTTTTCCAATCTGAGGATATACTGCTGCTTAGTAAAGACAAATATCAGATCAGGAAAAGTCTGGGAAACTCTTAATAGGAACAGCAATGTACAGCCAAATTCATTACACTTTAGTCTGGAAGATGCTATTTTCTCTTTAATCAGTGGTAAAGGCAAATGAGACCAATCAAATGTAGCAGGAATGCATTGTGAATGCCAGAGAGCTGATTCCCGAGGTTAACTTGCACTACTGCCATTTCCTTCAAAGAACCAAGTTCTAAGCTTTGTAAAGTCTGAAGCCAAAATCTGCTACTTCATATTCTTCCCTATGTTCCTTGCTCACACATAGTCAGTGCTTAAAAGAAGAAAATCCAGACCCTAGCAAACAGGGACACAGAGCAGGAGAGCTGTCAGATGCAAACACCCATCCATCACAGCTTTTTCTGTGAGCCAAACATAAACAGAACAAAGACAACTCATGGGCAAGTATTCATCTGGGCTCTCCTGCCACTAGAAGCGGAGGAGCCAAAATATTACCATGCTAGGGGTCCCAGCCACTGCTTCTGCCAAAATATAAGCACTTGTAGGGATATTTTTCTCTTTTCTTCATGGTGTTTATTACGTACTTTCTGCTTTTCAAAGCATTCCTGGGGGAAAATGTCATGTATCCTCTGTCTGCTTGATGGTGAAGTAAAACACAGCTAACAACTGGTGAAGTGCCCAAGTTGCCTGTCTGAAGCACTGCCACTACAGTGGATAGAGAAGCCCCAGGGGAGTGCAAGAGCTTCCCAGCAGTACCATCAAAGTCAAAGCTTTATAGTGCTCTTCATTCTCACCCTGGTGGGTGATGACACCCAGGACCCTCCAGTTCCCTCATTCTCCAGCAGCCTATGCAACTGCTTCAGCTGAAGTGCAGTGACATCTTTTCTAAACACTGAAATAAAAGAAGGGGGGTGGGGAGAAAGTCTCTAAATGCAACTTTTGTCATTTAACACAACATTTACCAGACCATGGAGCTAGCCTGGAAAGTTTTCAAAACCCTCTGTTATGACATGAAGTGTCCAACTGTTAAATCAATGTTTAGAAATGCAATTTAAAGTTGGCAGAGGTTCAGGTCTCTGTGTCAGATAGATAAAGAGGAGCCTATATATCACTGCAAAAGAAGTCCTTATTCTTGCTCCAGTAGTTCAGGTTTTAAAATAAAGGTCTAGCATCATACAAAACTGTGCAGAAAGCTATCTAATGCAGCATCTTATTAAATATAGCTCATCTATTTGTAGTTTAATCAAGAAAAACTTAACAATCCCTTTGTCTGGCTCCAAGTATTTTTAAATTTCCTCTCTTATAATATTTAAATGAGAAAATTTACCACCTGTCCTGGCCTCTACCAAAAAGGAATTTAAATACTAAAGGATCTTCATGGTCAGTATTACGGAACTGTAACAAGCCTTAACATCAAAAATCCAATTCCAAGTTCTATTCATCACAGAGTTCTTGGTATCTAAGAAGCCTGAATTTTCAATGTTACTGCCAATGAACTACACACTCAAAGACCAATATTTAGGAGCCAAAATGATTTCTAATTGTTGCTGTCTCTGCGGACTTCTATGTCATGCTCATCACTTTACAATCTAGAAATAGCAAAGATTTCTCAGCAACTAAAATATCTCACATCCCCAAGAGGTTAATGCTTCTACTTAAAATTATCTTATGAGTAATTCTGAGGAACGTTATCTGAGAAAATTATAATATGATGTAAGTATCTTAAAAGAAAAAAAGACGCAAAATCATCATATTAGTCACTGGCTATGAGCAAGCACCCAACCAAACTAAAATACTAGGTGTTTCCAATGCATTTTGAAAAGTGTTCCTTAAGTTCTTGCCTGCCTTTGGAGCTAAGTTTTTCCCAGACTCAAGCGTTGGAGGAGAAATTGGCTCAGAAGTTCCAGTTCAGTCCTGAAATAAAGCCCATAGAGGACTACTGCATCACCTCTCGCATCTGAGGTAGCTGAAAGCCCACGTGTTCCTGCAGGTAGCACCCAGGACATCATGCAGAAGATTGAAGCTACACACACTCAGGGTTGGGGGCAAAGGCTTCTTCTCCTGGAGATGATTTCAGATGGTTCATGGAATACATTTTAATGATGATTTGGTTAGATAGAACCTGGGACCTGTTTCTGTTGGACAACATAACTTTCTGAAGGTGCTGTATATGGATGTATAGTTCTACTGTGGGATGGTGTGGAGAGTCAGTTCTTGTCTAGCAGTCTGCAGGCTTTTGTGGTTGAGACATAAACACTATCGTACCTCCATACAGAAAAGGAAGGATTTATATTTGGGGCAACAAGGGAAGAACAAAAAGTGAGCACCATCACACACTCCCACAATTTTTATAAAAACAAATATTAGATAGAGGTTCAAAAAGATGTAAATATGTTTTTACAAGAAATTTTACTACATTTTCTGGTTATCATTGCAAATAATTCATTCTTACAAATCATAACAGATGCGGTCCCTTGAAACATACAAACGATGTGGAGCCCTGGGTACTGTTGCCACGGACCGCTGGGTGAAGAGACTGAATCTGTCATGTGTGCTAGGGTTCTTTATCCCTTGGAAAGGGTCTGTCTTACCTGGCTTTCTGCAAATAAGTGAAGATCTTTTAAGGTTTCCTAAGCTTAAACATTTAGGTACCTTTCATAGTGCTCCTGGGAAGTCACAATCAGAAAGAAGTCTCTTAGCCAGCTTAGCCTGCAAACAATGTGCTTTTGCCCGTGTCCCAGTGCTGCACCTCTGTAATGTGAAGTCATGCAGGCCGAGGTGCAAGTAAGTGTCTGAGTAAGCAAACCACTGTAAATCAGCTCTGAAGGTAGCTCTGCTTGCTCTAGCACCTTCTCTGTACTTACACCTCCTGTGCAACCTTCTTCCCCTCCCAAGCAATAAGTCAGCTTATGACCTTATGTCCTTAATGTCTATTTCTTTCATCCCAAAGGAGAAGCAAAGGGACCCAAATGTAAGCAGATTCAGGCTATGGCTTAGAGTTGCCTTTTTGATCTGACTGCATGGATGTATACAGAGTCAATTTTGCAAAAGATCTCTTTCTTTTTTTTTAGCTTGTGCCCCAGGAATACAGCAGAAAAATGCCTTAACTGTGATGGGAGGGCTCGGGGGGGTCTCAAAAGATAGTTTGCATGAATCTGGTGTTTCTGAAAACACATTTCATTTAAATATTAATGTTATTCAGCAGCATAGTAACGGGAGAGCAAAAGGGCAAAAAAGTCCCAGAAAAACATGTTTCTGTGTGTTCAGGGCCATGTTCTCCTGTAGGATTTGTTGCCATAAATTTCTGGGCCACAAAACAGACTGCATTTTGCAAGGAAGGCTGCAAGTTACCAAGAGACTTAATTGGTTTATACTGTTTTAATAAGACCTCCTGGGAAACAGATTTAATAGTGGAGTGCCAGTATCACATAATAAAATACAGTTTATAGAGGATATTACAACGTAAGATATAGTGTGTCTAACTGGAAAGTATTTGCTGAACTTTCAGGGAACAAAATCTAAATCTATTGCTTTGGAAGCCTGGAAATGAGGCTACGTGACCACGGTAGTTAAAAGGAAAACAAGCTAGTGGTTTAGGTGGAAACTGTCTGCCCCGAGGGAACCAAGAGTTTTCTGTGGGAAGGTCACACAGAGACCTTCTTTTTAGAGAGGGAAATACAAGGATCCAATGTACGGTTTGCTGCAAACCAGCCTCTCGCCCCATTTTCCCTTTCCAACCACAAGGTTTCCTGCAGGGAAAGTGTAAGGTAAGTAATGTCACAGGGAATTTACAGACCTGAACCTGGGCCCCACGGTGTGGGGTCTATGGTCAAGGTGGAAGAGCAGAGCTTACCACATTTTTCATTGCAGGTTGCGAGGTTGAAATCCTGGGGGTCAGACCGAGCTACTGCCGCGAGTACTTCAGTGTCCCCACAGACAAAAACTTTGCAGATGCCATCAGCGATGCTCTTGAGTCTTTGAGGTATGTCAGTAGGGATCGCAAGGATAAGTGTTTGGGTTTGCTATCAGCCTTGCTCTAGGGAGATGTTCAGGATTAGATCCCGGTAGGAAGATGGGAGCTGAGACTGCTTTGTAGCACTGTCATAGACACATAGCCATAACAGACATAGGCCCTTCCATTAAGATCGGAAGGCAAGATGTGCTCGTTTCCATGAGTAGGTTACAACACAGAGGAGACATCCCAACTTACTATTTTTAATTTGCTGTTTCTAACCACTTCAAGATCAGTCTGTGAGTATCTGTTCACTGACCCTCAAAGGCAGACTTTGAAATCCTTTGATTTAGAGAGACATTCTGGGAATTTGGAAATTCCAAAATTCAGCTCTGGTCACTCATTTGAGAGTTCAATACTTAAGCTACTTCCACATTTTAGAACATCTCAGTCACAGTGACTTTGTAGTGGGCATTCCTGTTGTGCAAATATGAACATAGAATAGGCTAGGCTAGGCTAGGCTAGGCTAGGCTAGGCGAAGATAAGATAGGATAGGATAGGATAGGATAGGATAGGATAGGATAGGATAGGATAGGATAGGATAGGATAGGATAGGATAGGATAGGATAAGATGATATGAAATGAAATGGAATAGAACAGTTCAGTTGGAAGGGACCTATAGTGTTCATCTAGCCCAACTGGTGGGAATGACGGGACAGACAACTCCTAGGAAAAACATGCTCCACACCCAGCTTTCCAATTCCACCGTCTCTCATCTAAACATTAACAAGTGACAATTACACATAGGTTGCAAAATCAGGGGAAAGTGTGTGGAGCCAGTGCCTTACATTAGCTATAACTAAGCGTCCTCTTTAAAAACTTGTTGGTTTCATAATTTATCCAATCTCAGGGCACATTTCTACTTTACTACTTGTGCACAGCCATAGCGATTTGAATCTGAAAAGTTCTGTGTTCAGATACTGAGTGCTGATTGTCCTTGAAATAAAGGCTCCAAAATTATGAGACTGCTGCAGGAGATGTTGCTCCCAGTTGCACACTGGGTCCCCCTGCACAGATGCTCACAAATCACAGTGTCATTCACAGGCAGGGGCTTAGATTGAAGCTTGTCTCAGAACATGAAACATTTAACCCTGAAATGATTTTAGCTTAGATTTTAAGGAATTTATCTGCATGTGACATGAGGAGGTCATCTGTGCCATCGGAGGCTTTCTGGAGCTTCTGCTACACTTTAAATTCACTGACCAAAAAAGGAAATGGAAAACTGAATACGGACACCAGCTCTGTCTGCTGGTGGAAAACCTGAATTACCATAGAAAGCTTTTGGGTCAGGTATTATTTGGGGATGGGTCAAGATATGCTTGAAGTTTCCTGCCTGGTTTCTATGAAGCATAAGGCTGCTTGGGACAGTTTGCAGCTCTGTAATTGTGAACACGATTAAAAGTGAGGCACAAACTGTTGAAAGCTCCAGCCCTCCAAGCTGCTCTTTTGGATTGCTGGAGCCCATTGAAAGAGTTTCAATAGCTCATTCACCCTGAGTCACAAGGCTGCTTGCTGCTTCCTTCAATGCAAAAGAAGAAAAGGGCAGGGACACAACAGTGCCAGTGGGGCAGCTCAGAAGAGGTCAAAACTGGTGATTCAAGAGAAGAGCAAATCTCTGCCACCACGATGCCTGCCTTAAACACCGGCTACAGCCTGCCGAACAGCCTAAGTCCTACAGATTCTCCTGGACCTGCGGGAGGTCAAGTCTCTGGTATCCATTTACACACCATCCCTCTTGAATTTCTTGAATAATCATTTGAAGGTGTAAATACTTCAGGGATATACAATAAGAAAGGAGGGGAGAGAATGAACCGATTAAAGATCTGCTAGGTTTTCCTTTTCCTTTCTCTCATTCATCCTCTTTGTTTAGTCCTTTAAAATTTAGAAGACTATTGTCAATGCTGCTGTGCCAGCCCATAAGAAAAGCTTCTGAAATGCCCTTACTGTAGTCGTATTCATTTAGCAGGAGTTAGCATCTCCAGGTAGAAGAACCTTGAGCTGCATTTTACTGTCATTTACAACTTTTGCAAGAGGTTCTGACACCTAAAGCTGTTCAAAGGCTGGCAAATGCAGCGTGTTTCCTTTCCACACCCCAGCTAATTGAAAAAGCCCATTAGGCTGGGGCTGGCACTAGCTCTATGTGGGAAAACAGCCTGTGGCAAGGGCAGTCTGTCGCCTGGAGCACTGCCTTGCTCATAGCAGGTATTAGTAGTTAATGAACTGCATTTATGCTCCCACCATGCAAACTTTACAGGGACTTCAGGTAGAGAGACTATTTGCACCCTGATGGCCTAAGGGTTAACCTGAATTTGGTTACAGGAAAGTCCTGGCCCATCTTAACTTCACCAAGGTCAAAGGGAGTTTTATCAATGCCCTCTGCAAGAGCAGGAGTATCCAACTCATCAGGCCACTGAGCTCCTCTTGCAACCAAAGAGAACCATCCTTCAGGAATATTCACCAGTTTCTTCAAACAGATGCTTTGAGACCATTGTGCAGACAAAAAGTACACAAAACTAAGTCAAGCACCCATACTAGCAATTAAAACTAAAGCCTCCCTTATCTCTTCATAACTGTAATTTAAGGGCTGTTGTAGTCTACCTATCTTTCTGGACAGGTGTTATGAAGTTTGTGTGGTACTTGCAAAGCGTGTTGATAAAATCTAACACACAGTATCGCCATTGATGCTGTCCAGCTTTCTTCAGCAAGCTTTCCTTAGCCATTTCTGCTAAAAGTACTGATGGCTGGAGAAGACAGGACTAACACGCAGTTAGAAAGACAGATTACTTCTCCCTTGCAAGCCCTGATCAGAGATACCTAGTTTTCTTAGGAAAACAGGTAAAACATGGAAACAAAAACCCAACCTTACAAGCTCTGGATGTGCTGTACACAATCCTGCAAACTCCTAAGCATGCCCCATAACTACAGCTTCTCCCACTGAAGTCATGTGCAAAGTTGAACATTCAGCCTTACAGTACTGAGCCTGCAAAATCTCACTGCAGCCTAAACAAGACCATTTGTTTCATGCAGTAAATGTCTTTCTTATCTTCTGTCTTGACTGAAATGGTCATTTAGTTGCAGGTGAGAATACACAAAGCAGCCTAAGAAGCTAATTAATACAGGCACTGCAGCAGAAGAAAACTATTTCAATAGGTTCAATGAGTGTGTATGTAATGGAGGAATTACAGGGTTAAACCTTACCAGTCAATTTATGCCTAATACAGATGGAAAGTAATGTCTACATGAAGCTGGGGGCCGGGAAGGACTGCTTCATTTGAATGATTTTAAAATCATGAAGAGTGAGACAGAACACTGTTCTACAGAGCCAGCAGTGGAGAAATTCCCACCACAGCAGAGACCTTCAGCTTCCTACAGGAGGGCTGCTCCTCTGAGGCCTCCAGCAAACTTACAAATGCAAATGGCAGACCCTAATTCATGCATTAAGTCCCTCACCTCTGATATCTTCTCTTCTTTCTCACTCATTACACCACATTAATCAGAGAATCTGGACCTGTCAGGACATCACACAAAGTCTTTTTGTAGGGGTCTTGATCTGGATGAAGGCATGTATTGTGGATGGCACACCCTGTCATATCTTAATAACAGTAGAAGAAGACAGTGTTTGAGCTTCATGAGTGTAGATTTGTGATTTTATCCACACAATTGCTCTCAGGGAGGTTTACAGTGAACCATAAAGTGGACATGAAAATGTAATTAAGCCCTGATATACGCACTATCCACACTAATTAGGCTGAAGGCATTCAGTGCAGAAACATGTGATCAGCTAAATTTGTGCAGCTCTGAGATTACCTGAGCTTCCCTTAATAATAATTAAGTTTCCCTTAATAACAAAAACACCCCTGAAAATTTCTCCCCAGTTCATACCACTTGGCAAGGTCATGGAAATACTCATCCTGAGTTGACCTTGGTGGTTTGGAAGACCTCACACAGGAGAAAGACAGAAGTGCCAAACTTTAATTAAAGCACATTTGACTGGTAATTCCCACAATCCTTTTAATAATGTCATTCAGCACAGAAATCAGTATTTCTTCTGGGTCCTTCTTTGTCCTTAAAGGAAAAGCTGCCTTCCTTATTCAAAGAGGCAGTAGAGGGCTGCCAGGCCAGCCTTTAGCTGTACATGACAGTCTGTACCTGGAAGCTCTGATGGGACCTCAGGCAAACTCAGGGGACTCTGGGCATGAATAGAATCATAGAATGGTTTGGGTTGGAAGGCACCTTAAAGCTCATCCAGCTCCAAACCCCTGCCACAGGCAGGGACACCTTCCATTAGACCAGGTTGCTCAAAGCCCCATCCAACCTGGCCTTGAACACTTCCAGGGGTGGAGCAGCCACAGTTTCTCTGGGCAACCTGTGCCAGTGCCCCACCAGCCTCACAGTAAAGAACTTCCTTATGGCTTACCTGAATCTGCCTTGTTGAAGTTTGAACCCATTACCCCTTGTCCTATCACTACACTCCCTTATGAAGAATCCTTCTGCAGCATCCCTGTAGGTCCCCTTCAGATACTGGAAGGCTGCTATGAGGTCTCCTGCTATGAGGAATAATGAGCCCAGCTGTGCAACAGCAGGTAGGAAAGCACAGGCTAGAAGCAGAAAACAAGGTTTTGTAGCTCTGTGTGTGGTGAGGACAACAAGGTTGGCAGTCAGGAGCAATCCATGTGCATCAGCCTCTCACTCCTTCTCCTCCCTCCCACCTCCAGCAATGGCAGTGCAGAGATGGCCGCAGTGTACTATGAGCGTATTGACGTGGAAGGCCACCACTATGGTCCTTCATCCCAGCAGCGTAAGAATGCTTTGAAGGAGGTGGACAAAGCCTTGAGCAACATGATCACGCTCATCAAGGTGAGTGGCATTCGAAAACCCACCTCCCAGCTGAGTCTGGAAAAGGCTTTTGAACCTGCTCTTTCTGGCATGGCCAAGAGCTTAGTTACTGCCTGTTAGTTGGGTTTGTTGGCTGTAAACTTTTAATTCCTGAGAAAGAGAGGCTACCAAAGAGATGTGGATGTCAAGGCACCATTCCCCTAATTTTATTTTCATTGATGCTGTTATAATCCTCCTAATGGATTATTACACCAACAGCCCCAGGAAGCCGTAAACCAATATAGATGTTGTTCTGTTTATAACTTGTGTTGCTGGCTGGGCTTTATAGTAGGCAAACGAAACAAAACTGCTTGCTTCCTAAGGTTTGTGGAATCACACAATTAACTTTTATAGCAGTTTTTATGTACTGTTCAGAACTCTGTACTTTAAACTTTGTTTTAAAAAACATTATCTACATGATACTGCAGTGAGAAAGGGAGGACGCCAAGCGTTTGGTCAAATATCAGTTCTGTGAATTCTTCTGACAGTGACTGGAGTTCTTTAGGAGTTCCAGTGAGGAGAGGAATATGTCTTTTAAGTTTCACTAAATTATAAAAGCTCTGATGATAAGTGCTTGCGCTTGGGAGGAGAAGAGAGGAACACTCCAGCCACAGGTAGCACCATAATGAAGTTGCTCTTCCCCAGCTGTTTTGGCCTACATACGAACAGTTGGGTAAAATCCTGTCTAGGACCAACGGGACAACAAGTCTGTGGGGCTGGGATGTAGGGCTTGGTTATTTAGCAGAGGCATAGATTTACTTTGGAAAATCTCTCTTTGGCACTAACCTCTCAGACTCTTTCAGGGCAGCAAGTGAGAGTCAATGTCCACCAGTGTGGGTGGTAGCAAAGCACATTGCAGGGCATTTGCGGCCGTGCTCCTTCTGCCCAACTTCCCTTAAATCAGTGGGGTTAAATGGGGATTAAGATTTTCCAGTGGACACAGTGTGAAGCTCTAACCTGTCCTTAATGGCTGTCATACACTCACTTCACAGAGCAAGGGCCTTCAGAATGACGTCAATGTCCTCCTCTTCTCTGATCACGGGATGACAGACATCTCCTGGGTGGACAAAGTGATTGAGCTGAAAAACTATATCAATATGAGTGATACCATACAAATGAAGGACAGAGGTCCTGTTGTGAGCCTCTGGCCAGCTCCAGAGAAGCACGTGGAGGTGAGTGCAACTTATTTTGATTTACTCAGTTTTGTGTTTCCTTGATTTTTATGATGTTTGTCTCTTTTGTTTGCTCACAGCATCTAAGTCCTGCTCCCAGAGATGTGTGTAAAAATCAACCTGAGGCTCTTACTGGGAGTCAGACTTAGGTCCTGTGACACTCTTGTGACGCTGGTTTCTGAAGGGAAGTCACACGAGGCAAATTACAAAGCATGAACTTTCACCATTATTTGGCACAGATAACTGTTTTCAAAGCCCACCACTATGTAGTGCTGATAAATAGCTAAAAGATTTTAGTTCAAAATCCATTTTCAGGATTTCTTAAATATATATTAGTTGATTCTACAATTCTATGATTTATTGACACTCCAGCTGGGATTTCCAAACAATCAGGAGCAGGTCTGGCATTCATATTCCAGTAAACTTCCATAGAGTTTGAGGAATCAACTCCATTAGTCTGGAATTGCAAAAAATAATTCTTTACAATATTCTCCTTTGAAGAATTTTGATGAATAAGTGTATTGGATTGAATCAACCATAAAAGCCCAAGGCCAGAACTGCAGGATTTTGAGGGACAAATTAAAACAACACAGAAAAAAATTGGGAAACCACTTGAAAAGAATGAAAATGCAGCATCTGTAACTAATAGACTAGCACTTTAACCAGAAACCAGTGCTTGAGAAGTCACTGTTGCTGTCCTCAGAATATGGCCAAGCGGATGTACAGAACAGGCCGCGCAAGCTCCAGGTGAATAACTTTGTTTTCTGTATTATGTTTTAGCCAGGTCCAGTCTATTGTAGCTTATGCAATATTTTTTTGAAGAGAATACTTGCTATATTTTGCTCCCAAACAGGCTCTGCAGGAATTGCGTAGCTGTGATAGTCTGAACATTTCAAATTAGTGCCCGAATTGAAAGCTGACTTAGAGGTGTGCATAAGCAGTTCAGTCAGTGCTCCTGTAAGGGACTGCAGCATTTATATGTGCTCTCCTCAGCCTGAACTCAGAGATCTCTGTTTTTGTGTGCCAGACCTTCAAGCAAGGGCAAGTACAAGTTGCAACTTCATGCAGACATGGGGTCTCTTCTGACAAAGCTCTTAAGTACATGCTTCTCTCTCATTAAACAGCATAATATGCCTAAGGAGAGTAAAGTGCAATGCCTCACACCATGGTTTTGTTTTCTTCCTTCATTTCTTTTTAGGACTTCTTACTGGAGTGTTGCTTTTTTTATAGCAAAATAAAGGTGATTTTCTGTTTCCCAATAGCCAGATTCCTCTATTCTTAATTTACTTTAAATACACGTTTAGGAATTAAATAGTATCATAACCTCCACCTTTAAGAGTCACCCCATTCTGAGCACTTGAAGTACTGGTGAAGCACCAGGACCACTCTCCAGTCCAGGTCATGGTGGGAGGGTCTGGCTGAGTGGCACCATTGCACCCTGGTGCCATCCTTGTGGCAACTACATGTCGATGCAAATCTCTTGCACACATATACACACAAGTGGACATAGCTAAAAAGCTAGTGAAGAACCTTTCATTCTTGGCAGAATTGAGCTATTTATTCCTGAAGAGTCTATATATTTTTGAAAAAAGCAATGTACATTCTGGGGACTCCAATAATGGCCATCTTTATGGCATATGAACATCTTCTTTAGTCATTGAAAGTAGTTTTCTGAATAATTTGTCCACATTTGTGTGATTGTATTCATGACAGTATGGTTAATATTAATAAACCACTTGTAGGGCATTGTACAGCTTCAAAGCCTCAGGCATTGGCTGATAAACCTCACAGCATCCTTATGAAGCAGGTAACTAAGCACTGTATCATAGGGATTGACTGGTTAAGTGCAAGAAACATAGGTGAGATGACATTAGTTGCTTGCTCAAGAGCACAAAGAGAGCATAGGTGGCAGAGGCCAAAGCCAACATCCCTTTTTTGCATCTGTACCCAGTCCACATAGTGCTTTTGGGCATGTTTCACCACTTAGCTTACTGTCTCCTGTGATGGTTTGATTTCTACTGATCTACATCTGTAGGTTGATACACTCACGTGCATATATTCATTGAGTGTATGTATTACAAATGTGTATAATACCTGAAGTCATGCATTCCTATGTGTTTATGATCCAAGTTTTGAGAACCTGCTAAACCACACATACAGGTTTTGCACAGTCATCATCTTTGGATCAGCAAAGGCCCAGTTTGAATGTGCCATTAAAGGAGCTCAGCCATTTTACAAATTTAGGTGTTTCCAGGTACCCATAGGTGTGTATATGTTCTTTACAGCCATGAGGTGTCCTAACATTTGTTTTCTTTGCAGATATATCAGAAGTTGAAAGGTGTGGAACACATGAACGTTTATAACGTACAGGATATTCCAGACCGGTTTTTCTATAAAAAAGGAAAATTTGTGTCTCCTCTGACTCTCGTGGCTGAGAAGGGATGGTTCATAGTAGAGGTAAAATAGAGAAGCAAAATACTTATACATGAATGTGGAAAGGTGCGATATATATGAAAACAATCAGAAAAACGTAACGATTCCAAGTGTTACATCCTTCACTTGGGCTGACTACAAAACTGATGTCAAATATTGCAGTGTGCTCACAAGAGCCTAAAGGCACAGCAGCTATGCTGATGGTAGGCAAAGTTAAATAGTCAAGGTGGTTCTTTTTTCTGCATTGTTATAAAACAGGAGGAGTTTGTTTCCCATTCCAGTTTCATTGCTTTACTTCTCTTCCTCCTGCCTACCTGCCTTCACCTTAGACAGAAAAAGGTTGTTTCCATTTCAAGACCTTGCTGTCCCTCTATTCAACTGTACTTTGTGGCAACTTTTGCTTCTGCCTGGCTTCCCACCCACCAGATCCTGTCCTAAAAAATACCTCATTTCTCCCATGTCCTCCAGTCTCAAAAGGGTCAGACTGGGGATTTACTCCTTAGAGATGCTCAGTGCACACACTGCAATCTGGTAGCTTGCTAAGCACACGAGAAGAGATTTTTCATAACAACTTATGTTGTTACTATAAGTATTGTCATTATTATTTTGTCCTTGTATCACCACTGATCATCTCCACATTACAGCTATTAACAGCATCTCAGCTCAGAGGTGAGGCAGCTTACATAGCTTCCAAGTGGGTAAAGTGAGAAGCAGTACTGAGTGATTTGACCAAAGCCATGCATTAAGTCTGTAAGGTGGTGACAGAACCAAGGAGTCCTGGGTTTTTACACTGCCCCAGTGTAGTCACTGCCTTGCAGATCACTGTAACTCAGTTGAGCATCTTCTCTCATGACCCTCAGAGCTACTGCTCACCAGGCTTTGCTCAAGATGACCCACACCACCACATTTCTCACTATCTAACCTGACTTTAGGGTAATAATTCCTACAGCTGGATACAAATGTGCCTCTAAGAAACTCCAACTGCTTTTGAGTACATTTCTGGTTAAAACCCATTTCTGGTTAAAAAGAAAATATATGTATAAAAGCTGGAGTTCAGATCCAGGCACCTGAAGCAGGAATCTGAAACATTTTTGCCAAAACAACTTTAAAAAATTGCAACTCAACCCTTTTGTATCAAACTCAACCCAGAACATTTTTACATATTCTGTGGAAAAAAAGAAAGGCACTTTAAAAAATATCATTGAAACTGTGACAAACCTTAATAACAGTGCAGCAAACACTGCTGCCGTGGTAATTATTTCTGTCTCTCTGCCCATTCCTTCCCATTGTTTCTGATTTTCGAGAATGTCCTCTCATTAATGCTGTCAGATTTTCCTTCTCCTCAGTACATTTTCATTATCTGTGAATGGGAGTGAAAATGAAAGTTTCCTGTCATGTTTTTAAAGCAATAATTGAGCCTTCTATTATACTTTCTGCCCAAACCCCTGCAGAGAGGATGTTTAGCTCTTCCTTATCATGCTCATGGGGTGTTTTACTCTGTTGGATAGTGGATAGCTATAAGCTGTTTGAAAAAGGGGAATTTGGAGGGGTGGGGGTGGGAGGGAAGGAGGAGGAATGTGTCTGAAAGATCCATGTTTTGTTGGGATTTTTTCCAGCAAGGAGCATAGGAACAAAGCCATCCGCATTTTGGTTAAAGCAGGATGAGGAGGGATTTTATGAACCTCCAGTTGTATGGAAGCTGGTCTGCTAACATTATCTCAATATCTCCACGTGAGTGACAGGTCCCCATCCTTTGAGCAGAATGTTCCCCAGCTGCTCTCCTGCACGCAACAATGGCTTTAATCCTTAGGGCTGCGTGCTCACCCTGCATACATCCCAGTGTACTTCCCAAGTTTTAGGGAACAGTTGCTATAGAGCTTCTAAACTTGCACATGCAGGGGAAAGTCCATTATTGACAGTCCCAGACATGCCTGCTTCATTCTTGAGGAGCAACGCTATACCACGCTTGGGCTGAGTCCGAAAAGTCACGAAGTTGAGTCCTTGGTCCCAGTGGGCTTGCCAAAGCAGGCATGTCAGAGTGCTGCCAGTGCCCTGGCCCCAAAGAAGCCTCAGGGCTTTGTGGGGTTTGCTATAAGGCTTCTAGAGCCTGATGCGCTAGAAGGGCAGCACTGAGATGCTTGCAGAGCCCTTTCCCTCAAGCTACTGCTGCTAATGGCTCCATTTCATGAGCTCCTACTTCAGCTGCAGCTGTGAAAGAAGGTACTGTGTTTTTTCTCATCCAGCTGGCAGCAAAAGTAACTGCAGCGGCTGTGACTGCACATCTAGCTGTGAGCAGGTATCTCCTGGTGTCTTGGTGGGCGATGGGAAGGCACACTGCCTCCTGCACTTGACATCCCTGGAGGAGCAGCTGAGCCCATGACACCTGACAGGACCATGGAGGGGTGTAGGCTCAGCAATGTCGTGATACTGCCAAAGAAACACCACAAGTTAGAGGTGACTTGGCTTGTGTGGAGTTGTTGCTAACAAAAGCAGTACAGGTTGCCTGATGGTGAGCAGCTCAGTGACAATTAGTCCCCAGGAACCACAGTAAGCAGAGCTGCAGTGTAAGGAGGTGCTATGGTAGGAAGAGGGGAAGGAGTCTATTTTCTCCTTGGCTTGCTCTGAGTGTTATCAGTGAAATAGATGGGGACAAGGAAAGACATTTAATTTGTCACCTAGTATTGTTTAATTATCTGGTACATCTGCGGACTGTTATGTACAAAGAAATGCAGAGGATAGTCAGGGGGTCCCCGGGAAAACAGTTGGAAGATCTACACCTCATAGCCATAATGTGATAATCACTGCTGTCCTCAGTGCTCCTGCACTTGGGAAGAGGAGGAAAATGAGAATCAGGCAAAATAAATGTTTGCAAAAGGAAAGGGATCCTTGGTCAATCTGCTTCACTATCTGCAGGGGCTGCAGCAACACTCGTACCACTCATGGGAATGTGGGAGACTCTGCTAGGGCATCTTCTGTGCTTTCATGATGGAGTGTGAAGCCCAGACCTGGCTGCTTAGGGAACTGTAGCTCCTTTTCTGTAGTGACTGGACAAATTAATGCCAGAGGTCTAATGAACTGACAGCTCATGTTTTTGTCTAAGTTCTGGGGTTATCTGTAGTGTCACATTGGCTGCCAGCCCTAGGGAGCATGGGGCAAGAGAAACTCACGGAGAGCGTTGGTCCAGCATTTTGGGCAGCCCCTATGCACTGCTGTAGGTAGTCTGGTAAGAGCTGCTAATACAAAGCAGAAGAAATTAAGGAAGGAATTTAAAAGTGTGAGTTAAGTGCAATATGGACAAGGAAGAATGAGAATTATGATGACAAATTAGTAAAGCATGGATGCACTGAGCAGGGAGAGAAAACAGAGTGGTGTATGCCAAGGAGAGGGGACGGAGCCTGTGTTCCCTGGAAGGAACCTTTAATGCTTTAATACTAAAACAAGCAGGGAGAAGAAGTAATAATCATTAGAAAGTATATAGCAGGGGTGATATTGTATTGTTTAGGCTGACTAGCCAAATGGAGCAAAAATGGCTCTTTTTTCTATGTTGCCAATGGCATGTTGGGCAGAACAACACACCGTCAGTCCATGCTAGCATGCAGTGGGAGAGGGACACCACCATGCTTAAACGTGTCACACACGGCTGTGATACTTTGTGCTCACAGCAGAACTTCAGATGAGTGAGAGGCAGAAAGTTGTCCTCCCTGCTCAGCTGGGAGATGGGCTACTGGCTGAGGCGGCAGAGCAGGAGGGGGCTGGTGGGGTGGTACAGCAAATGGGGACGCAGTATGGCACCACACAGCACCCCACACACAGCCCAGGAGACAGGCACTAACTGTGCTCTGCTGTCGTTGTCCAGAGCAGGGACAAGCTCCCCTTCTGGGAGAACGGGACGGGGAGGAAGGAGGCCTGGCAGAACGGCTGGCACGGCTACGACAACGAGCTCATGGACATGAGAGGGTTCTTCCTTGCATATGGGCCAGGTACAGTGCTGCCATCCCCAGTGTCCTGCTCCCCAACAGCCCCATGGCCCTGACGCAGTATCCCTGCAGCTCCTGGCATGTCAGGACCTCGATGTGGCACTCTGCGATGCCCCAGAATTACAAATAGATGGCAGGATTTCCCCACTATGGCTGGATAACAGGCAGGCTCCTAGTTCTGTGTCTGTTTCATAGCTAGAGGAACAAGGCAGAGGGATGTGAAGGGATTTGATCAGCCCCTCTCTGACATCCCCCCCTCCCAGCACAGTAACTTTATCCCCTTGCCCTATTTGCCTAAATTTTAGCCTGCATTTTTAATTCTATTTGAAACACATTTGTTCTCCTTTTGTTGGTGGATTCACACTCACTAACACAGAGCCCTTTCTTTGGGAAGGCCACAACATCCCTCACTCACCTGTCTGATGGGCTGACACAAAACCCCTGGTTTCCATTTCATCAGGCCCTTTAAACACTGCTGAGCACCAGGCTACAGCTGCAGACAGGAGCAAAAGCAAAGCAGAATGTACAATGCAATTATTGCAGGCTATTAAATCTACAAAGCACACACAGTAAAGTGGCTCCTGTAATTAATAATTTTTTAAGGTTTTTTAAGTTTTTAGACCAAAATTGGACTAGAAGTAAAAATAATGAATATAAACATTCAGAATGATTTTGTTGGGCTATGTTATAAATTGTATAGCATGCCACATCCCAGCCTGCCCTTGCTCCACAGCACCCCACATTTCAGGAGCTGAGCCCCAAGCCGTATGATGCCAACTCCTCTCGTTTGCCTGTTTCCCTGCAGATTTCCGATCCAACTACCGAGCACCTCCCATCAGATCCGTGGATGTTTACAACATCATGTGCAGCCTGGCAGGGATACAGCCGCTGCCCAACAATGGCTCCTGGTCCAGGGTGGAATGCATGCTCCGAAACACGGCCCCCTTGGCACCGCTGGCCCCGCGCAGCTGCTGCGCCCTACTGCCAGCTCTACTGCCCCTGCTGGCTGTGCGGATCTCCTTACTGTGACCCCCAGCAGTGCCACCATGTCACCAGCCGCGCCACCCCTCTCTTTTCTTCTTCATTCGAATAATAGCTTCATTAATAGAGTGCTGCCTCCCACTGCTCCACCAGGCGTGAATCTGACCCGTCTTGCCTTTACAGCGGGTATAACATGAAGCCAGGTTCCGTGCTGCTCCAAACGCAGCCAGGGAAGTCGGTGCTGCTACTCCAGATTTACAGCACTGGCAACAGCAGCAGAACCCACAAAATTTCTGGTGGGTGCACGTGGGGACCTCTAAGCACCAAACACATCTTAACCCAGCAACTGGGAGGCTCACCCTGGCCCCCAGTGCCGGGCAGCTCAGGGTGGAGATAGACCTCTGTGCATTTAACTGGGTTCTTTCCGATTCACTCCTTCACCTCCAGCTCCCTCACCAGCACAGCCCCAACTTCTTACAATGCCAAGCCCTGTCTATACCAAGCTGTTCTTCAAAGAGCTTTGCTGAGTGACCGTAACACTGAGAGAGGTGGTCGGTGGGAGAGCAGCCAGAGCATCCTGCTTCTCTCAGCCTCTCTTTCTTCATTTTCCACAAAGTGAGGCCTGGCCCTGCACACCTCCAGGGTCAGGCTTTCCTCATGGACCACGGGAGCAGGGAGGGCTGGGAAAGGGGAGAGTGATTGAAATCCTCCACTTCAAAACCAGTAGGACGGTGAAAAGTCACTGGGACACACAGGGGTCAGGAGAAAGAAGGATGAGGAATCCTGGCAATTAACAGCATCTCTGCCTCTCCTGGTGAAGATATCATCTGCTCAGGTTTGGGGGTTTGTACCTAGTTGTACCTGAAGGCTTTTCAACATTTACTGCTCTCTCCACTGCTGCCTGGTGAGCAGCACATTCTCCTCTAACCTGCGGCAGGGAGAGAGGCCTGTACTGATGGATCTCCCACCCTCTCAGTTAATCCTAGCTAATATTTCCACCACGGGCTATCAAGCCCAAACAAAGTCATAACAGCAATGTTAAATAGAGGAAAGGATAGAGCTATTGTTGGTGGTGCCTTTGGGAGTGCTCAGCGCTTGTTCTGATATACCTCTGAACCAGGAGCTTTCCATGACAAACTGCCTTTGGAAGGATTTAGGTCCCTCCCCATGCAAAATAAACCTCTAGGACTTACTATTCCTGTGGATCCAGAGTCAAGCATGATCCATGTGTGTGCATGTGGTACACTGCATTTAAGGGTGAGTGATTACACGGCAGAAAAAAAACCAAACACCAAATTAAACTTGACAAAAGACACTGTAATGGCCATAAGGATTTATGTAATGTGTCTTTAAAGCTCAAGTGAGCCATCAAATCAATTGGGAGAAGAAAAAGGGAGAAAATCAGTCTTTGTTATTAGATTGTTGAGTATAAAAGGCAATTTAGTGCTTTCGAAGCATTTGCAGTAGCTGTAAAACAAGCACCTATTGTTCAGAGTTCCCTGTTGCTCTTTAATGGTCCAGGCTCGATGAATTTGTTGGAGCGTATTTTTAAAGTGAAAAAAATATCAGTATACAAGAAACCAAATGACTAAATCACCAAGTTTTGTTCAAAAATCAACAGGTTGCAGCCAGTGCCTGCTAATCCCCCCACAGCCTGCCATTTTAACTCTATAGTGAGCAGAACCCAAGGTCTTCTTACAGAAGAAAAGACCCTAAAATGATAGGGGTATATCCAACTTCTCAATTATACCAACAGGAATTGGAAATAACAAATAAGGTCCATCGAGTTGTTCCAGGATTGGAACATGACGCATGGAACCAACACTGACCCTCGTGAGTACTTTGTGTAACTTATTTTTGTGACTGATCATTTTGGTCTGTGTCCATATGCAAGTACCGCAGAGTAAATCTAATTGCAATATGACTTGTTTGACCTTAATGAAAGCATTGTGTGTACGGCAAAAGGGGGATTTGGTGGCAGACCTGCAAGAAAGAAGCTCATTAGCTTCAGGAGAGCTACAGATGATTATTTTTGAGAAGTGCATCTTTCTTCCTGGGAAGCGTTGTACCTCTGAATCAGTTCGCATTCTCATTCCAAAATCACATGTTTTGACTCTTGCCTATTTTTCTGTATACTATGCAAAGGAGGACGGTGTATTTTAAAACCTATTTCTGAATGATGTTTTTATACAATGACTGATTGTGAATGAGTGAATAATTCTAAGAATGGTGTTGGGGAAAATGTGCACCTTTTTGTAAATGCTGTAAGGTTTGGGGGAAGAAAAAGACATTCCCATAATGCCTTGCCTTTCTGGTTTGATTGCTGCATCAAAGTGTGATAAACAGTGTTTGAAGCTTGTGCTGATTAATCATCAGAAAGATAAATGATAACATTGTTTAGAAATGGCAAAGCTGTCAGATGTAAATTAGGGACATTAAAAACATCACAGGAGATACTGTAGCTTGTATACAGAGTCCTTTTTTCCAGATGCATTTCAATATTTAACCTGTTGAACATCGCCCAGGGACATGTAATTCACATTAGCAAATGGACACAACAAACCTTTTCTCCTTAGAATAGAAGTGAGCCCAGGATGCTCTCTCCAGACCCACTTCTCCAAGCCCACCATCACATCAGCTGCTTGCACAGAAGCCGGGTGCATTGTACCAGGGTTCAGTTGATTAAGGCTTTCCAGAGTCTTCATGGTAGACCCCACTTCCCAGCATGGGATGGTGCAAATGGCAGCAAGGCCTCAAAAACCAACACCAAGGGCCTCAAGGACAAGGGGCTCTAATCCCTCTTTAAGCTCCACAAACTAACAACAGTGTTCATGGAAGAGACTGACCTAATAGAAACAAGTCTCCAGATCTACTCATTGGGATTTATGATTTATCTTGTCTTCCTTACATTAATTGACCACATGGGCAGTGAGGGGATGATGGAGGAGAAGCAGTGCAGGTATACTAGTAAGCCCTTTAATTCACAGCAGGACTCCCTTTGAACTGGCAGCACTGCCTATGTTTGTCCAGAGATGCTCCCCTTGTGTCCAATGAACATGGGTCACACAAGCAGGAGGGTGCTGAGGGACCACCTGCATGGGGACAGCATGAGAATCTGTCTTGGCTGCCCATAGCAGTTCCAAAAATGACAATTTCTCACCTAAATGGGATGCAAGTACCAGGACCTCACAACTAAGGGGTGAGTTAGAAGATCCTGTGGTGCTGGCCACCTTCCTTATCTCCTAATTGCTCAGCAGAAGTCAAAACTCCCCACCTCAGGGTGAAATGCATACCACATGAGCTCTGGGAAGTGAAAGGGGCTGGAAAAGCTAAGCTCCATCTAACATCTCCTCCTCTTTTTCCCTGTAGGGCTGTGCAGAGCAGGCAGGAGGCTGCAAATCCAACAGGATTTTGTTAAGAAAACAAGGCCTAATGAAGGGAAAAGTTTGAAACCCTCTATTTGAGCATAATGAGTCTTTAATAGCTGCTTTAAAAGGCAACTTTCATCTCCATGGAAAAATGTGTTTTGTGTAGGGACTGAAACATTCTTATGTTAAGGGAAGGCTATTGAGGAGTGCTCAAGAATAAGAGCATTTCAGAATGGCAGTTGTCTGGACACCATAATTCCCAAGCTTTGTACAGGTGTTTACAGCTGTATAGATCAGTCTGATAAAATCTGAATTATACGGAAGTCTCTATGGACTTGCAAACCAGCATAACGTTATCCCAAATCTGGCAAGTCTGTATCAGCAGCACTGTTTCTGCTCTACCAGCCCAGCTCCATCAGGAAATCACTGCAGGCTGCCCATCACTGCCTGGTCTCCAATTATTCCTGCCTAGCACCCATTTAGTGGCTTCCTTTGAAGCCACACCACCACCACCTGATGAGGCTGCCCGTTTCCACTGCTCTGACTGGGTTCCCTGCTGTCTGGGAAGTGTCATCCACTGGACCTGCTGATAAGCTCCCACTCTGGAGCGGAAGACATCCATCAGCAGCAGCACTGCAAGGAGTGCAGTCTCCTACATCGGGACTGGGATGGCTGGGGGAGACGGAAGGAAAGAGCCCTCATTTACCAGTGCAGAGCTCAGGGTCTGCCAGGTCTGGGAATACCTTGGAGCAGAGAAGGGGAGAGGAAAGCAGCTTCCCTGCAGAAAAAAATGGGGTGATTTAAATAGGCAGAGCTGGGAAAAATCAGTACATTTTAGGTGGGAGAACTGAAGCGAGCAAAGTAACAATCAGAACTTTTCCTTCACTCTGTGTTTCTCATTGCTATTCTCTTCCCCCTCCCAATTCTCTTTCTGTTACCCTTTATTCTATAGCTGATTCCTCCTGCCACAGCACCAAACCCCACCACACCAAACCTGCTGACCTGCTGACTCCATGTAGTTTCCTGAGTGAACTTGCTTCTGCTTTGAGTTCAATAGGAAGAAGACCAACCTCAGGGAGACATGGGTGTTTACGTGGCCCTTAATGATCCTTGACAAGAATCAGCTGGATATACTTCCAAATGCAGAGGACTTGGGCTGCATGTACAGCTGTTTGTGTTGTTATTAAACCCTGACCCCACTAGTGGGAAACAAAGCAGTGCAGGAGGGGGGAGCAGGGTGCAGCAGGGATGAGTGACACAGCTCCTTGCTTTGTTACTTGCTCTCACTGACAGCTTTGCTCTAGGTTAAACATGGCACGCTTGTGTTAGGCAGTCCCAGCAGTGCTGCCCAGGAGGACTCTGAGCTCTCATCAGCACAGGGGGACTCTCATTAAAGCAATGAAAGACAGCAATGAAACAGTGAGGTGGGCTGAGGAGCGAGCTGTGGTGGGGGAGGCATGGTGCCCATTCACTGCACCAGCCCCATGGATCAGAGCTTAGCTGAGCTCTGGGGAGCTCATTTCATTTCTCCCTTGACTGCAGAAAATGAGGCATTTTAATATCAGAACTCTAGCAGCCTTTGGGAAGCAGGGGCACCAGGGCATGCGCAGGAGCTGCCCCTGTGTCCCACGTTGAAGGGTCCCAGGCACATGTTCAAAACAGGCAGTTCCAGCCTTTTTTCAGTGGTCAATGTGCTGCTCATCCTAAACCGCTAAAATAATCAGTGCACTGCCAACCACTGCTTTGTGGTCCCCTGCGCAGTGTAGTTTTGCCCCTGCAGGCCATGGCCATACAAAGTGACTCAGGAACGACCTGCTTCTGATTTCTGAGAGGAGCCCCCCTCTACATGACCCCTGGGCAGAGGGAGGCTCTCTCAAATTCAAGATTAATTTATTAAAAGTGCTTATCTGTGCCTATGTATCCTTCCCTCCATCCCTCTATCCACCCATGTGTCCATCCCTCTCTCCCTCCCTCCCTCCCTCCATCCATCCATCCACCCACCCATAAATCTCTCTCCCTTGCTACTCCATCCATGTCTTCACCCTTATTGGTAGGCTTTTGGTGGCAAGACTTCCCATAGCAGCTGTGAAGGAGGACAGAATAAAACCTTAATGTCTTTTAAGACAGAGTTCAAGCACTTTATGAGCTGGATTATGCAACACTGCTGCAGGGGCTGGATGGGATGACCTGGAACACCCCCAAAAACAGTTTTGCCAAAGAAAAATATTTTTTTTCCCTTTAAACAGAATGAACTCTGGAGAGCCCTGAGTTTTCCTTGTTTCATACAGCCTCTTTCTGCAAGAACAAATGGGATGGACAAATGCAAATCCCACTGACAAGATGATGTTTAATATCCATGATGTGGGGCACTTTCCAGCAAAAGACAGGCTCTGTTTTACACAGAAATAGCTGAATGCAAAGGCCCAGCAATTAGTCATGCATTTGAAGAAATACAACCCAGTCACAGGGGCTGAATTTTAGATACTTGCTGCTCCAGTTTGGACAGTGACAAATTAAGGCCCTTAAAAAAGCAGGTGTGGCTCTTGAAGAAGCCCTCTGAGGGCAATTAAGCCAGGAAACCAGCTGGTAAGTGTGCAGATGTGACAGCTAGAGCAGCTTCAGAATTAATACGGAGGAGGAGGATGAAGGAGTTAATGGTGTAGGAGATGAGGCGAATGACACAGGGTCTGCTCTCCAAAGGGGTTGCTCCACTGCAGGTGAAGTGCCTCATCATGTGGGATGGGCAGAGCTGTGACAGCCACATGTCCCCACTGCCCTGGAGAGCTGCCCTGCGCCTAACACAGATGGGCTCCAAATGAAGCCCCCACCAAAGGACCGCACAGACCACACCCACAGCTTCCCCCTGTGCCCAGGGAGTGCTGCATTCAGGAGTGTCTGAAGCTGATGGCCTGGGCACCTCTGGTAATGCCTGCGTACCCCGTGATGGAAAAGGCAAGCAGCTGAGATTGAGGGTGGGTTTTCCCAAATCAGCTCCAATGAGTCAGACCTGCTCCAACTCAACAGGCAGTATCCAGCCAGGTGTTACATACGGTGCTTCATCGTTCCTGATAATTCACCATCTCCAGTGTTTGTGGTTCTGAATCAGTGTCGTGGTTTAAACCCTAGCCAGACAGCTTGTTCACTCACTCCCAGTGAGTGGGGCTGGGCTGGAAGCAATTGAGGCCCTCCTTGCCAGGTCTCTCCCCTTCCCCGCTCCCGGAGGAACGGGGAGGAGGATCGAAAGAGTGCAACTCCCACGGGTTGAGACAAGAACAGTCCAGCAACCAATGTACAACACAAATCACCACTGCTACCACCAACGACAACAATGATAAGAGAAAATAACAAGGGAAGAGAATACGATACCACCGGCCAAGAAACGAGTCCCACCCGGAAGCCCCCGTGTCCTTCCGGGTAACTCCCAGTTACCCCCCACCCCAGGCATGACGTGCTGTGGTATGGAATACCTCCTTGGCTAGCCTGGGTCAGGCGCCCCGTCTCTGCTTCCTCACAGCTTCCCCTCCTCCCTGGCAGAGCATGAGCCTCACAAAGTCCTTGGTCAGGGTAAACATCACTTAGCAACAACCGAAAACATCGGTATCACCAGCACCATTCCCAGGCTGGAAGCCAAAACACAGCGCTGCACCAGCTACCATGAAGGAGAAAAATTGACTGCTACTGCTAAATCCAGGACAATCAGCCAAGAAAATGGTTATTTTTCCCCATTGAAAATACATAAAATAATTCAGATACATGTCAAATTTTGAAGGATTTGTAATCTGCTATCAGGGTTACCATTTAGGCAGTGTTAGCAGATGCCATGAAAGCAAACTATGAGCTCCTCATCCTGTTTAGAAAAGGATGCCACCATGATTGTCATCACCATTTCTCTGCTGTTCCTCCCATATTTACTCCTGCTCCACCTCTGTCCACACACCCAGTGGCGTGAGGTACCACTGGGACAGCATTTTGTAGAAACTACCTTCTACCAAAGGGCAGGCTGGGGTACTGGTCCCATTTGCCTCACCAAAGTCTGCTCTTCCCAAGTAATTTGTTGATACATGTCCCTTTCCCACTGTGAATTATATGGGCTATTTCTCAGAAAAAGCTGTTGACACAGACTGCTGTAGATGACTTGTTTGGTTTTTCTCCCCCCTTGTCAATAGGAAAGGATTTCTTCCACTAACATTGAGCTTTGGCATCCAATAACCCTTCCAGGAAGCTGAGCACAGCAGTGTTCCTTTTGAGGCTGCTGGAACATGGCAGAGTGGACAAGGTCTTCACCAGTGTCAACCTCTAAATAAAAGAAAAATATCTCTAGTGAAGAGCCGCTCAGCCCCTTGCCTGTCTCTGTGAAGCTCAGTATTTGAGACACTTCTTATTTTCATTGGCCCTATCTGCAGCACAATGTTGATGAAGCATGGGAAATTTTCCATGTAAAAGGAATTCTCTTTCTGCGTTCACCCCCCATTAGCCTTGCTGTTTGTCACCAGTGTGGGCATGACAGGCCTGACAGCTCCAGCCTGGCCAGCATGCCGAATAATAGCTCAGGTGGGCAGCTCTCCCATGGGAAATACCCATTCCCAGTGCCTCTATGCTTGGGCATGGCAGTGATTGCAGCACGGAGAACCTGTTTGACTTAGCAGCTTTCATACAAAGAAATGCATTCTAAGACTGAATAATTTCTCATATACCGAGGTCAGCATCGGGCCTGGGGCAGGGAGGAGGGTCCCAGCCGACCAGTAACAAGCCCAGCCTCAAAATCCAGTCCTTGCCAAAAATCCTGCAAGGGTGGGACAAAAGAGGTAACCAGAGTGAGCCACAAACACAAACTGAGACAGTCTCAGCCAGTACTTTTCTCCTGTTTGAAGGGATGGGAATGGGATAATTTAGAGCCAGCAGTAGGTAACTGTCCTGGGTTCAGCAGTAGCACTCATTTTTCCCCTTCTTGGTAGCTGGTGCAGTGCAGTGTTTTGACTTTCAGCTTGGGAACAGAGCTGATAGTGATGTTTAGGTTTGGCCAAGGACTTTGTGAGCCTCATGCTCTGCCAGGGAGGAGGGGAGGCCAGGAGGAAGCAGAGACAGGACACCTGACCCAAACTGACCAAAGAGGTATTCCATACCACAGCACGTCATGCCCAGGAGGTAACTGGGAGTGAGCCGGAAGGGCTGGGAGACTGCGGGGTTGGAGGAGGTATCGGTGAGAGCTTGGTCGGGCTGGGGGGGCGAGTTATCGGTCGGCTGGTGGTGAGATGATGTATTCTCTTCCCTTGTTATTTCCTTTATCATTATTATCATTGGTGGTAGCAGTAGTGATTTGTGTTATACCTTAGTTACTAAACTGTTCTTATCTCAACCCGTGGGAGTTGCATTCTTTTCGATTCTCCTCTCCGTCCCTCCGAGAGCAGGGGGAGGGCAAGAAAAGGGGGGGAAGTGAGCGAACGAATTACCTGACTGGGTTTAAACCACGACAGTTCTTTTTGGCGCCCAACGTGGGGCACGAAGGGTTGAGATAACGACAGATCTGACCAGATTAATAGTCACTCATCACAATGACGATTTATTGGCTCTCAGAGTTCTTTCTCTTGATCTCACAGCTTCAGAATGTTGTAACTTACGTAGAGCCGGTATTTGCTATGATAGTGTTTGTCAAGTATGGGGCTTGGGCTAAGGTTCTTGTCTCACTGTGCTTTATGGCAATGGCTTGTAATACGGGCGGGCTCCAGCAGCAGGGCGGGACGGACGTGGCCGTGGACTTGTACCTGGCCGTCCGGCTGCTCTTCACCGTCCTGGCCCTCACCCTACTCTCCATCTTCGTGAGGCTGCGGGGAGCTGAGGGGGAGCGGCCCCGGGAGCCGGCGGCAGCCGAACCGGCCCGGGAGAGCGGCCCCGGGGACCAAGCGGCGGCGGGAGCGGGGCCGGAGGCCGCGAGGGGACGGCTGCCGGTGGAGGAGGTCGGGGCGGTCGGGGAGAGGAAGGAGGCGGCTGCCGAGCAGCGGGAGAAGGCGGCGGAGGAGCCGAGCCCCGCGGAGGAGCCCAGCCCCACGGAGGAGCCCAGCCCCACGGAGGAGCCCAGCCCCACGGAGGAGCCCAGCCCCACGGAGGAGCCGAGCCCCGCGGCCGAGCCCAGCCCCGCGACGGCCGAGAGCATTCCCCGGCAGCCGCCCGCCGAGCCCCAGGAGGATGCAGGAGACCACGCAGCATTTCCCAGCAAGGCAGAGGAGGAAGAGCTGGACTCAGGAAAAGAGAAGCTGGTGGTGGGAGAGCCGGCAAGCACAGCAGCTACACCAGCCCCAGTGACAAGTACAGCAGCATCAACTGAGAGTTCTGAAGGTTTTGAATGGCCTTTGGGTATCCTTGGGACCTGCCTGCTGATTGTGGTGGGGATCAGCATGTTGGCACACACACAGACTGTGTTCTACCCACAACCATTTTGTCTGATCTCAAAAGTTAAGCAGAGTCAGGTTTGGGCCTTGTCTGGGGTTAGACAGCAATATAGGGTGACCAAGAGATTTTCCCCAAAGCTGGACAGTCATGAGTGGCAGGGTGTGTGGGACAGTATGGGCAAGTATCTAGTCCACTGGGCCCCTCCAGTGCTTTGGAAGCATTGGAGATGGAAGGCAGCTGTATGGAGTCCCCAGCAACAAGTTGCAGAAACTGCTGAAGGGGACAGTGAATTATTTTAAGCCTGGTGGGCCCATGGCACTTCAGGCCATCAGAGCAGAGATGCAACATAGAGATGGACTCATGATCGAGGGGTGGACTTAGCAATGGACACTATTGCCCAGGTTATTCACGAGTGTGAACACTGCACACAGTCTCTCCTGCTCTGGAAGACTGTTACAAGAGATGGAGCCTGACATCATGGACCAGATGGATTCAGCAGCTTTATAGCTACTGGTCCATGCACTTAGATAAGAGTGATGGTATATTGAAAATGTGGGATCTGAGCATGACGTGAATGGTATGGAATAAGGGGTGGATAATGTCCTGGGTTCAGCAGTAGCACTCATTTTTCCCCTTCTTGGTAGCTGGTGCAGTGCAGTGTTTTGACTTTCAGCTTGGGAACAGAGCTGATAGTGATGTTTAGGTTTGGCCAAGGACTTTGTGAGCCTCATGCTCTGCCAGGGAGGAGGGGAGGCCAGGAGGAAGCAGAGACAGGACACCTGACCCAAACTGACCAAAGAGGTATTCCATACCACAGCACGTCATGCCCAGGAGGTAACTGGGAGTGAGCCGGAAGGGCTGGGAGACTGCGGGGTTGGAGGAGGTATCGGTGAGAGCTTGGTCGGGCTGGGGGGGCGAGTTATCGGTCGGCTGGTGGTGAGATGATGTATTCTCTTCCCTTGTTATTTCCTTTATCATTATTATCATTGGTGGTAGCAGTAGTGATTTGTGTTATACCTTAGTTACTAAACTGTTCTTATCTCAACCCGTGGGAGTTGCATTCTTTTCGATTCTCCTCTCCGTCCCTCCGAGAGCAGGGGGAGGGCAAGAAAAGGGGGGGAAGTGAGCGAACGAATTACCTGACTGGGTTTAAACCACGACAGTAACCAAAGATGAGTCTTATATAATGATCTGAAACTGTTCTGCATCTGCCTTCCAGTTCCCTGTGACAGCCACAGCTAGACACAGAAACACATCCCAGTGACGTTTAAAAGGTTCCATGTACCAGTGTGGTAAATAGAGCCAGTGCCAAAACTTCCCTGCCTCTGAGGAGAAACAATTGCTCGTTGCTTATCCATCTCTCTCCCATAATCTGTTGTGTCTGGAGACTGCTGCCACATGCAAACATCTGGGATGCATCACGAATCTTCTCCTGCTGGAGAGGGATGTTTTTTTGGACACAAACTAAGCTTAGAGGCGCTCTGCAGCCTTTGCAAGGGAACAAACAGCAAGTTACTGCACGTACAATAGGAACAGGGGGAAAGAAGGGAGGCTTTGTTCCAAGACAAATGTGGGAGCCTTGAGGGTGAGCACAACCTTCACAAGCACACAGGGAGGGGAAAGGCTAATGGGTTGAGGCAAGTGATTATGACTTGTGTTTTAGGGGGCTGCCTGAGCAGAGGGGAGTACTGCCAGGAGCACTGAGTGCCTAGCTGGGTTTGCAAGCTGTGCCTAGTTCCTATCTAGAGCATAAAGGATGGCAAGTTGTTCTTCAGGCCAGGAGTTAATCAGGGGTAGGGAGGGTCACGGCACTTGGGCAATAGGGAGGAGGAGCATCCATGGCAGTGCTGTTGGGCAGGCCCTGCTGGGATCCATCTCTACCCCTTCTCACAGGGCTTCTTCCAGGATCCTACCATGTCTGTGAATGGGCACCTCCAGGGGGAGCAAGCCCTGGCTCCACTCCTGGCTGGGCACTGCTCAGGGACACCACATCCTTACGGCACATCGACAGACACAGGTCAGAATGTACCAGTACCAATCACTGTTTGGTTCACGTCTGTATGAACCAGGCAGGCACACGTAGCTCCCCACCTCAGCTGGCTTTTGGGAGATGAGCATCCTCTAACCTCCATGTAATGCAGAGGTTTTTGTTTCTTGTCTTGAGTTGATATCCTTCTCAAACTGGTGGTCCCAGCAATGACTCCCAAGCTACAGATGTACATGCTCACGTTCCTCTGTTTCAGTGAAACCTTTCGAGTTTTTAAGCCCTGATACTCTGATTCCCTCATTCTCTGCCTAGACAAAAGCATCTGCCCTCCCTCCCTTCCCCTCACATTGCAGAGACCCCAAGCTGGAAGGAATCTAGGCAGAAGCTGGCTGCCTGATGACCCTTCTGTTCATAGGGACTCATGCCGTGGTTGCACCACTGTCTGCATTACCCATGGCACAAGGCCGCAGTCATGAGGCAGAATTCACACACTACATGTCAGTATAGTGACAGAGATTATTGTCTTCTTTTTTACCAAAAAGTAAATGCCAGCAGCCTTCATTTTCACCCCGACATGTGGGACTAACTCAGTCACTCTGCTCTGTCTTGACACCAAAGCTGGTGGTCTTGACTGGCTGGACCTGATGATTAGTTAGCCCTGCTACTAATCTGACGCCAAAAAGGCAGCTTCCTCCTTAGCAACGTCCCAAGTGGCTCATTTAGAAAGACAAACAGCTCTGAAATCTGCAGCGGTCTAAATATTTTAAGCAGTAGTGTTTTATTAGTTTCTGGTTCAAGGAAAGTCCACTTGTCTCCAGGTGAATGTTTTAAACGCAGCAAAGAGCTTTTCAAAACTGTTTGTCATTCTGTGGAGCTTTAGTTTTCTGGGGTTTTGGTTTTTACTTCTACCTTCACAAGTGAGGGGCTTTCTCATCTTGTTTTTTCTGTACAAGCTGTGATTTGGTGAAACCATTATCTGCTGTCTAGCAGTGAAGCACGAGAAATACAGTCTTTCCATAGTGGGTTAAAGGCAACAATAAAACTGTAACAGGCAAAGGGTCTTTAAGGAGGCACAATAAACGTATTGGATGCCTTAGATCTGAGGACTCTTGAGTTTCTTCATTGTGAATGAATAATAAATCTCTGCTGGTGACTACTTGCAAATAAAACGTTACAGTTGGAACATACAATGACTTTCTTCAGAAATAGGTGGGGAGGAGAAGATGGGACACTTGTGTCGCCTGTGCGGTCAGTGTGCGCAGGAGCCAACGGACGGCAGAGCAATGTCAGAGCTGAGGAGCTTTTCAGGTTTCCTCTCCTACTATGCGGCCTACTGTGCCCTTCCCCACAGTGGGACAAGGTAAGTGTCCTGGGGTCGAGATCCCACTGGGGGCTTTGCACCTCTTTTTCTCAGGCTGGGAACTGGGATGGCCTTGAGCTCCTGCACCATGATGGACAGTGTCCCCTGCTCCTGTGCCTCCCCTGACTGATGCTTCTACCGCAGACTGTGGTGGTTACTGCTTTACTGCAAAGCTCTGCCAGGGCTGTGCCTTAGATGAGGGTTACAGCTGATCCCATTACAAGCATCTGAGAACGATCACCAGCTTGTGTTAAACCGCTGAATGCTAACTAGGACTTCTCTGGCAGGTTCACCCTGGGCCTGAGCCAGAGGCAAGCACAGAACTGCACACAGAAAAGCCTAAAGCCTCTCCCCCAACAGCCTCCCTGTGCTGGGGGTGAGCAGCAGCAAGGGCCTGGGCTGCAGGGCTCAGCAGGGAGGGAGCTGAGCCTGGGGTTGGGATCAAGGTGACTGGGGTGGGCTGGGCAAAGAGCAGTAGTGTGGAGGGAGGAGAGGGGCTCGCCACAGAGGCAGCAGCAGCATTCACCCGCCATAGCCAGAAAGGCAAATGCCCTTCTCTGCTGTCCCATCCTGGTCACTGCTCACAGTCCTAAGGCACACCCAGCTCTACAGTTTGCTCTTCTCAGTTCTCAAGTTCAGAACCTTGATGGTTGCTTCTGCCTAGTGGTGCATAGAGGTGTGCACGTGGTGGAAACCACAGCTGTGTAGCAATGGCAGGCTCCAGGTACACGGCTCACAAAACATGGTTTGCATTCAAATCCCTTTGATGCACATGCTGCCCCACAAAATTACTGTCTAGGTCCTTATTTTCCAAACCCCCAGCTAATAGGACACAGAAGTTACATCAGCAAGCGGCACAGCCCACCTGCACTGAGTGCTCTGCAGTAGGAACTGCAGCATGCTGAGCGTGCGCAATCAGGAGGGCACTTGCTGGAGTAGTGCTGCTCGGAGCTCAGCACCAGCACTGGTGTACCCTTTCATTCCAGCACAAGGACAGCCTACACACAGCAGGCCGCTGGCTCCTGCTTGTTTTCTCACTGGCAGTGCAAAGCCTGGAGGCACTGGAAGCTGCTTTTGCAGCTTCCCACCAGACTGACCTTCTCTGGCACTTACTAGACACCAAGCTCAACTTTCCCAGGTGCTGACAAGCACAGGGACAAAATGAGAGAGACACAAAGAACTCAAAACAAAAGGCTTCAGGTTTCCATAAGCAAGCAAGCAAGGTGTATGCACAGACATGCTGGTAGATGTATCTACTGTCTCTGCTTACTCTCAAATATCTGGCACCATAGGGTTAAGTTTTCTGTGCTTATTAGGATGAGAGATAAGGAAAAAGACCTAAAAAAGAAGTACTTGGGATTTCCCGTTCCCAGTCCCCATTCATCACTTCTGTGAGAACTGGGCTAAAAATACATTGTTAAACATGAGGACCTAAAGCCTGGAAGGAAGTTGGTTACTAATGCAAGCTCAGCTATCTTGACACAAAACCACTGGAGGCTATCAAAGTCCCGGCATCTTTGACTCTGCTGCAAAACCCTTCATGTTCCAGTTGCGGTGAACATTGCTGGGGCAATGGTCTCCTTCCTTGCCATTCAGAAAAGGCCAGTGAGATTCCCCCTATAGCCATTCTGAGCAGCACAGATGGGTATTTTTATAATTGTTTTTCTAAGAATTCACCTGTGGCCTTGCTTGGTGCCCTGAGGGAGACCAATGTCACCTGTTGCAGTGCTGTTCAGGGTTTTGGGTCTCCTCTTTAAGCCTGTAAAGCACAAGGATGCTGGGCTGAAAAACACACAGTCAAAAAAAGGAGCAGCAGTCAGAAGTAAGAAGAGAACAGAAGGGACTGGAAGCGGGGGCATATTTACACTCCTAAATTTTTTTAAGATCACAAACCTGCAACAGCGTGGCTTGAAGGGAAGTGCTGACAGGAGCGCCTGTCCTGAAGCAGCTGATCACCCTTTCCTCTCTGAGTCTTTCCAATGAGCAGGGAGAGAGAAAAAGAGAAAGTAACGGAAAAGTGGTGAGAAGACACTATAGCATTAGGGTGACATTTGAGAGGGGAGGGTGAGAAAATGAGTGGAGGACATCTCATGTCAAGAAATGTGTGGATAACCCCCCCCTCCCCCAACCTGAAGGAGGATAAATGTGAAAAAGGAGCAGGAGATTCTGAGAGATGGGAATAAAAGTAAAATGGAAGAAGGACAATACAGAAAATGGGTTGGAAGGAAAACAGCAGAATGATGGAACAGTTGAGACGCGGATGGAGGAAAGTCTAGAGAGACCTTTAAAACATGTTACAGATGTAAGATATCTCTAGATAGAGGGATGGAAATCTGCTGTTTTGACTCAATGCTCCCAGCAGAAAGGCATGATCCAACAGCAAGGGAATAGTTCTTCAGATGAACAGTAGCCCTAGATGTTTTTTAAGTATGTCATATGCCATGTTGCACCATAAACATGTCACTTGCTTAAAATTTTCAGTTCACCTGTCAGCAAAGTATAAAGAGAACTAAAGCCGTGTTTCTAAGCAAGTTTTGAAGTGCAAGTTGTGATAGGTTTGGACAACAGTAGCTTCTTTCCAGGTAATGATCGGACTAATCTATCACCTAAAATACGAGCCCTCCATCAGGACAGAGAAAGAAGCAGAGCTCTCTGTGAGGAGGAAACAGTACTTGCAAACTTCTCCAGCAATACTAAAAAAGCCTTGAAAGTCTCATTCTGACAACCACCCAAAACTGGCTTTGCCTGTGCAAGGTCAGTGCCAGCACAAAGCCCTGATCAACCCCTCCCTGGCTTTGGCTTCCCCCCCCCCCATTCCCCAATAATTAAAATTCCACAATTCCAAGGAGATGGAAGGGGAACCAACAAAGACTACAAGCAGCACGGTAACGGTATGTATCACTAGCAGGTGACAAGCCACGGTGCTTAGAACAGCACCTACTTCCAACAGATGCTGTTTTGTTTTTTATCTTATACATCTTGCAAATACTCACAGCTCACCTTGGCAAACAGCAGTCCTCAAGGCAAAACTGCAAACTCCTGAAGCCTAAACTTTCTCAAAACCTTCTTCCAAGTGGTGACAGAAGGCAGACAAAATGTTACGTTGTCCCCTTGGGCCTTTCCAATCAGCTGCTGTCACAGTGTGGAAAACAAAACTTACTATTCTTTTTTAAGAATGTGAAAAAACCTCCTTGCTAGAGCCCTTTCTATGGGGTGTATGCACCAGGTCCTCCTTTGGCTCATGAGTACGAAGGGAAGAGGAAAAGAGGGACCTGACAGCTGTTGCTTGGCACCAGGATGCCCCAATGGACTTCTCATTTCCTGGAGCTTGGGTGCACTCAACTGGGCACTCACAGGTTCAGTGGGGATCACACTGCCGCTGCACCCATCACCTTCATGTCCAGTCCAAACTGGGATGTTTCAAAATTGGTGAATTTTCTCCCATGTGCTCTTACTAGAATGACTCGGAGACCTTTTACAGAGCATACATGAAAACATCAAGTTGTTAACAACCCTTGTTTTCCTGAGGTATTTGGTTTGTTGTGCAAGGTTTCCTAAGTGAGGGAGAGAAACAGTGTGTTACATGGAAATGTTAAGTATTTTCTCTAAAAACCACCGGTCGATGCAAAGAATCCACTTAAAACATATAACCAAATGTTATTTAATATTTTAAAAAGTAACACAATCCAAAATGGATATTTCACACAACACTACATAAACAACATGAACACAATATTACCATATGGAGGGACTTTCAAATATAGACTTACAAAAATCCCTGTCCTTTTTTTTCCTTTAAATTATTATACTAAGCATGACAAGTAATCATCATTTACAATATGGTACACTGACACAATAAAAACCATGTTACAAATGTGCTGTTATAAATCAGTAACGTTAGGGAAGACATTTCATGAACTGCAATTATTTCATATGAAATACTATACAATATAAACAGAACATCCATCTTGGATGACCTTTACAGCAACCAGAGACCAAGTTAACTTTTTAATTATTTTTTTTCAGTGCAAACACATTTATACAAGGCAGTCTTGGCTGCAAAACTCCCTTCTAACATACAGTAAGTCCCACTTGCATTTATTAACTCATTTAAACCTAATGCAACAGCCACATTCAGTCACTCACAGAAAATTACCTGCAGAATCATGATCCCTTTAAACTTAAATTTCCTCCACATATAAAAGTAACATCTGTGCCAATTACTCCAAGGGCCCTTTCATACTTCTGGGTGGGTGTCCTTTGGGTGGCTCTGACCGCTATACAACACGAAGGCAGGCGTTTCGCTCAAAAGATCTCCCTTCCGAGGCGGGACACACGCGGTGGCTGTCGCAGCATCCTGGCTGGGTGGCTGTGCCCAGGCTGCCCTTCCAGAGCCACGTGCGTGCGGGTGGCCTTCTGCTCCTTCTCTGCACTTAAGTGTCTCGGGGCAGGGGGAGGAACACGGAAACCCTCAGCTCAGAACTGAGCTTCAATGGAGTTAACGACCCATTCCCATCTCCGTCAGATCCGTGGGAGATCAGGGGAGTTATGACAGATTTGCACCTGCATAAACCACCGTTTAGAGCGCCGCTATATAAGAAGTGTGATAGTCCTGTTTTCTTCTAGCACCAGCTTGGCTTTTGGTGGGTCCACTGCACGCTTCTCATGCAGTACCGATGCACTTTACTTATGCTGGGGGGAACATTTTAGATATATACCCTTTTTCTTTAAAGAACTTTGTAAAAAATAGAACTTTTCTCTCTAATACTGTACAGTTTTCTTCAGAGGAGCAAAGAGAATTGTAAACCGTGGGTGCAACACCAGATTAGGACTGCTATTTGCTTTCTCAGCATAATAATTTGAACAACCATGTCGGAAAGAGCTCTGTGAAATGTATTTGAAAAACAAATTTCTAATTGAAATAACTGCTTCTAAAACCACCGCTGGCAGTACTCATGTGACGGAAAACTTGGTTTTGGCACTGCTAATCCAAAAGTCTTTGCAGGACTGCAAAGTAATTTCTCTGTTACTTAAACTGAACGTATCAAAGAGCAACTTCAGAGTATAAACAATAAACGCTTTGGTTAACTATTAAATTTAATCCAGTAACTTTGAGAAAGCAACTGATTAATAAATTATCCCGCAGACTCTGGCCTTCATGTTTTCCAATGTGCCTGAACATTAAGCAGGGCCAGTGAACCCCACAGGCTTGCCAGGCTTAGCTGGTGCCATGACAAGGGCTTCGAGGCCCTCAGGCAAAAAGGTGTGATGTAAGTGCCAAGTATTATCCATGTTTATGATGCCCTCTGAATACTGGTTTGCTTATTCTCTTTTCTAGTAACTACTGCTGTCAAGCACTTAGGCCATGGTTTTCATTAAAATATTTGTTTTCCAGTACATTTTACTTCTTAAAGTTGAATGAACATTGTTTTGCACATAGCAGACATTTTACAGTGGTGCAAGAAGTCAAATGGATAATGATTTCTTACCTTTTTTTAACTGAAACCCTTAAAATGGCAAAATTAGCTCAACTGATGATTGTGTATTAATTTGCATTAGAATAATGGTACTAGGTTTGCTGAAAGGTGTTCATAAATCAAGATTTGTATATAAATGTGATCTGCTTAGGTTCAACTGCCACTTTCTTCCTTTGGTTTTTGGAAAAATCCTTCTTGCTTCCCTCCTGAAAGGTGGCTTGTTGCAGCTGGCTACTTTTCAAAAGCTAGCTTGATTTTTCTTGGAAACTCGCCCATGTTCTTTGAGCAACAGGCACATACCTTGAGTAGGGACCCTAATACTGCTCCCAGCCAAGACAATTAAAGGCTGTTGGTAATTTCCATAGGAGCAAGCATTTCAGATGTACACAACCTAGAGAACAGGGTTTATCATTAAAGGATGAGCTGTTTTAACACCCTTGCCAGTTCAGAGAAACCATGACCTGGTATGTTGACAAAGACGGAGGCAGAATAGGGCCCAAAGTATTTGAAGGCTGCCAAGAAAATACCCAGAGTGTCTTCTGTTAAACCCCAAACCGTCAATCATATTTCACAGACTGTAGATGTTCCTAATTTGCTAAATTACAAATACATTTTCAAGTTCTACCAGGCAGAAATTTTAGCAGTAACTGGGGAGAGGACAGAAGGTTTCAGCCTTCTTTTCACTTTTACCCCAATTATGCAGCCTTGTCAAAGTCTTAAAGTGACTCATCTAATAGCCAGATTTTTAATACTGTAGAAGGAAACTGTGGCAATGGAGACATGATGACTTCATATGCAAGCATTGACACACAAGAGAACGCCATGACCTAATGCTTCAAAGTTTTTAACCTTGCTTTGTACAATACACTTTTCATGTTGCTGCATTTCATCAAATTCATGGAGGTAGTTATATGTGTAAAAAAAATTACCATAAAAGTAACATGTTGTATTATAATAATACATATTAAGTGTGCAAAATGCCGACAGATTTGTGTTGACCCTTTACAGTTGAACACAACACAGATTCAACCTAATCTAACTCTGTAAACCTTTAAATTGATACATTAGAAGAAGAATGATAGATAAGCAACCACGTAATACAAGGCTATGATTTCATCAAAGGATTAGGGTGACATAAAGCACTCAAGCTCCACTCTCACGGCTTTGTTACTAGAACCTCAAGATGGAATTTCCTTATATTCCATTGTTGATATTAAAAGGAAAAAGAAAAATAAAATTCAAGATTAGAACGTTTCTATTTGAAACTTCTGTTTACATTCCATGTTCCAAGAGTCACATTAATATTGATACAATGCCATGTCAACATTAATATGACATTTATGTTGTCTGCTGGTCTCTGGAAACTTCAGGAAATATCATACTACACAGTTTATATGTATGTACCATCATATTTTGTTGGAATTATGTCCTCTGTACAACCAGCTGCCTGCATAAATTCTGATTCATTTATGACAAATACCTCTCCCAAAGGTGAAATTTGTTTCTGCTGTTCACATTTTAATGCTGCCGTTAGTACTTCAGATCATCACTGTAAATTTCTTTATCGTTTTGACATTTTTATTTACTGAATTGATACATACTACTGATGTCAGAGCTCATCCTGGAAACAGAATCACAGTCAGCCACTGCATAGTATATAACAATTCCCCACAAAAACTCTGACTGTACAGTTTGCATGGAAAAAGTACGGCTGGAGTTACATATTGAATAATAAGATGCGTCATGCAAAGCATTATATGGCAATTAGAGCACATCTTGGAAGGTATGATAAGGCAGAAGGCTAAAGGCCAAGTGACTTTGATAACCAACCAAAAGCACAATAATTTTCTTTATGTGCACTGAAAGGTCTTATTGCTCCTATGAAATGGAAATTATACAGTGAAACCAAGGAAAACAGACCTGTGCATTGACTGGGTGTTCTTGACAGAACAGGAAACTGATTGTGTCCAGAGTTAGAAAGCCATTTTATAAGTAAATGAATGATATCCAACTGTGTAACATAAGGCTTCTGATGACAATGGAGAACATGAGTGAAGCTCAAATGATATTGTGTACAGAGTAATATATCTCACCAGAACCTGATGAAAATACTGGTTTTCAGTATGTATAGTTCGGTTTCATACCTGTGTGCTACAAGAGCTAGACAATGTAAATGTTGCTTTGCTTTGCAACAATTTGGGCTGTTGAACATTTTAGTATCTTTATTATTCTTCCACCAATTAATCTGTTCTGATTTAAAGAAAGAAAAAAAAAAGTTAAATTTGAAGTCAGTTTGTTGCACTACCAGGTTGCATGAGTAACAGAGCAGAATGTGACCCTACACCTACAAATTACTCTTGGAATTTAGCTATCCTTAGAAGCTACTCTGCGGTAATTAGCACAATACTAATTACTTTGGAGTAACAGTTTAGGGGAGAGCAATTAGGATATACCATATGAACAGAACTCAAGATTTCTACTGCCAACCATGTGGACACATTTAATTTCCAGAAATCAGATGTGTCCATAAAATGCTAAATTGCAAATAACATCCACTGAATAAAAAGGCCAGAAGTTTATAATTCTCTAAATTTTGTTCTCTGATAATCACTACGATGTATGCTATTTTTAATAGCCTAATTTAGGCATTCTATTTAATAAGCTACATAAAATAGATTTATGTCCTTCCACTAGAAAGAAATCAATTCTTCAGGCCATACTTGTCATTTATATCATAAAGAGTATTTTTGTTCCAAGAAATTAGTTATCCTGACTCCTATATTAATGGCAAGTTGCAATACCGGAAGTGACACAAGAATTAGATTACCTTTTTTTTAAGTACTTGATTTATACCAAAGACATTTGTTGTATTTTGTGTCACTCCACATTGTGGCTTCATGACAGTTATAACTTCCCCTTCCCTCCCCACTCCCCCCCCATGCAAAGGCCCACCTCCTCATTTGTGAGTATTGAAGGTCAAGTAGCATGTCTCATTAAGTAAACATCTCTCATACTTTTGAAACACAAAGCAGAAGCGTCTCCCTTCCCACCCTCCATACTTGGAAAAAACCAAAACAAACCCCAAACCTCTTTTTACTCGCTTAAATGGGTATCTGCAGAATTGTGTCACAAGAACGCACAGTGAAAATGACTGACTAGTATTAATAATTCACAGATAGAGCTGAGGTCATCACTTGTCATGTTTGGCATTGTTTTTCCTCATGGTGATCCTGCCTGGTTACTTTCAGCAGTGGCTCAGTTTCTGAAGCAAAAAACAATCAACTCTGCAGCAGAGTTTAGCCTCTGACCAGGGGCATCACACATCTGTGGCATTTTTTTAAAATGAAGTTGGCAACTGCATGGACATTGAAAATGCAGATTTACACTTACAGTGTCTAGACTTTCATATATGTGCTCAGTTACAATTAAGTGAAGCAAAAAGTGTACATATTATCCCTACTGCTATTCTGTTGCTACAGAGCCGCAAATGTGAAAAGCGATACCTTGAAATAAAGATTTCTTTGTTGCCCTAGTCTACATAGCAGCACAGTTTAAGTAAACACTAAAACTGTGGTTGAGATGCTTTTTTTTTATTTTTCCCCAAAGATGTAAACATCAGTCCCAGTGTCGTAAACTTTGCTGTATAGAACAAGACAGAAGATCTGAGGCAGGATGACTATCAGACACTAGTGACAGAAGCTTGCAGGCAGTTAGCAGGTTTCTGCAGTTTCTCAGCTTCACTTGTGGGTGGGTCTGCAGTGGCTCGGAAGTTGAATGTTGGGCCCGCGCCACCATGTGCAGGACTCAGAGCTGGGTTCTGACGTCTGTTGCTTTCAACAATACTTGAAGTGTTGGATGCCAGGCTCTCACGAGTACTAGAACGGAAAAGAAATATGTACACATGCTCATATACGACATGCCTATATATCTATTGACAAGACAGGAAAGGAGAATAGAGTGTTTTATAATAGGCTTCCTGTGTTTGTATGTAATGTCACATCAATGAACCATCTCATTTTGACAGTACACATATGTTCCTCCAAAATGGGTTCCAGAGGTACTCAGCAGTCATCATACTGTAACATAGGCATAGCACTAAGTCGAGCTGAAGCTGTCACACAAACTGGAAGCTGAACCAGTACCAAGCATCTGGATTTTTCACTCAAGGAAATAGCTTCCATTTTGCATATGGAATATATTAATTTTCTTCCCTGACTGATGCATTTTTGCAACATAACTTCATCAAATCAGCTCTGTGATTAAGCAGAGCTAGGAGAGCAATCATGTAACACAGCTTCCTTTATTGTCTCCTGTTCTACTTACGTTTTTGTACACAAAATATTAACTAAAAATGGTACTTTACATTAAACCCACAATGCTTCTGAATACAACATTTAAATTTTGCTTTGAAGCTGAAGCAACTGCAACTGATAAGATGCTGACAAATCTTAACTGCCTTGTCTGTGATCATGCTCTACACAACAACTAGTGCTGCTATTTCATTCATTAAATGGACAACATTCCTTCAGTTCTAACATGTCGGTTATCCATGGGAGGGACAGAACACTGAGCACTTTTAAAGACTAAACCTTTTAATGATACATCTAATTGTGTACACAGAGGAGCCTGTATTTTAGTCTTTTAAAAAGACAGCTTTTAAAAAACTCAGTCAAGATATGCTACGGCTAGTTTTACCGCTACTACATTTTGTTATCTTTCTGCTCTTAATATTTTTTTCATCTCCAAAGAATGTGTTTCTGTGCAGACATATTTGTTTTACAAACAGTCATGTGGCCCCTGATTATGTATCCTTCCCTACTTCTTTGCAAAATGACATCACCACTTGCCATGGAGATGCTGACAGAATACATTTAGAAAACTGAATGGGTTTCTTAAATAAGCACTAGAAACAAAGATACTAATGACAGAATTTCATAGTCAGTTTAAAATCAACCTAAATTTACCTGCTACTGAAAGGGGCAGCTCTTGCCTGCCTTGTGTGGACCTGACCCTGCCACATGTTCCTGCTGCTTCCCTGATGCTGAGCCTTGCAGCCAGCCAGATCAGGGACTGCTCTCAGTTAAATACTAGCCCTAAGAAGAAAGAAAAGAACAACAAAAAAAAAAGATTAAAAAAAATTAGTACTAGCATCAGAGGAAGAGTAGGAATGAACACCTTTGGATGTGGCAGGGGAGAAATGTGTCAGTGCATGGCACAGGGGAAGGAAGAAACAACTTGGTTAGCTGTAGGGAGATTTAAATCATCTTAAACTGACTAAATCTGGAAAATCAATTATGCTTTTAGGAAAACTCCCATATATCTTTTAAATTGGTCAAATTGGTTCTGATCATCTTCTGCCAATTATCACCTTATTGTCAATACTTCCAAACAGCTATGATGGCTGACACACACAGCAAGAGATCTCTGTGAGCTGCAATGACGTGTGGTGCACTTCTGTTCCTCCGTTTTTGATTCCCCTCCCTCTGCTTCTTAATGAAAATAGATGCAAACTTTGTTTTCCTGAGATCATTCAGTATTATATCATTCTTTATGGGACCACCAATTCCAGATCTTCAAACATTTTCAATTCCGGTATTACAAACTGACCATAACAACATGTATACACAAAGACTGCAGTGAGAATTTTGCATGCAGAGTAATGCTAAGATTAGCTCTTTCTTTAGGTGACAAAAGAGCAGCAGTATTATATAAGCTCGAAAAATAAAGGAATAAAATTAATATTGACATCTAAGTTTTATTATATATACAACTTGCATAGAAGCAATGAACAAAAGACTCTGAGGTTGTCCTCCCAATGGTGATGTGCTCACGAATTAACACACAAAATAATTGAAGTCAAACGACCATTGTAAATCTCTTTAACTGCACCCTGGGTTTTGGGGGTTTTTCTGTTTGTTTGGGGCTTTTTAATGCCCCTTTTTTATCACACTTTAAAAATATACTTTTTCTTTCACAGTGTGGAATTGGTAGTTTTGATTCCCAAAGCAACACTGTACATTTCAGTTTAAATGAAAATATACCACTGCTAGAAGAGTCTACCTGAGGAATATCACTACATGCACATCCTGTTCTTTTATTCTTCCCTAGGCATCTGCTAATGGACATTGTCAGATCTAGGTGAATCTTACCAGATGGATGCTGGGTGGCTTTTTTGTATTTCCTGGAAAAAGGTTGTGCAGTTCATTTCTGTTATAAGGCAGGAAAGTAAAACAGGATTGCAATTATAGCCAAAGGGCTGAATTCACCCTCAGCTCAATATATTTTTATAGACTTATACGAAGAAATGACCAAAACTCAGCAAAATTATCCAGTTTAATAATTCTGATGCAAAGCTCATGAAAAAGCCTTTGAAATATCCAGACTATCCATTGGTCTTACAAAACAAATATGCAAGAAAACCACACAAAATGTTGGCTTTTTTTTTTTTCACAAAAAGCTAACTTTATGTGACCTTGCCAAAAAAAAGGCATTTGTTAATAATAGTAAAATAAAAGAAATGCATAGAACACAATGATTATTAAAAGCTGCTTATTTGCTTTCCTTTTCATCTAAACAAAGCGGTATAGCAGCACTAAATCCAGTATGCTCGGTATGTTCTGTTCTCTTGCTAAGTTTAACATCAACAGAAATTTTAGCTTTTGTGTAAATAAGTAGGGAATGAAATGTCTACCTTTGCATTAACCAGAGACATACATCTGATATTCAGCTAGCATAAGTAGTCCAAGAACTGAGTTTTATCCAGTCAACGTCCTATCCTGAAGGTGAAATGCACTCTGCGGAGTGAGTCAGGCTGTGCAAGAATGAACCACCACCTCACACTCCCCCACAAAAACTGACTGCAAGTATAGCACTTCAGCTAAAAGAAGAGATTACATTTAAAAGAGAACAGTGCAAATTGCTGTGTACAAGATGCAAGATGGTATGTGAGAAAGATACCAAGCATCTGCAGAACAATCAGTAGCAAGAACAAACTCGAAACCTTCTTAAGTTTCTTTTTTAAGCTGGGCTCACCTTAAGTGGGACAATTTACTCAAATTATTTTTCAAACCTGTTACTCAGGAAAATGAAACATATGTTAAAAGCCAGCTCTAGTTTGATAATCACTGCATGCTGCAGCAGGCCCAGTAACTGCTGCCTTGTCATTAACATCAAGTGGGAGTAGCCATGTGATGTGACTTTAACTGAAAATGAAATTCAGTCCTGTGTAGAAGCAGGAAATTCTTTGCGTGCCTTTCTGAGAGCCTTCACTGGAGATTAAAAAAATAAAAGTAATTCTGAGGAATAAGAACACCTTGCAGGGGGGAGAGGGAAGGGAGGGTGGACACAACATACCAACCAAAAAAACCCCAAAACCGCAATTTTCTTTCACCTAATACAAATCCAGTCTTGGAGGTTTTATTTTTAAACAGAGACAATAAATAATTAAAGCTTAAGTAAAACCCTATAAAAGAATTACTATTGCAAATGATTTCTGTGCTCTTGGAGTCGCTGTTCTGAACTCTGATGGGTTGCTATCCAGGGCAAACAAAGGCAGTCAAGCTCCATCCCAGTAGGGACCTAGGACTGTCAAAGGTCAGAGAGAAGGAAGAAGGCTTGTATGGAGGATTCTGAACCTGGAAATGAGCTTGTGAAATCTCCAAGACAGGGAACACACCAGCAACTCCTCCCTATGCCTGTAAGACTCCTAGCACACTGAGACTTCCACGACGCCCGGTATCACTGAAATGGAAATGACTAACCAGCACCACCACACACAAGCATCTGGACTCTTCCCCAAATATCTTAGAGGCATAGCACCCCCCTCTCTGCTGATGCAGTGCTGGGCCACTTCTGAAGTTCAAATATCCTGAGCACTTTCAGCTCTGTGGGGAGAGTAGCTTTTCCAGTCTCAACAGTTTGCAACGGTGATAGGGACACTTCCACAAATTTTCAGAAAAGAAACAAAATGCCCAAACCCAAACCAATCATCATGGCTTTTGTTCTGGTTTGTTGGTTGGTGGGTTTTTTTGTCTGAGGCAAAAATTATGCTGCTTAGTTATGTCTAGTCCTCCAATTAGTCTTGGTAGTATCTTAGAGGGAAAGGGAAGGGGGGAGTATGCAGCAGCTCATCCCATCTATTCTAAATGCAAACACAAGTTCAATAAAGAAAAAAATGATGCAAGGGAGTTTTCAGCAAACACAAAAAGTAATGCAGTCAGTGCCGCAACGGTTATTGGCTGCTTACACTGAAACCCACACGTCTGAATGGCAGATTCTAGAGCTGTAGAAAACACTGTCTGAAAATGTGAAATTGTTTAATACAGCCCTATATTCTGTCACCAATATCACACACACATATACTTATAAATGGAGCTTTCTAGTCTGCAAAGCTGCAATGAATGTGGCAGTCCTACCGTGGAGAGTTGAACCCGCTGTCCACAGTAATGCTGCTGCTGTCCATGCTGTCCAGGCGGGCTGAGTGAGTGGCTCTCTGGTTGTTGCTATTGTCTGTTTCCTTTGGGGTGAGAAGAGTAAGATTCTTCTCAAACTTCCGCTGCAAATCCCTCTCCTTTTCTCTCTCTAGGAGCCACTGCATCGTACCAACATCATCCCTGTTCTTTTCATCCTCGGCATTTTTGTTGGTTCCTTCCTCTGAGTCGTCATCATCAGATACGTTGTAGTAGTCAAAGGAGGCCTCCTGGTTTCCAGCTGTCTCTTGCTGTCTCTGAGAAACGGGCATGACTTGTGTAACTGAGGTTACTATCGCTTGTTCAAGTTTCTCACATCTGACTGGCAATGTGTCAGAGGGGGTCTTTTGATGGGGCTTTAGCAGGGGTGTGCTAGACTTATGATAACTATTCACAGAAAGAGTGTTGTGCAGAGGTTTAAAGAGTGTATCCTTGCTAAATATTTCTTTCCTTTTATCAAGGCTGCTTGATTCAGCACTATGATGTTGAACAAGCCGCCCATTTGCAATCACCTCTGGAGTTTGGCCAGCAATCACTGAACCACTGCTTGGGCCCTTTGGGGACTCCTCTTTGTGCACCCCAGGCTCCCTAGCAATATGCTGAGATTGTCTTTCTGAGGGAGTCATTTTTTTGAGCCCATCTGTCCCTGTCAGCGTATCATGATCCTCTTTATTCTTTCCCAGTGGTGATGGAGCAGTAAGCACAGTCTCACTGGATGTGTTGCACTGAAAATAGTCATCGACTGCAGATTTTGTTGTGCAGGAGTTGAGCTCGCTATATGATGGCAAATTCTCTGTAGGCTTGCTTTGTTCCAATAGGCTACAAGAACTGGGGGTTTCTACACTGCCACTAGCTTTTTCAGGGACGCAAGTCTCTTTGTAGCTTGCAGATGAAATCAGAGCCCTTTGATGACTGAGTGACTGAGATGGCCTTAACGTACTATCATCAATGTAAGTTTGGCTAGTAGTTTGGTCATCCGGGCTACAGCCTTCACCCATATCTTCAGGTGTGCCTAAAGTAGCTGAGCCCAGAGGTCCCTTGGAGTTATCCATGGATCTAGACCTTTCTTTAGCCTTACTGGACCGCTCATTCCTTGATCTTCTATCCTGTGTATGGCTGTGGCTCCGGTGGACCTTGGAGTGGGAGCTTCCCCTGGAAGGTTCAGGGAAAGGCATTTCAGTTCTTCTTTTGGCCAGCTCACCAGACACGTCCCACTCTGGTGTCATGGGAAAGTGAGATTCAATCATGTTAGGATTGCTGTGCATTATAAAATTATCTCCCTTGTGCTCTATTATAAAACAGCCTTCTCGTGGGGATCGAGTCAAGGGATCAAAGAACTCATATTCCCTTTCAGCAGGTATATCCAAATGAGAGCCATCTGATGGGTCTCCTTTGGACACCCGAGTCTTGCTGTGTGACCTCGATTTCCCATGAGACTTTCTGTGATTCCTGCTCTTTTTACTTCGTCCACTGTGGTGAGCTGAAGATCCTGCTTTGCTTCGTTGAGCTTTTTCTTCTTCAAGTTTCTTCATTAGTGCAGTGTGCCTCATGACATTTTCCACAGTCAAGTCTGGGTTAATGCGCCTGATAATCTCCATTTCTACCTCTCTAGGTATAGTGGTAGGAGTGTCCTCGTCCCTTAGCGGCCACTCCTCTGGAGGAAACTGGGCAGAGAAATTTGCCAACTGTTTTGTCTTGTCCTTCTTAAAACTTAACCGGAATAATTTGAGTCCGAATTTCTTAGACTGCTTTTCTACATCCTTAGGCTTTGTGAGTGTCTCTGCTTTATATGAAAAATTGACAGTACTTTTACTTTTCTCAGTAGGTGGAACTTGACATAATGAAGGAGGACAGTATGAGTCTTTACAGTCTTTTGCTGATTTCCTCTGTAGGGTAGATGCATGCATGCTGTGCATGTCTTCTCTGCAACAATGGCAGGAGTCGCAGTGGTTTTTGGGTAGTGTTCGGTCCCTGACGCATCCCGAGGTGGAGGGAGTTATAGTTCCTTGTTGTGGAGAGGTACATTGAGACCTGTCAGGTATCCTCTCATCCAAATGGTACCATTTACTGTTAGTTCGTATGAGAGATGGTGTTATAAAGTAAGTCTGTGGGGTTACAATGAAATAGCCATCCGGAGTTGGGTATATTTTCCTCTCCCGTACAAGCATATTCAAGGTATGTCGAAGGATTTCTGGACTGGGTGTTGGAACTCCTAGAAATGACAGTAAACATATATCAGGGAGTACATAAAACCATACAGGAGGACTCTCTGGCTCCTCCCTCCCCAACAAAAAGCTGGTTTTCCCAATGTGCAAACTGGAATATGATGAACAAACAACTCCAGTAAAGCATTTTGTTAAGCATTCTCTCGTCTGTTTGTTTTCCCATTTATCTCTTACACTTCAGACATGTCAATTATTAATTAAATAGAAAGGAAGCCATTAATGGAGTGTTAAAAAGAAAAAAGAGAGAGAGAGAGAACTTCTAGTCACTTCCATTCTGCAGGTGACCTTAAGATACAAGATGGAATTACTGGAAGCCAAAGGGTGTCAGGGGAAACGTTTCACTTTTCTTCTTCTTCCAATTAAATATTTATATCCCAGTTCACCAGAACTATTTATTGTAATGCCCAGTCATGTGTACAACAGTGGTTGTTACTCTGGATGCCTAAATTGTTTTTCCACATAAGAATACTACACAGAAAAAAAACATTCCCCCAATCTGTGCCTTTATCACAAACCTGAACAGATTTGTTCATGTTTCAATTATAGCATCTCATAAAAAAAAAGACACATCCTAAGTGATACAGTTCATCTTACCCAGACTTTTCCACTATAATGGAAGTTACAGATTTAGCTACTGAAAATTTGTTTCTCAGAGTTACCTGCCTTTCATGTAAGATGTGAGGAACACTCCCTAAGTGCATATATTACATATGGAGACAGGGACAAGTATGACAACTCTGCATCAATGCCACATCAGCCACATAGTAGATCTGGCATTGTGAGCATGATCCTTCCCACCACCAGTACTCCCACTGGGTTCAGTGGTGCAGGACCAAATCTGCTGTGCACAGGATTAAGTTCCATCTAGAGCTGAGGAAACAAGAGATTTTTCAAAAGCTTGTTTAAAAAAAAAATCCATTTATGCTGAATAAGAAATAGAAATCCTTCAAAATTTTCAGTGGAAAAAGCTATCTTCAGTCAATACATTCTGTTGACTCAAATACATTTGTATTTTAACTTAATACTGGGTACTGACTTGGTTTACATTTTTAGAAGCAGAGAAATTTTTTTCTAGAAGTTTAGATGGTCTATTTTAAAGCAAAAAAGTAAATATTATTTACTCTGGGTCTTAGTTTTCAACAAAATCAATTAAAAACCAAACAAACCAACAACCTAAAGTGGGTTGAAAGGGACCTCATGAAGTCATCTGGTCAACACCACTACTCATAAGGAGACCAACTCAGTTCCAATTGGTCAGGGCCTTGTCAAGTCAAACTAACTATCCTAAAGAACAGAAATTGATGGAATAACATAGAGAATCATGGAATAGTTAGGGTTGGAAATGACCTTAACATCATCTAGTTCTAACCCCCTTGCCATGGGTAGGGACACCTCACACTAAACCATCTCACCCAAGGCTTCGTCCAACCTGGCCTTGAACACTGCCAGGGATGGAGCATTCACAACTTCCCTGGGCAACCCATTCCAGTGCCTAGCCACCGTAACAGGAAAGAATGTCCTCCTTATATCCAATCTGAACTTCCCCTGCTTAAGTTTTAACCTGTTACCCCTTGTCCTGTCACTACAGTCCTAATGAAGAGTCCCTCCCCAGCATCCCTATAGGCCCCCTTCAGATACTGGAAGGCTGCTATGAGGTCTCCACACAGCCTTCTCTTCTCCAGGCTGAACAGCAAAAACATATGCAAAAAAATGTCAACAAAGCATATACTATATGGAAAATTCTCAAGCAGGTGTACTCGTCACAAACAGAGTATCTCCAGTGGCATAGTGTCTGCTCACTAGCTCTTCTCCCACGTGTCAAAGGTTGGAGCCTGCAAGCTCACTGATCTCCCTGTGTTAGCAAGCATGAGGGTGACAGCAAGGGCTCTGGCACTGTGACCAACGCACTGTCAAAAGATTAGTGACAAGAAATAGGAAAGTTGTACCAATTCCTTAGCTCACCCTCTTCCTTGCTACTGTGTTGCAGGCAACATAGTAAGTATTCTTATGTCTAGCTTTGAATGTTGTTTGAATTTAGAGACATGACCATACTGCTCATGACCAGTAATATCTGTAACTAAAAATCTTACAGTGGAAACAGCAAAGTGTTAGGACTAGCATGGACACATGAGTGAAAGCATTTACAATAGAGAAGGTGCCAGCAAGAAGTACATGGGGGCAGTAAATATATTTCGTGCATAGTCCACTGAGCTGAAAGACTTGAGCTGATCCAGACACAGGAAGCAGAAGAGGTAAAGAAAGGATAGAATTTGAGAGTATAACTGAGAGTGAAAACTGGAAGAAATATGCAAATGAAATGAAGAATCAGGAATGTGAATTTTCTCCCCCTTTCACGTGGTGTCCACAATTTATGTGATAATTCTAGGAAGACTAACAAAGAGCCCCCAGAACTGTTGGATGAGCAAACATGCCAGAAATGGCAACAGATGGGAAAAGCTGAAATCCAAAGAGCTGGGGAAAAAAGGACTACTCCTCCCTAGTCCACAGTCCCAACTCTTTCTACAATGAAGAGCAATATGCTGAGCTTCCCCTGGACTGTGAGGCAGTGGCAATTGGCGAGCCCTCCACATAAGCGTTCAGAAAAGCACAGGACATGAAGAGTGATTTCAATTCCCATAACAACCACCAGTCATCATCTAAACTCTTCAGTCCTGCGGTGTCTGCTTGGGTAATACCATCCCTTTTACATTTTGTCCTACATTACCACAAGTGGATGATCCTGAACTCAAACTCATGTGCCTCTTGATACTGTGCTGAAAATGCACTGCAGGGTCCAGTCCTGGTCCAACTGAGATGCACTTGCTGTGCAGCAGCCAATCTCTCTTCCTGTCTCTATACAGACAACCTGACCCACTGCACTCTTCAGGAGCTTACACAACAAAAGCTCAACACATACCTACCTTTGGCTGTGAGAACTTGGTTCTTCATCCTTATTTTTGCTTAACAACTTTTCTTAACATACGGTTACAAAAACATTGGAACAAAAATAAGAGAGAGGAAAACATTCTCCAGGAGTTTACAGAAAAGTCAAAGAAAGAGATTCAAATGGATCTTTGATATTTTACACTAACTTAGGCAAAAATGCACAGCAAATATACGGTAAAAATAGTAATATGTACCTTCCACCCAGTAAACCATGATGACTACAATGTGTTGGGTAAATGAGTCTCTAAGCACTGGATGCACAGTACTTACATTAATTGACTAAGTCCTGAGAACAGAGAATGTGCAGATAAACACCATTAGAAAAAAGAAAAAAGAGTGTGCCTCAGCAGTCAATGATGCTGTGAAGTCAATCGTGTCAGTCTTCTCTCTGGAGCTGGGGACTATCACTTTTATTACTCCGAGCATATAGCACATCCCTATGGTTCACTAAGCCAGCAGTGATGATGGCAGATGCAAATCTCTGGTGCTCAGCATTGCCAGCTAATTCTAGGCCCTAACTCAAATTAGGCTTTCCTCCATGTTGGACAGGAGCAATGACACTACTGTGGCTCCCACCGTTCCTATTTTAAATACAAATTTCCTGGCTTTCTCAAGACTTTTCTCTTTACAGCAACCTGCCCACACCATGTGTGTAAGTAATCTATCCCACTGCATTCAGAAGTCTCCTTATGCTCTCCCTTTTTCCATTAAATAGGGACAAGAGGATAAAACCCAGTAGTTTAGAGACTCTAGCACATAAAATACTTCATGACAGCAGCGGTGTTATTTAAGATTATGTAGTGGTTTAATAATTCAAAAGCAGAAACTGTCTGGACACTGAATCATCAGACATGTACATTTTCTGCATCTCAAGAGAGTCTACTATGCCATCCACTGAGCTTTCAGACAGAAGATTATGTCTTGTTTGCTGCTCACAAAGAACACTGACCTAGAGCGAACTCAGTTAATGTAAAACACTTAGTTTAAGTGCTACATATACATTTCACGTATTTAAAGAGTGAGTAGTTATGAAGGTGAATGTCAGAGGAATTTGACAGCTTTCGGGAATCAGTTTACTTCAAAAGCAGCCTAATGCAATATATAAGCATTTTCTACACCAGAATTTTGAACACCTTAAAATTATTTTAAGAACTACATGGTCAGAATTGGAGAAGGAAAAAAAAAGGTGTGGTGGGGAAATCCTTAACTAAAGGCAGTATAGACTAAGGCTTGATGCTTTCTTCAGCCAGGCTCATACAGATAAGAGGGGCTGGCTGCCAAACACAGGAACAGAGGTTACATTCTTAGCTCCTTATACTGGAATTAAAAGATTCACTTTTAATGTAAGGGATTTAAACCATGGTCAATAAATTACAAAGTAGGGCTGTACAAACATCTCATTGTTTATTTCTAAGTTAGAGTAATGGGAGCACATGCAGCAGGAGCCCTCTTGCTTTTCTAAAAACCTGACAAACAACAAAAGCCACCAGTAAGATGTGCATTATCATTACAAAGTTTTTCAATAAAATAAATTCATGAAAAGTACATCTGAAGTAGTATTTAAATGGTGTTAACTCTGCTAAAATGATTTTCTCCTGAGCTGATGCTAAGGCTTAACAAGGGATAAAAGAAATACTCTGATTGGCTCATGAAATACTAGTTAAGGATGTGGAGTGGTTGCTATGTGATGTTATAAATAATTAGCATACCTTATTTCAGATATAGCCATGGCCCAGATTTATGCCTGCACAATGGCTCAGCAAACTAGAGGGCTAAACTGCAAGTGTAAGATCCTGCACTGAGGAAAAAGGTTTATTATTCTTAGGCAGTTTGAGAATAGCATTTGGGGTCTTAGGAAATTTACAGACTCCATGAAACGCAGTGAAGCATCTGTTCATTAAAACACAAACAACAGAGGCAGACAAGTGCTGCTGCAGGGTGAGATACAGAGAGGTTATATGACAATGACAGATACATTTACAATGGCAATGCTCTCTCCTTCCTCTCAGAGCATCAGCACCTAATTAGGAAAATTAAACTATCAGAATATGGGAGAACATTAGATATTTTAAAATAGCCACAGTGAATATAAGGGCTCAAAAAGCCATGTCTGATTTATGAGAGTCTAGACAGACAAGTGAAAAATATCAGTACAAGAACAGGTTCTGTTTATTGGAAAGGACAATATTTTTGAATAATGCTCCTACACCAAGAGAACATGTATGTGTTAAACATGTCAGGGCTGGGAGAGAAAGGTATTTTTGTTGAGAGGAAGAACTGGACAACAAGGGGTGGCTTAGTGGTGGGTTTGTTTTTTTTTTCAGATAATTTTCTTCACATTTTGGGAAGTGAGGTAGGAAAAACAAGGCTCTCCTTTTTTTAATCTCATACTTGAGAGATGCACATGTTCGTGGCTAGTGGAAAATAAAAAGGCAGCAAGAGACTGTGTGCTAACTTGCCTCAGGCTGCTTCTGAGCAGAGTCTACAGAATAATCCAGCCTGCTGAACTGTCTTTGATGCATGGTCCTATCTAGCAAGAATAGCACAACACACAAGTCATGCTCCCGGGAAACCCAAGGGATGCCCCAATAAATTATCATTTCCACCATACAATAATGGTTATATAAAAGTATTGAGAGAATCATTGGAAAAATACTTGCAAACTTGACTTGGAAAAAAATCATCAAAATTAATTAAGATGGAATTATAATTGTGAACTTTGTTTTCTTTGCATTCTATCCCTTACAACTTTTACTCCTATTTTCAAATCAGCCAAGCATACTCAAAAAAAACCCGGATAAATAAACACACAAACTGGGACAGAAAGCCAGTATTTACAAAACATACTTGCAGTACATTTTTCCAAAGTGCAATTATTAAAATGCCAGAAGGAATTGTTTATTCCAAACACAGTTCTCAATCCAGCATTATATTTTAAAATCTCAGAATTTAGTCCCAGTTACAGCAAAAGCCACGTAACCTTCAAGGCTTTAAGTAACTCTTGCTCTGAAACGTAAGCAAAAAAAATTCAACACATCAAAACATGGCTATGGTTAGGCTGCCTAGATGAGGCCGATGCATCAGTAGTTTTCCTACTGAAGCATTTTTAATTAGCTGCTTTCTACAGCTGTAAAAGAGGTACAACAGTGAAGTTTCTCAACTAGTTCTCAACTCTTAACTCAGGCACAGAACAGTTAAACATCTTGGCTAGGATCACACAAAGCACAAGTGAAAGAGTTGTGCTTTCCGGAGCAGTAAACCTCTGCTCAATGCCTTTACACCACCCTTTTAGATAACTCTACAAGATGCATTTTGCATGATTCAACAACTCCAGATACAGACTGCAGTACGGAAGTAGCATACTCAACAGTACATTCTTAATATAGGTTTCCTTTTTATTGATGTTACAGTATCTTTAATCCAAGCCATTTTCATTCTACCATTTAATTAATATTATCAAATGCTGACAAGAGTATCTTCTGAACAGTATACCAGCATTTATGAACACACCAAGCGTATGTATGGCTCCGCAAGCCTTTCAGTCATGGAGACAGCTGTCAAGTTAAAAAAAAAAATAAAAATTTAAAGATTTTTCAAGCAAAGGCAGTACAGAAGCAAAAGCCAAGAAGGCTCTGAAAAGCCCTGGAAAACAGGCTGGCAATCTCCTTTCAATTTAAATATAACCTTTCCCTGAAGCAGGCATGTCATCATCATTGGAATCTGTTACTTACTTACCCCACCAGTTCCAAGAGCCTGGATTGGTGAAGGAAGAAATACAGTATGTGGGAAAACTGTTTTTAAGAGAGACGGCTCTATGCAAGGACCCCCATGAGGTTATCTCTGTGGAGACTGGACAATGACACTTGAACTAGTTGAATGATGTCAACAGAGTAATTACAAGTTAGCTTACAACTGGCTTGAAAGCCACAAGGTGGAATAAGCCTGCTCTGGTTATGACACATGCTTTGTTCTCCATAACTAATACAGAAGTCCTAAACTCTTTTGATTATGATGATAAAGAACTCATTTTGTGAGAAAAACCACAAATAAGCTGATTTTGATACCAGTCTGAAAAAAGACCCAAGCTGATACAGTTTGCTGTTTACTACCACAAGTAATATTTAATGTTTACATTAGGACAGTAGTTAACCCTGCAAAATGCATCCCACATGAATGGCCCTGTCAAAAGAGAACTCAATTCTCCGTATGTTTAAGAATAAAGAAAAGGTCGTAAGAAAGGTTATTAGAATCCTAAAGCCTCCTTTTATTTTGGGTAGCATCTCAGGATTGCTTAATATTCCCATCCAGAAGAGTGAAGAAAAACAGGCTGTCAAGAACAGAAATTCTCCGCTTTAAGCAAGCCAAAAAGATAAGCAACCTTTTGGATAGGGATTGGAGATTCTGCCCTTTTACAGACATGTGCCCATCTTACCAATGATTTATTGATGTCCAGTTACCTGGGAAGCAGGTTGTTAGGTGCTCCATTAGTGCTTCTTGTGTGACTTGTTTTCGGGCAGAGTTCATTGCTGAGATGGCCAGGCAAAGGATTTCCCCAAGTGGAATAAACTGCGACTGACTGATGGGAGACATGCTGATGGGTGATACATCACCTGCAAAAAGACAATAGATGTGCAATGAAGTGTTTTGTTTAAACATCTGCTCACAGAACAAGGATGCACAGATAATCGGAGATGATGTGCACAGCTCTCTGGTCTTTGTTACTGAGCTGGAGATAATACTCTAACTATGGAAAACCATTCAACAGCTTACTTCAAAACTTTGACATAGTGAACTTTGGAAAATGGGAGATATACACTATGCAGACATAGTTTCTCAAAGGGTGCCATAGACAGATTCAGAAAAAATGCTAACAAATTAGCACAGTTGCAAAACCTTGTACTTGCATATCCTGCTAGGTAACTGCACAAACAAAATAGTTGCATGTATTTCTCTGGCCATAAACAGGGAGATTTTCACTCCCCTTACAAAGGCTCATGACATGGATCACCCACCATTTCCATTTCACAGAATTTAGTAACATTTGCACTCAGTTGATAAAGCACAGACATTCTTTAGAGGCATGAGAGCGTCAAACACCTTAAGACTGATACCCTGAATAAATCTCTCCTGGATCTGCACGTAAAATGTCTTTGTACGGTATATGTATTTCACTGGTTCCAGGATGGCCTGAAAGAATAACTTTGCTGTAACTTTTCTCATGTTGTCTTTAAAAAGAATTCATTAACCCATACTTAAAAAATCATTAAAAGAACTTAGAAATGAAAGTTACGGAAGTTACAACTTGGTAATATTAGCATGATTACACAAATACACATAGAATCATAGAATGGTTAGGGTTGGAAAGGACCTTAGGATAATCTAGTTCCAACCCCCCTGCCATGGGCAGGGACACCTCACACTTAACCATGTTACCCAAGGCTCTGTTCAGCCCAGCCTTAAACACCACCAGGGATGGAGCATTCACAACTTCCCTGGACAACCCATTCCAGTGCCTCACCACCCTCACAGTAAAGAACTTCTTCCGTATATCCAATCTAAACTTCCCCAGTTTAAGTTTGAATCCATTACCCCTTGTCCTGTCACTAAAGTCCTAATGAAGAGTCCATCCCTAGCATCCCTATAGGCCCCCTTCAGATACTGGAAGGCTGCTATGAGGTCTCTACGCAGCCTTCTCTTCTCCAGGCTGAACAGCCCCAACTTTCTCAGCCTGTCTTCATACAGGAGGCGCTCCAGACTCCTGATCATCCTCGTGGCCCTCCTCTGGACTTGTCCCAACAGTTCCATGTCCTTTTTATGTTGAGGACACCAGAACTGTATACAGTACTCCAAGTGAGGTCTCAAGAGAACAAAATATACATTTGCATTTTACATATTTTATGTAAGTATAGAAATGCTTTAGATTCTGCTTTGTACCTCTGCTTGAAATGGTAACAGTTCCCCAGCGATCTCAAATAAGGGGAAGTAGAAGGCAAAAATTTCTTTTGTCAGTGGAAAAAATAAAGAGTAACAGACAGAACAAGGGCTGCTTGGCCATGAATCCTTTTCTGGCTACAGGTCAGTCAATAGCCAGGGATTAAATTTTACCTAAATGGCTTTGAAATCTCAGGAAAATCCCACTGTTTCTATTGTCATGAAGCAATACCTTGTGATCAAATCAGGAATCAAATAGTAGAAATTAACTCAAATTCAAACTTCCCCCCACAATTTAGAGGATCCAATATTTGCCCTACTAATTCTATATTCCCGTTATGTCTACTAAAGAGGAGGGAACGGCAGTTTCTAAAACTGATGCAAGTTAACCTTGCATTACACTCAGTTCTTTGGGAAAAAAAAAAAACTGGCGGGAGTAGCAAATTGCATAACTGCTTCAGTGAGACTTATGAGCAATATTTTTCAATTTGCCCGTTGTACAGTCTGTTGTACAACAGTGATGCACATTACCCAAGATACAACAATGATTTAAAACACACATTTGTGGTATGCTGTCTCCTGATTGCTTCTGCTTAACCAGGCCTGACTAGATCAATGCTGCAATTCCAACACAGCAGCATTTCTCTGGCTTCCTCAGTGTACCCCAGATTTTCACAGTTCTTACCTGACAACAGAATGATGACCTTAAACATAACCTTTTCTGAACATTTTTCATTCATATACAACTGAAAAGTTCATGCCATGTGCTTTACAGACAGACAATGGCAATCAAGATGATCTTAGGCAGCTTATAAGTAAATGCAAGAGAGCTGCTTTCGCAGGACTTATGAGCAAACGCCATTTGTTCCCCCATCATTTGAGAATGGTTAAAGAACATTACAGTTATTATATTACTATTTATTCATAACTAAACCTGCTGTCAGCTTGAACTTTGTCATAGAGGAATCTTTGTAATCATCCAGACATGTAAGTTTACCGACTTTGATCAACAGTCACCATGCACTTTGTGTAGGGGATCAGGTTTTTTAGTGATTAGTTTCATATCTAAGAATGATCAGAATTATTTTAAGAATTATGCAGATTTGGCTAAGCAATTTAAGAAATTACTGTCTTTCACATGGAGATTATCTGTGTCATGGATACCCTTGTCAGCACTACCAAGTTCAGCTCAGTGCAATGTCAAACAGATTGGCATATGTTGTCCTCAGATGAAGTTTAATCCTACCAGGTTCACTGGGCACTGAAATGGACTCCCTGGGTAGCTTTAAGGGCATCCACGTGAAGGGCAGTAACTTCCTGGAGTGTTTTATCTGGATCATCAAAGACCTGGCAATTTCTTAAAACTAAAGCACCATGGCAATAGTATCCTTGTGACTACTCCCAGGCACGCACTCACACTGCCACCTGTGGAGGCAGCAGGATGGAAGAGTGAGAGGAACATCTTCTTCCTTCCCTGAACCCAGACCAATCCACTTACAGGTAATCAGAATGATATTTAATATGTAAGGAACAGGCCTTAATATCATAATCATTTTCCTGAAGTGGGAAAGCAACTCAAGGAAGGTTATACATGAAGCTTAGCAAGTGCTGTTGATTTACATAGGTTTGCTCTCAGCCTCACAGCTGCCCCCAGAGGGATGCTTGGACAAGAGCTTGGATCAGTTACTCTGCTCATGCACAAGGATCAGCCCATCCCTCCACGCTGACTCCCAAGAGCCTGCAGAGATCCACCTCTGGGATCATTCCCAGCCAGAACAAGTTAACTAAGTACAAGTTAAGATAATAAAGTTTATCTGGATTTCAATAACCTTGCACTTTGCACAATCTTTCCTTTTAAAGCAGGGCTCCTGCTCTGCGTGCATAAAACATTCAGTCTGCACATCTGACCTCTGCAAACCGGGCTCTTGTCAAAAGGAACAAGCCAAGAGCTTTCACCAAAATACTAATTATACTGCACATAACTCATCAATACAAAACATTCAGTGTCAGTTTCTTAATATCAACAAAATCTCTAGCAAAGCATACTATAGTTAGTATGTCAGGGTAATACACATCCTGCCCACAAAGATGACTAGAGTAATCCGTGACATCATAACTTAAATGGTTTTAAATGCAACTGAAATGGCCAGCAAATGCTGGTTTATGTGACAGCCTGCCTTTCTGGTTTGTAAGGGACTATGGCCAGTTAAGCCTTACTCTTTTCCACTGAGTGTTTTTCAACCTTCTTTATCATGATAAGGGAGCTCTTGTTTCACCACTGTTGTGCCAGAATTACCTTCATTGCTTGTCCACAACTGCTGGAGATAATTACTGGCTCTTGCTTTAAAAAGGTTAGCAGACATCTGCAAAACTTCCAGCAGACCTAGTCATACAGAGCCAGAACCCCCTCACTCAGGGAAGCTCTGATTTGCCAAGTTTTATCTTAACTATTCTGTGGCTCTGGGAAATTACAAGTACTCTGTGGTTATAGTTAAGCACACAAACTTCTTTGATGCACAACAACAGAAAATATCTTGCACCTGTGATTTAAAATATTAACATCGATTATGCACATAAATACCGTTTAGCCTGTTGAGCAGAAGGTTTACTACAACTTCTTTAGGACAGATCTGCTTAAAAAAATCAAATACGCTTTTTCTACATTTTGAAGACCACATCACTTACACAAAACATCTAGCATATGGCTTCTGTTAGCTCTGACTGATGCTTGTCTCAAGCAGCTTTCTTTTGAAATCAAATTACTATCCTTGACTTTCATATGTTTATGTTCCCAATTAAATGAAAACTGAGTCTCAGAAAGCAGTTTTTGCCAGCTGACTGTTTTGTTTAAATACGATCAAGATATATATAGTTTTAGCTCTGTTTCTGTAGTGTCTTTCCAAACTTTTCCCTAAAGAATTGAAAAAAAAAAAAGGAAAAAAAAAAGAAAATGTTTTCTAGACTTCTTGATTTCAGTGGCACTTAATTTTCAAAAATACCTAAGCACGTAACAGACAATGAATGGGATTTATCCTCATTTATGCCCTGGGGATTTGTAGAGCTACCCTGAGGGGAAAAAAATAATTATTTTTACTTAGAGCAATAGATTATGTAGCACATAAAATAAACACCTAGCTCTTACACACCACATTTCTGCGGTTGATTTTAAAACATTCCAGAAAACTGGGTAACCATAACTACCCTTAACGCACATGATGAAAAAGTGATGGTCTGTAACAGAGCAGGGAATACAATTCACACATCCCGAACCCAAACCAGCCAGAACCTTTCCTGTGCCAGTTCACCTAGTGTCACTGCTCTCTGAAAGTCTAGGTACCACCATCTTGGGAGGAAATGAGGTACACTGTATTCTGCACCATGTATCAGCAATCAAACTATCAACTACATACTGATGAGAGAATTTTTATTAGCGATGCCCCTGCTGCAAAGAAGCGACCTCGAAGTCAAACTCTGTCTCAGGAAGTTTACATGAAGAGTGTCTCAAAAAATCACCTCTTGACTTATAAATGGAACCAATTCAATACAGCCATTGTGAAGGAAAATTAAGGAAATTACAGTGCAAAGACAAAGTATATCAGAATTCATACACACTATTTCCCTGAAATAGCAAAGAGACCCTCTGATTGCACTCAGATCCTGTAAAATGTAGGAAGCCAAAGCACAGTTTCACTTCCCCGTCCACCCTCTCAACACCTTTTCAACTTCTTTTTTCCCTATAAATCAAGTCAAAAAGTAAACGTGATCTTTAGTCTGGTTTCCACATGAAATGAGGCTTGCACAATCGCAATCTGTGTGCATGCATGTGCCAGAGGCTGAGCCTCACTGGACAACAGAGATTCTAAGAGTGTTTGCTATGCATGCTCCATCTGCACAGAGCTTTGGGGACAGCCACATTCCACTAGATAAGACAGAATCCAGTCAAAAAACACTTGTCAATGGAAATCTGACTTCACTACTTTTGCTGCTTAAAGATCTATGTTTTTAATCAGAAAACACCAAACTAGAGTACAGTAGCTTCATGTTACCTCATGATTATAGTGGTGGTTGCAACAGAAATCCTCTACAAAAAAATTCTTGCCTGTTCTTGTCAACACTCACCTGAGATTTCACTCTGGGAAGAACTACAGAAAGGTCCTTTTTAAACAAAAGGTAGCTAATAAAACCAAAATTACTGGTCATAGGCAAGAGGGCTCTTCAGCTTAGAACATCACAACTTTTTTTCTCAAGAATACCACTAAAAAGCCTCTTCTAGAAAAAGCATATTTTCAGATTTTCTTAAAGATGGGACAGATGCTGAAGAACTTACACATCTGGCCTGGGTTGCACATTACCCTTTTTGACCCCAAACCCCAGCCTGAGTCACTCTAATTACAGAATACTTAACACAAACGTGGCAAACAAAATCTTTCTCATGTGAACGCACAATGATATTTCTGTCTGATTAAACAACAGGAAAGAATAGGAAGAACATGCAGATTTCTGTATTACCCAGATTACTCCAAAATACCTTGGATCTGCACTAGCACACTAGCACAGAAAAGAACACATTTTACTGGGAAAATCTGAAATAAAGAAAATTGGAATGTGCATTGCTTATGCTGTTCTCAGACATCCTCCTTTTGAACTACATCTACTAGAATATCTTACGAACAAAGCTGCTGGTTGTGTTCACTAGAAACAGTTAAACTAGACAAGATGACTGGTAACAATAAGGAAAACTACATTAAAGTTTTGTCCATTTATTTCTGTTTAAAAACAGCTTCAACAAAGGCTCAACAAACACAGTAACATACATTTGCTAGCCAGCTAACTCCTTCTGCACTTCTGAAATGCATGCACACAAAAACATTATCTTCCCTTGCAGACACAAATCACAACTGCCTCAAGAATGTGACCTGGCAATGTGACCACTTCAATTCTAACAAGCCTGAAGAAAACACAGCAACCTTAATAATGACTAGGCATATGACAAACACTTGCCTCTGAGCAAAGTTCTAGTCCCTTGCCAGTTATTAACTCCACACATGCAAACTGATCTTTTTAATAGTTCTGACCCAGCTAAAATCATGATCTCCAGGTTCAGCAAGTGGCACTAACTTTCAGAAAGAGGTGTTAAATTGCCCACAGTCAGCAGACTTGTCTTATGTGCATCCATCCTGCGTATTTCCTGTGATTTAAATTACCTTTTCTTTGTTCATGTCCTGTGGCCAGCTGCCTCCTGATCCAAAGTGATATCCCAGCACATGTTACAACTATGATCATAGAGAGTTTCTGGTGGAGCACGGAACTTTCCCAGAGGATTCAGTCAAGGAGATTCTGGTGGTGCTGCTTACGCTGGGAAGGAGGAGGGTGGGACTGCGTTTTTTTAATATATTGTGTGCTTTAGAATTTGTTGCCTCAAACAGTATTTTTCAAATGCATTTTTTAATAAACGTCCATGTCAATATTCCTGGCACACAATATGTTAAAAAAGCAGGACTTACCTGAACCCCTATGGTCTGGTTCCATGCTCCAGGACAGTATCCAGAGTAGCTGTGATGTAACAACAATGTGCATACTGGGGTTTTATATCACTGTGGAAGCTAGCAGAATGCAGCATAGGTCAGTGCCACAGGACCTGAAAGAAGAAAAACAAAGCATGCTTTTAGGCAGTAATATGCTGAACACCCACCTCTTAAAGGAGATCAGGGCTTCCAGAAAACAAAAAATAATGTGGTATCAGTGCATGCAGGTCCACTGAAAGGAATGTTATTGCACATATTTCACGATTCTCACACAAGCACAAGAAATAAATGGTTAAGAAATGACAGGGGAGGTGGAGGTAGAGAATCTAAAAGGGACTACAAATATAACTCCCCCACAGTGTTTTGAAAACATCTCTCTCCTTTTGCCCTATTTCCAGGGAATGGCTGGAATCACATTCTGACACCACCCCCTGTTCTGAAGGCACTCACAGTCTTTGCAAAGCACCCCTCCACTGCAGTGCCTCAGGATTCTGCAGTGTCACTCCTCTTCTGCCTGGCTCTCTGCAAAGTGAAGTCATAGGAATGGATCAGCCAACCTGACTTCTCACTACCCTGCCCAGAATCCTTTGTGAACTGAAATGAGTCATCGCTCTGAAAAAATCCACAGCGCAGTGTTCCAGGTTTCTCCCTACGTCTGCGCTGGCTTCTTTGTCTTTGAAACAAGTGCCTATGCTTCTGGAACGGTGCCCAGCTGCATTGTACAGGATAACAAGCCAGCCTCCTCATTAAGTGGACAAGAAAGCTATTTACATGCATTAACAAAGACAAGTTAAAGCTTTAACCCTCCAATCAAGACAAAAAATTTACCCCTGAAGTATCTTCCTGATGTAATACACAGCCCCCAACACACCACACCACAAATGAACAGTCGTAAGGACACAGAGAGGCATTTCCTTATTCACCATTTACCATGACACTTACCAGTTTTTATTCTATTGATTTACTCTTCTTTGTCAGTCCTGAAGAATGCTGCAGACCTGCACATATCATACAGCTCTGCTGTACACTGGATCACAGCTGTGCTGCTGCAAACTTTATCAAAAACTGGGAGCAGTGGACAAGCTCTCGCAAGCTCATTTTTCATCATCCCATTCACCCTTAGGGCTTACAACAAAGTCAGCCCTGAAACCACGCCAGACAGAAAATGTCAAACTGCTCCAACTGCCGCTGCCACTGACAAGGTAATGATCAGAACGAGGTCACTGTGTCAGGATCTCTCTCAGTGCTAGGTTTGCCTTCATTTGGTAAGGATATGCTAAGCTAAAGCATCAGGAAAACACAGGAGAAGACATAGGAATAGTGTGCAATGACAGACAGATGCTAGGAGAAACATTTTCAGTTGCTGGGAATTTTCTTTTAAGACAAGGAAACATTTAAACTTACCTTAACTGCAAAAAAACTAGCTCTACGTGTGATCTAGTCATCAAAATGAGAAGTCCAATATGCAGAAATGGAGGGACAACAGAAAAAGGGAGTGCTGCCATGAGGCACTTATTAAAAGTTTCCTTTATCCTAAGCACTCTGAAATGTTTTGAAGCATAGTAGGCATATAGTCCATAAAATCCTGAAACACAGCAGGATTCACCTGTGCTGTGCTGGAACAGGCAGTTCTCCCAGCTTCTCCCCTAAATGATCACACCAAGTTTTCAGGACTGAATGAAATACAAAGGTCACCACCTCCCTATGCTGCAAGACATAATAGGCTTACAACTACCATGGCAGTGAAAGAGGCAAACCCAGCCTAAAATAAGTCTGTGGAAGTGCTCCAAGAGGACAAGTAAATAGCTTGCATAGTGAAAAACACTTTTTGTTTACAGGTCTATGGGCACTGTTAGGTGGTAAGGCCATATTTACAGGCTAATTTACAAGTGTAAGGTAAGCTGGGTGTTTTGCTACATATGCAGTTACCCACTAGCCAAGATCTCAGTATTAAAGCACTGGCTTTTGCCAGTCATCGACTTCTGTGTTCCCTGAAAGGCCTTATCCCAGGAAATCTTCCTTCAACTTTACAGGAGTTTTGCCTTCCCTGGGGCTACAGGATCAGCCGCAAATCCTCTAATGAATCCAATTTGGCACTTACAATGTTTGGGTCCCCCAGGATCATCCTGCGGAGTTGCTGCTAAGCCAACACCCACTTTACAGCAACCAAACTCATTCCAAGTAGAAAAATTTCTGCAGGCTTTAAAGGGAATTACAACATGCACCTACTGAAAGAAAAAAACAAGTGCTCTGATCTGCTTTTCATTTGCACCAGACAACATTCATGCACAGCTAAATAGCTGGGCTTGTGCATGCAATACTGTTTTCATACACAAGTTCTTGCAGCAGCAGTCATGCTACTATTACCAAAGTTAAAATACTGACAGAAGGAAGATAAAGGTAATACCACAGCCTGAATACCCTTTCTCTCTAACAAATTTCTCTAGGACTTCAACCCAAATTATAAAGTCAGGACCAGTTTGACTCCTCTGAACAGACTTACACAACTGTAAGCTGAGTGAGAGAATTCCCCTTGCACATGTGACACCTTGGAGACACCTAGAATGCACTAAGCATGCACATGCACCTAGGGTTCGCATACATCTAGTGTGCATAAGCACCCAGGTATCCTTTACTCAATTCATCAGCAATTACACAACTCTTTAATCAGTATTAAGAACAGCAAGAAGTGCCTGGTATCTCAAGCATGGCAGAGAGAAAAAGTGAAAGGAGAAACCAGCAGCAGAGAAAATGGAAATAAGAATGTTTAGAAGAGCTAAAGTTGATGAATAAACTGCTATCATTAGTCATGATACCCAGCGTGACCTCTCACGGGGAAGACCTAGAGAAAATTTCCAGTGAAGGCAGCTACTCTGTTCCTCCATCCCACATCTTCCCCCAGCATATGACAGGAGTTGGTACTGAAACAAAAGCTGCCTTACTGAAAGTGTACAGCACAAATATGCCATGTACTTCTCTCTGTGTAACTCCATGCATGCACATGCATCTGAATAGACCAGTACAGAATACAACATCGCCTGAGACAGATGGATCTCCATCATACGCTGACAAAGCAGATGATGTAAAAATCCCATTTTCTTTCTTTGCACATGCATTGCTGTGGAGTTGAATACAGACTCCTTTGTGAAACTCCAATTTACTCTGCATACATCCTTGAGTCCTCCTGAGCCAGGGCCTGGGATTCCCTTCCTTTGCCACAGCCCCTTCATCATCACCAGAGGAAAACTGAAGAGGAGGAAAGTAATATGCTCAAATAGGGGGGACAGAACAAAAGTGTTAAAAATGAACACCACCAGAAGACGCCATAGTGGTTATCAAGAGCATAGGAAAATTCAAGACTAGCACGTACCAGTTTCAGTGGACACCAATTTTTGGAGGCTAGCGTCAGCACTCAGCATTCAGTCTACAGTTGCAGAGACTATGGTCATCTATCATGATTCCTTCTACAAGAACCAACTTCACAAAGCAGGATGCTGTGGAGGACAGTGTCAAACACTTTGCACAAGTCCAGGTAGATGACATGAGTCATTCTTTCCTTACCCACCCATGCTGTAACTGCTGTAGGTAGCCACCAAATCTGTCAGGCTCAACTTGGCCTTGGTGAAACCATGTTGGCTGTCACCAGCCACCTCCTTATTTTCCATGTGCCTCAGCACAGTTTCTAGGAGGAACTTCTCTATGATCTTGCCAGGCACCAAGGTGAGACTGACTGGTCTGTAGTTTCCCGAGTCTACCTTTTTCCCCTATTTAAAAATGGAGGTTATGTTTTCCCTTTTCCAGTCAGCAGGAACTCCACTAGACTGCCATGATTTCTCAAATATGACAGATAACGGCTTGGCAACTACATTCACCAGTTCCCTCAGAAGCCGTGGGTGCATCTCATCAAGTCCCATGGACTTGTGCACCTTCAGGTTCCTTAGATGGTTTTGAACCCGACCTTCTCCTACAATAGGCAGTTCTTCATTTTCCAACTCCTTTCTTTCGCCTTCTGCAACCTGGACGGTGCAGCTGAAACACTTGCAGCCAAGACCCAAGGCAAAAAAAGTTGTTGAGTTCCCCAGCCTTCTCCATATTCCAGGTAACCAGGTCTCACGCGCTTCCTTCTGGAGAGGGCCCATCTTTCTTTCATCACCAATGTACCTATAGAAGCTTTTGTTGTTGCCCTTGATGTCCCTGGCCAGATTCACTTCTGTCAGGGCTTCCATTTTCCTAATCTGATCCCTGGCTGCTTGGACAGTTTCTCTGTATTCCTCCCAGGCTACCTGTCCTTGCTTCCACCTCTTTAGGCTTCCTTTTTTTGTTTGAGTTTGTTCAGGAGCTTCTTGTTCATCTACACAGGCCTCCTCTCTTGGTTAGGATGCATCATTCCTGAGCTTGGAGGAGGTGATTCTTGAGTACTGACCAGCTTTCTTGGGACCCTCTTCCCTCCAGAGCTTTCATCCCATGGTATTCTACCAAGCAGATCCGTCAAAAGGCCAAAGTCCACTGTCCTGAAGTCCAGGGTATTGCTGTGCAACTTCCTCACTACCTAAGAATCTCAAACTCTACCATTTCATGGGCACTGCAGCCCAGGCTGCCCTTGAGCTTCACATTCCCCACCAACCCCTCCTTGTTGGTGATAACAAGGTCCAGCATAGCCCCTCTTCTTATTGGTTCCTCTGTCACTTGGAGAAGGAAATTATCATCAATGCATTCCAGGAATCTCGTGGATTGCTTATGCCCTACTGGGTCCCCCCTCTAACAGATATCAGGAGTTGAAGTCCCTCACAAGGACCAGAGCTTGTGAACACAAGGCCACTTCTATCTGTCTTTAGGGGACTCATCCACTCAGTCTTCCTGGTTGAGTGGCCTGTAGCAGACCCCCACTGTAATGTCCTCTGCACCTGCTGGCCCTTTAATCCTGACCCATAAGCTCCTGGCTGGCTCCTCCTCCATCCTCAGGCAGAGTTCCATGCACTCCAGCTGGTCACTGACATTGAGGGCAACACCTCCTCCTTACCTACCCTGCCTGTCCTTCATGAAGACTATATCCTTCCATTCCAATATACCAGTCATAGGAAACATCTCACCACATCTCTGTGATGCCAGTAAGATCATAGCCCTGCAGGTGTGTGCACATCTGACTCTTGTTATTCCCCATGCTAAATGCCTACGTGCAGGCACATATAAGGTGGGCCCCCAGTGAAGCCAATCTACTGGCTGGAGTGGCCAGAATGCCTTTATGATGCTCCTCAGGTGTCCTCCTGCTGACTTGTGATCCCTCTCCAGGCTCTGGACATCTGGCACTGGCATCAGACTGGTAGGAGTGGGATGGACTGAGGTTGCCCTCAATCAAATAGATAAAAATGTACACTGATATTTCTTTAGGAAATTTCTTAATCCTAAAAACGTTGACACATTAGTGCTCTACTAATAACCAGTTATTTGCAGAATGCTAATAAGTTCCACTTGGCTTACCTGAACAAATCTCCTGGTTCTTTAAGAAATCACTTACAAAAACACAAGAGGGAACATGATCAGGGTATTAAATTCAGCAATATCCCAACAAGTAATGCCCATCTGTTTTTGTGCTAATGTTGTCTAGGAGCTTAAATTACTCTCTCTTTTTTCCTCTCCTGCTGCTTATACCCTAATGTATTTGCAGAGAACATACCTCCCCTCCTTCAGATGTCATTCCACTGGCTTTAATAAAAGCACTCTCTCTTTTGGCGTTCTTTCGTATGTCTGCCCCCCTGTCCCTTTAATCTTTCTAGAGGACTCATCTACATTTACTCAAACTTATGTAACTTTGCTTTAAAAAGCAACCACCAGAATTCTGCACCATGTTCTGATGCTCCAGCTAACCTCTTGCCTGCATCAAGGTACAAGGAAATGAAAATTTCCATACTTTTAGTAGAAATACCCTGCCCTATATATATATAGTAACTTGCTTTTTTTCATAGCTGTACTACATTATACTACATTTACTGTCACCAGTTCCACATCTTTTTTTATGCTGTCTGCAACTAATGAGTTTGACGTGAATACTCCTGGGTTTGACTCCCCAGACCATGATCTTGTCCGTTATACTCTAACAGCTCACTCCATGGATATGATGAAGGATCACTGACAATCAAATCCTTATTTGTTACCCATTTTTTAAGCATCTCCACTTTATCACATGATAAAGAGTATTATAAAAACAGAAATGAAAAACAATCAATACTTTAAATGTTACCTAATGCAGGACAAACCTATAACCCCAGAACATGCTTGCTAATACAACAACCCAGTAAACAGCATTTGAATGAACCTATCACATCTCAACAGGAAAAACAAAGCAACCCACAAAACTCCCTCCCACAAAAGCCCAGTAGGTGAAACAACTCTCTTTTTAGATTTATGATATTATATTTCACTGATAGCTCAATAGTAAGCATATTTTAAACCACACAGAAGAATTCTCTAACAGATTTTCTACCTAGGACCACGGGATAGGAGGGGAGGAAGGTTTGGGGCTTTTTTTGCTTAGAAACCTGTTACTATTAAATTAATTTGACTAACGTTAAAGCAATATTGTCACTGACCATGCCACCACCCCACCCCGTCAAAAACAAAGCCTGCCTGTTTTCTGGCAGCAAACAATAAATGCAAGGAAAGATAGAAGCAGTAAAAAAAATCTGACACTAGAGGAAATTTGGCAAGAGAAAGTGAGCACATGAGGAACAAAAGGGAGAAAAAAAAAACCCAAACCAACAAACAATGATAAACCGAGATGTTTTCTTTTAGGGTGGAAATTTTATAAAGGCAGAGGAAAAACCTCCTCTTTGCAAACGCTCCTGAAAGCACAGAACATGGCTGCTGAAACATAACAATCAGCGCGTCTTAGCCAAACATTCTTCACTACCCTCTTCAGTTTAGCCAGAACGCATTTTCAGTGTGGCTGATGGGGATCAGGGGATGCTGCAACACATACTCAGCAAGAGTCCAGCCACCAGCTAAAATTCTTGAAGGGTGAAGGACGATCAGCAATGCAACCCAACAACATAGCACACCCTCCCTCATCTACATTGACTGCTGTAACCATGGAAAGATTTTTATCCTGAAGATGATACTGCAGTGCTTACAGCTTTTCAAACAAATCGTGATGACCGGCAGATAACTTCAGGTTAAAATAAGAACCTGCAACGCTGAACACAAGTCCCATGGTACTACAGCAGCCTTTAACAGCCCAGTTTTTCCTGGCTGGGAGAGAACTGATGAAAAGGCCAGGCATGGAATCAATTAAAATAGTGCCAAAGTGGTTTTAAAAAGAAAAGGTTAGACACCCCAAAGACTTAGCAGTTGAGAGTTGACTGGGTCATTTTCTCCCTATGGTGGAAAGCAGAATTTTCACTATGGCTGGAGTACATTTAAGATGTACTTTAATGCTGATGAAATCAAAATATCTTACACCCTAATACATTGAGTAGCTATATCAGGATATTCTGCCTCCCTGATACACCTGTGTGGGGTAGATACAGTGGCCAATGTTTCCCACAGCAGCTCAAAACACTTCCCAACTGTGTCCCTTAGTCTCCCCTCCATGGGGATCAGCTGTGAGAATGGGAACATGGCAAATGCCATGGCACAACAGTTCAGCAACTCACTACATCTGCTGCCTCTCTCATGCTGATCAAGCACCTTAGAGGAAGCGTTAAAAAAGCAACTGCACACACTGCCACACACATACTGCATCTTAAACTGTCCTAAACAGACAGCTCTTTTGAGATCCTCAAGAGCTGGCAGATTGTAATTTTTTTCTCCTAATTAGTATCACTACCACCAAATGCAGCAATCAAAAGCTACCTCCCCAAATAAATGATCGTACCTGGAACAGGGGTTCCCACAATGAAACATCTAGATTGAATGTTTCCTCCTGTCCATTTCACATGGGTTTTGTTTCTTAATTTTACTGAGCATTTGTTTTATTACAGGAAGCAGTAAATCAAAACCTAAACCAGCCATTTTACTACTGTTACAACAGTAACACCTCCTTACCTCCTGTTCTTTAAGTGAAATTTCAGGAATTTGAAAATATCCTTGTACGTGAGCCATAAAACTAAACCTGGTTTCCAAAACAAGGATAAAATTACCAGTTTCACAGGCCTCTCTTGCATGACTTCTTACGTATCTCCTTATTTAGTCTTAGGTTTAGACCCCCCGACTCATCTAACAGGTTCACCACTGACTCCAGCAACATGCAAACCATGCTCCTAAAGTATGAAACCCAACATATTTGAGCACTATTTTGTCACCATTCCCTTGCATTGCCTCCCATTATACTGCCGATGTCACTATTCTGCAGAATTGCTCAGCTGTTTTACTCAGCTGTCGCTAGTGCCTTCTGAAGTCCTCCGCAGCAGTCTTAATGAACCTGAACAACTGTGCTCTGACAGATAGGGTTACCACTTCATTATCCATTCCACCCTTCACATTTCTATTATAGCTATTAAACCCCAAACATTTGGTATTGATCCCTCCTGCACAGAACATTTGGCATTGATCCCTGCAGCACAGAACACTGTTAACCATTTCTAGAGACCAGAACTGACCATTGTACTTTTTTCTCCTCTGTATTTTAAACTGAACAAGAGTTTTCTCTTGGACTCCCACCAAGCATTTTTAAAGCACTAGAGCATGCTAGAGTCCTTGTCCTCCCCAAGTGTCCCAGTTTTCTGAAAGATGAAAGCAATAAAAATAGTTGTATCTTTACCCTCTTATTCAGAATAGAGACCTAAACGAGGATATCAAGACTAGATTCCTGAGATGATCTGAGGAGCTGATGATAATCTCAAACTGAACTAAACCAAAAGGCTAGCAAAAGGAGAGATATGGGACAATTTCTTGAACAAATCTGGTATGTAACCACTGGACACAGAGAGAAAATCACATATAACAAATTTTGAGATCAAACCACACTGGATGTAGAAATACAAGCTCTGAATGACTACATTTTATGCCACAGCAAAATATTTTCTTAACACACATTGAAAAAACAAAGGGTTATTCCTTATCTTGTCATTATGTTGTCATTCCTTATTCTGGACTAAACGAAAAAAGGGCTTACAGTTACTGCCATATTCTTTCAACAGGCAGTACTTGAACTGACCCAGAGCTTATGGGCCCAAAGGCACATGACTGCTATTTCAAAGCATAAAAAAAGGTCTCTATCAGAGCTGGTGCTTGACAAGGCTCTTTGCTTCAAAAGCAGTAAATACCAAATTGCACATGGTGAAGGGGATGGTGCATGCCTCTTTCCTCACCTGGCTACCCCCTTTGGGAGGCTGGAACTGCTGAGTACACCAGCCTTTGGAAACACTTCATGGGATATTAAGCAGCACTGAAAGTGTTTTTTGAAACTTCTGCTGTTCTTCCTGCCTGTTTGGTAGCTCTAGTCTTACAGAGTGATGTTGAAGCCACTCTACATCAAAACCTAAGATTTAAAAACTAAATTAGTAGCAGAAGATAGGAAAGAAAAAACAAGAAGCAATGCAAGTAAGAAAAAACACAGGAAAGGTTAAAAAGAAATGTGAGGGAAGAGATGATTTTTGTTTGATTCCTAAAGCAGGCAATTCAGCATATGTGATGTTACTGATGAAAGAGGACTTGTTAAAGAATCCAAATGCTTAGCAGGGCTAAACGGAAGCAGGAATAACCACCAAATGGTAAGAAATAAAATTAGTACCTCCAGCTGTAGGAAGGCTGAGAAAATATAAGGGTCTACAGAATTGCTAGAATAAGCAAAGTGGGAACGGCTGCTTGTGCCAGTGAAGAAAGAAGTGAACAAAAGGACAGTTGTTTTGTGAAGGCCGATCTTCATGTGCTCTGCATCCACTTGGTATTTGCCTTTGTTTTGTTTTCTAGACTAAGCTTCACCCCATGTCACACAAAGGATTCAATGAAAGTCTCTGCTCAAAGTCTCAATTAAAAGCCTGAAAGAACAAACGTATCTTCTGCTGCTGCCCAAAGCCTGAGCCCAACAGGACTGAATGCCAGTGACCCAGCAGAGGGAGTACCCCAGCTGCTCAGACATGAGCTCTGACCAGGGGAACCTGCATCCTTCAGTGACATTGAATTAGCCCTCCCAGAGTTTGGAACAAGCAGAGTAACTAAAAATAAGCATTCAACTTGTTCTCCAAAGGATTGCTCCAAAGCTTTTATAACAAAAGATCAAAGCTAGGGGAAGGATGGGAGCTTACAGGACAATAAAGAAAGCTGAGAGTAAATTAGTAGCATGCATCCTAGTAAGACAGACATGCAACAACACTCCATTGAGGAAGCATGCTAATAGTTTAGGCAGTTGGAATGAAAACATGTGAAAGCATTTAAGCACATCATCACCAATACTGTCTTTAGAAATATTCTGCTGCTTTATGAGAAGCTCTTCAAAACATACATGCACAGGTACTTTCAGAGAAAGAAGGTGTAATCCACCCAACCTTGGAAATGTCAGGCAGCCCAAAGTGCATCCTGCATGTTACATGTGGTCTGCAAAACCATGAGGCTTGTGATAATTTTTTTTTCTAACTGTGGTATTTTATTTTAATTCTGGTACTACATTTACTTCAGGTATTGCAACGTAGATTTGCTATGCAGCATACAGTTTACTACACTCTTTGAACACAACATGGGGAACATCTGTGTGACAGGGCTAAGCCTGAAACTGGCATTGGTCTAAAAGACTAATTTACTGCCAGAATTATCCTGGTGTAATTATACGTATGTAAATCCCCATTTATTGTGGAATAAGAATGGGTTTTTTTAACCTGATTTAGCTTATACAACTTCCAGAACCTATATCAATGGGAGCATTTGTATATGCATAATCCTGCTAAATTCCTCTGATGACCTATCATATCACACATTAAAAAGTAAAAATTAAAAATGGAATAATCAATAGTAAAAATAAAATACTAATTTTATTAGACATGAGAATGTGTCTTGCTGTTGTTCAATCATATGCTCCCTAATGTATCCAAAAAGTAAATGTTAAAACAAGGAAATTACCCTCTTCTATTACTGTTTTTCCTGGGTTCCAGCAGCTTCACTCTTCAAGAGTAGATAATCACTGACATTTAGAGTTGCAAGTACTATCTCTCTAAAAACTTCCTGTTATGGTCAAAGGCAGAGATATTAAAGGAGCCAAATGTGGTTCCTATTGCCATATGTTGTTTCTAATAGTCACAGCTTGAGTTTCAAAACTGATGCAGATTTGCACTTCCCTTTATCTCCATTGAGTGTTGCTGTACTCTCAGCACTTCTGAAAAAAATCAGGAGTTACTGAGGTGTTACTTAGAAGCCTAATTTTAGGCACTCATTTCTGGAACCTGGCACAAAAGCTCAGACTTGGAACATGAAAAGAATCCATCCAGGTAAGCTGTTTGGGAATATCTGAAAGCCTCAGACATAATGCCTGAAGTTACGTATCTCCTTCATACTTCTGATTATAAGTAAGAGCCTGAAAGCCTACCTTAGGGCATAAAGGTGATTTATATGTCTTTTGCCTTGCTCCTGACAAACTTTTTTTCAATTGAAGTGTTGATATATTTAGTGTTTCCAAGAAAAGTTTTGGGTTTGCAAAATGATGTTCTGAACATGAAGATTGATACAGAGTAAGGTGTTCTTGGTTTTACAGAAAATAATTCTGATATTCAGAGTCATTTCCCCATGATATCTTTGGAGACTGAGGATGCGAAAGCCTTGTGTAACTTCCCAGTGACATTTTCTTCCTGATAACTTCTTTCAAGGGCAGGAGTAACCTTGCCAAACATAATCACCACAAATTTCCCCCTCATACGCAGCTTCTGACTGTATCATTCATCACCTACGCAGACATGTTATGCAAGCCTGTTTGCCAGATGCTGCTCCCTAGGAAGTGCTTGCAGAACACCAGAAGTACATAAACTCTCCTTCAAGCCTCCAGAAAGTGGGCCATCTCCTTCAACTATGGCTTCCACCAACAGTGAAGCCACAGCATTGGCACGGTGATATCACAGCATTCTCCGTAGCAACAGCCTATGAGGTCACAAATAAAGGATTATCACTCTGCTGCAGGATTAAGGGAACTAAGAAGCTGGTCTGTCAGGAAGATGGGTTTTACTTTAAAAATGTGAATTAGGATATTGCTGAAAATAAATGGGCTGCAAATTGCTTTTGTCTGACATGCACCTTTTTTTTTTTCAATAATACTGTAAAATAAGATACTGCTTTTTTTTGACAGCTCCCAGGTAACTTGAGTGAACTGCAGTCTGACTCTTGAGCCAGTACATGAGAGGTGAATCCTGAAATAACTTCTGTATCTTCAAGACTCCTCAGTCACTTCATTTTGCAAGTGCAGGGAGCAGTGAGACCACTCTCCTCAAACCGTCTGCTGGTTAGTTTATTCACAAGTGATCATCTTGCCTTAGCTCACCTTACTCTTTACGCAAGGATTTGTGAAAATGTAGTCTATGCTACCAAGAAAGATTAAAAAAAACAAAACAAAAGAAAACCATTTTAAGTTACAATGGTTTAAATACAAAAAAAAAAAAATTATTTAGAAGAACCTTCCCTGCAAAATATACTTGCAGTCGTGGGAAGCTTTATGACAAACATTACTGTTAGAATAACACTCATACAATTTGATTACACTCTTAGTGGTTCATTTTTTCCCTACAACATATGGATCTTAGAATCAACTAGATTGGAAAAGACCTTTAAGGTCATCAAGTCCAACCTAGGACTTTACCCCAGGACTGCCAAGTGCACCACTAAACCATGTCCCTGAGGGCCTCATCTACACGTTTTCGAATGCTTCCAGGGACAGTGATTCCAGCACTTCCCTGGGAATATGGCTTACACCCAGTGAGTATCCTATTTAGAAGGTTTTATTAAATACAGAATTCTAGAACCTGTTTGAAACTATCCCAAAACCTTTATCTCCTCACTTCCCCACCACGGAGCAAATCAGGAACAGCACAAATACAATCACCTACCAAACACTTCCTGGCCCCTCAAGGAATGACTGAGGCTTCCATGCAACAATCCAGAGCACAAATTGAAAGTTAATATGGTTTCAGCTTTTAAAGGGAGTTACAGTCTACCAGGTGGAGGGTTTTGAGAAGTGGGGGAATGAAAGGAAGTATGATACTAGGTGAGAACAGACTTACTACATTATTCACAGAAATCCTATATCCCATGCATGCTTGCACATGAAAACACTTTTCCTCATATTTTTGAAGTAACTGCCCACTTTTCCAGATGCCTGGCAAATCAGGCTGCCTGATGTCTGGAAACTAGCTACTGCATGCATATAGACTCACCTCACATGTGCAGCAGGTCCAACATATCAGGTGTAGTATGCATGCATAATTTATCCATCAGGGACTGTCCCAGATTTTAAGATTAAGATCTAAAAATCCTAAAACAGCCTGGTTTGTAATTTACAACCTCAGCTGCGATGCAACCGTGAAGCAGTGTGAGAGCATCTTGCAACTTCAGGAGAATTTTGAGTAAGGGTCTATTTGCAGCTCACAGAGCTGAAGGAGAGACTTCCAGCATTTTGAGCATAGGCACTAATACCAATTTCCATTCTAAGACTTCAAGAAAGCATTGGACAACTTTGCAGTAGCTGATCAAGACTTAAAATCATAGACTAAACTAGGCTGGAAAAGACCTTCAAGATCATCACGTCCAACCTTTATCCCAGGACTGCCAAGACCACCACTAAACCATGTCACTAAAGGCCTCATCTGTACAGTCTTCGAACACTCCCAGGGACAGTAATTCCACCCCTTTCCCGGGCAGCCTGTTCCAATGCCTGACCATCCTGTCGGTGAAGAAATTTTTCCTAATATCCTATCTAAACCTCTCTAGCACAGCTTGAGGCTGTTACCTCTTGGTCTCTTCTCCCACGTAACAAGCGACAGAACAACTCTCACCCCACTACACCTTCCTGTCAGTTGTGGAGTGATAAGGTGCCCCTTGAGCTTTCTGTTCTCCAGACTAAACCCCCCCCAGTTCCCTCAGCTGTTCCGTATAAGATTTGCTCTCTTCACCCACCAGCCAGGAAGATTTACATCTCTCTTTTGCAGTTGGATGACAGTTAAAAACGTTGTGAAGAAACAACATAGACAAACTGACAAGATGTTGCACAGTGTTTTAAATATACTTTGAAATTCTGTAACCTATTTAAGAACATTATTCGTTTCTTTGCCCTCCAGCAGTAGCAATCAACAATCTCAAAGGAAGTGCTTAGATAAACCAGATTTACTGGCTTTGCCACTAACTTCTACAGCTTTCTAGGCCTGTAGATAACGGCAGAGCCCAGCAGCGCTGTAAGACATATTGCCTTAACACGAACCGGCGGCTTGCGCCAAAGCGGGGGCTGACCGGGGCCGCCTCTTCAAACCCGCACCGAAGGGCAACATGCCACCGGAACGGTAATTTCCTAGCGTCCCGCTGCTGTACAGCGCACGTTAACCTCCAATACGCCCCGTGCTAATCCCGACTACAAAAGATAAGGCACCATGCATGCTCCCGCAGAGAGAGAGGCAGCCCCACTGGCAAAAATGCCGCACCAACCCACACTCTTGCGGGAACCAAGGAAAGACGCGCACCGCAGCCACACACCACCCCGTGCTGCCGATGAAGCTTTTATTGTGCAGCAAAGCGGATAACCGACACAAACGGGGAGGAAGGCTCCCCGGCGCTCCGCGGCCCGCCCGGCCCGGCCCGGTGACGCCGTACCTCACCAGCGGCACCTCCCGGCGGCGCTCAGGCGCGGCCGCCCCGCCCCCGGCCCGGCATACCCCGCGCGGGTGCAAGGCAGCCTGTCGCCATGGCAACGCGTGGCGGCAGCGTGCAGGGCCAGTCCTACCATCTCCCTTCCCAACTCTCACAGGAGATCTGGCAACGGCTCAGGGCCCCCAAAACAAGGGAGGAAAGCAATAATCACCTAGTTCGAAGATGCGATGTTACCCCCGCCTCTGCACTACGCATTTGCAACCAAAACCAGGGGCAGTGGTTTTCCTGTGCCCCTGCCATTTTGGATGTAGGACTCGCTCCCCTGTGGTGCAGCTGCTGCCTCAGAAACCACCCAGGTCCCAGCCAGGTGCAGCTCAGAAACAAAAGTAAAAGACTTTTTTATTAGTTTGTGTGAGCTTGGGTTCGTGGGGTTTCTTTGTGTTTTCGTTTGAGGCTGGGGATTTTACATGGTGGTAAAGCAGATTTGCATCCAACTCCTGTATCAGCACTCTGTCCTCATGAGAAACCTTCCCACCTGAAGCGAGGGCACGGCAGGGGCTTGGTAATCCCAGAAAAGTGGTGAAGGCACAAAACCCCCTTTGCCTCCCTGAGGGTGGCAGCATGATGGGACGTGTGCTGCTGCCGCTAGAAGTAAATCTGAACAGCCACCGCAACCAAACCCACCTTCTTCAAAAGGTTAAACCCTTCAAGCATTTTATGCAACTATTTAACTCTACCTGGCTTCATAACTGATCAAAGGTTGTTGTTGCTTTCTTTTAATGCTTAAGAAGGTGAAAAGGACCATAGCAAAATACTCCCCTCTGGAGCTACTGTGGTAGAATCTACACTTGAACAGAAACTTGGGCTGCTTTTTCTTTTCCACCTTTTAAAAAAGGAGTTATCATCTAAAAAGACAACCATAAAGGAAGTGGTTTTGTACAAGAAGGGCAGGAAGATCCACTACCTCTTTTGAATAGATGCAGGAGGTTCTATGACTCAAACCTGCTTTGTAAAAATAGCGACCAACACACATGCTGAAAACCAAAGCTGTAGAGAGTATCAGAAAGCTAAACCAAACCACGTTTTCCATCTTTCTTGCTTCCACTTAAAAAATGGTCTGACTATATAGCCTTAAAAAGAATAAAAAACACTAAAAGCAAGGAGGAGAATTGGTTTATAAAGGTATATTGCAGGGTAACAAAAGGTGCCTGCTGTGGACCCTGCGGATGAATTTGAACTTTGCTCTGAACCTGGGCCAAAGGCTTTCTTCACAAGTGATTTACAGGAGCTTCTTGACTTTTTAGGGCTGGTGTGTCTCACAGTCCACAGGCACCAGCGACATATACAGCCCAATCAGACCAAGCTGATAAGATGTTTAGGAGAAAGCTAAAGCAGTATTTGTGTCAGAGTAACTCAGTGTTTGGAAAGTGGCTGATGCAAGCCCTGGTAAGACACAGGAGGTCTGCAGCATGCTGTGGTCAAGAATCAGCACCATGACCTCATCCTTCTCCAGTATTCAGGCACAAGGGAAGCTGAGATCAGACTAGCAGCCAATTAACCACTGATTCAGACTGAATTTCAATGTTCTTCCCTTTATGAGCTCACTCACAATTTGAATTACTTAAGGAAGCTGCACAAATGCTTTTATTCCATACTTTCACATGCAACCCATTACTGGAGCTAGCTAACTTGAAAGAAACGGAAACTTTCTGATTGAGCAATGGCAAAAAAGATTAAGAAGGTAACACAGCAGAATAATACCAATTCTGAAAGGCAACTGCCACCACTCTAAGCAAGACTGAGAACTACTACATGGCAGCACAAGTGCTAGGATCTCCTTCACCCTTCAACTACACACTGGAAATGCACACACAACCTGTAAGACCACCGGCACAACCCTTTCATTCTTAACAAACAGCTGAAAGTGAAAAAGCAAACAAACAAAAAAACCTAAAAAATCCTATCTAAATCAAATTTCCCTATGCCAAGCAGTATAAAAAAGCAACAGCAGGCAACGCCTATAATCAAGCAACCTCTGGCATACTGGAAATCGCAGGTCATGTCTCAGCATAAAAGCTACAAGCAAAGACAGCATGAAGGATTTTAAAGAGGCATACCACCATATTGGGTCCAAAGCATTTTCTTGCCCTTGCAGCAACTTCCCATACTATTGTTTTGGCTCCTCTTTTGCCATTAATCTCTGAGACCTTCAAATGCTGGCTACCATCCTTCCTTCACTAATGCCACTGAAGCCCATGACTTCCTCTACAAGCTGGTTATGAGGAAATGGTTCATAGTGGGTGAGATCAGCAGTGTCTGGCATTTTATACGATCTGAAGAATATCATCCCTGCCCCAAGAAATTCACAGCCTAGTTCAGACAGAGCCGTGTTTCAGATACAATCTATGAGGCCATGGAAGCATGAGATCACTTTCTCATTGTGATCTTCAGCTTTACATACTTATCCTATTTAGCTATTTTTCCTATTTAAAAGGTTCCTTTGGAAGGAAACAAAATAATAGAAAAAGAAAAAAGGCTCATAATGATTTTATCAGTTTTGGTATTTGGCTTTGGGCCAACCAAGCGCCTTCTGTTATTAGACATCCATGGTTTCCTTTTTCCTCAAGTACAGGAGGAAGAACCTGGCGAACAACCAGGGAGGACAAGATGACTGACAACAGCTTACAGCTAAACTAGCAACTGCTCAACCAAATTGCACAATCCATAGAAGATGTGCCTTGACTATGAGCTTAAGGATGATAAGTCTGCAATCAAAGCCACCATTTCTATTGGCATGTCTTGTTTTTATTTAAAGGAAATTAAAGAAAAAAAGAAAGTCTGGTGCTAGCATATTTCTGCAGTATCCAAAAGCTAAAGATTCCTTAACTTTCTCCACACAGTTTCACAGTTTCTGCTCACTGGAAGCCTGGAATGATCTAACTACTACTTTTAACATGTAAGATTTGCCCAGATAGTAAAATTATGGATTTTTGCTGTAAGTTTACCAATGTTTTTGTTCTTTTCCCCTTTGCTGCTAGAAAGAAAAGATTATGGCAAAGATTAAACTAGGCTAGGCACTCAATTTGTTCCAACTTCCCACCTCTCTCAGATGGAGGTTCAAAAAAGTCAACCTGAACTGAACTAACAGATGATCATCAAGCAAATTAGTTACAGCAAGAATCAATTTGAGGCCTGCACTGACCAGGAAGAACTCCAGGAGACCCTCAAACACACTTGAATTCTTCCAGCCACCAGGAAAAGCTTCAGGGCAGGTCCAGCACACCTCATTCCTGCAGGCTAATTGTCAGGATTCTCCAAATGGCACTATTTAGCTGCCATTAGGAAAACAGCTTTGAATTCAAAAGCCAAGGGTAGCAGATGGAAATGTGCTTGAGTCAGCTTCACACTATCTATGTGGGGTATCTCCCTGACCATTCACATAGGTTTTGTCATACAAATAGTCTATGTTGAACACTGATGCAGCAGTCACACTGCTTATGTTAACAGAGCTGACACTAGGTCAGAGTTAGCTTTGATCTGTCTATATAAAATGAAGTCATGATTACAGTCCCCAGTACCCAGTATATCCTAGACATATGTTTGGCCCTTTTAGACTTTATTTATTTAAATCTACGCATCTGGAAAGCCTTACTGAATAGTTAATGCAAAATGGTCTCCCCCATGCCAGAAATCTTGCATGTATAACAGAGATAGTAAACAAGCAATAAACCCCTCCATGTATACCCATATTGCTCCTGAAACACTCATGTCAGATGCATACATCAGAAATTAAGAAATTATATACTCTGTACTTAAAACCCTAGGCTATCAAGTGTTTTCAATCAGCAAAACATCTAAGCAGTGGAATCAGAACCAAACTCCCCGCAACAGCTCTGGAGAAACCAAAAACTGAACTGTGCGCTCAAAACATAGCACTCAACCCTTGTTCAGCTGCACTGACAACAGGTACATTTGGGTAAGCGTCAGTAAGACCAAAATATCCCAGCCTGACCTACAGCGGAAAACAAAGCCATTGCTAACATCAGTTTTCAGCTAAATCCTCTGGACCAACACTGAAAACACTGTTGACCAGATGCCATCACTGCTACTTCAGATGGCATGAGGAATCTATCACCAGGCTGGTGGTATTTTGAGCTATTTCTCCTTTGTTCACAGGAAACTGTAAGTCCTTATACAGAAAGTACACATAGATGCCTAACTGCACAATAGATCTAACCAAGCTAAAGACTAAACCATTGCTTTCCTTACCAACTCCAGGATTGCCAGCATTTATGGCTGATACTCCTGCATGAGTTAGTTTAGGGAGCTAACCCAACAGAAGGCTAGCCCTGCCAAAAAGCACTGAATATTTTATGCCAAACCCTGACTGGGTACCCTGTTAGGACAGAAGGGGCCCTGACCCAGAGCAAAGTAGGAGGCAGTAGCCCACAAGCAATGCAGGTACGGAGAAGCAGGACATCCTGCTCTGGAGGTAACTAGTTAAATGTAAGCACTGCTCATTTATCATTAAACTGCATTGCAGCATGACCACTCACCACAGAAATGACAGTCATCATCCTGACAGCAAGTCCATGTAACAGCTGGAATTTTCAGTGTTTTAAAAAGGCTTACTAAAATCATCTGGTTTAACAGCACCTGCGTTCACGCCTACCCACACTGGTTTTATTTACAAGGGGCAGAGTTTGCAAAAGCAAGCATAGTTTGTCATATCCAACAGCCCATTGACACTTGAACAAAGTAAGGACACATAGCTGGAAAAAACAAGGATCTAAGTAGCACCCATTCCAAGAATGTGTTAAAAATAGTGCTGTTCTGACAGAGACAGCATGTACCCATTTTCATCAAAAGTAACAAGGATCTGTTAAAAACCATCACAAGCTATAACTGAGTTTCCCAAGGAATATGGTCTATTAGACATCAGATACCAACCATTCAAGTGGAAAATAACATGCAGGGGAAGACAGGCAAAGCCCGCATTTCTCCACCCAGCTGCTGGAGTTATCTTCCCAGAACGACAGATGACACACATAAAGAATGGCTTCACATGAATGATGTCCTACTGTGTAGAATACAATTACACTGATATTCAAATGTAACAGAAAAACATACTTATATTGTGAAATACTCATTTTGGAGAGAGGGAGAAATATTTTGACAAAAGTCAGAACTTCCTGTTACTGTATTCCTACATGAAGTGTTTCTTTCCCTTCACATTAGTTTCTTCTGAAAGGCTTCATTAGGTAGAACAATATTTAAAACATTTAAACAGTCAAATTTGAAACAAAACAGTCTGATTCTGCTGGAATTCAGTATTTCATCTGCCCTAAAAATCCTGGGATTAAGATTTTCTTCCACGTGAAATCTGACTACATTAGAATTCTGTTTCAAATCAGAAAACAATTTCCTTAGAATCCAAAAACCTCCACAAAACAGAGCTTCTGTCTACTAGTCAACCATACGTAAGCCTCAAGTTTTACAACACAAATTTCAACATATATCTTTACAAGAATATCCAGTATCATCCATTTCCTTATGCGAAACTTGAGAATCTTAACACATTAGTTTCAACTGAAAATTTTCATTCAGTCTGAGCAGGATTTGAACTTGAAGCATTTTTGACTTGTTCTGCAGCTCAGTCCCTGTTTTGTTAATTTATCTCGCAAACGCAATACTGGATTGATTTGCATGTGTTTATAAATATGTATGTACAACTCAGAGTAGGGAAGCAGCAACACCATTACATCAGCTTCAACACCTGCACCATGTTGACTGAAGCACAGAAGACTATCTATCTATTGTTTATCTTTCTTACTAACATCTAACCTCCTAGCCTTACCAACTCATTACTTCTCTGCTAGTAATAGAAATCATGCTGACAATATCTGACTTGTAATTTCCACCATGACTAGAGAGGCAGATCTTAAAGAAAAACAAAAAAACCCAACCAGAAAACAGTGACAATATCTAACCAATATTACAATTTTTATAATGACATTTGCCCCACGTGCCCATTTGTGTGGAAAATGTTTAAATTGTTCCATTTTAAAAAAGTCTACAGTCCTAAGGGAGTTTTTAGAGTCATATACAAAACATTTTCATGCAGATTGAGGGCATTAAGCACCTCATGCATTCAAAAAATAAAAAAGAGCTTGAAGAAATGTTTCAGAAAGAAAGCAGGAATATTTTAAGTCTGAGACAGAGATCTTGTCTGTAACACTTACAGAAAAAACAAACTGAAAAGAAACTAAAAGGGAACAGCTGATGAAGTGTAGAATGGATTCTTTCCAAAGACTAAGTCAGCATCTAAAGCATGACTGTCTCAATAATTCTACTAATAATTCTACTAATTTAAAATATAAGTTAAAACCCACCTCATTTTGCACCACATAAGTTGACCACTTTCTTATGCTAAGCTACCCATTCAGGCAGAATGGACAGTAAAGAGTAAAGCCAGCCAGCCGTGGGGGAGATGCTCACCATGCATCACCCAGAAAAGAGTGTTGGTTCAGCAAACAGAAAATTCAGATAGGAACCGAGACCAAGACTGCTAGCCAGATCAGCAGCAGGGTAATGGCACAGCCTTCTAGGGGACTAGTAGTGACAAAACCTGGTTTAAAAAAATGCATCCAGAACTATTTGTAAAAACTTTTTAACAGTCATCTGCAGCAGCAGCAAGAGATGGGACCCCACCCAAAGGCCCCACCCTTCAGATTCAGGCCCCTACCAGAAGGCAGCTGCGGGAATGTAGCTGGAGAAGCATCTGAATACCTGGAAGACAGGCTACAAAGGAGCAAGCATTAAGACAAACCCCTGCAGGGCAGCAGGACTGCTTTGGAAATGTTTATTTTTAATTTCAGATCTTGATTCTGAAGCGATAAAGACAAGCCCTAAGCAAAGGAACCAGAACAGGGAAGTTGTCTAGAGTGTGATTTCATCCTCCCCGCCTTGAGAGCTGCTTATCAGCTCTGAGGGACACTGTCAAGCTTAGCAGCCCAAGCTTGCTGCTGTAACAATGTGGAACTAGCAGGGTTTTTTCAGGTCAGGCTGGGACGTGGTATATGGCTGCAGATTAAGCAACTTGAGTGAACAGGGAGCCTCATGAGCAGACAGGCTGCTCCTGGGAATGATTTGGAGAGTTTACCATTTCTGTAGGAAGGGACTGCCAGCCCTCAGTTTGTTCCTACTTTGATATTCAAGGGATCGGAAAGGGTAACCTTTCTTTAAGTGAATAGATCATGCTAAGAAAACATCGTGTCGCCAATTTCTAACACGTACTAAAATAATCTGTAAAAATGAGTTTTGGTTGTTGCATGGCAAAACCTCCAAGACTGTTTTAAAGATCTGCTGTAGTTCTGCCTTAAAGCTTATCAACACTCAAAGCCCATGAAAAGCCAGCATTTTCTCACTGTTAGTGAACATATCAAATAGCAGTAAAAACCAAGCATTGTCAAAAGAGGATCTAACTAGTGGACAGGTTCTTGAAGCTGGACACAACATTCAGGCATTTTTCTGTCCTCTCTGTGATCTTATGCCTTAACATTGTGGTCAAGAATATAGAGATTATTTGAGTCTCTTTACAGTCTCTTATTGAAGCCTAGATCCTTAATAGCATCATTTAATATTAATTATCTATGACCAAGATGTGAATGAGAAGGTCCCAAACATTCTTATTGCCTCCCACAAGATGAGCACCTAACACCCGCTGTTTTAAATGAAAATTTAATGATGGATAGTGTCTCACAAAACAAGGCAGACATACCACTGGGAATGTCCCCATGCTTCTGTTGTATTGGATGCATCATTCTTCTAACAGTCAGGGCTATTCATTAACCAGCTATTAACTGAAAAAAATAAAATATCCATTAAAAAGTAGCACCAACTTTCTGAAAGTGCAATAAACTAAGACACAGACAAACTTTAAGAGGCAGAAAAGGATTTTAGCTAGAAACTTCATCCTGAACTTCTACTTTATCTGACTGGATCTCATACCTTGTAGGGAGCAGCCACAAAAATCCAGGTAGATTCCAAGCATGTTGAAAGGAAAAAAAAAAAAAAAAGGAAAAAGAAAATTACTGTCTTTCAGGGATACCATGGATGAAGCCATGCAGCCTCTTCAGAGGAGTTTATTTTGTGCATTCTATTACATACTCAAAGGATGCACACAAAACTGTATGGGTTAAAGTGATTTCAAATGTGTTTCTAATAACGCCTGGACTATTTCCATTTGTTAAAGCCATTATCCTGATTCTCTGACTACCCTCCCTGCACCCCCTTAAAAAAAGAAAAAAAACAAACAAAGCCAAACAAAAGAACCCCAAAAGAAAACAATTTAAATGTTCTGATGTGACAAACTGACAAATGCCACACTCCAAAACACATGAATGTGCTCAAACAGTGCACTTAAAAATTCTCAATCTAGTACCTTACCTCTTCAGATAAACCTCCTGAGCTCATTCAAAATGCAAGCACTTCAAACGTACAAACACGGAAAGAACCTTCTAGCTTGTGTGAGAAGATAATGAATCACAAAGTTAACTTTTTGCTTTCATGACAACTCTCAATCACTGTTTCCGTGATTTTGCTTTCAGCCTCACCCTGGCCTGATGCTGGCGTGTTCTGCTCCAGCACACACACAGAGATCAGACAGGCTTTGCTTAAGATTCAGAAAGAAGATAAAAAGTATGGGTGATTAGAAAGGTGCTCTATCCTCTATCCTGCCTGGAAGGGGGGGGGGGGGGGGGGGAGCAGAAGAACACATGATTGAATGAGAAAGGTGAAATGCTCTTCCAGAAGGAGGGAAGATGGGTTGTTTGGGAAGGGGAACATATCTAAAGAGTTATAAAGAGGAAAAAAGAGACAAAGCGTCTGTTTTTAAATTCCTGAGAGAAAAAAAGTCCACAGCGTTAGGGAAACGGATGTATCCCAGTAGACGCTAACGGCATTCATTATGAAGCACAGGCATTTAAAGGGGAAGGTGTCTGGAAAATGCTTTTCCTCCGAAGAAAAACTGGACAAGTCTATGACTGGGGGAGACCTACAAGCAAGCACACATCAGCACAACGGTCCCGTTGGCAACTGAGACCAACGAGGCAAAACGAAGAAGCTCTTTACTTGACTAAGAGAAATGAAGGGATGGCCTTTGGGGGATGACAAGTGAAAACCAGAGCAGAAGGCCTAGGCTGGCCCGCACCCCTAACAGGCTGAGCATCCTGAACACATTTTACAGGCATCCATTTTGATACAGCCCTGGGCTGCTGGCCTGCGGGATGGCAGAACTAGAAGTGGGGTGGAATCCAGAGTCTCCAAATGCTGTTTGGCACCTCCAATCATGGGACAATCTGGTGCAGAGAGGAACGATTTCTACCCAGGTTACCGCAGGATTCAGAATACCTTCCAGGCAGCAGCACCCTCACTTCAACCCCATAACTGGCTATCCAAAATTGATTCCTAAGAACTCATTTTTGGATTGGGGTTTTGTTTGTTTGTTTTGGGTTTGGTTTTTTTTTTCTTTCTTGGTTCACTCTCCATTCTCAGGATGTAATTAAGGTTCAAAGTGAAGAAAGAAGGGAAACCAGCTCTGTGTCAGTGATTAGCTCAACATCCTGTTAATATCTACCCGTAATCTCTCCCAGTCTAGGCATGTATCACCTGAGAACTGTTCGTTAAGAAGAAGCTCAAGACAGTTTATGAGACCCCAGGTAGATTAATTTTCCAGTGGCTGCCTCCATGGGTTACCAGTCTCCATTTCTTGTTATACATTTAGCTACAAAGGCAACAAATAATGTCTCCTGTGAATATATAATCAGGTATTATAGTTTACCTCAACAAATCCTATGCTCCGCATACCAGGGCCTGTACTCCCCTACATGAGGAGTATAAGCTCAGTTAGAAATGAGAAGCCCTATTTTCCCATGCACTAGGGCATCCTTTATTTTACGTGTTTAAACCACAATACAACTGAGCACAAGCAGCTAGAATGACCTCAAAACTTTTATCAAATTTTTTTCCTCCCAGGTTTTTTGCTTGTTAACAAATTGGGTTAGTTTCACAGTCTATGGGTGTCAGTGCTCAGAAAAGAAAGAAAAGATCAGCAAGTTACAGTCATAGCTTTTAACAAGTTCTCAAAGTTCCTTAAAACCCCATAAAAAAAGTATCACTTACATCCCCAGCACAGTGATCCATATTGAACATGTGCCACAACCGCGTATGCACACCATTTTCCTTGCAGCACTGCTCAGCCAACTCAAGCTGACATGCGAGAATATGGTACCCCACATTTCCATTTTTCCCATTTTCCCAGCCTCAGTGATGACAGGTAGCAGGTCTGCAACCCAGCTTTGTCTTGAACATCCCCAGGCAAACATTACTGAGTCTAGCCTTGCAGACATCATGGAGGGACTTCACTAGCCACTGTGGTAAGACAGTTCCAGCTATTCTGGGAAATTCTGGCAGGCAATTCCCAGTTTTTCCTTCTACTTCCCCAGTGTCTTGGGAAAACAGACATTAACATCAAATTACTGAGAGAGGCGACCTAAATGCTAAGAAAACATACTACATCCTTGCTGCTGACAGGACTATTCATTTCAGAATAGACAGGCTCCGTCTATCTTACCAACAGTTTTCTCCATTTATACACATATCCCTAACATACACGCACAGGTTCTCAGTATCAGACAATGGTTGAATGACAGAAGGTTAAGAATCACTCCTCTTTTTTTTTAATAATAATTTTTCAACAAAAATGAACTATTTATGCATCACTTACAGAGGTTGGTTTAATTCAGCTCTTTTGTACATAACCAAAAAGGATAGGGAAGGTAATGGCTCACTGTCAGCAGAAAGGGAAAGCTGGGTTGGGTTTGGGTAGAAAGGAAGGGTCAAGTCTAAGGGTTACCCAGCAGAGGTCAGGCTAAACCAGAATTTCACCATCATTATGGGTCCTAAGAAATTGTCTCCTCCAGTGCTTCCGGCTGTTTTCCCGCAGAATCAGCAGTGCCTTTACAATGTGACAGATACCAGTTACTGTAAGAAGTTATTTAAACCAGCACAGGCTTCAGTTTGCATGTCAAAATACTCTTGAAAAAGAGAGAGACAAAAGTATCTTGCACCAAATACTTGAAGACCACAGTATTATCACTGGGAAAAAATGTATTAATTTGATGAAGTGAGAATGCAAATCCATCGTAGCAGTATTAACAAAACATTGTGCTTGATCTCCATGAGTATTTCAACTGAATTTTGCTCAGAGACAGGAAGCATACGAAATGATAGTAAAAATATGTATTCATATAAGTATTCATAATGACATTGTTCACAGGGAGATTAGATGGGTTTCAGAGTTTGGGAGTCACCTGTCCACAAAACCAAAACAAAAGCATCATGCATCTGATTTAACTCATAGCACAAAAAGCAAAAGCACTTAAAGCAAGCCTCATCAAGATAGAATAAAGCAAGCCTGCATAATGTGCTCATATGCATAACAAAGAATCTATATAGGCCCCCACAGCTTTCACTTAAAAATGTAAAACACTCCACAAATCTAACAAAGCAGATGCAGCATTCGGTACCCAAGTATGCTGCATTGAAATAAACTAAATGGTACAGAACAAAAAAAGCACAGAAAGAAAGTGCAGAATCAAGTTTGTGTATTTATGCTATATACATACATGCAAACATGCATCACTTGTTGAATAAACTTTTCTTCTACAGACAAGTAAGTGCTGGGGTGGAGGTTGGGAGCAGGTGGGAAAGACCAGCACAGGTAAGATGTTCAGTCCCATTTCTTACAACACCTAGTACCAGATTATTGCAAACAAAACTAATTACAACCTGAATGGTTTTTAAATTAAGGAATTCAACACATCATCCAACACTAAGTATGGCAAGCTGCAATAGTGCATTTCACAATGAAAGACATCAGAACTGTTATGCAGCCACTACCTTAGGTATGTAAAGAAGTGAAGTGCCGTAAGTTTGACTTGGGAAGAGTTGATAGGCAGGAAGCTGTTTGACCAGGGCAATTTTCTTGTTGCAGGACATACATCTAGCACAGCAGGTTTGCTCTGGTCTCCTTTCATTGCTGACTACTGACATCACCCACTTTGGGCTTCCTGCCCTTGCCCTGCTCTGTGGTCTCAGTAGGGTTTGATTGCAACCATCTACCTGAAGCTCTACAGCATGCAGAAGTTCTACCCAGGAATAAACCTTCTTTTTCCCCCCCCCTAAGTTACCCTACTTAGGGCTTGTGCACTGTCCTCTAAAAGGATCCCTAAGACTGCCTTCCAGTCTCTGCACTGAGGACATTTTTCTTCTAGGCAGAGCAGGGGCTTAAAGAGCTACTCTTCTATCCCTCTTGCTCCATATTAAGGGGACACACATTCAGTCTACATGTTCCCAATTACTATACTTAAAGCACAACTAGAACTGGCTTTCAGCCTACTTATATTGATATTTACACTTTGATGGAGAGTTTCTTTCAAGTCTTGGCTGTGCAGAAAGTTGAGAAGAAAACTAGCCACTTCAAGTGAAATGTATTATGCAATACAAAGTTCCAAAATCACCGCTCCATTATTACAGGGCACCAAACAGTTTTATCCATGTAACACATGCACAAACCTTTCAGCTCTGAGTAGGAAACACATAGTCATGTAAAGAGATACTGCAGGCATGCCATTAAGAAATGGTTCTTTTCTAAACAGAACCCGCACCACATACACCTCTCCTTTAGCGAACAACTCCTGCAAGCACAGAAATGACTACATGTTAAATCCCACAGAAGTAACTTACAAACTGTTACATTTTTTAGTCCAGTAACAGTTTCAACTGAGGATGAAATGAAATACAAGACGCACTGTGGAATGACTAGTAAATACCACTGTTACCCTTTTAGGAAAGCAAGAATCCATTACAATGACTGCAAAAGCTGCAGCAGTTTCCCTCGCGACCTGAAAACCATCTACTTGAACCTGGGATGAAGTCGAAAGGGAGACACAATTCACGACACGAAAACAAGACAGACACCGGCACTGCTCCTCCAGACACAGCCCATTCATCTGGGAGTCCAGCAGACAATTTTGCTTCTGTCTGCTATGCCAGCCACCCTTGTTCCACCTCCCAGCTAGTGATTAATCATTCTTCAGTGCAGCAATTCATCCACGGCAAACCCTGGAAACAGAAAGACACTGTGGGAACCTTACGCTTCACTTTTTAAGTGCTTTCCTCTACCGGTGAAACTGAAAGTAGTAAAGCCACATGCTATCACAAGATAGCGGTTACGGCTGCTGAAAGATTTCAACACCTCGTGGTAGAGAGGACAAAAAAAACCCCAACTGACCCATTTTGAATCCTCATATTAACTACTTAGTTGCTACTGAATACTTCGATATAGTTCAATTAAAGTTTCTTTGATGGAAGAGAAACACTTCTCAAAACAAACCTACAACTAACATGTCATACAAGCAACAGTATTCTGCGACTATGTGTGCTGATATCCCAGCTTAGCCCTGGCTTCACTTTGCCAGCCATGGAGCTACCTGCCTGTATTCTGCTTCGGCAGTCCAGAACTCACTGCACTGCTGCCACTACCACTTCAACATCTTCCTCCATGTTCTTTTTGACAGCTTTTGTTACAAACTAGCCAAAATGCTTGGTTTAGGCAGGCAAAGTACCTCACTTGTATGAAGGCAATGACCAAGCTTGCCTCAGTAAATTAAATTCACAATAATAATAAGGGAATGAGAAGCATTCTCATGGGCAATTCTGAAATTTGGTGCTAGCTATGAGATGCAGCCCTGGCTAACTCTAGCACAGGTCCATCTTGGGAGGCATAATGCACACGATTTGAGAACAGCTTTCTTCTGTTTTGTTTATTCTTGATAATGTCACAACATACTTTCTTTGGTTATTTCAGCCACTGGACGCAAAACAGCACAAAGAATGAGAACAATGATACAGAAGTATTACATGATCAACGAAATCAGGGTTTTTTTTTGCAATTAAAGCAAGAAATAGCATAAAACAGGCCTCAAGTAACGAGACTCACTTCTAGGTAAAGTCATTAACAATAAAAATGGGTAGTCCTTCAATGGGGCGGGCAATTTATTTTAACATGGGATTAAAGTTTTTGTTTAAGGCCAATGGGATTTACATGTACTATTTCCCAACTACATTAACAGAATTTAATTTAATTTAAAAATATTCTTTGTGCACAAATATTCATCTCCACTTAAGAGGAATGGCTTAATTCACAAGGAAGAGTTTGGAATATAATCACATGAGATCCCTTTCAATCTGATTTTTTCTATGAACCTGACCCTCCAGGTGCTCAGTTGGATGGCGATTTGTAGAGGCTACTGGGATGACTGGAGGCAGGGTCTGGAACCCAAGACCTGCACACTCCAATTGAAAATACATACCAGTTCCCATGCTAAACTTCTGACGCATGGCACGCAACAATCAAAAGCGACCATTATCAGGTCTCAAATCTGCAAACACTGAGATACCTGTATCCTATGATTTGTACCACCACCTTGTATGTGTTAGCAACAGCAGTTCAGCTAACCAAAAGTGCAGAATCCCAACTTACATATAATTTGCACAGAATATTTCTAATGAAAACACAATGGTCAAGTCTAAGCAGAGTTCTTGTTGTCCTTCCTAATACACCTTTAGATTTTGCTGACGATGCTATGGGTTTTGTGCATGTTCGGTTGGTATTTTCTCCTTTGTTTTGCTGTCAGGACCAGGGAAGTCCCTGGGCTGAGACTGGTGAAGAGGCAGCGTTCCCAAGGACTGTACAATAGAGCAGTGTTTCCTAAAGTAGGTTATGTGAAGGACAAGCAGAAAGGCACACAAGGGATGGGTGGCTGCAGAAAATATGGATGATGTCATACTTAGGATGAGCAGACCTCTGTAAATACATAGCAGCAATCTACTTTCCTAGTGGGAGCTACGCTTTCAAAGTTGGGGGAAACCGAGACCTACCCCAGTGTCCCTTGTTTAACTGAATCCTTTCAACCAGCTAGTTCTGGAAACATGGACAAACTGGTAATAAATGGCCACGTGCTTTGCCTTTGCCTTCTGCCTATGCCCACATGACCCATTTTGCACATTTCAACCAAGAATAAAGTGACCTCGTTTTCAAAAGTGCTGAGCACCAGCTGTTCCTATTGTGTTCACAAGCCACGCTACAGGTTCCTGTTTTCAGATTCTTGACCTCAAAAGAATTTGGAGGCAGCACAGTGAATATATGTTCTTCTACTTACCATATGCCTATTTATTTTAGTTTAAGTATAAAAGTCTGACTAAACTACTTCAAAATCCCGAATGCTCTGAATTAGAACAGTGTGGAACACTGGAACACAAGTGCAACATAAGTGAGCCACATGATTTAAAAACATTCCTTTTTGCATAGAAGAATGACTAAACTGAAGGTCAGAGTAATCTTAATTCTTAGTTTCTTTTTTCTTTTCCTTCTTTTCAATGAATGGCTTAAGAATGGGAGAAAAGTAGCATCCCAGGTCATATTTAACACTGGAATTTATATTTCTAGGATGAAGATTCTTTGCTACCTGGTATATAAAGTTAGGTCAATGAATTCAAGACCATTTTATTTCAGTTGTCAGCTAGTGACTCTTACCCAACAAACATGCATTTGCATCTGAATAGCTTTAAACTGTTACTTCAATATACCACTGTCATCTTGGAAGCCAAAATATCCCATTGCTCATGAAAAAAATAAACACAATTACCTCTCCCTCCCAAACCCTAAGGCCCCACATCAACAAAACCAACTACACTTACCACAAATGAAAAACACAAGCCATGCCAATAACCAGTGCACATTTGGTTTTGATCTTTAAATTAAGATTTTTTTTCTTAATAAAAAGGTACCAAGAAAAACTCAAAATACTCCAATTTGCTATGACTTCTTGTTGCATCCTTACTGAGAAGCCACTCCGATTTGCACTAAGCTTTGTCTGAATGCACTGTACAGTCCCCAGTAGAACATCCTGACCAGGTGAGAGGGAAGTACCACTACTTTTGGGTGCAAATAAATGTATCCATATGGAGACAACATGTCTCCACCTAGCAAAAAATAAATTAAAAAAAATTATATTCTCTTGCCAATGACAGTATTTAAATATTCACAGCAAGTAGTTTGAAAAGCAATTGCTTGCAGCCCAAAATCCAATAGGTCTTGACACCCTGTTTATGCTGACCAGTCAGAGCTTTGTTTTGATTCCCCTGTAAAAACAAACTTGGTCTTGCTTCTTGAAACCATCAAAGCCTTGCACTTCAAGCTCTGCCTATGTGATACAGCAGCAGAAAGCAGAGTTGTGGGAAGGGACCTCTCCTGAAAGCAGGGTGCATCGGGTGGGGGCAGAGTGTCCAGAAAAGGTGAGGGTGAGATAAAGCAAGAGGGTCTCGTTGTTGCAGATGGACTCTCATCTGATAGAGCTAGTGGTAAAAGAGATGTGCCGGTAGGTCAGGATCAGTGGCTTAATCTTGTTTTTCTGGAATTCTCATCATACTTACTGACATTTTACAGGTCAAACTTCCCACAAACATCACGGGAAGATTTTTGAAAGTGGCTGGCAAAGTGCACAGGAAGAGGTAAAAGTTTTATGTTGTAAATAACTCAGAATAGAGCCATTCACTGTCAGGACACCAACATTCCTGAGATGTTTCAAGGTGTTTTAGAGGACACCTTAAGAGATCAATGAAATACAAACACAGTCTCTTTCTCTTGGTGACGCAACCTTTGAAATACAACTTATTTCCTTGGTGTGAGGAAGGTTTGTCAGTGGCGTTCTGAGAAAAAAAGGGCTATAAATCCTGCGGAAACACAGCTTATAAATCCCTTGACACATCAGTACTTTTGCCTTCAGGACTCTTGAGCTATTTCTCCAGTCTCACTTGTCTGGCTGCTCCTCTCAGTACCGCAGCTCAGTTCCTTCCAGGCAGATTCAACTCTCCATCGTGAAAAAGAAGCTAAGCTACTTCTCTCAAGAGCCAGCAGCATGATCAATAATTCTTAAATGTCATACTGGACCCAAGGTGAGACAAGGCTAGAAGGGTAGTAAAGAAAACTAAACACGGAAGCTGGCAAAGTACTGCTAAACATGGCAGGCAGCATTGAGAAGCTATGAACCAGCACTTAAATATCATCTAGTTGCTGGGTTCCTTGTCTTTTTGGCTGCAAAGAAGTACCTGCCTCTTTGGCTTCACTGGTCCCAGTACAAAATAAAATTTAGGAATTCTAACACTGAATGTCCTACTTATTCCCAGTCACAATCTGAGCAGTGAAAGGGAAGAGTGAGGAGAGTGAGAAGTAAGGGAAGGAGGGTAGGGAAGTTAACCTTTGATTAGTTGCAAAACACAGGAACGTCAGGAGTGTTAGATTTTATATCAAAGTTAGATTTTATATCAAAAGGAAACCACTTAAAGGCATGTGCACTCATCATTAAAACCATAAAACCCCCTACACCTCCACTCATCCTGTACTGCTGATGCTTTGAGAACCACCAGAAAGCACATCCCATCTTTGACCTTCAAAACCAGGCCATGGTATTTCAGAGGTTTGCTCTGCTGGTGAGCCACAGAGGACTTGCAGATGTCACATGAAGAGCTGGCTGGTCTTGTTTGATGAACTACCCAAAGAAGAACTATAAATCCAGTGTTTATTTGTTCCCTAACATTATTCCTCCATGTAAACTATAGCTGCAATCAAAATGGAGACATCACTGCAAAGATATTGTCTTTCCTAATCATGAAAGTGAGGACAAGCAACATAGGATTCCAACTTCTGCAGTTCACACACCAAAAGGAAAAAATCTCTTCCATTTTAAACTCTATAGCAAACTTGAACTTCTTATCTAAACACAAGCTACAAGAGCAGGTTATGCCTTCTGCTTTTAACAGAACAAAACCAATACAAGGAACCTACATGTACCAAGAAAGATATCAGCATAACCATGATTTCTAGATCTCCAAGACAAGCCATGCCTCGATATACTCTCACTGCTGCTCTGAGCTGGTTTCAGACAGCTTTCACAAGCATACAACACAGCAGGAGCCATGAGACATCCAACAAATTAGCTTACACTGTCCTATCCATTCACAATTGCTTGGTCAGACAGACTTGTTGGCAGGTCATCAGATCCTAGTGCAAGGTGGTCTCCAAGTGTCACCACCCTGCCATGGCTGTGAAAGAAGTGACAAGGGGTAACATAGGGTTTACACTCATAACATGAGTCCTTTCCGACCCTAACTACTCTTATGATTCCATGATTCTATAAACATTTCTATACAACAGATTTCCCAAGTGGCAAAGTCAAGATGCCATTGCTAAAGAGAACATTTAAATGCAACTATGAACATCAGCTCTTTGCAATTAAACTCATTAGACTTTGGCCTTTTCCTTCTGACTGCATGATTATTGTGTCTTCAAACATAAAAGCAGTCAGGCCAAAAAAAATACCCAAAATGCTCACACACGAAACCCAGCTGGTTAGCATATTTCATTACCACACTGACTTCAAAAATACTGAGCAATTTAAACCTGCAAGCCACTTGGCTTTAGGTAGAGATAAGTGCCTGAGATAAGAGAGGTATAATTGTTCAGTGTAATACCGTAGCATGTTTTATATAAACATTTGCTAACACTGCACTTCACAGATTTCATTTCAGAGTTGTGAAATGCTGCTGAATGTTCCAACCTTATTTGTTGGCCCGTTCCTTTAATATGTACACATCCAAGGTTCCCCTTGATGCTGAATTAAACAAATTATCCTACTCCCAAAGTAGAAAGGGGCACTTATGCTTTGCAACAGACAGCATAGCCCACAGGTTTCTAGAAGTTACATAGCTTCCTCCTCTCCACTGCTGAAAAGGCAAGGGGAATAGTTTAAAAGACTTGATAGTGACAAGCTCTGAAATTAGGATTATCAAAACACACCTTCTGCTCTCAGTAAAACGGTTTGGGTTTAACCGTATTTTTCTATAATCTATAAAGTAAATTAAATACTCTGAATTTGGGGCCCCATATACTGCTAGGAGCCATGTCCACAGACCTTTTGGGGGGTCTGGAATGGAACGCATGGTGTGACACAGCTGTCTCTCTTAGCCCTGCAGTGCCAGTTCTTCCACAGTGTAACTCTGACAGCAACAAGCAAATCTGGCAGAGGGGGAACAGTCTCAAAGCTCGTATATCCCCACAAGTTTTGGTAACCCATCCCAAGGTGCACTGAGGGAAGGACAGAAGCCGAAGCTCAGCCATACAAAGAGACATCAGAGCACCCACAAGAGAGAGAAGTTCTGTGAAAGAAACCAGTGGGAAAACACAGCTCACACAAACTTCCTGGCACTTCACTTTAATAGCTGGTTGTGAGTAACTACCGGGGAAAGCCCCGCAGTCTCTACTCTGAGACATCTCCCTTTGAACACCTGAGTTTTCCACCTGCTTTTCCAAACTACTGGCAAAATCAAGGGGAGGGAGTGCCAGGTTGCAGTGACACTAGGTGCAGCTTGGGATCACAGGAGGGAAAGGTAAACTCTGATGTCACACCACAGCATGTTTCAGCAGGCATGACATCTTAATGTGAAATCTGGCACCTCGCCCTGGTTCTAGGATTGTCTGCAAGTAATACTCAGCAGTAACAACAGCTTTAGGCTCCAGTTCTTCCCCTTAGTTCACCTACGTGCTTCTGACATAAGTGCCCCATGGGCTTCCCCTTACTTCCACCTGAGCACTATGAGCTCTAAGTCCACTTTCGACCCTTGTGCATGCAAGGGATCACCAGCCTATGTGCACATGCAAAACTACACTGCGACCACCACTGTCACAGCAGTAACACCATTAATTTCAATGATGCTGATGCAAAGACACAGTGTTAGTCAATGTGAACATGTATATCTCCCTTTAAATCAGACAATTAAGAATAAACCCAACACCACTAACAAACAGAGGACTAAAGTGTACTGATTTTCATGCTTCAAATGATCCCTGGTCCTCTTTGACCTTGAAATAGAGAAACTATTCTACTGTTGACAGCAATGGACTCAAAGGCCTTGCTTTTACTCTCATGCTACAATAAACTAGCTACAAAACATTTAAAAAATATCAACAGAACCGCACTGCTATACAGAGAAGAATTTGACACCATGGTCTATCAGGTCATTTTCAATGATCCTAGAATTAGAGAAGCCAAATTAAACACTTCACATTTGACCTTTGGTGTTTCGTCTATATTAGAATCATAGAATCGTTAGGGTTGGAAAGGACCTTAAGATCATCTAGTTCCAACCCCCCTGCCATGGGCAGGGACACCTTACGCTAAATCATATCACCCAAGGCCTCATCCAACCTGGCCTTGAACACTGCCAGGGATGGAGCATTCACAACCTCCCTGGGCAACCCATTCCAGTGCCTCACCACCCTAACAGGAAAGAATTTCCTCCTTATATCCAATCTGAACTTCCCCTGGTTAAGTTTTAACCCATTACCCCTTGTCCTGTCACTACAGTCTCTAATGAAGAGTCCCTCCCCAGCATCCCTATAGGCCCCCTTCAGATACTGGAAGGCTGCTATGAGGTCTCCACGCAGCCTTCTCTTCTCCAGGCTGAACAGCTCCAACTTCCTCAGCCTGTCTTCATACGGGAAGTGCTCCAGTCCCCTGATCACCCTCGTGGCCCTTCCCTGGACTTGTTCCAACAGTTCCATGCCCTTTTTATGTTGAGGACACCAGAACTGCACACAATACTCCAGGTGAGGTCTCCCAAGAGCAGAGTAGAGGGGCAGGATCACCTCCTTCGACCTGCTGGTCACGCGCCTTTTGATGCAGCCCAGGATACGGTTGGCTTTCTGGGCTGCAAGCACACACTGCCGGCTCATGTTCATTTTCTCATCAACCAACACCCCCAAGTCCTTCTCCGCAGGGCTGCTCTGAATCTCTTCTCTGCCCAACCTGTAGCTGTGCCTGGGATTGCTCCGACCCAGGTGTAGGACCTTGCACTTGGCATGGTTAAACTTCATGAGGTTGGCATCAGCCCACCTCACAAGCGTGTCAAGGTCCCTCTGGATGGCATTCCTTCCCTTCAGTGTATCAACCGAACCACACAGCTTGGTGTCATTGGCAAACTTGCTGAGGGCGCACTCAATCCCACTGTCCGTGTCGCCAACAAAGATGTTGAACAAGACCGGTCCCAACACCGATCCCTGAGGGACACCACTCGTTACTGGTCTCCAGCCAGACATTGAGCCATTGACCACAACTCTTTGCGTGCAGCCATCCAGGCAGTTCTTTATCCACCGAGTGGTCCATCCATCAAATTGATGTTGTTCCAATTTAGAGCGACATCAATTAGATAATACACATTAAAAGCACATACTTTTTTCAAGAATTCACAAAATAAAGGTTTTAGATTCTGAAAGGAACATTTGGTACATTCTTACTGCACATTATAATTTAAAATGCTAATTTTTTAATATGTAATAGTAACTTCAGACTCTACAATCGTCTAATTTGGAGTTACTCTGATTAAGCACACACTATACAGATTAGACATGGAATGCAGTGAACAAAAATCAGTCTCCCATGTGAATCTCAGTGGTGCAGCAGTGGTTAACAACACTTTTGCAGATGAAACAAGAAGTGACAAATTCAAAGATCACTAAGAATGAATTCCTTTTTTTTTAACTTATAACTAAATTTCATCACTTTTCTGTAATTTTGATTGGTTTGCATCCCATGTTTTCTACTATTTGCATTATTTTTTCCAATGTTTATATTTTAGTCTTGCTAGGAAACACATCTGCAACATCAATTACAATTACTAACAGCATGCACACCTAAATTAAACACCTGCGGATGTACACAAAGCATAAACAAAATACACTCATGCTGCCACACAATATCGTTGAATTACAGAATGGTTTGGATTGAAGGGAACTTCAAGATCATCTAGTTTCAATGCTGCTGCAATGGGCAGGGAGACCTTCCACTAGACCAGGTTGTTCAAAGCCAATATTGTCTCCTCAAATGGAATACATGAAATGGATGTGTGCCGACGCTGTATGAACAAGTAGAATAAAAACCTCAGTAGAAGGGTAGAGATTAAAAATACATCTAAAAATGAACATAAGTGTAAGGTGAAATTATATATAACCTATATATTATGCCACTGAGCACATGCATAAAGTCATTTTGCACACAAACAGCAGAAAGATGATTTTCATGAGCGTCACTGATTGCGCATACAGCATCCCTTGGGAGAGCTGGACAATGGAATTTTCCAACCACTGTAAAAAACACCACATGCAGTCATCTCCACCTGCATTTACAACATACCTGAAATCTACTTCAGAAGATATATTTGTATGATGCTGATCTATGAATTAAAGGGGCTTAGGGACATAAGTTTGTTGGGTGCTTTGGCAGCTCCGCAGAGATGATGGCAACCAGCAGGTATTCAGCTCTGTATTCCACCACCGTTTTCAAAGGCAGCCTATTCACTGAGCACATGGATAGAGTCTGTGCAAGCACAGATGCAAATCAAGACATGTGGCTTTTGAAAACTGCACGGCCCAGTTTACCAGCCTTCAGAGACACTGAATGCTTTGCTCCTGCAAAAAACAGCACTTTCTCTGAGACACCCAAAGTGTGACAAGCTCAGGAAGCCATGCTGGAAAGTTATGGCCTTTAGCTATTAGCTGAACAATTACCTCTCAACCGAGATTAATTTTGTGAGCCAGCCAATGCCTCCAATATAAGGAAAGGGGATACCTTGGAGACATGAAAAGTTAGGATCCACTTCTGCAGTATTTTCTCAGGTCAACTGTGTCTTGAAACAGCAGTTCTGACTTATTAATAAGACTTGGAAATGGCTAACATCTTGGCACCAGATCCTGCCTGCAATTTGAATTACGAGTTGACATTTTTGGAATGTCAAGAGTTGATGTAACAAGAAACTCCAGCTTAATGCGAGCCTTTAATCTAAGCATGTGTCACCTTCAAGATGAGATAACTTATGGTGCCTAGAATTCAGAGAGGAAGGAAAGGGAGGAACTAAAGGAATAAAACTAAGTGAAAGAAGGAATAAGTGGAATTACACAAATAACTAACAAATGCTTCTTTCATGACTTCAGAAAAGAATGTGATGATGTGAATACTATTAATATCCCAGTTACAGAAAACTGGAATTTGTGTGTGCTGTATTTGGAGAGAGGGAACTGATGTTGCCTCTTGACCTCACAGCTGATCTGCTGCTTTTCCACCACCAAAAATACCAACAGCCTCAAAACCTCCTTCACATGTGAGTATATTCATCATTAGTGAGAAATGCTGCAGGACAGGAAAGGACAGAGACCTAAAACTTAAACAGGGGAAGTTTAGATTGGATATAAGGAGGAAATTCTTTCCTGCTAGGGTGGTGAGGCACTGGAACAGGTTGACCAGAGAGGTTGTGAATGCTCCATCCCTGGCAGTGTTCAAGACCAGGTTGGATGAAGCCTTGGATGAGATGGTTTAGTGTGAGGTGTCCCTGCCCATGGCAGGGGGGCTGGAACTAGATGATCTTAAGGTCCTTTCCAACCCTAATTATTCTATGATTCTATAATGCAAGTTTGTACTGACAATGCACGTAACTCGGGGCTGCCACAGGGCAGCTCCTTGTATACAAGGTGAGCAGTTGTCACTCCCCTAATATTCTCTGGTACCACAATGCACCTGCAAGGGAATACTCTTGAGGATTGATAAACAAACTGTGTTATCTGTGGGGAAGCATACCAGGGGAAGCACTACGTGCATTTTTTCTCCTTTCCCACTTCCCTGTGCACCTGGTTTTGGTCATAGATGGACACAGCAGAGGCCAAGACAGACCTGGGTCTTAACTGACCTGGCCACTCTTCAGTGCTCACTTGTGGTAAAAAAGGGAAAATTTTCCACACTCTTCCCATCTCTTGCTGGAAGACATCAACCAAAACTGTCATTGCATGGCAGTGTATAGCTGAGAAGGTCCCCCACAACAAAACACTCTCGCAGCATTATGCATAGCAACCAGACACATGCATCCATTTAGGAGCATAAAACACAGGTCAAATGCTCTGAAGAGTTGGGTTTGAAGATTATTTGTTACCACAGAAAACATGACACTTCCCGAGGGCAGCTGTTTTGCCACACCTGATGTTGACAGAGCTTGGTTTGACACCAAGCCACAAGTAAAATCCAACACCAACATCATTTTGTGTGCTTTCTCATTGCTTTAAATACACTATCCTGTTCACCTGCCCCACTAACTGGCGAATGAATTACAATGACACAGGCATCCTAAACTTTTTTAACTTACCTTTTCATGATTTAACTCTAAACACAAGCTACAGTGAAACACTTCATTTTCCTTTTGTAAATTTCTTGTAGATGTAGATTTCCTTTTTCTTATAGAAAAAGGTAATACTGTTAGGATAAAAGGGGTAATGATGAAAAGCTGACTGCACTGTTGGAACAATCAGCACTGGGATGAAAACTGAATGACATTATCATCTGGTAGGCACAAAAGTGCTGTATCAATTACTCGCTTTTGAAATGAGCTCAGAGATATGCAAGTGAAGGAGCGATGGTCCTGATTTAAATCCAGTGTGTTAAATGACTTAAATTGAAAGCTAAGGGTAAGCTGGGAAAGTGTATTTCTTGTGGCCAGGACGTAAGAACACAAGCCTGCTCTGGCAGAACAGCAGCTCTGCCCACAACTCCTCTTCTTGTTCACTGCCATCACATCCACCCTTGTTTCTGGTAAGCCTGCCCCAGTTTCTCTAGCTGTCCAATCTATGGCCCTTATTCAAAGGCAGACTTCAATTAAAAGGGAGCATTACTCAGCAGTTACAGCTATGCCCTCCTCAGCCTTTCCAATTCCCTGATGTAGGCCAAGAATATGTGCAAGAGAGACAGGTACGTGCATCATTCAGAGGACGCAGCACTGCTGGGATTTAAGCTTTGCACCCTGAACAGTCAATCAAAGATTTGTGCACTGTTCCCACTAAAGGACAGAATCGGACACTCATGGGCTTAGCGTGCATTCCCATAGCACACACACAGAGCACAGGTTTGCAACATATAAAGTTTAATAAACTGACATGAACTATGCTTTATTGTGCTGCACAGGGCAATGTGGCAGACCATGTATCTGATGGAAAGTTATGGCACATGGCTGTACAACAAACAATACCTTACATAGCCACTCTCGTGAAAAGAGATAGTTAAGAATGCAGGGTTTAAAATAAGGTTTCCAAAAGATGCCTTAATTTTACACTCAAGGCTACCTCTGCAACTAAAGTAATTATACAGACTGAACCCAAGACTGACTGAAAGGAAAATGTCTTGTGATTTTAGAGAGGAAAGAAAACAACATCTGCAAACTGTTTCACTTAAGAGATGGCCACATCTCCAGAGAAACCCTAAACAGTTGTTCAGAAACTGAGACTTCATTAGAGCTGACTGGAAAAAAAAAAACAACAATCACAAAAAAAACCACCAAAACCTCAGAAAACCAGTTTTTGCTTCTGTGTTTTGTGAAAATACTCCAACCAGATCCATTCGCATGCAGACATCCCATGCAAATACAATTTCGGGATTTCACTCCTGAAATTCAATGCTCATGGAAGGACACTTGTCCCACACAGAAGCCCAAATGACGCTCACTGAGATCTGGTCTCACAGTACTTCCATACAATGGTCCTACTGACTGAATGTATACATATATACAGTCCCCATAATTTCCCTAAGATTCTTCATTATTTCCATCAGAAACCAATATAGCATGTAATACAGTAAAACATTTGTATCTAAGGAGCAAGAAAGCAACTACATCCATCCACAATGAAAGCAGAGACTAAAGACCTACAATATAGAATAAGTTCCTGAATACTCCCCAAAGATGGATTTCCTCTGTTGCTGATTTTGGACTGGACTAGCAAAAAGGGAGGGACTCCGTGTGTGGCCAGGCAGCAGCAAGCCATTCTGTTCCCACTGTGATCTCATCTCTCTGTCAGTAAACCTGCCCTTAAGTTAACCACCAGAGGCTGAGGGACCACTTGGGTCTTGGGTAAACTTTCCATGGCCAGTGGTATCTGCCCTCCCTCTCTCAAAAGAGATGTGCTGCAGACATGCCCAAGTTACACGTGGGGGCTGCAGCCATTTCAAACTTAACGTTAAAGCCAACAAATGTTTTCCTCTGAGGCTTCTGGTCCCTCCGCTCACCCAGCCACGCAGCATTTACACCTAAAAGCACATAAATCTTAAGAAAACCTTGTAAAAAAATACTTCCATTTCACCCTGTTTAGAAAAATATTTAGTTTAAGGCTTAAGCGTAGTAAAACAAGGTCACTGTATGACCCAGGAATGTAAATCCCCAGGACAGCGAAATTTAGAGCCTCCTATGAGGAACGGTACTTTGCTCTAAAACGCTATGGAAATTTAGGAGGCAAAGTTAAGTACCACAGTGAAACCGAGTACATCATCTTTACTGGCTGATAAGATAAATGTCCAATTCATGACATTTAAAACGTTATCACATACAGTCAGAAGTTCATCTTCTGAACCTAGGTCGCAGGTCATCAACAGGAAATTCATAGGAAATTATGGAGGAAATTAAAGGAATACAAATGGGAAACAAAACCAGTTTATATAATCTAGGTTCTCCCAGCACAGCTTCCTGTGTTATGATGAACTCGGCTTTCATAGTGAACTCTGCCTTTTCCAGGCCACACTAAGCAAGTGTTTCTGAATTGTCTATTATACTCTTCAGACCTCAAAATCTTACAGTCAAATCCACTATAAAGGGCCATTAATTTTTTTTTTTCCCTTAAACAATACATCTGGGAAAGAAGATTGTAGCTGGAAAAGGTGTTCTGGGATAACTAAATGCAGACTTCTACTTGCTATTGGCACTTCAAGAACAGTTGTGCAAGATGGACATGCATACCACACTGAGGACAAGGACCCAAACTCCAGAGGAGATTCTCCTATTGCTTTAAGTTCCAGCATCCTGTATTCTCCACCATGTCTGAGAAGATGACAATCAGTGTCGAGGAGTCTGTTCTATTCTAAGACATGCTTTTCAAAATACCTTCCTGGTCAATAAGGCATAAGAAGGAGAGCGGGGTACAGTTCATCTAGGCTATCTGGACAAGTTTTGTAAAGTAAAACTGCTAAACCGGCGTGGTTACTGCTTAATCATTTCAGCTGAAAGCAAAAGGATGCAATGTACTGCCTAGCCACCAACACCTCTAATGGATCACAGAGAAACAAAAGTTAGGAATAACTTTACAAGACACAAACAAAAATCAAAGACTTGCAAGATGCCTCTTCACACTACTTTCACTAAATGAAAAACTTAGTATATACAATCAACTTCTCATTCATTCTTTTTCACAATACCCGAAATCCATCTGCAATACACAGGCCATCCTAGGTTCAACAATCAGGTCCATGTAAAAGTCCACAAATTAAAAGCAGCTCCTCAAATAAACTGTTTGTTCTTCCTGTTTTGTCCTCTGTTTCACACCCTGTCAGATCCAATAAAACAACTGAGAGCTGTTTTTTCAACACCACAACTAGAAATTTCTAATAAACTGTATGTTGGGTGGCATGGTTTAGTGTGAGGTGTCCCTGCCCATGGCAGGGGGGTTGGAACTAGATGATCTTAAGGTCCTTTCCAACCCTAACTATTCTATGATTCTATGACTCTATGATTTGTGGCTATCTCCTGCAGTTAGTATTTCCCACTGAAGTAACAACATCCACTCCTATAAAATTAGGTAAGAATTACAGGAATCACATCATCAACAACTGGATGAAAAAGAAAACTATCTTTGGGTTGTGAGGAAGCTGGCTGATGAGGATGAAGCGATAACACTACTGAATAACCATTGTTCCACGCCATCTACTGCTGGTATTATAAACAGGCCTCATTTTCCAGCTTCTTGCAGGAAGGAGAGATGCAAAATTCTTATGACCACCATGGCATCCAAAGATTGATCTGAATGGAGGACTTCACTCACAGACTGCTCTGTTCAACACTGAATACACCTAATTTTGGATGCACATTCTTACCCACTGTTACCAATTCATGGCCTGGGTTGAGGTACGACCTTTTTTTGTGACTGGCAATATTACCGTACAAAATAAAGGAGACAGTTCTACTGAACAGGTAACAACCTGAGTGTAGAAAACTGCAGAAACAGTTAAAGTGCCCAGGAAAACAATGATGACCATTGACACTACTGGGAACACCTCCCTCACCTCCTGAATTCCAAACCCAATAACTTTAATTTCTCCTTGGACGAAGGAAAAAGGGAAACTTGCTGTCCTATTTATAGTGAATTCAAGCCTGTTGAAAATCAAGTTTTCTTGTTTCGGTTACCTTTTGCAAACTGCTCAGAAGGTGACAATAGAGCCCAGGGCTCTGTCTAAACCAGACTCTTCCACCCACTCCACCATGCTGCACACCCAAAATACACTTCCTTTTTCTTTTTACCCCTCTTCTCCACAGCCTATTTGAGCAAGATAATTCCAGCACCTGTATGTCAGCCAAGAGTGAGATACACAACAGCATCAGCACAGCAGCAAACTCAATAAACATGCTGAAAAAAGCAAGCCAGTAGCTATAAACAACTTTCATACCCCCCTCATAGCTAGAGGCAGTCACTTGGGAGCAACAAATGCTGAACTGGAAGACTTCGTAGCTTCAATATTCAAGCTTTTTCCCTAGAACTGCTCAGGTTCCCACTGGCCTTGACAGTAAAAGTTACTGCAAGGACAGGTAGAGAAGCACAGTTTCCTGAGACTTTTAGAGAAGCTTTTAATCCTCATTTCTGCTGTCCACCCTCATATTTAATCTACCTAGAAAACAAGACCTGTAACTAGTGGTGTTCTGGTTAAGTTCAGGCATTCAGGTCAATGGTTCAATGGTCACTACTCCTTTTCCTCTTTCTAGGGAAAATGAAACCAAATGGTTAGGCAGAATTGCATGAAGCATTCACTGGATACTTCTTACAAAGGGCAACCGATATTTCCAGGCTCAGATTTACATCTACTCCACCAAAAACATCAAATATCCAGTTTTGATAATTTAATGGTAGCTTTACCATTTAAAAGAATGTAACATATTGTGATTTTCAAGAAAAAAAAGCAAAAAAAAACAGCCTAAAAACCCAACACCCAAACATAATCAGTATTTTATTGTTCAGCAATTCTTGTAGAAGTCCTAAATTAGCTGACAGTTTTGATCACAGCTTTGATACTGTCTGGCCTCTTCCAAGCAGGTAAAAGCAAGCTTGGGAGGAGCCAAGAGTAATCATATCTGAAATATTTTTTCAGCACTGCTTTACTTGAATTCATGGCCCAGAGCTTAGGTGACAGAATGTTGATTCAGTTTTAATGTTGTTCACAGAGATTTTCTACAACATGCTATGGGTTATGAAGTAGAGTCATGCTCAAGAAGCTCCCCAAAAAACTCAAGAGAAACCTCCAATTTTTGGAGGACTTCTACAATATGCTTAGCAAAATACCATCTTTTTAGGCTTCATACCTGGTTGTTGTTCTACCCCTTTAAACTGTGCAAAGAATGTTGCAAAGATGGTAGTTCATTCTGGGATGAACTCTCCTGCACACAAATGAAGGCCTATTGTTCACAACAGAGCAGGTCACTGGGCTAACCCAAGGTGATCTGCAAAATCCTCACATTTCAGCCTCATTCAACAAGTAATGCATTTTGCAAAGATGTGGCTGCCATTCAATTCCAAAATGGCAAGATACTCAACACCCTCCAGGTTTATCAAATGTTGCCAACAAAGACAGAGTGTAACTTCTACACCTGTGAAAGACTGGGAGCTATCAGTGATGAAATCAGTAGTGCTTGTCCTGAACCCTTGTCTGTCCTTGAAAAAGGAGCTTCCTGTATTGTCAGTAGGCTATCATGGTGCCTAGTGTGCATATAAGAAATGACTGCAATCACAGGACTACGGGTAAACACACCCAGAAATACATTCAGATTCAGACAGACACCTCTGCACAAACACCAATGGGATCATACCCTTTGGTGACCTGATCCTGGAGCACCTCTGTTCACCCCAACCTGGCCAAAGGTCCAAGCAAACCAGCAGAGAGAACACTGGGACTCCGAATGCAAGCAGTGACAGAAGCCGAAACTTAGCCCTTCAGGGATGAGTGCTTTGAACTGAGATAGAAACCTGAATAGGCCTAGGTAAGATAGGCACACACACACACTTCTGTTTCTTTCTTGTATTAATTCCTCTTTGATTTTACTTCTAATGCCATGGACAAAAAAGACACTCTGGATCCCCTTGCTCATAGGTCACAGCAGCCAGGAAGAAAGCAGATACTCAAATGCAGTCTGGTCAGCACAGTGCACAAGCAGTAGACAGGACAGAGTCCACAGCTTGGTCTAAAAGTGAAGTCATATGCAGAATGTTGCAAAGTCATATGCAGAAAATATCTTGGTATCTGGTGTGAAAAGACCAGGCACGGAAACAGTGGCATTATACACAGGCATGGGCATAGCACTGCATATGAGTTAACACTGGACAGTCACCTGCAGGAGTAAAAACCAGGGTTCTACAGCAGGAGAAGAGAGAAGATTGTCTTTCATTTTTTAGGCAAGAAACCAGAGTGGGACTGAAATGAGGTGGGAACTGTTCAAAAATGACTGGTCCATGAGCACACTTACACCCTCTCCCCAGATCAGGATGCAGTGGAAGTTCCTGTTGCTCTGTCAAGGTGAGAGGATAGTGCAGAAGACAAAAGGGACCAATCCCAAAAGAGACTGGAAAGCACAGCAAGTCCAGAAGCAACTTTCCAAGCAATAGAGCAAGTATAGCCCCTGAAGTAGGACAGCAGAGTGACCCACTTGGAGTTCACCAGGTCAGCACAGGCCGATTCAAAGGATATGGAGCAGGGGTCCAGACACAAAGCTGCTGCTAGCCACTGACACCTGTTTTCACTGTCCTGTTAATGAGTCTTGTCTAAGACAGCCTAAAATCACTCAGGATTCAGGGAGGCAAAGAGATCATGTTACTGTTAAGCAGATGAATTGGAAGGTGTTTCTTAATACCACACTAAGAGAAAATGAAGGTGATGCAATGCCGATTATTCCATTAAATATTAATTACAATACGGCTACTTTCAAGCTAGAACATATTCCTTTAGATAACTGAATTAAGGGACAGGAATTGAACTGAACAAGCTTCAAGGCTTTGCGTGTATGTGTCCTTTCCAATTACACTGAACTGAGTTCTTCAGATTGTGCATGATTATCTCAAAGTATAATTTCTGTTAGTTAAGAGGTTCAAGCTTCAAAAAATAAATTAAAAAAATACTTAGGACTCTCAAATTCTCAAACTTGCCCCAATGGCTCTCAAGATCCTTCTTACTGTTCAAAAAGGCTGAAGAGGCAAGCCTAGACCTTTCACAAACATCCCTGAAACAGAGAACTAGGGTATCTTTTCTGCACACAGATACCATCAGTTGAATAGCAGGGTTGCATACTTCTCTCCTTTCCCTTCCGCTTCAACTTGGTAACCAAACTCCAGCTGCAGTAGGGCAACACTGACACTGAATTTTACCCTTCAACTTTGGCGCACTGAAACCTCTGCAAGGGGATTTCATAGCAAAGTGCACAAGTGATCACAAACTTTTCAGAGGGTAACCTTCAAATGTGCACACTCTGGAATTAGTTTTTACCATTGTAGAAAGCTCTTCAGACATCCGTCAAGTTATGTGTGCTAGACTGCTGCCCTACATCAGCCCACCTCAAACTGACACACTACCTCCAACACCAAGATCTTTAACTGAAGTAGGTCAAGGAAGGCTGCAGGAACAAATATTTCTTTCCAGGGAGCTACTCAGTTCTGGCGACGTTTAATGGCTGGGTCGACCGCAGGGTGCAGCTCCTCTCCCGCTAACACAAAATCCAGGATTTGCCTTTGTTATTGCAGAGGGGAAAACAGAGTGAAAGCAAGCAGCTTCCAACATTTCAGCAAGCTGTACGCGTTATTTCATGTGACTGACTGGAGCCCTCCTAAGTTTCAGCGAGTTTTATCCCGCTTGGCAGTTCCATAAGATTTCTTTATTTTCCCTTGAATTAAGCAGCAATCTATCAAAACCTGCAAGTCTATTTCCCCCTTTTTGGCATCACGTATGAATTTTACTGGATTCAAACTTTTCAACATCTCTTTTCACTCAAGGTCAAAGCTCTACATTGTTGTAGGGTTTTTTTTTTTCAGTGCTTTTTCTCCAAGTCAGTCCTCCAGTGGGAAATTAATATTCAGCATGAACAATGAACTCCTTGCATGCCCTTTGAACCTAGTGGTTGCTAGGAGGCCTGAAGAAACCCTGGAGTACAGCTGATTCAATAGCACACATCGAGACTGCACAGCAGTAAAAATGTGTGATTTTCTAAATTCCCTGCTTTTTCCATCTCCCTTCATCTGTGAAGCAATCTTAAAATTTCAGATCAATTGCATCTGCATCCATTTTCTGTAATTACGGGCAGTTTACTCCCCAAGTATCGAAACTGTGACTGCCTGCCACCAATGCTGCTCTTAATCAGGCTAGTATCAAACTGGTCTTCACTCAGCTTTACTGAAAGGGCTGCTTAAAATCACTTGTGCTTCACCACTCTAGCATGAGGTTTGCACTTCCATTATAAAGACAGTTCTGCTTAGAGACTGGATTTTTCCCCAAATAAAGCACCACAGCATTGACTGCAACACCATTACTCAGTATTTCTCTGTACTGAAAGAAACGCACATACGATCCTCCATGCCCCATTCAGACATGCTCAAATACTAACATTTCAAGCTTTTTAGCATCTTACTGAGGGTCATTTAACTCTGTTTTTCAGTATTTCCCTAAGCAGAGTAATTGGGGCAAAATCCCAAGGTTTCTTTCCCACCCTCCAACCCCTTCCCAAATAATGAAGCATCTAATTAAAAGAGAACCACAACAATGCTAATGGTGATGAGGTTAAATGGATGGATAAACAGAATGCAGCCCTCTGAAAAGCCCATGTGTTTTGGGATGCTTTCCCCTCTGCAACATTCTGAGTGACAAAGAAGGTATTTGTATTCCTGATCCCCACAAGTTTTAGGCCAGAGGACTTCCTATAGATTTCATGCAAGGAAGTTTCCTTGGAATAGCCAGAAGATTTTAGGTATGGCAGCCACTCCTCCCAAAACTAATATTTGGAAAGGCAGTGGATAAGGATCCTTTAAAAATAAATGAATGTGGAAACTACCTATCAAGGGAGAACAATTGTACTTCCAGCTAAAAGCCTACTAAGTTGCTGTTAGGTTTATTTAAAAACAAAACAAAAAAAACCCAAACAAACATTTGCTAGTATTAATTTTCAATATGTTCGCCCTCCAACAACTCCAGCAAATTACTCCAACTGAACATGACATTTGTTCCTCTTCAGTTACTGCAACTGAAACCAACATGCTGTATATTCACAACCATGATATTTCCAGGGGTCTGGAGTACTTTAAATCATTAATAGCAGATTACAAATCTAAGTTCCCCCCCTGCACGTGCCTCCTGCATTCCCCTCTCCCCCTCCTTCCCCAGGACATAGGTATCTGCAAACAAATGGAGGGTGACACATCTGATTCTGCAGATCGCTGGTGTTTGTCTGTCTGGTTGGATTGTACCAATGTTGCCAAGATAAAGCTTTCTCAGAGCCAGGCTGCTTTCCTGAAGAATTAAAAACAAGCAAAAAAACCCACACTGCTTGGCACAAAATGCTCTAGAGCTCTTCTCTTTTCAATACAGGCTTCCACACTGAGAGAGGCCTTAGAGCACCAACTTCAACAGACCTGACACAGCGTTATCTTACAGTGGGAATATCAGCACGTTCAGGCAGAACAACAGAAATATTTGCAGTATGGGCAGATTTGGCTTTCCAGCTGCTTTCAGGTCCTGCAGCACCAAGGAAACAAAACCACCCCTCTACCACCACCATTCTCCTCTTCTTCAGCTGTTAAAGCATAAATTATCCTTGTCATTTCCTCTCAATATGTGGCTTCCCAGGAAAGAGAAAAATCTGAGCGGCTATTGCCAAAATAGCACAGTATTTTTACACGGGCCGATCTTTCAATAAAATGCATATTATTTCCCTTGTGCTCAGGCTTTAAAGAAAGAACAGTCATGAGACATTTTTAAAACATGAGAAACCGATCCTGGCTAAACAGATACGTTTATTAGGGCCACAGATAGCAAGGTGAGCGTATAACTGACAACCACAATCTTTGGCTCAACCTTTGCAGCAGAAATGGAGAGGGGGGGACAGGGCACAGGGCTGGAAGCATTTTCAGTAATGCAGAATAAATACCTTCATTTTCTCGCTCTCTCTCTTTTTGTCCTTTAAAGGAATCTGCCTACTCAACCTAAATTGAGCCTCAGAGGGAAAACGTGATTTAGCCTTCACAGTAAATTGGAATTTGCCATCGTAGTAATAAAACATTATGTCCGATCATCACAATAAGTAGACGGCAGAATAACAAAGGATGTTTCCAGGATTTTCTGCCCCTGGCCCCCTCCCCATCAGCATTTTCCCAAGACTTCTTTCAGGTGTTTATGAAATGTCTTAATTCCAAGGCCATTAAGATGCATTTCAGGATGGAGCGGCTTCCATTAACAGTACTGAGCCATTCCAAAATTGCACCAGCACTCTGTTGGAGGCCAAGCCTCTCCCCAGTGCCTGACTTCCCCTGCGCTGTTTTTTGTTTTGTTTGCGCTCTCCCTTTCCCATGCTCAAACATGTTGGTGCAGTGTCCATTATTTCCCTACGGCCTTCCTTGAAAGCAACCAACAAATGAACGTACATGCACGTGTGTGCTGCCCCACATACAGAGGTCTGCTCTCCTTCTGCACCTCAAATAATAAATGCAAACGTGTTCACAGTCATTTTCCCCAAAGCGTGCTTTGCCATTGCAGAAGCATGCAGCTGAAACCCGGAGAGCCTGCATGTAACAAGGCAACAGCGTCTGCAATCACAGGTGAACCTCTTCCTTTCCGAAATGGAAAAACACAAAAGCCCCAATGAGTTAACTGGAGTTAACGGCATTTAAAAGGGCATGTGTGGGGCAGTAGTAAATATCCAGCACATGCTTTTCCACACAAAAGGAGCAAAGGGCTCCATGCTCTGCGCACCCAGTCGTTTTCATCTGCCCCTCCACGACAGAGACGAGACCGTTTCTCTAACACAATTGTTTCACTCGACTAATAGATTTTAAACACCATATTGCGAGGGCTCCGCTGTGAATCTTGCAGAGGTACAAAATGGTGGCTGTTTGCTATTCTTTTTTTTTTGCATTATTCATATCAACTTGGGCTCCCGGTGGCAGGCTCCTCTCTGTACCCACCAAGACAGCCTGCCCAGCCAGGCATACATCCCGCACCCGCCTCGCAATAAAGCTCCCTCGCGTACACAAATTATGTTACAAACCTGATGTCATGTAGCCCCGTGATGCCTGGGAAATGAAAGCTGGTGGGAAGTGTTTGTGCAGCCGGTAGTCCTTCTCGCTGCGGGACCTCATGCGGTCTGAGGCCCGGTCGGAGAAGTCGGAGCTAGGCCAGGCCCGCCGCAAGGTCGTACTCCGCGTCTTCTTCATGCTGAGGATGCCGAAGCCTAATCCTCCCACCGCAGCATGGGTCAGGCCCCGCGGCTAGCCGGACGGGCGCTGCCCGGCATCAGATGCCTAGCGCGGGTACCGCCGGGGCACAACCGGCGCGCATCCCGCCGCTGCCTCTTCTAGCGCGCCAGCCGCAGGTCCCTTCCTTTTTTTTTCTTTCTCCCCCTCGAATGATCCAATTTTACACACGTCCCACAATGCATTACACTTCATTTGCAATCGGTCCGGCTTACGGCTCCCAGATTTGCGTGGAGGAAAGGCACGTTATGTGGCTTCTCAGGCAAAAAAAGGGGAGGAGGACCAGAGGGGGGGGATGAGGACGAGGGATGTGCAGCGTGGGAGCCCGGGGGTCCTGAACAATGGCGCGATTCAGCCCGGCCGTGCTTAGCGAACTGTGAGCCACGACACAAAAGGCCCAAACAAACGAGGAAAACCCCGCAGCCGCCGGCTGCGACCCCGAACGCGGCGCGCCCGGCGCTGGGGAGGCGGCGGCGGCTCCCGGCGCGGCGGGAGGAGCAGTAGCAGGAGGAGGAGGGAGGGGAGGAGGCAAGGAGGAGGAGGAGGTGCAGGGAGGGAGGACCGGCAGGCGCCTCTCCCGACCGCGGGACCGGCGGAAGCAGCCGCGACCCCACCGCCGCGGCCGCCGCCCCCCCTCAGGCCTGCGGTGCTCGGGTGGTCCGCAGCGGCCCGCGGCCCCCGGCAGCGTCGCGCCTCGCCATGACCGACACGGACCCCAACACCTGCCCGCCTATCCCCAGGGCTCGACAGCCGCCGGCTGCGCGCTACGGGCGGCCGGCGCAGAGGACGCGGCCACCGGGGATGCGGCTGGCCGCCCCGCCCGCCTGCCTGTCGCCCCCCCTCCGCCCCCCCGCGCCGCGAACAGCTGCCGCTGGAGCGCCAGGCGCCGCGCCGCCGCCCGGGCTCATGCTAGTCCCAGCGCGGCCTGCGGGTCCCTCCGGGGCTGGGGCCGGCTCTCAGGCACCGCTTACAAAGCCCCGTGCACCGCGGGGGGGGGGCGGCCCCTTCCCGCCCGCTCCTGCTCCGCCTCCTTCCCGCCCGCCCGTCCTGCCTGGCGGTGGCTCTGACCTGGCCGTGCCGGGGTAGGCGGTCGCCCGTGGCGGTGCCCAGCACCGGGCACCCCTCGCGGCCGGGCTGCGAGCGCCGCCTTCGGCAGCCAATGGGGAGCGGGCAGCGGCGCGCACCGCCCCTGGTGGCGGGAAGAAGCGGAAGCGAGGGACGGCTATGGCGGCGGGGCCTTGTCTGCGGGCACCCTTCCCGGCCCGGCCCGGCCCAGCCGGTGGATGCAGGGCAGGGAAGGGGGCCGGGAGAGATCTGTATCCCCGGGGCACCCCTGCGCGGAGCTGGCGGGGTTCACCGAGGCATCCTCCCTCAGAGGTGGTGCTTTTCTTCCTCAGAAGAACCACCGCTTCCCCGCTGTTCCCCAGCGGGACCTGGTCAGTCACATCACCACGTTACAAACCCGCTGCACCCACAGAGACAGCCAGGACACCCGGCCTGCCCATCACACCGGCAGGAAGGTGGCTGCAGATCCTTGTGCTGGCGCTGTGCACATCTGTGCCCAGAGTGCCATACTGAACCGACCAGGCCGTGTGGGAAAATGGGCGTTAGGAACACTGGCTAACTGAAAATGAACTCCAGTTACCAAAAATGAGTTCCAGTTAACCAGAACCATATGAAGGGTTTGATTAGTGCCTCCTCTGTGAGCTGGCTCTGGGCATACCTGACATCAGGTGGTGCCAGGATTACCAGAGGACACAACTGCAATGCCGGGATTTGAAGATGTTGTTATTAAACTACTTACATGTTTATAATTATTTAACTTGTCTGACAGTGGGTTGTGTCATGTTTCTAAGAGCATGGAAAATCAGAGGACTATAATTTTGTTGGTAATTTTAACATTTTCAATAGTGGTGAACCAGTAAAAGGATGACTTCCTGGTGAATAAATTGAACATCAAAGCCAGCGGACCTTGAGACATTACCCTTTTGCTTCCTTGCTGTGCAGGTTTGGGCTCATCACTCCAAAACCCACCTCAGCCCACCTAGCTGTATGGCTGTGGGCAGAACACACACTGGAGAATCATTCAGGGTTTTGTATGCAGCAATCCTTTTCACATGAGTAGAAACTGCATGAATGAAATCCAGCAAGAGCTTTGAAGATTAAATACTATAGGGTCCTTTCCCATTCACCCTCACCTCCTTCCAACTATGTGAAAAGCTACCAGGAATGACACATTTCCATTGGTACTTTGTAAACTGGTAGCAACAGGAACAAGTAAGATGAGAAAAAAAAAGAAGAAAAAAATGGCCTAGAGCTGTACTAATAAAACTGCATTTTCCATCATGTAACTTACTTATCTAGCAATTTACTCATCAGCCAACGCAAAGCTTATAATAGAGCGTGTTTTCACCCTCAGACCAGAAAAACAGTAAGAATGTCTAGAATCATTCAACTTCTGTCATAAAAGGCTGAGGTTAGGACAGATTGGTTACCACTACCCAGCTAAGTCAAACCTAAAATCCTACCCATTTTACTGGATGTAAAAGCAAATTAAATTCGAGCCAGGAGCGTAAATTCTATGTCTCAAAGTTGAATGGGTGACGGCTGTCAGGAACTGGTTGAAAATAGGTGGCCAGCTAACTTCAACCTATGGCTGAACTAAACTCAGCCTTTGCTCCTAATCTAGACACGGCCCTAGATATCAGTCTGTTCCATTAAAAGAAGACATGAGACAAGTAGGAAAAATGAGGCCCAGAAGCAGAAAGACAGAACAAAGCAGAGGGGGACACCAGACAAGAGTAGTGATCGTTACGCTGGCTTTCTGCATAATTACTCCCAACTAGAAATACATGAGTACAGTCTCAGAGTTATTCTAACAAGTATCAAATAAAAAAAAACGGGGATAGCTTTGCAGCTATTCAGATAAAGCACACATATCCCAGTTCTTCTTGAGCAATTTACTGTGCACTAATGAACCAGTGGCAGTGCACATTAGTCCTTCAAATAGTTTTAATCAATTGAATTTGTACACTTGCAGGAGTTGTCATGGGAGTAATATAGTACATACAATTAACACATGATACCTTCTACTTTCTGATTGTAGGATCAGGCTGGTTCATAGGTTTTGGCACATATAACAGAATGAATTTTCATTGTAAGATAATTTTAAGGGAAAATAACTTGTTCCTGCAGCTATGAAAAGTTATTTTCATGTTAATATGGTGGGAGCAGGGAATGAGAGGAATAAGCAATCCACCTAGCAAGGTCAACTCTCCTTCCCAAACGTGGGGAGGTTTGTTTAAAAGCCATTTTGGAGGCCTCCTTTCAGTACTGAGACCTGCAGTCAGCTAAAACTCCTATTCAGTCTTCTCACAGTTATCTTAATCAATTTCAGCTTAAAGCTTTCTGACATGGTATCTGAAAGAGTTCTTCTCTTTGAAGAGAGGAATTCAGAGCAAGTTTCCTCCTGCTCTTGTATTGTTTGAAGTCAAGTGTTGTTACTGGGATGAATCAAATATATAATTAAAGACCAAATTTAAGTTTTGGCTGTTTTCTTTGGAAAATTGCTAGAACCGTGTAATTGATTTTTTGCTTCGGTGGCCAAACTGAAATAAAATCATTAGCTAAAATTTGAGTACTTAAAAGCAGCCCACAACATTTTGTTCTTTAACTTTTTTTTTCCCCAATAAAAGACAATAAATGCCTGGATTCATACAGCTTTTTAGAGCAGAGTAGGGGAAGGAAAGTTCCCAGCATCAAACAACTGTCGTGCTTGGTGAGCAATAGTACATTTTGAAATACTAAAAATAGACTGTTTAATCCAACAGTCCCAACAGGAGCAGGGAGAACTCATTTTCTTTGGCTAAAATCATTGGGAAATGTTAATTTAATTTACAAATATTTTTGCCTATCTATTACACACTGGTAAAGTTTTGCCTAATTGTAAAAAGAAGAATGGAAATAATCTGAGGGAGTTTGTTGGATAAGGAAAAATACTCCTTCCAAGCAGGAACTGAGCTGATGGGCATCTGATCACTTGCTGTCAATGGCAAAGAGGAAAAGGAGATGGTTTCAAAGCTTGATGCATTGATTCAGAAGTTTTGTGTTGAGAATCAGAATTAGCCAAAGCATTTATTTTTATAATTTTGTCATTTAAAGTCCAACAGGTACCACCTCTTTCTTGAGTTACCAGAGGGAGAGGCGAGGCTTGGATGAATAGACCATAGAGATCTTGGATGGAAAAAGGTCTGAACTAAACCAGAACTAGGCATCCAGCCTCCCTTCTAACCTAACAATTCCTTATCAGGAATTGGCAACATAACAGTAGCCATTTCAAAGGCGCTGATTTAACATTACGAATTTCAAAAAAAGCAGCTTAGGTACATGTAAGACATTACAAAGGATTGTTATGTGCTCAGGCTTTCAATCACAACCCTGATTCAGTCCAAATTCATAGGGAGCCTGGAGGCTTTTGGAGAAGCAATTCAAAATCTGAGCTTCTGAAAACCTTCTGTGTCATCTTTCAAAAAGTGAGAAAACAAATATTACTAAGGATATCTATTGCATTTGATCTTCATAAACACTCACTTATTAGTTGCTAAGCAGGTCTGTTCCCATTTTAAAAATGGAAAATAGCAAAACCAAAAGGACATAACTGGCCCACTAGAGTGGCAGTGGCAATATGCTGTTAAAACTCAAGGGTTACCGATTCCATTTCATAGGCTTATTTTTCCTCAATTGAAAAATGATAATTATGTAGCAGAGTACAATATGGTGAGCTGTAGATGTACATATTTCTCTGCATGTGTGTGTACATGCATGCTTGAGCACGTGTGCATATAGGGTAATTGCTCTCATGCAATGTGGTATTTCAAGTTTCAGTTGGGGCTACTTCTTTTTCCCTCCCCAGAACAAACAAGTTTCTATAGGGGAGAGCAGCAGGCTTTAGTAGCAGGATGGACTGGTGTTACTGCCTCAGCTTGCCTGGTCTGGGGACTGACAGCATGAGGTTTTCAAATTAAATAAACATGCAAGCCAAACCCTAAAATAAAAATGGCAAAATAAAGGGGACACAAGGAGGAAAGCAATCCCCCTCTTTGCTAAGACACCTCAAAAATCATTGTCTCTCAAGCTATATATTCAAAGCCTGGGTTCTCCCTTACCCTGTCACTACATTGCCTGTTGCACAGAGTCAACTGGCTGCCTCGCAGGGAGGAAATGAAAAGGACTTTGCTTTATTACAGTCAGCACAGCTGGTGTCTTACATGCACCCAAGAGGCAGCACTGTCTAGATGCCAGGTGCTCAGCACAAAGCCTTGTGGCTTCACTCTCTCCCAGTCTATGGTAGTGTCCTTTTCCCAGTTGCCAGCCTCAGAGGAAGAAAAAGTCTGTAGTACAAGCAGCTGAAAAGCACTTAAAGCAGAGGAGGGAGAAGGAAAGTTGAGTGCAAGAAGAGGTGCAAAAAAATGTAATTAGGAACTCAGGAAAAACTTCAAATTTGGGGATAACATCACAGGCCTTGTCAGTACATGGTTATATTAGACCTGCAGCTCTGCGTAATAGCCTTCCTGAGAAAATAAATTACTGACATTTCTAATATTAATACATCCATGAAGGGAGTAAATTTTCCACTGCATGAACTCTCCATTTTCATGTGTGGCTTCTTGTGTCCCTGTATTAATAAATGTACAGAACTCAGATTTTAAAAAAAAAAGATATTTTTGCACAGTCCCAGACTGGTTAAAGAGGTCTGGCAACAGGCTGCAACTGTCCCTGGCTGTAGGAAGCATTAGTTTTTCCTTCCAGGTCTTTGTAATCAGATACACTGGCAAGAGCAAACCAGAAAACTGTGCCTGAAGAGGCACATCCTCTTTTCACAGCAGCCCTTAAGACTTCTGACACCAACACTATTAATTTGCCACCTCACCCTAGTACTTGTTGTTACTCAAACATGCAAGAGAGGCCAAGTACTTGTAATCTATGCTTGTGGCCCAGGTCACAAAATAAGGCAGCCTCTCTTGATGGATTTATTTGCACTGAAGTTGGGCTTGCTGAGACAACCTTCTTTCCTTGGAGAGAGCATTTGAGGAACTCCACCAAAAGGGAAATTAAAAAACCCAGGGGCAAAGGTGTAAGTGGAAAAAACCAAAACAAACCAAACTTCCAAATATAAGAAAAGGAAAATGTTTTAGAGCTTATCACAAGCAAGTCTTCAGTCTAACTCCAGAATGCTATCGGGTTGTGTTATATCATGGCAGTAATCCTGGCTTAATTACAGCACCTCTTAAACCAGTTTCGGATCATATTTCTCTCTCTGTTATGCTTTGGGAATGTGTGATGACAGGAATGCAGTACTGCTGCTGCACACATGCTGTAGCTCACCAATTCATTTTTCTGTGTGCTGGTTTATGCGCTGCAGTATTTATTTTAACTTGCATGATTTTTAAGACAAACCTGCCTCTGCTATGAGAAGAAAGGTTCCCCTGTTTTTTTCATGCCAGAGCTTCTGATCACATTTGTGCTTGCTCTGCACAGAAGACAACTGATGCAGAAGAGTTTTAAATCTGGGTATCCGAGACTACCTGAAAGTGTACCACCCTACCAAAGGGACCACAGGCTGTACAGCCTTCACTCTGATGCATGCTTTTCCTTCCCCATAATCACTGACTCAAAGCCAGTTAGTAAAAATGGATGGAAGCTGGGATTGTAACTCCTTAATATACAAAACCAGCTGAAGAGGGAGGCAAGCTATGAATCCTGAGTAGCCCTGCACACAATCAAGCATTTATTAAACCTCTCACATACAATAGAATTCAAAACTGTGGAGAAGTGGAGTTACAGCAACTCGGTTCATTCACTGCCTGCTCTTCCAAAGGACGCAGTAGTAAAAGACGTGCCAAAAATGTTGGCCTCGGCTTTCTTGTTTTCCACTGGTGTCACATATCATTAGTACCCTGGTATTTAAGTAACATACTGATATATGGGGGCCAGCTGTACCACAGGTTAGAAAGACAGCTTATCCTTCTGCTTTGCGAGTTGAAAAAACAGAGCGAGAGCTGAGTAGGCAATGTAGATCCCACCAGCAGTAAAAGCCATTACAGATTATGTTTTTAAAGACTAATTCACACATCTCTGTGTCTCCTTCCATTCCTCCACAGAGCCCATGTTTCTGCTTTATGCTTGTGTAACACCTCACAAGATTACAAGGCAGCACCAAGCACGAGCAGGCCTTGGGCTCTGGTGAAGCTCCTGGGTGCTACAGCAGAATAAACAACACACAGATTCTGCATGTCAGGTAGGCACCTTTTAAGGAAAAATGCATTGAGAAAGAAAAGAAGGTCCTTGATAATAGCAAGTGGGCACTGTTTTGCATGTTGTCTGGCTATTATTTAGTATGTTGGTTTTAAGCTCTAAATTCTTGTCTAGAAGAATTAAACGCAATACGCAAAACTGAACAAAGCACCAAAGGCATGTTTGCAAATGGGACAGTGAACATAGTTGATGGACAGTCCTAAAAACTGAAGCAGCATACCAAGGGAACTAAATCCCAGCAGCTGCTATAATGCCACAAAGCATTTGCTGAACAACCCAATACTAAGCTCCCTCTCAGAATTCTTGCTTATACAGCTGTGCAATATAGTGAGTATATTTTATAGATTATATATATAGCCTGTGTAACAGGCAGAGATCTTATAAAACTTAGAAAAGTTGAGAGGCCTGAAAATAGGCTACTCCACCCTTTGTAAACAGCCTGTTGTCATGAATTTACATTCATATGTCCATGAAGCTCTGCCTATATTAAATTGGCTTTCAAAATAGTGTTTTAGCACTGAAAATGTACATGTCCCATCAATCAGTTTGAAGAGAGTGCAAGCAAGAGACAAACCCAAGAGCAAAAAAACATTGATTCATCATCTTAAAAAAAAGTAATTCAATTACTTCTTGGATATTTTATTATAGTCTCAGATTCAGAGGCTGTCTCATTGTCATATCCTAGTATTTGGGCAGGGAAAAACACTAAAGAGGAGTCAAACCAAAATAGAAATTAGGTGACTGAACACATGCCTGACCCAAAGGCTTCTGGAAAATCAATGCAAAATTATCAGCCTGCATGTCCTCTGGACCACACTGCAGATTTGCAGTCAATTTGTTCCCAAGAAGGTGGCACTCTTTAGTCATTAGTTTTCAGTGGGACCCTGAAAACTATCTTCTCTTCTGAAGACACAGAGCACTGTCAGAAGGATGCCCCTCCTCTTGGACAGCTACCCTGCCTATTCCTGCTTACCACAGTTTCTTGCCACCCTCCACTTAGCTTTTGATGCTCTGACATTACCCACCTGTGTGTACCCAGAGACAATTTCCCATTGCCCTGTTCAGATGAAGGTTTATGCAGGCATCTCTTGCACTTGCCTCTCTGTAGAAGCTGTTCTGAGCATTTCTCCTGAGTGTAGAGATTTTTGTATTCTAGTAGAAGAACAAGAAAAAAAACATTTTATAGCCCTGGGTCTCAAAGCTCTCCCATCACCTTGTAAGAAAATTACATGTTTCAGCTCGGGACTAGTCCAACAAAATAATTTTTGTCTTACTAAGTGATGCCCTGCTTTAACAGTGCAATCTGTTAAAGTACATATATCAACCACACGGAGCTCTATTACTTCTTTTTATATACATATATATATATCCTTCTATATTACTTTGTTATTATTTGTTTTTAAACATGAAGAGGGACTTAAATCCAGCAGAGCACTGTACCTCCCAGACTGTTGGAAGGTCAGTGCCAGATCTTTAACTCCTCTATGGAGCTAAGCAGAAGCGAGCAGCACCCAGAGCCTCATCTTAGTGAAATGCTTCTAACATAGCACTTCAGTGACACATCACATATAAGAGCAGTCTCCTGTGTGAATTTTTCAACCTACAACTTTCCTATCAGAGTCAAGGCAAAAAATAAGTGAAACATGTAGATGTTATGAAGAAAAACACTCCTTATTACAAAGGAATATCATTACAATGGCCAAATTTAAATAGTCAAATTAAGAAAGGTAAACTAAAATCAAATTACAAAAACAAAGAAAAAGTTTCCTGTCTAATTCTGAAAAGCACACTCCTCCCTCCCACCACAAAAGCATACTCATATCCTTTAAAGCATGTGAATGGCAATGGCATAGGATAAGGTTTATTTCAAAATGGTTTTTGTATTACAATGAATTTTTGTAAGGCAGAGAGAATTTTAGATTTCTGGAAATCTAAAAATACCTTTTTCAAAAGAAGCAAGCATCTTAAGTGAGACAATTTTCCAGCATTAGAATTCTGTCTGAATAAGAATCATGTACAAAATTAAGAGCTAGAAAGTCTTTAGTCTTCATTAAAACTGATCACTATTGAACTGAACTCAATACCTACACAAGCCAAGTGTGGTAAATCTTACTAGTTATGATGCTCATCTAAGAAACTCTTGCAAGTAGTCATCATGTTTCCGTACATAAAAATTTCAAGTGCTCTTTACCCTCAGCTATTCCAGGAATCAACAAATACACAGGACCAACATTTCTTAGATTCTAACAGAAAGTAAAATAAACTCTATACGCAAGTGCTCAGCAACTTATCTCTTGATCTCTTTCTTGATGAGGGAGATGTTTGGTAACCTTTCCATCTCTCAGACATTGTAAGGTAGATCAGGCAAGCTGCCTTCACAGCTGGCAGATTTCAGATTTGTCAAGCATGATGCTAGTGCCAAATTGTTTTAGTCTTCCTTCCTCTCCAAAGATGGCTATTACTATTATCCAAGCTGATGGAACCAAGACAAAATAAACACAGACATTCAGGACTGAAACAATGATAGACTATCCGAGAAGATATGTAAGTGCCCTAAGTCGTCCAAGGAGTAAAAAGTTATAAAAAAGAAGTCCTGCTTTTTATTGCCCACATCCCTGTGTCATTGCTGTGGTACTTAAAAAAAACACAAACCCTATGGATTTCTACCCACCACACAGTAATTACTGAAATAACAAAGACTTGGAAAACAGTATTTCCAAAGCCCGATGCTATTACTTAGCTGCCAATGAAAAGACTCTCACTAACACCCCTTAAGTATATCCTCCTGCACTTCTAATCTGAACACAAAAGGTTGGGTTTAAACACACACCCCACCACCCCCCACCCTGAGATTAAAACCGCCCGGAGTTTTCAGCTCCAGGCCAGCAATGACAATACTTTAAATCCTTGGCTACTGGCTCCATGAAGACACAGCCTACAGACAGTCCTCCAAAGTTCTTTGAAATGTTAAATACAAAGCAGGAGGAGGTCAGAAAGGAAATATTTCTCATAAAAGGAATGCATATCATATGCAGGCTTTTCAAATACATTCTCAGTTGCTTTGCTTTCAACCACTGTAGTCTCAATCCCGCATTGTCTGAAGGTTTTGAAATAAAATTCAGGAATTAAATGAAACACACAAACTAGTGCTGTAAACAGCTGTCAATATATGCATGTGTTACTTTTTAGCTCTCATAAATTTTTCCAGTGTATATTGTATCCTACCTCTTATCTGGAAAGACTAGTTATTTACCTAATAAACAGACCTACAACAGTTATCAAAAACCCAGCCTCTTAGAAGTAACATATAGGTTTTATTGCATAATCTTTTGTAGCATCTGCCCTATTATTTCAAGAGAAGCCAGTGTGGTTCCCTGCTGCACTGTAAATCCAGCTATCTTTGTGCCAAGAGGCTTCCAGTGTACACAAAAGGAATGAGGATTGAGAGACCTGTTTCATCCTCTCTTATCCCATCAACTAACAAGCCTTTTCTCCACTGCAATTTTTCTCAACAAAGACAGGTAATTATGCAGGAGGATGGGATTTCAAGGTAAGATAAAAAACACAAAACCAAAAACCCAAACCCACAAAAACCCCCAAATCGGTTTAGCATACCAGCTTTGCTAAGAAGTACTGTCAGCTTAAACTATGAGAGAGTGGCTCTCAGGATACGGAGCAGGCAAACAATGATGGTGCCCTGCTGCTAACATAAATCCCAGCTGGGAGTGATGAGCTTTGTGGCAGGTAGTGATAGTGATAAGCTGCTGGTAGATGGCCAAGTTTTCCTGTCCACTTGCATTCCCCTGGAGCTAAACAGGGTGGTAGTGGTATTTCTGGCCCTTGCCCCACCCTGAACACTCAATGCCTTTCCTTCCCTATTTGGGTACCTTAAACTCAATGAAAACAAATTAATTTTGACGAACTTGTGTTTGGTTTGCCTGTCTTGTAAGGTCTTGCAAGCCCAGAAGAATCACCTGCCAGCAAGATGCCCCTCCACCCATCCATAGAAACATTCCTGTCCAGATTTACGGATTATGTAGTTGAGGAGGAACATAAGCAGTTGTCACAGTGATGTCTACAGTCAGAGGAGCCTTTGGACCTCAGTCTCATGAAAGGTACCAAAAGTTAAAAGCACCTTTAATTAGATGAAGTGGTTAATGGAAGCAAGTGCTCCATCCAGCAGCAAATGCATAGTTAAATCACTGGTGATCCTGAATAACCAAGCTATTGCAGTTTGAAGTTATTCAACCTGTTTAATATTGGGTTATTTGCAAATTAGTGTAGCCCAGCCCACAGAAACTGCCATTGCTGTGACTGCATGGATATTTGACAAGCTACTGTCCTCTGCTTCTAGACACAAGTGTACAACAGGTACCCACAGGAGGGAAAACTTGTTGGCAGAAATGTTCCAGCTACCAAAACGAACTACTGAAAAGTTAAAGCAAGCTCAGGAACATCCCATGCTTTTGGCAAGGTGGGATGGAGGAGGATGAAAGGCAAAGGAAGGTAAGCATTATTGTTCCTTGATGATTAAACAAGCACAGAAACTATGATTACAGATCACAGACATCTTTCATAACATGCCAGACCAGCACACAGAAGAACATGCCTCGATAATTCAGTCACACAGGCAGTATTGGTTCTCCCCACTTTGAAAGAAAACAGGGATCTTGTGAAAAAGAAGTCCTGCCCTGAGCCCCTGCTTTAGGCCAGTGAAGCACTACAAAGCTTTTGAAGTATGCTGGAGAACAGGAACTGCTGGATATAGCCATGGCAGAAAAAACTGCTTCTTGTATTCAATCCTCACTCCTCATGTCAGGAAGTAAAGCAATGTACACAGTGATCTCTGCCTGTCTGTTGGACTCCTTACCCCTATAAAACAAGCAAGAACAAATTCCAGGTAACTGTAACCTGCACCTAGGCTTCGACAAAATGTGCAACTAAAAATTTACCCCTCGAGGAGCCCTTGTAGGTGGATAGTTTATTGTTAGAGGAGATCAGGTCCACAGAATTTCCTAAGAGAAGCAATGATTCACAGACATGGTTCAGGCTTGCCCTGACTCACACTGCTTGCAGTACCAACTACAGCCAGCCAGCCTGTTTTGTCCAAGAAAAAAACCAGACAAATTCAGTAGGAAACAAATCTTCTGGTAGTCTCAGTCCTCAACTAACGTAACCAACCACCCATTAGTTACAAAATTATGAGAATAATTCAATATTAATATTTTTTATTTATATATTTCTGATGAGTAAGACTTCTTGTCAATTTTGTAGACATACCATTAATGTTATAGAAGAGAATATAGAATATGAATAACATATATATTTTTTCATAACTGAATGCTGTCAAGAACTCAAATATTCAGTTCCACTTTTTGTTTCACTGTAAGCAGTTAGAAAAGCTTCCAACATATCTTACTTTTTCCCTATTTAAAGAAAAAAAAACCAAACAAGAACACCAATCTCTGAGCACACAATTACAATAACACAGATTCCTCTTTTAGCAAATTGAGATGTTGAAGCACGCCACTTCAAAAGTGGTAAGATCAGAGGGTGTCTGAACAGATTCCTATTTATCTGTGCCACTTCAGAAACCTGCAGTCTCCCGCATTGCTATGCCTTGAAAATCAGTGCAAAGCGTAGTGATTTCAGAACAAAAAGAGCAAGAGAAGACATACCTAAACCCACAAATTTCACTGTATCTCCCAGTAACAACATTCCACCCTTCTGGAGCAATTAGGTGAGAAATTCAAGCCTTCTAGCTCATAAAGTAATGTTTAAGAAAAGAGACCTAAGCTTATCAACTGAGAAAATTCAATAGTCAAAACCAAGAACAAATTCAAAAAAACTTTTGGACTATCATTGCCCTCTCAAAGAAAAACTAAAAGGTGACACTACACACCTTTAATGGGAAGAGCTGCATGAATCCTTTCCAAAACAGGATGTATAGCTTTAGAGTCTGTTATAGAGACATATGCAGTAACATGAATTCAAATTACTACAGATATTACAAGCAGGAACATCTCCCAAGTGATGGAGGCAAGTTATTGAGTACTGCATGTTCCTAAAGAAACTCAAGTTGTTCCTGCCTGAGCTAGGGTTCCACATTTACCAAAAAAGGTAATTACTAGTTTTAGACTAAAAATAAGTAACTCCAGTAGCAAAATAGTTATTCTGAAAAACTGGATAAATCATGTTTATAGTTCCCATATGAGTTTATGACTGTTTGGAAGTCAACTTCTTCTTTGCTATCATTATTTTCATGGTCAGAAACAAAACATAAGCGCCCATAACTCCCGAGGATGACTAAAACAACTGAATTATCTTAGGATGGCAAGCTGAAGCTCTCTTTGACACATTTTTGTATCTGAAAAAGCAGGCAAGGAAAACAGTGTTGCAGAGAGAAGCAGATGGCCAATGACTTATCACTATTGGTCTGATGACTTACGTGGGCTAAACTTGTTTGTTTACTCAGATATTTGCGAAAAACCTTCAACCCTTTCCTTATGTTAGCAGCAGCTACATTATGTATGTATTATATACACAGTACATACCACTACCTACACACAATATCAAGGGATTGAGTATATACCCTCAAATTACCACGTGTTCTCATACAATGACAAAAGTCACAGTTGACCCTCCCTTCCCAGGGCCAGGGAGCTAAGTGACTGGTATGTCTATCACCGCAGCTCAAGAAAGGGTTAAAAGGGGATCAGGGAGTTAGAGTTGCTCTGCTCACTGGCTTGGAGACAGGACAGAAGTAGCTCAGGTCCTCCAGGGCAGGGAAATGAGCCTGTTAATTACCAGCTATGCCCTCCACACTACCCAGGAACTCCTCCCTCTGCCTGTTCACTACTCCTTCTTCATGCAACACCCATGCTAACCCCCCATGACGCATGATGAAACCTCTGTCATATGGTCCTGAAGCAACAGGCACTGCTTGTGTGTTGGCAAGCCCTGCCTGTCATATGAACCATCCTTGAAAAATATAGATTCTTCTCAGATCATCTCACCCCCTCTTTAAGATTGTTCTCATTATCTTCTCTTTAATTGTTCTCATTATCTTCTGGGCATGGAAAAATAATGCAGCCTTTCTAAGCACATAAAATACAATTATGTATAAGTACAGTGTTGGGAAAAGAATTAAAATATTTTACCTAACAGATTAGCTGCGGCAAATCAGGAAATAAAGACCAGAGTGTGACCATTTAACACCCTGAAAACCACCAGGAAATATTTTCTGTCTGCAGTTACAGTAATGCTACGGCCCTCAGCTACAGTTAACAACCAGCCTTACAATTGTAAAGGCTATGAGTAACCACCTCCTAGCCCATGTTTTCTGGACAAAGAACTTTACATCATTTTCCTACTAGCAAAAGTTTCACTGTATTCTTGAATTGCAACAAAGTGAGTAAAGGGTTAGAAGTAGTTGGTATAATTTTGGATACTGGTAAGAGTCCTGAAAGTAGAGCAAGACATTTTTCGGTAGATTCTCTGAATTCTCAAGATGTAAATGTGATGCAGGATGTGCTTATTGGTGCCCTCACAGACCAGAATGTGCTGAAAAGACGTGGGATGGCTGCATGGATCAGCTGGTTATGGATTAGAGCCTCCTCACATTTTCACATCCATAGGTATATCACTTTGAGGATGGACAGGGGAGCCTCTCTGAATAAACTACTAAGCTCCAAACAACTCCTTGCAACGAATACCCCTGCAGTCTTAAGGACTTCAGCAAGGCATAGCAGATCCCAGAACAGCAGTCCAGAGACTACAGCCCAGAAGAAGGAAGCAGGTATGGTGCAGGAAAGCTGGGCTGTGAGAAGGAATGCTCACATCTGACCCATCGACATCTGGTGCAAGATAGCCCAGCGCTGTATCTGGTGCAGCATCTGAGCCTTTGTGCCAGTCTAGAGCAGTCTACCCTCATCCCTCCACCCACTTCGCTGTGTAGGAAGTGTTACACAGACAGACTTATGAACACCATCTGCTTAGCTGTAGCATTTGACTCCCTCCCTCCAGCATGTAATAGTCTGAGATGGTCTAAGTGCGCTAACACAATTCTACATTTTCCATTTCTATACATCATGAAGAAAAAACAAAGTCAAATGTACTTTTCATCTCCCACAACACTGCTCTTACTCTTCTAACGGAATTTGCTTGCGCTGATTTTAAAAAAAAAGTAAAAAAAAAAACAAAAAGTGAAAAAAATTGTGTGGGACCATTAAGTTTAACTAGAAGAAACTCTAGTAAAAAGTAAAAATTAACAGGCCTAAATATGCAGGAACTCTACAGAGGAAAAAACTTTGGTTTGTTTGTTGGGTTTTCTTTTTGTGGCATCTTTATTCATTCTACTATGAAGAAAGAACATTAAATTTCATGCATTGATGCAAATACAAGAAAAACTTCAGACCAGGAAAAAACCCTTCTTTCCAAATAGGTGAACTCACTAGCCATCTTCTTCCTAGTCACATCCAAATTTCAAAATACAAAGTAAAACATTTCCAAGTACCTGGGTTGTCATGTTCGTGGGGTTTATTAATCCCACATGACAGTGTGGTCTATTAATTACAGACTATATTACTTATAGCATTTCTGTAGCTTGGAATACAAGTCACTGAAATAACCTCCCAGCACTGTAGGAGATATGACAGCTAGTTAGACAGAGGCACACAATACAGTAACTCTGGTTCTAAAAACTGCCCAGTGATGTCACTTGCCTCATCTTTCAAAATGAAAAGGATGCTGTTAAATTTATTTTTCACAGAAGGCCAAACTCCCACAACTGCAAACGCGGTCACTGAGCTGCAGCATCCCAGGAAAAGACAAGAAGAAAATCAGTTCCCAGCAGGCTCCAACTGAGAGCCCTAAAGAGAAACACCCCAGCATGCTGCTTGCTCTCCAATATCCCAAGGAGCTCATCCAGCACCAAGCAGGGAGCAGGGCAAGACACAGCACTTGCATCGCCTAGTGCCACCCCCTGCATCTTAACAAGAGATCAGAAAGACGTTCCTCATGCACGTGTTAGCTCTGGGCTATATGTCAGCTTTCCCAAAACTGGCAAGCATAGATAGAAGGACAGGATAGCTTTGAGATACATGGATACAAATGATTCCAAGCTTTCATTTATCCTTAATGCTAGGCTATCTGGAAAATGTCCCCTGACAAAATAATTAAAAGTATTTTATTTTTTTTGCTGAACTTCATGATTAAACAGTTTTGTTTGACATGGGGAGGAAAGGCATAGGAAAAAAACATAGCAGTGATTTAAGGCAGGAAGAAGAATGAAGACTGCTCACAGGGCTTATTACCACACCAAAACATATAACCTGTAAGAAGAAGCCCCACCAGCCCCAGGCTCATGCTGTGATCAGCTTACATCTGAAAACTCTGAAAACTCGTTCTGCCCCACCTCAGCCCAGCTCCTAGCCAGCATGCCTGCGTGCCTCTGGACCATCCCACCGATCCCACCACTGACACTTTTTGCTCAGAGACAGAAAGAAGAGGAAAGAGAAGGATTTAAAATGCTAATGCTTATCTGAAACCATATACACAAATAATCAAAACAGGCCAACTCCAAGCAAGGGCATAGTTTCCGATTCTCATAAGACATAGCAGTTACCAATTGAAGAAAAATGTGAAACTTAAATGAAACACAAAAGGATGACACATTTTGACACTTTGAGATTATTTGCATGTGGACAGGACTGGCTTGTTTGGGATGATTAAAGCAATGCAGATCAAACCTTGGAGTGTGTACTTCTGAGTGCTCTCCCAGGCCTGGGCAGGCCAGCCAGCTGCAGCAGAGCCCTGCCAAGGGAAAAGCTGCTCCTCCGGAGGCTGGCAGAAATACATCATGCACCACCCATCAGAAGCTACTGCCTGCTTGCTCCGGGCATCCACAGCATCTTGGTGGCCCCTGGCATTTCCACACCCTGCTCTGCCCCTGGCTCTCCCTGGAAGACACAGGAAAGATGAGCTCTGCACAGGCAGGGGAACATCCAGCCCACCAACAGGCTGGTGCACCTCATCTTCCTGCACAAAGCCCAGACATGAGCCACAGCTGCAATGAGATGGGCTCCCCTGGCTCAGTAAAACCTGTCAGTGCAAGGTTAGGACGGTTATGCTGCAACTAAATGAAAGACTCCCTTCAAAGACACTGAGCCATTCATTTGATGCTGGCAATATTCTGCTGGGCAGCAATGCAGTGAGTGTGAGACATGCAGCTGTAATTCCCTACCAGGACTAGCTGCCTTCCTACTAGAAGACAAGACTGGACTTAATACTGTGGCCACAGGATTCCTGCAATGAACACACATTAAATTAGTCCAGAATTCTATGTTTTGGTCATTTGAATAGCAGATAGCATTTGTAACCTACTAAAATACCTTGACTCTCAACTTACTATTCCAAACTCCTGCAAACTGGAGATCTATTAGAGTAATCGATAGAACACGGGAGGTCGGGGGAGAAATACTAATATCAGTTATTCACTTCATACCATTTTAGTAAGCTATTAAAAAGATATAAGAAAGTAGCATTTGAAAACATTTAGAAAAACATATTCTTAAGTGAGTCTTGAAAGCCATCTGAATAAATACAGAAATCTTCCATGGGCGTGGGTTTATAACTATGATTTATATCCTGATAGCCAAGCAATGAATGCAGTTTGTCAGCAACCTGAAACTGCTTTACATTTACGATTCATTTGCACAAGAACTGCTTTCAACAGTTTCATTTTTTTAAATTTTGAATTATAAGACCATTAAAATAGAAGAAAGGCCTCAGCAGTCCCCATATCTAGCCCAATATTCAGCCTTCTAAAGAGGCCAGGAGTGCACAGCCAGGGAAGAATAAGGCAGCATTCATTCCTCCCCAGTAATCTCTCCCTCCATTTTTGGCTCATGGGATTTGCTGTGCCTGCTGTGATTCCTCTATCAAGTAGTCTCCATGAGACCTCTCTGCCAAAGGCTTGCCCAATCTCCCCATCAGCCTATTTAAACTTCTTGCACCCACAGCACTGTCCAGCCAGAAATCCTTCAGGTTACTCTCTCTGGCATGAGGGATCACCTCCTCTTCCTTCTGAACCCCACTCTCTTCACTTTTATTTCCCCCAGAAATGATTTTGCTCGTGCAAGCAGTACCTGGATGAGCAACAACTTTAAAGTCTGTCACACGATGCATTATGGCTAGAAGCTGAAGCATCATGTCACTACACCTTATGATTTTGTGGTCTTTACATAGCAGCACAGATTTATACAACATTATTGACCTTGCTAGATTTGATGGGATAGTGGCTACTGGGCATCTCAAACGGCTTTGTTTTTTGAGGATAGCATCACTCTCAATATAGAAGAAATTCAGCAGTGTCATTATTGAATACTGGAATTTCTAACCAAGGTTGCATGCACAAACATGCATGGCAAAGGCTGATCACAATATACTCCTTCTTGAGAGAAGAAACAGTTCATCTCCTAATCTCTTACAGAGACGAATGTTTCCATCCCTGATGTGTTGTATTTAAATGCAATGAACTCTTGCCTTATTTTAATTTACTTTGAACCAGGCAAATTGAATGTACTCAAGAGATGCTAGTGATACAACCTACTTTTTAGTGTAGGGCTATAAAACTTGTAATGAACAAACCCGCACACTTTTTATATCAAACAGCTTCCAGAACAGTTATTATAGATTATTTTAATGTTGAAAAGTGGTTATAGCATTGTGCAAAATACCCTGTCTATAGAGATCATTAAAATACTTCAGCCTCCAATCTTGCAGTGGTTGCTCTAGGTTGGCAGATTCATCAAACTGGTTTGCTAGGAGTTCACTGAAATCATCACTGCAGGATGAGGGATCTGTCTAGGTCTTTCCCAGTTTCATCATGATTGTGCCTGGAAACTTACAAGGAATCATAATGATAGGCACAACCACAGATGAACTAGGAAAATTAGTATTACATTTGATTTTTATTTTTTTTTTCCTAAAACATGTAAAATGCTGACAGACTGCCCTTGGATGGGGCATGCCTCTAGATTTTATTAGGACGCAATGGAAAGAATCTGACAAAGGCACACAAAAAAGTGCTAGACTATAACTGAGACACACAAGAAGTATTCTTGAGGCAGCTCCCTGGGTAATGAAGAAAAAGAATGCAGAATTTTGCTGTCCTTTAAAAGCTAAGCACCATGCAGTGCCCTCTGCTGCATACAGAGGTAATAGAGCACCACTGAACAATGACATCACTTGATACTAAACAACATGCTATGTTGTATGTATGACAAATATTTATTTCCTTAATTATGCTTGGGTTTTTTCTAAATACTAATACATTATGAAAACTTCAGCAGTACCAGCTTAGAGCAGATGTTTTTTACACTCTCTCTTCCCATCTAATATCCTGCATTCTGTCAGCGAGCAAGCTGTCAGCTCGCCTCCCACATCTACATAGTGGGAAATTCATGCTGAGAGTGAGCCGAGGCACTGGGCGGCTGGGTGGGGGGAGCCTGCAGCACCCTCAGCATGAGGTTTAATCATGAGATGCTCGTGACGGCTAAACAGCTCAGTGGGACGTGGTCTACACACTGCTCTCGCTGCTTCTCCTAACTCAAGTGAGCTGCAAGTCCCTATCTCTCCCTACTCTCAGCTAAAAGAAACAAAACAAAGACAAACAAACATAAGGGAAGGTCAAACCTCTGATGTAATTTCCAATTCCCAAATAAATGTGCATTAGCAGTCTATAAAAGGTCCTTTGCACACACCATGAAAGAGGTAAATGCAGACGGGGAACTGTGAGCCTGAAGAGGATTTATTGGTTGTCAGACAGAATTGAGGAGGTCTCCTAACGTGGAATACAAATATTTAATCTGATTCTGAAATCTTATCTGCTGCCTTTAAGAAGATTAACAGAAATTCTCTTGCAGCAGACTGTGAATTCTGATCCATTTCATCAACTAGGAATATTTTCCAGAAGCAAAGCCTGTGCATTTAAACTAGTTTATTAGCATCCTACGCAAAGTCAAATTTAGCAAAGTTGATCGAGATTAAAACCTGTTCAAGGAAGTGAGGTCATAGAGAAAAAAAAAAGTTATTTGTGTGCATACATGCTGCATGAAACACATATGTCACAACACACGCACAGATTTTACATGAGGAGACATGAAACATTCAAAGTCTCCACAGTGTACTTGAACAAAAGCCAGCATGAACATGTTATGGTAGAAAAGCTCTTCCTTAAAAACAAAAACAAAACAAAGCAAAAAAAACCCAAAACAAAACAAAAAACAAACAAACAAAAAAAACAACAAACTGATAACCTCTGCTGTAGCCTGGAATGAAAGGAGATATTCCAGAGAAGAGGGAAGAACTCATACATCCTTTTTCTGTCTTGCACAGAGAGAGTACAAGGCAGACAGCTAATATCATCGCTGTGCTTGGTTCTGCCCCATGAATCTATGTAACTGGCCAAGTTTCAGCCTTCGCCTTTTCTCCTTTAGTTAAACTGACAGGGAAGGGGAAGTACAGCCAGCTGGCTTGCTGCGGCTAGCTTCCCTCCCCCAGAGGAAAGTGAGGGAGCCATCCTTCCCATTTCTTTCATTTCTGCCTGCAAGCCAAGCTGATAATGTGCCAGATAGCCCAGTCCCAAGTTTTCCATATTTCTTTTTCTTTCCTAGAAATCCATGGACTCCACTAGGGTCTATCTGAAGTAAGAAGAGCACGTTAGACACTACAGTGGAAGAGGGGCAATACCTCTGTCATCTCTTCCTCTTCCTACAAGTCCCCCCTTGACAATCCAAAGTTGCTTGGGGCTCTGCTCCATGATCATGAGCTACCCCAGACAGCTCATCTTGCAGCCCTACTGAATGCATGGCATCTCTGCTGGGCTATGGGAATAACACACTGGTGATGCCAAATATCCCTATAAAGCAGGTCTGAGAAGCAACCGACGCCAGGCAACCCTCAAGCATTTGGCAGGTCTACTTTAGATGTGTGTTGGCTGGTTGAATTCAGCCTGTTCCTGTTTGAAGCAACCTAACCTGCATTTCACCACTAAGTAGGGCTTCATCTGGGAACCATCTGGGCAATGAAACCAACCCAGCAGCATATATACTGACACTTCTGCTTTCTTCTCAATAGTCAATTCATAATGAAGCTACCAGGCATCATCTGAACATTATCTCTGCACTATTAGCTCCAGGGTTTTTACCTGAGGTGTAAAATAAGTTAAATAACCTTGCAGTTGCCATGAGCAAAGAGTATGCATGTAGCTGCAGCACCTCATAGAATTCAGTCTGAGCCTTTAATCTAGGCAAGACCTTGCTCCAAGGGCAACCCAAATCAGTTCTCAAGTACAGTGTTGAGTGGGCTTCTGCTTGCTACCTGAGAAGGCAATGTAGTGCACCACTGTAATGTGAATCTTTCCTGTAGTCAATGAAAGTGTTTTTCATGATGAAAAAAGCTCGAAGGATACTGCTCTTTTAAAGCTTTGTGTTAATTCTTGATATTATCTAGAGCAGAAACACCTCTCTTTCATGCAGAATGGTACGGGATCACAAAGACACAGGCCTCTTCCCTCCCAAGCCCATGGGAACCCCCCACACCAAAACCGTCTTTTTTAACAGAGCACAAAGAGTACTTCACAACCATCATATCTGCACATAATAATCACAGTCACGAAATGAGTCTGCCCTACAGCAAAAAGAAAGTGTTTAACAAGGATCTTTGCATAATTTCAGGTAAAGCATGTTAGTTTCCAGCTCTCCCTGTTTCTTCTTATGAAGATACCCAGTTGGTGAGAAGATGTATGAATACCTGGGGCAATGCAATAATGCCACAAGTGCATTGCCAGGGGACACCCTTCCTAGTACCTTTCCTGGATTCAAGTGGCCCTCACTGTATTTTACCTCATACGCCTACTGTGGAGCTAGTATGAAGCAGAAGTCCTGAGCACAGTATGTGGTCAGACATTGTCTCCTGTTCTCAGCTGTAAAATGACAACAGTAACACAACCTTTCCTAAGGGGCTTCTGTGGTCACAAGAGACAGAAAACTGTCACATATGTTCTGGCACGGAGATAATGAGATCCATACATATACCCCTAAAGAGTCTTTGTCCACCATAAGCAAGAGGCAGGAGAGCATGAAAATTTAAGGTTGCAAAAGAAATTATAAATCTGTAATTTCTTTAGATGAGAGCAGTTGCCTTTAGAGCTTTTAACTTTAGGTTTCAGCACACAAATTCCTAAGGTATCTTAAGGAAAACAGAAAGGTTGATAATTACATACATGTGCACATCCTATGCATTATATGTGTATGACCCCCAATATCTCCTTTCTTACATTGTGTAAATTCCAGAATATACTGCCCTGATGGACCTCATTACTGAAGATTAATCTCATGCTGCCTCTACTGTAGCTGCCACCAAGAATTCTTTGAGCCAAGTCTACAGACTTTAGAAGTTATACTTTCTTTTTTCATCTTAAGACAAACATCATTTTTCTGTGCAGTATACTCAGTCATATATATGCAGAATACTTGTTGGCACCAGCAGCTATTACATGACAGTCATCAAAACTTGAACTATACCAAAAATAATCTTGAGATTAGACAGGTTACATTGGGTATTGCCTGTTGAGCTTGATCCTGAGCTTCAGCACACATGTCCTCCTCATGAGCAACACAAGATGATAGGGAAAAGCTCTGGTTACTCTGGGAGGAAGCAGGAACAAGAGAAAGCTCTACCTCTAGCACCAAATGCAGGGCCTAAAGGGTGCTCCTGGGCAACTGCCAAGCTGGAAGATGAGAGACTCCTTTATTACCTGGTGCTCTTCAGCAAGGTACTCAGGGCATGTGCTGGGCACTGGGAAGCTCTCCTTCACCTTGCAATTTCCTAGGCAATCCCAGAGCTGTTCTGGCTGCTGCTGCTGCTGCTTTGAAGGCTGTGTGGTCAGACAGAGTACATATTTTTTGGCACACCTGAAGTTTTCTCAAGGAATGTAGGCCATAGTAAGAAAATTTTCACTTTCTAGTTCTCTCTTGGTAAGAGCAGAACTTCCTGAGTTGAAGATGCTCCCCTAAGCCAAAGACAAGTTACGTGCTGCTGCAAACAAACCCAAATTTAGAGTTCTTCTCCCCCACACCCTGCTTCCCCTAAAAAAAGGTAACAACAAAAAAAAAAAAAGGTTCATATCAGTGCATTTGGTGGCCTAAATATGGGTGTTACCAGACTTGCCACTGACGGAAAGAGGTCAGAATTTGAGAAGGTGAGAAAATGATTTAAGTTTCCATATGAAAAATTGACCTGGAACAATTAACCTGAGAATGGCACCAGGACGATGTCCCAGAAAGCTCATTTCCAAGTTTCTACTGGGAAAAGTTTAGCAGTTCAGGACTGCTGAGAGCAAGTTCTCACATTTACACCTGACACAATGAATTCGTTTGGACACGCAAAACTCAGAACCCATCTGAAAAAACAACTGCATTTGCTACCACAGTCTTACATCATTTTCCAACCTCCTTATACAGATGCTAGAAGTAACACACAGCCATATCCAGTCTTATTGGCATCTGCCTCCAGTACAGAGAAAGAAAAACTTTTGTTACATGATTGCAAAACCACTGAGCTCCTTTGAGAAACATTCTCATCTTCCGGGTTGCTGCCTGCTCCTCACACTGACGCAAAATTACCATGCACCACTCCTGATAGTCTTTACAAGTTTTTTATACACTTAAAAGTGCTTTCTTCAACTATAATCACTTTTTTAACACATTATTTTTTCTCAAATGTGAGAAGCAAAACACCATACTGTGTTCTGTCCCTCAAGAAAATTGTGTACACAGCTACTTTTGACCTATGAGTGCTTGTTCTCCTTCCCAATTGTCACTGCAAACCCACGCACACAAGAAAAACTTAGATTACTTGATTATATTTTTATTTTTATGTCTGAGGAACCTGTATTAGTGCAGATAAATACCTGAAAAAGTTACAAACCAAGAAGAGAGGTATATAAATGGGCTTTCACTAACCTGTCGCCAGAGTGGGGAAGCTGAAATGGCCAGCGAAGGTCAAACCAAAATGGACCAAACCAGGCAGCAAATTTGCTCCTGTCGACTGGAGAGCAAGCAAGCAAGCAGGGAGAACTGGTGGCTGGGAGAGGAGGAGGAGCATCTGAGAGCAGGTAAATGGTTAGCTACTAAATCAGAGGATAAGCAGGTAGGAATTGCAAATAACTGTACGCCACCTGGGAACTGGAGAGGAAGAGAGATTTTCTGACAGACTGCCCTGAACTGTTAAACATCTGCATTTTTCACCCTGCAGTGAAGGCTCCTCCACCAGCCTTCCCTGTGTGCCAGCAGAAGGCTCCTCCGCAGCACCTGCAGGCTGCAGCTTTCCACTGGGAACAAGCTCTGTCAGCAGGAAAGGGCAGGGCGCTGGTGTGTGTGCACACACCTGGAGAGGAGTGCTTGAGAGCTGCAGTCACTTCTGGGCGGGCACCACTCACGCCTGCGAACCTTCCCTCTGCAGGGAGTGCTCTCTGCAACAGCTTCATGTCTTTAACGGTCAAGGCAGTTGCAATGTTGCCAAAATGTTGAGATTGCCAAAGCTGCTTTGATAGTCTAAGAAGGTCCCCAAAAGCCTCAAGCAAGAAAGATGTGATTAGCCTTCATAAAATTTCCAAATAATCCCCTGGTGAGGAAAAGTCAACAAACAAAAAACAAACTACAACCTCTGACCTACACCTTCGCTACCCAATTTTCTGTCAGAATACACCTCTTCATGACTGTAACACCCTAAAACTTATAATGAGGAAGCTGAATGCATTTTCATCATGGATGGATGGTTGTGGGTGAAGTAAGTTTTAAAAGCAAAATGACTAGAGACCTTTCACAACCAGAATCTCAGATGTCATTTGAAAAGCCAAGAGGATTTAGATTCATACCAAACAGATTCAAACCTGATCAACATTGTGCTGAAGCCAAAACACCAAAGACCTTAAGTTTCCAGTCAACCCTCATTTTGGAGCACAGAATGTGGGGGTTGCCAGTGGGCACAACAAACTCCTTGTAGTTCTCAAAACGCTTCTAGTTTAATATAATAAAAAAATTGTGAAAATAAAACCCTATTATTTATAAGATTTTTGACCAAAATCTTGCAGGATGTGCTCACAAGATTTCAATGTCACTGAAGCAGATTAATCATGGTCTAACCCCCAGCCCACATGAAAATAATGCCTCCTTACACTATCTGAGTAAAATTAATAGCCTTACAGCACCCCACATAATTTGACTGCTCCTTTTGTTCATGCTTCCACTCACAGATGTAATACTTAATCCTCTCGTTTCAGCGGACTGTTTCTGCTTTGTTTTCTGTAATCACCAGTTACCTCAAAATGTATTGCAAGAGAACAGGTCATAGCATCACCATGCCTCACTGCCTTCTCCAGCAGCACCCTCTGCCCTGCATTGCACATGAATACTTGCTTAATGGTTAGTATTAAGTTTTCGTGTTAGTGACTAGCCTGTAGCTCTGAAATTCTTCAGTACCTTGCCCAGATTTAGCAAGTAATTACACCTTTAGTGCTTCTGCTTAGTTAATCCTAAAACTAAAGTTCTCTTCTCCTAGCAGAAATGCAAATACATATTAAAGTGCATCTCTTCCATTACAGTTTCTAGTTGTGCAATATTCTGCTAGTTGGTTTCACGTGTTTCTGTTTCCTGGGCTCTGTATGGCTGACATTTCTCTCTAGACACCTATAGCATGGGAACACCAAATTTATTTCTACACCCCTGTCAGACCACTTTTTGATGGCAGAAATGTTACACGCAGTCTGGCACACCTCCAGTCTGCAGCACATCTATTCTGCAGATATTAAGGTGGCTTCTGATTCCCAGTCCAGTCCAACCAACAAATTAAAATGAGTAAAGGGACAGAAAAAAAAGGAAAAAGAGAGGAATAGCTCTATAACATAACTGCATCCTTATAAATAGCATGCTCCCTATGTGTGTCAGATATCAAATAGCTTAATGACAACTGATAACTGGCTGATTTCTGCAATCTGCCGTCAGCCACTATTTTCAAGGGAACAGGAGCTATTCCTAATACCGCAGTACAACTCCACTTAGTTGTGTAGGAAGCTTACAGTTTTCAACCAGATGGCAGGTATATACTATTTTAACCAAAATCCTGTTTTAAGAACAGCGGTTGATATAATGACAGTGCTTGACAAGCCAAGAGGCATAAAAAAGTAGATAACTACATAATAGCATTTAGTATTGCCCTTTAAAAAAACAACATACTTAAGAACAGCAACAGATGGGACAGGCAATCAGGCTACATGACCTCATTTACTGGAGAAGAAAAAGTGTTTTGTTTGGGTTTTTTTAATCAAACTTCAGCCTTTATTTCCAAAATGCACTTTTTAAAATTTGGATGTGATTTTTCTCATGCATGTATCAAGCCAAAAAGCCTCTGATCCCTGAGTCAAGCAGGGACAAGAGCTGTGCAGCTGCATTACAGTGTGATGGATCCACACAACTGCATTAACACCTAATAGAGGAGGAAAGCTACCTTTAGAATACAGGGTTTGACATGATATAAATAACTTGTTAAAGATCTCTGTCTTTAAAGCAATGTCCACCAATTAGCAAATAAATTATTTACACTGGTATTTCTATTACAGCAGAAGACACTATCCTGTTCTGTTTCGCTGCCGTCTCGTAAACAGCAACGGCAAACAGTAGCTGTGAAATCCACTTTACATCTTGCAGAAGCAAAATAACTCTGCATCTTTCAGAACTGCCTTAGGCTGGACACATTTTCTCTCCTTTTCTCACCCTGGTACCAAGCATCAGCTGCTTTCTGGATGTGCCCCACTGCAGCTGCCCCTAACACAGGACATGGTTTGCCCCTCCATACTTACATTACATCTGGAGTTTTTCTTCAAATACAAATGGAGAATCAAGAGGACGAGTAGACTCCGGGTGAATGAGCAGCACACTGAAAACACCCCAAGTGAACACCGCAGCTTCTCTCCTCTTCTGTGTCAGAGACTTCCCTTGTACTCAAAGCTCAAATTCAAATGGTAAAGATCCGATGTCCTACCAGTCAAACACACTGAGCATTTGGATCCTCTAAAGCCATGCCAAAGCATTTAGTAGTTGTCTGTATATTTACTTTTGCCTTTCTTTTGGACTTATGCCTATGCAAGAAGGAAGCAAACTCTCTTTATATTTCATGCCCATTCACACTGCATTTTTTTCCGGGTGTTGCTGAAAGAAAAAAAAAGATAAAAATCCCAAGCTAGTTCAGCTCCAAATGCCCAACCACACAACCATTTATTTTCCTCTGGTTATACTGACTGAGTTATTTTCCCACATGCTCCTCATGTGGTGAATTACTTGTCTGAGCAAGCCAGATAATGCTTTAGGCAGCAGATTAGAAAATGCAAATGCACAGGGAGTCCAATAGGCACCTCCTAGGCTGTGTTCTGCCCTGCGAGGCTTGGCTTTCCATTCCCAGCTGAGGCTTGAGGAGATGCCCAACTCTCTGAAGGTTTACACTGGGGACCTCAGGCACCAAATGAGGTGCTGCAATGTCCCCATGCCTCAAAACCCTTTGTCTGAAGGCAGATGGAGAGAATGACTTCTGCCAGCAGCAGACACCAAGGCTCAGCCCTGCTGTCAATTGCAGTGATAGCTACCACGTCACCAATCCAGGGCTGACTATTTCAGCCAGGACAGATGTATAGCTTACTGGGGAGAAAGGAGGACAGCCTGGGAGCACCACAGTCCCTACTCCATCACTTAGATGTGACTGTAGCAAAAAGATCAGGGAAAACCAGTGACAGAAGTGGTTGGACTGCTTCTCACCCCCCTGATCAGCAGGATGGCTTTGCTTGCCCCACACCTACCCCCAAAAGAGGACAAAGGTGGTCTTCATCCCTTGCACACACCTCTTCATGGCAGGTAGTGCCATGTAGAAGTATCCCAGACTTGTGGGGTCATTGCTTACACTGCCTCCTAAATGAAGAGAGTCTCAGAAACCTTCTAGAGAGTGAGAGAACAGCAGCACATATTTACCTCTCACCACCTCTGACTTTTCTAAGTGCGAGATTGTAATAATGAAGAGCAAATTACCAAGAGTGTCCTGGAACAGGTTTCCCAGCAGGGCTGTGTTATCCACATCCCTAGAGGCTTTCAAAGACCTTACTGGATCAAGGCCAGAGCATTTCACAGCTGGCCCTACCCTGAGCAGGAGGTCAGACCAAAGACCTGAGGTTCTCCTGGGATTCTCCTGGGATCCTCTTATGTTTAACCTTTTCATTCAAACTAATGTGCTGCTGACCATTTACTACCCAGACCAGCAAGTCCTCACAAGCCCAGCACCCTTGCAAGGATTTCAGAGCCAATTCACTACAAAGGCAGAGTGAGGCACCCTCCTCCAGCCAGAAAGGTCTCCAGACCAACGTTCTCCTAATGGGCCCTGCTGAACCTCCTACCACAAACAGGGTTGGGAGTCAAGAATAAACTATGTCTCATCTATAAAGAAGGATTTTCTAGTTTTCTCTGTAGGCTTTTACTGCTCAGTTTACTTTTTTTTTTGCACTGAAAAAAATCTGCTTGAATCTAGAAAGAATAAAGACATCACTTTTTTAGTATTTAGAATAACTGAAAATTTGTGTCACATTAAAATCTGAAGTGGAATCTGGAGTGAATTTTACAAGTGGCAATAATGAAACAATGCTAAGAAGGGGCACCCTCACACACCTCACAGGCTTTTCACCTGAAATTGCAATTATAGTGATCTAGGTATGAAGATAATTCTAACATTATAAATAAATAGAATGCTGTTTTCAGCGAGATCCTGAATCACAGGTATGTTTGAACCAGTACACCACAGCAGCTGGCAGGATGGGTCTATCACCTGCATTGCAGGCACTGGCTCATGCAGTGCTGGTCGAGCATGGCCAAGGTACCCAGGGCCACATCCCACTCCCAGCACCACAGAGTGGCATCATCTTCTCCTGGGCAGGAGCACGGGGAGGGGAAATGGCGAGGTAGGAACAAAAGCTAGTCATCCTGCAAAGAAATCCCAAGAGCTGCAGCATCTCACAATGCCAAGTCAGTTTGGCTTCCTTCCATCCAAGTCATGCCTACGTATCAATGCAGCTGGCACATGGCATGGAGGGAAGCCACATTTCTCCCCTAAGGGAAAGCTTGATTCATACTAAAAGGTATATAAGTCTGGATCTCAGGAGAGGCATCTGCCCGTTCTCACTGACACCAAGGTTATTTCACTCCCTTCAAGCACCCAACCCAGTAGTCTCAGCAGTCTGGGCACATCACGCCTCAGCAGCAGTGGTCCCACAAGGGGCAGAGGGATTTATGGACAGAGAGAGGTATCTTGGATGTTCAAAGTCCTCAGATCCCATTTAGTTTCACAGCAGGAGAGGAAAGGGAAAAACTGAAGAAACAAAAAATTAAAAACTATAGTAAAATAGACATGTGTACAGAAACCTGAATCACAGAGAGAGAGTAGTCCTGTTCTCATTGCTCCAACTCCTTTAGAGATAGTGCTTTTCCACACTGCAGTCACATTTCCAGCTCCTTCACAGACCTACCTGGAGGGACTAAACAATTTGCATCTATCTTTTCCCAACATTCCACATTGTATTTGCATTTATTGTGAAAGGGTGGAGAATAATAGTGCTTAGTGCAAGAAATAAATACATTTAAAAACCAAATCAGTCAGCGCTGCCAGTCAGACAGATGCAGAAGTTGACAAAATACAGCCTTTCATTATTTTTTCATTCCAACCAATGCACAAAATGCATGAAATATAAAAGAGTGCCTCACATAGATTTTTTTTTCCAGCTGAATGGAGCTTTGACAGTCAAGAACACTGCATTTTTCACATAATAAAATGTGATTTTCCATCAATTGTACCAGTAATGAAAATGTAGCATGCAGCACAATCCCAGGAAAGCCAAGACGCCGAAGCCAAGGGTGAGGCTAAAATTTGCAAAATGGAGCCTCAAGGGAATAAAAGTGGGGGGATAGAGGAGAACTGGTCCTTCACCACTCAATTTACTTTTATACCAATACCCACCCCCCCAAAAGGGCTCCCCCTCCTCCCATTCCTGGTGTTCAATGGGAGGGGCAGCCAGAGCAAAACCGTCCATCTGGTTCCTATCACAGGAAAGACTGCCTAAGCTAGCTCCTGCCAAACCCTGTCATTAGCAACCAGCATGAGAGAGAGCATGAGAAAACACAGCACAGCTAAGACAACAAACCTAATACTTTTAATACGCTAATCATAACAATAGTACTCAATTTTGTTCTTTATAAAAATATCACTGGAATCAGATGGGTCATCCCGGTAGCCTCAGTTTATCAGAGAAATTAATATAACAGGCAACACAAATGTTATTTTCTTCTGCCATTTTATATCCATCACCACCTATTAGAAGCATTTACAGGAGTGAAATATAGCAAGGAAGGATAATTTGATAAGGATGGTACTAAACCTTGCTACCCATTAATATACTTTGTCTTCTTGTAGCATAATAGACATGGCACTTAAATCCTGATGCAGCTGCTATAATCCAAGATCTAGTATTTTATGAGAGCCTAGAGAGATGACCATCAAACTGTCCATGTGCTTTTACCACAGAAGTTCAGCACAACCCCTCCCCTTAGCCTTGCCAGCCAGGCAGAGCAATGCCAGCATTTCTGCCATTTCCACAGAGAAACTGCCCTTCTTGCATATCATCCTTTAAGATCTAATTTATTACTCCTTCCTTTCAGGTGACCAGGGTAAAAAAAAAACACCAACATCCAAGCAGCCAGTATATAGCAATACCTCCCCTGGCTGCTGCCACAGGGAGTGAAGAGCTGCAGGGGTATTAGGACATTGTACTGCTGAACATCACACACAAGCGAAAGCAGCACTCCCAGCTGGACTTTTCAGCCACAAGCTTCCCCCACTTCCCTTCAGAATATAATCACCACACCCCTAATTACTGAATAAGAGTGCCTGTTAACTACTTATCCGAAGTAATTAAATCTGACTGGGATCAAAAGTGATTCCCAGTAGAGAACAGAGGTAGCAAGCCTAATCCTTTGCTGTTCTCCAAACTTGCCTCAAACCAGGGCCAGCAGGAGCTTTCTCCTCCTCACAGGCAATGCAGACTCCTTGTTCAGAGTGTTTGCCCCGCTCTCCAAGAGCCATATTTTTCCCCATCACTTTACAAGAGCTGTCCCTGCTCCACTGGCACAAACCTGCTATCCTGGAAAATCACATGAGAGCAGACAGCAACCTGAGATCACTCTTCGTCACAATGCCTCCCTGAGCACCAGCAACATCACGACTGACACTTGCACAGCAGCAACCAAAGCTGACAAGTATTATTTTTTTTTTTAAGACCTCCCACTCCCTCCTGTCCCTTGTACTGGGAGCAGGGGACAGAGATGGTAAATGGGGAAGAAACCTCCTTTGGGAAGAATTACCATGTCTCTGCCTAAGGATGACATGGCTCCAACTCCCTCAGGACTGTCCCCATGCACATCACTGTCACCTGGCTTGCCTCTCTAAAGCTTCCTCCTTTTGTTAGGCTGTTCCCACGCAGATCTAAGAATATCCCGAACAGATGAGTGAATACGAATAACAGCTCGTTCTTCCTCCTTTCAGGAAACTATTTCCCCATTTGTTTCTCTCATCTCCCTCCTTTGGTATTTAGCTCCAGACGTTAATGACCCATTTAAGGAGAATGCATCTTCTAGGAATTACTTGCCTTTGGCTATTCCACGGGCTGCTCAGAAGTGAATCTCATAATTTATACCCCTTCAGATGAAGAGGAACATTCCCAGGACCAAAGAAAAGCACAGCTAAACAGTGAGATGGAAAGGGAAAGGAGGTTTTCTTTGTCTCTTGCACATTTTGCTGTGCTTATTACCCTCATGCTTTCAAAAGTAAACACCAGTGGGAGATCAGAGCTGAGCCAAAGCCCAAGTCTGCTCAGACTTGCTGCTAGATAATCAATGAGAAACTTTTCAAATATCTTTTTCCCCTTTGTGGTACAGGAAAGTTTATGTCTCAACCCACTCCACTGAAGCTTACACAAGCCCCCAAAGGGTCCCATAAGCCTTAGTGCCACAGCCCGGGGTGGGACCATAGGAGAGGGCAAGGAGGCAGCATCGCTGCAGGAACCTAGCCAGTGTCATCCCCAACCTGTTTGTGCTCTATCACACCTCTTGCCCTTCATTCCTGCTGTCATGACTTGTGACTGCACACTCACCTGTGGGTTAGTAAAAGGCTGTGTGCCAGATTGCCTCCTTCAGGTTTCTTGTTGGATCCCCAGGACCATGCATAACCATGGGACACAAGTGGGAACCACACCCAGGGCGCTACACATGCAAGAGAGCTGGAGAGCAGGATGAAGTGGAAAATGAGGACAGACAGCTCTATGAAAAGCCTGTGAAGCAACTCTGAAGGAAGAGATATAGTAGAAACAGAAGTTGGCCCCTAAAAAGGGAGAAAAAAAAAGACAAAAAAGACTGTGGAAGAGCAACCCAACTGCTGAAGACTGAGCAGTTAGGATGGGGGACGAATAAACTAGGGTACTGCTGATGGACGAGTTCAATTTCTCTCCTAGATCTCCCACTATGGGAAGAAGATAGAAAAGGGTGTGTCAAAACCCTCAGGAACCACAGCTAGTAGAAGTGTATCTTTCCTTTATCCCTTAAAAACCATGGATCAAGGCAGCTTTACCTCCCTTTCACCATTCTTCTCATCTCTGAAACATTTTCCTGCTGTCTTTCCACTCTGTAAACTTTTGCTTTAAAATAGCAGAAGATACTGTGTATAGGAAGCCAGCCTGTTGTTTAGACACAGTCAGTCAAACCTAAACAATATAAAGAGATAAAAAAGCAGAGGGGAAGAGACAGGCAGATGGTGGTGAGCTGTGCAGACAGGCATTGCATCCCGAGTGTTATTCTAACATGCTCAAGCATGGTTTGCCAGAACTTCTAACTCCCTAGTTTTTACAAGCTGAAAAATGTAAATACAAGGTTCTCACTGTAAGGCAGAAAGTTGGGAGCTCAAGTTTCAGCTCAGAACTACATTCCGTGCGCTGTTGTGCTTAAGATTATAAAAATAATGCATCTACATTGAAAAATCTTATTCAGCGTGCCTCTAAACTACTTAAAAATTAATATAATTTTGGAGATGTAGAAAAAGGGAAAAATAGTACAAAACATGCGTTCCATCAGTCAATCATGTGTGTTTGTTTTATATATATATATATATATATATAATTTTCACAAAAGTGTTCACCCAAAATTCAATAAAGCTTTGGAATGTGAAGGAGAACCTCAGTACTATTGGGCTACCCTACATTAGAAAACTAGCTTTGGACAGTTTTTAAATGCATAATGCTGGATATTATAGGTACTATATACACTGTACTTAATAGGAGAGTGCCCAACAATCCTAAAAATATACCCAGGGATATTCATATTAGAAAACAAAAAAAAAGTATTTCCTTTCCCTCTCGCTTGAAATTACTTCAAGCACCAATAGCGCAGGCTACAAGGGGAGGGCAAGCACCTTCCCCGAGAACACCGAGCATCCAGGCTCCGCAGAGCTTAGCTGCCTTCCCTGCATCTCAAACTATGTCAGGGCAGCCAGGCCGTGATGGACTATCCATATTAACACTAAACATTTTGTTTTGATGAGGTAAACACCTAACTATGTTTGTGCTCTATGTGGACTATCAATCACCAGGGCATTTAGCCACTTAACTTAGTGCGGTCAAATATACTTTGCAATGGCCAAACACAATCTGTACGGTAAATTCATGCAGTTGAACCTTTCAGACCACCAGTAATTTCTGCCTTAAAAGCCTCAATGACTAAGAAAGACAGAGAAGAGAGACAAAGCAAAGAAAGAAGAAAATAGGGGCTTAATGTAAGCGCCAGTGACCTGGAGTGGCACAGATTTCCCAGAGAAAGTGACAAGCAGAGGGAGAACAAAATAATCTAGAGCTAAAAAGGCAGAGGTGATACTTCCAACTTCACATTTCTGCAATCTCGTATTGCTTGTCAGCAGCAAAACTGGCACTCATGGAAAATCATGGTGCAAAGCATGGGATTTATTAAGGCCGAGCCACGGGTTAGGTTTGGAAAGTGATCTGCCTTGGTCCCCCACCAGGATGCAGGACACACACCCACAGCCACTGTTTCAGCACAGCTTGCGTAGCTTGTGTAGGGCTCAGCCAGGGGCCACCACTAAGGATCCCACAAAACCAGAAAGCCACAGTGCACGGCCTCCTTCACCATGGAATCATGTAGGTTGGACGAGACCTTTAATATCATCAAGTTCAACCATTATCCCAAGACTGCCAAGTCTACCACTAAACCATGTCACTAAAGGCATGCAGTTTTTGAACACTTCCAGGGACAGTAATTCCACCCCTTTCCTGGGCAGCCTGTTCCAAGGCCTGACCATCCTGTCGGTGAAGAAGTTCTTTCTAATATCCAATCTAAATCTCCCGTGGTGCAGCTTGATGCCCTTATCTCTTGACCTGTCGCCTGAAGAGACCAACACGCACCTCAATACAACCTCCTGTCAGATAGTTGCAGAGAACGATAAGGTCCCCCCCCTGAGCTTTCTCATCTCCAGACTAACCCCCCCAGTTCCCTCAGCCATTCCCCACGGGACTTGTGCTTTAGGCCTTCTGCCTACGTTAACCTTAAACCAAGCCTGGGCCTGGCCACGGCACCGCTCTCCCCTCCCGCCCGGGAGTCGCCGCCGCTGAGGTAACGGCCGCGCGCGGCCGCGCCATCCGCGCGCCTGGAGGGGCCTCTAGCGGCGCGCGCGGCCACGCAGCCGCTCGGACCCGGCCCCCCGGCCCCCTTCCCGCCCGCACCCCTCAGTGGCGGCTCCTCCACCCGACTCCTGGAGTCTGAAGCAGCAGGCACACAGCGCCAGTCGACCTGCAGTACGCAGCCAAACGCCACGGATGCCAGAGCTACTGCTGCTTGGCTTTCTGAACTACGCGTCATCCATAGGCACCCACACAAGGAACGTAACCACAGGTTTCACGCTGCAGGAGGTCAAAACCCAGCCACTAAGCCAGTCGGTACCGGCGAAGATGGAGATCAGCCCGCAGCTGCCACCCAAGCTGCCAACACTGGCCACAGGTCCACTGGACATCAGCCTTCCTCCACAGCATGTTTGCCAAGAGCTTACTGTCCACCCTCCGCACGCATGGACATCCTAACCCCACACCACTGGAACAGGCACCCAACAGCCAGAGGGCCAGCATGTCTGGGATAACCAGGCTCCGGGCAGCGTGGAAGACTCGTATCTCATCTTACTTAACCTTATTTTCTTTCCAGTTCCCTGTGAGGAAATCTAGATTTGCAATGTCAAAGCCATGCAGCCTATCAGTGTTTGCCCATCAGTTTGGAAAAAAAAGGATAATAGCAAGGCTAGGATGGCTTCAGGGCTTATTTGCTGCATCACAGATAACCACCCCATTTGTCCTCCCAGTGCCCCCCCCCCCCCATGGGGGTGTAATTAGGCAGGCAGCAGTCAATGACTTAGAAAAGCATCAGATGTGATGAAATTTCCTATAAACACCAAGTTCAGCATGGTCATGGTGGAGTCCCCTTTTCTACTCCATGTAGAAGCGGAATGCCAAACGGAATGCAAGCTCCTGCCGTGCTGCATTTCACTCACAAAATACCCATGTTTGCGGCTAATGTCACTAAATAAGGTTGTTCAGGTGGGAACAGACCTTGGGAAGTCTCCAGCCCCCTGCTCAAAGCAGGGCCAACCCTGACTTCATGTGATGCTGTGCAGGGCTTGGCGCAGTTGGGCCTTGAACCTTAAAGGACAGAGCTCTCAGGGCCCCTCTGGGCAATTTGTCAATCCCTAATTGTCCTCATGGAGATTTTATCTTTTCAATGTTTAGACATAAAATCCCATTACAGTTTGCAACCACTGTCCCTTGGAGCCTGGCTCCATCTTTTCATTAACTTCCCCACAGGTAGGGGAAGGCTGCTGTAAGGTTCCCCCCCCAAAGCCATCTCCTCTCCAGGCTGAACAAGCCCGTCCCTCAGCCTCTTCCACAGCACATGCTCCAGGCCCTTGGTCATCAGAAAAAACTGCAATTTGACTGCTTTACATTTTGCTCATATTTTATAGAAACTAACAGAAATGCTAAAATACATATGTGAAGCCACAGGTCAAGGATTCAATAGTTCTCCAGCAACAGAGCAACAAACATACCAGCTGTGCATTTGTTTAAAGGAAAGGCAAACAGTAGAGATCATCCATGGTTAAAAAAAAAGGGGCAAACCTCTTTCAAGGCAGCAGAGGGAACCTACTTACCATTTTTTGCATTCCTCATTCTGAAATACACTTGAATGTTCTTAATTCCTTGAATACTTAATGCCTACAATATGAGTTGTGCTGTGAAATGCCAGTGGGCTTTATACCAACAGTCCTCTGATTCACATACCAAACGTGAGTATAATGATCACTTGATGCAGGTAAATTATTTGCAGCAAGATGTGTCACATTAGAAGAACACAAACTGCAGTCCAAGAGACTGTGCTTCAACACCCTGCATTTAGGGAAAACTAGAAGAATGGTTAGCACCTTCACATATGTTATAGAGAATGACAGTAATTAAACAGTACAAGTCCTGAATAAAACTCCGAGGTGAAACAGGCACAGGGGTTGCATGTGGCCAGCTGGGAAGCTACTCTGGCAGCAGCCCTACTTCTCTGGTACAGCCAGAAGCCACATCCTTAGGCAGAGCAGCTACAAAGTGTCAGCCAGAGCATGTACTGTGCCCAAGCCCAGCTCATATGCGTGTTCAGATGCCCTGGCAAGTCACTGCTGTATAAGTAGGAAATTGAGCCTCTGTGCAAAATGACTTCAGCACACCCACTGTGTTGACACGGTAAAGAGCTGCCACCCAAAAGTAGGAACAAACAGAGTGCCCCGGCTTAGGGACACCAAATAAAAAGCACAGATTCAGCTGCCTCTCTGCAACCTGGAAAGATGGCACCAAAACCACCCAGTCAGACTGGTTAGCTGGCTATTCCGCTCCTCCACATCAGAATCAGGGTTTCCAACTTGCTCCCCAAGCAAGCTGAAAAAATGAGTTGTCACCATGACAGAGTCACACCAAGACATATGATGAAATCGCCAGCAAGGCTCCCATCAGCCTCAGGTAAACTCAACCTCACTCTGCAACAGGCTCCAGAGAAACTTGACAAAGACAAAAATTAATGCCACTTTTTCTTTTTCCTTACATTGGGGACATAATTTGGAAGCTTATCTTCAACTTGTGGCTAATCACTTCTTTGTTTTCCCACTGGTTATGTTTCAAAGAGAAAAGCATCACACTACTTCAGAACAAGGAGGTATCAGAACAGTCAGTGAGCTGTGCAGACTCTCTGAGCTACAAAGCTACCGATTTGGAAAACACACATCTTTGTTCTTTCAGCTGCAATCGATGGCTATTTTTCAAACTAACCAACAGAGAAAAAAATCTTTATTACCACTCAGCATGCCAAAGCATACTCAAACTGCTCTGACATGTTACACTGGAATTAAAACAAAGAGTTATTTCTGGTTTGTTTTATTTCGTTACTAATGTGGCAACTGTTTTAGGATCCTTTGCCAAGAGCAGCTACCCTTTGCTGAGAGCTAATGAAGTTAACATCAAAAGCAATTGTGTCCTGGGCCAGACCAATCCCAGGGATCAGGTGAAAGCTGCAGGGCTGAGCAGTGCAGTACACTGTGCTGAGCACAGACATGCTGTTTAGAGCATGGACAAGATACTATAGATTCTGTGCTAACCAGAAGTGAATTAAAGCTGTTAATACATTTGGGGGTTGCTTACTGAACAAGACAGGCTTCCCCAGCTTTTAAAAGCAGCTTATACACCCAGTGGGGTATATAGAGATTAATACCTGCATCTATTGGCAGGTGACTGCTAAACCAGTGTTAACCACTACCTTTGTTCCCAGGACCCTTACAGGAGGGGTCAGCTAAGCACAAAGCAAGGTTACAAAGAGGCAGCATGCAAGATGGATGCCATGTCCTGGGACTGTGGGGGTGAGCTGCAGTGCTGGGGAACAGCAGAGAGCCCTTCTCCATCCAGCTCAGGGTGTCTCTACAGCCCAGCATCGCACAGGTTGGACAGCAAATACAGCTCACTGATCTTCTGCACCCCTACAGCTCTGTGCATCTTGGGGTGCTTTGGAAAGGAGGGTGTGCGGCATCAATGCCCTTCCAGCCTCAGAGGGAACAAGCAAGAAGTAATAAATTCAGTGTCTAGGGCAGCAGCAGAGCTGGGGTGAGCGAAGATGAATCCTACCATGTGTGCAAGAGGCTACCAAAAGGCTTTGAGAGCAACCCAGTGCACTGTGGCAAGGAGAGGGTCCAGACACGAGTGCTAGAGATAGACAGAGATGCTCTGCCGGCTTGAGCACACTTTCACAGCACAAGAAGCATCACAGCATGAGAGCTGGAGCCAGGACCCAGCTACAAAGTGCTGGCAACCGGGGTGCTAATTCATAATGCATCCGTAAACACCCTTATTTTTCTGGAGCTACATCAAGGTCTGGAAGCAGAAAAAACAGTTACTCCAAACCAAAACTTGGCACCGTGGCTCTGCTTGTAATTATTTAAGAGCCAATACATTCCCAGGACAGTTAATAGCACTGGGCTCTGCTTAGAAAGGAGGACTCCGCAGAAACAGAACTGAAATAAATGTAGAGGCAGCAGTACCACCAAAACACCAGTTACATTACAGAGAATTGCAAGCCAGTCAGGGGTCAGTGACATACAGCTTTTGCAAAGACCACCAAAGCACAGACTTACAGAATAGCATGGGCACAGCTTGAGAGGCAGCTATTTCTCTCTGCTCAGCAGCCCTAAAGCTTCAGATGGAGATTTTTTTCAGCCTGGAAGATAACTCTTTATCCCTAATGTGCCTGCCTTTTCCTGAAAGTGATTTTGCACATTTGGGATAGAGTCTGAAAAGCAAGTAACAAGAGCCAAAAGACATTCAGAGACGTGATCTACATATCTATATATCCTGAACATTTTAATTAGATGATTAGGAGGTTACAGAGGTGGCAAATACATCCGGAGGATATACAGTGCTGAGACCAGGTAACTGTACAAAAAGGAGAGTCATCAGTTTTTCTACTGCACAAATTAAAACAAAACCCTACAGTACACCTAAGAAATTTTGAGGGAATCATAGAAAAAAAAAATAATCTTTCGGAATACAACAAGAGTGAAGGCCTAGCACAGAATTTGTTGTCAGGTTGTGAAATTACCCTCATCAGAGGGTTTGAAGATAAACATCTACCCTTCTTGGGGGCAAGGAGATGGTTTAGAAGATATCTTGAAGTCCCTTCTGGCCCTGAATTTCTAAGAGTACTCCAGTTCCACTTGTATGCCCTTTCTTGTCAGTAGGCTCTGATTATTAGCCTTAAAAAATAATAATAAAAAAAAAAATCTTGTCCTTCATTTAGTTCTGTGATGCCAATTCTCATTTTCTCCCTTCTTTTTTCATCATTTGAGTTACCATACCTCTGTGTCAAACCTCGGGAAGAGAACTTGTATTCATACATATAATGAACATGATGGATACAGAAAACATCAGCCCTGCCAGCTTTAAAACAAAATACATTGTTTTATTCCACAGTGCATACCCTTGAGTCTTGCACAATAACTGCAGATACTGGCTTATCAAAAATAAATAGAGAATTTTGCTGAGCAGTGGAAATAAAGTCAGAGGTGAGGGGCAGCAATGGGTAATTAAAAGATTTAAAACAAATATGTAATAGTCAGATCTGTTTCCTGCTTCAGAGGTAAAGGAATTTCCTGTTTCCAGAACTGGCTATTTAAAGAAAATCCTGACAACAGAGGGCTTGGGGCTGGGTTTTCTCTAATAATGCCAAATAAAATATATTAATGGGGCCAGTGTTCCTGAGCTCATTCTTTGGAGAGGAGTGGCCTCTCGTTTGTGAGCCAAGCAGATCACATACAGCCGGGTGCCTCCGTGCCTGGGCTCCGCTGCAGCACCCAGTGATGGAGGAGGAGGAAGGTTTAACAAGCACCCACAGCCTCTACACAAGGGCTCTGTCATCAGATTCTTGATTTAGCCCATGCCATAAAAATACAGAGGTCAATCCAGACTGACTAGTAGTTACACGGGAACAGCAAGGAGCCTTACAGCCAGCTCCAAATCTCAGCTACTGGAATTACTTGGAGAAATACCTGAAGACTTCTTTTCTCCAGGCATGAAGGTGGATGCTTTTCATTCCAGCTGTTTTTCAGTCAGTCAAGATGAGACAAAAAAGAAATCCTAGATTGCTGACTTTTAGTGGTTTTAGTGGTTTTCATCTCTGCTCCAGGGCAGTTCAAACAGGTTTAAAAAAAGAGGGGGGAGGCAGGAATCTCTTCAGTTTTCAGTTCACCATAGCAGTTGAATGTATGCAAGCTGCTTTAGTGTAACATTTAGCAAGGCACTAGAGAAAGAACCCTTTGCTCACTTTCAAAGCAACTGAAAGGTACAGCCCTGCTGATAAACTGCAGGAGAGCTCTGACCTTCTCACTATAGAAAATATGGTTTGAAATTGGAAGTACAACTGTGTTGTACACTGTGCACTTGAAAACTTGGATGTTTCATAAACTTTACATAGTGATAACTGATTTTTTTTTTATTTTTAATAAAAACAAGAGCTGCATTTGCAGGTTTTTCAGGGCTTAAGAAGCAAAATTCTGCACAGGTGGTCCTGAGGAATTAAAAAACTGCACTGCCATTTGTAGAGTACTGTAGCAGGATTTCATAGTGATTTGCAAAGGAAAACCAAACTGACTGGGTATCGATTGGGTTGCAGAGGGCTTAACTGGGCCCAGAACTTCAATGGAGGAGATGCAGAAGGTAGAGGAAAGCTGGTGTTACTTTTGTGATGGGCAGAGAGAGCTAGGTGGTGTTGTGCCCCCCACTCTGCTCAGCTCACCTATGCTGAGGCTTGCAGCTGTAGACCCTTCCAGGGTGGTAGAAGTAAAAATACACAATAAAGCATTTCTGATGATGGAAACAAAGCAGCCTATGACCTTCCTCCTGCCCTCCAGAGGCCCACTTTGTTCCTCCATACCTAAAATGACACAGGGCTCATATCTGCACTGTCCTGTCCTTCATCTTGATCAAGGAGCCTTAAACAAAAATGTTAGTGTTTTACAATCATCCTGATCTAGGAGTAGAGAGCAGAGCCTGAGAAGTTCCACCAATGTTCATAACACAAGAGCTTCCTGATGCTCCTCTTACCCCTTACTCCAGAGGAACACACAGATTTACCCACCTTCCAGTTATGCAAAGTGTGTTTAAGCAGGCACAGTTTTGGGGCAGAAGAAGGGATTTAGACAGAATTGCTATTAGCTGCTCTTCAGCTCCCTTGCATTGCTCCCATGATAAACGGAACTGAAGAGATTTGTTATGGGGAGATGTCATGAGTGGTTTCCAAACCCAAACAGAGGAGCAGGAGGGAAAGATAAACAGAGGAGGGAGGCTGATGCTTTCTGTAGTTACCACTTCACATGATGCAAGGTTACATGTAGTGTTGGTTTAGCAATGGATGCTTTGGATGGGAGCAATATGTAAAAAATGTTGCTTCAGATTTTGCAACACTGAAATAAAACATTATTTTGTTATTGACATTATCTCAACTGTGAAATATTTGAGGCATTTGAGTTAATGCACAGACAAGTGTCACAGGGATTGAAAGACCAGATTTCCTGCCATTTTGCACAGAGAAACAGATGCTGAATGGAAACACGCGTGCTCACCTCAGCTGCCAAAACCTAAATTGCCTATTTCAAAACCCTGGTCCATTTTTCCTGGACAGTTTTTCCACCTGTTTCCTGGGAGGTAATGACATCCAGCAGCAGCACGAGGGAAACAACAGTGTTTAAGGGTCATGGTCATAGCAATACCCATATGAATCCGTGCAAAATCTGTACTCCAGATCCATTTCCAAGGGGATGCTTTTACCCCCTCACACTCCTGGTTTGGTTTCTGCACACTAACAAAACCTGTCCTTAGCATAAGCAGTCTGCAGGGGATGGCCTTCCTGCAGCCAGCATCAAGGAAGTTTCATGTGAAGATCAACAAAATGGTGGTGTGGCAAAACCAGCTGGCTGAGCCTGCTCAGAGGTGGCCCATCCATGTGATGGTCTACCTGAGAGGTGGCTCCAGGCAGTCCTGAACATAGAAGCTCCTGGGTTGGTGTGAAACCCTCTAACGTCTTCAACAGCCCAACACTTTTTCTGGGCTGGACTTTCAGAGAGGGCCAGGCACAACCATGTTCAGGAGATTCAGGAAGGTCTGCAAGAACTTTTCACAGTAGCATTTGATTTATTCATTCCACAAGCCAAGAGACCTTCTTGCAGCCACTATTTATCACAGAGCCTGGCCAGAGTCCTAAAAACACTGTGTCTATCCAACTGTGCAGAAGCTGCAAACATTATTGCATGCATTTCACAAAGACTATGGTATTTGCCATGATGCCATAGGACTCCCAGCATGCAACCACAACAGTATTCCCAGGATCTCAGGACCTGAAAATGTGGTGAGCTTGGGACATGCTCAATCAGCTCCAAACCATTACTGATGCTAAAAAGCAAATTCTCACCTCCTTATTCACTTTCCCTGCAGAGGAATACCAAGCCAGCCACATCGAGCTCCTAACAGCATTGCCAAGAGTCACGACGCGAGACATCTCCTACCAGAGAAGGACCAAAGCTGCCACTTGAACAAGCATCCCTCAGAAACAGAGCAAACATTGAAATGAGCCTGCAGAATCATGCTTAAAACTCAGGATAATACATCACATGTAGCAGTAAGTTATTCAGTGATGTGAAGCACCAAACCTCCAAGATCTGCAGTCATGCAGAAAGCCTGAAAGAAGGCAAAATGAGCTCAGATTTCAAAAGCAGCAGAGCAAGTGCAAGCTTGACAGCAAGCACTCTGCAGCTCCTGACCTTCGGAAAACACTAGAAAAGGTATCATGCAGGGGAAAAAAATAAAATTAAAAAAAACAACAGTACATGCCTAGACTGCCTCTACCCTACCATTTTACAGCTGAGCACTTCCCAGCATACCTCTCCCATGAGGTGGACGTGGCTGGCAGGGCCAGGGAAGGAGGGATCCCTGAGGCCAGCGGTAATGACCTAAGAGACATGACTAATGACAGCAGGAATCAGTAGCCTTGCTTACACACTTGCTGTCAGCACTTCCAACGCCAGCGGGAAGCATCTGCCAAGAAAAATCTGGTCCAGACCACAGCAAAGCATGGAGCTGCCTACCAGCTGGGCAGTCAGCAACCGAAGCTTCAGGTTCCGTTTCTCTCGCTCCACCAGACCATGACACCTCGTTTCATTGGGAGAAACATGCAGAGGAACCAGATGTGATGCTTTCTTTTCAGTGTTAAAATAACAGACAGGAGCAGGTTTCTCCACTTCCTGGCATATAAACTGTGTCCCACACAGCACAAATGAGGACATCAGGTATTAAACTGAGGCTTGCTAAATGAGAATTTTTAAGTGTGGGATGTTGCAGGGTTTTCCTTCCTCACCATGTACAACTAATGTCCTGGAACCTGCATATTTCTGGCTTTCTGCACTGTGATTTAATGCTACAGTGACTTCAGTCTGAATTAGACAGCTTGCACACCAAGGAAATGTTTAACTAATACTTACCTAAGCGAGTTCTGGGGTTGGGTTTTACACATAACTGAAAATAAATATAAAAATCACAATGTGTAGGCTAGTTAAGTGCCTGAAAAAGTTGTTGGGAGATGTTCTAACACCATTCTTGTAAAAACTTTGTGATCAGAATCACAGAATGGTTTGGGTTGGAAGAGACCTTAAAGATCACCCAGTTCTAACCCCCCTGCCACGAGCAGGGACACCTTCCACTACACCAGGCTTCTCAAAGCCCTGTCCAGCCTGGCCTTGAATGATTCCAGGGGTGGGGCAGCCACAGCTTCTTTGGGCAACCTGGGCCAGTGTCTCACCACCTTCACAGTAAAGAACTTCTTTCTTATATGTAATCTAAATCTACCCTCTTTCAGTTTAAAGCCATTTCCCTTGTCCTATCACTCCAGTCCCTGATGAAGAGTCCCACTCCAGCATCCTTGTAGGACCCCCTTCAGATGCTGTTCTAAGGTCTTCCCAAAGCCTTCTCTTCTCCAGGCTGAACAACCCCCAACCTCTCAGCCTGTCAACATAGGAAAGGTGCTCCAGCCCTCTGAGCATCTTCATGGCCTCCTCTGGACTTGCTCAAGCAGGTCCACATTCTTCTTACATTGGGGCCCCAGAGCTGAACACAGTACTGCAAGTGGGGTCTCATGAGAGCAGAGGGGGAGAATCACATCTCTCAACCTGCTGGCCACACTTCTTTTGATGCAGCTCAGTTTACAGTTGGTTTCCGGGCTGTGAGTGCACACTACCAGCTCATGTTGAGCTTCTTGTCAACTAACACCCCAAAGTCCTTCTCCTCCTCTCAATCCATTCTCCACCCAGCCTGCATTTGTGCCTGGGATTGCCCCAGCCCAGGTGCAGGACCTTGCACTTGGTCTTGTTGAACTTTACGAGGTTCACATGGGTCCACCTCTTGAGCCTGTCAAGGTCCCTCTGGATGGCACCCCTTCCCTCTAGATGGCATCCCTTCCCTCTAGTGTGTCAACTGCACCATATGGTGACCCAAAACATTCACCATCATGAATTACTTGGTGCACAAATAATTCTTCAAACCTAGGTATCTGCAGACCACATGCAGTAGCAGAGACTACAAAGTTATTGAGGCCATTCAGATAAACAAGCAATTGCTTATGGTGTCAAAACCAAATACAAGGTCATTTTCCCTTTGTTCTTTTACAGCAAGAACAATTTCATTATATATAGTTAAATTTTTAAGTGCAGTTAAGATACCATTTACATTTAATCATTTCCATTTCACACAGAAGCTGTGAAGGTCTGTCTGCTGGAAGGAACAACAGCAGTGATACAGAGCGGAGGGAGAGAAGATGGCTTACACATGCAGAAAAGAAAATGCCATCAGCATCATCTCCACACAACAGGAAAGCAAAACAGCAATGAAACTGGAAAAGGAGAGAAGCAGGAGGAAAAAGCAAGTAATATGTCAGGCAGTGTAAGCGGCGAGGAGAAGCAGACAGGCCAACCCAATATGGGTGATAAGCAACTTCTAGTTTATTTGTGACGCAGTTCACACATATATAGGAGTGGTATTCAGCCACTCCTTCTTGGCATAACAGTATTGGTTAGCCCCCACAGCTTCCTCCACATTCTCCTCCCAGGTCCGGTCTCCGGCCACCTGTGGGGGCCACCCCCTGCCTTGCTTGCACAGTCCTCCAGAACTCTATGGTTCTGCTCTTAGAGTCATTCTGCAACAAGGCAGGTCACACCATGCAGGAAAACGGCTGGACTGAAACTATCACACAGACATCAGGAATACTCTGATACTGTGACTTTTTTCAGACCACATCAATGAATTTGTATTTCACCTATCTAAAAGAGAAAACAGGACTCTTCATTTTATCTCAAGGACATAATTTTGTTACTGGAAGTTAACACTATTGGCATAAACTGGATGAACACAATAAAGTCAAATAAAAGATGTAAGGCAACAGGACAAAAACATGAAAGAGAGAGTGAAGATTTCATCAGCTGCTGGAAGGAAAAGAACCTTAGGGCTTTTAAAAGCTACGGGCACTCAGAATTATACATACTTAACATTCATTTTGCCTAACTGCACTCCAATATTTATATCTATGGAAACCTTTTGGGCCATTACCAGCTCCCCAAACTTTGCAGAGAGTAACATGCAACTCCACAATCGGATTTCTTCTTGAAGACATTATAAAAATTATGTAGATCAGCTCCAAAACCCCTAAAATAACCTTATTGATTGCTTGCCACTTTCAGACCAAGAAGCCTTAGAGTCAGGAAGCAGAGGAATAACTAATAACAACAGGTCTTGTGCCCTGAAACTGTCTCCTCCTACATGCAGTTTCTACAGTGAGACTGGGACACACCATATGCTTCTTAAACCCAAGGTTTTGCTCACAGGCTTGGTTCAGTCGGTGTAATACTACAGCACCATACAGTTGTTTGCACAATAGCTCTATATTGCACATTTTTTCCTAAGCTACTGGTCTATTTGCAGGGTTTAAACATTTACTTTTAAATAGGAATATGTAAAATATACATGTAATATATCTATCATACATGCAATATCTATATCTATTCTCAGAAGATCATGACATCTGGATAGCATGCTAGTAATTTACTAGCAGCCTTCCAGGGGCTGGTTTAGCCTGCCTCCAAAATGTCGAAGTCCCTTCCAAGGCAGTTTCCTTCTGTCTACATGTAAAAGTAGTAAAAAACACTCTCTGTGTTGACAGAGTGTGTCTCAGGACCCCAAATGTGAAAGGTCATCCATGAGCAATTTGTCAGGGAAAGAGAAATTAGTATCCCATTCCCTGCGACCCTGCTCCCACGCTACTCAGGGAGATGGGGGCCCCAATATGCCTTGACTCAACCCCACACAGCAACTTCTCAGTGTTGACAGACATGGATTTCACCACACACCTATGACAATAGTTTATATGGATTAGCTGTTTTGACTCATTTCTCTTCTGAAGTGTTAGTTACAGCTTCAAATTACCTAGGAAGCAGCACTGCCCGTGTACGTATTCAGGCTCTCTGGTCAGAAGAGGAAAATTTTGCTTTATTCAGGTACGAAGCATGCTTTCTCCCCTGCAAGTTTTCATTCCCTTCTTACCCTCACCCTTTGAGGTGGCTGGCTGGATAATGCCAGCTATATTTGCCAGCACCGTAGGTCACAGCCCAACTGGTCAGGCTAGCACCACCACCTGGGTGCTGCCCAGGTAAATGTGGGAAGGCCAGGTTTCCCAACTGCGGGTGTTCCCACTGCATGGTCAGACAAACTGAGTACAAGCAATTGCCCAAATAATTAAACAGCAAGCTCATATTTGGTGCTTTTCATCCCTATGCTCCAAACACATTAAAAGAGAAGCTGCATATTATTATTGCTGTTTACAGTACGGGGAAACTGAGGCATACAGAGGTGAATTTCCCTACTAGGTTCACATAGTGGGTTGAAACAAAGCTTGGGAGGGGACCTGTTAGCGCAAGTTTGAACCTAAATAGTGAAGAAAATGAAGTTGTTATCTGCATTCCATCGACTGCTGTACCATATGGTTAGACATGGGCATGAGTCCAAGGTAAGCACCCAAATGACTCCTTCAGCTCTAATGCAACAAACAAAACCCAAAACTCGCATCCTCATATTAATCAGAGTAATCCTTTAAGCTTTGCCTCCATTTCTGCTGACACTGTGTTATGAGGATCTATGCTGAAATTTTAATGAAGGATAAAACCAGATGAGCAAAGCCTCTAACAGTACCTATATCCGATCCCGTCTTCCCAAACCTCTCAGCTTCTGAGAGGTCTTTTTTATATGACTACAGGCTCTTTCCATTTCTGGTAAGATGGTATTTTAAAGTATGCTTTAACAAAGCTCTTGCTAAGAGCACCTTGGTTCCTGATTACATCTCCAGCACGTGCCAGGAAGATACTGCACACACTAATTACTCTTTAACAAAATCAGAGATCCTGAGATTTAATAATTCAGTAACTGCAATACAAGAACTAGCAAGTCTTTTATTATTAAATAATGTACAGTTTACCGAATAGAAAAAAAGGAAATGAAAACCAGATAAAGACAGTTTGTATTTCCTTTGAAAACTGCTTTGTTCTGCTACTCCACTGCTTGAATTAAATGGCCTCATGTACACCAAGAAATGGGGGAAACGAACCAGGGGACAAAGGACAGGAAAGGGAAGCCTTGGGTTTCTGCTCTCAAATCCAGGATGAAGCCATCGTGGATTGCAAACTCTGCTCTCTGCCTCTCCGGGACCTGCCAGACAGCCTCCAAGGAGAAGGAGGGAGAAAACAAAGGGTAATACCACAATTGCTCCAATGGCACTGAAACCAGACAAGCATGTCCAAGCCAGAGTGAATGCAGCAACATTGCTTCATTACTCATATCCTAGGACTTTTTTGGCATTTAACCTAAGAAACAGTAGTGACAATGTTCACTGCACATCTCAGGGTGGGGAAGCAGGTACACTGACAAAAGGCTATTTCGCCAAGAAAGCATACTTTCTTTTTATGCCATCCATAAATTCAGAGATCCTCCTGCAGTTAATTTCCAAAGTGCCTTTTTATAACGTTTTTTTCCCCCTCTTACAAAGGTCAGTATAAGAATTTAACTTCACTGACAGACAGTGTCACACTGGGGTAAGTTCACCAGAGCTGTTAATAAATACCTCAGTACCAAATAAAAAGCCATGCACTTCCCAGGACAGACTGAGATATGGAAGTACCTTTATCTAGAAGGGTGCCTGCCTGCCTTAGACCATAAGAGACATAAGGGAACCAGAAAAAAAAAGAGCACTTATTGTGAAGCTGGGCAGTGACATGGGAAGGAGATGCTGAAAAAAAAAGGCTTCTCCAAAGGTTATGAAGGTATTCAAAGGAGGTAACCACCAAGGCTACTTCAATATGGCAAAAGTAAAGCCCAGCCAACCCAGAAAGACACTGCATACATGCATGAGCAAGTCCTTCCTTGCCTGCATGATGGGTAAGGGTAATGTGGGGACAATACCTGGCTCAGCAGATGGGAAGAAATTTGGGCAGAGCCTGGAACAGCTGAATGAGGCGTGCAAAGAAGCAATGACAGCAAAGATCCAGCACTGGTGATCCGGCGGTTGCACAGGCTAAAGACCTGGGGGAAATAGGGATGCTGTATATGTATGTATGTGTGCATGCATGCATGCCTGCGTCAGGTAAGCCAGCAGGAAGGAGGTCTCAGCGATGACGGCAAGAGGTAATTACACCCTGCAAAGGTCTGAGCTCGTAAAGACTGAATTAGATTTCCTCGAAAGTTTGTAGCTTGGGATTGTGCACGTAGTCCAGATGCACGGGATGAGCAAGAGGCAGACTGAAGAGCCACTCACTACATGCCTGAATGGGATGGGTCAGGCAAATTGTGGAGGTATTAGGAAATGGTGCTTGGGAGGGAGTGTAAGGAGATGGCTCATAGCACCAGTAAGCTACACAGAGAGGAACATCACAAGAAAGGCAATGAAAGGCTACATAGAAAGAGATGAACAAAGAAGAGCAGCCAAGAAATATGGAATTGGTAGCTGAGACCCTGGAGCAGGTTGGTGTACAGCAGGCAGGGGGCCTGACTACTCAGAGAGCCAACAGGAATGTACAGGACAGCCCAGAAAAGAGGCAGCGAGACCAAATCAAGGAAGTGCTGGCAGGACAGGTCAAAGAAGATCTGGGCATAAGAACAGTCAAAAGCAAAGCAGCCAAATGTGGATGGTGACAGGTACTAACCTGACCAAGAAAGGGTCTTGAGACAGAAAAGATGTGAAGGTAAATTAGAGTTCAGAGAGAAAAGTTTCCTCATGACCAGGAGAAAGATTACAGGGAAGACAGAGGGGAAAAAAAAAAAACAAAACCAAAACTTTTATATAGTGTTAATACCAGAACCTCAAACAGAGGTAGCTCACAGGCACAAGAAGCCAGGAGTTTATATAGGTGTTTTGCCTTCTGCCTGATCCTGAAATACTTGAAACTGAACATTCACATTTTGCCGGATACACTTAAACTCTGCTCACCTTCCCACCTTTCCGCAGAGGAAAACCAAAGCCTCCCAATATCACTTTTACTTCAGTTTCCCTTCTCACTGTACCACAAGGCTGAACCAGCACAGTGATGAGATTCAGAGACCCATGTTTAGTTCCATATGCTGTACAGGGTGCAGTCCAGCTAGAACAACGACAATTGTTTCCTGCAATTATTGCTATGTTTCACACCCTTTCCTCTGGATTATGAGAAGCAGCACCCCTTCCTCGACAACAGCTACAGCCAGTTTCCTTCCTCACCAGAGACCTGCTGATGCTCAGCATCTTTCTGAGTCTGTGGCTATTGTCCCAGATCCCTTCCCCCTCTCTAGAGAAATGGGGTTTCATTTTCTACCAGATCCAATTCAGTTCATAATGGAAAGAATTCACCCAGCACTAGTTTAAATGATTTTTAAAAACATTTCAAAAAACCTCATTTACACACCATTATTGCCCCATTCAGGGGTAAAATTTGGTTCTTCTGTAAATTGTTACTAAAGCCTGGCAGAAGGCCACATCCGGGCTGTCACAAGTAATCACAAGGTTGGGTGTTTTCCTGTGAAGCAATTGTTCTCCTGCATGCCTTCGGCAAGGAAGGCTTTGGTTTAGCTTCCTCTTCACTTAGGGATGCTACATTTACCACTCCCCTGATGACACCACCAGTTACTTTTAAAAGGATTTTATCCCTACAAATAAATTTCCATCATTTCAGATGCACTAATTTAGACACAAGGGATTTCCCAACCTCTTAACGTGATTTGGCACTTGCTTAGGGCTCTCTATCCGTAGATCTTCCTGAGATGTATGAACAGGGAGCCAGAGAGCACCAGCTACTTTCAAGAGCTCTCCAGTGACGTACCTGCCAAATTCACTCCAAGGAAAAGCTTCACTCCAAGGAAAAGCAATAACAGTAGAAGGACACACAACAAAGACTTCAACTTTATTTTCATTCTGTAGATGAAGGAGGTTGAAACAAAGACACGGATCGTTTCCCTGAGGCCTGAAGAGTCAGTCACAGCTCACAAGGGAAGCTGTGGATTGTGTGAGGTCATAAAGCAAAATACTTCAAGTAGATACTCTTTGCAGGTCACATTTAAAGTACACACACCTTCTCACCTCTCCGCGGGGGGGGGAAATAAATAGTTGTATAAGAGGAACATGCTTTATCTCAGTTAGACAGAAAAGCCCCATACATTGATGGCGCATTTGGGGTTGATTTCAGGAAAGCTATGCAGAAGTTTGCACCAAGTGGCAAAAAAGCTCTTCAAATAAGAGTGTAAATTGGATGTTTTGGGACTAGAGTTCTCTTTTTTTCAGTATAAAGGAAGTCTGATAGCTAAAAGACAGTTACAGGCACTATCTTTGCCAGATGCATCCCACCCACAGGCCCAAACACATCCTGCCTTGGGTCTGGCTCCAGCTCCAGCTTCCTGACCCACCTCTTCTCACTCCCTTCCAGGTAACACTCTTTTAATTATAACTGAGATAAAATAGCTAAATGGCCACTAGCAGGCTAATAATGACAACACACCTACATGTCTAATTTCAGGAGATTACATCAAGCATTCCTCATCAAGCTGAAACTGCTCACACAACTGCAGGGGGAAGACAGCAGCAAGCTCAGTGCTTAACCAAAACTTGTGTATTTTACAGGAGAGAAAAAGCACAGGAGAAAAGTCCTTCATGACCTTTAAACAAGGTCATAGGAGCAAAATACGGCTATTTCTTAGCCTCTTTAACCTGTCAGATCAGTCTAAAACACAGCCAAGCCTGACAGCAGCACTTAACCATCCTGCATTCTTCACCAAGGTAATTACATCCTTAATAACCAAACCTCTGTTCTGTGTCAAAGAGTTTTACTTTTTTTAAGGTAAATGCAAGAAATGGCTTAGAGCAAAATGAGTTAGGCTTTGCTTCCAGAAGGCAACTAATAAGCTGGACAGAGACAGAAGCAAGAGGGCAAAGAACAGCATGTTTATATAGATCAATGGCAAAGCGCATCCTCACTTGCAGCCTGCTGCCCTGTAATAAAAATAGCTCACCTAAAGCAAAGATAAAGGCCCTGTTTGGTAAAGTTCTGCCACTATTTTAGAAGTGGAGGGCGAGTATCTATAATGCCAACAGAACCATACACGGATAAATCCTCCAAAATACCTTTCAGAGCAACCCTACATGGTGGTAATGAAAGCCACTGGGTTACACGCTAATACATCTTACCTCATCTCAGCTTTTTAATGGGGAAGAAAACTCATGAGGGAAAGGAAACTGGGAACCCAAAATCCACTGATCAAACTCAGTTTCTCAAAAAGCCTTGCCTACTCTGTTCAAGTTCTGATCATTAAATACTCTACATTCAATCCTACATTAAACTTTCAAGTTATTCCTACGCCTTCAAGACAAAGTATTTTCAACATTCTTCTTAAACAGAGAACAAAGCACAGAAACTCCAGCCATGTCTCAGAATACAGCCACGACTACAGCACAATATACACACATACAAGTACAAGACCCAGAGGACGACTTACATTGGCTTTCCTCTCCAAATGAATGTATATCCCAACTGTTCTTTTAATTTTTACTATTTCTGTCAAATTCCTGTCTTTACATTCTTTCTTCCCTCTGTTCTCCATAACACTGAGTTAACAATAAACATGTCCTATACAAAGATGCTGTCTCTCTGCTCCCAGTCTGGCTGGCTGAGCCAGCTGGGTTACACAGAGGACTAAGCTCTGACATTAGGATCTGGTCCCGAAAGTTTTAGTTTCCTTACACTTGAAGGCCTGATTCCCTTGCATGCAGTTACAGCATAAACCTTCCTTAATATAAAAACTGACTTTGTTTTTGCAGGTGCAATAAATGTTCTGTCAAAGATTCAATTTTATGTACTGCCCAGCAGGTTGAAGCATAAGGGAGTAGTTATCCCAAAGCACCCCACAGGACTTAAAGGCTTCTCTTTGGATGTGGCATTTCAGAAGGCACTTTGCTGTAGGATGTGGTCTGGCTGAGCCACACTAGCAGATGCAAGGAAAGAAACAAGGGTGTGATTTTGACAATAATATTCAATGATGCTGAAGCCACCACACCAAGGAAAAGCTATTGCAAAGGACTAATTACTAAAATAATACCTCTTTCTCCTCAGCCTGCCACACCAACATCAGCAACCCTTGTTCATAACACTGTCATCAGCAGCCTGTCTTGCATGTAAGCACAGTGGCTAAGTGTGCAGTGCCCAGTATGCTCAGCTTGCCCTCTCACTGCACCCACAAATTGCCAACATCCTATTGGGTTTTGTTGGCCTACGTGGGCTGGACTTTATGCCCCAATCTGCCAGAGCAAGCCCTTCCTGTCCCCACTGCTCCTGGTATATTTGCCATGTTAAGGACATCCACAGCTTAGCTGCTTATTTTCTTTAGGGCTGGCAAAGCAAAGCAGTTCTTGGTAACTACTTCTCAAACCGCTGCATAAAGTGGTACAAGTAAGGCCTCTCAAGTGAGCATCTTGCTTCTTGGTCTTCCCTACATTACTACAGATGGGCCAGCTACTGCTGCTCTTCCTACTACCCATTACATATAACCCTATACAATAAGACAAAATTGGGAAATCATTTTCATTGGCAGACCCAGCTTTATAGAATGATACCAAAAGAAAGAAAGTCCACCACAACTGTTTCACACTGTGTTACGTGCCAGGGTGAATTACTCCACTAGGAACATTAAAAAACCGAGCAAAAAAACACCACCAAAACGAAAACCAATCCTCTAAGCAACAATCAGAAATGAGCAGAAATCCTAAATAAGACCCTATGTGAGACCCCACATGTTCCACAGGAGTTCACAGCAGGTATATTTTTACTTGTCAAGTAGTTTGACATTGTACAGGTAGCATTATTAATTTTTTTTTGTCAGTATTAATAAACTATGTTATCTTTGTTTTGCTTGCGCTGTTCTAAAAAGGTGATCTTCCAAAAGAATTCTCCTCCCCACCTCCCCAGGTGACACATTATCCCACATGTTTGTACTTTTCGGTCACGCTATGGAAAATATTCACAAGTAATCACACCAGAGTCCTTTGTGAAGGAGCATTTAATCTCCTCTTCAGGCATTTGCAGAGAACAGGACCCAAAACCCACTAACATGCACTCAGTTTGTCCAAGCTCAGCATATTTAAGTAAAACTGCCCATTTTAAAATGAATACCACAGTAAATGTCTTCTTTTGTAATGAGCCCATGACACACCAAGAACCCCTGGCTTCACACAGGTCCTTACAACCCTATAATAAGGTCTTGGGAGGTCCCCAGGTTTTCTTTCAGCAACAGAGGCAAATTCCACAGACTCACTTTTCTGGTCCTTGAAGCAAATTATCAGATGAAGAAGTGATGCATCTGTAAAAGTAGAAGGAAGATCACATAATAGGTGGCATACCAGTGCGCTGACCCCCTTCAACCCACAATGGGGTATTCAAACACAGCATTTGGAATCTTCCACTCCATTACCCCATGCTTTGGTTTTGACGGAGAAGGGCTCCCCTTCTCCAGTGCCTACTGCCCACCTCTGGCAAGCTCTCACTTCTCTGAGACCACAGGCAAGGTGCTTCCCCCCGCCACTGGGACTCCCCATGCTACACTAAGCAGAAAAGGGAGCGTCTTCATGCATGAATCCTCCTGTGAACTCTTCTGGGAGCCACCTGTGGCTATGGAAATAAGCTCCGCATTAGTCATCAGGGGAGTCAGGGAAGGTCTGACAGCACACAAAGAGGTTCTTTGTGTGTGCCAGATTTTTCTGCTGTGAACAGATTATCTACTCCTGAACAGAAAAACTTTCAGGTTTGGAGGGGGGGGGGGAGGTTGTTTAGCTGGGGGTTTTGCTTGGTTGGTTGTTGTTTCGGGTTGCTTTTCTTTTTTTTAAGAGAGATCTTCCATATAAGATACAGAGGATGCTAAAAGTTTAAAACATGACTTCTCATTGTTTTTATTGTTTTCTGAAAAAGTAGCTCTTTTGTTTGTTTCAAGCTTACCTCCTAATAATTGAAACTCGTGCTCCCAAATCCTTACATCAGAAAAGACAGAAAAACTCATGACTCAGTTCCCACAATACAGCTGCTCCATGCTTTGGAGCACTCTTGCAACCTTTCCTTGCATCTTTTCTAGTTCTCCGGAATTTGTTTTTTTCCGAGTTTTATTTGGTTGGTTGGTTTTTTTTTTCTGGGTTGGTTTTTCCCCCAACATGGGGAAATGAACTCCACCCAGTATTCAACATAGGCACCACAGCGGTTACACAGTGATATCCCATCATCTTCCGTTTTGTTTTCTATTTATTAAACCATAAGTTTACAGAAGAAAAAAACAAAGTTCAAAACAAAGTGGTAAAACACTGTGAGTTCCAAAAAAGTCAAAGAGGAAGCCTAAGTTCCTGCCTTTGTTTCTGCAATTCTCTATATACCTTTCTGTTATCAACTTGAGTATATTTCTGAAATATTTTCTATCCTTCAGGCAGAAAATGCCCGAGTATTTGGGCTGCTTCCTAAAGAAGGCTGAGCAAAAACCTCCAGTCCAGTTGACTTCTCAGCCAGAATAAATACATATGAACTCCTCCAATGGAAAAGCTGTTACCTTCAAAATAAAAAACCCAACTATAGTTCAGAAGGGAATTCACACCCTTGCATTTAAACATACTTAACAAACATGTTCTTGAAAGGAAGAAAGTCATTTTGATTGTGTTTGTTGTGCACCTGCATTCTCAGCATTGTCCAGTCATCAGCATGAACTCCTAGTCACCAGTTCCAGGACTGTGGGATGCCCAGTACCACCACCATAAACAATACACACACTGACACCCAACACAAGCATGCAATGGGGCAGGAAGACAGACTTCATTTAAGTGAGTGGCAAATGGACTGACTCATAGAAGAAAATACAAACTGCACCAACAATAATCCTTTTAACACAACACCTGTATTTTCACCATCCCTGTTTATGATGTACAATAATAAATTTCAGAAACTTCCAAAGAAACAGGACTATATTGTTACTGTCAAGGAGTCAGGAGCTAACCATGTGAGATAGCCTGCCCTGACACTGCTAGCTAGTCAGAAGGGACAAAAAGAAAAGAAGATAGGACTCTAATATGAGTCTATTTTTTGATCAAGTAACTAAAACTATCTAATAAAGCCAAAGAATAGACTCCTATCTAATAAAGTCAGGCATGCCCTTACCGACATATTAGTCATTCAGGCACCTCTGGATTCTACATTTAGAAAATCTTGTGTATAACTGCCTGGACTTGCAAATGCCACTGTATCGTATTTCCAGTGATGCTTTGGGCAGCATATTTTGTATGAATTATATCATGTGGAAAGGTATATAATGTTGCTCAACTGGCAGTAAATGCTGCTTACACACACACACACACACGCTTCTGAACTGTTTAAATATAAAGCCGAGTAACCAGAACACAAGAAGAGAACTGCTTGATTTTATCCCACTGTACCTGCTACAGCACACCTGAAACCAGCCACTTGCAGCACTACAAAGAAAACTGCAGTTTGTCCAGAAGATAACAGAAAGATATATTTACTCTTGCTGGCAGCTAAATACCATGAACATTGAACTTTTCCAGCAGCTGTCATAATTAGAAAGAATATCAGGAAAACGTATGATCTCCCCTTTTTACTGACTCCTGTGAATTTGGCTCCAGCATTTACAGAACTGTCTTTATTCCTGTTATCTTCACAACCATGATAAAAACTGCTATTTTTTTCTGAAAGAGCACTCACATTTCTGGAGACTGAGCAAATATTTCCTGGCCGGACCCTCAGAAGCTGATCTATTCATTCAACAGCAAAACGTATTTTCTTGGCAAGAGGAGAGGAAATGGACATCACACTTAAGAATAAGATGAATCACAAAGTCTGTGTTTTCATATAGTCTCTCTCTCCTGTGTTGCCCTTAGCTTGAAGCATCTCTATTTCTCATTTCACTAGAAACAGTCTAACTCCTGTCACCTAAACACTGCCACTGGAAAACTGCCACTGATGTAAATAAAGGTTGAATCTTTCATGAAAGATGGGATGAGGAAGTCTATAGTTACCAAGCTTGCCTCCCTCAACAACCCACCAGGGTTCAGGTAACAGCTCCTAAAAGCACAAGGGTCATCCATCTACTTGGCTTCTGCCTTTAACTAGTCCCCTTTTTCAGATCCTCCCTTGTGCAGACAGCCAAGTCTGCTGAGCAGCCACACCAAACCCAACCATCAGGAGCAGATTCTTTTCAAATCGTTTATTCAGAAGATTAATTCTCTGCGAGTCAGTGAAGCACGCGTTTTCATAGCCCGGAGCGCATCCATCAGGCTACAGGAACACTGAAATTAAAGTGTCAATGGCTCCTCCTCCCCTCTATTCACTGAGACCAACTTCAAGGCTAGCAGTCTCCACTAAGTGCTTTCTGCCAAAAGGCTGAGATAAGAATGAAAGAAAGGAGATAAGAAGGAAACGCTCACTAACAAGAGAAGTTTGTGAGTTTAAAGCCAGACTGAAAACATGATTTAATGAGCTGCATAAAGAGACTGTGGTTGCACAAGTAGCAGGTCAACTGCAGACAGAAAACTCACAAAAGAAGTCGGGAAGCAAAGATATGAGAGAAAGAAAGCACACTTGGTTAATTTGTTTTCCAGAACTCCCATTCACCAAGTCACTACAACCTAATTTCTGAGCATTTAAAATCAAAGAAAGGGCAGGCTCGCTGGCCATTGCACAAGATCTACCGCAATCAGGTAAAGCAGCTATTGCTGGGGTTCTGGAAAAAAAAAAACAACCATGGATTAAGTGGCCGGAAAAAAAAAAAAAAAAAGAAAGAAAAAGTCTTTCCCAAGAATAAACTGTGGTAAGAAAAGATCTTCCTATAAAAAGCTGCTGGCAACGATGGCTCTGTGGATCACCTTAAGGATCTGTCAAAACAGACAAATACAGCTGAGGCAGGCCAACATTTTGTGGTGGGTTTTGTGCTTTTTGGGTGGTTGTTCGGGGTTTTTTGTTGGGGTTGCTTTGTGTTTTTAAGAACAAGCACAAACAACTGAAGGGCACCAGATGCCTGATCTCAGCTGTGCATTTAAGACATCCCATTTGCCTCAAAAAAGCCAGTGTCCAAACAGCATGGGTGGAAGAGCCAGCCAGCCAGCGCTGTGTGCTCCTGGATCTCCCATTAGGCAGAGCAACTGGAGGCAGGAGGACCAGGGGATGCTGTTATGCAGAAGCCAGAGTTACAAAAGGATTTGTCCACAGCAAAACATGCAGGAAATGTGGGAATAACACAGAAGATCCACCAGAGCTGCTGTTAGCTGCTGCCGTCTTCAATGGGGCATTACAGGTTAGATGATGGGAGCAACATGATGACTTGCGAACACATCTGTGAGCAGAAGTTTGGACCAGAGACCTCTGGAGGTCCCTTCCCACCCAAATTACCTTATGATCCCACAAATATCTGTTTGCAGACTATAACACTGAGAAGTTAATGCTGCAGGTCCCAACCTCTCTTTTCCTTCCCCCTCATCCCGGGTTATGTTTTTGCCTTTCACCTGGCTCACTGTAGGCTCCTGTGTTGCAGCAAAAGGGAAAGCAAAGGCTGGGAGACCTTCATGGTGTTGACCCACACCAGCTCAAACTACTGTGGCAATACAAAGGAATTCCAGTTCCTGCTAGAAATAAGGAGGGACTATACTCCTATAGTCAAATATCTGAAAATGGACCTGTGCCTTCTTCAGGTAGGAGTGAAAAAGGGAAGTTAGGGACAACACTGGTAAAGATTGACTCAAGTACTTTACATATGTACCCTACTAGGCCCCACTGGATGTTTTTTTAACCTCATTGTTCCCATGCTGTTTAGCACCATGCCATGCCTTAACCATCTCATGTTTTTAAAGGTCAAAACCACACTGTTTACAAAACACGTGGTCTGACTTCAAAGCAAAATAGCACCATATCCGTACCAAAAGCCATCTTCCACAGGAAGGCTTAGCCCCAGCTAGCACCAAATGCAGCCAGTGACATTTCTGGAGCTATCAGAAGAGATGGGATGTCTTTGAGGAAGGTGGAGGTTTGTAGAAGCAGCTAGAGCAGAGCAAACAGTAGAACGACAATAGCACATGCAGCGGTGTGGAAGGTGGGCTGGGAAGGGACAGGCTGTTACTGACACTTCATCAGGATGGTGTGATCCTGGCACCAAGCCACCCAGCAGAGAGGAAGACAAGAGCTTGCACTGCTGGCACAAGCTTTTAAACAGAGAGATAGCATTGACAAAAGGTCAGCCATGGGTAAAGGTAAAAGCCACACTTGCTGAGTTTACAGAAAAGGAAACTGAAGTCAGGAAGTAAAAAGCCCTGAGGAATTCACTGCAACAGCTCAGTTTGTAGAAGAGGGTTATGGTATCCCAACACTGCAGTGTAGTCCAGATAAACCTGAGTTACCTTTAATCAAGGGACTTAAGTCAGTTACTGCAGCAGCTCATCACAGGCTGCCTGAGCAGCAAGGGGTATTAGCCACAGCTGAAAACCATAATTATTGCTGCAGTCGAAGAATGCAAACCATACCTGAGCTGGCCAGTTCAAAGCCAGCTCAGATATGTTTATGTTCAGCTGCAACACACGCAGGAAACATCAAAGAGCCTAACGATGAAACAAACCTCAGACATCTTGTAAAAGTGCCGAGACCTATGGTTTCAGGAAAGGAAAAGAAAACCCCGTAAGATACCACTTCCCTTTGCATCCTCGAAGTTCAGAGCAGGTCAGTTCCCCACATACGCTTCTGGGCGTTGCCACAGAGAGAGCTGGACAGTACTGACAAACATGCTTCGGTACAAGACACAGAGTTGCCTTGAGGTGCACATCTCATATTTTCTTGCCGTAATTACAAAAGAACAAGCCCATGAGAAGTCACGGACAATACCAAATCTGTAGGTAACATCACACAAGAATCATTACTTTGCAGTTTAGTGAAAGAAACACCATATAAACAGGCTGCAGTTTTGTAACACTCTGTGCAACCACTGCTGATGTTTTCATGGCATACACCAAGAGTGCCATGCCTACTTGTCTATCTACTGACCCAGAGAGCTCTGTGCTCATTTTCTTAGTGAACAATCAGAGCAATAAAGATAGCCATTTATGAGTATTATGTGTTTATGGCTCCAAATTGAAGCTAAACATATATCTAAGTATCTGTCATTGCAAATTCACCATAATTCCTCTAAAGCTTTCAAAATACACACACATGCAATCAATCCATTCATGAAGCAGGCTGAAGGCTGCCACAAGTAATTATTACAGCCCAAGCAGTGAGAAAACAGGTAAAGCAAATCCAGGCAGGTTTTGAGCAAGAATTCTTTGCCTGGTTGCCTATTTACAGATTAACTTTCATTCACTGTAACCTCATATGTGAGTATAATTATCTAGGGGGTTGCACAGCAAGAGCACCTACAGATTTCAGCCCTGGGTCAGTGCTGCAGTGCCCTGCACAACACCAGTTTGACGCAGCCATCAAGGTCTCTGCCCCAATGCACTTGTGCTGCCAAACACGAAACAAGGAGCAACATTTGGACTGAGCTTTCCAGCAGGCAGCCCTTCAAACAGTTTGGGGGGGTGCTCCAATAGTTATCACTGCAGATGTCCTTGAAATAGAGAAAGGGAAAAGGGTCAGAACAAGCACCGACGTTCAGGGTAGCTGTCATAGATGATGAATTGTGAACTATGAGAAGGGAAGGTGCATGCTGGTAGGAGAGCACAAGCTTCTGCTGTACAGGTACCTAAAACATTCAGGTGCTAATGCTGGGGTTGGCAAAGTCAGTGGTTTCCAACTTGGGGTCTGTACAACCCCAAGTGACCTGTGAACTCCTTTCCAAAAAGTCTACAGAAAGATGAAAGTGAAAAGTGCCACTTATATCTGCTGTATTTCCACTGGAAACTCAGCAATCTGCAAACTAAAGAAAGCTGAGGACCATTACACTAGTGAGTTATTACTCACCAGGACAAGAGGCAATGTAAAGGATTCAAAGCAATGGAAAATCATCAGAAATTGAAAATGGATGCACAAGCCACTCAGTGAAAATGTTCACCATCACGGAAACAAGAACATTGAAACAGCACATCCCCGTTGTTCAGCATTGTCCTGGCTGGGGGTAAAAAGTTCTGTCAAAATTACTTCTCTTTTCACCGCCATCACTCATCACAGAAGTCAGCTCTGAAGTCTGTGGCGTACTTCTCTTGCATCCCACAAGATGATTGGTGTCTGGAGGCCTCAAACAGACCAAATATGTTTGGGCCTTTCTGTCAACACAAACACTGAAGAGACTGGAAAGACAGCACTGGGATTAATTTAAGTAACCACTGAAACCTGAAGCCCGGCAATTATCTGAGCAGAAAAATGAAAGAGACTCATGTGCCGGCACAGGGATAAAGCTGCTTTCTCTCTTTAAGATCAAATATGTCATTGAATGAGATTAGTTATTGACAGAGAAAAGCAGAACAATGATAGATGTAGTGATTCTGACACTAAAACATTTTACAGCCATCACGCACTTGAAAGGTAGCCAAGAAGCAAGTCCCTACAGACCTTCCAACAGCATCAGCTTCTCTGAGGAGCTCTAGCTGTACATCTCTAACGAAGTTGAACTAACAATCAGAAAATACCTTGGAAACAAAACCAAAGAACTTGAATTAATAAGAAATCTATAAAGTAAAGGCTACAAGCTACTGCTATAAGTAAAAAATGACAAGATGACAGCCACTAATCCCTGTCCAAGGAAAGAAACCGGAATGATTGTAAGTCAAGCTGCCTGCTTTGTGTGACTTCATCTTTATTGGCAAAGTATTAATTAAGACTTCCTCTTCATACTTTTATTGAAGACATATTAATTAAGGCTTCCTCTTTGTAATTTTCCTGAAGGCATCTACAGACACTGGATGAACTCTTGTGTTGGTTATTTTTCAGAGTATTGTACACATCAAAAATAAAATGCAAATACTAGTCCTGATTTTTCAAGCTTAACTCTCAAGGGGCTCCAGGTTTAGACACGGGTGACCTATTCTGGTATTAACCAGGAAGAGATTCCTCTGGTAAATCTCTTAGCAACACTCAGGCAAATACATGAACATATGATATGCCTATATTTAAAAATGTGAGTCCTCCATTACAGTCAGACTGAACTTGCTATGTCACATGCAGGCATCTGCGTGTTGCTGAATCAACACCACCTGAAGTAATGGGAAACCTCTGTTCATACAGCACTTAAAACATTATATACACCATCACGTACATACCTGCATGAAGGAACTCCAGCTGAAAATCATCCTAAGCCTCTACTGTGGGATGCTTAAGCACACAAAATTTCTTTGAGAAACACTGCAAAGCTTTACAGCCCTATGAGTCCTGTATTCTTCCATCCCTGTCTTGAAGACACCTCTGCTGAAGGATGGAGATGATACCATGTAGGTAGAACTCCTAAGAAAATGCATTAAGTACTATTAAAGTCTCGACTTTCAATACAAATGAAGCAGACCTGACACCTAACAGACTTGCTTCCCTATCACATGAAGCTTTACATCCAAGATTTATCTGTTCATAACACTAAATCGTGGCTGGCCTCCCTTATTTTTCTGTCTCCCACTCCTTCCAGATGTTCATATTCATAAAGGAGGCTTCTCTCTAAGGCTAATGCCTGGTCTGAAGTTGTCTGTTTGAAAAAATATCCTTGGTTCTAGCACATCTATGATGGCACGACTGGAAGTTATTATTTTCCCGCTCCCTGTTTTCCCCCTGCTTACCCCTTCAAGACTGTTCTCCTCTGCAGCTTCTCACAAAAGTAACATTTTCCTCTCTAACTGCACAGGATTTTTCAATCTGTAACACCAAGAAGGCATTTCTTTTTAACCAAAAGAATAATTGTGACAAATTAGCAGTGATGGCAGGAAAGCTCAGTGTCCTCAAAGCTTTTTTTGGCCCCACTTCAGAAACAGTAGGTGAATGAATGTGCCCCTTTAACTCTCTTTTCTCAAATTAAACTAGGGAGAAGATTCCCACCCTTTTATTTATTGTTAATAATCTTGCCTGCTAATAATGTCTACTATGTTAGGTACTGTCTTTGCTTTAAAACAGACCTTGAAATCCTGTTTTTCAACTGGTTAAACCTCCTTGTGAATATGCAGCTAATTAGGACATCCCTACAGCCCAGGAGAGTTGCTGACTTCTCACAGCCGGACTAGGGCTACACGCAGTGCAACACCAGGCACCAGAAAAGCCTCCATTCAGGTTCAGCCAACTGTCCAGTTTGTTCCTCCTCTGAGTTTAACAGACATAAACACACCAAGTATGCGACAGTATCTCCTTCCTCTACTCTCCTTCCCCGTACTGTGGATGTTTCTCCCTCTTCTTGGGGTGCTCAAAATTGCCTGCATCACCATGGCCCACCCCTCTGGACACTGACCATCTGCAAATCCTCACCCAGCAGTCACTCCTGATAGCAGGCCAGCACAGTGGATGGAAATCTTTGCATGGGTACTGACCTACTTCTGCCTTCAGAAGCTAGAGCATCTCAAGAGCACCCTCGGATTAAGCAAGGTGCATGGGTTTCCCTGAGCAGAGACCATGGAGACAAAGGAGGCCCTTCAGGGAAACCCAAAGAAAACACTTGGCCTGCTTTTAATGCCAGCTATTGTTATTTCATCTGTCAATTAAAAGGGAACTTGTTTGGGCACTAACCCTGCAATACGCACAAGCAAGAAAGCAAACATTTAATGCTGGTCTGCCAGAGCAGTAGGCATGGGCAGAGTCCACTCCCACATGGGCTGAGGACTGCCTAGAAGGCGAGGGTGAATGCTACAGGCAACCAAATAACACACCAAGAATCCTTTGACTGAAATAAGCCCCCTAAAAAGGTGGGAGGACCCAAAAATCCAAACCCCTTCCCTTCCCCCCCAAAAAATAAAAAAAATCAAAACCCAACCAAACACACAGAAGTTCACTACAGCATCAAAAACCCAACCAAACACACAGAAGTTCACTACAGCATCACATGCAGCTTATAGGACTTCAGCTTATAGGACTTCAGTTATCTCTCTACAATTTGAACACGATAAATTAACAGGCAGTGATAAATCTCATTTATGATGGATTGATCTCTTTAGTAAGGGACATTGGTAATGAACTGTATGGCACTCCTGATAAGGAGGAGGAATCAGCCTCCCCTGCAGCCAGTCTGGTCCTGCTGGCCACAGCCGTTTAGGCCACGTTATTGGAAAAGCCACTGGAACTTACCACTGTCCAAGAGCTCCTCTCCACTCTTTTAGCAGGATTCCCCATACTAGGGCTACAAATGGACCCTTCAGCATCCTTGCTGTCCCCCAAAGGCAAGCATGAGCTAGCATATGTACCTTCTGAAAAACTGCTTTAAAACTGAAACTTCAAGAAGGTACCCAAACCACACTCTTCAGACAGAAACATTTTTCACTGTCATACTGTATGGATTTTGTAAAGAACCAAGTTTAGAGTCACTTCCTAGAGTTTAAGTGAATTGGTTTGCATTTCTAAAAGAGCAGCCATTGATACACCTCCATATCCCTTCATTAATCATCCAACAGTGGAATATAAGGTTAAGCTAAAAGGCTTATTTTACTCAGACTTCTGCTGTTTTGGTGTCCCGTCCTGTCCCACCATGGAAGAACAACAAAGTCTCATACCACATGGGTTAGAAGCTCCAGAAACACAATACTGAAGTCATTATACTGTGCGTATTTAAGTGCACAGTATAGTAACTTTCTTTTATAAGAAAACCAAAAATAAGTGCCGATGGCAATAGTACACCATTGCTTTTCTGCTGAAAAAAAAAAAAAAAAAAAAAAAGAAAAGCCACTAGGAGAACGACTATTCAGATTCCCTGGGTAGTTATCGACCTTTGAATGTGTGCTCTATTGCTATTGTGGCTCAGAACAGGAGCCCAATTGAAAAAGAAGCCATGAAGATCTGCTCAAATGTCAGTAGGACAGCACTTTATTTCACCAAAATACATGTGTTTGCACATTTTTAGCATTCAGAAATTTCTCATCACTGGGGTGAAATCCCAGGTCATAAACTGAGGGATCAAGTGCACCGGACAGAAGAAAGCATGCGTACATATTAGGTGAAGGGATTTTATTCCAAGAAGAACATAATATCCTCAAAAACCTTTCCAGATCTGGCCCACCCAGGGAGCAGTTTCAATACTGAAACTGGAGACTGCAATAACATTCCCAGCAGTCAACATCATTAGAAAATAATCAAAACACTTCAAAATGCTTTTGTACTTTAAACAAAGAAATAAAGTTTGGAGAGAGCTTGAATTTTCAGAGCACTTAACTTTCTGCTACTGCAGAAAACCATTATCAAGAAGTTCCTCACATCCTCACGTTCCACAGCCGCAGTTTCTGCACAGGAAACCACCATCTGGTTGCAGCTTTTACTTCCTCCAAACACTCCAGCCTTTCTTTAACAACCAAGAAAAGAGAAGCCTGGCCATCAAGTGTTTGCCAAAGCCAAGGGAAGGTATGATGTTGCTCAGAAGGCAGCTTTGGATGCCAAGAGCCTTGGATGACACCCGATCTGTCTGGGTTGCGTCTTTTCTGTTACTCTCTCTAAATTGATGTCTCGAATGCAGATGAGAATGTGGTAAAGCTTTGGCATGCCCTACCTAGCGGACAAGCTGCAATTCTCCTGGCCAGCAGAAAGGAGGACAGGTTCACCATCCGGATGAACAGCCTGAGGCGACAGCACCAGAAATGCTTTGAGAGAGCGCCAACTCCATTACCACTGCCTTTATGAAGGAGCCAAATCAAAAACCTGCCACTCAAGCCCAGGGACAGCATTTTTTCAGACACGGCTACCCCTTCCTGTAGCATCTTTGCACTAAACACACATTTCTCCAGGAATCAAAACAAACCCATTTCAAGCTAAATCTTACACTGTACCAATATGCATAGAAGATCTGAACTTTGTCCACTGAAATCATTACAGTTTAATAAAATATTAAACACCATGCCACTAACAAGTATATTCCAAAGACAGAACAAAGTCGGGAATGTGTTACTGAGTTTTCGTGCCACAAAAAGGCAAAGAGGAGCAGGTGGGACAGGGGTGCCTATGGCTGGTGGCCCTATAGCCATCCCTTGCCATGGCCCCCAGGCACCCATCCACCTCTGCCTTTTTAAAACCAAAAATGACTACGTACAAAAGAAGCGTGGAACAGATGGAAAAGTGATTTAGCAATCGGCCCAGAGGCACACGATGCTAGAAGCCCAAGAGCACATTTAAGTGCTGGGAATAACACCTGACAAGGGCTTAATTCAGTGCATACCCACTGCCCCACTCCCCATCAAAAGACAAGGACCCTTTGAGGAAAGAAGTGAGGAGCGTTTAATCAAAGACCAGACCCTCCAAAGAGATGGAGAGAATAAGGGCCCTGGTGTGACTTTCGCAGAGCCCTTTGTCTGAGGGCTGCTCTTGACCACCACGGTTCCCTTACAGCATCACCTCTTTACGCAGTGTACAACTTGACTTGCAAGTCTGGGCGACTTATTTGCCACCAGGAAGGACCCTTTACTACACAATGGCACTCTTTGTGGGGAGGAGGAGGTAGGGAGACAGTATTAGCTGGCCATTAGGGTTATAAATCCTTCCACTGAGTTGCTCAATGAACACCATGTGGCAGTGTATTTGACTTTGCTTCTTCAAGAGAAGCTGCTCTGAGTGGGGAAAAAAAGAAAGAGAAATGAAATTTAATAGGTCATATCTTTCCTTCCTATGTGGTTTTTATTTCCACAATGCATTTTAGACAGCCTGCATTAGTCTTGCCAACCATCCACAGCTTTCTTTAAAGAGTGAAATGTGTTTCTGACTCCCGAAAAACAAGCACAAACCACATACTGAGAAATCAGACACTTTATATGCAACCATATTCATTTAGCTCTTGCTTTTCTCTCCTTGGTCTCTAAAAGCTGCTTTTACAAAGCACATTAAAGGCCCAACCCAACACTTCTGAGCAGCAAAGTTCTTTGCTGAATGTTGGGAGTATACTCATAAGCATCTCAGCCAGGTTATCAGCTCAAGTTTACATTTTTTGGGGGGTTTAGGCTGCAATAACCACCTCACAGATATAAAAAGTGCTCAGTGGATCTCACCAGCTCTAAGTTGGGGTGGGAGAGAGGAAGAAAAAAACCTGTAGTTCCCATGGTAATACCATGAGGCATACAAAAGGTGTCTATGAGTGTGCCGTAAACTCCTCCTCGGAGGTTTTATTACTATGAAACCTAATGCTTCCTCACTGAAAAGAAATTTTCATTATATAAAGGAGATAATTGGGAGGAAAAAAGACAATTCACGTTTTATGACTGGCCATAGATGAACAACATTTAATGTCCAACAGTCTACGCTGTACCAAAATCAGCCACTAATGACTGGAAAATTCACTGTGTAAACTACTGAACCTGAACTGGTGGGGTGTTCATTTAATTTCTGGTGGCAAGAGAGAACACGGCAGGGAGAGAAAAGAAAGGGAGCACTTAGTCCCAGCTCCCAGCGCAGCAAAGTAAGTTCCCCCCCAACGCCTGGCCGAGCAGGAACAAAGCACAACAGTCCGGCCCTGCCAACTTTGCTGAATTATAACTCCTGCTACTTAGTTTAATTATTGCACATACAATTCTTGAAAACTCCATTTGAACACCAGCTTCTAATTGGAGAAATTGCTCTGGGCATGACTGAAAGGTTATTATGAAGTTTGGTCACTTCTTTCCAAGCAGTAGCTACAAAAGGGCATGGCCCTTCCACAAACCCCTCTCAAAGATGCTCATTGTCCAAGACACAGAAATTAAGAGATACAGAAGGAAGTCTCAGCTGGGAACACAAAAGGCATGAAGACATGAAGACAAGGTGGAGCCTCCTGCTATACCAGCAGCATCTTGCACAGAAGAACTGAAAGAGAGGGGGGAAAAAATCCAGCTTCCAGGATGACAAATGTTAGTGGGTGCAAATGGAAGGTGTGTCAAAGAAAGAAACCTTATTAAATGCTAACGCTCATTAAAGACTTAGGTTGCAAAAGCCTTGCAAAAACACAAGAAAGCCTCAAATCACTCTTACCAAAGACAACGAATTTCATCACGGGACCTATAGGTTTGCACAGGGTTTCCTTGACCCTCTAAATCAGCATATTTACTGTGTGCTGGTTTGGGGAGTTTATTTGCTTGTGGTTCCCAAAGCTTGCCCTGTGGCCAACTTAAAACCCCAGATACACCCACCAACTTCCTAATATGCAAGTAACTCTGATCACTGCAAACATGGACGCTGAGCAAGGGTTTATGGCATAACCATGTAATTTATGGAAACAGAAAAGTAAGTTTTAAAGTCACACATGAAACACTTCATCCCCTGTGTCCTCAAGCTCTAAGCTGTCAGCACTAAAGTAACTGATTTGCTTCATATTCCTGCCTTATTTTGTGGTATGGTCTAATTTTACAATTCAAGAGTTGAAATTCTGGATGCTGGAATCTCACAAGGATTTCTATCCATTTACTTTCTGGCTCAGATACACCCTCACCAAGTACACTAGGACTGTCCAGACCCCGTTAACTACAGATTACACACTTTCATGGACTTTTCATTATCATGCCATGGTGACTTAAATGTGGGAAGACTAGTCAGAGATGAGTCTCCTCCTGGTTTAGTTTAAAGTCCCAACAGCAGAAAACATGCTATGCATATTAGAGCTCTAGCATTCCCTCCTCCTCAACAGCTACTTTTTCCTCCAGTTAATATTGTCTGTGGCCATCACAACCCATTACTTGTCAGACCAGCCGAGGCTGGACCGCAATGAACAAGAAACATCAGCAATGCCAGCAAAGGTTTGAAAGTCAGGCTGCAGTCGTAATTTCTGGGTCACGTTAGCACTTAACGAAGCATGTGAAAGGAAGAGTTGTCCAAAGCTCTCTGGCACCCGTACCTGGAGGTAGCACAGCTGAGAAGAGGAGGCATCTCTGTCCCTTTGCCCCTGCCAGGCAGCAGTGGGAAGTTGGGATGCTCTCCCCACACCTCTCTGAGAAAGGCAGCTCATCCTCCAGGTACCCCATCCCAGCTGGGCTCCAGGGGCAGGAGGGGCAGAAAGCCGCCCCCTCCTTTCTGCAAGCAGCCAACCAGCCAAGAGAAAAGGGAAGAACTGGCCCCTGGGCAGCCACAGCATTGCCTGGGTACCCCAGTGGCCCTGGGGTGCAGAGAAAGACACCTCAGGTCAGCCCCATGCACCTCTCTGCTACACCCGGCCATGGCAGCTCCCTGTTCCCCCAACAGCACTGGGGTTACTGGCTAGGCCAGAGCAGCAGCAAACAGCAGTTTCACCTTCATTAAAAATACCATACCACTTTTTCCCCTTGACCCCAACAGTTATTTATTAACGATAGTAAAATATTACTGTTCTGTATCTCCCAACAGGCAGGTTTTCCTCACAGCCCAAGACACCCACCACTTCTTTTTTAAAGGCAAAAACCATGGAGGCTTTTCCTTTCTGTCTGTAGGTGTACTGTTTGCTGCCTTAATGCTACAAAGTGGAGAACAAAGTGTGAGAGAACTCCTATATAAAGTCACAGCCATTTACACATTAGGCCCCTAATTACGTTGAAAATACAATTACACAGATTTAAGCGGATGCTCATGGGCCAGGTCCCTTACTCTGACAATCCTTTTACAGTAAGTGCAAGTTGAATCTACTTAGATACAAGACCTGGAATATCAGTGTGGTAGTGGAAAAAAGCCAGTGAAGAAAGAGGAAAAAAAGAATCAGTTGCTCCCATCCCATTTATCGCAGCTAAGGACACTGCACAACAGGCAAGGCTCCAGCAGATCCCTGCTCTTCTTTCATAGCTTTTAATCACACACAGAGAGCCATTTGCTATTTTTAAAGTCAAATGAAAACTTTTGGCTCCAGTCTTCTGTAAATTTGCAGTGAAGATAACCCCCAAGGAATGAACGTTATTTACACACCAGGGAGCTTACTTATTAACGTTAACTTCTAGCAAAAGTTGTGTTTCGCATTTCAAAACAGGCCACAAAGACCTGTTTACATTCCTTGCCTGGCTCTAGGAACGTCAAGGTCAGAGCGTACCTTTTCATAGCCCTCCTGCATAGCAGGCTGAGGAATGCCACCCGATGGGTAGGGTCCAGGGACACCCTAAAAATCAAATACTGATCTTTACACTCTGTCAGCTGATAGTGCCCATTCAAAAGCTCTTCATCCTTGGTACAACTGGAGCCAAAAAAGCCCACATAAGCTACATTGAGCAGCTAGCACTAAACATTGCCACTATCTCTATGTTTACCCCCACACTTTGTTGCAATAGTAAAGGCGAAAGGATTTAACAGCCTAGGATGGAAAGCAGCACACACAGGTTTTCTCCCTTTGTTTGCTGGCCATGAACAGCAACTCCATCCAAACCTCCACCACAACGCAAGTCCACTACCCAGATTCTTACCCTCTTCTGAATACTGGCGGAATACAGAAAACTTTCTATCACCAGAATGGTGTTAACCACCTGTTCTTCAATGCTCTTGTCATCAGAGGTTCAGAGGAAATTTCGCTATAATGAAGAATAAAGGTCCATCAGCTCATTTTCAAATAGGACAGCTTGTCCTGAGCCTCCCTCTGGGCATGGAAGAGATGGTAATATTTGAATAAGTTTGATGGGGAAATAGTGAGTGACAGAGAAGTCTCTTGCACAGTTTCAAGGCACAAGACTGCCTATGAGCAGAAGTGACCAGACACTGCGTTGACTGTTCCAGATCTGAAACTCCCATCTCAACCTCTACGACCTGTTCCAGGTGCCCACTGCACAGACACAGATGATAGAAGCTGTACATAAGGAGAAGACAGTTTCCCTCCCCATCAGCACTGCAGTGGCTGTGGGAAGCCATGAAACCTTCACACCAACAAAACAAACCCTCAGTTTGTCTTTTCTCCATAACAGAAGCTGCTGTGAAGGCTGAAAGTTACCTTAAATCCTAAGGAAAACTTCAGCTCTATTGTTCTTCACAGCTCCCCAGTACACGCACCAAATACCCACAGACTTATTTCATAGAGGTGGGGGTTTTCACATCAAAATAAGCGCTGCAAACATTTTTCCTCTCCATGCTAGCATTTCCGTCTTTCCTGAAGAAGATCCAGGACGAGATGTGCTCCTTCGGAGGCTGCCCTGCCCACAGGTGGGATTCCCCTGGGGATCACACCTTAACTCCAATCTTCAGCCCACCACGGCATAACAGACTTGCCGTTTACTGCTCCAAAAGCCATCTGCCTCCCACCACAAAGAAACCCCCGCACATTCCTCATCTCCTACTGCTACTTATTGCCACAGAAAACACCTCCACAGCAAAACTATGACATAAGCTACCCAGTCAACCCAAGTATAAAGTGAGGTGTTGGTTTAGCAAGCCTAGAAATGCTAAAATGAACTTTTAAAGTTTTTAATGCTAGAAATCATTATTTTTTATGAACTAATATAAGTTCAATTAAAAGCCTGCACTCTTTGGAAATGCTAGCAGTTATCCCTGAACCGTGTGGAGGTTCAGGAGGGTGCTGGATCCCCCGGTAGCGAATTGCCGGAGACAAGCACTCCTGAGGAGCGAGCGGCAGAAGCTGGCCCGCGGGCCAGCAGACACCTCACCCTGCAAAGGTTACCTCCCAGAGTTACACTTTAAGCTTTAAACCTCGCCCAGCTGAAGGTAAGGGGGACACGCACCTCTCCAGCCCGACCTTACAGCTGTCGCCTGTAGCTATTCCGCCGAACCATTACTTGCAGCGCATCCCTGTATCGCCGCCGGTCCTGACCCGGCTCACCTCTTTCGCTCCCACCCGCTTTTAGGGGTCGCAAATCCCGTGCCGGGGAGGGGTCCTCCCTTTCCGTCCGCGGGGCCGCCGCCGCAGCTCTCACCCTGCCGTCGTCCCCCCATCCGCCTGGGGCCGAGACCCCCCCCCCGGAGCCCCGCCGGCACCTACCCAGGCACTTGATGTGGAAGCCGCTGGGGGGCTTGAGGGAGCGGCGCGCCCAGCCCTGCCGCAGCACCTCCAGGTGCTCCTCCTTGCCCTGCACCAGCAGCACCTGCTCGTCGATCCAGCCCAGGAAGAAGGTCTCGGCCACCGCCGCCGTGGCCCGCCGGTCCCAGAAGTGCTGCATGTTCTCCCGCTTGAAGTCCGCGAAGATCTCGTAGCCGATACGGTGGCGGCCCAGCTCCGCCGCCGGCCCCGCACCGCCGCCACCCGCCCCCGGCCGCCCCCCGGCCGCGGCGCCCAGGACGATGGCCAGGGAGTGCGGGGCGATCTGCAGGCAGCGCTCCGCCCGGCGCGGCATGGCCGCTCACCGCCCGCCGCCGGGCATGGGCACAGGCACGAGCACGGGCAGGGACATGCCTCCCCGCAGCCGCGCTGCCTCCCGCGGCTGGCTGTCCGCGCTCCGCGCCGCTCCGCCCCCGGCGCGGCCCGCTCCGCCCCCGGCACACCCCGGCTCGGCGCGGTCCGGCTCCGCGGTCGCGGAGGAGGCGTTATCCCGCGCTGCCGGTCCCGCAGCGGGCAGCGGCGGCCGCGTCCCGGCCGGGAAGCCCGCCCCCCGCGGCCCTGTCCTAGTGCGGGAGCACCATCCCCCGGAGCTTCAACGAGCCCGCTGCGTGTCCCGCGTGGTGCTGTAGCTTCTCGGCACCTTCGGGTCCGGAAGACATCACCCTTCCCTTCCCCGTGTGAAACACAGGGGCAGCCCCCAGCCACTGCGAGATTGCCCTTGCTAATCCCACGGTCGTTGTATCTGTGCTTCGTCCAGCAGTTACACTGCTGCAGGTAAACCACTCAGTGAGCAGCACTAGCCCTGCTGCGACCAAATGACCATACCCTTCTTCTTCATCCACAGTAATCACAGAATCACAGAATGATTTGGGTTGGAAGAGACCTTAAAAATCATCTAGCTCCAAAGCCCCTTACATGAGCAGGGACACCTTCCACTAGACCAGGTTGCTCAAAGTCCCGTCCAGCTTGGCCTTGAACACTTCCAGAGATGGTGCAGCCACAGCTTCTTTGAGCAACCTGTGCCAGTGCCTCACCACCCTTGTCATAAAGAATTTCTTCCTAATGCTTAATCTAAATCTCCCCTCTTCCAGGTTAAAGTCATTCCCCCTTGTCCTGTCATTACAGGCTCTTGTAAAAAGTGCCTCTCCAGATTTCTTGCAGGCTCCCTTTACGTACTGGGAAGACTGTTAATAGGGTCTTCCATGAGCCATCTCTTCTCCAGGCTGAGCAAGCCTGAATCCTGCACCACCTTGTATCTGAGGTGTACAGAAATCTGAGCATGGTGGAGCAACTCCTAACTTCTATGGCTTTTACCCAGCAGATTACTATTTTGTCTCTCCTGTGCTCCAGGTCACCAACTGCCCGTGAGGCTTGAGGGAGAGTTCAACAAAAACAGGCGAGATGTGAGCAGAAACGGAGGGGTCCTTCCCAACACAGCCCAGCCTGGGGGGTGTGTTGAGGTGGCAGCAAGGAGACAGTTGCTTGTGAGAAGGTAGATTTGGGAATCGCACCCCTATCTTCCATAGAAACCCTCAAACCCACAGCAAAGCTGAGTCTCAGTTCTGAAAACATGGCTTGAGCTCCTGAAGTGGCTGTAGCTTTTGGCCACCTTGGTGCTGTGCGGACCATGCAGGTGGCTCCAGTGGCCCCCTCGCCTTGCCCCATGGAGCAGGGGAGAAGGCAGCGAAGCATGGGAATGCACCGAGAAGGCAAGGGACACAAGGAAGAAAACTGTGCTGTTGAAAAGAAGGGCAAGAGGAGAAAGGAGTGAGAGGAGAGAGGAAGCAGCAGCTACTCTGCTGGGCAGTGGTATGAGAGCTGGTGCAGGCACCACACTGCGCTGTGTACAGGATACAGTGTCTCCTCCTGAATTCACTCACATCAATGTTCCTGGGCACTTTTGTCCCTTTAACTGTTTCCCATTCAGTTTTCACCTCTTTCAAGCCCTGTGGCACTCTCCATCTGATTTCATCCAGTTCATTCTCCAGGGCACTGTTTAATAATCATGTTTTTCTGATATCTCCACTCCCTATTTTGGGATTTCATCCAGTGCTGTCTAGGCACTGTGCCAAGGAATATCAAATATACCAGCGTCCTAAAGAGTTTTAAGAGGAGACAGTTTGTATGAAACCAACTTTACCAAAGGGGAAATCAGAGATAAAATAAATTATCCAGAATCACTGTGAGTCATTTGAACCCAGGAGCAGAGCCTGTTAACGCTGGCCTGCAAATCTTTAACCCCTTCCCAAGTGTCCATCCCAGCATGACCTCTAGAGGCCCGTCACCTCAGCAGCAGTAGTTTTGATGGTGCTGCTGTCAATATTTCAAAAGAACACTTTTATGCTCTCATTCATCCCTAAGCTTTGCAAGAGGACACCCCTCAGCATCCTCATTGTCCTCGGAACTACTTCCCAAAGTTCACCTGAGCCACTGATTGCCTGTTAAAAGAGCTAGTCTGAGTGTGTTGAAACTACTGTCATTATCTTGTCATACTTGTGTTATTCTTACTTTGTGTCTTCCTCCTCTCTGTATTATACCAGCTTTTTATCTTGCCCATCACATTTGCATTTCAGTTCTCCTAGGCAGGGTTCACCTTTGTGTTGCCTTTGTGTGGAGCACATCATTGACATCCCAACTGCTGATCAGAGTCACCAGGTAACTTAAGGGCTTGGATGGGTTTTCAGTTTGTATTTCTATCTGCAAGAACAAAAGAGCCAAATTACGCCTTTTGACTGACTTTTCAGTTTCTGCACCAGACATGTACTGAGTATTTAGATGTGGGACCCCACATTTTGCCGACAGCCCCCAAATCCCAAGTGCCCAATCTGTGATCCTTCTGCTGCCTGTGGAAAAGCACATGTTCTGTGCAGCATGCCTCGTAGCCTTTGGCCATGCCATCAACGTTGTTGCCTTCATTAGCTGAGCTCCTTTTCCATTCAGTGTTAGTTCCAAAACAACTGGTGTGGCAAAACACTCCATGCAGTCTTTTCCTCCCCTTGCAAGGTATTTGCAGCAATACTTGCGGGCTGTCAACATCTTCCCTACCCCGTGGCTTGTTCTCCTGTAAAGGCTAGTCCTCAACCTGCTAATCCTCTCCCACCCTGCTTTCATCACCTCTTCCTTCACACCCCTTAGTGCCTCTGCCCTGTGCTTGCAGGCTGGCCCTCTGCTCCTTCCCTCCCTCCCTCCCTCCGCTGGCACGCTACCCCTTCCACAGCTTGCACACATGTAATGTCACACACAAGGTTAATGACAAGGTAAAGAAGGAGTGTACGCTATGATTTGTCCAAATCATGTTGGATGGAGCACAGTGATTATGGCAGAAGTCAAAATACACCATGCACTAGGGTGCTGTCCCTGTAAAAAACAGTGTTAGGATTGCCTGAGTAGGACCTCAAGGCCCAAGTTAAGAGACTCCCCTTGTTCCAAGGACCTGGGGAAAGGCTGTGGAAGGAGTATGTGCTCAAGAAACTGTTCATTATTCCCCCTTTTTGCTTCCATTTCATTACTGCTTCAAACAATTTTTTTCTTTTCCTTGGAATTTTTGATTGTTCGGTTTATTTTTGTTTATTTACGTTTTGTTCCTTGCTGGTTTGGGGTTGAACAGCACCTCCTTCCTTTTCATTCACCCTCACTTCAAGGGATTTTTTCCAAGCAATCAAGAGCTATAGCCTGATTAAAGCCAATCTGGTATTTGCCTGTAGAAATACAAGTGGGAAGACAGCCTGCAATCTTCTTATGGCCAGGTAATGAAGTTGGGTGAAGTGGAACTCCTAAGTGGCTTGAAGTGTTTGGAAAGGCAGAAATTTACCTTACTAGCAGAGCAAAACCCCTGAAGATTTGGACACATCTCTTTGAAACGCATCAGGGTGCAGAGGTCTGCGTCAAATGGCCTTGTTTAACCTAAGTAGAGCAGGAAGCCAAACAGAGCTGACACAGCTGTGTTGCCCGGCTGTCTGTAGTGGTCTGGAGCTCAGGTGTGGTACCTCTGTCTGCTGCAAACATCACCTTAGTAAACCCTGCCCCAGGGAAAAGAGCATTCCCCCAGAATTCATTCAAGGCCACGGAATGGAAAGGCTGGGGTGAAATGTATGTATTTAATGGCTCTTGTGCATCCTCGATTTGTACATAAAGTAAGGCAAGTTACACAATTTCACAGCCTATGTAGTATGTCAGCATGTGTTCTGCTTCAGATGCTGTATTCAGGCAGTAAGGCAGCAAGAGCCTTACTCAGGATTTCTTCTGTGAGAGGTTTGGAAAAAGTATTTCCTGTCAGAGAACTGTTTTTTAAAATCTCTCTACTGGTTTTATACAGGAAAAGTTATACTTTCCCTCCCTACTCTCTGTCCGCTGGTGTTACATGGCAAGAGTCCTGCACAGCTCCCAGCTGGGTCACCTCATTCCCAGGAAGAAGCTGTGCTATGCAGATTTTCAGGAAGTTGTGTTTGCCAAGAAACTGGCAGGTACAGGGTGGATTTTAAAGACATTTCTGTCAGGTTTTTTTCTGAACATACCTGCATGTGTTCCCATGTGGAATGCTGACTGAAGCTGGAGACTCACTGGCAGCCCAGTGATGCAAAGCACTGCGTAACTGCCATCATCAAATACGGCCCTTACTGCAGCCCTAGCGAGGCTGGACCTTACAGACATCAATAACACATTTGGAGAAGAGTTGCCCCTCCTCCTGCCCCAGTCAAGAGCTACATAAGCCCCACCAGACTTCCTCAGACACAGAGTCAATGTAAACTGGCTTTGGCTTCGGCTTCTGGCTTTGCTGCTGCAGGTGTGCAAAAGGGCCAGGATCAGGTATGCCGGTAACACACAGGCCTGATGCCTTTCTGGTCATATCCTGAGGAGCAGTCTCAGGACAGTGAATGCTCCAAAACAATGGAGATCATGAGCAGTAAATGGTGACCTGCATCTAGGAAAATCAGGATGGTAGAAGGGGTGTGGTAGTAGTTATTCTTTAAAACTCTTCCCAGAAGCGTGGCAGCCATATATATATATATATATATATATAGTTTTACATTCACCTAGTTTGCATCACATGAAGACACGGATGTGCCACCAAGAATTCCTAAAACAGCACCTCATTTAGCTTTACTCTTCTGTTGTGATAACCAGGTTTTGTTATATGTGGATAATAATACTTCTCACGTTTGTAAAGTCCCTTGAGACTTGCTATTAAAAACCATACCGGAAATGGCTGCTTGACAGCCTCTGCTCTGGTAGAAGCTAAGTATTTCTGCCCTTGGTCCTGTCCTGCTATCCTCCGTCAAGAAGGCCTGCTCAGAAGTCCTTGCTCAGGCAGAGCTCGTAGTGAAGTCAATGGGAGTTTCCTGTGTGAGGAGTGATGAGCTAGGTCCAAACTAAGCACCCAGCTAATAAGCAGCATAGGAAAACAGCTGACTGCATCACTTTTAAGCTCTGTGCTTTTACCTGACTCAGACTTGTTGGCATCAAGAAGGATCCCAGGGGCAGGATGCAACCCAAGGGAGGAGAGGAGATCCCTGGCTATGACAGGCATGCCCGTCTTCCTCTTCAGGAAAATCTTTGGCAGCACTATTAATTCTTTGCAACAAGGTGACTGCTGCTTGGGTAGGTGAGCCAGTAGGTACACAATTATCTATTGTCTGCCTAACAATTGCCTACACATCCTGGGGAAGATACACTGAGCGGGAGAAAAAACACCTCCCAGCAGACACGAAAAACAAGTTCCCACTTTACTCACAGGACACATATAATATAGGGTACAGGTCTCTCACATTCAAAGTCAGGTGCCTACATTTAGATAGGTAAATATCACTGCGCAAACCCCTGGGTTGGAAAGCCCTTCAATTTTATCTATTTATGAAGCTGCAAAGAGAGAAGCAAGACTTACAGACATTTTGAATCCACTAAGCTGGTAAACAGCTCATCATGGTGGTGCAGGTAAATGCGGCCAGAATAGATTCCCTGCATGAGAAATTATTGACTGCAAATTAATAAGGAGGGAAGAGAAGCGTATGTTTATATCTTAACCTTCTAAATACATTCTCTAGAGTAGAGAAATTTTTATGTGCCTTCCAACCTATAGTTGTCTTTTACCTGCTATGATATTGATGGTTTGGGCAGATTACAGTCAGACACTACAGCACGGGGTAACACAATGTATTTGGCAGAGGCAGGATTTTATTTCAAACTCTAGAACTGTGCTCTACTGAAGCCATAAAGGACTCCATACTTGCAGGTAACGTGCATTTTCAGTTACAGAAATGGCACACCAGTTTGCCTAATTGCTTGATGCGTTGCGTTGCAAGAACCCCTGAAATCACACTCAGGCAGCTCCAGCACTGACGCACCAAAAGAACTGGGTTTTGTTTTTATGATTCCCCTACCAGCAATGGAAAGAAATTGTGAGTGAAACAGCCATTAATTTTCATGAGCGCTCTGGAAAAAAGCAATAAAATCTTTTTCTCTCCCCTTTTGCATATTCTTTTCACAGCCCGTGGCCTGAAGCGAGGGGGCTTTGCTGACTCTTGACCCAGCCAAGCAAAGGCATGCAGCTGATCCCTGCTGGTTCTCACTTGCCAAGTTAATGACTGCAAAGTCAGCCCAAGGAGATCAGGTCTCCTCAGCATTTTAATCTGAAATTTCTCTGCTTTGAATAGATGTGCTTTCCTCCTACTGCCCCTTCTCATGTAGCACAAGGCAAGTCCTCTAAGTGCTGTGGGCAGTGCAGAGCTGCACTCAGGAGAATGAAATTACAGTGAAATACGTATACCCCTAAGAGTATGCAAATGGAAATGGCATACGTAGGCAAAGAGAGGCAAAGGGAAGCCCTTGTTCATCTAACACACATAGCTGAGCTCTCCAAGGTGTGCTTGATCAGTTTTCCTATAGGGACCCCATCAGAATGGTGCCCAAAGGGAGAGCATGGTGATCCATGGCCCTGCATTTTCTTTCAGGAAGTATATTCTGTGCCTAAGCAAGAGGTGAGGTAGGCAGAGCTGACCACTTCCAAATGAACAATTAAATGAACTCTTCCACCTTCCAGAAGAAGAATTTAAGCCGGGGCTGTTATTGCAATACCCACCTGGGGGAGGGGAAGAAAAAATAGAAATAAAAATAAAAATACAAATAGGATTCTGCACAAGCCATTCTGCAGGCAGGGTGATCAGTGTACAGGGTATGGGAACCAGAGCTGGGCATGGGCTTTGTAAGCAGCCTTGGCTCTGCCCTGGCTGTGGGCAACAAGTAGGTGTCAGTCTCAGCTGAACAGCTCTGATGTGGGCTTGGAAAGGGTAAGAATACCACGTCTCTAACCAAAAGTGGAGCTATAAAACACTGTGTTGGTGGGAACCGCACAGTCCATTCCTGCAGGTAGAGGTGAGAGACATTTACCGGTGCCCCAGGCATGGGGGAGCTGGGCCAGGGCACTGGAGGGACTGGTTGGTGTATGTTGGCTTCTTGGAGACTCCCTTGATGACACAGATCTGGGGAGCATGGGGAAGCTCCATGGTCATTTGCCATGCCAATTTTTGGGTGACAGCACCTCCTTTCTGAGTGGGGAAAGGGAAAGCAACTGGTGTTGCTGGATTTGATAAAAGCCCTTTGAGATTTGTCTTGCCTTTCAGGCAGGCAGGCACCCACACTGATACGCGACAGAGGGATACAGTAAATCAACTTACAAGGAGACTCCACCTGTGCCAAGACTTTCTTGCTTTTCCTGCCAGAAGCACAGGCTCACTCTCTGTACCTGGCCGGTGACATCTTTCCACTTTCTGTGCACAGATCCACTGGCCACAACTCAATGCAAGCCAGACTTACAGCCTTCCTCTGGGCTCCCCTAAACCAAGGCCATGTCTTTCCAATCCCCACAGCTTTGCAGACAGAGAATTTCTGCACCCAAGCAAGAAAAAAATGCCTGTGTGAAGGGGGAATAACCATTACCACAGTCTTTACATGTAGAGAAAGGCTGGATATAGCAAAGGATGCTGGAGAAGATACCCACCTTGGCTTTTATCTCACTCCTGCTTGCTGCTTCTCCAGCCACTGACATCCTACAGCATGCGTTTAGCATGTTCACATCTTCTCTCCATCAGTATACCAATTTCTAGTGTGTCTTTGCTCAATACAGATGCTTGTAGAAAAGAACAACATAACCCTGAGAAAGAAACTATCACAATGAGGTTGGTTTTTTTTTTTCTCTTTTTCCTTTTTACAGAAATTTCTTATCCAGTTTGCTCTGTTCAATCGCCTTTACTCTTTTCACTTCAGGCCTCATGTTTCTTGCTCTCAGTGAGCTAGTTCAGTCAAAGCCATGCTTGGTTGACAAGTAGGAAAGTAATAAGCATCTTACATCTGCCTACAATAAACTATTATTACTTTTAAAAACAGTCTGATACCTGTTATGGTGTGATGACCCTTTTGCTCTTCCAGCTGGTGAAGGGTGGTGGAGCATCGAATGCTCATGTGAGCAGGGATGGAGGTAGCAGCCACCTTCTCCAGCAGGACCGGCTGCAGGTCTTCCAGCACTGGTTTGTACCTGTCAGGTGAGTGCCAAGAACCAGCGTACATTAAGCTCACGGTGTCTGCCAGCCATCAGCCAGCTTCCCCACTCCTCCGTCATTTCCCTTTCACTCAGAGCAAAGACAGAAATAGGAAGGTTGATTGGGTAGGTGCTCACTTTCAGGTCCCCTTTGGCAACACAGAGTCAGTGAAAGAGGTGGTGGGGTGTGTGTAAGAAAATTTATTCCTGGTTTAATAGCCCTTCATTACAGCTAAGCCTTTTGCATAAGCGGCACCTTGGCTCCTGTCTCTCAAACACTGCTCCCTTGCCTTGGACTTTTTGTAATAGCCATAATTGCAGATGCAAGCTCTGCTTTTATTTTATGGGAGCTGAGGTAAGCCTGCCCGATGTCACAACCGGTGATCCTCAGATACAGCCAAGCCTGTGAGGCAGCATCTCTGCACGGCAGGATTCAGTGTGAGTCACAGCAGGGACCTGCTGGTTCCCTCACCAGCCCTGCCTGCTCCCAGGACCCATCTCTCCTGCAGGTATTTGCAGCAGCCATTCCTCCTGCTCTCCTGCCTCATCCCTTTGTCTCAGCTTGTCAGGATTAGACAGTTTAACCAATGACCCCAGTTGTCATCAATCTCAATATTGAACGCACTGAGATAATACAGGCAGTTCTCCGCTCTGTGAAGACAGACATTTATGAAGTATTTGTGAAACCATTTTAGCTAAAGAAGACAGACAGCTCTATTTTGTGCTTAATATTGCCTGGCAGGTGTAGACACACCCCAGGATAACTCTCTTGTCATCCTGACTAGAAGGTCAAGAGTCTACATTTGACAGAGAGAATCGCCTTTGGCTCTCTGACAGAAAAATGAAAACACAGCAGCATCCAGAACCCATCCCCAAGCCCCTTTGTAAACCAGATGTGCCAGATCTAGCATTTCCTAGAGCTTAATTCCTCTTTAATTCTGTAGCTCCCCTTTGAAGATTATCCATGGGCCCAACACCAGGCTAAACCAGAAAGTTTGGCTTTTGTTCTCCTATTGCCATTATCAGCTTATCATTTTAAACGTCTCAGGCATGGTGAGCAGTGACCATCTCTCTATTATGCTCCTCTTTCCTCCTTTCCTCCCCATCCAGTCCCATCCTTCCTTCCCTCTCCTCTGCCTCATTCATTTTCGTGCTTTCCTTAGGGGTCTCTGTGCAATGTCCCCCTGTGTTTCCCTGCCATCCCCAGCAAGTAGCAGGGCTATAAGACATACCAGGAATTACCTGAGCTCTCTTGGGTTATTTCTTGGGCTGTTGTAAGTTTCAGCTGCTAAATCTGAGCCCACTGCACTGGCAGATATCAGACCCAGGCGAAAACATCACTTCCTGCTAAGGGAGTAAAGATTACTCTTATAAATGGATCTTGTATTGATGTTCATGGAAATAGGGTTGTCTGTCTGTAAAAAACACACATCATTGCTTCCTATTTGTGCAGAAGAGAGTTACCTGATAACAGACAAGAGCCAGGTAGCTTCTTTGCAAGGCAGAGGTGGGAATGAGTAACTCCTACTGCTGGTTTTATGGGCAGAGCTTTGCCAGGGTATGCGGTAGATTCAGAAAAAACTACCTTGGTATTTCCTTCTCTTTGCTGTAGGCAATGCTGCCAGAACCCAACAGCCAGCTTTTGTACTCCTGCTGTCCTGCACTGAATGAGCACATTCAGGGATGCTGCAGCTACACACCGTGGTCAGCCCATACTTGACCTTGGCCTTTTTGAGGCCAAGCTACTGTTGCTTTCGAAGCATGAAGAGCTTCGGGTGGTTCTGACTGACACAGGCATGAAGGAGCTTATCAGAAGGAGGGGGGAGAGAGAAAACCTCAGGGTTTCCTGTCTTCCTTTCCAGCTCACACTGCCTTGTCATCTGAAGCGCTCGAGGTGGTGCATGTGGGAGGACCCATGCGGAGATCAGAGTTGGGTGTAATCCCGACTCTCCGTTGTCAGTCCCGCTTCAGCAGGTGCCACCGGATGGTGCTGTGTGGAGGGGGAGCAGGGGTAGTTGGGTTGGCTGCTGCTAATCTGAGTGTCAGTGCCTTCTGTTTTCAAATTCGTGCTATTTCCAACACTCAGAGCAATGTGCATGGAGCCATGGGCACCGGGGGGCTCTGGCAGCGAGTCCTGTACCCTGTGTATAGAGGAGTGCAGCGGACAGCAGAGCACTGGCACTCAATGGAAACCAAGGGGGGAAGAAGTTCAGTTGGCAATGTTGAGGTAATGAAGAGCCTGACAGACCCTCTGCTCCACCAGTGCTGGTTTAGGTGACCCCTGGGGCTTGGCCTTCCGACATCTTCCCCTTTTCAAGCCAAAGAGAGGTAGAGAGGGGATGTCCGGGTCATCCCTCTTCATGGGGGCCAAAGCCCTGAGCAAGACTTCTTCAGGCCCCAGTGGGCAGCAGTAGTCCACAGCCAGGGGCCCTCACTCCTCCTGGTCTGCAGTGCGTCAGGGTCCCTTACCAGTCCACTTTCCATGGGCTATCAGGTTTTTTTTCCACACTGTTTAACCATTGTAGCCCCCAGCATCCAAGTTTTCCCATAGTGCTGCATCAGTCTTTCAACAGATCTGGTCCTTTATCCACCACTTAAGATTTGCAGCATTTTACTGCTCTAACTTTACAGTAATGTCCTTCTTTGCCCCAGCTGAGCTGAGGTGTTGTTATTTTCACTTGATCCCTGTGCAAACCTAGAAGTGTCCATTTTTGCCTGGGAGCGCAGCCCATCTTCCATGATGGCATGCCCACCAGGCAAGAAGCAGCAGCATGGTTTACCATGGGCATTTTCCTTACACTGAGCCCTGGGCTAGGCTGTGGCTGAGTGCCATGGCTGTGCAGGTATGCTCCTAATGTGCATGAAGCCTTGCCAGTGGCTGGCAGAGCACAGCGTCATGCTCATGGTCACACTTGATAGCAACCACTTGATCACAAGGGAGATCCTCACATAAGCAAGTCCTGCAGTGCTGGTCCTTTGCAGCACCTGGCTCACCCCTTCACTGATCAGCACTTATCAGCAGTATTCCAGGCTGTAGCACTCGTGTCATGGCTTAGGCTGAGCAGAAGATGGGGTTCATCCCTGCCAGGGGCCTGGGAAAGCCCCCAGCAGTCAGTGTCTGCTGCAGGGAATGCGAGGCTCTGCAAAGGTTCAGGGTAGCCTGGTTACAGCCACCAGTGCTGCAGCCACCAGCGCAGAGCACAGTGGAAACTGAATGTGATAGAGAAGCACAAAAATCATGGTTTAAGTCTTATGTAACTTTGGGAGGCTTTTCTTTCTGGAAATAGCCATACAGAATCAATCACTGGTGTGCATATGCCCCCAGGAGACATGGGAGGCGTCCTTGCTGCACTCCGGGAGATCCAGATCTTGGCTTGCAGGAGACAGCCATGAGTTTTACAACCTAAGAAGGAAGGTTACTTCAATAGAGCCATACAGCAGAGTTCAAACAGCCAGTGTTTGTTGATCTCCTCACGTGGATGTATTAATAAACATCTGAGTAATTTCCCTAGAAATAGAGCAGCAATCACAAGCCAAAGTTTACCACAATGATTTGCATTACGGTAACAAACATGAAGCTTAATCATAGCTGTACATGTCTATTTCCCTATAGAAAATGCTATGCCCTTTCCTCATCACGACTAGCTCATAACTGATAGTTCTTGTAACCACCACTGGTTTCCCTCTGGCAATGAAATCCCAGGAAAACCCCATGTGCTTTTCTCAGCGGCGCAAGTTTCATCCCATGACATAACCCTGGCACCAAGAGCATCGTGCAGGACTCCCCCAGGTGCAAATGGGCACAGCACCTTCACAGTCAGCGCAGCAGCATCAGGTTGCTCCTGCAAAGAGAATGGCCTCTTAGAGACACTTAACTAACCTAGGAAATAGGAACACGTTTCTGCTAAAGTTACCCCATGTACTCAGTAGTGTCTGGCTGAGGGGGGATAAGAGCATTCCTCTCTCACTACCTGAAAACCCCTTCATGGAATTCATTAATCATTCTTATCAGCACCCCCTTCTTTCCTGGGCTATAAGCATATTTGAACTAGAAACTTCTCAAGTCCAAATCCACTCCAAGTGATGAATACCTTCAAGGTCATAAATTAACACGGACAATTGCTGTGTTACCCACATAAAAGTCTCCAGTGATGGAGCAGTGACCTTGAGGGAGAGACACTTTATTTAAAAGGTAACATTTGTCTGACCTTTCTGCAACCTCCACGCCAGGATGCGAACAGGCTTACAAACATCTTGCAAACAGGCTATATTGTAGCAGACAGAAAACGCAGCATTTTTCTTGTTTTAAAGAGGCTGGTGGATGAAAACTGGACTAAAATACATTTCTTTTGCTTTTTAGCTCCCTAATGTGGGCCCACAGAAAAACCATCACATGAAATACCAAACAGTAACCGTGCTAACATTTTGGAGCGCATGTCTCATTCCCTTCCCTCTGTGATTATCACGTGTTTTGATGTTTATTACAGCTGTTTGCTTTGTCACTTGTGGACTACCTTGAGAGAGCACAGCTCCCAGAGGCAATCTGTTCCTGAGCATGTATGCCCAGGTACCAAACTTGCAGGAGATGCTAAGGTGGGACTCCCTGATGTCAGTAACAGAGGATGTGTGCGTACACATCTTAGGCCAGGCTTACAGCTGTGAGGGTTGGTGTGCTGGCTGCTGGGAAGCAGCTCCATGGTTTTGCTCATGTTTTAGGGCTGAAGCAGGCATTTTGAACACACACACACCTCCCCCCCCCAGCTAAGGCTGATTTCTGAGATGATATCGTGAAATCAAACAGTGAAGAAAAAGTCAGGCTAAGTTCATCCCATGCTGCAGGTGAATGGAATAACTTCTCTGTGTGACAGGGAACTAAAACAGAAGGGGTTTTATCCTCATTTAGGTATTCATTGCTGGTTTGCTGGAATTTATTTATTTCACTGGCATACACAGGTATGCATACATACACTTGTATGTATATTTAAAAGCTACATAAGGAGAACCATCTGGATTCATTATATTACATACAATTACTTATTAAAATAGCTTGGGAAATTAATCATTTAAATACTGGTTGGCAAAAAAATATATATTCCAGTATGGAAAACCAAATATTCTTCAAAGTTAAAGCAGTTAAAAGAAAAGCTTAAACACATTAAAAAAAAACCACCACAGTAATTGCTAAAGAGTGCAGATAAGATAGAAAAACAAAACATTTGCATGCAAAATGGTTTCCAGGGAGAGAGTCTGTGCATGTTCTGAAGTAGAAATGCTGTTGGAGGATGAACAGTTAAAGTTCTAACAGGAATAATCGAAATCTGAGGCTGAAGGTCAGCTTGGAATGTCCCAATGGAATCAGATACCTTTTAGCAACACCTAAATGCAGGCAAAAAAACCACCAGCTTCCTGTTTCATTTGCTTTCCAGGGAGAAATTTTTGACTTCCAGATCTCCCCATCCCACTGGCAAGTTGAGACTGTGGTAACTAGCACACATAGTTAACATAGTTTTGCATCGATACGACACATCCTATAAGCGTGGCTATACAAACTGGGTTGCCTTTGCACAGTATCATGTTCCTCAGCACATTATCTAGAGATCTGGCAAGGAAATCTGGCATAATTTTCTTGAAAACGCCTAGAATAAGTATTTACATTCTTTCAGGTGAGGGAATTTATTCTCACTTGAACAAATCCTTAGGGTATTTTAAACCTCTATTTAAATACAGAAATGCCTGGGTTTAGTTATCCAACACTTGCCATCTCCTTGGAAGTCAGAAAAATGACAACACTGAGAAACACAGAGTTTTGCTTTTCTAAGATCTGATTCATCCCGTTAGTATTTGACACGCTCCTTCCCCACCTCCCCCCAAATCAAAACTGCTTCTGTAAGGCTTGCAAAGAAAAAGGACAAACAAGATTAATCAAGCTAATTCCTCTTCATTTGGCTTATCCTGCTTTAGTCTAGCTAATGTAAAAGCTAGACCTGCAATCTGAAATGGTCTTGCATTTTGTACAGTTTCACCAGCAATAAGACCAGGAGGCAAAGAATGTGAAGCCATCTGCAGTAAAAGGTGAGGAAGGTTGGTTACTTCTAACCTGAAGGGCTTTAAGATATATGACCAAATGCATGTGTGATACATGACCAAGGTGGGAGGCTTTCCAAGCTCTGGCTGACACCCTTTGTGGTATGAAAGAAGAGGTGGTTCAAGACCTGGATAAAAAGGGAGCAGAGCTCTTTTAGATGAATTGGCTAGGAGAGTCAGAATTGCTTTCTCCAGGACCTTGAGACAGAGGACGAAGAGTGAGCAACCATCCTTTAAATGCCCCTGTGTACATGCATGTGAGTAACACGCTATGAAGAAGCTGTAGTTAGTTGAGAGTAACCATCCCTTCTCCTGTGACCTGCTGTCCCTACACCTAGACATGCTGCAGAGTAAACAAAGACAAGTCTCAGAGCTATACTAAGACGGGAACTTCCCTGAGTACAACACCATGCCTAGGTACTGCCAAAGCAGGGGAGGACACATGTGCATTCCCACACGGGGCAATGCTAGGTGGTTTTCCCTCCGAGTCCAGAGGCTGAGGGAGCTCACTCAGAGCAGGCTTTTATCACAGAAATCCACAGGCACAGTCTCACAGCAGGTTCCAATGCAATCTGCTGTAGAAGCAAAGTAAGGGTTTTCCCAGGAGTGCTTTACACTCAACAAGCAGAAAGCTAAGGCATGTTGAGCATTCAAGGTGCAAAGGACATTTCAGCCACAGAGTTCTGGGGGCCAGGAAGAGCAGCAGAACAGTCAATTCCCTGACCAATCCCAGAGGAAACTTGCAGAACCTTTTGAGGAGAAAACCCATCAGGAACTACAATAACAAGAGGAAGATCAAACGGAAGGCTTGGAAGCAAGTATCTATCTGCATGAGCAAGAGAGGAAGCAGGAAAGCGCTCTGCCTGGGTTTGAAGGGAACCCTCTAGCAATCTTCTTGAGAAGCAGGGACCTCGTTGCTGCTGAGTTCCCTCTACCAGCAAGGGGGAGGGCGGTCAGTCACATTCCGCATGGATGGCATCCTTGCCGGTAGAGAGAGATTGATGATATCTGAGAAGCAGAGCAGAACAGCTGGGGTAAGTTTTAACCAGTTTGCATATGTCAGGACCAGGCTGTAGCTATATTATCTGAAGCCACCTCCGTGTTTTCTTCCAGAATACAGAGGTATAGCCCAGCATACTAGCTCTTAAATTTAGCAGGAGTGACAGGTCCCAGGTGGCACTTAGCACTTCCACTAGGTTTGTTCATCTCATTTTAAAAGATAAAGTAATAAGTTTAGGGTTTACATTAGCAGAAACCTCAAAGCAATTGAAACTGTTTTCCCCTTACCTAGTTTTATCAGACTACAGGACCCTGAACCATCCCCGCAGAGAGCTCTAAAGAATCAATCCTCTAAAACTAATTTGCATTATCTAAACTTACGCAATGGCTAATCAAGCTATAACCTGATTTTTTACTGACTATGCAACTTGCTTTCAGCAGCACTTTGCTGCTATTCAACAACCATATTCCTGGTGTTATAATCACAAACTATTTTACAACCCATTGTGGGACAAACCTACTAGGCTACTAGAAGCTGCTTCAGTACCCCATCAAGCAAATGTCTGTCACAGCACACCTGATACACCCTGAAAGCTGAGCTGTCCAAAGCAATGTGCATAGTCATTCTGAAATTGAGAAAGGTGAATAGTCACAAGTCCTGCACAGGTCTTCATCCTCCACTTCAGTTAACCAGGTAAAATGCAGTCCTTGGAATAGAGCAGAGGCTACTGCTCTTAGCCCTCAGTCTCTTGTCAAAGGCATGCCTAGAAGAGGAATGGGAAGGCAGGCTGCTCTCCTTTAGCCTAAGTAAGCATGGAAAAGGAAGCAGAAGAGTGGGTTTAAGGAATAAGATGCTTTTGAGATGTTTTTTTTTTTTAGTTATTTCTACTCTACACAGAGCAACATCAAACCTGAAGAAGAGTCCTAGCATGAGTATTCTTACCTTGAGGCTTCCAATCTCCCACAAGGAGGCAGAGAAAGTGTGAAGAGAAGCATCTTGTTCATTAGGACATGCAAAAAGGAAGCTGGTAGAACCTCCAAAACTCTTGTGTAACGCAATGATCTGAAGAAGACACTGCACAAGACCCTAAACATTGATCAGGAATTAAAATCTTTCATTTAATCCTTCATTTTTCTTGAACCTTTTGCAACTAGATTTCAGGGATCAGAAGCAATGAAGAATGTATAGAGTACCTTCCCTTGCTCCAGACTTCACTTTAGGCCAGGAGATTGGGAGATGATGGGACATGTTCTTCCCCTCTTTTGCACTTAGTAGTATAAAAGGGGAGAAAACGACAGTGCTAGGGTTAAGTCTACAGCTCAGTAGCAGTCTGAACATGTTGATCTCAATTTTTTTCCCCTGAAATCTATTTTTAAACTAGTCTAGAAACTAGTTTAAAAGTATAAAAGTAGATTTTTTCTTTGATGCTTAATTAATTCCAATTAAAATAGACTGCACTGAAGTTGTATATGCTGAAGTTTGAATGCTGCTCATCTAAACATCATAAACAATAGAAAAATCTACACTTACACTGAAATACATGTGCTTTTTTTATCTCCTCAAGACTTCCAAAGGGATTTGGGTTATGAATCACAAACATTCCCCTCAGCAGTAGAGTCTTATGAGTCAGGAAGATAGCCATCATTAATCACTTCTCAAGCATTTTTAACAAGGTGGTTCCTGCTTGCTGCATGTTTTCATTCACATCAGTCATTTACTAGCATAAAAGGTGCGCCTAGCACTTTGCAGACAACTAAGACAAAAATCTTTGCTTTGTAGTGTTTACAGCTACAATAAGATCACACAAAATGAGATTCCCTTTGCAAACGAGAAAAAGAATAGAAATTACAACTATGGCAAAGTAGTTATCTTTTTTTTCTATGGTGTGAGGCAAGTTTGCAGTTCTGTATTTCCACATTATTTTGTTAAAGTTCCTACTTTCACTACTCCCCATTTTAAGTAGAAACCTTTTTACACTGTTCACTTAAGACTTCTGTATCATTGTAACCATGAAAGCAATTTGTGCCTTCCCCTTTCTCAAAAGAATGCAAATAACTATTTTGTTATTAGACCGTTTCAGTGGGGGGGGGAAAAGGCACCCCAGTTTTCCACCAAACACACCACTTGCATCAACATGTCTTTTAAGAAGCAGTAGCAGAGGTGCCAGAGTTGCTGTAATCTGAGTGGCTACTTAAAACAAACAAACAAAATAATAATCTGGAAATGAAATACATTTTCCACTCTTAAAAGAGATAAAATACCTATTCCATGACTGCCACTTAGCTCATGATAGTTACAAAAAGAATAAGGAAGGTTTCATTTGCTCTTACCAGCATGGTTTGTCAGTCACCTCTATACACCAGAAAAAACTCTTAATAAACTACAGCTGCACTCCATGGAAAAGCTGTATATGCTCATGCACATTTCTTCAGGCCCACCAATTAGCCTACAGTCTTTCTGCTGGTAAGGAATGTTTACATGCTTCTCTAATGCTTTTCTCAAAGTATTACAGCTGTTATTTTGGACTCAAAATCATAGAATACTTTGGGTTGAAAGGGTCCTTCAAAGGTCATCTAGTCCAACCCCATGCAATGAGCAGGGACATCTCCATCCAGATCAGGTTGCCCAGAACCACATCCAGCCTGGTCTTGGATGTCTCCAGGGATGGCGCATCCACCACCTCTCTGGGGAACCTGTTCCAGTGTTCCACTACCCTCATTGTAAAGAATTTCTTCCTCACATCCAGCCTGAATCTCTCCTCTTTTAGTTTAAAGCCATTACTCCTCATCCTATCACAGGAGGCACTGCTAAAAAGCCTCTCCCCATTTTTATTATAGGCCCCTTTTAAGTACTGAAAGATCAGCCCACAAAATAGACCAGTTACGAAACAACAGCTGTGCAGCTGTGAAAACAATGGAATGAAGGCCACAGTTTCAGGAGTACTCTGTCACAAGCTGTTTATTAGAACTTCACTTTGACAATAAATAAGGTATTTTCCAAGCAATCAAAATGTAATTATTTAGAAAGTTAAACAACTGAAGTTTTCACAATGCATTTTTTGTATATATACATGATCTACTGTATTTTAAACACCAGTTCATCCAGACCTGTACAACAATAGGACGTCCATTTTTTCAATTCACACAGGAGGAGACCACCATGACACATCTTTAATCTGGAAGCAGTGCGTGTAAAAATAATCCAAAACCATATCAGCTTCAGGCTGGATAGTACAACTGTTAGGAATAACTTTGTTCATCAGACTAACTGCTGAATTCAAATTCAGATATATGGCTTACCCTGGAGCAACAGGGCCTTTTAGATTTATGGTTTTAAAGGACTAGTAAGCTGCTTAATTCCAACAGTGCAATGTAACCATTTGTAGTTTACTGTTCTGCTGCAAACCCTGGTGTGCCCTCAACACAAGTGGCACAGAACAGACTGCCATAGCTGATGATAATTTTCAATGCTGTAACTCTCCAAGTAAAAACTCTGGACTTCAACTCACTGTTAATTATGAAAACATCTTTCAGTTTCGGTCAAATGAATTAGCATTTCTTCACTTAAATACTCAAGACATGTAATACGCCTTAATAACACTTCTAAGAGTCAAAGTTAACTTCAAACGAATGTTCCTGTTAAATAAAGCACCAAGTTTTCCCCATGTGCTTATTCCTTAAAGAAAGACATGAGGTGTTTAAAACATTAGTTCTGCCAGGAGTTGCAATTCAAAAATAAAGTTTAATTCTTATGGTTTGATCAAAGCCACGTTTCCAAAGTGAGCTTTCCATATCCTGCACAACAAACCGTTTTCTTTAAGTGCAGAGGTCCAACAGTTATGCAGCTGCAATCGAGTTATCATCTGCCTGACGACCCTGAGGCTGTGAGAAAATAAAGACAGAGAATTACAACAGGAAAAATAAGACAAACAAGAAACCCCACACAAACACAAAAGACTAAGGCTGTTATGAAACTCGCTTTGCAATACATTATGTTGATCAATGTAGCTCTAGTACACAAGCATAGCTTCGTATGTATTATTGGTTTCCAATAGTAGCACAAACACAGAAGATATCCAACTGAAACTTCAGTTTGGCCCACTGAATACTTGTTAGAGGCCTCCACTCCTTAATTGCCCTGTCAAATGCCATCTCTGTACACATTTGGACAGCTTAAGACAAGGCCTGGGTGATCACAGTTCTGAGATTACCACAGTATAAAAAGCTGATTATTATTAACAAAACAGGAATGAAACTGACAGTTTCTTGGAGGAATTTTAAGCAGAGTCACTAGAGATGGGACAGAGCAAGGAGGAAGTTTCAAAGAAGAAAAGGCATCCTTAAAATAAGGGGGTTTTGAGGTCCTGACAACTCCAAAACAAAAGCAAATAATTCTGAAGCCCAAGAGATTCCACAGGAGTGTTGGGTACACCATGCTTTTGAGGAACACCTTTTGTATCAACTTCGGAGGCCATCTTGACAGCCAATCTATAAAAACCACTGACAGATGGCATATATAAAAGGTAAGTTCTGCTCATCTCTTTGGGCTAAAACAAACTTGAAAGCATGCCAGGCCCGTTTCCTGGAAACAGGATTATAAATGCCTGAACAAGTCCACCTCAAGTCATATAAACAAACTCTTCTGGCTCCTTGCTTGCTAAGAGTCTAATTAAAAGTGGAATACAGTATTCTGGAGACAGCAGCAGTGGCATGAGAAAGCACTGTTTTGGGCATCTGGATTTAAATGACACTTAGAAAGTCAAAAGAAGCCTGTGATCTGTTTTTCATGACACACTGAATTGTTTTCAGAGTTGTATCACTTAAGAAAAAAAAAAATAAATCTAGACTGAGTGATTCACCAAGACAATGTGTTTTTAGAAATTATTTATGGAGGTGTGGGATGCTGCTGTGTTTCTGAGCCTAGTCATGTGGGTTGCTCAAACACTTTCTTTTCTTCCCCCAGAAGCGCTACAAATTATGGTATTAAAGTATGGTATTTATCTCACTCCACTGTACTCAAAATACAGACAACTTTAAAACTCATATTACAGAGTAAGAATTGGAATACCAGGCACAGGCTAAATGCATTCAGTTCCCTCATTTAATTGTATCCAAATACCTGTTGTACTTAAACAGATTTTCTAAGGATTTTGGTTGACGACAACAATGCACAACCCAAGACATTTCAAAGCAAATAACAGTTAGAATCTGGCCATTTTAGTCTGCTTAGAAACACCCAGCTTTGAGCAGAACTGGAGGGTCGTCCCTCAAAACTGAGCAGCCCCACAGGGACCCGTTAAACACACACCACTTCTCACAGTCTTACCTTTACAAAAATGTGTGTTGGTATGAATCGTCTGAGCAACTGGTTAGTGAAGTTTGGGAATCGCAGCAAGTTTACATGAAGAGACGGTAACTGCTGATATCCAGCCATCAGAGGATAGAAGTTGTATAACATTTCCTGCTCTGTGCCAGGAAGGATTTTTAATCGGATCTTAAAAAAGAAAAGAAAAAAAGCCACAACCATAGATGGGTTCTGTGAGCAAAAGCACTCCTCCGTTTACTTTGTATTTATACAGCTTAGTTCCTGGAGTTGGAAAGGATACAAGTGCTCTCCTATTCTAGTTGAACTATTGCTTCTACACTGAAAAAACACGTAACCCATAAACAACATGACAAGCAGCTCCTAGTCAGGCTTCCATTTAGCCCTTCTTTAAATGGAGTCTGCATCCATGCATTCTTCCAGACAGGATTTACCATAAACATCCATAAACAATGAGTTTGTGCTTTCTGCACATCGGTGTAGGTCTAATCAATGTATTCTTCACATTGATCACAGCAGGATCAGCAGACGTGACAATTTTGTACCTGTTTAAGGCCAGAGAACATGAAGGCATCACTGGGTTCCACTGACACCTCCACATCCTGGACTAAGTTTGTCTTATTCTGCAGGTGGTATCTGACTGGTAGAGATTCTCTGACTCGACCAAATGATGGCAGATCTTTGGAAAGAAAGTAAGTAATCTCAAAAACAAAATACATTTTAAAGTTCCATACATTAAAAAAAAGAAAATCTATTGCAAACGGCAGTGAAAAGTTTGAAGAAAAAAATACAACAGGTACCTAAAAAGCATTTCTGACAAGATTTTTCATAAGAAAAGCTTAAAGAACAAAACACCACTTCATTACAACTTTTCAATAACGCTTCTTCAACACCTAGTTACGAAGCCCTCAACTGGCAACACTGTCCAGGAATGCTAACTAGGAAGTCACTTGGGTTGCTGCTAAGTATTTTCAGCTTACCAAGACCTTATCAGACACAGTCAGGAAGCTCCTTCAAATTTTAACAGGAAGGGATGGTGGAAGAATTTCAGTATAAAGGAAATCACACTGAGGAAAGCATAGGAATTCTGAGTGCTCGTTGAGCATTCACTCCCCCTCTGCTCTTGTGCAGGTGAAGTGCTAGTAGAGAAACAGTTCACCTTCCCGCCAGCAGCTCCAATTCTCCAGGCTGTTTCTTTCCTGGGTTGCAGCCAGGGTGTAGGTGGATGGCACAATTGTTGCCATAGGCATCTAGAGAAACCTACTGGGAAGGCAGCATCAGCAGAAGTAACACTGGCCTCTGTGCTGCCATGTAACACAGGTCTATCCATTGATAGCTTTTAAGAGAATGTATGTGTGTCTACCTTCCAGTTTTTCCCTTGAACAGAAGGAGGGAAACAGGGCAAGGCTTTCAGCAGTCTAAGCAATGACAGTTTCTTTCACTAGCTCCATAATATCCAACATCAGGTTTTTTTGCTTTTTGCCACAGTAAATGCAAGCTCTGGATGCTGTAAAACTTTAGCAGTCCTAAACATCCTAATTGGGACATATATATCATCAAATTAATGTTACCTGCATTAACATGGAGGGGAATGCTCTCTACAATCACATGTGGTAGAGTGATGACTGTGCTAACAACAGGTACGCTTTCCACAGGTGAACTTCTGCAGGAGAAAGTCAAACACAGACCATGTTGAAACTTAACATAAAGTATCATGTGAGTACACCAAAGGAACATCACTTACATGTGACTCAGCTAAAATTTTCATAACTTCAGCGGTGGAAGGGAAAAAACAAATCCTTTCATTGGGTTGCTTGAGCAAAAGAAAAATTAAAAAAGTGCTACAGCATGGCAAAATAGCAAAAGGCAAGTAAGGAAACTAAACAGCTCTAAAACTAAATAAAAGCAAGCTAGAAGAAAGATATACCTCAACATTTCTCTCGGAAAACTGAATGAATACCTAAATCCACAATCTAGGGTGGGAAAGCAGCTTTCCCATTTAAGAAGTTTGCCTCTGCTATTGTAAAACTATTCCTTTCACTTGGCTTCTCAAGGGAAGTACTTCATGACTGGTGAAAACCGGGAGCAGCTGGTGACAAAACAGCTTTGTAATTGACCTAAGACCTTACAAAGAGGAAAGCTTCATGGAATGTTAAAACCACAATCACATAATATTTATCTCTTAAATGGAATATGCATTTAATCAAAAGTCTAACAAGCTAAGCAGTAATTAGTAAGGTCCAAAGTCTAGACAGTGCTTGCTACAGGAAGATCCAAAACAAACAAATAAACAAAAAAAAGACAAAAAAAAATAAAGAAAAAAGCACCAAACAAAGAAACACCACCCTTCCCTCCCCCACCCCCGCCAAAAAAAAAAAGCCCAAACAACAAAACCAACCCACCAAAAAAATCTAAAAAACCCACACCCAACTCACCATCATCCCTAAACCCAGACCAGCTTACTTCCTCTCCCCATCCAGCCCCATATATACTTACCTCTTCCAGGAAATGATATAACATCCAGTTGCTACTCCACTAGCATTAGTGACTGGAGGACATCGAAGGCAAAAGCACTCACTGGCACTCTCACCTGTCTGTAAAACAACTATCAGCAAGATCAGGTTTAAAATCAAAGCATAATCATTACTGCAGAAGCCACCAAGTCTAAAAGTCCAATATGACAAGTGTTCAGCCAGAAAGGCCTCTGAAGTGCTCTCAAAAGTATACCTACAGAATATGTAAATTCAAAAAAGATCATGAAGTATCACAACACACAGATCTATGAAAATTTACTTGCTGAACGGCATCATAAGGCCTGTCATGTACACACAGTACAAGTCATTGCAAATTTAGAGTTTCTACACACCAAAAAGCACAAAATAACACCAATTTAAGTTCTACACATCTCCCACAGCAGATTCAAAGGCATAAGATAATCTTCGTTTTAAAGCACGATAAAAAACAGACTTTTTTCCTCTCCCACCCAAATGGATGAGAGAGGAACAAAAATATCTACCAGCTTTACATTTTTACTCTTTTTTCTTCCTTTTTCCTTCTCTCCACTTGAATGGACTGAGAAAAACTACGTTTTCCCTTAGACAGTTATTAAAAAAAAGTACTCAGAAAAGATATGTTTCAGTCATTCAAAATTAATCGTTAACCTCTGTTAAGTCTTACAAGGAAGAAACAAAAAAACCAAATAACCCAACCCAGAAGGTGGGCAGCTGAATAGCTGGTATCTAAGGGGTTTCACACCTCCTGGCACAAGCACAAAGTGCCAGAGTTGAAGATGAAATATCATAGTTTGAAAACTAAAGGACCTGGGAAATAACTGCTTTTTGCCAGGTAACTCTCGAATCCACACAGGAACTAGAATCTTACAAGTCCTTAACTGCATGGGTGGACAGCTGCCCCACCGTCAGGCAGCCATCCAGACTGCCTCATTTTATTCCCAGTTTTGATAGAATACACACATTTTCATATTTCTGGCTCAACAAATGCAGACATCTAAATAATAAGTTATTAAACTGTGTTAGTATAAAAAGATGATTACTTCTAACTGTTCTTTCACAGCACACTCTGTCTAGCTTCACATTTTTCAGTTTCATGCCTGCAACCATGGACATGGATCACACTACTACATCGTAGAGGCAGCATCCAAAGGCTGATGTGCTTGCATTCCAGAAAGCATACAAAGCCCGTAAACACTGGAAATACTGAGTGTCTTTTCATTTGGATATCTAAAACTTTGTGTATCAGAAGTACTTTCAGATGCTTTCCCTTACATCCGTTATAGTTAGAATTTTGGTTACCATCTACCAATTCAAGTCTATTTACTGGCTCTAGTGAAGAACAACTACATTTGTATGAACTATTGTTTAAGTTATGTTCTGGCAAGCAACTATAGTATTAAGCAGCTTCCTTCTATTTAGAGTTTGATAAGCAAATGGTTTTTAAGATGTCCCTCTTATTCCCAATTTATGCAAAAAGTATCCTTCTGATACAGAACATAATTTAAGAAAACTTACCATTCTCCACATAAGATTCCAGTTGATCTACTGGTGTCATGAAAGCTGATAGCTGTAGCTGACTGGTTACAATAGTGAGAGGCCAAGGAGAAGCACTCAGGATGTCTGTCATCAGTAAAAATGGTATATCTGCAAATATTCTGTCCAAGTGCTCCAACTGTGAAGACAGACACGAGCTCTGGATATTTCTAACTAAATAAGGCACAACTACTGAAAATGGTGCAATTTGAAAATAACAGCAACTTCTTAAACACATACCTTTGTGGAGACAAATTTGACAGAGACATCAAAAGGAAATACTGTTTCTATTGTTACAGTTTCATCCTGCATAGGTAACAAAAGTGGTAGGAAGAAGAGGGGAAAAAAGTTATGTTTAGTTTTAGATATGGCTATTTATGTTAAAGGTTACTAATGTAAAGTAACTTTTAATCATCATTGTAAAAAGTCCTCCCCAGGACAGAATGTATCTAAGATATGTAAGAATAAATATGGAAAACTTGTCTTCTGATTCTGGTTATGAAACTGCTCACCCTAAACTGGGCTACCATACTGCTGATTTGGCATTTTTATTGTCTACTAGAAAGGTTTCTAAGAGACTTAGAATTACAGCCTTTAAATTGAGAATATTTCTTGCATTTCATGAATGTATCTCCAACAACTGGTGCATCTTTACATCCTACCCGGTGACACTTGCAGAGGATTTCTTTCCCCTCAACGATAGTGTTGATTAAGTAAGAAACATAAACCAGAAACATCCTTGCACCAACTGTTCCACAACGAATGTATATTGGTTTTTCCAGCTGCAAAATAAAGGAGACAGTATAAGTCAAGCTATACCTAAATTATATTAATTAGGCCTAGAGCTATCCAAACTTCTTGATCATCTTACTTGGCCCAAGAGGGCAATAGTACAATGCCGTCTACATGAAAAGAATCTCCTATAATGCATGATCTTAGTCACACAGTGAATTATTTTAATCAGATTAGTACAGCTCCAGTTGTTCCACTACTACTGCTTGTCTGCTACTTAACAGTACAAGAGAATCATTACTGTATAATATATGGTACATCAGCTTCTAATTTACTAGTCACAATTTCAGTTTGGTGCAATGCAACACCTGCACATTTGATCCTCTACCAGGCTGAATCACACTTACTGACTATTATTATCTACTGCTGTTAGGCAGTACATTTAATTAATAATTAAGACTAGCCTCTATTTCATTTCTTATCTCCCACATGTATTATCAATCCCAGAATACATCTTATTCCCAAATGTAGTCCAAAAGAATATATAGCTAAAGAAATGCTAAACTACAAGTAATAGGTAAAATATGCCATAACTATTTAATTTATTGGCTCAGATATCTGAACTAAAGACAGATCCTTCTATGAGAGCTTTTTTTTTGTTGATCCCCATTTTCTTAAGTGTAATACACAAATAAGGTTTTAAGCCTTCACCTTTTCCCCTGGTTGCAAGTCTCCTACAGGAATATCAGGAAGCAGTGCAGGAAAGGAGTCATCGCATGCATCTGTTGCACAAAGAGTCACCTGAGTTTTCTGAGTCAGGTTTGCATCTTGCCCTAGGATAAAAAACAGTCTTTCATATTCACACAGGCTTAGATCACTGAAGCATGAAAGCAGTAACTAAAAATAGTAAGACATCAATCTCAAGAAACAATGAATGAGGAATTAACATTGTTCACATGGTTGAGGGAACTTTTCAAAAGTACCAGCAGAGGATGGATTTAACATCTTGAGTTTCTTATGTTGGAGGGTTCACATCCTGCAAGGATTGTGTTTCATCTATTTATACCAGTAAAAAAGAATTCATACCTAAATAGTGCTCCCGAACCATATACAAAATACAACACGATTATGTGATTCAAGCTTTTTTTGGTACTCTATATGAAATAGAAGTTTCACTGTACTGTGATTTTTCTGTTTTCAGGAGCATGACTAAATGATTTCACATCTTTATAAAATTGTTCTTCCAAATCTGCACTGAAAATACATAAACTCAAACATATGAATGTTAACACCATTCTTCAATCAGAGGTTGATTAGATTGCGGGCATTACTGCAATCATGTGGAATAACTTTCAAAGCAAAGCAAGCCAAAGAGTTGAATCTGAGGAAAATATTTTGCCTTCCCTACAAATGAAATGTCAAATTTCAATAGTTTTCTTAATGTAATGGGCAAACACACACTGACCTTGCATATCACAAGTTAAGAGTCAAGATCAAGAGGGAGAATAAAAATAAAAATCAAGACCAACTATTAAACACTACTTTAGAAGCCAAGCCCGAACATTCAATTAAACAAGCTTAAAGAACTGTACCACTGTACAGGGAAATGTGGTTCCATTTCAGAGTTCACAGCATATACTGCATCCTATATGCTAGTATCCTAAAAATATTTGTGCCTTTTTGGGTAATTGCTACAAAAAGGCATACCAAGGATAACATTTGCACTTCACATACTGAAAATTGTCAGCAATTAACTACATACAGCTAACGAAGACTTAGACATACAACACTTGTATTTTTTCCTTTTCATTCAAACGAATACTGTCTCAGGTCTCCACTGCTCCCCAAATTTCCATTTGTTTAAAAAGCAAACCGCATTGTACAAGACCGGGAAAAAAAGCATGGGTGAGGGCAGGAGAAAACCCATGAAGACTACACTTAGAAAACATTTACCTAGAACTGGCTAATACCTTCATCTCAGCAAGGAAGAGATCTGCTGCTTGGGAAAAGGATGATTTAGTTATAAGCAAATTAAGGGTTAGGAAGGGATACAAAAGCTTCCACATTTTCTTTCAACCTTGTAAAGACTTATCTTTTGAAAAACCCACATAAACACCACTGTCAAGCAGTGGTTAAGATAACCATAACTGAGTAAGAGTGTTCATTCTTGTTCTTACCACTAGTACCTCATAATTCCCAACCTTCACTTTGGTTTGGCTCTTCATTATTGCAAGAGTGCCATTTACTGTATTTCTCTGCATTGCATCAAGCACAAGGAAACAATTCAGAGGCTACTGGATTAAAAGAAAATAAACCACAAATACCTGGCTTTAAACCTGCTGTAAGCTTAACATCTTTGGCCACCGTCTCCTCATATGACTGGACTGTCACAACCAAACAATACATTTCATTAGTCAGGGCAGGAGGTTCATGACGAAGCTGAACAGAAATGTTTGGCACTCTAGAAATAATCCTTTAAGAGAAAAGACTCAGTTATTACACGTTACTTAAATAACAAGTGTTTAAGCCTATTCTAAAAACATCAAAACAGCCTATTGTTTAAGAGAGTTCAGAAGATTAGGATTTCTCAGGAAATTTACAATGACACATTATATATATTACCAAGTTTTTACTCACATAGTGCTTGCCTGAATAGTTAAACTGTCCCAGTGCACTTCACTATCTGGAAGCCTAGGTCTTCGTGTGAAGGAACGTGCTGCCTGCAATGCTTCTTGAGATGAAGCAGCATCTCCACCTCCTCCACGCCAGTTCAGAATCACACATCGGCCAGATTCACTTCCCAGGATCAAATCCACAGAGGTGATCTGATTAACACAAATTTAGGCACATACTGATAACTTTGTCTTCAGATCACCTACCATAAAAATACAGTTTTCCAACATATACAGGCACAATGATGATGTGTATCACTATAAAGCTTCTCGAAGCTTTGCAAGCTGAAAACACCTCACCACTTTATTCATTTCATTTAATAAAACAGTGGTGGGAAAAGTATCCATGCTCATGTGCGTGCAGTGTATTTTGTAGTTTCTTACTCTCCCATAGTGCTATACCACCCCTTCCCCATCTTTTTTATTATTTTTAAAGATGTTGCACATATTAATAAAAACACAACCTTGAAGCAATACTTCAGGTTTTGTGAAATTTTTTTGCTTTGGAATTGTTAATAAAACTTCCTTAATTTTGGTACTGAGTTTCAGGAACTCAGGTATCTGGAACTGCATTGATTTTAGTAACTGGTGCCAGATTAGAGGCAGCTTTGTAGTTTTGAGTTCTTTGTAAGCATCAGCAAGAAGGATGTAAAACAAATTGACAAACCTCAATCTTCTTTCCTACATCTTCAGTTTTTGCAACAAATTTGAAAGTGAACTTTCTTGTTTTGCCAGGGACTAAGCACATTGTTCCTTGAGATGACTGTTCTAGAATATCACTTTTTTGATAGCCTTCTTCTACCACACAGTATTGGTTGTAATCCTATAATGGAGGAGTGGGGAAAAATGTTGATAAATCCAGACTTCAGACATCTTTAGAGACTAATGGTAGCAAAGCAAATATTAAGGCTCTGTGTTACTGGATCAGACTATATGGGTTTTTGTTACTTTTCACACTACTGAAGTTAGACTTATCAAGTAATTACAACGCAATTCTTTAACACATAACATCCATTATATTAATGTAACTTCATGCAAGAACATAAAGAGAAATAAGAGATTAAAATGATACTTCTGAAACTTTAGAAAACATTAATAAAAACCCAAAGATACAACAGATTAATTAATCAAACTGCATTGGGAAGTTTTAGCACAGCATCAACGTACTTGTCAAAATTGATAAATAATGCAAAAAGAAAAACAACTTTCCATCTTCAATATTAACAAACTTTTGGAAAAGAACTTTGGATTTTTTTTAGGTATTATTCAATTCTTATGATAAGCTATCACTAGGTCACAGGTAGATAGAACATAGTTACCTGATTATTGAAACTGATGCATAGCTTAGAAAACCTTATAGGATGAGGACAATCAGCTCTCAAGTACACATCAAACTGCACAGGAACATCAACATGAAAACTTGGAGCAAGAAATTTTGCTTTGCATTGCACTGGAATTAAAAAAAAAAAAAAAAAGAAAGAAACAAGAAACTCTTGAAATAGTTGTGTTAGGGATTGTTCTGTGCATACTCTTTAAAACTTCCATTTGTATGCAAGTGGGACAAATCTGGCTAATAACACTGTCACAGAAAGCCACTTTCCAGCACTTGGCTGTAACTTTTGCAGAGGAGAGGAGACAAATGTCTAGCAGAAAAAAAAAATAAAAACAACCAAAAGACCCAACCCAAAACAAAACCCCAAAACAAACAAAACCAACAACCCTGTACACTTAGATACACTTCTTTTGTAGTTAACACTCACTCTCATGCCCCCTCTTTCCATGGGGAGTATTACTTTGCACACATTCTGCCCTGTTTCCTCAGAGTCCTACTTCAAAGCACGCCAGATTGGCAGAAGTCTTTCAAAAAGCAGTGATTCCACTTTAGCAATCCATATCAGGGCTTCCCTCATGATTTCTTATCTTACTATTTAGATGAAGAACAGAGCAGTCCTGAAACAAGAGCTTCAGTGTTGGTGGCTTTAACACACACTTCATAGCTTTATATTTTTTCCTAATTATTTAATTTCAAGATGCAACTACATAAAAACTTATGATCTGGTGTTGAGTTCTTACTTACCAAACGGTATAAAATCTTGGACTTCTATTGTAAAAACATTACTGCCTGCCAAGGAAACACGGTCACCCCACAACTTCTGCGATGCTTTCACAGCCGCAGCGTCACAATCAGGCTCAGGATCAGGGCTTTCATTCTGTATCCAGATAGAAGATTACAAACAATAAGAGAGGGCTCCCAAACAGTGACCACTCTTCAGATTTTTTAAAGGGGTAGTAGTTTTCCCACTTACCATTAGAACTTTTATCAGATTTTTTTCTATTCGAGATTTCTGATCTTCTTTAAGAGTAGATGCTAGCAAACAGAACAAAAAACAAACATTGCAAGACTGAAGCAAGTCCCCTTACTATTTTTTTAACTTAAAAGTAAACCTTTTCTTTAGATTGCATCTTTCAAAAAAACCAATACATTCTGGGGGGAAAAGTTCTATCAACTATCTACCAGTAATAAAGGATTCATTCAGTTTTCAGAACTTCCCCGATTTTAAGTGTTTCCTCTTTCTTCCACTGGAACCAAATAAAATATTTTTTGTTAGACAAGCATTTCATAATCTATTGGAGGAAAATCCCAATAGAATAATACCTATTCAATAACGTTATTTATGTTTAAAACCAGAAGCAACAGTAGAAAAGTCTGGAACATGCAAAGAAGCAAATCCGGATAACATTAGAAACAACAACTAGAGAAGGTGACTGAAGAAAGAAAGAAAGGACTAAAGTAAACACTCTTCTCTTGAAGATCACGAAAGGTGGGTTTGTCTCACTAGCTATTCTTTAATACAAAGCAGAGTAGACACACTAGCTAACAGAAGATGCAAACCCATTTTTACCACACCTACTCCAATAGTGCTATTAATTAGCGATTCAGGGCACAAACAGATTATTTGTACAGAAATGTCAACTAACAGACATTATACAAAACACAGCACTTGCATTATTATTGTGCAGCCACCCTATGTCACATTTTTTTCATAAAACACACCACATACGTATTTCATCAGCAGAGTTCTAGAAAGAAGTCCAAAATAAACACATTGAGATTTTAAAGCCCAGAAAAATGGTGCTAGCTTTGTTACTTGCTACAAAACCTGTTTTTCCTCTTTAGCTCTATTACAGTTCTTCCTCCATCGCTAAGCTCAGCAAGCTTCTGTTACATTACTTGAACAGTCTCAAAGGAAGCTCTGTGCCTCAGATATCCTGACACAGGCAATTTAAATGCAATGAATTTTATAAGAGCAAGAAAATTCAACTCCCAGCATATGAGAGAAGGTAGTAAAAATTCACAGGTACACAGATATTTTGTAGTCAAAACATCTAAACTACTCTAAGCACCATGCCTGACGATGATTTGTCAGACTTCCAAATACACATACTCTAGTTTTTCTGTATAGGCTGAGTATATTTCTTAAAAGAATACCTCTGCCCAGTAGCTCTAAAGAATACGTTATATAATCTTTCAGCTGAGCCATCAGATATGAACATTTGAGAGCCGTTGTCAATATGGAAGTGAGAAGAGTCCACCATCCTTCACTGCGATATTCACACATAACATAATCCAACAGCCTGCAGTAAAATTCAAAGAAAAACAAGTCATACACACCAGTATTTTTTAGAAACTGGCACTTATTTGGTTATCATTAATACAAAATTCATCTTCCCTAACACAAATGGTAGATTGAAGTCTACTGTTTACACACAGCAATGACTTACTGAAAACAGCATAAAATTACTGTAAAGAAACACATTTACTCCACCAATTTTCTATTTCAGGGTAGAAGAAGAGACCAACAAGAAAACTCCTTTGTCTTCACATAAAGAACTTGAAAACCAGCAACTAGACAGAAGAGACTAAGTCCAGCACTGCATTAAAAACACACTTTACTACTGACTATGCAGTAAGTTTTGATCTGCTTATCCTAGCCTATCTTCTCCTCCATGTAGGTTCCAGTCAGTCAGTAACAGCAGTAAATGCACCTCTCCTACCTCAAACATACTCCCTTTACAACATGTGAAATTTGAAACGTAATCAATGAAAACACTGCAGGACTCTTACTTAACACCAACTTGACCGTTCCCCCTTAAAAACCACGAAGTTAAGACACTAAGCATAAGACACATCCTTCAGAGATGGTAGCTGTACCTCAGCACTAAGCTCTCCTAGCTCTGTAAACATTAATAGCAGAAAACTACACCAATGAAAGCAATTCCTTTTCCTAATTCACTGGTACATAAACAAAAACTAAATTCAGCTACATTTTCTTATTATTCTTTTTTTTTTTTTTAAGTTTTGTAACTACAAATCTGTAATTAAACATAACTATATTCTCATTGCAAGTTTCAGAAATCACTTCTGGGAAGGACAGAGAGAGCACTCAGTGAGCTAGAAATAAAAAGTTTGCCCAATAAGGCAAATCCTCACAACAGCTTGTATCAGGAAGTTTTTCTACTCTAATAGCTGACTCATCATATCTGTTTTGCTGTCTTTAATGTAAGGGGAGTTCCTAGGCTCTGAAGATCGTGCTTCAATCCAATTCAGCTAAAAGGAGCAACTTAGATGAGCTTCCAACATTAATCCATAGTAATAAGACATGGAGTCTCAGTGAGAACAACAGCATGTAAAGGAAGCAATGCTGGATGATACTCACTTCAAAGCTTTGGCATAATCTTTAGCATAGTAATATTCTTCTCCCATTTGAACCACTGATCAAAAGAAAAAAAGAAATCCAGATCAACACTGAAAGTCTTTGCAAAATTAATTAAAAAAAAGCATCTGATTATCTATACTCACTCAAATGACTTTTCATTCTTGGACATTTGTATTTCTTGAACTGCGCAACAGCGTTACTCAACAAAGTGATGATTAGCTCCTAACAGATAAAAAACAATTACTGATATCATTAGACATGCAAACATTTGAATGTCAGAGAACAATTTTAGGGGCTTTTTTGTCGAGTAAAACTTACCGAGTGAAGGACATTCTTCTCTTTCAACTGTAGGGCTAAAATCCCCATCTTCTCCTTTTCAGGATCAGAAAGATCAAAGCCTGCATAAGACAGGGAAAAATCCATGAAATCGGAATTTTATCCAGACCCAAAGGTAACTGTTTATGTGGCGACCTATATGCAATGCAAGCTCCAACTCAAGCACACTCCAACTCATAAACATTCTTTTGCCTAGGAAACGGATACGTCACTTTAAGAACTCATGCATCCTCGATGTTCTAGAAGGGAAGTTCTGGAACAACCATCTCACCTTTGTTTAAAAGAAGTTATCTGAAGCTACCCAAAACCAGCAAACTACAGTAAGACAGCCCAGTCTTTCAACTGCATCTATTAACATTTAAAGTGCATATGTTAAGACAAATTTGTAGCCCTTTCCCTATCTGATCTCAAGTAAGATTTCAAGCTGATGTCTCTAGCAGTAGAGAATGCCAACATATGAAGAACTGTATAGGGCTTTAAAAGACCATGAACTTTTCCTGGAATCAAAAACCATGAATGTATTAACAAGTAAAGTTTCTCTTAAACTCTTTAACCTTAGCAGTAGGTTCTAACTAATTTTGCTTCCTATAAGTAATCAGATACAGTGGACATCAAGAAAAATATACCTGAAAAACAAATCAGTAAATTTTCAGGTATCCAGAGATGTAGAAAGTTGGGGGGGTTTGTTTTTTTTAGTAATTATTAATCAAATTAAAAACAAAAAACTACGACTATATTAACAAGTAAAGTTTCTCTTAAACTCTTTAACCTTGGCAGTAGATTCTAACTAACTTTAAAACAGTAACACTTAAAGATAAAAGAAGTTAGATAGTACTGTATTCACAGTAAATGAACCAAAGTCTTTAGAAGATGGCAATGATAAAGTAGAAAAGCCCAAAGGATACACAGAGAATAAAGGAGACTAAATGGAGAGGAAGAAAGGGAAGTAAAACCATAGTCAACAATGAAGATCTCAGAAATGCATGTGCATTCATACACAGCCCAAAGCTGTACATTCAAAGTCGAAATTTCTGAGAAAACATTCTCCTTTCTAGGAAAGCCACAAATTCCCTTATTAGATTAAAACCAAGGCATTGCACCCTCTCAATCCATTTCAAAATCCAAAAAGCTTTTTCAGAAGAAAAAAAAAAAAAGGCACGAGTTCCTACCTACAGGTGACAGGATACAATATGGATGGCAAGTTAAATTTGTAATAGTCATATTTCAGGCATGTCTTTACTTTTGCTGCATCCACTTCTCCACTTTCTCTTTGCAGGCGTGCATTTCACTGCAGCACGCCAATTATTAAGGTAGCCTAGGCAGCAACAGAAACAAGGCAGCAGCAGAGCTTCAGTATGGCCTAACTTTACTGAAGACCTGATCCTACATAAACCTGAGGTTCCTTTTTCTGTTTATTACAGAGATCAAACACACTTCCTGTGCTTCCAGCTGACACCTGTTCAAGTCATGCCACCAACTAACAAAAGAGTGAGGTCCCAGCCCTGTGTCTGTCTCAGTGGAAAAGAGAGCACATGCTGATGCCGCTAAGTCAGCTGGGAAGGATCAGCACCTAAAGAAGTTTGTCCAAACTCCATAGACACAAGACACAGAAACGTACTTAATATTCCCTGCCGCCATGGTCTTTGCCCATAGAAGTCAAGCATTCCAGTTTGCGTTTCCAGGGGATCCGGACTGGGATATATCACAGAGGACTGTAAATTCAGCAAATATAGTAATAAAAAGAGGGTTCATGTTTCATTTTAAAGCATGAAAAGTGATTTGATGCTCAAATACACATGCACATAAAAAGAAATTAGCTTTAGAACATATAAGCTTTCCAGCCACCTGAATAAAAATAGTACTTCAGGAAACCCAAACATTTAAATACTTCTCATTCAGTCTGACATTCTACTTCATTCACCTCAAACATTGTTAAAGAATAATCCTTTTTAATAGTAGTTCCTAAAAACTAATGAATAGCACCAACAGGAACAAAGACATTTTTAAAAAGTCAGGACACGTCAGCTGGACAGTAACTACATATAATTAGCATGTACGGTTAATCAACTGCAGAGATCAAGTTTCCATGGAACCCCTTCTCCCAGGCAAGTTTCAGAAAAACCTAAAACAACCATCATCCTCCCCATACACACATTTTAATACTAATGCTCTTGTTTCTCTGCTTCCTGTAAGTAATCAGATACAGTGCACATCAAGACAAATATACTGGAAAAATGCATCAGTAAATTTTCAGGTATCCAGAGATGTAGAAAGTTTTGGGTTTTTTGTTTTTGTTTTTTTTTTTTAATAATTATGTTGTAAACATGTCAGAATTATTTGTAATAAAATAAATAACGTTTGTTCTAGAGGAACTTGTCCAATAGATAACAGATTTGTGTAACATCAGAAAAAAATAAAACCCTCTACATATCCTTTGCTTGGATTTTTTTTACATATTATGGATTATTCCACCACCATTTGAGACTAAAACATTAGCTAATTTACTATCTGGTTACTTGCAAAGCACTTTTGCCTTCCCAACTTACATCATGGCTACAAAGCATACTTGCTAGTTGTTTCCGTTCCTGTGCATAGTAGGCTGCCTGCTGGTAATAGAAACCTGGATTCTGAGTTTGAATTGCTGTCAATCCCAGTTTAATTGCTTCATCAAACAAGTCACCGAAAGCCTGAAACCTATAAAAAACAAATCATAGCCAAGATTATGCCCAGAACACAGCAAATTGAACTGAAAGGTGCACATGTATTAAAAGTTCTGGTTAGCCTTAAGACAGACAACACTTCTCTGAAGTTTCACTTCCAAGTTCGTGGCTGCATGTGTCATACCCTGTTCATTCCCAGAAAAAAAAAGTCAATAATCAATGCAAAGCAGAATAACATCATACAACTTTTATGATCTAGTCTATCTTTCTTAGATAAAGAGCTCAGAATTTGTATCTTGCCCAGACAACTGAACTTCAGAAGGCTATATAAAAGAACTAAACCAGGAACATTACTAAGGAAAAACGTACTGTTTAGACATCCAGGCAGCATGCTCAAAAGCCAGTTCTGCACTTCCTATTTTCTTCTTGCACAAGTCAATATGTTTCCTGAACTGAGCAATTGCATCCAGTGGAGTATTATGCTGAAAACAGAGGCGACAGATCTAAAAGAAATCAAAATAAGAGAAAAAAAATAATTGTATTGGGCTGCTAAGGATTAGCTTTAAAAGAAAAAAAACACCCCCCCCCCCCCACCATCAACAACCCACCACTCACAATACAGCCAAACAAATTTTACATATTTCTGAAGAACTCAAATAGCATAGAAAAGAGGGAGAAAGAGAGATGTAAACCATAATGCACTACACCTGAAACCATGTGGCCTCTATTTCACCTAATGTTATTTTTCTTCCCCTTCTCCCCCAAGCCATCAATGAAAGAGTTATGCACTCAAATTCAAGACAGAAATGCAGAGCCACTAGGAAGGTAATTGTTTGAAGCCTGCAGATGGAATTTGATGGAATCCAACTCCAGTACTGTTGTAAACAGTAGGATAGTTTTGTTTTACCTAAGAGCCCCCCAGATACCCCAAGTCTGATTCTTAAAGACTTACTTTCTTCTTCCTAACATGCAGTAACTGAACTATACTGGCTTAAGCTTTGCGAGAAGACACAAATATTAAAAGAAACAAGCAACCCTTGTTTTCATCCCTCCCCTCCCCCCATGCACAGAGTGAGAGTTAAGAGTCTCTAAGTTTCTCAGACGACTGCATCTCAGATGAACTCAAATCCTTTAAGATACTCCCAAACTTCAGCTAAGGAACTTTCTTTCATGTGGAATTCAGAAGACTTTGCAAGTCTAACTGGTACTCTACTAATATCTGTTTCTAATCCATCTCCTTAAAAGCAATGTAAAATGTAACGTGTAAGGGTTTCAAATGCATCTTTTATTGTTTTTAAGTAAAGGTTGTCAAAGACTAGAAGTACACTTGTTACCTTGTAGTTTATAAATCCTGCCATGGTCTTGATTTCCAGCATGTTTGTTTCATGAGACCTCAGTTCATGCACAAGATTATAGGCAGTTCTGTAATTTCTAAACAGGAATACTTAAATTAGTGTTAAATCATACAAGATAATGAAGTTTCAGAAGGATTACCAACAGCAGAAAACAGCCTTACAATCAGAGCATTCTTCCCAATAAAAAACTCACCCTTATATACATGTTCAAATAATTCTGCATTCAAGAAAACATTTATTATAGTCAATGGCTTAGAAGTAATTTGGGGTAGAGAGGAGAGAGGAAGATTACATGAGTCTTACTTGAGAGCATTCTGAGTATCCTGTTTCAGTTCACTGAAGAATGCTATTTTGAACTGGTGTCTAACGAATAAAAGCTGCAAAACAGAACCAATGTACATCATTCACAAACATCCAAACATATCTGTTACCTACAAAGCACGTAAAGGTGATAATTGTAGAGGCTGACATAATACCACAGTTGATTTGAAAAATTGACTATGCAACCGTTTCCTAATAGTCCTCTCTGTGACTATGATGCAGCAGTGATGTTTCACCAGGATTTAATCTATTGTAAGCCTTTTACCCTGGAACAGGGGACAGGCTTTGGAACACCCCAAAAATCTTTACACCAACAATGTCCATTGTTGGTCTGGAGCTTACCACTTGGATCCCAGCTTCCAAGAGAAGGAAGCTGGCAACTGCAACAGAACATTGTCTGTCTGAGGAGACAATTTGAAAAGCAAATGTTAAAAAGCCAAACTAAGTGCAACTTTGAGTTTGAAATATCTAATGGAAGCATTTCCCACAACTTATTCAGATACTGCATTCACATAGGTTAAACAACACAGATAATGAAATAATTGAGGTTTTTTTAATGGGAGGACATCATTTTTGGGCTGTAGCTTTTCCTCTAAGGAAAATGTACGAAAGACAGATAAATATAAGAACAAAACCAATCAAAATGAAAGTAAGTTGCAGAAAATAAAACCAGGTTTACTTTCTATGCTCAGAGAAAGCATCTTAAGTTGGAAGGAGGGGGAATAAAAATGTTCAAGCAACAAACAACCCTTATTTTAATGTTTTAACATGCAATATAACTTGCAAAGTATTTAAAAAATAGGGCAACGTTACCTGATGAGTGGTTTTGTTCAAGAATTCCTTATGAGACTTAACTCTTCTTATTTCTGTATAATAGTAAGTCTGTGCATGCTCATAGAAAGCATTTTCCAACCTGCAACAAAGTTGCTCACAAGTTACACCAAGTTTCTCCCCCACACAAAGAAATTCTGAAGTACTTCAGAACAAGTTACTTTCAATCATGCTTATTTTAGGGTTCACAAATTAGGTTCAGGTACTACTAAATTCTCCTGTAAGATGCCACACAGGGAAAGAGTGCAGACAAAAATGCTTCACGCAAAACATCACACCAGGGTAGCACAAAGTAGAAAAGTAGGTTTTGGCTTTGAAAGGCCGTAATAATTTATTTTAAGATGTATTTCCAAGAAATGTAAAAAATTACTGTAGTTCCCTGGATCCTACTTCTGGCCCTTCTTATAGATGGGTGTCACAACTGGTAACCCCCAGTCAACTGGGCCTCCCCAGTTAGCCAGGGCTGCTGAGAAATGATGTAAAAATGGCTTGGTGAGCACTTCCACCAGCTCCCTCTGTACCACTGGCCCCACAGACATGTGGGTGTCTAAGAGGTATAGCAGCTCACCGATCATTTCCCTTTGGATTATGAGGGCTTCATTCTGATCCTCATCCCTATCTCCCAGTGCAGGGGTCTGGGTACCCAGAGAACAAGTGGTTTTACCACTAAAGACTGAGGCAAAAATGATATTAAGTACCTCACCTTGGTCACCATATTTCACCCTGCATCCAATAAGGGATGGAAATTCTCCTTACGCCTCCTTTTGTTACTAACATATTTATAAAAACATTTTTTGCTCTCGTTTATGGCAGTAACCAGACTAAGTTCTAGCTGGGCTTTGGCTCTTTGCATTTTCTCCCTGCACAACCTCACAACATCCTTGTAGTCCTTCTGAGTTGCTTGCCCCTCTTCCAAAGGCAGCTACCCTACCTCCTCTATCCCTTCTAAAGAGTTTATAACCATCCCTTGCAGCACTCCAGCTGTGCATATGTCATAGGCTTCCTGCTGCACAATGGCTTCCACAGCTCCTGTTTGTTGCCCATGCTGTGTGCATTGGTGTAGATGCACTTCAACTGGGCTATTTATCCCTCCGCCTCCTTTTGGGAGGAAAGCCCTAATTCTCAGGTGCTTCCATGGTTTCTAACATAACTTTTGCATCTTTGCTATAACATGGATCTCCACCCCCTACCTAAGCTGAGATAGCAGACTGAAGGCTGTCACTAGCATACTGCTCCTCAAACATTGGCATGTTGCCCCTAGGCCTAATTCTAGTAAGCCTGGTTTTATCCCTTTTCACCTCCAAATCCAGTTTACAGATCTTTCCATAAGCCCTGCTAACTCCTGTGCAAAGATCACTTTCCACCTCTGAGATGGATGTACTCCATCTGTTGCCAGCAGGCCTACTGTCATGTAAACCAATCCATGGTCAGCAGAGCAAAACAGTGTCTTACAGTCACTTACCTTATAATATAACCAACAAGATGATCAGTGTGTGGAAGTACAAAGAGGGATTTTCCAGAAAGGTCACATGCATTACATAAGGCTGCTGCCCTCTCTGATGCAATAACATCTTCCCCTAGTGAAGTGAAGGAAAGCACAAGTAAGTGGTATACAGTGCTGCAATGTCAAACTAGCTCTAAAAGCTTGACTAGTATGGTATGGAAAAACATACGATAGATAAACCTAAGACCACATTCTTTCTTCCTACTTCCACAGTATTAGCTGCTTCATCCAGCAGAACACATTACAGAAACTTTCTAGGAGTGGCTTAGCTAGCAACAACCTACAAGTATGACATAAGATTTTCATCTCACAGAACATGAGAATGTGTCTTGAGAAATACAACAGCATCCAGAAAAGACAAACATGTATAGCAGGCAGAGAAAAAAACAAAAAACAGTTTGCCAGACACTAGAAAGTATGCAGCTACAGCCAAGCAGCAGCACTACGGAAACATAAGGTTATAACATATCACATTTCACAGATCCACTTAACTCGCAAAATTCAACCACTAAAGCCGAGTTAAACTGAAAGGCTTCTGTAGGTACCAAATACCCTTCGCTCTAGGTTCTCATTGCTTTCACAGCTTTTCTCAATCTCAAGCAGGATTTAAAATGCCAGTTGCTTACAAGGAGGCATGTCCAGTGTATTACACTGGCAAACCATTTTTGATACCGTGCATCAAAAGATGGACTTGGACTTAAGAGGAAAACGTTAAGGATAAAAGTATCAAATGCTTAGAGCACTCTTTCTATCTGTACACCCTCCTGCAGCCACAATACATTTAACATACGTAGATGACCTTAGATTAAGAATGCAGATAACGTGGCAAAGGATATCAGTCCATCAGGCCCTCTGAAAAATGAGATCACCACAACCATGCAGAGAGATTTCCAGTACCTGGAGGTAATGGTGTTTTTTTCTGAATCAAAACCACAGCAACTTTCGTATTTCTTCCCTGCAAGCTTTGCCTAAAATAGAAACAGCACAGAGTCAAGGTTTCATTTCTTATTTCTGAATAATGAGAACAAAATGAGATTTCAGTCTAGATGGAAGCATTGAAAGAATTTTATATAGAGGAAAATAAACCTGAATACAACAACATGCTGCACCATCCACAGAATGCCATGTCTTCTTTTTTGTTGAGATGGGACAGAACAGCTGTCCTGACTTAAGTAAACAAAGGTTCAGAGGTTGTTTTTACTTGAGTAGCTTTTATAAATAAGGTATTAAAAGATAGTTTCTTTATAGTCAGTTGTACATTACAAAGCAAGGTTCAAGTTCCCTTTCATTTGTGTCTAAGAATATCTATATGTTTTAGCATACACAAAGCGTTCTGCAATTTGCACTTACCGTTAGCTTGTAATAGAATCATAGAATAGTTAGGGTTGGAAAGGACCTTAAGATCATCTAGTTCCAACTCCCCTGCCATGGGCAGGGACACTTCACACTAAACCATGTACATTATGCACAAAGTGAAAAAGACTCTACCTGACAATTTCAACTCTAGTAGCACATTCCAGCTGTTTTTCTTTCCATTGTGGCTCATCCCAGTCTAGTTCATAGAACACCACCACAAGTGCTGGAACCAAATTCAGGTGTTTGTTCATCCAACCAGTCTTCAGGATTCCTTTTGGAATATACCATTCATAGGATGTCCTCTGAAAATATTGAGATTATTAAACCAAGCTACCAAATCCATTTAGAGACATTTATAGCAGAAGGAAGGTAACTGCCTCTACAACTGTCAGTTGAGAATATGTCTGTCATCTTCACTTTAACATTGTTCCCTTCAAGCCCTTGCTTCCTATTAAACAAGACATACCCCTGGTTACCTAGCATTAGGGCCCGATGTCTGAGATATCAGCAACAGACTCCAGGTAAACTGGAGAAAAGGGTCAAGTTCAGAAACATGTTTCACACACTTTCATCAAATATTAGGCTCAATTTAAAACAGGGCTCTCAAACTGAGCCAGGAGAAACCAGTCTGGATTCTTGCTGTTTGCCAGCATCACAGAATAACAGGGTTTTCCAAGGGTGGAACCCATTGACATTGCTTTTTAACTGCCACTGCAAAGCAGAAAGTACGGCAGAGAGATTCTTTCTGCTGCACTTCATTTGGTTAAAGGCTCTACGTTTTTCCCTGAACACAGTGATTTTAAACATCTAGCTTCTCCAGAGTTAAACTTCAGGTTTCACTAAAACTCTAATTTTAGAAGCATACCTCAAAGCTGAGTAAATGACCAGCAGTACTTTTAAAAGTACATCATACTGGCTTTCCCTGCTTCTGGCTTATGAGCTAAGGCACCCTGGTTTCCCAGGCATCCATAGCATTCCATTACCATGCCCTTGGCCCTGACACTTCTTCCTCAAGCTCCCAACAGGGAGGGAAGAGATAGCAGAGGTCCGGCTACCGCCGAGCAGAGCGAGCGCTGCTCGGCTGTCTGCAAACCAGGCAGAGCAGCCCAGCCCTTGCTACGGCCCTTCCCCTCGGGGAGCCGCCAACTCCCGCACACCCCGGGCCCGGTGCTGGCCTTTGCTGCACGGGCAGAGGCTTGAACCCGGCCAGGACGGGACCAGCCGGGGCACACGCCGCTCGCTACCTTCGTCCTGCACTTGGGGTACTCGTGGTCGCCGGGGAGCACTTTGAAGGAGATGGGAACGCGGTCGGCTCTGCGGTTGGCACAGAAGGCGTCCCACACGGCCCGGTGCACGGCGTTGTACACCACGTCCAAGCCGGTGAGGGTGACAAACGCCATGGGCCGGCAGCACAGCTCCACCGGGAAGTCCCACTGTGTCGGGGTCATGCTGTACCCAGGCAGGCGGCCTGCGAGGCGGCAGGAGGGCAGATCTCAGCACGGCGCCTTCGCGGCCCAGGCCGGCCGCTCCTCCGCGGCTGCGGGAGCTCTCCTCCTGCCCCGCCAGGTGTTGGCACAGCGCAGGGCCCGTCTCTCCCGCGGTGCCGCTCACGGCTGCGGGCTGGAGCTCGGCACCGGGCAGCGCCAGCCTGCCTGCGCCTCTGCCTCAGGGAGAGGGGCCGCGGCGGGGAGCGGGCTAGGAGGCAGCTGGGCGGCGGGGGAGGGCGGGAAGGCGGCGGGGCCGTGCACTGCGTCGCGAACCGACCACGGTCAGGTGCGAGCTTCGTGTTCGGGCTGAAATCGGTAACGGCCTTCTCTGCTTCGTGCTGCAGATGGAACTGGAAGCGCTGCGCTCCATCTACGAGGGAGATGTATGCTTCAGGGAGCTGAGCCCGGTGTCCTTCCAGTACAGGGTAAGGCAAGGTAGAGGTCTGCGAGTCGCTGCAGCGCAGGCTTCAGCTTGAAGTTACTTCCCTGGCTTGTAGTCTGTGTACCGGGTTTGTCTTTGTAAACCAAATGAGCATTCGATTGCGGCTAAGGCTGGATCCTAGGCCGTTGTTTCATGATCTTTGGTGCAATGATGCTTGGTAGCACAATGCTTCATGTTCAGTAACCTGCTCCCAGTGCGGGTTTATTATCCTGTAGCTGGACATCCTCTGATACGTCTGCGTACTGTGTAGCTAGAGCTGTCAACCAGCTGAAAGAGTCAGCCTTCTGAGTAACATGCTATCTGGTCAGAAATGTCACTTACAGGCACGCTTATATGTAAAGCTTTGAACCTTTCCTATTGCTCTTATTACAAGGGTCTAGTCTCTTGTCCAGCAGTAGCTGACATGCCTTGTCTACCTGCTAGAGATCCACGAAATCTTTTGGGCATGTGCACTGATATGGTCTGCTCAGGAGATACATACAGGGAGTGCCGAGCTTGAGATATTCAGTGAGATTCTGGCATGAAATTCTTGTCCGTTTTTTCAGGTTTATGGGCTGAGGCAGATCTTTGGATGGCCAGAGAGCTTTACTGATGAAAACCAAGGCACTCATGGGGCAGAAGGGAGACTTCTGAAAATGCCATATGCATGTAGGGTAGAGGAGGCATCTAAAATCACCTCTTTTCAAATCACTTCAGAGTAGCGTAAGTTATTGTAATGAGATACAGGTCAATATAAGTAATAGCACTTGAATCTCATCCATGTAAGTGGAGCCTTCCTTCACTGATAAGATCATTCTTACTAAATCTGGTTTCCTCAGAAAAGTAAACATGACGTGCCTACAAGTTTACAGTATATCATTCTATGACTCTACTAGCTTTGCTCATTGTTAATTTTCATTAGCCAAAAAATAATTGTGAAAAGTTAGGGTAACGTAATTTAAATTATGTAAAACTTGTGTTATTGCTTTTGTCTGAGGCTGTCTTTCCCATGAAGAAGAATTTGCATTACAAGAAGGCATAATGCAAGTAAGTGTCTGCTGAAACAGACACTGTGCATAAAAAAAGGACCACTTCGGTGGTTTTGTTTGTTCGGTTTAAATTTTGAAGTGCAGTGAGCTTACCTTGATTAGGAATTTTCTTCTGGCTACACTTTATTCTGTGTAATTTGTTAAAGCCAGGTTTCGACTATTCTGCAATGAACGAAATAAGGGAGAAGTTTTGGTAGATTAGAATATGGTTTAGCTAACTTTGTTGTGCTAGCCTTCCAAATCTGTGTGTGCGATTTCTTCTGTTTGTGTAGTGTGCCTTTCGTTGCACCTGTACTGGTTTTAAATTTTTTAAGTGATTTGGTTTTAATTCAACAAAATTGTAAAGGTTGTATATGTAATTTGGGTTCGGTAAAGTGTTTTGATATGCATGATTATTTATATTAAACTGTGCCTTTTTTAATGCTATGGTTTTTTTTATCCCGTCCCATTTTACTGACTTCTTAAATCTTACTAATCATTATTTCGTATAGTGAAATAAAATAATCTGTAGAGCTAAGACATAAATATTGTAAAGCTTATATATTATTTTTGCTATTTTAGCTCACTAGTTTATCACCATCTTTATTTCAATACTGTTTTATGGTTTACTTTCGTATTGCTCTGAGCTTGGATGCACAGGGGGAAAAGGGAAGGCTTCATTTTTCCTATTCTCATTTATGATTGTATAATATTTGGCTTGAAGATGCTGCAAAATAGCCTTCAAGACCAAGCAATTAAAAAAAACCTAACCCAAAACAATAAACCACATAAAGCAAGCATTGAATGTTTCTGCTGCTTTTCCTAGCATGAAAACTACAGAGTCGAGGTTAATACTCATGTTAGAAATTTAATACTTTTTCCTAGGTAACTGGTTTGTTTTCTAATTTATAACTTCATGAAAATAGTTGTTATCTTAAGGAGTTTGGATAGTCTTCAGAAAGTGAAAGACTTGTATATTGGCATTTTAATCCTTAATAAGTGACTGGAAACTGTTGATTTATAATGCTTTTCTTTTCACTTCAGATAGGTGAAAGTGGAGATCCCAAAGCGTTTCTAATAGAAGTTTCTTGGCCAGAAACATATCCGCAAACAGCACCAGTCATATCAATGGATGCTTTCTTCAACAACACAATGTAAGTATTTAGGACAGCTTCACTCCCTAGGTTTATATGTGAGGGCTTTTTGGTTTGCAAGTTCTTCCTCATCTGTGTAGATTATAGTTGGATTTTATGATTTCTTTTAGATCTTCAGCGATTAAACAAAGTATATTGGATAAGTTGATGGTAGAAGTTGAAGCGAATCTTGGGACTGCTATGACATACACACTTTTTGAATATGCGAAAGATAATAAAGAGGTATTCATGGAAAATCAGCCTGTTAACACTGTGGTAAGTAGATAAATTCAGACTTTAATCCCTTGCTTTTAAACCTGAACAGAAAGAAAGGTTATTACAACTCTGAATACTTCACAGCTCTGTCTTTAAGTTGTTAGTCAGTATTTTGAGTATACACACATTAGCAGCTAGTGACACATAGAGGTTATGGTGCCATAATGCTGTGGTTGTAATTGTTATATCTAATTGCTGTTTTGCTGTTACACCAAAATGTTTGTGGGATACAATTCTGTCCTATAGAGTAACATAAAAATGGAGACTTGGAGCAGAAGCAAAACAGGAGCTGGGAGGCGTCTGCTGGAGCAGGGTGTGTGTAGCAAATTACTGCAACCTTCCTAGGATGCAATGCTCCTCCAGGGTCTTGAGTGAGTCAGGCTGGTCTGTTTGTGGCTTCTGTGTTGTGAAAGGGTATTATTTGCCATTGTGGTGCTGCAGAGGTGCTTTGAGGAAAAAGGAATGGTTTCCGTGTTTAGGAAGTCGTGACTTCTTCAGACTTAATCGCATGCCATGTTTAAATTCAAAAAGTTGCAGCTCTGAAAGGGAATAATTCTAGTCCCCAACACGTTTTTTAAAACTATAGTCATGAGTATATGCTGATTAAAAGCTGCAGGATGCTGATAGCATTGCTTCCTTCTGACAGTCAAGATATTCAGTATGTGAGGTTCAGTTATCACACACACAGGTATCTGTGGAACAAGTATGCAAAATATTAACAACCATTTTTATCCTTCTCAGACTTCAGTAAGCAATAGTATTGCAGTCGGAACTCCTGATGTGCCAGCAAGCAAGAAAAAAGACAAAAAGGAGCATTTATCCAAAACCCAGAAGCGAAAACTAGCCGATAAAACAGGTTTGCTCACTATAACATTGTTTTGTTTGAGCAGTACGTGAATCCAAATTTTATAGCCATGACAGCTTGCTCTGTCAGGGTTAGAATCAGCAGTTTTTTCTCTATAAGATTAATTACCTGAAGTCTGCGGTCTCTGTTTTGCTTGTTTTAGATAAATCATTGTTGCCTGAGATGTTAGTTCTGGTCTAGCAAATTTCTGTAGAGCAGGATTTCGGAATGTCAGTGGCTTTGTTTTATTGTGGTTTATTTTAATTGCAATTTGTGACAAAAGTGAAATTAAAAAAAAAATACTTGTGGGAGAAGAGCATTTGGGATTTGTAAAAATTCACTTTCAGCAAAAGACATGGTTTGTTGATGGGCCCTTGTAAATAATTCATGTTATTAAAAACATAGTTTCTAAATGAAAGTATTTGCTTTGGAACCCAAAATACAACATTTCATTTAGTTTGTATCCTCTAAATAGAGATGCTTCTACAGATGCTTTATGCTTTCAATGAAATGGTAGTGTTTTTTGATTGAAAAGCATTTGATCTTTCAACTAATTTTGTTGATGACATTTATGTGTTCAACCTTAGTTTTCAATTATAGATAATACAATCCTATTGCAGCAATAGGCTGTACTCTTTGACAGCAATTTCTGCATATAATTTACCTAACCTAATGTGTGATTGGCAGGTTGAATGTTGACCGTATAAAGGAAAAGCTCTGACAGAATGCATCATTGCAAGTCAGCCCTGCTCATGGTGGAGTTGTCTTCTGAAGTAGTCAGATGGACTGAGGTGTTTTTGTTTAAACAGAATTACTTTGAAGAACAAGATGCTTTTAAGACATTAATATTTATTTTTGTCCATTGCTTTATAGTGGAGAAATTAATCTTTTTGAATCTTTAGAATTTTGTGCGTTGATTCCCCTTAGCTCATGTGCTGAAAATCAAACCTTCTTATTCTGCAGATAACAAAGGGGAGCTTCCACGAGGATGGAACTGGGTGGATGTAATCAAGGTAACGTGACTGTATTATGTGCAGTATTATGAAAATACTGTGTATGTACATTAAAAAATATTTGTACTTACAGCCGAAGAAAACTAATCTGATCCTTTTTTCTTGCTTTTCTTCTTAACTGTGTTTGAATTTGACTGTGGTGTCATTTCTACATGCGTCCAGCATGTAAGTATTTTCAAGTTACCTTTTTTTAATGTTTAAAGGATTTGTAGGAAATAGTAAGGACTGTTGCTCATTTTGGATTCTAATTTACGTATTTCTCAAATGCTTTAAAATGCTTAATCCTTCTGAGTATTGGCATCAGAAGGTCTTTGATTCCTCACTGAACTTTGTTGGTTTAGTCCTTGTTTTTATTTATTGAGCAATTTTAGTTTTATGATGAGAGGGCTTTGCTGGCCAAACGCATTGCAAAAATTCTGCCTTCATGTGGCAACAAGATATAAAATAAAGTTAGTGGTGCTGACAGGTTCTGGAGGGCAATGGATGAGTAAAAAGAAAAAGGGAGCTGTCTCAACTGGGAGCACGTTGCTGTCTCGTACAAGCCTGGCCATTCTCTGCTGCAACTGCTCCAGTGAATAGTTCCTTTCTACTTGCTCCCTCAGCATTCATTTCTTTCCCACTCTTTTTTTTTTGCTCATTCTGTTGAAACCAGTATAGCTGCTTGGCAATTTTGAAAGCAAACTATTTTATTTTACACAACTATAAGTAATTCTTGGTGTCAAACCTAACACTGAGCAAATTAATGATTATGGTGGTTTTGGAGAGAGTCCTTCCAAGTTAAAAGTGGCTATGTGTAGTGGATGTCTTGGATTCCAGATGGACGTCAAACTAGATGCACTACATTTAGTAATTATAAACTTAGATTTAAAAAGTGAGAAATAGTAAGTTAATGTCTGGTTTTGTATTGTGTAAATTTCTATATGGGAATTCTCTGAGAGATGTGTGAAGATAATTTTTCCATTACTTCATCTTTTTTTTTTTTTTTTGGAGAGCTTCTGGTGGAGTCTTCAAATCAAATACAAACACTACCCTGAGGTTTTTCTGGGGTTGTGTGGCTTTTTCTTTGTTTGATCAACTTTTACATTCAGGAAATAAGCTCATTTAGTGTTTAAGCTTAAGAAATTATTTTTTGATGCTTTTCAGTCTCTTGGTACAGTAGCACAATCAGTCTGTATTATGAATTCAATATACATGTGTTCTGTGTAAGAATGAGATAATGTTCTTCTTCTTTCCTAATAAATGGAATGACAGCCTAAACTTTGAATACTTTCTTTTTGTGTCTCTTTTATAGTTAAGCAAAACTGGTTCTAAAGATGATGAATAAAGGACTTTGGTACAAGAAAACTCCACCTTTTAATACAGTGCAATTTTGGGTCGCCATCTTTAATAACTTTCATATTTGTTAAAGTAAACATTTTATAAAGCTCGATTTCCTAACTTGCAGACCTAGTCACATAAGTTTATCTAGAAATTATGTAGTCTTTGGGACAAAAAAGCAGCCTATAAACTTGCCTTAAATGAAGGTTAGAATGTGACAAAAGATGTAGAGAGCCAATGTGGTGAAGTGAATAGTGCTATATGCAGTGTTTATTAATTTGTATTTTACTCTGTAGTAAAATCCTGTTATAGTGGACCCAATGATACTGTAAACATTTTCTGGTGTTCTTACTCCAATTGAAGAAAAAAGCACTATAACAGTGATTGGTCACTTGACAGCATAATTCATCAAAATAAATTATTCCATGGAAACAAGACCTTTGTCATTTGTTTATCGAATATGAATGTGGAAGGTGAACATTAGAATTGTTACATTGCAATACAAATTTCACCAGTTACTGGCTGAAATAGTAAATACTTAGCAAAAGCAAGGCCAAATATCCTGGTCTGCTCAAAAATGAGTGGTTGTAGCAGGAGTACATCTTCTTTATTCTCTGAGATATCCATCTGTTAGTCTTTCTCCCATGTACATCTTTACAGAAGGTGGATATCTGTGGGGAGGGAAAAGCGCTTTCTTGCATGTGTCTTGGTGAGTGTTGGGATTTTATAGCTCTTTCATTGGAGAAATGGGCTTGGAGGTCCACACTGAGTGGTGGGACAGTGGAAGTCAGCACTGTGCCAAGTGTGTGTGTGGAACTCTTTTTGTTTTCTTAATCTGCTCTCTTGTATTGGAAAGAGAAGTCATCTTTACTATATGAACAGTTACTGAACCCAAGATGCCTTAATGTCCTCTTATTATTTTTGTTTGGTTTGAGATGAACTTTAATAAATGCCTATTTATCTACTGTGGTACATGCTTCTTTTTTTCAAAACTGTGTGTTAGTGACTGATCTTCTAGGGCCGAGTTTGACCTTGCAGAGGATTTTCTATTACAAAGAAAACATTCTTAAAACCTGATGGAAGAATTCTGTCTTCCCTCTCAGTGTATGTTACATGGTTACAGGGTAGCTGTATTTGTTATTGATATGAGGGTCAGTCATCCCACTGAGAGTCACAGGAGAGCATCCATTGCGTTCAGCACACACAGCAAGTCCAGTGCCTCTTTCAAAGAGTGCACTCCAGTGCACATGCTAGGTACAGCGTTTGGTGAGAGGGGTGTTAGAGGTGCATGCTGGGTGCTGTTGAGAGCCTTTGCAACCAAGAGAGGATAGCTTATGTGACTGTTGTATTTGGGCTTCAATTGATGGAAGTGTTTATGCTACTCTGTGTGTCAAGAGAGCTTATATGCAACATACAGTAGTATAGTTCTCTTAAATTATTTCTGGAGGATAAGCTAAATATATTGCAAATGTACTGCTTCTCTTCATTACATATTTATTAAAGCAAAAAAGTTACATGAAATGTTGTGACTGCAGGTGAAGGAAAAAAGATACTGGATTTGTTCTGTGGTTTTCATTCTGAAGAGGTTGTGAAGAGATCTGAAAGATGGTCTGTACAGCTGTCTTCCAACAAGAAAGTAGTTTTTTCTGAAACGCTGGAGTTACAATTGGTAAATGTATGTGCTTCCCGAATTAGGAAAATACTATTAATGGTTAAAGAATTCTTAATTCCAGGAAGTCGTGGTTTCTTTTTGAACTCAACTTTACTAAAAGCCAGGAAAATACATAAGGGAGGACTTCTTGCAAGTGACACAATCTTGCCTTTGATGTAACCTGGAGACTCATGGCTGCAATCTGAGCAAGACTTTCTGGCAGGGAGTAACACTGTGTGGAGAAATAGCTCTGTTAGTACTGTAACAGGGAAGCACGTTTTGCATTAGTCTCTGCTGGCATCAGAATGGGCAGGGCTTTCTCTATTCAGAAATTCTCCAAGGGGAACTGGCTTGTTTTTGCCAGTGTCCTTGGTTTATAAATCAAGTTGCCATGACAATTTAACTGAATGGGTTAGTTAGGGAGGGTGGGCTAAGGACAAATAGGAACCACATCTCTTGCTTTTATAGTGTTACTGTGTATAGTGGCAAACTTAGCCTTGTGAAATGCCTGATTTTTTTAGCTCCCAGTGTGCTTTTAAATCACACCTCCTTGTGAAGATACCCAAGCAGCCTCCTCTGGTTCTGTTAGTAAACGTGTTTGTTTGCAACTCTACTTTCAAGGAAAATACTTTTCATTGGGAATTTTTGTGTCAGTTCTTTGCTTCCATGTAAATTTCAAAAGGTAATTTCTGTAGTTAAACTATTTTCTCGTGTGGCATGATGGTTGGAAGAGCAGGGTCATTTCAAGAGTTCAGGGACTTGACCTTACGGAGAGGCTGGAGCACTGACAATTGGGGGTCAAAAAATGTCATTATTCCTATCAAGAAAAGCACAACTACAAATATGAATCATGACTACTGAGGGAATTCTGAACTGTTGAAAAATGCACTACCACCACCTTGTTTTAGTAAAAACCCACTGACAGTGTGTCCTGGGTTCAGCAGTAGCAGTCATTTTTCCCCTTCTTGGTAGCTGGTGCAGTGCAATGTTTTGACTTTCAGCTCGGGAACAGAGCTGATAACAAGGATGTTTTGGTTTGGCCAAGGACTTTGTGAGCCTCATGCTCTGCCAGGGAGGAGGGGAAGCCAGGAGGAAGCAGAGACAGGACACCTGACCCAAACTGACCAAAGAGGTATTCCATACCACACACGTCATGCCCAGGATGTGACTGGGAGTTAGCCGGAAGGGCTGGGAGACGGCAGGGTTGGAGGAGGTATCGGTCGGAGCTTGGTCGGGCTTGGGGGGCTAGTTATCGGTCGGCTGGTGGTGAGATGATGTATTCTCTTCCCTTGTTATTTCCTTTATCATTATTATCATTGGTGGTAGCAGTAGTGATTTGTGTTATACCTTAGTTACTAAACTGTTCTTATCTCAACCTGTGGGAGTTGCATTCTTTTCGATTTTTCTCTCCATCCCTCCGAGAGCAGGGGGAGGGCAAGAAAAGGGGGGGAAGTGAGCGAACGAATTACCTGACTGGGTTTAAACCACGACACAGTGGAAAAATGGTTGTTTATGTTTCAATTGTTTATGGTTATTTATGTTTCAATAGGGCAAGAGTCTATTCATTGTAGGACTACTCCACCTATTGAAACTCATGGGCTTTGCAGTAGTGCTTTGATTGGCCTGAGAAGACAAGTGTCGATACTAGTAACAGTAAAATAAAAGTAGAAAACGTCCAAAATACAGGATGACTAAAAAGGAATTTATCTTTTTATGGAATTTTCCATATTGCATGGATATGAATTGCCTTACCAAAGCACTGTTTGAAAGAGCTTTTTAAATAAATACTTTTTCTCTATAGTGTTGCTGCAGTAACCAGTTGGAAATCTCATCTGATCAAGCATAACTTACTCCATTCCCTTCTTCAAACCTGCCTCTGAGCATCTTTCCTTGAGAGAAACCTGGTGCAGAAATTTGTGGTGATGACACCAGTGCTTAAATGAAGTTTTGTGGTTTTTTTTTTTCAATTGAAATGTTAACTTAAGGTATTTTTTCTCTTAGGTCTTTTAGTGCACATTTGAATTGGTGAATATTCCCAATGCATTTGAAAGTTAGTTAATTTTAAGCTATGCATTTTTTTTCTCACCAGGCCGTCAGTCTGGTTTGTTTGCTTGCTGTTAAGGAAATGGGGAGTCTCTTCTCTCTCTCTCCTTACCTCCTCCCTACCTTTCTTTTTCCCCTCTGTCAGTCCTTATTGTACCCTGGTGCACATCACTAGGCAGTGCAGTTTCCAGCCTCAACTTACAGGAGCTACTAGCATAGGATATGTGTAGGTTTTGCTATAAAATTAATTTGGTATCTCTGAAACACAGTGACCTGTTCCCAAAAATCTGCCCATCTCTCTCTGAAGAATACAAAAAGAAGTATGTCAGGGTCACAAGAGCTGTCACTATCACAGCAGTATTTTATACTTTATTTCAGATGAAACTTCAAGTAAGTCTTTAGTTGTATTTACATGATGTTAAATACAATTCAGTGCTGTGTATTTTTACCAAGACCAGAGGTGCCCCACTGCACTATAATGTATCAAATAGATAATAATGCAGACTGCCTTTAAGGAGGTGGGTGGAAGGGTGAAAGCAGTGATAACTTGGCAGTGTGTACCTAGCATATCCTGCTCACTCCCTTGGTCAGCCTGCCACAGATGATGCTGAAATGAAGGCTGCTAATGTCTGCAGTACTCCTGCAACTGGTTGTACCTGGGGTGGATAGATAAAGCATGTGCAACTGGTGAGTGATGAGGTTTTGGTGAGTAGAAGAACAGTAAGAAAAAAAAACATTTCTTCGTATAGAACCTTTGGTAGAAGTGCAAATCTAGGGAAACCATACTTCCATCTGAGGCAATACAAGTGGGTTTGGGTTATAATGTGAGCTTCATGCCGTGAAAATCATTGAACTGGTCCAAAACAGAAGTAGTTCCCCTTTGGAAATTGTTTCCTTCAACTATGTTTTGTGGGGGAATTCTGGGTGGACTGGAGAAGAGAGTGGAGGGGGCAAAACATCCTCATAAACAACCTTGAAGAGAATAAGAGATAAATGTTGTGACTCCAAATGGCTGAATTACACAAGATATATGAGAATCTATATCCAGACACCAGTGTCCTGTGTCAGACTGAAAGTTTGACTAAAGTTTTATGTAGCTATTCCTTGCTATTGTGTCTGAGCATTCATGCTCGTGGTTCCTGTGTGGTTTAAGTATTCAAGTTTACAATACAGCAGAAATTTGACAGCTCTTACTGTGATTGCCCGCTGCAAGTTGTTTGTATTGTGAAACGGGATAAGGTCACAGCAATGAGAGAGAAAGCCAAATTGCAACTGTACAGCCTTCGTGGGGAAGAGTGGAGTTGTGTAGGTGTCTCTGAGGGCATAATTTCTTTTGTAGTGTCTTTATTACTGGTAATGATCAATGAAAGGGAAAAGTTTGTCTTGGATGAGTTTGGAAGGTATCATTCAAGGAAAGATAATATTTTCCTTCTTAAACAATTACAGTGTCATTGAGAGGCAAACATAAACATAGTCTTGTATGGAGTCACTCTTAGAGCAGGATCTTACTTTAAATCAAGTTAAGTGTCTCTGTCAGTAGTAGATTTTATGATTTCCTGCAGGAAAAACAAACATGAAGAAAGCATTCCTATCTAAAGAGCTGCTGTTTCCACCATAGGGAGCCATTTAGTCTCTACTTATAGGTAGAACTATGGTTCAACTGACCTTGAAGAGAGACATTTTATAATAGTACAGGGAAATTGTAGCAGCCAGTTCACAAAAAGTACATGTCCTTTATAGATGGCTAACAAATTTGCACAGCTTTATCAGGTTTGTATTTTTCTCTGAAGATCAGCACTAGAATATTACCAGGTTTTAATTATCTGGCATACAGCATGATTATGATATTCCCCCCCTCTCCGCCATATGTCTTTGGATGATAGAAAGTACAGGATGTAGTATAGAAATGTATTTCCTAGATTAAAATAGTGCTAAAGTTACAAATCCACTCAAAGGACAGAAAACAGTCTTACTCAGAAGTAAGGATGTGCCAAAATTAAAGCTGCCTGTATGGTGTTTATATGAAAAAGAATGCATAGGAAATTTTCCTTTCTATGGCTACATGTTTTGGGGATTTTGTTTGCAGTATTTTTTTCCCTTGTAGTGTCCAAGCAGATGCTTGGTGCTTTGCTTCCTAGTGTCCCTGTTAGTAGGAAAGCAGTACAAAACCCTGAGTTTTAGAATGCTCCTATATCTGACAAGGGAAGGAAGTGTTCACTTTGTAGAAGTAAATAAAGTAACAACTACTCCTGGAAAAAAGGGAACATTTGAAATGGGATGTGTAGGCATAGAGGGAAATGAATTTGCTTTAATAAAATTGATTGGATCTCAGTGGCTTTATTGCCTGGTTTAGAGTTTGTCTCCATGCAGTGGATCTGTGATATATAAATGCTTATGGATGACTTTAGGTGACTATTTAGCTACAGAATGTGTGATTAAGCATTGCTTTTAATAAATCTGTGTTACAGAAGTCAGTGCAGATTCTAATGTATTGTTAATAAGCATTAGTTCCATCCCTTTTCATGTATTGTAAGGAGAGAGGATATACTGCTTAATTTTCTGGGACAAAAGAAATACACATATATGCTGTCAACAAAGGCTACCTAGACTTGGTTAGTAGGCATTATAGTCAATCTTAAAGAGTAACAAAGGTGAAGTTCTACACAATAACTGTAGTAGCTTATATGAATGTGGATCCAGTATCTTCCTTTCCTTGTTAACTTGGTTATTGTGATGTTCAAAATGCTCTGAGTTCAAGCAGACCTATTAGCTTGTTAGCTAATGTGTGTATGTGTCAAGTAACTGTTCAGTCAGGTGAATGCAAGAGCAGTTACCTTGTGTTTCCTCATTTCACGGCATGATGAGAGTTGTTCAACTCTTTTCGTGGTGCATACTTACAGATAATATCCCTCCCCTCGTTTTCTTCCCAGCATGGGCAAAAAATGGCACTCAGCAGCACTGTGTGTTTCCTTCATAGCTTTTATGTAGGAAGGTATATTGGATTGGAAAGGCAGAAAAGAATTAATATAAACTACTGATTGAAACTGATGCCTCACACTTGGAACTATGATCATTGCTATAATACAATGTGCAAGCTACAATATGTCTCCCTCCTGGTTTATTTTCTCCTGTTTTAAATGTGTATACTTCAGGCCTTTACTACAGCCTCTGGTAAAGGCTGGACAGAATCTTTTTGTGATCATCAGAGTAATCTTTGTTTCTCAGACACGAGCCCTATTCTGTTAGATGCTCTATCAGCAGCCCCTTGAAGCAGGGGTGGTTGGTGTCTTGCAGGATGAGGAAATGGGGAAGAAATGTATTCTATGAGGAGACACATACTGAATATGAAAAGCAAACCCTGAACATCTTTGGATATCTGTTCAGGGAGAGAAGATGACAGAAGCATTGAAGAAGGTAAAAGAGGGAGGGAGGAACAGCTTGAAGTTTGGAGCCTTAAGAACAAGGTTGGTTACTCTTCCAGAAAATACAGATGATAAATATATGTTGTTTCTCTGCATGTTGAAACCTAGCATTTTAAAAGGTTATACAATGTTTTTGCAGGTGTTAATTATAAACCATTGAGGGCAGGAAGGAAGGAATGTCACCAGAAGGAAGTTATACACAGGAGCAAATACAGAAATTTGGATTTGAAGCTGTGAGATTCTTGTATACCAAGCAAAAGCACTTTTCCCTATGTGGAGAGAAGGAGACACTCTGCAATCTAGTTTCATCTTTCCTGCCAGATTCTGAGTAGTTTAATATTTTGAGCACTGCAAGCTCAAAGAATTTTATCTGAAGGTAATGGGTAGGAAGGGTAATGCACAATATTTGGATTCAGATGTACATTTGCACATGCAAATTTGGGTCCTTGGTATTTAAATTTCCAATTAAAGTGTGTATCTTAGGAGCAGAATGGTTAAAATGTGATTTGCCATGCCTGTGCATATATGCACAATCCCAGTAAGGTGCATCATTACATCATATCACTTCAGTTACAAATATATGAAGTAAGAACATCTGTCTTACCTGAAAAATATTTATTCTGACTCATTCAAAGCTTTTGTTGCCCTCAAATGCAGCAAAGTAATTAAAACTGCAATTAATTTTTTTATTGCAGCAACCTGACCTCATTATGCTTATTTGTGCTAGAACCAGAGGCAGAAAGAAATGCATTAATGAAAGAATCCTGTTCTAAATTGTACAGTTAGGAATAAAGAAAGAGGTTGCAACTCCAGCCAGTGGACCTGAGGTGGGCGCTTCCAGATGGTGTCAGGAGCCATCACCACAATGTCTTACTACACCTAGAAATTCTGAAAGTGTGAAGAGACAAGGCATTACACATTTGTTGTAAGGTTTCCAAGATCTTTTTGTTTAATTTTGGAATTCAATTGAACTTGCATTTTTCATAGAATCAGAGAATAGTTAGGGTTGGGTACAATAGGGTACAATAAGTGTATGACTGGCTTTATTATATAAAGAAGGAGCATATTGTAAACTTAGAATGCAAAAGAAGAGATGGTGAAGTAAATGCTTGACTGATGTATACTGTAAGAAACCTGTTAGGTTGGCTTTTGTGCTGTATGTAAATCAGGGTTTTATTTGTCTCCTTGTGTATGTATTCCTTTTTTTCCATTGCTTTCGGGTTTGTTGGGCAAAAGCTTGATGATCCTGTCATCCCAGGAATATTATGAAAGAAAAACTTAGAATTAATTTAAAGGCATAATTGGAAGAATGAAACTAACTGAAATAGTGCAAAAGCAGAAAATGTTAAGTGTGGCATCTCATGGGGAATAAAAAGAGGCAGTTCTGACTGAAAAAGCAGTGCAGGCAGATGATAATCGGGCAGATGTTACCCAGCACATTTTGGGAACTGCCAGATCATCAGAAGAAAATACAACTGGAATTCACTTTACCAGAGAATCAGACTCCAACATTTCAGATGTGCAGGATTTGTTTGATGTGTCTTCATTCCTCAACGTGATGAAGAACTGCAGCTTCTTAACCAGTGCTGCAGACAGGATGAAAATTTTGTGTCAAGTATTTACAAACTGCAGACTGCCAGGGGCGGTGATGAGTTCCTTCTGTTCACAAGTTGTTTGGTAAAGGAATAAACGTGGTTTTCCTTCCAGTCCATTAAGGAGCTGAATTTATTCTTCATTAGTCTGAAGGTGGTTCACTTCTTTAATCACTGGAAGTTTTATTGCTAATCACTTGCATGAAAGGAATACTAAGTCTGAAGAGTTTACTTCAACATTATATCCCACAAATGAATGGTATCTTTATTTAAATAAGCAGCAGTCTTTTCTCATTACAGTACAAAGTGCAGCAGTAGAAGGTATCATCTGAAGGATTATTTTCCCCCAAATCTCTATTAATGATGCTGATAACCGTGTCATCAAATGGGCATGAGAGATTTTACCCCTCTCACGTTAAGGGGGTCTTTTTCTCCCCATGAGGGGGAAGATTTCACCCCTTCACCTGTAAGTTTGATGGGTTTGTTACCATCCCAGGAAAGATGAGACCCTTGAGCGCAACGAGCCTGCCAGAGCCTCTGCAGGCATTCCACTGGGCAGCACACTCTATCAGAGTGTATTCAGGGTGCACAATAGCAGATTCACCCACCAAATTAAAAAAAGGTTTTAAGTAAGATTTTAAGACAATTTTAAGTCAATTGGAGTTTCTGGAGACTTGCACAAAATAGATTTTAACTGAGAATTTTTTGTATATCATTTCATGATTATTTTCATGAACATTTTAAGGTTAAAAAATTGCCGCTAACAATATAATATCCTAACTGCGAGACAAGCATGAGAATATTACATGAAGCCAGATAAAAATCAATCATTAAATGTGATTAGTTACAGCTTTTAGCCAATAGGCATCGCTATGGTGGGGAGAAGACTGGTTCAGCTCATTGACCAATCCCAGCAGTTACAATGGAGTTTTACCTAATTCCCTCCTGCCCCCCACATTGCATATTCCTACGATCTAATTTGAATTAGTAACTCTTCATCCTTTTATCAATTGGTCTTCTGATTTGCATAAGGATTACATAGTTAAATGCCTAACTATACATGTTCAGGGAGGTGTCCCTGGACCTGGGCAGGGGCTTCTTGACCTATGGGTGTCATTTTTAGCATTGAAATGGGATTATAATGAGAAAAGTTCACTAAAAGGACACGTAATCATGGTTTCTCACTTGTTAGAAACATATTTTGGCAATTGGTTTGGTTTTGTGAGGAAGTAGCAGACTTCAAGGCTAATCTTTCTTTATTAGAGGTTAATTAATCTTATTTTTCTGTCTTACTTTTCTGAACTCTGTTTTTCTCAGTCCTGTTTGCCTTCAGTTTTGTTTTTCTCAGTCTGCCTACAAGGCCAAAGCCTCTCCAGCTATCAGTTCTCATTGTAAGTAACTGTTGTTTCTCGGGTCTACTGGCCCTTTAAGAGGCCCTTTTATCTGTTCACGCTCTTTACAAGTCTTATTTTCATAACTAAATATCTATGGAATGTTAACTATATATGATTGTAAGCCTAAATATATGATTATGGAGCTTAAATTAAACACTTATGGAGCTTGAGCATGTGCATGTGGAGCTTGCGTGGCTCTAGTCATAGATGTTTTTGGTGTGAAATTCTCTCAGTTTACAATCCTTGTTTGTCATCTGCTAGGTGATTTATCAATAGCGGTGTTATCTTCCTGTTCCTACATCTGCAGGGAGTAAACTGAAGCCCGGCTGTGGTGTCTTCACTCCGCTCCACTCTCCATTATCCCAGCATATGCCAAGGTCACAGGGTTGCCTGGGGAACTATTGTAGAGTAGGTTCTGTGCATGGCAACTGCATTACATCCCAGAAATAGCAACTGCTTTTTACCCTCAAATACATTTAATACTGTAAGATAACTTTGAGGATTCGGAGTGGGGGTTTCTCTAATTTCCCCCATTATTCCACAGCCCCCATCTCAGAGATGGTGTACCTGAGGCCCAGCTAAGTTACTAAAAAATGCATAATAAGACTCAAACCTGTATCTGTCTATCTGCCAAACCGTGCAGCAATTTGTTAGGCTAGAACTGCACCTACCCAAAGTAATGGTGTTCTTTAATCATGTTTTATGATTAGAGCAGCTTCTTAATTTTCTAATGTGTTCTCACAGCTTGTCTTTTACTCATCTGCATAGCACATTTTGAATTAGTAGGGATATTTTCAGCAGTGATCCTGCACACAGGCAGCAAGCTCAGAGCAAATGGCTGAGCTAGCTCTTTCCAGAGACTACCTAAGATATCTCAAGAGTATGTTCCATTTGCTCTCAGCAAGGAAGCATCCACTGAGCTGCCTGGGGCAGATGAGACTAGAAACTCAAAATGAAGAGAAGGGCGCTCAGCTGGAATGATCAGCAATACATTATTTCCTAAAGGAAGGAGAAATGTTAGTTTCAGTAATAGAATAAGTTAAAGGAGTTAGAGACATCACTGGTTTTAGCACTCCTTAAAATCTTGTGGTAGGACAAGCAATGCTTCAGTGAGTGTGTTACTGCTGTAATAAATATGTAAAATAGACAGAACTTCAAAGACATTACTTCTCAATAACCTGAAATGCCTTTTCCTGTACAATGTACTGTTTAGTCCACTTCAACATACATAACTCCTTCTACAATCTGCAGGCAACTTTTTAGGCTCTACTAGAGGGGCAAAATGCCTGGAGTTTGGCCAAACAAAATAAAACACATGCTGTGAAATTCTGTTTAACTGCAGAGAATAAAATGACTGCTGCAGAATAAGCTTAACACTGCAATAATGATTTAAGGGCAAATCCATGCATTTCATAGGGTTTTTTTACAAATAGATCTTTTCTGCTGTAATGTAGACATTTCCATGCTCTTTCAACTCCACTCTTTCACAGCATTATTCTTGTAACTTTTCTCCATCGCTTAACATGTTTTCCATTATATTACCTTGCTCAGATAATTAATTAAATTCCAATCTATAATGTGCTTTATCAGTTTATTAGGTGTTTTCACTGGTTTATAGAGTCTGTGTTGCTGCAAGCATGCCAAGATCTTTATTGCATTATCCTCATGCATGCTGGTTCTCTCTCAGCATAATCTTTTCTTCAAGCATTTTGATGGTAACTTTTTAAAAATGGAGTTAAGAATTAGAACGTTTTTCCTCTCTCACAGCAAGAGGTTGATCAAGGATTCAAGATTCAGAGCTCTCCACAAGATCACTGTTGCTGCTTCAAGAGAAAGACTTGTGACTTCAAATGCGACCCGTCAAGCATGCGGTCTTCAATATGCTTTGGCATCCACCTTGTGAAAACGGAAGTTAATGGAAGTAAGTATGAAGCACATCAGAACATCATAGAAAGCATACATGCACAGGTATGCCTACCATCACTTTCCTTTCTTCACCTCTGCCATGCCTCTGGGATGCTGGGCACTTCTTTTCATCATATTCTAGAGCTTTAGACAGGGAAAAAGTGCAGATCACAATATGTTTTGTCTTGAGTGTAACTATATTTTTAAAGGTGCATGCTAAACCTGTAGAAATTTTACACTCCCAAGTCAGGTGCCTTCACTCTTCCTTTAAACACCTTCTCCAAGTTCCCTTCTTTCAGCTTGGTTTTCCCAGTTAGGTGTTTATTCTGACATTCCTTATCTCTCTCCATTAATAAGCTGCAATCTTCTAAGACTTCCTGAAGACCAATCTTCAGTTTGCTTTGCCTGTTACCTTAATTCTGAGTAGTCAGGAAAAGCTAAAGAGGAGAGTCCATGTTACTTTAAACCATTAGAGCGGCATGCTGAGTTAAAATAATGTAGAAGGCTGAAATGTCATTCTTAATTCTCCTTGGATACCCAACTTCCTCAGCAATCCCATCAGAAATTGTGGGATTGGCATGGAATTAAGGCAATGTGGATCAAGAATCAAAATCTTATCAGCAGTTGTTAATTAATATTTAATTAAAATCTGTGTCTGCTCATTTATTGCAATTAATCCTTTGAGTTAGTAACAAACCGAGCTGTGTGTTGCAAATCTGAAGAAGCCAAGAAAAGTATTGGGCATGGCCTAGGATAACTGTTTTTCTCTTAACTGTAAAATGAGACCTAAGTGGACTCTTTCAGCATTGGGGTTTGGGGCATGCTTTTGTATTTTATGAACTCACAGACAGAACAGTGTATTAATCTGATGAAAAAAAGTGTAGCACAAGATATGATGTATCTGGTTTTGGCTTCACTTTATCTTAATTCTTCCCTTGAATCCTCATCTTAGATCATCTTTCTTGTCTGTGGATATGTGCTCTGGGTTTTACAAGTCTGTAAAACAAAAAGTACATTGTTGAGCACAAACCTGCTCAGTCCCCTTTATCTCCTCTTTTGCGTCTCGATGAGATGGATTTGGCTATTGCTTGTCATATCCTTCAACATACTCAACTCCTTGCATCTTCCTCTTTTCAGGATGGCTGTGTCAAGTTTCAGCTTCAAGTTCTGATCTCAGTTATAATCACTACTCAGCTGGGATATTTCTGTATGTTTTAAGAAAAATACAGCAACCTATGTTTTGTTTCGTGGTGGTTACCTTTTCCAGGAGTTGCTGGTCTCTGCAGTGTGCATTACCCACCAGAGGGAGCTGAAGCCAAGAACTGTCAGATCTTCATTGAATCTTAGAACCATTCCAGTTGGATAAGACCAGTAAGATCATTGAGTCCAACCATTAACCTACCGCTGCCAAGTCCATCACTAAACTATGTCCCAAAGTGCCATTTCTACATGTCTTTTAAATACCTCCAGGGCTGGTGGCTCAACCACTTCCCTGGGCAGCCTGTTCCAACCTTTGGCAACCCTTTCGGTGAAGAAATTTTTCCTAATATCCAATCTAAACCTCTCCCAGTGCAACTTGAGTTGGCATTTCAATTCCCAGGGGGTTCCCTGGTGAAAGTCCTCTCTTACTATAAGGGCTTTGGATGTGGGCATCTGTCCTCAAGTTAGCTTGAGAGCAGATGGGGACTGGGTAGGAAACCAGTGCATCTCCTTGTGGTAAGTTATAACCTGTTTTGGGAATCATCACTTGAGTGTCAAAGCAAGCACCTTGTGATGCACATATCATTGTTCTTTGGGTTTTATGTGTGCTGTTCCTTGTAACATGAATAAGGACACCAAAATTGTATAAAAGAAAATTAACTTTGAGAATAAACTAATTATCCCTGAGAAAATTAGGCCAGGTAGAAGCAAGGGTGAATAGGTTATCTGTGTCTCTAAAAGGAAATCTCAAAATTCCTGACTACAAACAGGCTGTAGGATATTTCTGCAGTGTATAAAGTCACATTTTATTTATTGAGAAATAAATTGGCTGAAAAATAATAGAAAGTGGTGTTCATGCATTTTACGTGTTTTAATTTTGTTCACCACAGAAATGTGTCAAGTGTTTAAAGTTTATTTTTACTGAGAATTTTGGAACTAAAATTATACGTGTTTCCAAGCTTCCATATTTTTATTTTTCCTTTAAAATCACAGTATTTTGACATATTCCAGTTTATCCCAATTCATTAACAGAGTTGGTTTTTTTTTATGGCAGCCATTTGGTCAAGGTGAGAGGGGTTTTATTCTTGTTCTTGGTTTTCTTTCTGTCTGTTAAATTGTAAGATCAATTTATATTTCATCACCTTTAAATAAAAATCTTCCTTTGATTTAGAGGACAGGATAAGTGCTGGTCCTTCTGGACAAATGAGCTTCTTCTCACATTTCCCTCTGCACTTGGAATAAGCCACCCACCCAGAAATAAGTAAATGTTGAGACATAACAGCTGAAAGTGATACCGAGAAATAAAGGGTTAACATTGTGTCTGCTTGCTTAAGCAGTCACTGTGCTTGGTGCAGCAGAACCATAGGAGTCAAAGTTGCTAGAACGGTGAAGCAGAATTGTAAGAGTTACAGCTGCTAGGCAGAATTGTAGTAGGTAAGATTCATAACTTAACATTTAAGACATTCTTGTTCAAATAGTATCTTTTGAAAGAAAAGGAACAAAAGATAGCCAGAGTAACAGAATTTGCAAACTTGACAAGTTTCTGCTTTAAGGCACATAAAACCGGCTTGTACCGAACCTGAAGTTTGGGTAGGAGCTGAAAGCCTATTGAGTCTGCGTGAAAGCAAGAGGTTACTCGTGGTGATGAAGAGGAACTACAGAGCTTCATCCTCACGACCCCCTAACGATCACCACCAGGAGGCACTGCACAGGTGCACCAATGGGATGAATGCCAGAAAAATAATTATAATACTAGACGGGAATAGGTTTTGCATATGTATTAGGTGTGAAGCAATCTCATGTTTAAGTAATCATTATATGTAATATAAATGAACTGAGTGGCAAAGGAGGGTGCACATGCTTTTGGAGGAGCAATCCCCATGCGCCTCAGTGCTGAATAAAAGCATACCTACTTTACAACTCTTAGCGAGTTGTGGAGTCTATCCACGTATCAAAAGGAGGTAAGGAACAGCTTCTTATACCGTTTCTAAGTTGTAGCTGACCATATGAACATAAACAGTCTTTAGGAAAAGGTGGAGTTGACTTCTTTGTACTACAAAAGGCAGGAAAGCTCACACAGTTCGTTATAGCTGAGCAATCATATACAAAGCTGGTCCTTACTGCCTCTGAGCTGCTTGCTGCTTGCTCCTTGCTCAAGTCAGTTGTAATTTTCAGTGCTGTGGGTATCCTTTGACTTCTGCAAAACCATGAATCTATTGGTCATAAGAATTATGACCCATGAGAGACACTGAAGCTTCCCTAGGTAACAGCCAGATTTGCTTCCTGCACCACCAACTGCGGGTAAACAGCGTGTTAGACCTGCTATGGGACTTTTTTTTTTTCAAATTCAAAGTCTTGTCATCCAAAAATGGTAACAGTCACATCAAATAACCTCAGCTGCAGCTCAGGTTTCTGTTCCTTGACAGATTTTTGTCACATTCTGCAAAGGAAGGTACAAGACAGTTTATATCAAATTGCTGTCTAATATACTTCACTTCATGGCTTCTTCAGTTAGTAGTTGCCTTTTATACTGGAGCATAAGGTTTTAATAGTTTTTTTTTAATGTCTGGATCCTATCTAGCTTGCTCAGTGCTCATTACCCATATTTCAGCATTTCAGAGAGCAGGACTTATTTCTGTATTTATTTTGCTGTCAATTTAGTTAAATAATGCCATAACTTGTCAGGCTTTTTAATAGGCATTTTCTGACATTTCAATGGGAATTAATCTGTCAAATTTAGTAAATAAAGAGAGAAATGTAAGAATTTAGAAAAGATTAGCAGGAGACTCACAGACTTGGAAACCAAACCTTGAATTACGTATTTTACAATTGTACCCCCTCAGCAGTGGCTGCTGGATAAATTGCAGCGCTGTGTGACACATTGGATCTGCACTTCAGGATTTTCTTAATTAAAGAAAATAGAAGAGGAGGAAATCTTACAACTTCTTTTGGAAAGGGGGATACATTAAGTTATGATTTATTTCAGATGCAGTTAATTAGCTATAAAGCGACCCTTGTTCAGTTTTCTTGGGTAACATTTTACATTTCTAATTATTTCTGGCAGCTTTTTTCTTCTGTCTCTGCACTTCATTCCTGTTGCCTCTTCAATTTTTGTTTCAGTTCCTTCTCTCTTTTGGGTTTATTTTTCTCTCTTGCTTTGTGTGTGGGTGATACTTTCATATTCTGTCTTTTCACATTTGACTTCCCTTCAGAATTTTATTGCCTGATACTTTATTCTGAAGTTAGGAAAGGGAAAGGAATATATGCCAGCTTCAGTCTCAGGAAATATACTCATCTCTGTGTTTGAACCCATACTTTATGATTTCAGGCTTCTGATCTGATGGACTCATGCCATTTGCTGCATGAAATACACATTTCTTCAGCAGATAGAAATTTGCTGTTTAAGAGTACAATGCTCTGCTTGGAATCACAGAATGGTTAAGGGTTGGAAAGGACCTTAAGATCATCTAGTTCCAACCTTTCTGCTTCCTACTTTACATTAATTTCTGTTGCTTCACACTTACATCAAGAAATTCAATGAAAAATTGTACTCTGTGTGCTTATAGAGTAGTAGGAAGTACTACCAGTGAAAATTTAGGATTTAAAAAAATCCTCTTCATAACTCAACTGAATATCAACCTTCCCTCATTGCTCTATAGTTGATCTATAGTCATTATATAATACAAATCCTAAGGATACATTTTGTAGGTATGAATTCCCTCATCCCTTCAACAACTTGCTATATCTTCTACTAACAGCTGCTCAGGTACTTCTTCCAAACATAAGTTGAAGGGCATTCTGTCCTGGTTGGGTATGCCAGTCCAGCATGCAGCTTTACACAGTGTTGTCTGAGATTGTCAAACTGTCATTTCTGAGAACAGGATCTGTGCTAGCGCAGTGCAGGAGTGCGCTCTCAGTTGGTGCCCTACTGCCAGTATCAGCAGGGACTTTGTTATTCGTTTTTGCTCTGTGTAAATATTGTGGTGACATAAAAAAAATACACTCTTTTTCTAAGAGTGGCTAGTCCACTTCTACAGCACATAATGGTAGGAAAGGATTGTCATAATTACTTATACAGTGTCTTTGACAAGCTTTGAATGATGACGTTTAGAAGTCCAGTGTCTTCACTCACATTAATTTGATTTTCAAATGGCACTGACAATGTTCTGTATCAAAGACAGAAATAGTTTGCAAAGGCAAATCCAGCTGCAAGGCGTTAAGACAAAGTGTTAGAAAGAAAATTGATGAAAGAGGAAGGAAGCAATAGACCATACATGAAAGAGATTATAAAGAGAATAATCCAAAGTGCGTGTTGACATCCTTAATTCAGTCCTGTATTTTATCATGGTATGTCTGAAGGGTTTAAAAGCTAGATTTGCAGACAGTAATGACATGGGGAGCACAGGAAATTATAATGTGTTACATCTAGATTCAGTTCATGCAGAGACAGGGACAAAATATTTCAAAAGAAACAAAATCAAACCACATTAAGAATGGCAAATACTGCACATGACAGTATTTTATAGCATTAAAATTTTCAGTTAACTAGCATATTTGGCAATCTCATTGGGTTTTATTCCTGAACTGTCACTGCCAGAGCAGCAGGATTGCCCTTCTAATCTGCCCCCCAGTCATACTGTTGTTGGTATTAAAAAGTCCAAATCAGGCTGCATCAGTGCATCTGTGGTTTGCTCTGTGCCTTGCTCATCCAGTTGATTCTGTCAGTATAGACTGGGTTGTGCATACATACCTGGAAATAATTCAGTCTGCCCTGAACATGCACTTAGTCTTCAGGTTTTATTTAGTAGTGTGACAGAATAAGGTTACAGATATGTTTTCTCTGCTTCAATTGACTCTTCTTTTGTACAGGAATAGAAAAGAAGCCATGGTGTTCACTTCTAGCAAAGGCTAGCACTGTTGTGGTTGTTAAGATGATGTGTCAACTCTGTAGCCGCTATTCAGGGAGAAGCTGTAATGAATGACTACTTCCTTGTGATCTGTAGGTAATGAAGGTTTAGAATCTGTGTTTTTGCTTCACCCGAAAAGGAAGTTGTGCCCCACTTTTTAAAACATTTGGGTGGCCCGTGAGGTCTTCAAGAGCATCTTTCAGAAATTCTTCTGGAGTTTCTGAAAATCATGTTGGCAGCCTTCCAGCAACTTCAGGTGCCTAATTCCTCCTGAAAATCCAGGCTTTTACCCCTAGCCTTTTCACCCAGCTGTGTTCCATCTGAAGGCAGGAGGCTTCAGTTCCCTCATGCCTCCTATAAACCTTCTACATTCCTACCTGGCAGCTTCTCCAAGAGCGAATTCTGTATCACTCCATTACTTACAGAAGGATCAGCAGTGTTGACCTTGCTTTACACTGAGGTGAGTTTGACACTAAAATGCTCTCGAGATAGCACATTTTCTTTTCAGACAGTGCTACAGATATAAAAAACAATTGCCATTTTAAAAGTGCCTGTAGTGGTGTAGTAGAAACACTTCCTCTTGCTATGAACAGGTCTGCTCTTCCTTAGAGGGCAGCAGGCTATTATGCAAGTAGAGCTTTTCAGTGTTAGCACTTTTGCCTGCTCTTGCACTCTTCAGGATTGCTGCAATGACTGTATTTGCATTTGCTTCATTAACCATCTGGGCTATCACCTCACAGCACTCAGACATTAAAACTACTGAGGTAATACTCAGGAATGTGAAGACCACAGGCATGTGGCCAAGTTACCTTCAGTTCATCTTGGAGGTGAGTGGTTTCATTTCTATTGCCATTTTGTTAAACAAGAGAGAATTGTTTCTTTGGATTGATTCATTTCTGAAAGGATCATGCAAATGGAAATCTCAAGCTATCAATACCGTAATTACATATTCTAGTTCAGTAATCTCTTCTACTTTGCCATGCTACATTATTTAATTTCCTCTTGTCTCATGTGAACATCTGTAACAAGATTGCAATGAAAAACGGTGTGCCGTGTGGTTAAGAAAATGAACACCAAGTGACCTGAGTGCTCTGAAATCAATTGTATGACAAAAGAGATGGGCTTAAGTGGGGAGAAAATGTGTTCATTCTCATGAGAACACAAGATCTGAACCAAATTTCATGTGAATTTTGTGGAACTCTAAGAGAATTTAACTAAAGTTCCAAAGGTGATGGTTGCTCCTTATTGCCGAAATGTACTCTCTAATCCTAAAAATCTCTATATTCTGGAAACCAAAGATACGATTATTTTCAGTGTTGAATTCAAGCTTCTGTTGCTCTCTCAGTGCTTTATCGGTAAACTGAATACTGTTATCAAAGATCTATAATTGAATATACATTTTACATCCTGTAAATAATACAGGCTTCAGAAGTATATTTGATGGCATTAAAGTCAAACGATGGCTTACCCTAAAAAATGCTCAAATCCTTAAATCCTGTGCAGCTTAGCTCAGGAAAAGATCCCTGGAAACATTGCTTCTGAATACAGTTCTAGTGGTAAGACAGTTGCATAGAGTAAATTTTGCTAATTTCTACATTCTCTGAAAGCCAGAACACATCAGTCTTTATATCTGGTGATCAGCACCATGTATTTCATCTGGAAGTGAAATCATCACCAGTGCAGATGTTTGTGTACCTGGCCTTTGTGGTCCGAAAAGGTGGGCAGCATAATTCAGGTAGACCATTCAAGCAGCCTCACAAGATAGTTCTGGAAGAACAGCCACAGACACATGTGTTAATGGGAGAATATTCTATTTCTGTGCTGGAAATGCTTTCTGTATCAATTTAACTTTAAATATGTAGGCATTTGTCCTGAACATCTTTGTTTAGCCTTTTGTGGTGGAAAGAACTACCTTCTTATGTGGAACTTGGCTGCAAAGATCGATGACCAGGTTTTGACTATTACTACAAAGGAAAAAAACACAAGTGGAGTCTGAGTCGTTGTGGCTGTGCAAGACTCTTCGCACAGAGAAGGGATTGGACTCTCATCTGGATTTTCTGACGCTCATTGTTCAGGTACTAACTGCAAACTTATTCTGAAAGTAAGTTTGGGAGGGTGTACATGCCTGTGGATTTCTTTCACATTTATGTGAAACCTAATTAAACAAGATGTTTGGTTCGATAATCAGTTCCACAAAGCAGGCAAGTGGGGTTTTTTTTGTATTTTTACTAGCCTCTGTTAACTTATAACCTTTTGAAAGGGAGTATGTGAAGAAACAGGTCATTACATCAGCCCTCACCAAAGGAAAGAGTACAGGATTCTTGAGGGAGGAGTACTGCTTGGCCTTCCTGGCAATAGGTAAGAGTTTGTCTCTGGCACTGACTGCGTCTTCCACAAAGTTTTCCATATAGAACATATCATATGTTCATGCTCTGTGCAACTAACTGTGAAATACTTTTAAATAGAATGATTGTTCAGTCCCAATTTCAAAATATTCATTTTTAAAATTTTCCTTTTTTTTTTTAGTTTCTTGAGTCATAACAGTCATTAGCATAGGGGGCATTCTCGTAAATCCATCAGATACTCATGGAAGTGTCTCCAAATAAAGTTAAAATCTGTAAGTAAGCAATTCTTTACAGCATATTGTATATCTGAGTGGGAACTTTTAATTCTGGTGAAGGTCAGCTGTACTTCCTAGTTTCAAAGCCACTGTGTGACCTGAACTGTGAGCTCAGCCTCCCCTTCCCAGAAATGGAGGAAGACAAAGGAAGACATTTTGGGGGGATAAAACCCTGTAACAGCAATAAAGACCTCACTGGAGCAGAAAGATGCAACCCCTTCTTCCCTGTGCCTGTTGGAGTTGGTTTTCCCTGGTGTTTGTGAGGTCTGTGAGAAATGTTTGGATAAGATCTTTTGGTGCTGCTCCCAGAATACGGTTCATGTGATGTCAAAAAATCCTGATGCTTTGCCAGGGACCTTTTTGTCATTGGGAATTTAGAGACTGGGTTTGTAAAGGGCTGGCTGAGCCAGAATACAAATTAAAACTCCTGAGCAACCTATTCTGCCAGCCTGTCTTCTATGAAAGGCCACCAGGGACCTGTACCAGGAGACACCTCCCAAAAGGAGAATGAGCAATGGAGCAAAGGTGACTAAGTTTGGTAGCACTGCAGAGCTGGAGATGAAACATCAGTGTCCAGGCCATGGATGTGCACTGAAATATGAGTTATTGGAATAAATAAATGTGGTCATTGTAACCTTCCTTCAAGCCAGAGTATCTTTGTCTTGAAGCATCTGTCTTTCCATCTGTAACCTGTAAGTTTCGTTCACTGGCAAGGCAGCCCTGGGTGAATGGAAGATAAGCATCTGACAGTTTTCCTCACTAGTTTCCATTCACCTCTTAAAGTCTGGAATGGCAGACTTCTGAGTAAATGCAAGGAATTTATTTTGAATCTGCCATAGATGTTCACAGTAGTTATTTAAGGTGCAGTCTGTCACCACCTGCTTGCAATATACAAAAGATGAGAAGGAAGCAGATTTTCCAGAAACCTTAGAACTGCAGTGATCATCCGTTAGGCGACAGGTAAATTGTTCCTCCTTCCTGATGAGGATTTTCGCTTCAATGAATGTGATCAAAAAGTTGTACCAGGTGACAAATGTCAATGTCTGGTAGTTTTTCAGAACTTTGGACCCCATGGGAAAAGTGCAAGGAAATTAAGATGGGAAAGGAGACTGGAGAAGAAGGTAAAACAAGAAATAGACAAAAAGGGAACTTATTAGTGAAAAACATAATGCCATTGATCGGTACCTGCTTAGTGGAGATGAAAAGGTGAGAAACAACATCCTAATATATCATGTATATCACAGAATCATAGGATGGTTTGAGTTGGAAGGGATGTTAAAGATCCTCTAATTCCAACCACCCTGCTATGGGCAGGGACACCTTCCAGCAGAACAGGTTGCTCAAAGCCCCATCCAGCCTGGTCTCAAAATATCATAATATAGTATTAATTATAATATAATCTCAAAATGCTGTTCTACTTGCTGATGGATATATCATGTTACAACTGTTAGAATCCTGAGAGGCTATTTTGTCCTACTTCGTGTTCCTTTTTCTTATGATATCTGTCTTGTTTTCACTCCATAGTTTCCATTATGATCTCATATCAGGAAGCTCTTGAACAGGTTAAGTGTTCTGGGGTCATAATCATAATTAAATCCACCTTTTGATTGCTTAATTTACACTAATGAATAATTTTCAAATTGGAAATACTAGTTTTTCTCCCTAAAGATCAAATTTGAAATTGTAATAAGAATTTTACATTTTCATTGAGCTGTAACCAGATTGGTTTTTTTCACAACTTTGCAGAGTTTATTAATAATCTTTGCTGTTTACTGTCATCTGCATATATAAAGTATCACTGGTGGGCTGTGTTTGGCTTTACTATGAACAGTTTCCCATCTGACTTACTGTAGATAGTCTCAGCCCTGTGTTCATTTGACATGATTTGCCTTGATTTTCTCAGTCATCACTCCACTGGGTCAACAGACAGATCAGCTGGAGAAGTTATCACAAGTGCATTTACATGTCCATATGAAAGGACTTATGGCTAGAGGTCCATTTGGTTTTAATGTTCATTGACCAGCACCAATGCCACTTAATTACTTAAAATAGATACGCTAAGATTGAGAAAAGGGTACATATTTTTAATGAGATATAAATGAGATAAAAAAGGAAAGTGCTGATATGAATCTGCAGAAAAGTTCTTGAGCTTGTCCCTGACTTGCCAGATGCTCTCCTGCTCCCTCAGTTACAGTGTGTTCATATGAGCCACACCATCTCAGTTCAATTTGAAGCCCTGTGCCAGCTCCATCTTCTAGAAACCAGCACATCCATGCTCCTTCTATGCACTGCTGTCCTGACCTTCACTGGCCACTATCTGGTGCTTCCCAGCAACACTGAAGAAGAGAAAATTGACTCTATCATACTTTGAAACTTGGAAAACAGAATGGTAGGTATTATTTGTCATGAGTTTAAAATGCACTTTTCATGTTGAAAAGTGACTGCGAGATGTGGTATTTATAAAAATAACCAAGAATTTGGATGGTGAATATTTTCATGAAACTACTCGGAAATGATCAGCACAGTAAGGATTGCTTACTGAACATGTTCTCTACTTGGTAAAAATTCATGTACTCATTTTGCCAGTTCCTTCCACCAAAAATTAACTTACCAAAGAAAATACCATGAAATATTATTCCAGTGTTTCATGTTTCTTGAATAGGCAGAAAAAAGATCACAGTGTCCACGTTTGCTACTTAAAATACCTGAATGTCTATCAGGTTTTCTATGAGTGTGGAGAATATTTTGATATTAATTAATTACAAATGCAGCAAGTAGAAAGCAGAGCTGAAAATCCATTTAGGAGGTCATTTATTTCAACAGCACTAACGTTTACTATTATTGGGCCTATCTTTCTACTGTAATAGGATAAGCTCTTCATATATACAAACATCACTATTTTCACTCCAGCAAATGGGCGGTACTTCCGTGCAACACCTAGAGTCTTGTCCCTGGTGTTCTGCAGTCACTGCCTGAATTGTCAGGTATCGTTAGAAGCTTCCTAATCTCAATGTCTCTGGGAAACTGCACCATTCCTCACATCCTGTGCCTTTAAGTGTTCCTCAGTTCTGTGTCTGGATTTCGCTGGGAAGAAAAGTCAGCCTTCCCCATTGACTTTGTGCCACTGTGGCAGCATAACCTTCAGCACAGTTCAGCTCACTTTCTCCAGGGGAATGCAAGAAAAAGCAACAACTGTCCACCCAGCTGGCCCCTGGCAATGCTCAGAATGTGCCCTTAGGTAGGGTGGGTCTGATGCCTCTGGTCCCCCTCCTGTCCTGCTGGCTGAGAGTGAACTCTTCAAATGATTTTTGGAAAAAGGTAGAATGAAGGAAAAATGACAGATTAAATTCTCCTGGAGCTTTGTTTAGGCTTCCAGTGGTACGTCAGTGCCTTCCCACAACTCAAGAACTGCTGAGCCAATCTATTTCCCCTGCCCAAGGGCAGGATCAGTTATAACTAAACTGATGCTGACATGATTGTCTAGCCTGTCTTGTAGCATCTTTGTCACTGGAGATCTTTGCTTTCCAAAGTAATATATTCCAGTGCTTCACTATTACTATGGTAGAACAGTGCCTTTTTGTTTTGTTTTCTCCCTAGTGTCTTATTTATCAGTGCTCCAACTGAAGGACATTAATTATTGTCCTTTTCACTTAGACAGATTGTCTCTTTCCTCTCAGAAGCAAACTTTTCCATTACTGAGGACTACTGACTTCATTCCTCTTGATTCTAGGCTTTGTTCTATTTTTTATTAGAAGTCAGTCTTCTACACCCCCTCTCTCTCTTGTTGCTTATTTGAACTCCCTCTACCCTCAAGTGTGGTTTCCAAAACTGCATAGCATATAATTACCTAACGTGTTTTAAAACAGCATTTCTATTTATTCATCTCTCAAGATTTGGTTTTTTTTTTTGCAATGGTGCAAAATTAGTGACATGTTGATCCTACTCCTTGAAATCCTAAGGGGTTTTTATTGTCATTGATTATTGTATTATGTTAAATAATCACTAAAGTGCTATTCCTTAGGACTAATATCGAATTAATAGTAGAGGTGTTTAACTGACAGATACTTAAAATTACTATTTCTCTAAATGTTAGGTTTAAAAATTACTGGAAAATGAGCTAAACATGTACTACTTAACAATTATGGATGATGCCAGTAGAACTAGGTTTGGAGTCACGATGGAAAGTAGGCAAACTCCTGAATATATTCCTCTTTTGTTATTATGTGAATGGTACGCTCCAGTCATCAAGTTCCTCTACCAAATCACTTGCTCAGAAAGGAAAAATGAGGAAGCTGGCGAATGCTGATAAGGTAACTTCATGAAATGCAAAGAAAAAGTTAATAGATTTTGTACTTCTGCTAAGTCAAGGACTTATAATGTTTGTTAAAACGACTTTTATCTTTTTCAAACAAAATGACTTACATAATTTTTTTTTCCACTCACTTGCATCCTTTCACTAAGTACAATAAAACTATGGTTGGTCATCTTGCCAGGTTTTTTGCTACCTTAAGAAATGAGACAAATGACAGATAACCAATGGTTTATAATGACAAACACATCGGTTTCTACTCTTGTTCTCTTATCTTCTAAACCAGAAATAAGCAGCAATGTTGGGCAGTCATTACTAAGATTTGCATGATTTGTTTGAAATTAGACTTTGTTGTGTGCCATCTTCATTAATAGTGCTCTTTTTACATGGGACTCGGGCTTTACATATGACTCAGTGCTCCCCCCTTTTTCACAGCTGAATTGGTGATGTTAATCATTCCACTTCAGGGTAAAAATCTAATCACAGTGACACAACACAGGGAGACTTTGGGCTGAAGAAAGTACAATTCAGAAGCCCAAGCATCAAAAATCAAAGGATCTAGGGAAAATATAGTAATAAAGGCAGCCAGCCATCCCCAAGTATGCAGTGAGATTCCAGCAGGTGACAGGATGCCAGGGTCTACATTCTTATCAAAATAAGACTTAGAAGAAACTTAAGTGTTTTTAAGGCTTGCACAGTAGTAATGAGACATCTAACAGAAACTATGCATTTAGAGCTACTGTATGTCCAGTCAGCCTCTGTAGTGCTGTTTCATGATCTTTCCAAGTCTTACAGCACACACAGTGATCTCTAATGGGTTTTATTTAAGGTTTAAACAGAGATCTGCTTAGAATGATACACTGAAATAAAATCACACCAAAGCTATTATATAGTCTATTTTAATGGAGTTGTTTATATCAGCACCATCTTCAGATGAAACTCATAACACTCCATTAAATACTACATTTTCCTACATGGTTCCAAAAGCATGGCAAAATACTAATACCACAGTTACTGCTTCAGCTTCTTCGCATGGAGTTAGATCCCTGACCCAGCAGAAGGTTTATATGGTGCAGAGCCTTAGGTTAGGTGACTTCAACTAGGATGTCTTAGTTAAGTGCTTTTAGTTGACGCAGTCAGCCTTCAGTAGAAACACAAGCATTATCACACAAGAATGAGCTTAGTGCCATCTCATTAGTCTGTACTTGCATGACTGGCTTTAGTTCAGGAGCTTGTACCCCGTATCTCTCCTAATTTTTGCTATGCTAGGCAAGAATAAACAGTTTTAACATCATTTTGTGGTCATGGCCTTTTTTATTTATTTATTAATCGGAGCCAGCTTTTGAACAGAGACAGAACCTGCTTTGTGCAGATTCCATATTTTGCTACATTCAGGCCATTGAATAGGGCATGAAGCATCTGCTGAAGAACACGTCTGCACTCCCTTTGGAGAAAGGGGCAGAGAGGAAACGCACAAGTTGTTAGAAATAATGAGTTTATGTCAGCTGAAAAATAAAAGGTGTTTGAAAGCAGTCAACCTAAAGAACTTAGCTTCAGCTATAAAGAGTTGAACGGAAGTTGAACGGAATTGTTGCATTTATCAGATAATTCCATGTATGAGCTGTGCTTAATTTAGTGAGAAGGAAACCTAGGACTATATAATCTGGGCACATTTTACATAAATTTATATGCAGATTTACTTTGGCCATAAGGCTCAAGAAGGAGCCTTATCTGTTACATTATCTTTTGTTTTGGCAAGCATACTAATGTGATCTTAATTTAGTAACAACTTTTTCCTGACTGAGCTTTTGAATAAACAAAATGCCAGGATTATGGTTTTCATATTATTATTTTAATCCTTTATTCAGAGACCGAATAGGTGCAGGACTGTTTCTGCTTACAGTCAGGATGTTCCTCCTGTGAGGAATTTGCATGATTTGAATTAATAAGAAAAGTTTTGAACTTCTCATTTCATTTCATTCTTATAAGTCTGAACAGCCTTTTACAGTCAGCAGTTACCAAAGCTGCAGTTCAGTTACTCTGGTGCACTCCATAAAGTCAAGTCGTTGAAATCTGTGGGTGCTTTCTTCTCTGCTGTTGTACCTTATGCCAGCAAGTACAGATGACAAGTCATTAAATACAAGCAAGAGAGGTGTTATCAGAAGGAATTTTATTAAATACGAGACTTATGTCTGACCCACCTCCCCCAAATCAATTCCGTCTCCGTGGCAACAGCCGCAAGCATGTGATAAAACATTCGGGATTTCTCTACGAAAAAGTTAAATACTTACAATGTCACTTTTCAGGGAATCATTGTATTGTATCCTCAAGCAGGTTTCAAAAGTGCACAGTATGTTTACAGGAACACAAGCCTCATGGCTTCAACACATGCTCTGTTAACTTACCTGATCTGGCAGTGCTTTGGTAATGGGGAGGTCTGTCTTCTGAAGTCCAGTTTAGAATAGTCGTGGTATGATAATCACAGATTTTATTGCAGTGTTCTTTACAAAAAATCATCCAGGAGTACCTTTGCAGTTTACTACAGTTATTTTAATAGTGCAAGAGGGGAAAGACTCAAAATTATTCTTACCTTCCACTTCTAAATAAAACTTCATCACATAGATGAATTTGCAGCTCCAGTGTATACAATCATTAGATTACACATTGCTGCATTGAAAATCATAGCCAAAGTATGTATTTTTATTTAGAAAATGTTAAATGGTCTGGTTTGGTGTGATTTCTACTATTATTCATGATTTCCAAGTTTTATGAAATTAACATGAAGAGCTCTTCACCAATGCAGACATTCCAATGACTCAGAAACCTAAATCATTTCCCATTTTTTAAAATTCTTAAAAATTCTCCCAAAGGCCATTTAATAGCGAGAACACCCTGCATCCCACATCCCAGCTCTGCTGGTTAACATAGCAAACTCACTGTGTTCAACTCACAATACAACTGTCAGATAATCCTCATGCAAGCAAACAGACACTTGGGGGGTCTTGTTGTTTATCACAGGCTCCCTTTACCCTAGACTCTTAGTATCTATTTATATTAATTTCCACCACTCAAAATAATAATGTGTTTGTTGTTAACCTCAAACAGCAAAAAAGCAGTGTCTCCGCACAAGCCTGAAAGGGGCACATAGCTTCCATAGCGTAAGTACGAATGCTGGGGCATCTGTGGGCAACTGAATCAATTGTACAACCACTGTCCATTTCCTTCCCCTTTCCATAAAATCAATTTGAAAAATAAACCAATACTGTTCCTCCACTCCCACAAAAATCTCTGCCTCACTGAGACCATATAGGGGCAAAATGAAACTTAGGGTGGTATCTATAAGCCTACCATTTCCTAACCTGACTGGTGACCTAAATAAAACTTTCAGTATTAGGTTTTTCCGAGATGTAATTTATACTAAGGCTGTCAGGAGTTAAGATAGTAGTTGCCATGGAGCTTTAATCTTTTTTTAGGCTTTAGTCAAAGGAAGCTGGAAATCTGTGTGCTGGGTAGAACTCTGCTCAAAAGAATTTTATTTAAATTGGGACAGGATTTTATCTTAATTTCTCTACTGAAAGTTATTCTCAAAGGGTCTAGCATTCTTTTTATTCTGTTTCTCAGCAGGAGATTAAAGTTTCCTTTTAGGCTTCTTAAATCACACTATATTCAACCACAGAGGTATCCAAGTTGCTTCCACTGAACTCCTTCAGCTATAAGCTGCAACTTTGTGCTAGTCTCAATGTGCACATCTAATCACTGTAGTGAAATTCATTCACCAGTTTTGCCATCTTCAGTGGAGGTATTCTGCAAGTACACAGAAGCAAAACTTTGGGGAGGATTTTATTTGATGTATGCCCATGAAGCATTAATCCCTACACTGAAAAACAGGCCTTTGGAACAGAAGTAATTACAGTTTGAATCTGTGTGTATACTACTTACAACTTCCTTGATGTACATGCAAGGAAAAAAGCAGCATGCAATGCATGAAGTGGATCTCTGGGAAGTATGAACTAGGCTGTGCTACAGTCTGTAACGTTCCGCTAGAACACAGTTGCAGCAGAACAGCGATGCAGTCCAGTTTAATGCTTGCAATTGAAACATCGCTGACTTGCTTAAAACTGAACTTGCCCTACCACGTAAACCAAAAGAATACAGAAATACATGGGGAAAAAAAATGCAGAATTTGTCAAAACAAGCTTTCAGAACTCTTACCCTACCCCAACCAAAAATTAGAAATGATTCAAATGCAATGAGCTTGATCTTAAGAAGAGTCTTACATTCCAAGACAAAAATATCAGCTTTGTTCAATTAAAAAAATTGCCAGAATTTTCACTAAATAGAACTGTTTACTGGCCAGTTGTATTGTGAATACGTAATTCTTGAGCTATTCCAAAAACTACAGGGTAATCAGAAAAATGGCACAAGAGGGGATTTCAAACTTTTTCAACTCTTTCACAGTATGTTCCAGGCCAGGTTGGATGGGGCTTTGAGCAACCTGGAACGTGTCCCTGCCCATGTCAGGAGGGGTTTGGAACTAGATGACCTTTCAGGTCCCTTCCAACTTTAACCATTCCGTGATTAGAAGAGCCATGATCATAGTAAAATATAAACATCTTCCTTCTAGGATATGTAAGTCTGTGGGACTTGAACAGCTGCACAGTAACATCTGGTTTTACACTGATAGCAAATTGTCTTGCCTAACTAGCACTAGATAGAAAAGCAGTTTTTGTGTGTTTGAGTGACAGCCCTGCTTGTCATCTTGAGAGGATCAGATGCAAACCCAAATGCCCATTCCACTGAAAAAAATTACTCTTTTGAAAAAGTGTCTGCTAGCAGTGTCAGCCAGGAAGAACCTGAAGAAAACTGCCCAATGAAAGACACAAGGAGCATCTTGGATCCTTAAAGACAATATTCAGAAATGTAATTGTTGCTGTGCCCAAGGAAAAGCTATGCATTGTGAATGAGATTCAGAGCCAGGATGTACAAGGAAACTGCTTAAAGTAGCCCAAAAGAACTTTTGATAGGTGAGGTGAATAGGTTAAGTAGTGAATATCTTCAAGAGCAGATGTTTTACTCTGAATTGCAAGAGATAGACATCTCTATTCAATGTTTTTAACAGTTCTTGAATTAGGCTCCTATAGGAAACTCTTACAGAATAGCAAGTGCCATCTTTACCTAACCTCATCTGACTGGTCTAGTGCAGACCTTCCCAACATACTCGTTAATTTGGGCTGTGGCATTCCACAGGCCAAACCATACTTGGCTTGCCTCAAGTCCCCTCTGCAGAAACTAGCCAGGGTTGCTAGTCCTGACAGAGCAAGATACGCTACCTCTAAGCTGTAGCATAAGAAGTTACTTTTCTCATTGCCCATGATACATTTCTTTACTGAGGCTCACTGAGTAGATAGGCTGACTTTCAGCACTAACACATCTGTCATTTGACTTTAAAGCAGGCTTCAGCAAGAAACAACTACCAAGATAGTATTAGCTTTGAAATAATAGAAGAAATTGAGACTATTTCCTGATGTGATAAAATATCTTGATGACTTGAGGGGCTTTTACCATTGCTGTGTTAGATTCAGATACGTATGGGGGTAAAAAAAAAGGTCTAGATCAGATTGCAGCATTTAAAGCAAGTTGGGCTTTTGCATGAAACCTGAGGTATTTTTTCAGTCTGAGGTGCCAATGTCAAAGATTTGCAGAGTTACTGGAGATGAGACCTCCTAATAAAAGAAATATGCATGCAGATAAGAGGGAGAAAGAACTCCAAGCCCTTAAATAGTTGGTGTATCAATCACTGCAGTTTTGTCCCAGTAGACTGCTTGGGTTTTAGGGGAGACCAAGCAAGGTACAGTTCAGCCTAGAAGAGTCTAAACAATAAAAAACCCAGATTAAATTAAGACTTTTAAGAATCAAATCTGTTGCAGTCAGAAATAGTACAAGCCACAGAAATGCCCAAGTGCTCATTAATTATAGTAGTTTCTGTCAAGCTGAAGTTAGAGACTTCTAAACGAAGTCTTCAAAGTTGGGAAAAGCCATCTTGCTTACAAAGCCCCATTTCAGCTCCACAAGGACATAAAAAAAATGGAAAATCCTTAAATTTTGGGAAGAATGGGGCATTTCACCACCATTCTGTATCTGTTCCAAGACTTGACAGTACCACATTATCACTTCTGGATGTGTAGATTAGTGAAATTCAGTTTAAGGTAGTTTAAATATGGAGGTATCATCATCGTGCTTTTTAGCCGTCAACAGGTATGAACGTGTAACAGCACACAGCAAACTACACTTAAAGAATTTGTACCTATCATGGCTGGTAATTAACTGTATTTGGGTTCAGGCAGCTTACACAATAAAGTCATACATGACAACTGGAGGAAACCTGTATTAATCCAGGCCTGCCAGAATTCCAGAGTCCAAAAAAAAATAATAAATACAGCTACTGCTGGAGACAGCAAGATGACCTTTTGCTGCTGTTGAACTTGCATTACTTCAAAACTGAAAGGCAAAAATCAAGAACTTAGAAGTGTACCATGTTTTTGTGAGCGTCAAGAAAACAAGATGTAACCTACACCAAATTAGGATGCAGCATTAATTTGTACAAAAAGCAGTTTACTCTGTAGCTACATATACTATTGTCAACTTCAGAAGTGTATGTTGCCCAGATTTTTCTTTTTGCAAGAAGCTAGACCTCATGACAGTTAATACATATCTCAAAGATAAACTGGCTTAAGTGTTTACTTTTCATTTTCACTTCACTAGTGAGGTTCACCCTTTCAGAAAAGGAACTGAACATTAAGAAGCAACATAAGTGTTCTCTACTTACCTTTCAAATTTCATACTAGCATCTTAAGTGCTTCTTCAGCAATTACCATTGACCTTTCATGAGAACAGATGAAAAACCACAAAATCTGGGCTTAGTTAAAAAAGGTGATGAAATGCTAAATGCCAGATAACATCACGTCTTTTCTCATGTAAATTTTTAACAACAAAATAGCCAGAGTACTTAAAAGAGATTATTTTAGATACACCCATGCATACTTGAGGCACATTGCTATCTGCTTATGAACTATTTCTGCTTTTGAGCAATGTCATGCATTAGGCAAGTGCTGTTTCCCCAGCAATATCTTCACTGGGAAGCTCGAGAATTCGTATTCTCTACTAGAAAAGACATTAGCATAAAAGAAGCATCCCTGCATTAGAAAGATTTATCTGGACCACTTTCAGAATCTAAAATTTTTTTTCTGTAACAGCACAACGTACACTTCCTACTTTAGCAATTATTCCAGATGAACAATTATATAAGTCTCCCAGCTTTCTCCTCTGCCTTGGAAGAAAGTACTCATGATTTAGCCAGTAGAAGTTCAAGCAAAACGTTTCAAGATAAATTAGTATAATGTTAATAGTTACTATTCCACTTATATTTTGTTCCGCAACTTCAGCATTTACTTAAGTAATGCTTGTATTTTAACACTAGGGAGAATCACCATTTTGGGTAGGCATTGGGTGTCGATAAAACCCCCAGCCCAAGGCTTCCACCCAGTCTTCCCAAGAAGGAAATTTCAGAATCATTAAGCCATAACTAAAAGAAAAATGAGTAAAATGTGGAGAGGACAACTTACAACACTTGTCTCCAGCAGCTGGCCTGATGATTCTGCATCAGTAGCCGTGATCCAGACCCCTCCAGAAGCCTATCTTTGCTACCTCAGATTAGCCTCTAGGCCTGGAAAGCAAGATAAGGCCTTGAGATAAGCTTTACCTTCTTTCCTACCCTGCTGGTGGTTGCATCTCGTACATTAGTTTACCATGGTATATAGGTCTCCCCAGTGGAACAAGCACACTTCATAAACCTATAATTTCAGAGCAAAAATTCAAAACACTGACTTAACGCTCCCCTGCCATATGTTAACTAGTGTTACTTGCAAATGCTAAATCCTGTTAAGGAATCAGATCACAACTGTGGAAACAGGCTCTGTATTTTACATAGCTTGTAATATTTAGAGTCCTGCACATTGATTCATACCATCTGGCCCAACAGCACAGAGGCTTGCTTTATGCCAAACACAGCTCATCCAGTCCTCCAGCCCCGGCTATCGCAGCCCTCTAGCGGAGTTGCAGGAGGGAGTTTTGGTGACCTTCACCCATCATGGCTTGCTTTTGCTCATCTGCTTTCTTGGCTGCTCTCAACTCAACCACTTTTCAACCAGGCTTGGCTAGAGATGATGTTGCTTCTTTGTTGTGCCATCAAGGTTGGTTTTAGCAGCAAAGAGCAGAGATCTATGAGGACTTCTCAGCACTTGCAGCCCCCTCTAGCTAACCCTTGCACCCAGCCCTGCAGAGCTATTCTCTCTGCCTTGCCAAACCCACAAGAAGCCTTGAGAACACTGCTTAGCAGGAACCCTAGGTGCAGGCTTTGGTACACCCTTCACTTCTCTATTATCATCTTCCATTGCAAAGAAGCAGGAACAGCTATTTTCATCATTTTTCCCCTTCCTCTAAGATGTGGGGGTGAGGAAGTTCACTTTTAACTACCACTCAAGTAGCATTCGGACACTACTAGCACACTTCAGGACAAGACTCTTACATAGGCTGTAAGAAGCCTGCTGGGATTTGTTCTGCTGGCTCTGTGCCGGTCATGCCTATGGTTTTTATTATCTATCAAAACTTTTGACAGCTTTTGACTTCAGGCTTTTTTTTTAGATACTTGTGCAACTTTAAGAACTGTGGTGCTGCACCTAAAGCCACACACATACGTGAATACCACTTCAGGAAAAGCAAAATTTACATCCCAGGGAACACAAGTCATGTCTCAGCTCTCAGAGATTATGATGAAGATTTCATAATCTTTGTGATTTCTGCTCCCCGAGATGTCAATACCCCCTTCCTTTCAAGGCTTATATAGGCATTGACAAAACAATCAGGGAAATAGTTTTGGCATTAGAGAGACCATCTTAATAACTATGATATCAGGATGCTAGACAGGACTCAAAACAAAACCTACCAAGAATTTCCAAAACTACATATACACCATAATTCTATCATATCCAAAAATTGACTCCCAAGTGTAAAGTCACAAAGACAAGAGTTTAATAATGACAAAAAAAAAAAAAAGGGCAAAGAAAGAAAAAAATAATTAAAAAAAAGCTTAAGTTAGTGGTACTTTCTTCCTTGAAATAACATACTGGTTATATGAAAGTCACTGAAGAGGTCTGCTTGTAGCTTGGAAGACTTTTACAATTACAGCTGAATTCCAAAAACCTAATTCCAAATGTGTGATGTTAACACAAAAAACTAATAACTTAAGACACGGGGTAAAGAACAAATTCAGTTGTTAAGGTTCTAGCAGTTAAGTGAAGCCTTTCAATGCCTTTCCGTAACATGAAAAGTTCTTCAATATTTTTCCCACCCCCATTATTTCAAGAATCACAAGGTTCTTTTAAAGACTAATGGGGTTAAATTGAAACCAAGTGCCATATGCTTGCAATGTCTTCTGTGAAAGTCTGAAGCCACCCTGTTTCAATTATTTGGTTATTCAGTGCAGAAAGTTAAGATCACAGAAAGTATAACAGCTTTTAATACTCCATTAATATTATAGATTAAAAATTATTGCATAGTCTTATGCATTTCCTAAAACAGCGTTCTCTGGAAATTAAACATTTTACTATAAAAGGAGCAACTCTTTAAAATATGAATTGCTTTCACTACCTCGATCTTCTATCCTTTTTTGATTTGTCAGTACATTTGTCCATTGTTTTCTCATTGTCTCCTCTGCACTTGGGGCAATACCATTTGCCCTTTGGCTTGTAGGTGAGTCCAACACACGAGAAGTGGAACCACTCGATAGGACACTGTTCATTATCACATCCTATCATTTCACCATAAGACACTTGGTTGCATAAGCAATAAGTTGGTTCATTGGGATCAATTGCAAATTCTACGGGTGAAACCTCTCTCTCTTGTTTGGCTTTGGAGCGTTTTTTCTTCTTGGAAGATTTAGATCTTTTTTCTTTAGGGGGCTGATCATCACAGTCATCTATGCCATTTGCTATATGGCACAGATCACGGCTTTCGCTGGTTCGCTGGCGACGAGGTCTACGTGAAGATCTCTCTGGCTGGCAGGACTCCATCTTTGCCTTTTCTACAGGCTTTTCATTCTCAGACAGATCTTGGAAACACTGAGAGTGTGTTTCCATTTGCCGAGCTCTATTCTCTACCAGTTCTAGCATCTGAGTAACTATCTGAATTTTTTCATCTCCAAGTTCTTGGCTGTTGATTAATGCACGCTGGAGATGCTGCTGCAAGCGTTTCTTCTGAACAGGATCGTTTTCTGACTTGTATTTTTCATAGACATCATCTATTTCTTTTAGTGCTTCTGCAAAATAAAAATAATAGAAATAATTATACAAGGTGGAACATGCTCAAGAAAACACAAATTTGTACTGCTTCTCATTAGAAATAAAGTTTTAATTATAGTATACTCTAGTGGGCTAGATCAGGTATTTTGTTGCTGCGCATGGTCATCCAATCAGTGCTTAGAATCACAATCTGCTGCAAAAAGAAATTCTCAAGTTCTGAGAAGAAAGCAAGCTTATTTTAGCCACAGGAAAAAGAAAGGATAACCCAAGAAAGGGGACTATAGCTGCCAGAGTGTGGATAGTCCAGATCTTGCCTCCATCTGAAAAAGCAGGAATTTCTGTTGAGAGCCCTTACCATAGTAGTTCCAAAACCCTGGCTCACAAAGCAAAGCAATAGCTTACTACATCACAGGATGAAACCTAGAATTCATATAATCATTTGATATCATAATATATAACACTCCAGAATTAGGATATCCAGGTCCCCTACTTTCCTCTTCTTATTCATCCAAGGGTTTAGCATTACACTTTCAATTAAGCATAGTTATAAAATGAGTATGACAACTGAAGTTACATAATAGCAAATTTACAATCAGGGTTTAAATCAACTTAAACCACTCAAAACACTTTTCTTATTACCAAGCCAAATTATAGCAAGCTGCATTTTAAATCAAGGCTGAACTCTTCAGACTAGGTGACCTACTGTTTAGTGCATCACAGGATATTGTCAAGCAACTAGAAGTGAATGGCTCACAGCTTGACTTCTAAGCTATTCTTGTAAGTCACGCAAAATAACTGGATGAGTTGCTGTGAATCTTTAGTAAAATTCAGTTCTTGGGAAATTGCTAATGTGGAAGGAAACAGATCAGTAGAACTGACGGTGAAACCTGATGCACAGTGTTAGATACAGTACTGGCTCCTTCAGAAACTACCTAAGGCTTTTATTTGAGCAGGCAAAGGAATTTTTAAACGATACTAAACGATCTACTTCTAAAGCAAGGAGATATGCAGTACAATCTCTCTTTTCCTAAAGACCCACATTTCACAAACTGGCTTTCATTTTTGAAGAATTTGTCTATGTTGTACAGTTGTGAAATGATTCAGGCTTGTGCTAAATGGAAGCCACAGATACCATCCCCACATTGTTCACAGCGATTTTTTTTCCCTGCTGACACCTTGAAACAGTAGCTTAAGTGTGAACAGCCACTTTCTACTATAAATGCTTAAAATGTATGACAATAGGAGCCAACAGCATTTTGTTCTGTTACAGATTTTTATGAGGGTAAGACAAAAATAACTCCTCTGCCTGTCCAGTAACTCAGCCCGTTTTTTCTCAATATTAACATTCAAGCTACCACTAAAACCACTAGCTTTGTCTCCCTGCACCTTCAGTTGCATCATTTGCCTGTTGGCCTGATGGTGCGAGTGCAGGAGAACCTTACTATCTGCTCCTGAATAGTGCAGGGTAAGGTATTGTGCATGCTGTTGAGCTAGAAAGGCATAACCAGAGCATACAGTATTCAGCAGCCAAATTATCTCCCACCCAGCCTTTTTTTTTTTTGAGGGAGAAAAAGAAAAATCAAAAGCCAAAACGTGTAGGTGTAGTTACAGAGATTTTCCATATTGGGAATGCTCTGCCCAGAAGAGCTCACAAGCAGTAACAGCTTTTTCACACTGTGACACAGAACAACAGTCACCCTGCATTGATTATTCTGTGAAGATAATGCTGCACACACTTTAAAATGGATCAACATCCGTTAAAAGAGGAAAGAACTTTTGGACCGACAGAAATGCGAGTTCACCAAACTCCTTGCTTGTCCTCAACATCAGAGAAGGCATCCATAAGCCCAGCTAAACAGCTCTGAAGCCCCAGTTAAAAAAAAAAAACAAAACAACAAAACACCAGACCCCCAAACACAAACACAAGAAAACCCCAACCCAAACCAAGGCCAAGTGTTCATTACAGACAATCTGATTAAGTTTGGTGGAGCTAATAAAAGCTAAAAGGATTTGTTTTCCAAATACAGAAATCATTCCATCCCTCATGCGTGAACTATCACCACCTTTTAAACTGGCACAAATTCTACCACACTACTTTTACTTATTTTAGGTTTGGGCCTGAGATATTTTTATCCAGTGTTTAGGGGTTGGGGGGGTGGGGGTGTTGCTATTTTTTGAAACAGTTGTAAGCTTTGACAGAACTAGGAACAAGCTTCTGCTTTGGCTCAGTATCATATCAGAATACATAATGGCACTATAGGCTGAGTGTAAGAATTAATTCGTTCAAGTGCTGGCTAGCCACCAAAGCTCAGTTAGGGAACCTGCTAGGCAGTCCAACCCTCACTAAAAATTCAAAACTGCAGACAGGTCTGTGCCCTTCAGACTTTAAAAACACAAACTTACAAAAGCCTGTTCTTATGTATCTTCCTGGGTACTTAGAACGATAAATGAAAGAATCCGTTTACAATAGCTGTCGTCTGAGGTGACCCATTCAATGTCTGAAAGGCCTTAACGGTCCCCTCTTCCCAAGCCGAGGACAGCCTCCCAGGCAGCACAGGAGATGTGGCTCTGGCTTCTGCTCCACAGGACCGAATTCCCCCGACTCGTGCCCTGGGTCCACCCCGATGGCCCCGCTGCACAGCTGAAGCAGCAATGCTCCTCGGCAACGGATCCCAAATCACGGTTGGCCGGGAAATAGAAGGCCCCGCAGCTGCACCGCCCAAGAACGGGAGATGAAACGGATTTAACCGACAGTGATCCGGGCATGCCGGAAGCAGCCATGCCGCTGGCTGAAGTTCAGGGTAACTTCCAGCTCCTCAGCCCCGCCGGGTGCTCGCCCTCATTGCCCCAGGTCAGCGCCCGGCGGGCCAGGCCGGAGAGCCGCAATTCACCGCTCCTCCGGACCTCAGGGAGCTAAAACCGATTCCCGCGCCCCGCCTCCAGCAGCACCACCACCGCGTCAACCGGCGGGGGGTGCGGGACGGATCCCCACTTACAACCGGGCCTACCGCCAAAGCGGCGAGGTACCGCCGGTTCACACCGCCCCTGGGGCGGGGCCGCCGCCGCAGGACGTCCTCCTCGGGGAGGGCCGGACCGCCGCTCTCCGCGTTCACTGGGGCGGGCAGCGGCCCGGCCCGGCAGCGGGCTCAGCCCGGCGCAGGCCCCGGCAGGGGGCCCAGCGCGGCGCCCACCCCCCATCCACCGGGCCCGCCCCGGCTCCGGCTCCTCCACAACGGGCGCATGTGCGGCGCCTGCCCCGCTTCCTCCTCTTCCCCCCCCCCCCCGCTGCCCTATGGCAGAGGCCGTGTCCCACGGCGGCGCCTACCTTGGCACTGCGTGTCCATCTCCCGCAGTAGCGAAGCGTTGCGCTGGATGTCCAACGGCAGCGACTCAACGCACTCAAGGTAGTCCTGCACATAGAGCGAGAGCAGCCGGGCCCGCTCTCCGCCCGGCACCGCCGGCCCCGCCACCAGCTGCGGCCCCGCCAGCATCATCCCCCCGCGCCAGCAGCACATCCGCCGCCGCCGCCGCCGCCGCGCCGCCCGCACCGGGCGCGGGGTCCCCGCAGCGACCCCGCTCCGCTCCCTCCTGCTGCCGCCGCCCCTGTAGCCCGCAGGGGACCGAACAGCGCCGAGGCGCCACGGGGGAGAAGGCGGTGAGGGGCGAGGGGCAAGCGCCTCGCTAGGCCGGGCCTGGCCGGAGCCGGTCACGCCACCGCTGCCGCACGGGCTCCCGCTCCCCTTCCCGCCGCGGTGCCGCCGCCGATGCAAAACCCCACTCGGAGCCCCCGCCCCTGGCCTCCGGGCTGCGCGCATGCGCGAGGCCCTGCCCTTATAAGGCGAGGCTGGCGGCCCTGCGAGGGGTTCGCATTCTCCCGCCTTCCCCTCTCGCCGGCTCCTACTGGCGCAGCGCGCGACAAGGGGCGGTGGCCGTCCCGGGGACGGGGCCGCCCTTAAAGGCGCAGGCCCGCGTTGCTTCCGCACCCGCGCCGGGAGGCGGTGGCCGCCGCAGGGGGGATGGGGGTTACTCACGCCCCGGCCCTCCTCGCGCCAGCTGCCCCGTGTGTGGGCCGAGGGCGCTGAGCCGCCGCGCACGGGGGCAGACGCCTTCACCTTTGGGACAGCGCCCGCCATGTCCGCGCCCCCTCAGGGGCGGCTGGGGCCGGCGTGCATCCCCCGCTGCGAGCGCTGCCTGCGGTACCTGTATGAGGTGAAGAGTGCGGAAGTGGCCGCCAGGTGTGAGTAGCTCCGATTTACCTTCAGCTTGCAGTCAGCTTCTGCCGCTGCGGAGCTGGCAGCGGTGTCGCGACCTGGCCCCTGAGGACCGCTGGTGTCGCAGGGGAGAGATCCATGGGGGTCCGTCAAGAGCCCCGCCTCCTGCTCCCGGTAGGTGTTAGTGTCCATTGTCGCCCTTCTTCGGTCACTGCCCCGTGTTTATTCGCTCTTCCCAAAACGGTCTTTGACCCCGGAGATGCTGAGTTTCTCTGAGGGTGTGTGCGGCTGTCATGGATTACACTTGTTCCCTGTGTAGGCTGTGATGCTCTGCGCTGTATTTTCGGTAACAACCCCGAACCTTCCCACTATTTCAGGATGTAATACTGATGAAAGATATTTGAGCAAGCAGAAAAATGCCGAAGTTTTACATTTGATGCTGAAGCCTTACCCTTTGCACTGTTGTTTTTGGTTGGTTGGTTGTTTTTTTAATACTTTGGTGTACAGAATAATCTGTCAGCACTAATGGTATTAAATCTCTTGAAACACACCTTTTCAAAGGCACTGTGTCTGACATGAGTGGAATGTGAGTAACTTGTATTGCAATAAAATGTATGCACACATTAAATTGTTTGCAGATGACCTGTGTATTTCTCTCCCAAACGTTGTTGTGAGCTATATATGCCACCATTTATTGATGGAGAGCAGTTTTCATCATGAACTGAGGTTTGCACCGATAACATAGTGACAGGCTGTGTGCAGGGAAGGCAGGTTTCTGCCTGGTGTACAAGAGTGTGCTCCATAGTCAAGCTTTTCTCGCTGTAGTAGTTGATATGGTGGGGCATCCAATTAATTCTTACCCTCCAACTGTAAGAAGCAGCAGTTTAAGCTGTTCCTGCCCATAATAAGAACTACCTGATTTAGCTTTAAAGAAGAGCAAAATGATGTGTCATAAATTATTAACTGGGAGAAGCTGAGTGACATTTTATCCTGAGGAGTCATTTCAGAGAATTTTAAATAAGGCATCAAAGAATTTTATTTTTTTAAAACCCACTTGCCTGCCAACGAATTCCCAATTTTCACAGAGTATCCTGCCTTTCCTAAGGCTGTTGTAGAATTTGAATCAAATGTTGGCCACAATGAATATAGTAGGAATCAGGAATAGAAATACACTTCTTAGTGACACACTTTTTTCTACTGGGAGATTGATACAAAGCAGAATTACTAAATGGTTGAGAGTTGATCCCCATCTCTTTTTCAGATGTCCTTCTGATCTTCATGATGACAATTGGTAGACATCAGGAAAAGTATGGTCTTGTGGAGTCTTGAAACATCTTGAGGAGACCTGTACGTTTTGCAGAATGATGTATTTATATTTCAGGAACCTGAAAAACAGTGGGGGGAAATACATCTGCCAAACTTGGAAAAAACTGTCACAGAGATTATTGAACACAAGGGTAAAATAAAAAAAAAATCCAAACCCCAGAAGAACCTTCTGTCTTACATTCCTACCTGAAGGTAAGTGGCCAGAAAAACAAGAGTACACATACTAATGTTGTAGATAACGTTTCAGAATGCCATGATCAGGAGTGGTGATCAAGCAGCAGCACAGGTTGCGCAGAGGGGTTGTACAGTCTCCATCCTTGGATATTTTTGGAGCCTGACTGGATGAGGCCTGGCACAACCTGATCTGGCTGTGAAGCTGGTTCTACTTTGATGGCTTCCAAAAGATCCCTTCCAGCCTACTTTTTTTCTGTGATTCTGTGAATATGTAATCTTTGCCAGATGGCTCCATGGCGGGTCCTGTGACAAAATCCATCTGACCAGCCCACAGATCAGCATCTCACATGATGGCAATCTGTAAGTATTACTAAGACCACAGCCTAGTTCACAAAAGTATTTAAACACATTCTTAACATTCAACTCATGCAGCTGCTAAGCGGGTATCCTACATGACAGTGATTTTCATACATCTACGTCTAAGATGTTGAGTGATTGTAGCTGCAGACAGATGGCTTTGCCCAAGTCAGCAGTGTGTTGGCAAGTTCATAAAAATGAATGAAAACAAAGTTGTAGGCAGTTCTTTCAAAACATTCCTTTTTATGCTGATATCACTCTGGCCAAAAAAAAACAGGAAGTCTATAGCTCAGCATGTTCATGTTCTTAAGAGGACACCTTCATCTTTAAATCTGTAACACCAGTAAAAGCAGCTGCTGCTTTTTGTATTGTGACAGCTCAGATTAATGAAGCTAAGCCTCATATAATTTTATGCTACTTGTTTTTGCACAAATAGATTTAGAAAGTGAAAATAATCTAGTTACATTCACTTCCATCGGCAGTAAACTGCTGAAGCTTTATTGTATGGTGCTCATTGCTGTCACTTCTGAGTAACAGAAGTCTTTTATATGAATTCTTTCTTATAATATTAACAGATAATACTTACTGTACAGGCAAAAAGCACTACCCATATACCTGGGTAAAAGGACCTGGATTAATATAAATGATACAGTATTCTTTAGAAGGATGTTGGCTGCTTTGAGGGGTTGTGGTTTTGCTCATAGTAAGTTTGATTGGCTGTATTGTTCTGCCATCTGTCCTGGGTTTATTCTGGGTTATTATTACTTATTTCTTCATTTCCCATACAGAGCAGAAAAATAAAGCAAAAATGTCCATTAAAAATTCATGTTATTTAAAATTAAATGTTCATTACAGTTAAATGTTAAATTTTAAATGACATTTTGGCATTTTTTTTTCCTAGCAAGAATCTGTATATGCACACTTCATTCATAACATTTGTTACAGGTGATTTCAGTGCTGAATACTTGCTGTTTGTCACTATGGAGGGAGCAATATCTTCTCAGTTGAGAAGGTACAACTGAGATCAGCTAATGTTTCCTGAATTTAAATGCTATCTGCTGCTTTCAAACACTAAAATAAAGATCTAAATTGAGTAAGCTTGAGAATACAGCAGTAACATTAGACCACGTCTCCCTAGGAAAGAAAAGCCCTAGCTTGCTGCATGTTTGAATCCTCAGGGGGAAGGAAAGCAAGAACCGCAGGCTGAATTTTCTGGTTTGATTATGCCTCAGAATGGTTAGGAGCAAGCACTTGGAGAATTTTCCGTTATTGGACTCCAGTTTGCAGGTTGATAGCCTCTGTGACCCAACTGTGTTTCTTCTCTCAATGGCTGCTTGTGAGAATAATCTGAAGATAGGAGGCATGGCAGAGCAAGCCTTGCTATTTGTAGAGATGGCCAGGCAGAATGACCATGCATTTCCACGAATCCTCTCCACTAAGTGGAGAATTGCCAGCTGGAGGTTGACATTCACAGAGGTATCAGGAATGTGTTATTAGCATGTATAGCATAAATACTCCATCCCTGGTAGTGTTCAAGGCCAAGCTGGACAGAGCCTTGGGCAACAAACATGGTCTAGTGTGAGGCATCCCTGACCATAGCAGGGGGTTGGAACTAGATCATCTTAAGGTCCTTTTCAATCCTAGCTATTCTGTGATTCTATGAAATCATAGCTGATTCCTGTCCTTTTTCACCTAACAATACACAAGTTGGCTAGATTTTTTTAGCTTCCCATTGATAGCCCAGGAGGAGTTTCCATCTGTGGAAAAATAGTGAAAAGTAGCATTACTGATGATGACAAGTCCATAAGGGGCTGTAATTGTGAAAGGCCTACTCAGCATTTAGTGGAAGTACTTAAAGGATGGTAACAGGGTGCTTCTTTTAAGCAAATGGAACAGAACTAATTTTTGATGATACATTATTCTTGGCAGAATATATGCTGCTCTGGTTTCCATGGGATGAAAGGGATGAAGAATTCTCCAAGATACCAAGAAAAGAAATGTAGAGAAAAGAAAGAATTATTTCAAACTCAGTAAAGAAGGGCTTTTAAAAAAGTCAGCTGAAGAAAGCTATAGGCGATCATAAAGTTGTACAGAAAGGCCATAGTTGATCTATGTATAGGTGTTATTCCAGGAAGGGGCTATCCTTGCCCGAGCAACAGAGATTTGTTTGGGTAAGCTATTCTTCAAAACTTCTCTTAACATCAGGTCATCCAACAAAAGATACTTCCCTGAAATGGCAGATGTCATTGCTTTTGATTTTCCTTAAATATTAGGCTTGATTTATGTGGTGGAACACAAATCATATGGAAACAACCATTGTTGTTTTTCATTTACACAAGTGTAGGACATCTGAAAATAAGACATGGGCCAACATCAGATCATTTCAGTAAAGTGATAAACTAAACCAGTACATTTCCTGAGAACACTGGCGTGTGTTTTTTTTTCCCAGCTATCCTTACCCTCAGCTGTATCAAAGAGCTCCCTAGCACCAAGTAACAAACATCTCGCACTGATCAGGGGATATATTTTCTTCCTCATCCAAATGCAAACATCTGCTCAAAAACTGGAGAACTTCCAAGATTTTTGCCAATATGCTCTGAAAGAAAATCTCTTCCTGAGCCCAAATTAGTAATCAGTTGACTTGTATTAACATGGAGAAGAAGGCAGCTGCAATATCCAGCTCATCTTTTTTTTTCAAACTGATGGTTCCATTTTTCTCACCTCAAACAGAGTGAAAAATGAAGCATGCAAAATAAGTTTACTTTGTGCTTTGTTTTGTAATAACTATTTATCTATTTAAAAACTTAACCAGGGGATGTTTAGATTGGGTATAAGGAAGAAGTTCTTTACTGTAAGGGTGGTGAGGCACTGGAATGGGTTGCCCAGGGAAGTTGTGAATGTTCCATCCCTGGCGGTGTTCAAGGTCAGGTTGGACAGAGTGACAATGTGAGGTGTCCCTGCCTATATCAGGGGGGTTGGAACTAGATGATCTTATGGTCCTTTTCAGCCCTAACTATTCTATGATTTTTAAAGTTCTTCCCATTCAGCTTCCCTACTCTAATTCCATGGCTATACCCAAAAGTGTTTTGATAAGTTGACCAAGTGTTTTGATAAGGCCCAAGGTGGGAAATGTTGAGGAATTCACTTATATGACATCACTGCTTCCATCAGAGCATTCTGCCATATCATTGCTTTGTTTTGAGCAGAGCACACTGCTCCTTTTTGAGAGTATCTGCTGTCCCGAATGCCCTCAGGAAGCCAGCAGGGGCTGGACAACAGCAGCTTCTCACAGGTGCTATGGAGCATGCTGGCTGGCACAGAACTGCAGGTCCTTAGAGGAGTGGGACACAGCTAACCAGTCGAAGGGCAGCACCTGGCTGGTGTAACAGGGAAAGCTATATGGATCATTCCCTGACAGTTACAATATGGATCTGTCCACTCGTGGCTGAAGTAACATGTCCCTGTTTTCCTCTACAGTAAACAGCTTTTCAGACAGTGACTCTTCTTCCTCATCTACTGTTTTAAATCCTAAATGATGGGTGGATTTACTTTCTGGCTCCAGAGCCAATCACTGTGCCAAAGAATTTAGGAAGTGTACAGGTGATGTTTAGGGAAGCCAGGCAACAAATGGTAACAAATTAATCTTAAGCAAATATGTGGCAACTGTCTTTACTGCGTTACTTGAGCCCTGAAGCTTGACCCCCTTTCATTCCAGAAAATGGAAGAATCCAGGTGACCTTAATGGAAAAGAACTGAGCCCCTTTTGCCCATAATAACAAAGGATATTTTGTGTGCTCTTACCTGAGCTACACACTAACATTGATATTTCTCTGATTCTGCTACTCAGCACAGGTCACGTGAAAAACACATTCTTACTTCCTTTTGTGAGGAACAAACATACACAATCACACCTTTTAATCAAGATTGTGAAATGAGGGCAGGCATTTACATCTGCAGGAAATTTTAGTAGCTGATGGTTTAAGATGTTCACAATACACTCCCATATGTGGATGTTAATTTTCCTTTCCAGCTCGGGACACAAAAGTGGGAGTCATCCAGCCAAATATGTCAAATGAGAATCTTTGTATAAGTAGGTCTTTCCCTAAAAATGTCTCTTGACTGTAAGAGGAGCCCAGATCTGTTGTGATGTCAGTGAAATGAATTCCACTCCTGCAGAAATGGGGTAATTACATGCCTGTAGTTACCATTCATGAATTGCAGTGTTCTCCTTGAAAACCTGAGGAGAATTTAGACATATGTCACTGAAACTCCACACCAAACAGGAGGAATCCTTATTTTATTTTTTTTTCTAGTGTGGATTTTTTTCTTCTCTATGGAATCTGCTTATCCAAACCTAGTACAGATTATTAATCTCTAGTGCAAATGAAAAGTCACTGTGAATAGCACCAAAGACTAATTTCATATCCCAAGCCTCTCAGCCATCCTCTCTTTCCCCCAGATAATAAATGTGACATTTGCTCCAAACTAAGGAGGGATTTGGGGTGGAAGGCTATTGTCAAAATATGGGCAGAATCTGACTGAATATAGTTTAACTGAAGTTAAAACACAGAACACAGAGGATTAGAAAACTGGGCAAACATTGGTTAGATTGGCTTTCTTACTAGTGACAAAGTGTCTTTTGCACAACAGGATTCTTCTCTGACAGTGGCGTTTAAAACAAGTCGTTTGGCAGTCCATTCAGGCCTAATGATTAATGTTACATGACCACCAGTGACAGTTCAAACTTTAAAGGGCTGTAGGCTCAGATGTGGGAGCTGAACAATGCTTTTTGAGTTGCAGAAATGTTACTGGAGGAAGAAAATACCTGGCTGGTAACTGCTGGAACTGATCATCCATTGCTTTAGCAACAGGCAGTTGTGCTCAGAAGTTATGTGCCATTTTCAAAATTTCCTGCAACTTATTTGAAACTGCTACCAGATATCCACATAAACTCTGTGTTTAACACTCATATGTGAGCCTTCAATGTAGGTGGGAACTTCTGCTGTCATTTATAAAAGGCTAGCCAGATTCCTCACCTGCAAGTAACGCAGGTAATGTTGGTGACACTCTAGCCAGGCCACCTCTGCACTGGCAAGTATCCTAGCTCAGCCACGGAATCACCAATGTTCCAGGAAACTGAACGGGTTTAAATTAATCTGAGGAAGAGGAGTGGAATTCAGCACAGCCTAAGACTTGATACCTCCTGAGGGCAGTTTTTACATGGGGGGTGGTGCATGGGTAACAGGCATAGATGACAATATTTTCTTAAAAGCATAACCGAGCTAACAGTGATAACTTTGCTGTGGCAGTGGCTACTAACAGAACCATCAAGAAGGCACACAGATACAAGTTAAATGGACAAAGAGTGTGGCATATTATACACCATGCAAAACATTGCAAAAAATGCACATTTTAGTTGAGAGAAAAGATTTTTAAAATATCTCGCAAAGCAGATATTACTGTTATTTGCTCTGTAGTTTGCCACTTACAACGCAAACAGGGACAAACCTGCCAAGTGAAAGAGGGAGACAGCACCAGAACTCTGTCTGTGTGGGGCTTTTTCCCTCAGTTTCTGGACCACCAGGTCATGTCATGTCAGTATATTGTCACCTACAGACTAGATGAGTTCAAGTTTTGGTGTATTCTTTTCTGTTAACAGATTTGAAGACCAACATTTGCCATAAACTTACAGTGAATTTTGTCCCCCCCCAGAAAAGACCAGCCCAAATTGTGAAGGTGCTATAGTGTGATCTTTAGGGCCTAAAAAGAAAAACCCACATCAATCCCTGCCCAAGCTTCAGCTTGTCTGCACATGCTTGTCTGCGGTCTGCAGCCTGTCCTGCAGGTGCTGCCTGCAGTACAGAGGGATGACAGCTCATGAAATGGTAGCTTCATACAGCTTTGGATAGGTCCTTTTTAGCAGATGAAACTGGGATGCTGGGATTTCAGTACAGTTTCTCAACCAAAACAATGGAGGACTTCATACAGCCATGCCCTAGTTTAGTTGTTTCTTTTGGGATGCGTTCTTTGGTAGTGTTTTCATTTGAAATCTCTGTCTTCCCAAACACATATAGCTTATCACATGAAGAATTACAGGAGAAAAGAGACCAAGACACTCAGGCAGTTCAAGTGGCTGAGACCGCAACCAAAATGGCAGCTCGAGCCAGGCAGTTTGTGCACATTTCAAGGCTCCTCCATGAAGCAGTCACAACTATCGCAGCTAGTCCTGCACAGAGCTGCTCCTCACTCTGCATACTGGTAGCTTCTGCCTAGCACAGGGGTCTGACACAGCTGAGAAGATGTCACCATAAGGATACTGCTGGAGGAAGAACAGCACATGCTGGAAGCCGGTGAGGTTTGCTGCTGTGCCTACATACGGGCTGTGTGTCTGTAGCTTGACCAGAAAGACACACAGTAGCTGGTGTAGCAGACCAGGGCTCACCAAGGCAGCTTTGTAAATACTGAGAGAGCATGAGCCAGGGGAAGTGTTGGCTCTGGGCTCCTTCAGTGCTGTTTGAGTGAGGGGAGCACTCATATCTGTAGGGCCTGAGATGCCTGAACTTAGTGTTATTTTGGGGATCTCTGCCAGTGCTCTTCTGTCGTGCTTCACACCTAGATGTGATTGTAGGGCAGCAGAGGGCTGACCTCTGTGGAGAAGCATGGCAATGTGTTATTTGATTGACATACTAGAGGCAAGAACAGCACCTGCCTATGAATTAATTCAGCTTATCATCATGGCTAGTATTTACGTGTGTTGTTGCTGCAGGTAGCAGCATCTTGTGTAGTATCAGGGAGTGTAAGCATGAAACTGAGTGGACAGATGACACTGGTGCCACCAGCTTCCTCTGAGGGGTACAGGAGAGCAGAGGAAACCAGGGATGTGCTCTGCACTCACAGGCGTGCATCACATACTGCACGAAGGACTGCTGTGCTGAGAAGTGATGTCTGTGCATTCCCAGGCTTTGTGCTCAGATTCTCCGGTGTTTGATGTTTTACTTCTGAGTGGTGCAAACAAACAAATGTGCCAAGATACTTCCATCTGGCCTCTTGCTTCTTCCCGGAGCAGGGCAGGGACAGTGCCCCCCTCACCGAGTCTCCACGTCTCGAGGTGAGCAGAGGCGCGTGCCGGAGCCGCTGCGGGGAAAGCAGCGCACACCCACCCGCTGCTGTGCTGTTCCTGCAGGGCATCTCCGAGCTCTGCACGGCACTCAGCTCCGGCCCGGCCCCGGTAAAACGGGATGGCCTGAGAGTGAGCCCCGTTCTGTTGGTGCGCCTGCGCACTACCTGCGTGTCTGTGGCCGTGACGAGGGCCCGCCCCCTCTCACCCGCTCGGCCCGGGGGCGTCTCGGCGGTGTCACGGTGATGCTGGGAGCGGGCGGGGGCGCCGCGGCGCCCGGCACTCTCTGCCGGCGGTCCGGGGACTTTCCCCTAGGCGGGCCGGGGCCCGTGAGGAACGAGCGTCCTCCGTGCGTGGCCTAGCGAGCAGGTCTTCAGGACATCCCAGTGCTCCTCTTGCGCAGTCGCCGCCTTATATGACCCAGAGAGGGGAAAAACACCTAGGTTAGCGCGAGGGCTGTTTCCCGCCCTGCTTGTCTGTGCCGGTCTCCCAGTGCGGTGCTCAGGCAGACAGACTGCCCGGCCGCCCTGGGCGCGCAGCGTTGCCCCGTGCCCGCGGTGCCGGTGCCGCTGAGCGACCGCCCCGCCCCGGGAATATATTAAGCAAAACAAAGGCCGCGGCCCCGCCCCGAGGCGGGCAGCGCGAGCGGCTGCCGGGTGCCTGCAGCGCCTGCGCAGGTGAGTAGCCGCGCTGGGGAGGAGGCACTCCAGCGCCGCCTCGTGGCCCGCGATCCGCACCACCCCATTGTCCTGCCGCTGGGAAATACCGGCGACAGCCGACGGCCCCCACCCCGGTATCGACAGCGTGCCTCAGCTGTGCCCGAGGAGCAAACGGGAGTCAGCTGTCGTGACTGCAGCTTCCTACGCTCCCGCAGAGAAAACAGGGTCGTTTTTTCTTTCGGTTGCATGGTTTCATTTGTCCCTAAGACAACTCCGCACTCACACGTTAGTGCATTTGTTCTAGCCGCTCCTCCTCAGCGAGGTCTGACAATTGCTGCTAGAGGCCAGCACAGCACCTGCAGGAAGACCTAGAGGTTTTAGAACTGACCAGACTGCACAAACACCTCTTGCCACGGAAAGTTCTTCAAAATTCTTTCACTCTTCCTCTAGAGTTAATGAAGTGTTAATAATTCCTTAAATGCTTATTTACTTGTATGTCAGAATTTGCTTGTTGGGCTGCCTTCCATGCAGAATGTGAAATAAAAAGAGCACACTTCAAGTTTCAGTTTCTATTATGAGTAGCTACAGACTCATCCTTTAATGAATCACAACCAAACATCAAAGAGGAATAACATTCAAAATTCTTTAAAAAAGGTAAGCTCAAGTCAGGACTTTATAAAAAAGCATCTAGCACCCCAGCCTTTCAGAACACAGTTACCCTGCACCGCCACAAGCTCTGTAAATGCTGTGCACTTCATTTTACAGACGGCAAACACAAGTTTTCACATTGCAACATGTGCTGCAGTTCTCAGCTAGAGACTTGGCAATGCCCAAACCAACTGCTAGAAAAGCTGCTGCCTACTTCAGAAGGCACAGGATGCAATTCCTGGCCCCCAAAAACGTGCACTCTGTATCTTCACCTGAACACTGAGGATATGAAAAGAGAGATTGCGCTTTCTGGCATGAATACCACAACTCCCAGACACAGCACAGAACTTGCTCTGCACCAGGAGCACAGGCCAAATCTCGTGCTGCATTGGGGCTTAACACAATTCAACAAGTTGCTTCCCAAATGTCAGGTCCTGCTCCAGAAACACTGAGGAGGAATGCCCAAGAAACCTCAGGAGAGCGCAGAAGCGCAGGGGTCAGAGGGAGGAAGTTCTGAACAGGCCGTTGGGAAGCGCATGCGCCTTGCAGACTTCAGGTGCTACGAGCTGGACAGCCACCACTGTTCAGAATCGTGTAGGGTACAGTAACAATGCTGCTGTGGTTCAGTCCCAGAATCACAGAAGAAATCAAAGTCTTCTAGTGGACACTACATTACAGAGACCCCAGGAATTTATATTCACTCCTGCAGTACCCAATCAACGGATCTGTCAGTCAAGTGTAAGGTCACCACTAAATAATGCTAACTACTGTCATCAGACAAGATCATGTCAAAATAGCACTGAAGACATTATGGTTTTACAATTACATGTCATTATCTGATATATCAAAACATGCAGTTTGTGCAGGTATTTCAGTAACATTGAAAATAAATGATAATCACCTGCTTTCTTTGCTCCAAACCACTCCGTACACAGTGTAAAACACATAGCAAAGGGAGGGCTCAGTTAGTGTGAATGCTTCACAATGCACTGTCTCTAGCAGACAGCAGCATCTTCATTTTGCTTTTCTTGGCATTACAAAAGTAGAAATAGGTATTCTATAGGTCCACCATCAGTTTTACAATATTGCAGCCATGAGTCCAAAGAAAACAAGTCATCCTTGTGGGATTACACCTTGAGGCCACTCAAAGTAAAGCTTTTATTCAGGTGTTGCAAAGTTATTGAAATGGCTGGAATATTCAATAGCCACAACCAAAGTACTATAAAAGCACATCCCAGAGGTTTTAGTAGCAGTCAAAATATGCTTGGTATAGAAATCCATGTTTATTTCGAGAAAAATCAGCAAGTCCTATTTCACAATATAAACTTGCTTACAGAGTTCTGGTGGCTGATGTAGCTCAGACTTGACTGCCAATTGGTAATTTGCCAGTGCAATGTTAAATGGGATTAGGGTGTCATTTATGTTGTGAGCATTACAAAAACATCCCATAAAAATAAGCGAACCAACTATTTTCTCTCCTAGTATGCACGACAGTGAACGTTATGAACAAGAAGCCTGAAACAGAGGAGTTCAACTTTTTGACTGAAGTTTTTTAACAACTTTCAAGTATTATGGTCCCTATATACACACTCCTACATGGCTAAAAAAAGACGTGACAGACAATTGAGCACACTGCCATCAAATCGTAAGAATTACAAAACTGTTAGGTTTTAAACAGCAAATTGTACCTTAATCATTTAATTAAAAATAGAAGAATTAGGTAGACTATTTTGCAAACAAACCAGCACACTAGTGTGCTATATATTAAGGCATACCTTTAAATGCGCACCTGTCATCTCTAACAAGTTTTATACAATTGCTACTAAGTGAGAGGACTATCATTGTCTTGCAAAACTGAGAAAGAAATACAAAATATCTGGAAGCCTACATTTCCAAAGTACAAAATTAACCTTCAGTCCTTGTGTTGAAATATCATACACAGTACAAACGGAGAAGCTCCCTACAAGATCTCACGAGGATTTCTTAAAGCTGGAGGTAAATTTGAAGGTTTTGATTCTTCATCCAGAAGTACCAAATCTTCAATTTCACTACCTTTGTATTTTCTTTTACAGATCTTCACAATAACTCTTTTCTTGAGGAACAGCTTCAAAGCTTCTCTTGAAGCAACCGCTTTGGCATTTTCCATACTTTTACCACAGCCAGTACCCAAGTAGACAGACTTGCACCTCAGTTCACAAACTATGTTTTCCAGAGAGCTTTTATTTTGAGGCAAGTCTGCAAGTTCCTTCAGGGGAACAAAAGCAACGTCTAAAGTAGCTTTTACAGACTGAATAGATGAGTTTAGAAGTTCCACGTGATTTACGTTGGGACTGAAGCCTCCAACAGCAACCAGTTTCCAGGCTACAGCTTTGTACAGTCTGTTGAAAAAAGGTTGTCTTTCCTTCACATCCTCACTGGTCAATGGTTTGCGCAAAGCCTTAGCAAGGCTTTCGCCTGCCTGCGAGCCACTCTTGGAGGCAAGCTGTGGGGAACCGGTCTGTGTGCCACCCTTAGAAGCCAGCAGGGAAGCGCCTGCCTGAGCTCCACCCCGGGAGGCCAGTGACGAGGGACCCTGCTGAGCCCCGCTCCGAGCAGCCAGCAGTGAAGCAGCCACCTGAGCGCTGCTCTTGGAAGTCAGCAGTGAAGATCCCTGCTGAGAGCCACTCCGAGCGGCCAGCAACGAGGCAGCCACTTCGGCACTGCTCTTGGAGGCCAGGAGCGAAGAGCCTACCTTTGTGCCCTTGGAGGCCAGCAGCAGTGAGGTGCCTACCTGAGTGCCACTCTTGGGGGCCAGCAGCAGCGAGGTGCCCACCTGAGTGCTGCTCTTGGACACTGATGTTGCAGTGCTTGCTTGAGTTTTGGAAGACAGCAATGTAGCACTTGTTTGTGAGGTGGTCTTGGCAGCCAGTGGCACTACTGCTGTGACCTGTGGGGTGCTCTTGGTGGTCAGTGGCACCGCTGCTGCCTGTGGGGTGCTCTTGGCAGCTGGGAGCACTGCTGCTGGCACCGCTGCTGCCTGCGGGGTGCTACTGGCAGCTGCTGGCACGGCTGCCAGCACCACCTCTGCTTGCAGCGTGTTCTTGGCAGGCGGTGGCACCACTGCTGGCACCGCCTCTGCCTGCGGGGAGCCCTTGGCAGACGCTGGCACTACACTTACTGGAGTTTGCTTTTCAGGCAATGGCACATCTTCACACTTGTTTTCCTTAGGCGGATTTGAGCAAGGCTTCTCTCCTGACTCTTTTTCCGATGAAGGTGGGCTTTGCTCAGTAGTATTTTCAGCATTAGCAGGTTTTTCTTCTGTTTTTACATCTGATGCTGTGACTGTTTCTTTATTTGAACTGCAAGTTGACTGGGAGATTTCTGGATCTTTGCTAGTATCTTTTTCCCGCTCTTTAGGCAGTGTGCTCTCTGTTTCTTTCGGGGATTCTGCCTTGGTTGTTTTCACATCCTTTCCAGTATCCTCAGAATCTCTGCTTTTCTCAACAGCTCGCTTCTTGGAGGGAAGCTCTATCCCTTCTGCAAAACAAGTAAAGTACGTTACGCTCTTCCATTTCTGCACTATAAGACATCTAGAGACAATTTATCTATTTTCTAAAAACTTGTAGGAATAATCTTTGTGAATTTAAAATGTATCTATCACAAATAAACTCTGAACTGCGTTTTCAAGTTTTAACCTAATATTTCAGAATATTTTAGCGTTAAAAAACAAAACCAAAAAAACAAAGCCAAAAAAACAAGTCAGGTGCAAGATTCCATGTTTTGTTTTGGGACTGGCAGGCAAGTATGTATTTCTGTTCTTAAAGTCCAAACCAAAAAAATGATCAAAGTACATTAAACAAACTATCTAACCTAAACAACAACAGGTATTTTGCATACTAATATAACAAACATCTTTAGAATAGCTTTACTTTAAAATGCACTTTAAGAATTTCCTTAAGAAACTAGTTTTGGGCAAAGCTGCGATGTCCTACTAGTGCTAAAGGCAAAGTAACACGAATGTATTTAAGCCAGTGTACAACAGTCTAGATGGCATTACGGGAATAATCAGCTTAAAGCATACCAGTATAGAGAAATTCAAACCAAGAGCTCTCTGTGCCTAAAGGGATATAAATGCATTACATCTATTTTACATACAGGTACTGTATGAAGCAAAAACAGCACAGAGAGGAGCGCAACTATTAACGAGGACCTTAAACAGTAAATTATTACGACTTCTCTCTAGGCCCGAGGTAAACCGAGAACATTCAAAAACAAGCATTTTCTATACTCCTATGTATTGTCACAGCTATGATCTGCTAACCATTGCTACTTGATATGCCTCTTTTCTTCACCTTGGCAACCAGTTCATCTCTCGTGGTGCGGACAGGCGCGCCGGTCACTTGGATGCCTTCGGCCATTTCCAGCGCCTTCTCCATGACCTGCGGCGGGTACCTAGAAGGGCGACAAGGGGAAAGGAGAAGAAGGGAGAGGTGAAGCGCGGCCGCCTCCCGCCCTGCCCCGCCCGCGGGGCCCGCCGCCCGGCCGCACTCACCGGCAGCCCAGGAAGACGTGGTTGGCCCACACCATGGAGAGGGACACCAGGCGCTGGATCTGGGCGCTGCCCGCCGCCGGCAGCTCCCCGACGTTGCGCAGCAGGAACTCGCGGCGGTGCCGCCAGTGGTGCTCGGGCTCGCAGGCCCCGCGCAACGCCTCGGCCCAGGCCACCTCCTCCGCCGTCCGCCCTAGCGGCTCGGCCGCGGCCTTCACCGCCGCCATGGCCGCCGGGCTCCGCGCGCGGAGGCCTTCCTCGGCCCCCCCGGCCCGCAGCGGGAACCGCCTCCCCGCTCCTTCCGGCCGCGCGGGATGACCTCAGAGCCGGCGCTCGCTGCGCTCTTCCCTCTTCCCCCCTTCCCCGCCGGCCCAGGTTGCTCTGCGGCGCACGGAGGGGCGGGGACGCCAACGGTCATGGGGTGGACCGGGCGCGTGGGAGGGGTATCGGTACCTCACGGGCGGCGGGGCGGGGCCGGGCCGCTCGCCGTGTTGGTGTGACGGGGAGCGCGCCGCGCCTGGTGCGCCGCTGCGGGCGTCTGGGGCGGCCTGCACTGCACTGGGCTGGGCCGGGCAGTACCGGGCCCGGACCCGGACCCGGACCCGGAGGTTTTTCACGGTGTGGCTACCAAAGAAATTGTTGCGTTCAGGCTCGTACTTGGAGGAGTGGAAGCTTTCAGTGGAGCTGCTCACCCGCCGTGCCCGGCCCTTGAGCCTGCGACACGCTGCTTGTTCCCCCATCCTTTCCTCAGAGTTTGGGAAAAAGAGGTGGTACGGGCAGAGTTACCTGCCCTGTATTCTGCCTGGGCACAGCATGGGAGAAAGTTCTGCTTACAGACTCATTCAAGCCTTGTCGAGGTCGGACTTCATGGGAACAATTCGTGGTTTTGCCTCCTTGGCGTGTGAGGAGAAGGTAGTGGCAAGGAAGGAAATGGGTTGTGGTAGTGTACTGGAGGAAACATTAAATGAGGGGTTCTGCGGGCTGCAGGCTACAAGGTGTTCAGATCATTGCTCATGCCACTCTGCCCTCGCGTTGCAAAACTTACCCCAGGATTTGATTCAAAACCACGTGAAGAATTCTGTGTGGAAAAGCAATGAGCACGCTGTGAAATTACCACAATCTGCCGACAGTGCTCACTTAGTGCAGCAGAGGAGAGCTCCGAGTTCCAAAGGGCTGTCCCAGGAGAGCTGTAAGATTTCCTCCCTCACCACCCAAATTAGAAGTCTGTGTTTCCTGAAGTTTTGGGTTTTTAATACCCACATGCCATTGTGGAGTGAACTGTAACGTTGATTGCATTTAAGGAATGAGTGTTTTTCCTTAAGTGACTTTAATGTCTTACTCCGTGGAAATTGCTATGCAGTGGTTTAACTTGTACCTTTATGGTGCAAAACTGAGTAAGGAAACTAAGCCAGAAAAAAGGAGTCCAACGTACTTTTGTTCTGTATCTGTTGTTAGAGTGGAAGTGTTTTTCCTTCGCTTTCTTGGTGAGCCCACAAGATGTTAGCTTGTGTGTTGGCAAGAATAACCCAGTGACAGAGCAGAAGCGAACATTAATGAGTGGGATGGGCCCAACAGACACAATATTGTTTTGTGTTAGCATGTAGAGGAAGAAGAGGGCAGAAAGTTTGTATACTCTGTGGTGTATGAGTCTTGGGTTTATTTAGAAACAGTGTCAGCAGGTTTAGAAGCACTGTGCTCACCACCAGTGTAGTGTTGCCCATCTGTTTCCAGGCATTAGTCGTATCAGTCCTGCATGTGACTATTTGGTAGTGTAGGCTCAAATATATAAAAGGCATGGTCTGTCACTCTAGGCTGTCCATTTAGAAACAAGGTGGGCCTGTCTTGTAGACCTCTGGCTCTGTGATAGATCTTGACCTTCTTCACAGACCTCTGGCTCTGTGAAGATTCTTGGCTTCACAGTCAGTACAGACCCTGGAAGCAAAGGGTGAAGGGAATCCCTGGCAAACAACTGATTTGAGTTTGTGCTGAAGCTGAGGTTACCCATGCTGCCAGCCTGTTCAGTGAACCAGCTTGCTTTCTAGCAGAGCCAGCTGGGACTTGGCTGAGGCTTGAGATGTACTTCTCATACAGGCCTGAGTAGCTGTATCAGGACTGTCTGTACTCTTACAGAGGTATCAGAGCAAACAATACAGCTGTGAATGCCCTGTCCCCTTGACAACCATCAAGTTGAGCTGTCAAGTGAAGTGACGACTAGTCTGTGTCAAGGTGCTTTTATATACCTGGTAAGAGCTGGAAAGGCTTAGAGTCTAGAAGGTGGTAAGGGCATCCTGTGTACTAAGAGGGACTCCTGAAAGCTATATTTTGGTGCTGCTGGCTGAATGACAGCTCCTGATTTCAAACGTCCAAGGCAGACCTCCACATCTTAGAGGTTTGCATCTGCTTTCAGTCACCCCATGTGCATAAGGTTATATGGACTCACCTGTGAGTCCTTGCCTCCTCCAAAAGTATCGTTCTAGGGAGTGCTGGAGACTCAGCACAGCTTCAGAGCCTAGTACATTATCTGGTCTTAGAGTGGCTCAAGTACTGATTAGAACGACTTTTTTTTTTTTCCCAGTTTTAGAGGGCAAATTAACCAAAAGCCATTTCACTTCTTTGCCCCCTGACCACACATCTGAACACAAATGTAGGTGACTGTGGAGAAAAGTCAGAGGGCAGTCCTGCACATTTCTGGAATAGCTCACAACAGGGTTTGGCTATGGTGAGCAATTTCTATGGTCTGGCACCTTACTGCTGTTATTTTTGGGTTATTTTTCTCTAATGCTCCTTCAGTATCAACGTAGCCTTGTTGTTGGTACAAAGACGACTTAAGCCAAAGTTTAGCCTTTTGGCTTTCCTTCCTGTCTTTTTCCAGACATACTCTTTGTACTTTATTACTGTCTGCTTGAATCATTCTGGAGACAGGCTAAATCCTGGCCCCGGAGCATGGGATATGTCGCACATGTGCACACACAGACAAGCATAGCTGTATACCTGCGATGCTTTCTGAGCACGATGGACCAACTGTGCCTCGGGTTGATTAAACAAGTGTGTGTAGTAGAAAAGGGAGAAAAACACTGCTGTTAATTTTAAAAAAGGAAACAAGTAGCATTTTCATTCTCACCCAGAAAGGCAATTTTGAAGTTAAATACCTCATTGATGGTGCTAATACTGAGCATTTAATTTTCAACTCTGGAAGAAAACAGTTTTATTCCCACTAGGGAAGGAACTTCTAAATGCCACGTTGATAGTAGTGTTGTTGGAGTCATTTGGGGCTTCATAGTAGTTTATTTTGGCAAGATAAAAGTAAAATCTCGAGGTGAATCATGTTGGTGTCTATAATCACAGCATTGCACCTGCACTTCCTATATAATAAAGTTTATTTCTGCCTTTGTGAACCAATGAATTATTATTTTGTCAAAGCCAAGTCCGTCTGAAACGCAGAGGGCAGTAGCCCCATTGAGTTCAATTAAGTTCTGTGCAGTGAAGGTTAATATATAGTGATGCTCTTTACTCAGCTTAATATGAGAAGAGTGCCCTTACCATCACAGCAATGCAAACAGAAAGCTCCGAGTTACTGCCACAGAAAGGAAATTACAGTGGGATCTTACTGGCCTGGCACAATAAATCTTCTGAGCACCTTCTGTAGGTTGGTCCCTGCTGTAAGTAATAAGTAAACACTTGGGAGATCTGGTTTACATTCATTAGAATGCATCTTGAAGAAGGATCGGGAAGAGCAGCTTGTTGAAGGTCCCCTAGCTAGGCAGGGGACAGCACTTCAAGGGAGACGTGTGCATGTGCCGAGGTAGCGAGTCCTTACTGTTCAGTAATCCTTGGAATAAAAGACTTGCTAAAGGAGTATTAATGGCTACGTAGGCTTGTCAGTGGAAGGGCAGTAGAGTATATCTGTGTTTTTATTTCACTGCAGTTACACAGCTGTTGTTACACTACTGTAAGCAGCTCTGGATTACACAATCATCCACACTTCTGAGATTTCTCATCTAGTGAAAATGTACTGTGTAATCGCAGTAGACAAAACTGAAGGTGAAATGAAGATCTTAGTTGATAATAATTTTCCTTTACTCTTACGTGCTTTTATTGTTAGCTTAAATACTATTCTGCATTTATTAGTATGTTATACTTGAAAGATATAACTGCATACCATAGGGTTGTCAATTGTTTTCTTTTAAATGAGTTTGTTAAGCTTTAACTTAACCTTTAAGAGCTAAAGGTAGCATACCATAAATCTTGTTTGTTAAACTATGCTTTAGGTAGCATACCACTAAACATCCATGACTTGGTGTGAAATTTTCCATGCCAAGGATGGAGGATTAGGATGACTTAACTGCTACCGAACGTGATCTAAGAACAGAGGTGGGGAAAAAAGGGCTTTGTCTAGAATAAAATATTGTGGAGATCTTATTTTTGAAGTGCTTTAATGTGTTTATGCTCTAGAGCAGTCTTGGAATTTGTCATGAAAAACTGAATTGGGAGGGGAGCGTCTGATCTTCTGACTACATTTAGCATAACTGATAAGCCTTTGAAGAAATTAATTTTCCACATTCCTGACTTGGAAGGTCTCCCCACCACCCTTGCTACTGCTGCAGTGAAGTTTACTCTGGCTGTGGGCTGCAGAGTCCAGAAGAGACCTCTGTTGGCCACTATGGACTGGGGTGGGCCTCTGGATTGAGGGTGAGGCTGTGGAGACCATCCCTGTGCTCCCAAAAAGCTGCTTTCTCCTCTTCACAGGTGGTTGAGCATGTCTGATAGGAATGGTGAGGGAACAAGGACCTGACAGAGGGGAGAAAAGCAGTAAGTATGGAGGCAGACTCACACCTCCTCAGAGGTAGTGAGACTAAAAGTACTAGGGGGTGGAAAAGCTTAACATGAGAGTAGTATGGATAGGATACTGGGATCAGATGAGGAAGGAAATTAAATTCTCAAGGAGAAATGAAGGAAACGAGTTCAAGGCAAGGGCACAAATACATATAGAAGAGGAATTGGAATGGACTGTATGCCAGGAGCCTAGGACAAAGACAAATGAGAGAGGATAGATGTGGAAACTAGTGAGGAAAACAGAGCAGTGAAAGCACATTGATAGAGCAGACATAATCAGACAGAATCAAGTCCTGACTCTGAGCAAAGGGACAAGCTGTGATGGGAAGGGGGGCACTGACAGAGGAACCACTGGGATTTGAACAGAGAATTAGAGAAAGGAAAGTTAAAACTGTGAGCGCAGAGACATTAGCATTTCAATGTGGGTTTGGGTTTTGGGTTTTTTCCCCCATTGCAGTAGGCATCTGCTAGGGTAAGTAACACAATAAAATATTCTGCTTTTCTAATTTAGTATAAGATATTTTCTTGTCTTTTGTGTGTGTTGTAAAGGAACAAAAGAGGTAGAGATCCATTTATTTTCAGAAATCCTTCTTGAAAGCCACCTTTAAAGAGTTTTTTAGGTAGGAAGCCTTCTGCTTTTGGCAGGCGGCTTTACCCTGGAGTTGGAAAAGGCAAGAAAACAGCCTTAGGAATCTTAATGCAAATATTGGCATAAGTTCATTGTAATTCAAGAGGATTCAGGAAAGCACTAAAAGGGCAAGGAGGTCTTATCTGAAAAAAAGAATCTATTATGAAGCTGTAACATACTGAACATTTATTTGTGTGTGTGCATATATATGTGTGCAGCACATGAATGTCTACATATGCATATGTAATACAATATAGATATGTGTGAATATGTTTTAAAAATACATGTATTATTGAGAGTGTAAGCACCTATAAATCTAATGTTCCTGCTCTTGCAGTCAAACTATTCATGCCTTGGAGGAGAGGAAAAATTACAACTAATATTTTATTGGCTTGGGTTGTGGATGGGTGCATTACAGAAATGGATGCTATTAAATCTTCATACCATGCTGTACCAGTATGAATTTTGTATGTGCTACATATTTTGCAGACACAAATAACTATTTTAGAAATTATATAAGGAGCTTTCCTGAGACTCCAGGCAACAATGTCAGATTTAATTTGAATTATTGCTATTGAAAATCATGGTTCTATTTTTCATTATTGTTATACCAATATCCCTGACAACCTGCAATTTACCTGGTATGAGCAGCAGCTCCTGAAAATATAGAATTGTTTTGTGTGGTATTTTTGTATATCCCTTACTGAAATATTGTAGGCATGATATTTCATGTTAATTCCACTGGATGGCACTGAAGGAGACAAGATTGCATGGAAATACCTCCAGAACTTGAGTACAACTCCAAAAAGTGAGAATGCTTATTTTTTCATTCCATTACTGAAATAGACAAATGTGGACTCATTTTCCAGCTTGGTGTAATAATTTGTCATCAAAACCAGCTCGTAAATATTCCTACTTGTAGTACTTGTAGCAAAATTTCAGTGGGGGTAAGAGTCAAGGCTTCTGAATCTGAATGCTCCTGCTCCCCTCAAAAAGATAAAGGCTAAAAGGTGTGGCTTTGGCCCATTCTGGATTCCTGTGTGAAGTTTTACAGAGCATCCGAAAAATTTTTGGTCCCTGCCCTCTGTGGCATTGCTGTCAATACTGGCCACTTCTACCGTTATGTGGAAGTGCAAGTTTGCTAGCTTTTAAGCTCATTTGAAAAAACTCATTCAGAGTTAAAAGTTTCCACCTGTTGAAGAAATGTATAGTGTTTCAGAGAGTGTCCCAACTTGAAACTCCATCTGCCATCCCCACACAAGGACTCCTGTTTTTCCTGGGTAGGTACTTTGTGATCCTGCCTGGAAGGCACACAATTACTTTCTGTCAATCAGACCTATAACCTGGGAGTTGTCTTTGACTCCATTCTTTTTTGATTTGTTTATCATGATATATATGAATTTTGTTTCCTTCTCTAAAGTATCATCTTATCTCTGTCCTGATCACAGATATGCTTTTTAAGGCTTTTGTTATCTCTCATCCTGCTTACGACATCTTTTTTTCCCTACACCTGACCTGACCTGTCAAAAAGGTCTCTTGAACCACTATTTTTGCACTTATCTCCCCAGTCTATTTCTGTGCCTCCTTTTTGTATTTACCTCTTTAGTATATCTCCATAGATTTCCTTGTCTCTGCAAGCTCTCTAGCCCTATGAGAGTGCAGTTTGACAACTTTTTTGCAGCTCTGCTGGCCTAAGACAGTCTCTGCTCCCAGCCATCCATTCCTGTCCCTTTGATATGCCTGCTAGTTTGCTGGCACAGTTGTTTTATTCAGCCATGTGATAAACCAGATTAGGAACCTGATTTGGCTGAAAAGCAGCATGGGGGAGTGTGAAGAGGCACATTTTTCAACCAGCATATTTCTCCAATACAGTCTATCAGGCAGCACTTCTGGTGCAACTGCAGGGTTGGTTTGGGATAGAAATAAGTGGTGAGAGATGCAGGGTTGCAAAACAGAATGGCTTAGGCTGGTTTATGTAGCAGTGTTGCTACCTGTTGAGCTGGGACCTGATTTTGATGATAGAGCTAAGCCAAGCTAGTAGCTAGCTCTTGCCGAAAGTGTAATGCTGTGCCTCCTTCCTCACCCCTCATTGTGGCTTGGTTCCTGGTGCTTCCCTTGTGCCATCACTGGTGCTTGTCTCACCCAAGGGAGCCAGTTGTGGTAGCTAACCTGCCACAGAAGCATTCACCACTTCCAAGGGTTTATTGTGGCTGTTCTGCTGAATTCCTATGGAACCCACCCACTCAGCAGCAGCTGGATGCTCTGTCAGTTCAGCTGCATCGTCAATTGCACCGTGACACTGAACAACTTTGCCTTTTCCTGTCATCTGCTGTCCTCTCATCCTCCATATCTAATCCATCTGCTTTTCTTGTAGCTGTGTTAATTATGTCCTTTTGGGCACCCTCAACATATGGAATACCCTCCCTGAAGCAATTGCTGCATCCTTCAAATCCCTCAAGATTTCTTCTACCATGACACATAAACTGCCAGCTGATAATGCCCAGTTTAGTTGCTTGTAAGAAGTTTGGATTTCATTATTACAACTAGTGTGTCCACGTATTAGCTTGAAATGGGCATGCTTTATCAGTTCATTTGAGAAGCTAAAAGGGATTAAACTGCCACAGAAGCTCTGCTTTGGAAAATGAAAATTCCCAAAGCTATGCTCTGAAGGAGATATACTTCCCTAAGGTCATATATAAATACCAGAGGCTGATTTTCTGTTGCTTCACACCTTGGATCATCATTCATGCTTGTGCAAATGGACACAACATTGCTACTAAGCAGTTTACAGTAACATCTTACAGAATTGTAAATTAGTCCCCCAGGGACAAGATAGCAGAAAGTCAGCGCTTACATGAGCAGCTGAGCATAGAGACTTAGGGATTTCTTTTCATCTAGTTGTTTTCATTGTTTAGGTTCTTTTTAGACACATGTGGAAGCATATCCTAAACTTATTTTATCCTAATATTTTTGTATGCTAAGCATTTTTTTCATATTCAGTTTAATAGAAAATGTATAGAAAAAACAGTAGTGAGTAAAGATTTACATTGCCTTGGAAGCATTAAAACCAAATTATCTGTGTTTGCCATTTAAAAAGCCAAACAGGACAGAGGGCATCTCAACACCATGCAACAGAGCACACGACTTAACAGAGCATATACTCATCAAGGTACATGCAGAATAGGAAGCAGCAGCTGAATACTTGCATGTGAGTGCTGCTGCACCCAAAGTACTTAACCCTGTTGGTAGGTGGTGCTAATTAGTTTGAACATGATGCTAATTAGGTTAGCTACAGCACTGTGGTCATGTACATACACAGTGCCTGTGACACTAGCTCAGACCTGGCTGAAGGGTTCCACGCATATATTGCATTGAGCCATATGTGTGCATCCAGAGAGAGAAATTATTCATCCGTGGCCTCTTGTTCATTACCCCTGTAGGGTTTAACTGCAGTAACATTTGCATTTGCCACATACAGGTGTCGGATGTGGCCTTATGCCAGGAATTACCTCCCTCTTGGTAAAAACAGAGTATGTCCTTTTAAGTGTGTATTTCAGGCTGTGAGTTGTTGCTGTGGAATAATGGATATCACACAAAGCTGCTTCTTAAGACTGTTCTATTTACTTCTTAATTAAGACCATAAGTACAGAGAGGAGCAGGAAAGAAGAGGGTGGGAAATTTTTTAACCACCATAATTTTATAGAAATTGTGAATCTACTGCAGGGCCATGGAGGCAGGAGCAGTATGGCAAAGAACAAAAGCATATCTCTTCCAGTACATTTATCAGGAAACCTACATTCCACCTTCAGTGAGACAAAGCAATGTTTCAGGTTAGAGATACAGTCATAACTACAGCATAAATTCTGTGTCTGTGTAACTGGGTGTCAAGTATATTCACAAAGCACTGACTGCAGAATTGCTGTATTTTCAAATATCTGATTAATATATCCATAAACATAGCATTCTTTCAAAATAATGTGAAGATTCAAGTTGATGTTTGTATGAAGGCTGGTGCTTATCTGTAAGGAAAAGGTAAAACTGAAGAGGCGAGAGAAGGACGTTGCTCAAGAGGCAGTGTTTGGAATGACCTGTGGGATAGAGGGTATTAGAACATCTTTCTCTTCTTTTGTATTCTTTAAAAGATCTCAAGTAGTCATTTTGGCAACTTCTCTCTTGTTATTTCATTTCCATTTGACAGACATGAGATATAAGTTTCATTAGAATGTAGTGAACCATCAATAATTAGCCCATGGCATGTCAGCGAGGAACTATGCAACATAGTATACTTGGGCATAATGGATTAAGATTTGACACCTGTGAAATTATGAAAACACTGAAAATTAATAGCTTCTTGTTATCAGAATGGCTGTTCCTGGCATTTTGTAAATTGTTTAGTGTCACTCAAATGCAGTCCCTGAAGATTTGAGTAATTGTTGCAAACTTTAGAATTTCATCAACCTATTTTTTTCCCCAAGGTATGACAGTGATAGTGAGCACATGATAGCAGGAACATGGATTGTAAAACATAATAGTGCTAAGCGCAAGGCACCCACAGAATAGGTAGTCAAGAAAACAAAGTTGGGTATTTTTTTTTTAATCCTTTTTGATGCCATCTTCAATTAGTTATTTTTCCACTGTGTCTGCCAAGAAAATTTATGCATGCACAGCTAGATATCTCTGAGTTTTAAAGTTACGGCCCTTAGCAAAATGCTTTTAAAGAGACACGCACAAAAGCTAACATTACCCATGAAAATTACGTAAATATTTATAGGCAGTATATGTTTGGTTGCTGGTTTGTTTGCTTGTTTGTTTTTTCCCCTGTATTTTAAAAATCCATCTGCTGCTAGCAGATGATAAATATTTAGATCAAATTTGTGCCTGGGATCCGAGGGCACTATTTCTTCCAGAAGGGACATTATAAATTTGATACTGTAGGCCCAGCCTCAATTCCCCAACTCAAACAGCATAGCAGGCACTCCGTTGGGGTGCATTCATAGAGTTGTATGAAAAGGCTTCTTGGTTGGAAGGCTATAAGCAACCTTAGTGATCATTTTACCTAATCTCCTTCAGTAGTTTACTAGAGACTGGACCGATGCCTGCTGCAAAATACCTTATTTCGCCTTAAAGACTCCAAGCAGTGGTGACTCTGCCACCTCCTCTGCTAAGTTGTTTCAGTGTTTAATTAACCCCCACTGGTAAGAAATCACATCTTATTTCAGTCTTGAATTTGTCCTAACTCTAGTTTCCAGAAGTCATCTGGTCAAGCTCGGTGCTTGCAGCAGGCTGTTTCCAGCACTTGGCTCAGGAACAGGCCTCCTTGGATCATCTGAAAAATTTGCCCACAGCTCCTACAACTCCTTACCTACTACACCTATCCACTTGTTCTTGTTCTGCCATCATGCAGGAAAATCTTCTTCAGCTCTAACATGAACTCAATCAGGGAACATCTCTGACTGAAAAAAAGATGCTTTTTTTTTTTTCCACCAGACTTCTTGACTTTAATTAGGCCCTTAATCATGTCCCTAACGAGGCTGTACAACTATGGATGCTAACACAAAAATGGCACAGGAGCAGATCTGAGCATTCAAAGGGAACTGCTTATGCCACACAGGTTTGCAATGCAACCACACAACTCTAGCAGTTTGCCAGTGAAAAAAAGTGAGGTCATTCTCCATCTCTCCTTCATCCTTGGCCATGTATTTCCACTTTTCTGTTGGCCATGGTGAGCTGAACTAGAGGAAGGCAAACCTCACTGAAAAAATGAGAAGTTATTAAATGGTTTATTGAGCAGCAGTACCAATTGAGGCAGACTTGTATAGAACCACTTCTTTCAGTGGCAGCTAGCTGTTTGGTTGAATTTGCTGCAATGAGACATTTCATCTCTGCAGTGCAGTTCCATAGCAGTTTGTCCTTGTCTGAGTCAGAGCTATCATGATGGCCTGTCGTTGGTGGCCTTCTATGATGGGGCTACAGAACTGATGGATAGGGGCAAAGCAGTTGATGTCATCTACCTGGACTTGTGTAAAGTGTTCCACACTGTCCCACATGACATCCTTCTCTCTAAATTGGAGAGACATCAATTTGATGGATGGACCACTCGGTGGACAAAGAACTGGCTGGATGGCCGCACACAGAATTGTGATCAACGGCTCAATGTCCAGCTGGAGACCAGTAACAAGTGGTGTCCCTCAGGGATCAGTGTTGGGGACCGGTCTTGTTTAACATCTTTGTCAGTGACATGGACAGTGGGATTGAGTGCGCCCTCAGCAAGTTTGCCGATGACACCAAGCTGTGTGGTTTGGTTGATACGCTGGAGGGAATGAATGCCATCCAGAGGGACCTTGACACGCTTGTGAGGTGGGCTGATGCCAGCTTCATGAAGTTCAACAAAGCAGAGCTAAAGGTTGGACAGAGCCTTGGGCGACATGGTCTAGGGTGAGGAGTCCCTGCCCATGGCAGAAGCAAAATGATCTTAAGGTCCTTTCCAACCCTAACCATTTTATAATTCTATGGTCCCCTTTAGTATTTGTGTAGATGAGCAGTAGGTTGGTCTAGGGAGTTTTGCAGCTAAGAGCTAAGCTTGCCAAAAAAAAAGACCTGCTCATTCTCAACCAGTTTCAGAGATTTAATGCGGCTGAGAATGAATCAGTATTTTGTACACTGAATTTTCAGCCAAACTTGTGACCTGATCTGATGCAGTGTGCTGCTACATGTGGTGAGAAGGGGAAAGGAAAAAGGCTGGGTCATTAATCTGTGTCCTCAGACACTGACAATGTCCGTGAATTCACTTGTTCTTTTCCTGAGGCACATTATTGCTGTGATTTTGTGTTCACAGTAGGTCTTAAGATTATTGTAAAATGTTGAAAGAGGCCTGTTATCTACGGAGGCGTGCGGAGTCAATAGTCTGTGGATCATTCTGAAGTTCGTGATTACAGAACAACAGCTTGTGTTTGCAGGGACTGTCAGTGACCCAGATGGTCTCTTCCAGTCTTGTATTCCTAGCCATATCCTTCCTAAGAGCACCCTACTGTTGAGAACTAATTTTTCTTTATCCTGTCTTTTACTTTATCCACTTTCTAATTTGTTTCATTTGGTATCCTGTTCTTCATTACTCACTGTATTTCTGTAACAGCGGAGCGAGAGAGAGATATTTAGCTACGTTAAAGATTTTCCCAAAATGCAGCCTTTAGAGACCTGCTGCAGACAGAACAGCACAAGCATTTGGTTTTTTTCAACAATGTTACATTTTGAGCTCCTGTCTGCAGTAATTAATTAGCATCATTGCTGAGCTGACTCCCTGCGGGACTCCATGATCATTAGTGCCAAAGCCAGGAAGGGAGCAGGAACTTCCAAACCCCTGAGTAGGCTACTGCAGCAACTGTTGTCGTCTCTAGAGCATTTCAAGAACATTTCAAGTGACACTGGTGGGAAAGATGCACTTTCTCATCTGTATGAGGGGCTGGCCCAGATTCAGTTAGGCTGCTGGCTGGGATCAGGCAAATCTACTTCCTGGGCACGGTTTTGTCAAAAGCTATCTGACAGCGTTCGGCTAGTTCATCTTCATTTTGCTGATATGCAGAGAGAATTATAGAAGGTTTGAGAGGCATCAGGGTACAAATCAATGAAGATGTACAGTACTGGGGCTGCTGTGCCAAAAGCTAGCCCAGAACCAAGAATCTGTCAGCTTAAAAATGAAACTTAAGTCCAGTAGAGACACAGCTGAATGCAGACAGGCCAAAAGGAAAGTGCTGGCACGAAATTAAAGAACCTCCTTCAGGTGCAGAAAAACAGCAGACACTGAGATTATTTACAAGTGGCTTTTATGAAATTTTTTTTTTGTAAGCTTGGGATGCAGTGTAATCTCCTCTCTCATTCCCCAGGCTTGTTTCAGGAGAGAACAAGAAATTTAATCCAAACAAAGGATTAAGAAATTTCAGTAACTGGACTACTGCCATCATCCAGACAATGGGCCAGCTCTTTAAATGCATGTGCTTGGTTGAACTGAAGACAGTGACTACATCAGAGGGAGCAGAATTGGAATGCAGAAAAGAGGAAATGTGAAGTTTAGAAGAGCTAAACAATTATTTTACCTATTACACCCTTCCAGCAATGCATCCCATAAACAAAACAGCTCTGGGAAAGGATCTCTCCTCACTGGAGAATAAGGTTAGGGACAACTTTTGAGAGTTGGACAGAGGAAAGAGAAATGAGATTTAATATAGATAAATGTAAGTTAATACACCTGGGAAGAAATAATAATAATTTTATGTACAAACCCTTGAGCTGCTGTTTAGAAAACAGTAATAGAGAAGGCAGCCTGGGAGCGATGGTTTATAATTAATTACTGCAGACAGGAACGCAAAATCTAACACTGGGGCAAAAATCAAATGCATTCTTATTCTGGGCCAGCACTGGTTCTGCAGTGAGTGTGTGGCCATTTACACAAACAAGGAGCTGGCAACAACAAGCAAAATATTAAATTTACGGCTACTGGATTATTTGTTTTGTTTATAAAATAGAGCCTTAAATACTGATACCATAAGCACAATCCTGTGGTTTTCTATTTGCTGAATACAGTAAAACAATAAAATAAATTATGTCCGTCAAATTCCTGATGAGTTTGTAGAAGGATAGTTTCTCTTTTCTTTTTCTCGTATTTAAATATGTGGCTTAAAAGTGTTCAGATTTAATCTGGCCAAGATTGAGGAAAAAAGCCTCCTTTCTTAAAGAAAAACACTACAGCTGTAAGCAGTGTAGAGTATTAAGACAATGTGACCTCTACATAATTCAGTAAGAGGGAATCTGGCAAGAAATTAATCCCAAATGTAGAGCTATGCTTTTATTTAGGTAAGAAGTGTTGCTCAATAAATTAATTTAGCAGATAATGATCAAAAATATCCAAACTATCTGTGTTCTACCAAGGACCAGATGAAACATTACTATGCTGAGAAGACAGTGTCATGTGAAAGCCTGCCAGACAACCCAGACGGAGTGTCATAAAGAACTGTCTGATTGCAAGACCTGATGGCTGTGTATTTAGAAGTTCATAGACTTGTAGATCCGAATGAAACACAAATTGATTCTAGTCCTAGAAAAGGAAAGGGGGAAACCCTACCAAGACATAAGATGCAGTATAATAAAGATATACAGGACTATTTCACCCTGCTAGTGCTTTGTGCTAGTAGCACAGGGTAATCCTGTCTTTGATTCCTTACAGGCCATGCTGGAAAGGTGGCACATCTCCCCACTTTAAGGCAACTTGGTTGGTACCATTCCTTCCCAGGCTGGATATAGCTTGGACTCAGACCACCAGGATGTATGTGGGCACAGGAGGTGGCACTAATTATACCAGGGCAACTTTTTCTGCTCCTGAGAAGAGGATGATGGATCATTTCTTAGGGCCCTATAGGTCAAAAAGCATTTGTTCTGCTAAGTGCAAAACTGGGTATTTTTTAAAAGCAGCAAAAAGTATGGCAAGACTATATAAAAGCTTTCAAAACCGGAATTTCATCTTCCATCTGAGAAGGCAGATAAAACTACATAATTAGTCAGGGAAGGGTCATTCCATTTCTTCCAGCCGCCTCCAGAGGATAAACTCCAGATAGCTTTTCAGAGATTGCAGAGCTTCAGTTGCAGAGGGGTTTAGTTTGCGAAAGGAGGTTTGGAGCACATGATAATTAGCATTTCACAGCTGAATTTTGCTAGCTGTAGGAGTTTTCTTTGCTATCACTGCATGAAAGCACTCCTGTAGGTCTCTTGAGTTTCCCTAAATGTGTGCTGTAGTCTGATTTGTCCACATGGAACTTTCTAACACAGAACTTGGTCAGTGTACAACACTTAAAGGCTTACAAGTCCCTTTTCCCTGGCAAAACAACACCTGGACAGAATTTAAAAATAAAGCTTTTTTTTCTTGGACAAAGCAGGAATTGCTTTATTGCTTATGCTATACCCAGACCTTTAGAGTCCAGGGGAATTCAGTATGCTGGGAAAATCCATGGGTAGCCTACTAATCCAAATCCGTATCATCTTTGTATCCCCAAATCAGTGTTTAAGAGTCCTGGCAGGAGACAGGCCTTTTCTTAAGACTTGTCCTTCATTTCTGCTGGCTCACAGTTTTTAAATCCTGGTGTGAAAACTGTAGAGACACTGGGAGAAAGACAGCAACTGTAATGCAATTGTTTTAAACTTAGTTGAGGCTCACCTCTGTTTTAAGAAAGCAACCACCAAGAATTTCCCTGAGTTTACCTGAAGTTCAGCATGTGCTTAACATGTTTCAGGACTGACACTGTTTCTGAGTTAGTCTTCATTACTGCAGCTTTCCAGTCTCAACTGCAATCTCAAATCTGTATGAATTTCTTACAAAATATTTCTAAGCTTTAATTATAGGACACTTAATGGTAGGATGTGTTTGTGCTGGCTCTTGTCTCATCCAAACTAGCTGTTCAAGTTGTTAATCTGTGGTCTCCAGTCTGTTTGCAACAGCTGATTTCTGCCCTGTTACTTTCAGGTATGTCTTGCCTACCTTTTCAGCTCCTATGGCCTCCTGTCTCCCTCCCTGCAAGTACAACCTGCGTAACATATATGCACTTAACAACACTTCCACTGTCTTTCAGTCCAATTGCAAAGGTCATTTTCTTGGCTTATTCTCCCAGTCCTGTCACTCCTCTTTTTTGCACAATGCTATTGACTCTCTTTCTTCGCTGTGTGAAATACAAATGACTTTATTTTTCAAGCCATGTCTCATCTACAGCACCAAGAAGTTGTTCCTCACTGCCATTATATAAACAGTGCCAGTTCTCTAAAGCACTCTTGTATATTCCTTCACTTTGTCGTGTTTTCACCCATGCAGGGGATTATGCATAGCACAAAATCTGTGTAAATACTTCTAAGCCTATCTTCCTCTGCTTTTTCAAGCATCTCATCTCTGCCCCAATGTTTGTCAGAGTCTGAGCATAGCTACATAACTGTTTTCATAGATACGCTTTTTCATATGAACTAGTATCACATCTTCTTCCTGCTTGACTTCTCTCTATAAGCCTAGTAATAAACAATAAGCACTTTAAAACAGCCTCTTAGTTTTATGTCTGTACAGAGCAAGCTGCAATAAAGGTGGGTTTAGATGTAATTTTAAGAACATATTAATTATAAAACCAGAGTAAACCAAAGTACTCATGTTGTTAGTAAGTCTGTAATAAACATCCAGGAAGTAGTGCCAATACAGGATGTTTAACTTGCCATACCAAAGTTGCTTTAGTCTGTTGATTCCAGGAAGAATTTGCTATAGGGACTAATAGAGAAAGAGGGGGACCTGGGTTGTGCCTTTTGAGGCAGGTGACTTTTACTGGCTTGTATTACCAGGCTTCACCCTGAGGGGCTATAGTCACCCTGCTTGTCTCACTCAGTAAGAACCATGCTCAGGATGGTGCAAGGGGGATCTAGTGGTGCTTTTTACAAGTCCCTTACCAGTGTCACAACCAAATTCACCCACAATGCTGGCTGGACAGACATCTGGCCACATCTGTTCAGAATTTAAGGTTTAGAATGGGCCTACATGTGGTTCTGCACAATTCTGTTTTATGGAGAGCTAATACAAAGTGGCATTTGTTTTACCTGTTTCCGTTTCTTTTGGAAATTCTGTAATTTTATCGTCTCACATGTAGGCAAAGTGAATGTTCTGTTGTAAGTTATAACTTCTGAAAAGCAGTTGGAAGTGTTGAGACTGGAGCAGAATTTAGACTAATAAGCAGGGTATGCTGTTTTAGATTTCTAGAGACCTAAGACACCATTGAGAGGCGGACAGAAAATTAGAGAATTGTGGGATCTACATGCTTTCAATATTTGGCAGCTAGAATATCACATTTTCATTCCTGACAACAAAGTGCCTGTTTTATTCGGAAAAATGGGTCTTGTCAAACAACTTTGATGCTACTTTCTGGCAAGATTGCAAGTACATTTGATAAAGACAACTCTATTCACATAATACACTAGCGTTTATGTAGGGCATTTGTTTTATTTTGTTTGGCAGCCTACATAAAAGAGATGTACGAGAAGCAAACAAATTAAACCTGTTTTTCTATATGGTTGTTTGCTGTGTCATAGCTCCCTGCAATAAGCCTGCATCTTTTTTGTGTTTTCCATGACTTTATTACCTCATAATGTCTCTAGGTTAAAAAGGTCCAGTCTTTGCCTAATCTCTAACATCTTGAATTATTCAGAATGCCAAATAACAGGTACAGGAACCAAAGCAGTTTATCAAGAATCTGTCCTTTTCTAGTTGCACCCCAAAACTGCAAGGTAGACATGTCTTCTCTGTTTTATAAAGTATCACCGAATTCCTACTTGAATAAAACATATTTGAATCAGTGATGCAACCATGGAATAAAGTTAATGAACTGCTGATTTAAAATGAGGCCAGTGCAGGGCACGAGTCTGTCCAGTTCCTGGTGGATATATATACTTTTAAATATATCCAACTATCGTCTGCATGCTGTTGGACTAATCACAGGAGAGTCTATCGACTGAATAGTGAAAAGGCGAAAACTATTCTCTAAGCCTTCCATAAGACTGAGCCCCAGTGAACACACTTGCCAAGTTGAGAATAGAGGGTTTCAGTCCCCCTGGGGTGGTGATCAGTCCCTGATGCTATTCATCTAAATTATACAGAGTTTAATCCTGGTGATTTCAGTACAATTCTGAGCACAATTCTCAGTAGATTTCTTAGTAATTTCACCATGCAAGCATTGAAAGGCAAAACTGTTTCGTTTGGTTTGTTTTTTTTTTCCTAGCTCTAACTGAGGAACAAAAAGCACTGATAATAAAATGTCTCTTTAATAGTCTAATAGTTTGGCTAATGAAGTTGACAGGCCATGAAGTTTCAGAATATTTATACTTTCAAAAAGTGGATTATACACCCAATAAACACTGTTAGATATTCGACCCTTTAGTATTCTGAAAGACTTGATTCCCAAGCTGCCAACCCTATTAATCATCTGGATGTTAAGCATTGATTCTAGCAGGTACATAGTAAAAAGGCCTTTGACTTAAGTCGCTCAATTAACATACACACTAGATGAATAAACCATACACAGACAAAACCTCTCTGACTGCAGGTAAGGATGGCTTTCTCCTTTATGTGAAAAAGCCTCAAAGGTTACACATTCATGTCTTTTTAGCCATGAATGTGTAGAGAGCTGGGCTCTCTGTCTGGTGTGTGTAGGAATCAAGGGACTAGAGAAATTGCTTTGTATAAATTCAGTTCAATTGTCAGCACTTGAAATATTTTGTTTTCTTCAAAAGTATATTTTGACTGAGACAATGCTGTAAAAAGACAGGCATTCTTTATCTGACTTTATTACACTAACTGTCATTTACTATGAGAAAGACAAAATTAAAAATACTTTTTTGTGGCTTACAATCATCTGATATCTCATAAATTAACAAAATGCAGCCTGTATCATGCTTAAGAAAGTTTCTTGGGATTATGAATATGGCTGGAACAAGTGACTATATTATGTATATGAATATGGCTGGAACATTCAAGTGAAGGCTTTACTGTGGTAGACTTGTCTGACTTGGATAACAAACTCTTAGTATTTCAGTCCATAAATACTGAAGAGAAAGATACTGTTCTCTTAGGTCACTGACAAACTAAAAGAGAATCTTTGTTTTCAGAGCTCCCCAGAGTTAACACAGTACAAGTTAATGATTTCACCATGGTAATTGCTTTCTAGGGTCTGTCGATCAGGCAATTTTAATGTATTCAGCATGGGCTGCTTTCATTTTGTGCAATAGTACTATTTTACCTTGTTTCATGGTCTGTCTATCAATCTCTCCATAACAAGTTTTGAATCTATGAATGAATTTCTGCCAAGTTTGAGAAGAAAATTGTTTTAAAATATCAAACCAAGATGGAATCATCAAGTTTTGTGAATATTGACAGGTGGGTAGAGAGAAACTCACATGAGGGTCCCATGGTGAAAAGGTTTTGGAAGGACCTCAGCTGTTACCATTTCCTAAGGTACGTTAGTTGACCAGTTGGTATATGCCTAATTCAGAATTGCACGTCATGCGCTGCCTCTTGTCACACTCACATGTAGGGGATGAGGTGATCTAAAGAGGTCATGCAAATGGTACTTGTGTATTTTTAAAGGTACATGTATCCACTGTGAACTTTAGTCCTGCCCTGCACTAAACTTCATGAGCTTTATACCATGGTCGCATCACTGATTCATATGTGCTTTATTCAAGCAGGCATCTAAGAACACCTCTTTTACAAAATAAAGAGCACGCAGCTCTAGTCTTACAGTTTTGGGGTGTAACTAGAAAGGGACAGATCCTTGACAAACTGCTTTGGTTCCTGTGGCTATTTGGGTATTCTGAATACCCCAAAACATTAGCAATTATGCAAAGATTTGACTTCTTTAAACATGAGTTCATTGAGTATGCTTGCCAATGTTTGTAAAGGACTCTGGCACCCAGTTGGAGTGCTGACATTGGTTTCAAGTAGTATGCGATGAGTCCCTTTTGTCGTTGAAAGCATCATGTTTAATGGTATAAATAGACAGAGCAACTGGCTAATAAAATGTAAAGTGAAATAAAATTGGGTTTAATATGTTTATAGGAGCTGGGTCATGACTTCTTTTCAGCACAACAGTTGGAGTCACAGCTTGGAGAAACTTGAGAACATCTGTTATTTCTGTTGAAAAATACAAGTACATTGAGTAACTCACACCTTTGAAATTCCTTTGTGGGGGTGGAAGACAGCTCCTCTCCAACACAAAGCTGATTTACTCAGGATTTGGAGAACATTTGACTGGTTCAGCCTTTAGGTCTCCCATAATTCAGACACAAATGTTCTTTGGAGGGAAGCTTTGAAAAGCTTTTTTTCCTGTGTGACTACCCAGTGAAGTTAATTGATTCCAGAAGGAAAGGCTAAAATGTCTTAAAAATTTGCAATACATAATAGCTAATTTTGCATATAAGCTTATTTAGTTTGTAAAATACACATAGTTGCTGTCTTTAAAAAAGCCAGAAGAAATCTAGTTACAATAGAACTGTGGTCCAAGACTAAATTTCTTTTGTACATCTTGAATGTAACCATCTTACTACATTTTTTTGTTATAGATTTTTGGAAATCTGTTTTCTTCTATAACAAGTCCTTGGGTTAAGAAAAAAATCCTCAGGAGCTGAAACATTTCTTATCATTAACACACCTATTGTGCACATGCATGTTACACCCATGGGCATATACATCACAACACGTAATTGAAAAATGTTCTCTTTTTTATGCTTAAAATTCTTTGTTGGTACTGAGTCTTTCCTCCTCCTCCCTCTCCCCCCCCCCCTCCCTTTTTTAATGTGCGCTTTGTGCCAGCATGCACTAAGGACTTGATGTTTTACAAATACACTCACATCCTCCATTGACCCCTTATCTAGCATTGGCTTAAGAGGCTTGTTTTCTGGGCTCATGAAAAGGGTTTGAGTGACAGCCATTCAAGAATGAAGATTCCTGGGCAGGATCATATGCCTGAAATACCAAGGTGCACATGTTAGTTTTCATAGCAGGCATACTAGTCTGGGCAGCAGACAGTGTCCAGTAAATAAGGATGGGGGGAGAGAGAAGGCAGTGGTAATGTCAAAAGAGATGAGGTAGTGTAAGAGATATGTGTAGTGGTAAAACCATGGAGTGTAGAAGAAATATCTTTGGGTGTGAGAGAAGGTGAGGATAGGAAATCAAAAACCATAATGATGCTGCGGGCTGGAAGCAGATAATTGGTACAAGTGGAAAGGGAAGGCTCTGTGAAAGAAACAGTTCTGTGCCTTGTTCCCATTTTGGTCTCTAGACTAGGTGTCTGTTCAAGGCAACATCTCCTGTGGCACACTGGTTTTCCTGCAAGTAGTGTATAATATAACAGCTCTGGCAGATGAGAAGCTGCTATCCTCCTTGGGAAAGTTCATCCATTGAATAGAATATGGTATTTTAGCAATAACTCCCCAGAAACCCTAAACAATTCATGCAGGAAAACTTTAGTTATAGATTAACCCCAAATAAGGCGGTTTTATTGGTTAGGCAAACTTAACATCCATTCCATTTAACTCAGAATAACATTATTTTGTTCTATTTTTCCTAACAGAATAAAAATTTTTCAGGAAAATCGTGATCTGGACACTTGTTTTCCAGGGTGAAAAAACATTTTGTGGAGCTATCCGGACTTCCTCTAAATCAGACAAGTGTGTTTAATTTAGATTAGTTTTAGTACAAGTAAGCAAATGATAGATAACTTGGGGTTTTCATTTTTCATGTTGGTTTGGGTTTTGTTTTGGGGTTTTTTTTAGCTCCTGTTTCTTTAGTGTAGCTTGTTGGACTTTCATGGTGATTTCAATTTCTTCTGGATGTGCAACATCAGTATTTATTCTGGTTTTCCCTTTCATGCAACAACCCATGTTTCTCTCTCACATCTTCCTCATGTGTTTTCCTTACTCTCCTGTACCTCCCTGTGATGTCTTGTCACTCTCTGTCATTTCTCTACATCTTTTCTTCTCTGCATTCATCCTTCTCTTTTCTCTTCACCAAATTCACCCAAAACACTGTTTCATGTTCTTTTTTATTTTATTTTTCTAGATCAAGATTTTTTTTTTCCCTCAGTTATTTTTTTTCCCAACTTTGCTTCTAGGAGGAAGAATAAGATAATAAATTTTGCTCTTGGATGGTATTCCTCTCTAAATGAGGAAGGTTATTTCTGTTCTTGATGGTGTTTAGTCATTAACAAAGAGTTTGCTTTGCAAATATTTGTCAATAGTTTAGTTAAATAGTAATAAGAAGTAAACTGATTGATTGCAAATCCAAAATTCCTTCTCCTGTAGTGGTTGAAGTGGTTTAGGTCATACACAAAAGGAAATTTCAGATTATAGAGCAAAATATTTAAAAGGGGGCTTTTTAGCATGACAATATGCATATGCTGCAAACGCAATTGCAAAAAATATTCCTATTAAAAAGCACATGTAAGAACTAGTAAATAGGACTTACGTGTTACCTTATTAATACTTTCATATATATATAAACTAACTGAAAGAATACACACATTAAACTTTAGACAATACAAAGCTTATTTTTCCTCAGAGAAAAAGAAATCATGGCCAGACTACAGGAGCAGAGATAATTAGAGATTTGTTTCTTTTCTGCCTCCCAAGGTAAGGCTTAATCCTACAATAATCTCTTTATTGAGAGCCAAATGCTAGTCAAGTAGCCTGCTGCACAGATTTGAAGCTAGCATTTAACCCATATTTTCAGCTTCTAGGAAGGAGCTATCCTGTTAATTTATAGTCTACATTGTTTTAAAGAGCTATCCTGTTATGTTTTGTATTTTATCCTGCACTGTAATTTATTGGCATGGCTTCACGATAAATTTGCTAACTTACATTATAATGCAGAGTGAGACTTCTCATTCATGACCAGTGAACTTCCAGAGCCCGTCTGTCTTTTAACACAGAAAAGGGGTTTGTATTGGGCTTTCAATGAATTTGCATAAACTAGTTATTCCAGAACAGTTTTGCCTTTGAGTATTTCATCTTCATATTGCGCCATTGTCAAGTATACTTTCAGGATAAATGCTCAACAAACTTGGGGTTCATTCAAGCGGGGTAGATGTAAATTGGCCTTCTGTCTTTTTTTATTTCCAAACTGTAATTTGTATCCTTGTTATAAACTGGCTGGCTCTTTTAATTCACAGGTTAGGTAGCAAAGAGAAAAATGGCAAAGAGAGAAAAATACCTGCTGAGGCTAGTACTTTTTAAAAAAGGCCTAAAGGTTAAATCCACAAAATAGATTTAAGTGGTATTTATGTATTGAGGTTAAAATTCACACTTTGCTGCAATTTTGCATTGAAGGATCTGCAATCCACAGATGCCTGCTTCTCTGATAATCTAGTTCCCACATAGCATGTGCCATGCACAGGGGTGGTTCAGACCTGGTAGTGCTGGGGAACTTTGGGCCTCTCATCTATATAGGTTCCACTGAGGTTCTCAGATGAGGTATCTATCTCCTTTGTATATGGAAATTAATTGATCTGTCATTCTGGACCTATTGAGCACAGGCTCCATGCAAAACCCAGCTACCTCTGGAACAGTGGTAGAAGAAATATGGAGGAAGAGGTACTATAGGCCTGGGAGAACAGCCATAATACTTAATAAAACAACCTGTAGGTGCATGATTCATACTTGACTGTGTAAACTGGATACTAGTCCATAAAGAGGAGTGAGAGGTCTAAAGATGAGTGTCTCAGGAAGGGATGGCTATTCGTTCCGTGTGGGTATCCAGGTGACCCTATGTGATGGTGGCCTGTTCCTACACTTTGGCCTGAAAGGTCAGGGAGAGAAAGGGTTTGCTGCTTGGTGAGTTCACATGCTATGGATATATTTTGTTTGTGATTAAAATGAAGTTTGAGATGGAAAAATTTTATTTATTGTCTTAGACTAGTAAAAAGGCAAATGTGGCCTATACCCTTCCCTTGTTTATCCAAGGGCTTAATGATTAGAGCATTCATGCGGACAGTAGGTACACAAAGTCCAATTCACTCACTGCTTGCAGGAATTTGAAAGGCGGTGTCCTCATTGCCAGGCCATAAAGGGTTCTAGTGTTCTGCTTACTGAACTTCTTTTACTGAAGTTTTGCATGGAATAATTAAGTATGCTTTGGATCAGGAAGAGTGAGTGTCACTTGCTGGTGAGAGCTCTCTCCTAAAGAAAAGGGAAGGGGTGTGTGTGTTCTGGTTCTTATGAATAATTAGTGCAGGATAGCTGCCAGAAGAGGGACTGAAATCCATGTGTCCTCCCTTGTGCAGATCTAAACACCACGCTGTAGAGGTTACTCTCTTCATATGCAAAAATTAAAAATTGGGCCATTCAATTGAGTGCTTTCGCACTGGGTTGAAGAGCAGCTCTTCACTGCTGTTCCTGAACCTGGTGAAGTGTGGTGGGAAGAGTACTTTGCGTTCAGTTTGCTGCATTGAAGGCAAAAACCTCCATATTTTGTGGGGGAGGGAACTGGTTTTGTCTGTTTGTAGAAGGTGCTAGTTTGGTAACTTGGCACTTTTTACAAGAACATACCCATTCACGGAAAACTTTCCAGTGTGACTGGCATTCCTAGTCAAAAGTGAGTTCACGTGTGTGAGTGTGCCCAAGGGACTGGGACGCTCATTTGCAATTCAAGAGACAGGTCCAAATCAGTTGGACTAGGGTCTTTTTGATCTCAGCTGCCCAACCACAACTGTTTACTCTTTCGGAATGAGCAGGCCTGTCTCATTTCATTCCTCTAGATTTTTAAAGCATACAGCTCCCTCTCTAAGCAAACCAAAATATTTTTCTGGAACTGCTGTAAATCTTTGTGATGGCAGAAAGGAGTGGGTTTCCTGCCTTGTTCCGAGTAAAAAGCAGCCCATCTCCTGAGTATCTTTTATACACAACAGGGGTTGAAGTCTGTCCTCTTTTCACCATAGGGATGGGGAGTTGTGGGATTGTCCGAGTGCAGAGGTATAACCTTGAATTAGCAGGAAGGAGGCTTAATGGAGCCTGGGTACCTAATTAGCCCTCATCTATGCCTGGGGGTGTGAGGAACCTGTGACTGCAGCAGGAGAGGTGGGCAGGAAAGACCTACAAGAGGAGATAAACTTGTGATAGTGCTTGACTACAAGAAGATCATAAAATCCATGTGAACTGGAAGAGAAAACAGGGACCTGGAGGAGCTGTGAGTAAAGACTTGTGTTTGTGGTTTGTGCTTTGAGTGAGGTAAGGTTGGGATTAAATGGGAGCTCTGCAGAGATCTTGTTGTGAGCGGGACAGACCTACTTTATTTGCTCTGCAGTGGTGTTTGGCAAGGGGTGCAAGAGCTGCGCTCCTCTGTGAAAGTGCTGCAGCAAGACCTTGCTGAGCACCATAAAGGAGGTTTTTGGGGTTTTTTTCCTCTTGTGGTGCCCATGGTTAAATCCTGACTGGGGCTCCAGTTTGCACAGTCCAGCAAGATTCATATGGCAGCACTGGTGTGGAAAGCTGGTGTTTGCAGATAGAGATTAAGTTGAACAAATGGAAATGTTGACTGGTTCCTTGGAAAGAGGCTGATGCCTTTGATGAACTGCCCACAAATTAACCTTTTCCTTCACTGAAAACAGGTGTAGCAAGGTTTGTGCTTGCCTGTGGCAGTGGGTGCTACATAGCTTTAGTATTCATGTTTCTGAGATGATGCTTTTTCCAGTTGTTTCCTGGTGTTCATAAGCGATACCCTATCTGCCCCCTTCATGTGAATGTCTGGTGACACCCAGGTGTATGGATGAGTGCTTATATTTATTTTTTTTTTTATAATGCCTGAGATTGAGGCTTTTTAAACTTAGATTTCCAGAAGAGGTGCAGGCAGCACAGCTAACAGGCTGGTCATTACCTCTGTAGGACTTATTTGCTCCATAGGCCTACCTGAACCTCGAATGTGTGATTTAAAATGACTGGTGTTAGATCCCCTTGACCTCATCAGTCACTGCAAGCAAGGAAGCATATTCAAACTAGCTTCAACCCACAAGAAGAGACACAAAAGATGCAAGATTTTCTCTCTTAAGCTATAGTAATCTGTAAATGTGATTGTGAAGAAATCTGTAGTTTACCTGAGGCCTCATTGTAGCTTTGATGCTTACTGCTGGTGATACAGCTCATGTCTTGCATCATACTGGTGTGGTGTGAGAGCTGAATCTTCTCTCAGAACCTTTGCACAGGATGGGTCCAAATTCAGTAAATCTGTTTAGGTAATCTCATGGGCTACTGTTCTGAGCTTGCACATTATCTGGCAGAGCTTTACTAGACTGTTCTGTTGCTATTTAGAAGTTACTTTGCTTAAAAGGGAAGCATTTAATTGATTTAGAGAAGACCTATCCCAATCTTGTCTTGAGCAATTGCCTTTTTTACATAAACAAAATAGTCTTCCTGTAGCTATGATACCTATTTTGTCTCACCATGTAGAGGTTCTCAGCTGCATTTCCCCTACTAACTCAATAAATGGGAGTTTTCTTTTTTCCTCTCACTTCTTGACACTTTTAAGTGGCATATATTAGAAGCTGTGTTTGATTTCTATCACAAAACAGGGCTGAACAAAGCAGTCCTATTTATCTTCTAACTGTTCAGAGCTTTTGTCTTCTACTGTGGCAGTGTATAATACTAAAACATTAGCTTCTGCTAATTTGCAAAACTGAGGTGTTCTAATAAGGAATCCTGTTGAAACTGGTTCATTACATCTACTCCTGGTAAATGTTAACTTTCAATTTAAATTACATGCTGGAAACAATTGTATTGGAAACACTTCTATGATTAAGAAGTCTCTAAAATCCTCCTTATGCATACTTATGTCATCTTATACTTTTATCTGTGTGTCTTAAGGCTCTAATGGCACTAGAAATAATATCTCATAGTGCATAGCTCCATAATTCCCACTGGTGTGCTGAAAGGTGGTATTAAGAAAATCATGAAGAGCATAGTCTCTTTGTGTTCCCATAAGCTTTCCATTAATTTGCATTTATCTGTCTAAACTACAGCAAAGTTAATATTTACAGCAAGATAATCCATGACTAATAGAAATGTGAAGCACACTTACTCCTCCTGGTTATTAGTACTACTGTATAGGCACAGACGTGTGTTCATAGGCTTTATTTTGCTTGCTAGATATGTACTAATGACAAGTGCACCCGGAATCTTGCTGGATATGCCTGAATTTGTAAGACCATTCTGTCTTAAAATATTGATCGTACACCAAGTTGTGAGGCCCCTCTAGAGTGACGTTGGGAGCACTAGCACTAACAAGCAGGTTTTACTCTAGGTAAACACAATATGTGGAGAGTAGGGCAACACTTGGCTGAGCCCTACAGTGTATGTACAGCCATGTTTTGGGAAGCATGCATGTTCTATGAGTCTAGGAGTGAGTCATGAGGTTACAACCCATGCACAGTCAAGAAATTATTTGTGTTTGCCAGAGCAATTGGATGAGGCTTTCTCCACATTCAGGCACGTGTTTCTATGTTGGATGATCAAAAACTGAAAGCATAGATTTGGATGAAATTGCATGACTCCATAAGCTGGTACTCCAGGCACTGAATCTACTCTGCCTGTACTATGGGGCTACTGCTTTTATTCACTGGTAGGGAAAAGGACAGTGCTATAATCAGTCCAGAGGTGATGAAAAAAAATTTGTTGGAATAGAATGTATTTGCATGTATTTGTTACAGTCTGAAGAGACACGTTAGCTTCCATGAGATGAAGGGGTGGTGAATTTCATTGATTCACCTTGTTTCTCGTTGCTGGCAGCCTTCTGTGCCTTACAGATCTGTTTTGACTGAGGCCATTTCTAATGTTCCAGAATTGGAAGCAGTCTTAGACAACTGTTTGTTTAAAAGCTGTCAGAGAGCTGAGGAGAATGAATGTTTTCTTTAACTAGCCCCAGGCTGCCCATCTGATCAGGGGCTGTACTCATGAGAATGGGGACCCAACTTAAGAGCAGAGAAGGAAAGTTGAGGCAAGTGTTGTTACTTAGCACAGCATCTAGTTTTATTGTGCATTGGTTGGACCCTCAGTGAACTTTTGCAATAATATTAAATGTGGCTTTTTCATCAGGCCTGCAGGGAAACTATTACAGAAGATTTTAATCTTTTTTTGACTGAAAGTCCTTCAGGACCAGGCACTAACATTTTGTATGCTGTCATAGCGTGTCTGGAAGCACTGCTCCATTTGTGCGTAGGATCACTGAGCAGTCGTATAATGAAAGGAAAAACAAATGGTGAATGACTCTGAATTGCTTTTGCATTGTGCTAACTGCACTAAGGTATTTATTTAAATGAAAGCTTTTAGCGTAAATAGCTATGCATGCAGAAACCAATTAAAGTTTTGAGAAGTCTACCTAAAATTTCTATTTGCTTCCGCAACAGCTGTAAGAATGAAATAAACAGAAGAGTCTGACAGGAACCATATGCCCTTTCTCATGTTAGAGCAATAACTATCAACTTGTCCAACATTATTGCACTAGAGATAAAATGTTTGTAAGCTATGTAATATGGACGTTTAGCAGTTAGTCTCTCAGACGCTGAAGAACTCAAGCTGCATTTAATTGAAAACTTAATCTATGAAAACACTGTCAGCTCAGGTCGTAACATCAGGGAAGTTGTAACTGGAGAGAGGTAAGTATAATGTTAATTAATAGTCTGTTGTAACTTTCTTTGAGGTATGTAACCAGTTGGTTTGGTTTAAATGGTGTCTGGAAATAACACCCTAAATGTCTCTCATTTAAGGGGAGAGGAAACTTATTTGTAGGGAACGGTCTGAAACTGTTGGTCATGATTTTACCGCTATTTGATCATGGCTCTGTAGAAATATACTTTTGCATTTTGCTTGTTTAAAAATTGTGTTAACTGTCAAAGGATATTAGTATGCATAGGAACAGAAAACATTGCGTATGTGAGTAACTCTTAATGTGATTTGTTTAAAAGAACAAGCCTTACTTAAGAAGAGGTAAATCTGGCAACTCGAGGCTACTTTATGATACAGTTAATGATTCTAGCCTTCTTGAAAGTGAGTACCTAAAGGCAATAGCAGTGTAAGCGTAACCCGCTTATTCTACAGGTAAAATAAGCTTTAAAATGCCACCACAACTCTTTACAACACACACCTTTTTAGTGTTGAACTCCTAGCATAACTTGGATGACTCTCAGGTCTGATTTTTAAGAATTTAAATAATAGCAAATACAGCAAATTGCAATTTCCATTGCCATATATGTAAACCTGTGTCTCAGGCTGAAGACTTATTACATAATCTGAAAAGTTTTACACTGGAATATTTAAGGGTGTCTGTAAAGGAACAGAGTTCTACTACAGTTTCCAAAACCCAAGAAAGGTAAGTAGAATAGAGTCTTAAGGGGAGATGGTTTAGTTCTGCTTCACTTCCATTTAGTTCTTCAGGCTTATGTTTCCTGTAACTTCTAGCTTTCCAGCTATGCCTGACATAGTAGTTTAAGGAAGGTTTATATAATTTTCAGAGCTTGTTCCTAAGTAATCTTTTAGAAACATGGGGGGGGTGTGGGGTGTGGTGTGTGTTAAATTGATTTTATTTATTTGTATTTTTTTCATTCCCCACAATCCTGTTGGGATAGTAAAATGAAGGCAGCTATTCTTTACCTGAAGGCGTATCAGCCTAGTGGCATTTGCCTGCAGATTAGGAATATAAAGCAGCAGGAGACTGATTAAAGCAAGATCTTGTTTCCTTGCGAATGTTACTGCTGTCACATCCCGCAAAGTTCTGGCTGGTGTTGGTATTGACCGTGGGTGCCTCAGTGGTACCTGGGTCAGGAAGAAAGATGGCTATTATGATTTTAATCACTACCTACAGAGGAGCATCTGGGACAAATTATCATGTATTCTGAAGGGACAATCAGGACTACCTAGAATAGAACAAGTATTGGGGGGAAGCAGAATGTACAGGATAATAAGAGGTAGAATAGCAAGAAGTATAAATTACTAGGGAGGGAGGGAGGGAGGAAGGAAGGAAAGAAGGAAAGCTCAGACTTCTATATCTAGTTATGATGTTGCCACTGTAATAACAGATCCTGAAGTCAAGAGGATTTTATTGTTTGCCCTACCTGGATGTCTTGTTTAGAATAGATGATAGGTTTGTAGCTGAAGTTGATAAAAGGTGTCATTCAGTCCAAAATTGCTTCTTTTGGCACAGAAATAATAAAGAAAAATAGCTAATGCAATTAAAAAAACTATTTTTGAGTTCAAAGATTGGGGATGGGTAGCCCTGACTGTGATTATAGGGCTGGAGATTTATAGCTCACTAGTTATTTACTCTCTAGGATGCTAATGGGATCCCAGAGCTATGTATTATTGGAATTTATGGGCAAATGGCAATGTAGCAACATGCTGAGTTGTTGGAAATTTCCATATTTGCTGTGTTTTGATGGAAGACTCTTTGTGGAAATGCATTTCTTAATTTGGTTTGGTTTCCTTGCTGCTAGCAGGTTCCTTGTTAGGTTGTGTGAAATGATTTTGTGGGTCCTGCTAGAAAATGCAGAAGGCAAGGTATGTGGGAATGTAAGAAGTTAGTATTTTTAGTCTTCGGTATGTGAGACTAAATAGAGACAGCTTGAAGGGGAAATGAGGTGCCATGAAGGGGTATGCACCAGAAATTCTGGAAATCTAATCCTGTGGTGCCACATGTTCTTTTTGACACTTGGGAGCACTAAAGCAGCGTATCTTTTTATGAAGTAAAGGGAATTCCTCTTTATCCTCTTCTTGGGATGAATCTTGTTGAATCCCATTCTTGGGATTTGTATGCAATAGAGTTTTGATTAACTAATAGGCATTGGGGTGCCTAACTGACCTGAAGTGCTTGTTCAGGGATGAGAGGGAAATACACAAGGAGCAGAACACCACCTCTTACTTTTCCTTTTTATGTTTACCTCAGATGAAATCTTGAAAAAAATCTGGTGTCAATAGGTGATCGAAAAGCCACACTGTTTTATGGCTGTTAATAAAAACATTGGAGATACTGTGTGATTTTCATCTATTCAATTTCACAGGATGAGGGAGATACATTAGGGTCACTATTTAGATCCAAGGCTTCATGCTGGTTTATACCTGAGGTAACTTAATTCAGTAAGGTTAAATACTGAATTACATGCTTCCTAAATTACAGTTACTTGCTATCCTTGTGTTGGTTTGTGTTTTATTCGTTACTGGATTGTACTCATGGCATGTTCTTACTCTTTCCTGGCTTATAATGGATTTTTTTATTGAATTATTGAGCAAAGCTTTTAAATAAAACATCAAAGAATTCTCTTCTACTAACAATTCTACAGTCATGAGATGCAGTAACCCTTAGGACCACTTTCTTCATCAGAATACCGACACTGCTAGACTTATTCCTGAATGTGTTGTGCACTAAAATGTTCATTCAATATAGTTTTTTTTTTCTTCTGGAGGTGAAATGACTTGCCTTATAAATATGCAAAATTAGATTTCTTCTTATACAGATACCTTACACAGTATCTGTTTTTTTCTTTGTGGCCACCTTAGGTGGCCTGCCCTGAATCCCAGAAGAAAACCGATGTACTTACAGAAAATGTAGTTAAATTGCCTCTTAAAAGTATGTCCATTGCCATAGCTGAGGGGAAGACTGGAGCCTGTTTTCTAGCCCTTGGTCATCTTCCTTATTCTGCATTTTTTATGTTGCTTTGCTTGGGCTAGAGAGCCACTGAATCCAGACTATTTTATGAAACTATAGATTGTGATTATTTGCCAGCAATCCAGTTTGTGCAGAGATCAAAACTTAAGCTCAGGTCTTCTCATGGCCACTCATTTAAGCTTTACTTGTGAATGCAATCTTCAGATTTGTCTGCTTATTTCAGTGCATTAAAACTGACTTTATAGATCTGACTGCTCTTGTACCATAACTTTATGCTGCCTTTGAGGTTCTTGCCAATTCCATAGAACTAGCAAGTCTTCCTTTTTCTGCCTGAAGGGGATTAGTGTCTAGTTTGCACATAACAAAACAAACAGAAGGCATAAAGCACTGTTCAGTTATTCCAGAATCACAATGAAGAGTTTGTAGTGTAAGTAAGTGCTATGCTTTAAGGATAGATGAGATGAGGCTACTGGGAACAGCATTCAATTTCGAAAAGTAAAGTATAAACTCTGATTCACAGAAAATGAAATTTGGAACAGCTTGGCATTTATATATCAAATGAAATACCAAAAGGAACACACTTATTTATATTTAAATGTTTAATTTCTGTGGGCACTATTAAATATATATTACTGTCATCTAGCTATTTTTCTAAAGGCTAGAATAGGCTTGCTAGGGTATCTGAACTAGAAAACCCTTCTATTTATGTCTTGTCTACTGTGTTTTGCTTCCTCAAAAGGGAATAAGCTATACAAGCAGAAGAACTTATTTAGGTGCTGATTTTAAAAAAAGGGGGAGAGGACTGACTTTCACCACAAGCTAACACTGTTTCACTGGCAAGAGGTTTGGTAGGCCTGGCCTGAACATGGTTTCAGTTAAGTGCTTGGACAAAATGATGAAAGAACGCTAGGTCTTGCAAAGATACCAGCTGTAGAGATAGGAAGTCCCTGGGCTGCCTTCAAGTCGAAGCTGGAGAAGGTGTTTGTCCTGTTCTTCTGCTCTTCCCTAGCGTCTCCTACCAGTCCCTGACAGAAACAGGATACTGGCTAAGCAGTGCTTTGGTGTGTGGCTGGAGTCTGTGCTCTTAATGCACTCTCTGGGATTTGGCGTGATCTGTGTCTGGGCAACAGAGTAATTCTCTTATTGCTTGAGGCTGTCAGTTTGGGCACTCATAAATAACTTCCCCAGCCCCACTCGTTTAAAAACAAAGTAGTCAGAGACAGTTGAAGATGTATTTAGATACAAACTGCCTTAGGAATCCTGCAACAGTCCAGCTCCTTGACTGCTTCTCATAATAAATTCTAACAATGGTGTCTCTTTGCTTTATGATCGAAATTATTTTAATTTTTGCCTTCAAGGCCTGAGATAGGTAATTTTAAATTTGGTTTTTATCTATATCAGGTGCTCATGGCAGTGCAGAGTCTCAAGTTTTTTATATTAGTTGTCTAACACTTGACATATGTCGCATTTCAAAGATCTTTTTTATGCTTTAGTTTGCAGCATTTCTGTGAGGCACACCGAAAGCAAGCTTCTTGTTCCATCTTGCCTAGCTAATTGTAAATCTTTCTTGCCTTTATGCTGAAATGTTAGTAGGCAGATCTCGGGCAGCTGTCAGCTTTCCATCAGTTACTGCTTCTTCCCTGAGCTGTTGGAAACTCAAAAATTAGGTATCTGTAGCTCCTGTTTGCTGAAGTCATTAATTTCTACCCTTAATTCCTGTTCCAACTGGCATTTGGGATTTGGTAGTCCCATGCTGTGCTGCAGTACTAGACACTGTAGATCCTTCTACTGAAACTTGAGAATCTTCCTTCCATCACGCTCCAAGATCTTATTTGTTACTGGTTGTTCAGGTCACTTTTTGGGCTCCAACAGTGTATTTTCACTACTGCTGTTCTCTGATACAGAAAGCTAAATCACACAAAAGACAAAGAAGCCACAATTTTTGTTATCTTTTCACCATGAGAGCTCCCAAACTTTTACCTGGACCACTTGTTCTAATCTTGCACAAAACCCATAACATTGTGGTCAACAGTGGGGCAGAAGATGCTGTTGTGTTGGGAGTTCAGGGCTGTGAGGCAGCACTATTGCTGTACGCTGATAAAAGCTGTTCCCTCCTCTGACTGGATTCATCCCAGCTGGTCTCAGTACCATGAGTATTGCTGGCTTTGCAGATCAACTGGAGATAGAGCCGTGTTTTCCTATTCAAGTCTGAGAAGTCAGTGTTTTTGCTATGTTTTGTGAAACACAGTCTGACAAGAAGAAAGGTAAATACCCTCTGTCGTAGCTGTGAGATGATTTGAGCATGCTAGTGTTTTCTGTGCCTTAGAAAATAATCAAAGAGATGTAACCGTTCTGTAATTAAGAGGATAAAGTGCCAAAGCTTGATACTGACTCACCTTTTCTTCAGATACACACTATGCCTCGTGTGGGCAGAGTATTTAGGAACTGAGCTCCAGATCTTTAACAAGATGTTCCCAAGCTATATCCTTTCCCTTTCCTCAAGACACTCCACTTCCAGCCTTTTACAACTTGGATGTGGTTTGATTTTGATTCAGAAACGTGAAAAAGGCTGCCTCTCTCTTGCATGTATGGTGGTGTAATAAGAGTTCGGCAGAGAGCTCTGTGATCAGACATTTCTGAAAGCAAACCTCTTGCAGAGGCAAGAGACAAAGGCTTCTCTGTCAGGGCTCTGTGGAGGGATACCTGCATGTTCTCCATCACATCTAGCAGGGAGTAGAGGAAGGGGAATGCTTGTGAGCCCCCATCTTCTTCCATACATGTGCTAAGAGCTGGGGAAGGTCCTTGTCCTCTCAACATCATCAGAAGACAGAAGGTGTGTGTGTGTGCTGCAAGGAATGTGAACATACCAGAGTTCAAAATTACAGCAAATCATAAACTGGATGGCATCAGCAACAGCAGCAAAAAGCTGCTTCCTTTCAGGGATTGCAACAGTCTTGTTTGTAAGAGAGCAGACAATGCCCGTGTCTGTGACATTAACCACTAGATGCTATTGCTTAAGAAAGGAGGACAAAAGTGGAGAATAAGTACATAGCCTTAGGAAATGTGATCTGTATTGCAGAGCTTCATTAGAACAGGTTGCTTAGGAATGCTGTATTTTTTTCTGACAGCAGAGATTTTTAAAGAAAAGCTGAAGTAACAGTCTGTTAGTCTAGGTTTGCTTTGTTTCGTCTTGTAAGGAAAAGATGGGGAAAAAAAGACTTCTAATGTTTCTTTCAATTTATATGAAAACTACATGTCACTTTATTCCACCTTTGTAGGGAAATTTCCAAGGTTAAAAATATATCTGCACCCTGCCATCAGTGGTGTTCCTGTGGGTTGTGGTTTGTGCAACTGGACATGCGGGTCAGAGAAGTTCACTTGCACTCCTTGAGGGGTATAATGCCCTCTTTTTCCTTCTACCACAACAGCAGCAAATTCTGTGATTGTTGTCCTGCAGAGAAGTGATAATTAGGTAAAGAGAAAGCATGGTAACTTGATGTATCATAAAGGGTTTTCACATGAATACAGATGCATAACTGCCAACCATGGAAAATATACTTTATGAAAATCATCATGTACTTGGTGTGAGGAGCACTTTCCTAATCTCATGCCATCTGTGCATCTGGCAGAATATTACAGGAAAGTCATTTGTACATCCACTTGGGAGTGTATCCTTCCTATTAAAAAAAATACCCATTTGTAGATTATATCTTACAGTGGAAGGTACTCGATTTCAAGCAGACTGCTGTCAATTCACTTTTTTCTACTTTACTTCTTGGGCTAGAGTTATTGTTTTCCCAAAATAGCCAAATGGAGATATCTGCATACCAATATACCAATAAGATAGTGCTCTTCACAGGATTTCCAACTTCAGGGAAGATTTTAATCAGTTCTTTTTCTGTTTTGTCGTAAAGTGTATGGTGAACAGGAACACAGCTAAGACAGTCATGATGGTGGTAGTGTGAAAGAAGAGAGGTTTTTAATCCCACCCTGAGTGCCTTCAGGAATGATAGCATCCACACTGTATTGAACTCTGACAGTGGGAAGGTAGGATCACTGCAAGACAGCTCACCGCTCTTTCGTCTGTTTAGAGATAATTGAATATATAATAAGCTAGGATCTTTTAGCATGGATAAGACCTCTGGTATATACCAAAAAGAATAGTTTTGAGACAGTGTGTAGTTTTGGCTGGGGTAATTTTCTTTGTAGTAGCTACTATGGGGCTATGTTTTGGATTTGTGCTGGAAACAGTGTTAATAACATAGGGATGTTTTAACTATTGCTGAGCAGTGCTTACACAAAGTCAAGGCCTTTTGTGCTCCTCACACCACCCCACCAGCGAGCAGGCTGGGGGTGCGCAAGAAGCTGGGAGGGGACACAGCTGGGACAGCTGACCCCAGCTGACCAAATGCATATTCCATACCATATAGTATCATGCTCAGCATATAAAGCTGGGGGAAGGAGGAGGAAGGGAGGACATGTGACTTTATGGCATCTGCATTCCCTAGTAACCATTACATGTGATGAAGCCCTGCTTTCCTGGAGGTGGCTGAGCACCTGCCTGCCAATGGGAAGCACTGAATGAGTTCCCTGTTTTGCTTTTGCTTTACCTTTTAAGCTGTTTTATTTCAACCCCTGTTTTCTCACTTTTACTCTTCTTATTCTCTCCCCCATCTTGACACGGGGGGCGAGAGTGAGCAGCTGGGTGGTGCTTAGTTGCTGTCGGGTGTTAAGCCACCACAGAAGGATAGTGAACATTGCATAAGAACTAGGGACTAGTAGGTAAAACAATCTAGCAGTAAATTTATAATTACAGGGAGTAAAATGATGCAAAGCAAAATTAAACTGTGGAAGTTACTGTTGTAAGGGGCTCGGGATGCAACAACTATGTGCTCTGGGGGCAAATTCCTAGGGGAAGGGTCCATCAAGGGCTACGAGACATGATGATGTAGGCTTAAAGTCTAGGCTCACAGATCTTTACACTATAAGATAGAGAATATAAATCTATCCTTATCATGTTGTTATAGTCTTTCCCTGCTGGGTTAGATAAACTTTTGGCTTAGCCTGGCCTTGTACTGCTGTTCTTGTTTTAGTGAATATAGCTTTTCAAATGTATTCCAAGCTCAGTAATGCCAGTATCTGCATTGCCCTGTAACTTATACTGTTAGTGCCTTTTGTCTACATGGGATTTTGTACAAAATAATACGAAGACTTGAGTGTACTACAGAATAGTCACTTTGCCAGATGTCTGCTCAAGTGAACACAGGTTATCTTTATATCAGGAAGTATCACTTGTAATAATCTTCACAATTGTTTTCTTGTACTCAGAACCTAAGAGTCTTCACTGTCTTTCATTTAGGATAGAGCATTCTTTTTTAAAATTTGAATCCATGAAACAGAGGTAGCCCTCACCTCTATATAAGTGGGTTTAGAAAGTGCATGATACTTGGCAGAAGATATTAAGTATCTTTCCAATATGCAGTCAGCATCAATTAGTTAAAACAGAAATAACTAGCACATAACTATTGCAGAGACATGGTATTAGAAGTCTTCAACAATTATTTTTCTCTGGGTTGACAGTGAATATGGGCAGGCACTATTTCAGTCTACTGATGAAGAATTAATCAGATGCTGCTGTGTGGCCACAGTTGGTGGGAGGGCCAAGGGAAAGTGAAGGGAGGAAATTGCTGTTCCTCGTTGCCTCCCTGCACTTATCCCCTCCTCAGGGGTAGCTGTAGGCAACTCTACTTGACTTCCTCCTCACTGACACCCTGAGAGAACCTCAGTAGATAGAGGCCTTTCAGATTTTTGCTGTAGAGTAGGGAAGGTGAGAGGGAGTAAAGAGAAGGGGTGGGAATTAATATGATGGAGGACAACAGTAAGTATGGATTTATGTTTTAACTTGCACTGACAAATGTTAAGGTTTTAATTTGTTACTGATACTATTTAAGCTATAAGCTTGCTTTAAGTTTCAGTTGGGGGGGATATATTTAAATTATTTAAATGCTGGGAAGGAGGAAAAGCAGCAGAAAGGTTTTATTTTGTTTTTCTGTAGCCAAAAAGCTCTGCAACATTAGGGAGAACAGTTGCTAGGAAAGATCTTCCCTTTCTACATCTCCCGGCTTCCTGCACCTTAGAAGGTAAAACGCTAAAACAGTTTAACCCACCAGAATCTGAAGAACAATCATATTTCAAATGACTACCACAAATCTGTTCTGTTTCTTTTTCTCATTTCCCCCCACATCTCAATTATGGCAGATGAGCAGAATGCCACAGGTGCCCCATGCTTCCTTCACTTGCCAGAAATCCTCACTGCTCATTTCCCAGTCTGCCCAGCTTGATATCAAAAAGTATGTGCAGTCTTCTAATTTATGGTTAACAAGTCCATATTATTTTTGTAATCCCTATTGTCATGCAGTAACAATTCCCCATGCAGGTTCTGCTGGGTACTATGAATAATTTCTCATAAGATTACTGATAATAAGAAACACATCTTAAGGAATGAGAGAAATGTTATTATAATAATTGTTTGCAGGTGCTAAATGAAAAGCATTATAGAAATATGTATGTATAACACTCTATTAAACCAGAATCTCATAAAAAGGGATGCATAATGATAAAGAAGCCTACATATTTCACAGCTCAGGAATTAATTTCTTAGACTTCCATCATTCAAGGAAATTGCATTACAATCACTGTTCAAGTGACAAGAGTTTTCATACTTACAGTATTCTCCTCTATTGATAGTACATCAAAAATAGTTCCCTGAAGAATAAGGCTAATTTTCTAACCCAGTCAACCCTCACTTTGAAGTCTAGATTGGGATGGTGGTAGAAAAGTTTCTGCAAAGGTTGAAGTACTGAGCCTTAAAGCAGTCTTTATTCTTCCAGTTGGCAAATGTTCCCTCTCCCATTTCAGTCTTTTGAATGAATCCCTAAAACAGAAATAGGCAGTTTCATCTTGCTGTGCTTGACTCTTTCAGTGCCTTTCCCTTCTACATCTTTCCAACTGCCATTAATCCTACATGACGTCTTATTCCCAGCTTTTGATTAATCTTATGGAAGTGGAACTGTTAGCGAGGTCTTTTGCTCCCAGAAGTACATTTGTTTTGCATACATAATGTGCTCATATTAAAGATGCTTAATGAATTACATCCGGTGTTTGCAGAGGGAAGGAATGCAGCGTCGGGCAGTCTTTGCACTACTGAATATGCCCATTTGAGGAGGGAGGCGCTATTCAGAGGGCCGGTGCCTTTTTCCCATATGAGAAGATTCTGCAGCCCTTTCTTGGCAATTCTGAAGGTGCTGAGGTGGCCTGAGCGCTGCCGAGTGCTCACTGAGTCCTCACCTTGCACTGTTGCCCTCAGCTCAGCTTTGCCTTGCCCTCTGCATGCTGGTCCTGGTGCACCAGCAGTGTAAACCCATTGGCAGTGGCTGCACGGCTGGGATGTAGTCTCTGCCTGTGTCAGGGAGGGTGGATCAGAAGAGGTGATATGGCCTCAGTGATGATTTGCTTTGTCTCTGCTGGGCTGTCCGCTTCTGTAACTTCTCAACAGAGCATTCAGTTGTCTGTTTTGTGAATTCTTTGCTCTAGCAGCATCCTAGCATTCACTGAGGAGCACTATTTCAGATGTCAGGAAATGTTTTTTGCCATCACAGTGTAACAGTGCACCCTGGGTTTGTATTTCAAATTACCCCGAGCAGTAAGGCAGAAAGCGGTGGGAGCCCAGCTTTAGCCCTTGAGCTTTGCAGTAACTCTGACGCGTTACCTTCCATGTAGGCACAAGTCTACCAAAATAAAGTTATTCTGGGAATGAGACGTTTTTAGATGTGAGAAAAAGAAAGAACAGTGGGGGGAAAGGTGTGCAAGAAGGTAGGACTAAGGCAGTTACTGACCCAACAATTTACATATCTCACTTCAGATAGAAGATCTGGTTTTGTTTATGGGCTTGCCGAGGTTTCCACAAGATCAGTACGTTCCAGGAAAAGGCAGTTCAGAACTTGCTCCTGTCCTTGCCACAAGGCAAGTCTTATGTTCCCCACCTCCCTGGGAGAACAAGGATTCTTTTATAATCTTGCATAGGGTAGTTTAAGGAAGCTGCTTTGTTTGCTCTGAGTTAGGGCACAGTTAATACTAATTGGCAGGTGATACTGATGCAGTAGTCTGAATGCTTCTGCTTGCTAAAATTGAAAGGCTGGCATACTGCTCCAGTTATGGTCAATGTTAGCAAAATGAATGGACTTCACAAGCCTGGTCTTTGTGCTTAATGCCATACAGTGTGAGAGCACAAGAAGAAAATGTTAAATGTTCGCAGACAGAAGTGCGACATGCTTCCAGTCAAAGCGTGGCATAGCCATGATTTTAAAGTCAGGTAAGCATATATCCTCTGAATGAGCAGAAGCACTCCTGAAGTTTAGTTGCTTATTTGAAAAAATATTCAAATGCTATTGCTGAGTTTCTCATTGAATGTGGCGATGGTTTCCAGAACTAGCATTCTTGCTCTGAACAGAGAAAGGGGAGAGAAGTGACACCGCCAAATCTGAAAATACAACCTGGACTCCGAATGAATGCAAGGTTTTTTTTTCTTCTTCTTTTGCCTAGTGGATGGCTGAAGTTAGAGCCTTGTTTGCATCAATTTGTTCCTGGTTTTGTCAGCAATATTCTTTGTGATTCCTGCTCTTGTGTATGGTAATTTTTTGACCTGGTGTAAACTGTTGGATTGGGTTGGTGCGCAAGCAGAAGGGAAACAGCTCATCTTTCCTTGTGTTGGCTCATCAAAGCTTGTGACAGGAAAACCACAAAGGTTAGAAGTTAAGACTCAACAGAGAAATGAGGAAGAAGAGATCTTCTCACGGTGAAATTTCTTGTTGGTACCCCTTGGGATTTTGGCAACTTTCAAAAGTAGTGCTGTTTTTTCCATCACCTGATAACTCATTTTGAGCAACTGAGAAGATATTATCTCATCTAGGAAATAAAGTCAAGAAAGACTGGAATACATTTCTGGGTCGTACACATGTGCATGTCTTCATACTACTCAGCTCTCTCCCATATAGGCCGTGCTGCTACATCTAGGTGGGGAACAGCAGGCAAATGTTCTCCTTGCTGACCCTGTAGACAAGAACAAGTGTAGCCGATATGAGAGCAGTTAAAAAGCAGGGTTTCCTAATGGGGTAGTGGCATAATGGTATCTTGCTTTGATCAAAAAGGTACTAGGCATTCCTGGCCTTGGGAGCACTGAGTCCCTAATGCTGTTAGCAACTAAGTGTATACACTCTCTGCCATCTGGGAGGTAGTCTCTAGGAAAGGGGACACTGAGCTGGTGTAAGCTGCTACCATGGTGTTGTTGAAGTCCTGGGGCAAGTAAAGTTTATGCTGGCTGATGATCTGTCTGGGTTCATTATGGTGGAGGGATGTCTAGGATTTCGTTTTTTACGGTACTTTCACCATACCCTTCTCCTTTTCCTCGTAAGAGTCAGTCAAAACAAAGCCCATTTTAAAAGAAGTGAATGTAGAAAATGTGAAACATAAGGATCTCTTACAAAGTGTCTTTTACAGTGCTGGGACATAAAACAGGGCAGTGGAAGATAAGCCATTATGTATGTTGAGGAAGTCTACGAATAAAGATTATAGGCAAACAGTCTACCTTTCTTTACAAGGCCTTGATTTACATCCCTGAAATCTCAGATTTAGCTATTACAATGAAGTCCTGTTGCACACAGAGCTGCCTTTTATCACCACTTAAAATCTAATTAATCCGTATTGAAGCACAAAGATTTCTGTTGTGTTTTAGGGTGAGGGGTCATAGAGCCCTCTTTGTTCATCCTCAGGCTTGTAATCATCAGGCATTGGGATATAATTTTACCAAGCAAATTGGAAGGTACCAGATCAAATCCTTATCGGAAAGACTAACTCATGGTTTAGTGAAGTCCTTCCTCCTTTATGTGAAACTTTATATTCGTGAAGAACAAAAAAGTGTTTCAGAGCTCACAAAGGGTTAATAGCAAGCGCTTATATTTTGGGCAGCGGAGAACTAAAATAATCATAGCTTCCACCATCACGCAAGGCAGCGGTCGTTACAGGACTGCTGGGGAGACCTTCCTCCTCAAGCTTTTAGGACTCTGCTCTCATAATGGCCTTGCTTTATCAACCAATGATGCAATTAAGTGGCATACTGGTCTCTCTGTTGGGATGGGTCCTGTCCTGTCTCACCACCTATTTACCCCAGTGGAAAAATCTTAACTTGGACCTGAACGAACTGGAGATCTGGACCATGGGACTCTGGCAAGCTTGTGTTGTCCAGGAAGAAGGGGGAATGCAATGCAAGGACTTCGATTCTTTCCTAGCTTTGCCCCCAGAGCTCCGGATTTCTAGGATTTTGATGGTTTTTTCCAATGGATCAGGGCTTTTTGGCCTCTTGCTCTCAGGATTTGGGTTGGACTGTTTGAAAATTGGTGAAAGACAACAGGGACAAAAGAAACGGCTGTTGCTCTTTGGAGGAATGCTCTTTTGGATATCGGGGATTACAGCTATTGTCCCGGTTTCTTGGGTTGCCCATTCCACAGTCCAGGAATTTTGGGATGAGAATATACCAGATATTGTTCCCAGGTGGGATTTTGGGGAAGCGTTATTTGTTGGCTGGCTTGCTGGGTTTTGTCTTATCTTAGGAGGATCCCTACTTAATTGCACAATCTGTTCAACTGAAGTCCATCCATCTTCAGTCCATTACACAGTAGCAGAGCAGCAAGATCAGTGTCAACACTTGGAAACTGAATCTAGGCCTTAAAATGGAAGGTTTTATGCAGAACAGAAAGACTGCCCTATCTTTTTCAAACCCCAGTGCAAGCCAGATGCTTGTTCCAGTAGAAATTCAAAGGACTCTTTGTTACCTAGCTGATTTCCTAAACTTATGTCTGCTTTCTCCTTAACTGGTATTGGAAGGTGGTGTTGTTTTCTCACACGCAGAACTGTTTAAAACTTTGTTTCACAGCTGAATGCTGAAGTTTTCATAGACTGCGCAGAAAAGGTGCTTTTGCTTTCTCAACTGCACTGTAAAATCCTGAAAATGAATATGCATGTTCCCTTACAGCTTGGCTTTTAACCAAAATGTGCTTCCTTTTCATATGTAACTGATTAAATGAGCCTCAATGCTTGACTCCTTGTTGCAGTCTTCCACTTGCCTGATGCAGTGCTGTACAAACTTGAGTTTTCACATCCTAAACAGTCTAAATACATGCATTGCATCAAATTATCTTTCTGTGTACTTGGAAATCGTGCTCAGAAAACTGTAGGTTTCTGAAATTCTAGTAAGCTTTGCAGATGTCTTTTTATGCAGGGGGTGTTAGAGCGTGGGTGCTTCATATCCAGCAAGTTGTGTTTCCCCTGTCTAGCACATTAAGCTGCCCATGCAAGTTATTCTGAGTGTTTCTGGCACCTGCATACTTTAGGCTCCCAAAATAGGTTGAGAAATGCTGCTCTATTAAATCCTTATGTTAACTTCTTCTGGTACAGGTATTAAAGTATCAGGTATCCTGTCAAAGCTCCTTAAACTCCATTCATTTACAGCAACATGTTGTTCTGAAACCTTTGAGTTTAAACAACTGATACTTAACTGGCTCCAAAGCAGATAGTTTCATCTGCATCAATATGGTACTAAAACTTCATCTAAAAATGACCTGTGAGATGCCAGATCTGGCAGAACTGCTGTTAATGATTTAGCAGGTTGATGGAAAACAAAATATATGCTTTATCTAAAACCCAAAACAAAATAAGAAACCCCAGGAAAGCCCAGCTGTGGCTGCACCCTTCAGCTACTGGTTTACCACACTACATCCCTGTCCCCCAAACACTGCAACTGGAACCAGGCAACATGAAGCAGGAGGGGGAAGAGTATTTCATGCTTCCTAAAGCATTGTTTTAACTTTTGCTTATGTTTGGGATGACAAAGAACTGAGTGTCTGCAAAAGCAAATGGTGCAGCACTTCTGTGGCTGCTAAAATTGAACTTGGTCCACAGGCTACAGCTAGTTGGATTGCTGTTGTCTGTACTAGGATGGATTTTACTTCGTACCTGTAACTATTTAGCAGACTGGAAAAAATCACAACTTAAATGTACTGGAGCTTTGGACCATGGGACTATGGCAAAACTATACAGTCCAAGCCATAGGAGGAACACTGTGAAGATTTTAATTATTTTCTAGTTTTGCCTCTAGAATTACAGTTTTTTAGGATTTTAGTATCTACATCATATGGACTAGGACTTTCTGAGCCTTGTGATTTATAGTCTTGGTCTGTCCTGCCTAAAGATGGAGGGTACAGAGGTGAAGCTAAAGAAACAGCTGTTACTACTTGAAGGAATATTTCTGTGTGTGGTCGGAGTTTTGGCCTTCGTCTGTTTCTTGAGTTGCCTGTACCATAATCCAGGAATCTTGGGATGAAGACATCCCGGGGGTTGTGCCCAGATGGGAAACAAGGGATGTACTATTCTGTGATTAGTTTGGTGTATTCTTTCTTATAAATCTGGGGGGATCTGCTCTTCACAATCTGCTGCTCACCTGACCATAAATTACCAGGGCAGGGTGCAGATATGCAAGACACCCATCAACATCTGGAAATTGGAAGTCTTTAAAAAGGGTGGATACCAGGTTTTCAGATTTTACTCTTGCATTACAGCAAGAAATGTCTGCTGAACTGACAGGTTACTGTTTAGGAGACTGAGGGGAGGGACTGCTTCTTACCAAGTAGTTCCTCTAATCACTACTTAACTTCAATTTTAATTACACTAATTGATGAGCTATGGAGATCTAAGTCACCACTCTGTTTCCTCAAAATTTGATCAATTGCACGTTTCGGTTTTGTATGGGTTTTGCTTGCTTGCTTCGTGTTTTGGATAAATAGGTATAAAATTCTTAATCTCTAGGCATGCATGGAGACTTGACTGTATTTTAAATAGCAGAATTCCTACTGGGGCCCCTTTAAACAATGTGTTTTGTACAAAACATAGTAGTAGTTTAAGTCCTGAAAGTTTGTAGTGTCAGTTCAACATGCATTACAAAAACCTGATACAGGACAACCCTGGATGAAGTTCCCTGGACCTGTATCCATCACAATAAACTAAATGTTCTCAGGCATAATGTCATGTAATATACTATACTCCAGAGAGAGAGAACGACTGAATCGATCCATGCACAATCTCTCCCCAAGGAAATCCAGTATTCCCCAATAATAATGAGGAGATATCCAGTGGAGAGTTGACTTTGTCCATTGCTACTGCAGTTTTTACTTAATGAATGTAAAGAGCTAGCTTCAAACATATGAATTGGTTTAACTTACCCTAAGACTTGGCATTGATTGATGTCAACTTTCTATAAATTGCAATGATTTTTACATTGACAAAGCTGCAGCAGCCATCTGTTTGTACAAAAAAGCAGAGAGAATCATAGAACAGGAATAAAAGAATTAAATAAAACAGTGGTCTGGAACTTTGTTAAAAAAAAATGTATTTTCCAATCACTGAAACACATGGAAAGTGCAGAGACAAGTTAATCTGTGTGATGTACTTGCGTACTCTTACAGACAAAATTAGAACAGAAACACATTCAGAATATAACCTGATTAAATACTTAGTTCAGTCCTGAGCATTTGATATTTAATACAGTATAAACATAGCAATAGTAAAAAAACCCCCACTTAATTATTTGATTTGTGTTCTATTACATTTTCTGCTAAACTTTGCTTATTTGGCTAAATATCCTTGTACCAGTGATATTTAGATTTTGATATATGCAACTGTAGTGACATTGGTACCTGGAAATAGAAGTAATTACATTCGTTATACCCTGCTGTGCAGAATAAATTTCACTTCAAGAGTAATATTTGTAATTTTAAACTGATGGAGCTTTACCTGTATGGATTATTTTAGCTTATTCTATTGAGTGTTTCAAGTGTGAATAATCCAAATTAGTTAAAAAAACCCACCAGAACTCTAGAAATACTAAAAGCTGCCTATAAACATGTTCAACTTTACCAATCTGGAAAACAAGGAGCATGAATTTGTAGAAGTCTCTCATTTTAAAATGCGTTTTGCAAGCTAAAGCCAGCACTCCTTAAATTTTGACCTCGTTTCATGCTTACAAATCAGATGATAATACTTTTTTTTTTTTTACTATTATTCCAACACGTGAGGAGAAACAGCTCATCTGGCAGCTCGAGACAGCTCTGACAGTTCTAAATATTTTTTACAATATCCTTAATGTCAAATATTTTTATGGCCAGAACTGAACTATATTAAACAGAACATAAATAAGAGTGTAAATAAATAAAAGAAAAATCATAAAGTACACATCTAAACATCATTCTACAAACAACTCATATAATCAAATGGAGAAGTTGAAACTGTCAACCTTCATTTCACCTCTACATTAAATAATTCCAGATTTGTTTGTTTTCTTTAAACTGACCTTTCAAACGTTAATGTTATCTCAAACCCAAGAAACAAAAACCAAGTGGGGCATTCACAAAGGATGTTCAGTCAGCTCTCTTGCCCCAAATGGCATGTTTGGCTGTACATTTAAGGGATCTGATGTTATCTGTGCGTAAGAAAACCCTTGGTTATTGCACAGACCTCTTGTCACAGAATTGTCACTTTGAATTTAAGGCAGCTGCTACCATGTTGCGGTCGCATTTGCTCCCATTTTCTTACCAAGTAATTACAGCCTTTTTGAAAGATGAAGTCTGTGGCTTGTTGGGGAAGAAAACTTTACCCAGTGAATTCAACACATCCCAATGAAACAGTTTAAGCAGAAAATGAACTCCTTTTTTCTGCAGTGTCCACCCCCTCACACAGTACCCACAGAAAATAAGACCCCAACTGCTTTACCAAGACGGGGCTTTTTGAATGCCTACATACAAAGTTCTGTGCTTCTAACAGAATGCATCCAAGTCGATGCTTCTTCCTAGCAGGCTGCTTCATGTAAGATGAACTTGCAACATCTGTTTATTAAACCCCGTGCACCTCAACTGCATACAGGGTGAATGTGTATCTATAAAATGTTATTTATTGTACCGAAACACGTGAACACTTCTAGTGAGGAGCTTTTCCTTTTCAGGAAGGGTTTACCTTACCAACAAGAGTTCTGATGTCCAAGTTAGTACGTGACAGGTTTTTCTGCTGGTACAAATACTTTAATGAAACATCTTCATATTTGTGAACCTAACAAACACTTTAAGTTATTCCTAGTTGGCAGTAAGAAAGCCTCTAGGACGAAAGATTAAGATAGAGGAACTCTCATTTTTAAGTGTGCAGTGAATATGACTATTCTAATTCCAATGTTGGTATAATGACTTTGATTTAGCTTCCAGTACAGAAAGCAGCTGCCCCTTTTGGTAGTCTCATAGTAAGATTTTAGGGTTACTTGTCTGCCTTGCCTTTCTCACTCTCCCGCAGATGCAAGAAACCTTTTAGTGCAGGTTAATGTACTGTACATTCACAAAACTAAACTGAACTTTGTCTCTTCCTACAAAACATTAAAACACAAAAAACTGTTTTCAGAAACAAAATTCCAATGCAAGTGATGAATTTAATTAGCAGCTGTTGTGAGGCAGCCTTGATGTTTTTGAAAGGAGTTTACGCTTGTGGTTAACTTTAAACTATAAAAGTCACACTCTTGTACAAAAATATTGCATGGCAAATCAGCCATCTTCACAGTCTGCTCACATGAAAATAGTGAAAAGATAAACAATCTTCTGTTGAACGTAATATTTCTCAACACAGTGCAGTTCAACAGGATACATGCTTAGTACTGCCTTTGTTCCTTTGTTCCATCTTTACAAAATAAAAACACATGCAATACATACAAACTGTACAAAATCAGCATCAGTATACCAAAATTAATCTACTTTGGTTTTTCCAGTTGTTCGCGGGGGGTGGGGAGGGGTTGCCATTTTTTAAGCATACAATTCAATTCACTGTATCTTACAAATAAATGCATCAATAGTGAATGTAAAATAGAAGATCTTTCAAAGCAGGTCACTGGAACTACTAAGTTCATCTGAAAGATGAGCGAGTGGAAAAACACTTCAATGAAAATGCATAATTATACATCATCAGCTGGAAGGGCTGGTATACTGATCTTTGCTCTTGTGAAGTATGCTATCTTCTCCCTGAAATTAGAAAGGAAAACAAGTTATTATTTTACTATTTATGGCATGACTCCAATGTCATCTGCTGTAGAGTTGCTAATGCTACAGCATCGTTCTTTAAAATATAGGTTTGGAAAATATACAGTGAGGAAAATAGAGAGTGGATTTATTTACAGCAAATGTGGCATTCTGACATAATTCTCTTCTTAGGCAGATTTATGTAAAAAGCAATATTTCATTAGTAACTGCAGTGGTCAGGCTCAAATACTGATCTAATCACTGATTTCCTATGATGATATTGTAGTGGGTGGACAAAAAGGCAAAATAAAACATTTTATCCTGACTTGGGAAAGGGGGGTGGGGGGGATGGGGGTGTTGATAATAAAATAACTGGATCTGGGCAATCCTCAGAAGCAGAATTGTCAACCCCTTCTCTAGTTGCTTCCCTGTGCTGTTACCATTTCTGCCTCCTATGAACTGAGAGATTACTGAGGCATAACAGGTTTACAAAAGCCTGTCTGCCAGCAGCCTACAAAACAGGTAAGTATTTGCGGCTTAAAAGTTAAAGCTCAGAAAAGTTATTCTTCTTGAGAGCTTCAAAAATGCCTCTGCATGGTTATGCTGTGAGGCCACAGCAGTGTAACAAATCCAACTAGTGGGGCCTGTACAATTCAGCCTTAGGAGGTAGCTACTTGCCCAGTAGACTAAACCATGCTTTCCACTGGTGATGCTTAAATTCCCATCAGAAACGGGAACTCAGAGCATAATCAACTATGTAAAATGGACTGCTCAGCTAGTTGTGTGCTTATCAGAAGATAAAGGAGAATAGTGTCTTATGATACCCCTCTTGCAGGGGAACGACGTCTTGAGCTCTATTACATATTCCTGTAAACTTGGGCAGCAGTCTGTTTGTGATGACTGTTAAATGGCCAGCACTGACTTAAACTCTTTGTCAAACTTACATTGAAAGTGAAAACTGTTTGAAGATGTCTCGAATTTCATACTGAGGATAAATACCTGAGCTGTAACACTTCTTTGCTAAGAAACCCCTTTCCTTTCTTGCTTTGATTCTGCATCATTTACAATTGTGGTTTGAAATACAGGCCTCACAGGCCCCTATCTGCTTATGGATTTCTCAAGCTGTTCATGATAGACTGGGTTAAAAAGGGAAAAAAAAAAAATCCTCACAGCTATTAGTAGCTGACCTAAGTTCCCTATACAGGACCCAGAGGCCAAGCTTTAAGAACATCACTTAGTGACAAATAGAGTAAATTCCACACTCTTCCTGTGTGGAAGAGTAAGCATTGGATTTTTCAAATTTTTATATGGAAGTGTGGCCTCTGCGCTGGTAGCCTGCCACTTACTGGCCAGCCCTTTGGGAATTTAGACAAGTTAGAATTAAGGTTTGAGATAGAAAGTGTTCATTGTGGCTTACGCTAAGCAAGAAAACTTGATATTGCTTCACGTAATTGGCTGCTGTTCCCACAACCAAAAGGAGGAGAGAAACACAAAGGAGGAGGAACTCAAGATCTTTCTTGAATACTAAGTCTTGAGCAAAGCACAAGTAGGGGTTAATCGTAAGATGTACACTGTTCTACTTCTCCCTGCAGGGTGATTTGCTTCAGGCGCCTGCCATCATCGGGAAAGATCCCATGACTTCGAGCCCACTGTGAATCTGCTGTAGGTGAGGTGAGCTGTGGCAATGGCCACACACATGCTTGCCCACAGAGGTCTGAAACTTTTCACTCCGTTTCCTCGCCACCACAGCTCAGCTAAATACTGCCACTGCTGCCACATAAGTAAGTTACCAAGGCCCAGTCCTCTGAAACTCCAACTCAGAGCTATTTTAAAAACTTATAATGTTTCTTGCAATTCAGAGGTGTGTAGATTTCTGACCAACATTACAAGGCATGTCTCTTTAAGCTTAGAAATAATTTGTATTACTTCACTACATTAAAAAGAGAGTGAAAAGCAGAACAGGCCCTACCTGAATGACTGCACCTGCAGTGGCACTTTCTGGCTCTGCTCCCGTAACCGGCATACATCCTTAGAGGCTTTTCTCATCAATTTCTCAGCACTTAAACCTTGTTTCTGTTCTTCTTTTGACTGTTCAGCCTGTAAACAGGAAAAATAACTATTTTGCTAATAATGAACAACTACTCATTTCAAGGAAATGACAAATTCTTCTTCATCAAGCAAAACACTTGGCAGGGTTAGGTTTACATTCGGATTTAATCTTAAAGGTCTTTTCCAACCTAAATGATTCTATGAAAATCTCTATACAAAGGGTCAGAAAGAAAGGCTGACATCGCAAAGTAAGCCATGGGCACAAAATAACAGAGCTTCTCCTTAGGAAAAAAAAAAAAAAAAGAAGAGAGAAAAATTCAAATAAATAGAGCAAATCCCACGTCATCACAGGTGGCTACTAGGGTATTGTAGATTTTGATGAGATTTCTCTTAGGGCCACAGTTAGACAATACCTAAATTCGTATGAACAGATGTTGTCTATCCAAGTATCTTTATAACTGGGAGACTGTCATTCTTTCCCCATGTAATGAACTTTTATTTCATAATGAAAGCTCTTAGGAAAGTTACCTACACCTACTCTAAAATTACAGACAAAAACCAGAGAAGGTGTGCTCTCAAAACAAAATTTAAGTTTTACTGACCTTGCTAGCAAAGTTAATATTCATAAACTTTTGTGCTTTTATTCATGACACAACACTTTTGTATGGGACACTTCTTTCATTTGCACTGGAGAGGTTGTAAAGCCAAGGCAAGTGAACTGAACACCATCGATGACAACAGATAAAGGATCTTTCTTGACATGAGCATTGTTGAGCAGATACATCGCTACCAGTAAACCACAGGATTTCTGCACCTCAGTAAGGCTGGTGCTATTATACATCTCTACCAAGCACTGCTGCATCAACAGGACAATCACAGCTGTACCATCCACTGTTTTGGAAGGACACTGTTATCAAGAGCTGTGTTTTGTTTGTTAAAAGGCTTTATCAAGTGTTTCTGAATGCCCGATAATTTGAACTACAGCTCTTTTCAGGTGGACAGTCACCTGGATTTATTACATAAATGGTCACTGTTCATATGCAGGTGAGTCCCAGAACACCTGCAATGTCACCCCCACAGTGTGTAGGGTGTATGGCATGGGCAATGCCACCTTGTGTGCACACTTAGCTTCATTTCTAGACATTTGTCTGACAGTCCCTGAAGTCATGTACTGTATTTTTAATTTTGCCAGCCATCAGAGTTTAATAGAAGCAGTTCATGTTCTAAACAATTTTAAAAGTTCTTTAGAGGTTATTTTTTTATGCTTAACTTCAGGCACTCAGACTTGAAAATGCTGTTCTGTTACCTCAAATTAAAACACACACCCGAGCCAAAACCAGTGATCTTCAAAGTTGGTTTTTAACTTAGGAGTTCATGTCTCTAGTTCTGAATTCAACCCAGTAGACTCCCAAACAACAAAACCAACTAATTCAAAAAAGTTAGTCCATACTATCAGTTCCATACTGGGCGGCTATAGAAATCCATTCACAGCAGGACAGTGGTATCCTCTGTCTGTTGAAACGCACTCCAGTGTTCTATATGAAAGGGTTTTACATGAAAGAGCACCACCCTTTCAAAAACTCACTTAAACTCCAGTTTGTACTGCTGTTAACTTCTTCAGCCCCTGGTTCCAAAATATGTATGATTTTAAAATGAAGTTAACCTATATTGTTTTCCTTGTAGTGAACATAAATTTGCAATGACAACTGTTACTGTCTTAATTTTACATATGTCAGTGGCCATATGTTTTATCAGCTCCCCTAGTTAATATTTATCATCAAAGCACTAAACATACAATATTTGAAAATCTTTTATATTTTCCCTAACTATACATGAGAATCTTGTGACTACTGCATTTCAGCACAGATGACTTCTCTTGTTTTCATACTCTGTAACCATGTTTTTTCTTTTTATCCTTTTATTTTTTCAGGATGTTCTCAGGAAACTTTGATTTCAGCTCAGTGTCTCCAAGAGCATGCATATATGAAGGTATGTACATGATCAGTTTTACATTTACAGCATCTTTCTTGGGTGATTTATAAAGACAGTGAATCCTCCATCTCTATGAAACACAGAAAAGCAGACTAATACATTTGCCATACATTTAACAAGTGCCAAAAATAAGCGCCAGATAAGCTAAGTGCAGATGCAGAGATTCCTAAGACTGGGATAACAAAGAAGAACCACTATCACAATTACTTAGGTGAAATAAAGTGAAATGCTAATTCCCGTCTTGTTCTTCAATGGTTTTTGTATAGAAGAAAGTGGATCTAAAGAAAAACTGCTAACTGTGCTGAACGCCAAAACACTGGAACAAGAACATATCTGTGGTATTAATGACTTAATTGTAGACCACCTCTATGCAGAAGATGTACTGAAAAGAAATGAAGACATTTACAGATAGTTACAGGAATCTATTTTGGGCATACACAAAGAGGAAGTCCTTCACAGGACACTAGGTGTCTGAAAACTTACCTGTATGAGGATTTAAGACTCAAACTTTGAAATACTCTCTGATTTCTCACAAAAATGCAATCTAAACAAGAGAAAATGTTTCTGGTGCATAGAATTACCTACTGTTTTCTGATCTGCAGGTACTGGTGAGCTTTACATACTTGTACTTAGGAAAGTGTGGTAGGAAGGTATGGAGTCTGTGTATTTGGCTTCCAGCAGAGTAACTACATGCTAGCAGGCAGCCACTGATTTTCAACGTCCCCTACATCTGCGGTTTCATTTTTCACTTGAGACTCAATTTCTCTGGCACTTCCAGCTGCTGCATTAGTCTGCACCATTATAATACCTGCAGGATCTAAAAAATAATCTATGACAATGTTCTCTAGGCTGCTGTGTTTCACTAACCCAAGAGGAAACTGACAGCAGAGTACAGTATTCTCAGGGTTGTTTTGCTCCACAGGGGAAAGCTGCAACAATTTTAATGGTAGAAATATTTCCAGAAACTTTGCAAGTGCTCTTCAAAGCGGCGGAATGGCTGTGTTCCTTGTTCTGACTTGTAAGAAGGACTTGAATGCTATGCTGCAGCCTACATATATTTTAGGAACATACATTATTACCCTTATTCCTTATCGCAGTGTGTGTCATGGTGCTGATCACTGACATCAGAGCTCTAAAATATGAGAAACCTATCTGCTGCCTCGAAAGAGCCAGCTGAAATAAGAAAGCACAAATCCAAAGGATTTATAATATTAAATGTTGCAGAGGCATACTCTGTTCTAGGGGGAATAGCTCTAGAGTGGGAACGGTTTTAAATAAGCAATTAGAAATTACCATTTCTATCCTGCACCCAGCATTAGATATGAACAATGAATTTCTAAAATTTAACCATCCTTTTATATAAAGCTACTACTATTTTTATGGGCTGCAACTTAGAAAGATCAAATTAATATAATGAATTCACACTGTCAAAACCCAGATTAATATTGTGTGATGTTTAAATGTTGCACTGCCTTATCCCACTTTTGCCCACGTGTTTCTCTCTTAATGCTTAACCTAAACTCTGCTAGTACTTTACAGCCATTTTAGAACTCCACTAGGTATAGCCAACAGCAGATGCCAAGGAAAGAGAGACAAGAAGACAGAGAGAACAGAACAGGGCATAAGCATAGAGCTGGGAGAACATATTGGGAAAAAATCTGTTTCCTAAACTATCAGACAGTCAGACTTCTTGAAGTAGGTGATATCATTATGGTTAATGACCTCTGATGGATATTTCCTCCATGAATTTATCAAACTGCTTTTCGAACCTCTACAGACTTGCAGCACTCAATGTTCCATGGAAAACATTTTTACAGTTTCTAAATGTTGTGCTATGATTGCTTTCCTTTAATCTGCAACCTCTTCAATTCCCTACTTCCTGTATTATAAAGGACAGTGATTAAGTGCTTTCCTCCACCTCACCCATTATTTTATAGACTTCAGTTGTAGCTACTTAGCCACTCCTAACAGAGAAGCTGTTTCCTCCTCTGACCATTCTTGGCAACCCCCTGTAGCCTTCTTATCCAGTTTGAACTTATTATCCAGAACTGAACAATGTTTAAGTTACAGGCATAACATATATTTACATCATAAACCAATGCTTTGTTTTGTCCAACCTTTTTTTCCTCTCCTACTAGGCCCATATTCCAGTGTATGATCACCTTCGCAATTTTAAACCAACAAACAACCTTCCCACTTTTTAATACATCTTGTTGGAATTTTCCGTGTTCCAACTTGTCACTGTTGCCTTTCACTTGTTCTATCTTGTTTGTTGTCTTTTACCCATAAGGGCATCCAACTACCTTACAGAGTTTAGAGAAAGTGCATATATACTTGTATTGTTTTAGAAACCATCACATAGGGAATAGAATTTGGCTTTCCTCTGCCAAAAATAGAACAAGTATGTCCTGCATAAGGAAATAAGCCATAGTGGAAGTACTGCCTTTCCCAGATACCCCTACCACTATAACTAATAGTCACTGCCTCTCTCAAATTTCTGTGCAGGCTGCAAATCACCTGATTCTGAAGGACAAAAACCACATGTGTGTCTGCAGAAGTACGGCTGGCACATGAGAATTTTAAATTAACTTTTAAGTAAACACTGGTTTACTACACCACTGCTATTACTACAAATAATAGGGTTTCTACTCTGCATTGCCAAAGTATTTACATAGTACTAGAAAACTAGTATGTCAGATTCTAGGTATAAATACTGTAGTATTGACCAATAAAGAAATAGGTTACACTATGCAATCCAGAAGTGTATTTAGTCAATTGTGAGCTTCTGTAAAAAATCTTTAACACTATAAGCCAAATTCTTTAACAAATCTACAGAAAAGGCAGGGGCCTACGTGCATTCACTCACACAGTATCTGTATGCTGCTCATACCTGTTTTTCAGCCTGTTTCAAGAGTTTCTGGAATCGTTCATCCTCTAGCACACACAGGGGAAGATCTGTCTCTCCTCTGCCTTTCATTTCCTCAAGCTTTTGTTTAAGATCCCGCAAGGCCTGAAGCTCATCATTCAGTCGATTCTGCCTTGTGCGTGATGCCTGGAGGTCCAGCTCCAAGTCAAGGGAAGTGCGTACAGGGCACTCTTGTGTAGCTCTTCGCATGATTGGTTGGCAAACAGGCTGAATCATCTGGGAGACAGAACAATAAAAGTTATTATCTAGAGAGGCTGATGTAGGCTTTGACATGATACAGTCAGAAAAGCTCAAATATTTTTGTTTTTCTTTAGCAGAAAGCTGCTATGATGAGATCCAAGTCCAAAAATTCATCTATTCTGCAGTTTTTCTTCAGGCACTAGCTAAAAAATGAATCCAAAAGTTTCTCCAACCAGATGTACAACAATATATTTACAAGTTAAAACCAAAAAACCCATTCTGCTCCCCAGGACAGCACTGTGCAGACTTCCCCAGAGATTTCAACCTCTCTATTTATTTTTATAAGCATTTCCTTTTTCAGTGCTTAAGCAAACACATACTGTTACAAACATTGTGAAAATGCATTTCTTTAGCATATTTCACATTACTTACTATCCTTCGACAGTGACTTTTCGCATGAGGAGCCATCCCAGACTATTCAGTATTTCTTTCTTTATGCCAAATGTAATCCTGCTACCTGGTAAAATCCTTCTCTGAAGTGTTTTTAAAGTTACCATCAAGATTAAAATAGAGGTCTCAACTTATGCAAGAAAGAACTCCATGCAAGAGAAATACAACCTTGCTCTCTTGTCCTTCAATCATTTTGCTACTCAGTCTTGAAGAAGAGTAAATCCTCTTTAAAAGGGCACCTGAATCCTTGAAACTTTGTCCAAAATTTGCTCAAGGCACATTTTTCTGGTGTTGACTTTTGGTAGCATAAGCCACCTTGGGTCACTTTGGAGTAGCTGGGTTCCTTAAACCACATTCCTCTGACAGCAACAAGCTAAAGTTCACCAGTAAATGCCATGATGCTGAGCACCAGTGTCTGGCTGCTGGCTTCAGCCACAGTTAGAACATCAGCTTGGTTCATGGGGGAAGACATAGCACTGAGACAACTGTGGTGAGATTTCAACCAGGAACTACACGACAACATGTACTGCTTGCATCACTTTTGCTGAAATAAACAATACGCTTTAATTTCAAGACGTGTTATTCCTTCTCTCCCCATACTTTGTTTTAAACCATGTCCAGGTAACGTAACACATACCCGTTTAACTCTTAGGCTCCGCCGTTCTGTGGCATTTCTCACAAAGAGAGACTTTTTGGCTAGTGTTGAGCTGTCACTGTCACTTCGATTCAGCTGTCAAAATATACATAACAGAGATATAAAGCACATTCACATACATATACAGCTGTATTGATATAGACCATCAGAAAACCTTAGTGCTGATATACATGTAGGTCATTCTTTGTATAAAGTAAAAATTTTTCAACTAGAATAAGCATCTCCTTTAAAATTCTATTCCTAAACCAAGACAACCATTGATCTTACTGGATGAGGAGTAAGCAGACTCTTTAGGAATGCAAGGAAGACAACTATGGTTATTAATTACTGCCAACTCACTGTCTGGCTGCACATTATATACACTACGGATTTCATTTACCTGGGGCAGGCTTTTAACAAATCTTCCACAGTGAAGGTAAATTACTGTAGACATGCATCTGTCCAAACAACTGTATTTTTGTATTATTATTAGTAACAAGCTTACGGGTGCCTACAGCTTCCTTCAGCAGTACTTTCTGCTTCTCAAAAATATGCACCACAGCTCAGCAGTAGCTTCTTCATTATAGCATTAGTTCCACATACATCAATGCAGACTGATTTTTAGATGCATCAAAACGCATGGTGGTAACCTTCACAGAAAACAGAAGCATCTATCTGCAAGGTATTTATTTCACCTCTTCAGAGCAGGACAGACAAAAGGAATCACTTCAATAACCACAGCTAGAGCCCTAAACATGCTTACACTGGACTGGCTGGGAGTTGGGGGTGAGAAAGACAACCTCTGGCAACATGGATACACCTCTCAAGAGACAAATCTGTCTTTTCACCATGGGGCCACTACTGGGAGCTCAACCATGGATATGCATACGTGCTGTCATCACTGATATTCTTTAAGTACTTCTAAAGGGTGATTTTCAAAGGCACCAACAGACTTTGGGTCTCTCCTTCAGGGCTCAAAAATCTTTGTTTTCTGTAACATCATATGAGAGTAGGTGCTTTCTTATAGCTAGGCAACCTCTTCTGAAAAGAGCAGCTGGCAGCCAGAGCGTATCCAAGAGGCACTTTCATCTAGGACAGCACCACCAAGCAAGCAAGGCTAGGCGTGACTGTGGTGCAAGCTGGGGACTAGGACAGGGAAAACCCATGCTAATCAGCCCTCCCTGTGGACTTGGGTGCAGTTACAGTGCCACTCTTGAGCCCCAACAGTGGACTACAGGTATTTCTGAAACTGGAAAAGATTCATCTTTAAACATGTACTTTCCCTAGAGTGCTTTGCTTCCAGGCAATACTGTACACAATGAGAAAAGAATGTTTTACTTAAGGTATGTTTTTCAGACTCTGGCTTCTGGCAACAATGTTCAAAGCTGCAAAACCCCAGTACTTTTCCAAATGCAAAAATGTCCAGAGCTTACACGATCAGAACAACTAGTGTTACTTCCTGTCAAAGAGCTCCATATGCAGCAAGGTAAGGCTGTAATTTTTTGCCAGTACAACCAATTTCCAGTGTATGGAGATGAAGATGAATACTATGTTTTGAATTCAGCCAGTAACCTACCCAAATTACGTAAAGACTGTTACTAAACAATCTGCAGTGCTTCAATCTGGAGGGTATATGGAATAGTTATGTAAATATGTAAGTACTGACCACAGATTTTAGTCTACTTTTTAGGCCAATATGAATCACAGAGAAGCAATCAACTTTAATGTTCCCAAATGATTAAGGCAACCACCTCTAACTGAGCTGGAAAAGAATTAAAGCATAAGTATTTTCAAAGAGTTATACTTGTGTAAGTAACCTGCAGAAACTATAGATCAAATTAAACTGCCTTTACTAAGGTGTCTGTAATTAAAATCTATAGAGCTGGGAATCCGTGCTTAAATCTTTAAACACATGATTTTCACAGTTAGTTTAGCAGCAACAAGGCTGACAATTTAATCTTTTTCCATGCTACCACCGATCCAGAGACTGGAAAATTTTGCTGCTGAAACCACATTTAAAACTCACCCCTAGGCAGCGCTCACACATCTTTCAAAGATGTAATTAGAGCAGGATTTGGGCTGCCCAGGTTTAAAACCAGTTGAGATACAAAGCAAGATTTAAATTGATGACTGAGCTCTTTCCACACCGTTACCCTTAAATGTTTATTAAAATATGGTAATGTAACGGCAGTTTACAGTGAACTCTATTCTGTGTTTTAACAAATTATTTTGCTGTGAAAGAGCTGTAGCTGCTGACGCACACGGAAACACAGTTTTTGCAGATAGCCAGCACAGGCATCTGTGTTACTTCTCTCCAATAAATGTGGTTTTGCCCTAGTAAAGTTGTTCTGCAAGAGTATGCAACTGATGAAAGTCAATTCTAGTATGCATCAGGTCAGTTAGGGAAAGAAAGAATCTAGAGAAAGCACAGGCTTTGCTTCTTGCAGGGAAAATTGGTACATGACTCACTGTCATTAATGCATCATTCCCAAGAAGTTAAATGACTCTTCAGTTAATAGCTCCTCATCCCAAGTGTTTTTCCCCTTACCCTACAGATGTATTGGTTCCGCTCGCCTGGAGAGAAGGTTTGTGAGCGCACTATCATGCTGTTCCTGACAAAGGGATGCTGTCTTGTGCTCCAGCTGGCTCTGTCCTTGGGTCGGACTGTTGTGTTCTTGTTAACAGATTCCTCAGTGTTAGTCTCTTTATCAACCTATGAAAAGGAATTTAGTTTATAAGAACTACTATATACAGACACATGCCACCACGTAGGTTTTTTGCCTTTGGATTTTACAAGCATCCTTGTTACCTTGCAGTGGATGGAAAAAGGCCATCAGCAAAAAGCATCTTGCACGTACAGAGAAGCTATGATAAGAAACACAATATTCCCAAACTTAACAGTGTGGGGAGAGAGTCCTGGAAGGTGCTCTTTGTATCCAGTAAAACCAAAGCTTTTGCGGAAAGGCCTGTGCTGCCCTGTAGATGGTCTGATGCAACAATGGTGCAACAAGTGTTTTGCTTCACCATTTGCAGACATCATCATTATTGTTGTTGTTGTTATTATTATGATGATGTATTTATTTTGTTCTGCATTTGCAGAACAGCAGGGTTCTGCCATGCCAGAGATTGTGCCTCTGCACACTGAAAGGGGCAGCTGGTAAAGTTACATTGCCCAGCTTCTTTCAGACATACTGTCATATGTATCCAAGCCCCAGCAGCAGGGCTGCTTTACTGTGATCTGCAGACCTGTGCCAGCCCTGTGAACCCAGGGAAAAGACACTGCTAGTTGCTGCCCCCCAGAACGGCCTGCTGCCTACAAAACATGCCACAGAGAGCCTCAGGTGGCCACATCCCTGCAGGTAGCACAGCTCATGCTTACTTACAAGCAGCATTCCTCTTGACATCCAGGATGGAACAAGCACTGGAGCAGCTGGCACATCGGTTGTCACTGATGTGTGCTGGAGCATTTTCTTCAGCTTGTGTAATTTAATGAGGGTCATGGTTTTCAATGTGCAGGTGATAAATACAATGACCCAAATAACACAAGTGCAACCCTGAATGGATCTGGCACATGAAGACCTGTGCTGTGGCTGGGTTTAAAATGAGGCCTGCTATGCCTTTCACTCACTGTCTGGGTCTGTCCAGCCCAGGCTTAGCAATACCCTTGTGTGTGTGCCTAACCTTCAGATGTTGTCCTTGATGTCTACCCCTTGCCGATTCAGGGCTTTGATCTATATTTGCTTGCTACCCAGCAGACTGTCAGTCCCTTTCTACAATGGCCATAGCTCATTTGGCATCTTGACACATTAATTGGAAGTTAATTACCATTTCCAGCAAGTCCATTGAGGTGCTGAACTTATGTATTGTCACAAACCTGAAGGAACAAGATGTCATTCTTTACCTTTTTACCTTTGCTATTTTACAGAACCTGTGGGTTTAACATATGCAACCATTAAGATGCAGAAAGTTGTTCTAAAATTTTTATTTCTAGAGTATGAGCCACCATGCTAGGGATATGTTTACTAAAAATTTACTAGAAGAACTTTAAGAAAGGTGGAATATAATTTAAAGTGAACAAAGTCTCATTGCATGCTCTTGTTATATGCAGTGTGTGGGTAGTTCAATAGTGTACAGTTTAACACATTTTGGAATTTTCTGTTCATTAATCTTTCCTCCTCTTGTCTGCTAAGCCAGTTTTTGTATTTCACACCCTAAAATAAGGGGAAGAAGTCAGGGAATCCCATCATCCTCACTGTTTTAGAGATCCTGACCCCTGCTCTGCCTTTCCCCATTTATCAGATGAATCAGAAAAGAAAAAAAGGAAACAATGAAACAGATGTGCAGAAATAGTTTAGATATGCACAAGCTGCAGCTACTGAACTACACATGTATTTGGAATATTCTCCCTATGCAACAAAAAACATACACATTTTTAGTTAATTGGCTTTGACATCCTGCCTAACATGTCTGTTAAATGTCCTCTTCATGGCTCAGACAGATGTGACCACACTGATTTAATTCAAAGTATATACTGACAAGTACTACAGCAAAGGCCGCAAACTGTAAATGCTCAGATGCAGCAGACTTCTACATTAACTGCTCAGAAACAGATCCCCAGACACAGCAAACTACCGTAGGAATGCGTATTTTAAGATGTTCACCAGTGTTAGTGTTGCAGCAGCTTGTTGGCTTTCATAGGCCTCATCACTCTTCTCTCTGTCCTTGTCTTCATTTGTTTCTGGTGCATCAGTGAGTAACCCCATGCCATCAGTACAGTTGCCTTCTACTGCCAGCTTAATGCCATCTTCCTCTTCATCCATGATTTCACGAGAGGCTTCTGCGAGCATTTCTAACCTGTATGGACAGAAGTAGCCCAGGCTTACTCTCAAACTGAAAAAGCCCACCAGAGAAATAAATGAGAAGGCCTAGGCCTTCACACATATACAATGTACATATTTTCCTGACAGGGAAAACAAAAGTATCACCCAAATGCTTCCACCATTAAGTTCACCTAAAGGCACATTTCATTATATGCTCCAGTAAACCCCAGCAAGCTCTACTACAGTTCACCTTCGAGATCATTATGACAACACTGTACTACATTCCATGGCTGTTATGTTGATACCTCTGAAGGACTCTGGTTGCAATAAATTCATAAAACAAATGTGCAAGTCTCTCTTTCCCCTGTAATAAAGCATGTTTATTTCTACACCGCAGCTAAGAAATTGCACAGGAACTCAACACAGCAATTTAATCTGTTTCTTTGGAAAGCTCACATGGTCTTCAAAAACAAGACCATCAGCGGAAGCACATAAACACTGACTCTGTTAGACAGCAGCCCTTGTTTCAAATCTTAGTTGCTTATTAACATTGATGAAAGTAGTATTTGATATAAGACATTCTAGTGGCTTAGACTCCCTGGGTGGCTTCACAGGAAGATGTACATGGAATGGAGGAGCATCAGCACTAGGAGTTATCAGAGCAGCCAAGATACAGTAAACCTGAAAGAAGGTGAATGAATTGGCCACACAACAGAACAAGACTGGTGGTGAGGCACTGGCACAGGTTGCCCAGAGAAGCTGTGGCTGCCCCATCCTTGGCAGTGTTCAAGGCCAGGTTGCATGGGGCTTTGAGCAACTTGGTCTAGTGGAAGGTGTCCCTGCCCATGGCAGGGGGGTTGTACCAGACAATCTTTAAAGGTCCCTTCCAACCCAAACCACTCTATGAGTCTATGATCTCCTCCAAAAGTACAGCCCTTTCATTTGTCTAAGAATAGGAGGAATGTGTGACATCATTCAGGCATGAACAGTGAGGGAGGAAAGGTGGCTTTACCAGTCTTCTTCAGAGCCCCTTTGCTCCTGTTCCTCCTCATCCTCATCATCTTCAGCCAGCTCTTGTTCTACTGCTTCCAGCTCAGCAGATGTCCTCTCCAGCAGAGCTGACACAGCATCCTGCTCACAAAGAAAAAGAAGATGAAACCAGAATCATGTGATACATAACGTAAGTAAAAAAAAACTGACAATCCTTGCAAAAGCTGCATTACTCTGCTGCTCCCTGACACCAGCAAACACATGACTTGGATCACAAGCATGTGGGTACTGAAGTGTCAGCGTGCAGCAGGTAAACTGACTGGTTTTATATTGACTAAACCTCAATCAAAAATAGACTGTTTGTAAAACGATAACGCAATCAAATATGCTCCTGTCCCCTTTTTAATGTCACATCTCCCTTTCCCAACACATTGCTCACCAAGTCCAATGAGTCCAATGACTGCTTGCTTAACAGAGACATGGATTCTTCATTTTGTTCCCTGGGTTTTTTACCAGGAATTTGCTTGCACGGCAATAGGTTGTACCACAGAGTACAAGTCCCATCAGAAAACGATAAATCTGCCAGACTGATCTGAGTCTCAGCCTGCACAAAAGAAGAAAGTGGAAGAAAATCATTTACATTTGTTTTATTTCCTGCAAAACAGCTGAAAATAAATTCTGCAGTACTTGGCATGTAAAACAGGCTGCACCAATTTGACATGAATCTTCATTCCCTCGTTAATGGTAAAATTTTCTATTGCCCTCCACTTCTGTTTGTTTATTTTAACTAGAAATATGCAGAGAGGTCCTTCATATTGTCTGTTCTGCCATCTTTTATTTCAGTGTGCAGAACATCCCCTTCTTTTGTGCACAAACCCCTTTGTATCACTAAGGCACATGTCTGCTTTCTACAGCATTCAATAATGAAAAACTGTGTCAATGAAACCCAGATCATCAACTCACAGAGCAGCAAGTTTCAGTCAATTTTTCAGTTGTTCTACCACAAAATTCATCAATATGGCAAACAATAACGGGTGATCTTGTTTGCTCCAACCAGTGAGGAAGCAGATGAAAAGACAGTAAAAGAGATTAAGAAACCCTTTCACTCAGACAAGAGCTGACATCCACTGAGTTGGCATTCTGGGAAAACTCATGAAGTACTTGTGTTTGGGCTGTGCCTTGGAGATTACAATTCTCTGTTCCTTGGCAGAGCAAATCAGCTTCAGAGCTGCTGGGCTGCATACACAGCTCTTGCCAAGACTCTTGTCGGGCTGCCCAGGCCTTTCTGCTGGGGTGGGTGGTACTCCCAACTCTTTAATTTGACCTTGTGATTAACCCTTTTGTCTTCCATGTTTTTTATTATTGGTGGTGTTTTTTCCTTCACCTCTGTATCCCGCATTCTGTTGTGTATTTGTTCTGCTGCCCTTCCCTTACTTAAAGGGAAATCTCTTACACACTGAAAAAGGCCAATAGGTTCCCCAGGAATTAAGTTAACTTCTACATTTTTGGAAGTGAGAGGCTGTTCTGAGTAGTCAGAGCTGAGGTACCCCACCACACTCTGCTTCTCTTCAGTGTGTTGTAACTAAAAATCTCTCTGTGTTACTAAGTCAGGCTCATGGTAAAAAACTCAACTGAGTTGTACAAGACCACACAGAAGCAATCTGAAAGTAAATGAAGCATCACTAACTAGCTGATGAGCACAATTAACAACAGTATTTTAGAAGTGCCAGTTCCCAACAGGCTGATCTATGAATCTCACATAGCTTTTTATTATTTCTATAAGTCATAAAAACTAAAAAAGTGGACATATATAATTTACAACAATGTGCAAGTGCAGTTTGTTCTTTCTGACAAGTTGCGATAATGAGGGTTTGCTTTTTCTTTGGACATACTGTGGCTCTTTTTCAACTTTTACTTTAAAATCTAGTGTTAGAGTAACATTACGTTTATGGGATATTTTATGTACAAATACCTGAGATGGTATCAACCTGTAATTAAAGGGCTAAGGTGTTTTTTTATTTCACCTTTGTATCCTGCAGCGTTAGAACTATCAAAACACCTCCAAAATCTTCCATCCAGGATTCTGTATCAGGAATTTAGAGAAAGGCAGTATTTTAAGTACTATAGCAACAACCAGATATTGCTTCAGGGTTTATCTCCATGTGCTGTGGAATTTTAGCATCCTTGACCATCAGAATAAGAGGGGAAACTATAAACAAATGCATGTAAAGAAACAAAGGCAGAAATAAAGCTGCATACCAAGCATTCTTCCCGATGACTTCGACTGACTGCACAAACATCTACTCTCAGCGTCTTCTGTAGCAGTGTGACTTGGGAAATGGGTACTCTGAATATCTCATTGAGTAAAATGGTTTCCATGGCAGGATGAACTTTCGTGCGGAACAGGCAGCTGATATCAGTTGAAGATGGAAGTACTGCTACCCTAATATACCTGACAGAGACAAAATTCAGTCTTTACTTGTATGTAAACCAGAACTTGCTGGGGATGCATGATAGAAGTTGGCCCCATCAACTAAAGGACTGAATGCCAAGAAAATGAAACAGCAACAAATCAGAGGTGCAATGGAAAAAGGTGAAAAAGAGGAGTGAGAAACTGTTCCTGCCCCTTGCAGAAACATTTTCCAAAAATGAACTTCTGTGCCTGGTAAGGTAGTAGGCAAGAGAGGTAGCTATTTCTGCCTCTCTCTAAATTTATCTCCTGGTTCAGTACCGCAAACACTGAAGATCATGTCCTAGATGGGAGGAAATATGATCTTAATGTTAATTAAAAACATGAGAAAAAATTGGGTGGATGTAAACTGAAACTCTTAGAATGATGTGAGCAGCACCGAAAAGCAGTGATGTCTTATAATCTTTTAAAGAAACAAACAAACCAAAACCTCCAGAGAAACCAGAAAACTAAGGAAAATGAGGAAGAAAATAGCTAGGGCCACAGCTGCTTAAATGTATTAAGTGAGACTTGGAAGAATGCACCTTGCAAGGCTAAGTTTAAGTACAGGGAGTAACTTGAAGTTGTTACATGACTGCATTCTTTTTATGTAACAAACATGAACGGATGTTATGTGGGTAAAGGTAATACTAGCTAACCTCCAGGTCTCACTTTAATAGCAGCTTGATAAAGACATTTCTAATGCAATTTGTACATTTTATTTACCTATTGCACAGCTCCTCGTACACATGAATGAGCACAGTAATTGTTTTACATCTTTTCTGTGCCTATGCATTAGTCCATTTCTGGTATTGGCTTTAAATAATTGACATTCACTGCTAAAGCAAGAAGAAAAAGCGCACCAAGCAAGATCGTTGTGGAAAAAACTTTTCACCCCAGATTTATAGTACTATTACTATATTTTCTGGTAATGACTTTGTATATATTGTTGTTGTTATTAAAAATTTAAGTTTTACATTAATTAACCAAAAGAAATCAGGTCTGTGAGAAATTTGGGTTTGTTCTTTGAATGTGGGCATAGCCTGAGCTCCCCAGTTATGCCAAGCTTTTTAGGATAAAGGCTATGATTGAAGTTGTCTGGCACGTATAGACTGGAGAGCAGGTATTCAACATTTTGACAAACCAATCCTGAAGTTAAGTGTTAGTGTAATGCAATTCCCATAATGCTGCTGCTGTATTCACATAAATGTAGGTGAGCAATTTGCATGGTCTACTGAAAACAGCCATTTTAATAGATTAAGCAATTAGGAAACATTTAGAAAAGAGGTGGGAACAGAAGATAAAGTATATTAAAGGTAGGTTTAAAAGGTGGTTCATTAGAGCTCTCTTTTAACAGTTAGCAGCCAGCTTATTTGCATCAGGCCAGCAAAAGGGGTAAACAGAGAAGTAAAAGATAAATTGCTCATTGGCTTTGTTTTACAAGAGTGCTTACTTTCATTTCAATTAAAAAAGGTGTAGAGTCAACCAACGCCTCAGATTTTATTGTGACAAACCTATGACTTCCCAGCTGATGAAAATATTATCCTGACACAAGTAATGACGAGTATTTGTCTAGGCTCTACCTACTCCAAAAATGAACAGCTCTTACAACTGTGTGGAAACAGGTATCAGTAAGACCTCACGTCACATCTACTCCTCTGTCTGTAACGGTTCAATAATATACTAATCTGTCCAATTTGATGTTCTAGAAAATGCAGTTATAACACAGCATCATTTTCGAGGACCAATTTTATCATTGTACATACCTGTATTATACATATATATCTATATATACACACATATATCTGGAGCCCATGGCAAATGACAGAAAAACTGCTTTTTGCAAGGTCTTTCTTCCTCCTGTCCTTTCTTCCTCCTTGTTTTGTGTAGCTTCAGTTTCATTAAATCTTATTAGCAGGAGGATGTCTAGATTTCTGCACTCAAGACACTTGACTACTAATTATAGCTTCAAAAAAAGAAGCCAGGCACAGCCTAACTTTATCTGACTGAATATTTTGTTGACATTTTTTTTTATATTCTGTATTATCTACTTTTTCTCTCAGCTGCATCAATTCATTCTTGTATAGTTTTTTTATATTCTTCTGCTAAATGCTAGTGAACTTGGAAGGTGAGAAGGGGAAAGATGGAGGTCAGAGAAGGAAGGATGATCGTAGACACCCCTTGTTATTAAGATCAAACAAAACCAAACAGAAAATCCAACAAGCCACTCAGGCCTGTATACCTATACAGCCTTTCAATATTCAGTGGCTTCCTCTTGATCTACCAATCAAATCCAAAATGATGTGGGACAGGAGGAAGGGAACCAGCAAGAAAACCAAATTTTGCAAGGATTGATTATGTTCTACTCTAATCTTATTTACCTTCTCAACAGTTTAAGCTAGCTTTCCAGTCTGTAAAAAAAACCTCACTGAAGTCCAAGTGTCCCCAAGGAGCCAAGGCAAGCTGTACTTATTTCTACAGATGAGAGTGTCGGATTAGAATCTCAGCAGTAATATTTTCTCATTCAGGCATTTTTCTTCATTTCCTACATACGATTTCCTCTGCAATTATTCTAGACCTTTCCTATTCAACACAAGTTGGCTAACACAATATTTCCAGTTCAACACAGGAACTATTAACAGACCTACAAGCTCCAATCATGAGGGTTGGTGTATCTCAATGTGGCTGCACTTGTCCACCTGCAATTTATCAAATTACCCCTTACCTTTAAAAGCTCACTTAAAAGACACACTATTTTAACATCATTTGACATCAAAATTCCACATAAATGTAAAAAAGACAACATTCTGAGATGAAAGAATGGCAAAGTATCAAAAGAACATTCTTAGTAACAACAGAATAGCTATTTTGCACTCACAAAGCTACAAGATGTTTTAAAACACCAAATGAAGCATCCTTAAAAAAAATTCTTTTGTTTCACTTTAAAGGAACGTGCAAATTTGCTGGTAACTACTTCCTGCAGCACTGCTGGAATATTTAAAATCTCAGTACCAACACAGTTAAAAAAGTTTTATATGTATTTTAGTGCTGTTAGGCAGTAAACCAATCAACTCCTTTGAAGAATTTGTACAATTCGTTATTGCTACTGCACAATGATTGTTTGACTTACACTTTAGAGCCAAGGGGGACAGAAAATGCCAGAAGATTTCTGAGCTGTACAATGATTATCACAAAACTTGAATTACTGTGGTCGTATCTGTTGAAGAAAGGACAACATGAGGGAAGTTTGCAAGTTGCACTCACATACAAACAGAAATACTCCCTCTGCTTACTCACTTACCTGAGTCCTATTTGTACCTGGGCAGCCTCTAGAGGTGTTGCATCATCTTCACTATATACAATATCATCAGTTTCATTTGGTCTAGGGCAAAGAGTCAAATATCAAAATTAAGGAAAATTACAGTTAGCTTTCCTCAGTAATTATGGTATGCGTACACAGAACACATATACATTCTCCTGAACAGGCTGATTTAATTACAGCATGCACTCCAAATGAGAATTTCAGAGCCTACACAACAGAAATACCTGTTTGGGGGACAGCTGCTGCTTGAACAATTTGACAACTCCAGTAATGAATCAGAAAGACCTTAGGCTGATTACTGAAGCAGGCCAAACTAACAGTCAAGAGAAAAATTCATGACATTTTCCTACTCATACTTCGTAGTTCTTTATGTCCCTACTGAATACAAAATAGGAAATCAAGATCTGTAATAAACATCAGACCACACGTGACCTGGGTTTGAAATACTGTTTTGAAGAATATTCAAGGAGCAGGAGCTCTGTAAAATAAAGGGGTTTCTGTGCAAACAAGAAGCACCTTTCCTCTGAGCCTGTTTTCAGAAGCATTCAAAGAACCAAAGGGATTAAAGTCTTGCAGCTGAAAAGCAACTCTAGCATTCAGTGGAATTACAGAGAATCCATGTGGCAAAATAATTCCAGTCATTCTCTGGGAGGATTGACTGAGGATGCAATATTAATGTGTTTCACTGATTTTTAAAATGAGACTGTTGGGATCAATAAACAAGATCAAGATAGGAAGTGTCAAGATAAGAAATGTGGAGAATGACACAGGCATCCCACAAAAAATGACAGCTTTATGTTAAGACTCTGCATCTAGAGGCTTCCTTTTTACTATTCATTTCCTGGCTGATGGCTAATTTGATAAAGTGTGTTTATTTCATCCCCTGCCTTGAATTACTCAATACAAAGGACTGGTCTATACAGCAGAAATCACTAGTGCAGCTTCTGAAGCACAATGACAAATTCTAAGTCATTTCATACACAGTGCTCATAAAAACACTTCTACTAAACATAAGAAACTCACACAGAGGCACTCATTACCTCTTCACTGCTTCCTACTCAGCAATAATTAAGAATATCCACACCTGGAGCTATCATGGAATATCTACAGTCTGTACATCTTAGCTTCCACAAATGGCAATAGCTTCCTTTTGTACACAGGCTTAGGGAACGCAACTGTCTTCTTTCATCCTTTCCTGAGCAAGAACAGAAAGACAACAGGAATTTGTTCTGCTTTCCACCTATCCCACTACTTTCAGCTGTAGAGGACTTGCAAGACAAGAAGACTTGCTCCAGAGAACATCCACAGCTTTGGTTCAATGTCTGTTCATTTCTATCCACTGGACCTTGTAACTGAGGAAGACAGTCTGTTTTGATCACAGTGGCTCAGAATCGAAACAAAATGGAATGACAGCAATGATTACTTGGTTACTGAACCAAAACACACAGCCACAGCCACTCTTTCAAGTGAAGGCTGAGTTTTTAATAGATGGGTTCTTATTTCGGCCCAAGAAGTTGCATTAGGTCTAAATGAAGACATGAAAAAACCTAATGTTAGGATTTCAGAGTTCAGGGTGAAATATGGGTTCATGACCTAAGGTGAGATTGAATGGGCATTGCAATAGCTCAGGAGAAATCCTTTTTGTATTTCAGCTTTTTATTTAGTCTCAGCTATTTTTATTACCTTTTAATTTGTGAAAGATTTGACAAGTAATTTTATCAGAGGCCAATAAAACCCATTTATGATACCAAAATGCACCTTTGGCTGTCCTAACAGAAAAGCATTTAGCCTGGCTCAGAAGACATCATTTGTGTCTTTGTAACCATCCTGCTAAAACATCTCTCTGAACATGAAAAGGACAAAACATTCTTAATGTCAAGGACTTGCTGAAGTTGAGGTGAAAAATAAAGATTCTGGTTTCTGTCATAGTTCTCTCATAAGTCTTCCCTTATGCAGTCTAAAGTTCATTGTTCTCACTGCCATAAACCAGACAATACTATATAAGCTAGTATGAAGGATCCTGCAGAAGTTATGCATTGTCAAAAAGCAACAACAACAAATACATTTCTTATATCCTGTTTACCACAGTGAAGCATAAAAATTAAACCCCAACCCAAATTATTTTTATACCTACCTTACAGCTGATGTTTTTTTTATCTTTCTTACATCTTTGTTTTTTAAAAAGAAATTTTTCAAGCAAAATCCTATGCAGTCTTAAGATTGTATCTAAACAAAACAGTGAGTTAACAAGAATCACTCTAAGTGAAGTCAATGCAGCTACATGGCAGAACCTGTATTGTTTGAATTCAGCTTTTCTCCTAGGAACACTTCTAGCAAGAAAAAAGCCTCCAGATCAGAATGTAGCTTATTAGCATTGCTCAAACAAGTTCTACAAGCACTGTAATGCAAGTTTATTAGCTTAAAAACGCCCAATGACACCTCAGTTTGGAAAATGTGCCCTTCTTTCAATATGAAAGTACAAAATATTTTCAAAAAAGACACAACCAATAACCTACTTATATAAATACTTATGGAATTATATAACTGCTTATAGGTGTATTTAAATTTTTGGTGGAAAGACTGGCATTATTCTCAAACCTACTGTTTTACAGAAGCCTCATATACACCGCTATCTCCAGCTACAGATTCATCGGACACAGCAGCAGATACACAAGCTGTTTTGTCCTCGAGCAGGTTGCTAGCTGTTCTTCTCGGTAAGTCAACACCTGCAGAAAGAAAGAAGAATGAAAACTAGTCCAAGAGATTAATAGCCAGAAAGAGCGAAGTGCATTGCTTAGAAAGTTGTGAAGTTGAAAGCAGTGACCCTTAACTGAGTATCAGAGTAGTTTTGTTCCACATCATTAAACATTCCGTGACTGTGGTGCTCTTCCCAGATATCCTGGCTAGGGATATAACCAAACTGATGAACTTGAAAATGTACAGCTATTATTCTTTCCCAGAGATACAGGCTCCTATCATCACCCATATCTGTTGAGCTAGTTATTAGCCTTCATTATCTTCCTTGTTAACCCTCATTATCTTGATCTTTAAACCTGCATTTGCTGTGTTCACAATGTGCACTGTATTAACACTTTGGCTACAGGCAAAGTGCTTGCCTACGGTTTATTAAAGATTTAGAAGTCAGAGAGACACCCTCTCCCCAGTGATACAATTGCTAGAAATGAAAAATCCCCTCAGGTTTACTATCATCAAAAACTTTTTATGCTACAGTCTCTTTACTATCAACTACTACTTAGCTTTAATCTTCAACTCACATTCATATGCTGGTGTCATGCAGTGAAGCAGCCGCATTCATGGAAAGCCACGTTCTGCAGCACAGTGAACCAAAGGCCTATGCAGTACTTTCATCTGCCAAGGGGTGAGGATATTGGTATGCATTATCATCCCCACCTGAATCATGACTTTACATCTTGTTAAGATGTTTAAAATTTAAGGCTTCAGATTAGATGATTGATTGCTGCATTCCTGCTTTTATTTATGTCAGTGAGAATGCTTTTTCCTTGATGATGAAGTGCTCTTTCTCTTTCCCCCCACCACGTGAGGGGTGAAGGTGATGACATGATTTATTGATTACCCTTAGGAATTACCACAGAAGCCTGAATTGACTTTGACAATGACAGAGACTGACTGGAAGAACTACATGCTATTCCAACTTGGTTTCTGACAGCAGGGGCATGTGGAAAGGAGTGACTATCTGTATGGTTCACCTGTGCAGAAAATTCAGAGACAGAGAATCAGGTGAGCACTGTACCTGAAGAGCCTGTGCAGATTACTACATGAAAATACTAGCTATACTGCCTTCAGGTGTGCCTGTCTACCTCCAAGGGTAAGGTTCATCAGTATTCAGATTTGTAGTCTTGTAAAACTTCAGTGTGTGGGCTGAAATTTTCCATGCAGATTTTATGCCTCTGGCTGAGTTTGTTGAACACCTTCCCATTTGGCATCACAGCAGTTCCAAGAAGGAAACTGGAGTAGAAACACTGAAACAACCCCCAGTCTTTGTCTAAGGTACTGAAGCCTCACCATGAAGCCCATTTTACTGTGGAAACTAGAGCTATTGAAGCATAATTAGTTAATATCTGGCTTTTCAAAATTTAAGTGCTTGTTTTGGCAGCCTTAATACAGATTTAAAGATAATTTGTGTCATATATATAAGCCCATATGAGGAAGTATCAGTATGATGAATCACAGGATGAATTTGTACTTTAAAACCATAACTACTTACAGACTTAAAAGACACACCGATGCTATCCATAATGATAGACCCTCGAAAAAGCTCAAAAGCATTAGACATCCACATGATGCCTTTGAATTAATGATTTAAAGAAATACATTTAAAATAAATAATTCTGATTCTTCATAGCCTTATGTGCTCCCAAGTTCCAAGCCATCTTAAATGTAGTTTTCAAACTAGCTGAATTGCAGCTGATTGCAAAGACAAACAGACTAGAATTTGTTGTTCACTTGGAAAGGATATGCTGCTGAAATACGGGCAGGAGAAATTACTTCCCCCCTCCCCCCCATCTTTTATAATATAGCTCTAGAGCAAAATTACTACTGTGTGCCACTATACTGAAAAGACAAAGGACAACATTGACCCCACCCCTTCCATGACATCAGTCAGTTTCTTTCTTCCCTTTCTGCACAGTTGAGCTGGGGAGGGGACAAGAGGGGATGCCCAGCTTGTACTATGCATACTGTTACATTTCTCTGGTGGTCCCACATTGCTCTGGTCCATACTGAAATTACTACAGTAATGCAGTAAGCTAACCCCATTACCCAACGGATGTTACAACAATTCCATGATACATATATATATATAAAAAATACATAAATTTTGCTCATGAAAATTCATGTCTGCATCCGTATGTCCAAATATTTTTACTAAAAGCTGGCACAAGGGTTCAAGCTTGGCAACAAATCTGGACAATGCACTCCCTAGAGCTAGGCTGTATTTATTTCAAGAAATCCCAACTCCTTAGCTGCTTCATTGTCAACTCTGGCCCAGAAACGTAGAGCTGGGAATGCTGGGTGCTGATCAGGTTTCAAACAGGGCTGCCAGTGCTCAGCACTAGTGGAAATCTGGCTCCCTCAGTTCTTCCTTGGCAAAACAGAGCTACTTCATAAAATAAACACAGGAATGGTTTGCAACGTACTTAAAGACAATGACACGATAAATGTGCAGACAAAGCACCACATACTGTCAACCCTAAAAGAAGGCAGCAAAGACTGTGGACAAGCCATCAGTTCTTGACAACTGAGATTTTTGAAGTTCTAACTCTGCCAAAGGCTTTGAAAATACAGATGATTAAATATGTTGCATGGCTTGTACTGCATGCAGACTGGAAGGGAGGTTCATTACCGCCATCTCGAAATTAACTAGTTACTAAGGATACCTCAGTAACTCACAGGGTCATTCGTCCCATCTTGGTTAAAGGGAAGTATGTTTTAGGATGAGATGACATCCTTTTGGAAGTTACCCACAGACTGCAGCGGGAAGCCTACACAGGCCTAGGAGCTCTGCTCTAACTCACATGAATGAAAAGCTAAAAGCTATGAAAGCCATGTTAAAAATGGGAAGAGTCTCACCATACCGGGCATGTGGTCATTTGTTTTTCCTCAGCTCACAGCTCAAACAATGACCTGCAGATCTTTCAGTGACAGCAGGTTCATATAACTAGATACACACACATAAAAATTCTAAATCTTAGGTCCAGAAATCTTTGTCACAGAGGATGTCAGTTTGTAACTTCTTCAGTGAGGAAAAAAAGCATCTGATTTCACATTAGCAAAACCCAGCAGAGGGTATTTCTCCTCTACCCCCATTCATCCTGACAATACCTAGGAACACCGTGCATCCTCTGTGTCTTCAAGATCCAGCTTCAGGGTTTTCTGCTATTTTTTCATGACAGAGTCTACAATACACAAACTTTCCTTCTGAGACAGCTACTGAAAAACGTAGAGGAATCAGACTGACTGTAGCAATCTGCACCCAAAGCTAGACATTATGAAGGTCCCTCAGTACTACTGACTGCCCACCATGGCAAATGTGTGCTAACAAGACACTCTTCAGTGACATGAGGTACCCCTCCATTCAAGGGCCAACTGTTGTTTCAAAATTTTCATGTTACATATACATTTGCCATTAGGCTTTTTTATTACCTGAACTTCCTTCATGTAGAGAAGGCAGAGGCTGCCTAATGCCTTCATTAAGGTCTTTATCATCTGTACGAATCTGAGATCCTGATCTGGCTTCAGAGTCCAGTAATATTTGGTTCTCACAGAGACTAATGCCTGCAAAATCACCTGAAAGGTCACAGTCTTCAAAGTCCACAGTGAGGTGATGCAGAGGGGAATTTTGAGCTGACATGGAAAACGCAGCTTCTAAAACCAATGGGGAGCCGGGAGGGGACAAGGAGGAGAGTGAGGATCTGGAAGACAGCGATGTCACAGATTTGGGAGGTTCAGTCAGTTTGGGATGGTCTGCAGCAGGAGAGTCACTGTAATCCAGTCTCCCATGGGAACTGACCACTTCATTTTCATGTATAGTAGTGATAGGCCCCAAAGGAATGTAACCACTTTTTTCTTGCAATATAAAGTCAAGTTTATACTGATAGTCCAAATCTGTTATTTGATCGCCTTGGTTATAGTAGAGATCTGTGGAGCTGAGCGAGTTTAGCGACCCTCTACTTGACGTGTTCAGAGATCCCCGGCTGGATGCCAGAGATCCCAAACTGCTCCCTGAAGACACAGACAACGTACTAGCTGAGAGGCTGTGAAGAAAGCACAAACACGGACACTGACGTTACTAAAGTCAACCAGCACAAAATGGAACAAGGAGAGGTAACAATGACTGGAGCTGCTGTGTTACTGCTTACAACTGAATGCTGCTCAGGGAATTATGGTTTTTAAGCAGCCATACTTGGCTTAGATCAGTGTGCCCAACCTGCACGCTATCAGGGCAATTTTCCAGCTTATGGCAAGTTGCCAAAGCCCCTTTTTGTTTCCAAAAGGCTGCAGGTTTGACAAACTGGTCCAGCACTAACCGCAGCCTTCTCAGATGTTATATTCACTCAAAGACCTGCTCAACTCTGGTGTGGGTGCTCACGGGGTCCATGTGGCAAAAGGGATCCCCAGGAAGGACGTTATGGCAGCAAAGGAGTGCTGCCACCTCTAGAGCAATTTATGCAGCCTGCCCTCTGCCCAAGTACCTGAGAAAGGTGGCAGCTGAAAGGAGACAACTTACAGGAGAACTGCTTCACATATATAATACAACACACACTCTACATGTACAGCAAATCCAACCACGTAAGCGTGGCAAAGGCCATAGGCCATAACATGCAGTCTTCTCCTGTTAATAACAAAAAATAAGGAGCCTTGCCAGGCCAGAGAAACTGTGTGTCACTGCATTGGCTCAGTAGGACTCTGCTGGGAAATAACATCAGGAAAAATAATGCAAGGCAGCCCCTTCTAAACACTTTAAAGATGTTCACTGAACAGTAACAGAGCTAGCGACTTTAAATATTTTGCCTCTGGGCTAGAACACAGCACAAAGAGACTCCCCAGTGTCCAAACAGGAGCACAAAATACTTAAAAAAATATTTAAAATACTCTTTCCATAACTAGTCACCAATCAAAATGCAATTTATGGGCTCTGGCCGAGATGTCTGAAATAGCTAAGCCAGCCTAGATCCCAGGAATAGGAAGGTACATCTTATTGTGAGAGGACCTTTTCCTCTTAACGCCCCAGGTTGATTTCTAAGAGAATACATTAATTACTGCAGTGTCCAATTGGTGTATCCCACTGGGATATGCAAGGAAATTCAGGATTTCCTAAATAAATATAATGGGCACATAGTTTGGTAGCCCAGGGTAACAGTCCAGAAGTGAGAGAAACTCTTTCCTCAGACTAGTTGTATGCATCATTAAAGATTCCCATGAGGGCAATGAGTCTGAGTTCACAGTTGCTGTAACCAATCACATTTTTGTTATCACTATGAATTTCATAAACCCAAAGTCAGATTTTGAATCAATGACTGTCAGGGGAAAAAAAAAATCCTGCTGAGGATACATTTCTGCCTACAGAAAGTGTAAGTCAGTGTTGAAGAACAAAACCAGAATCAACTATTCATGTATTTACATGCATATATGTATTCATAAAGTCTCTTTAGTTATTACATAGAATAAATGATACAGTTCTAATAATTGATTTTAGATAGATCTCTGAGAAACCATTTGGTCTCTTCAATGACAGAATTTGAAGATACAACCAATTAGACAATTCCTGATTTACTTACACTGAAGCAAAATAATGTCTGCCTGCTTAATTATGGAGGCTGTGCAACAAATCCATTCACTCCAGTCTGGAGTGCTTACTGAAATTACAAAGGTATGTAAGGTTTGCATGGTGGCAAAATGCTTGAAGCTATTACATTTGCATTTTCTTACTTAAACAAATTTTGCTCAGCCTGCAGCTAAGACAAAAACCTAAGAATGAAGTTGAGGCATCCAGGTCCACTAGATTGTTGCTCTAAACAGGTTTAACATTATGCAGTATGGGCTTACCTCCTAAGTTGTGAATGCAAATAAGTAGTTAACTTTGTAGTTTCTTCAAGTTTCTGTACCAGCTCTTTTCTTCTCTCCTCCAATTTCAATCTGGAAAGAGAGTAAGCACAGGTAAGCATTGCAAAATAATCTGGAGGCTAAAATACTTTACAGATAAGACAGAAACAAAGTGAAGATCCCCCATGTTTTTATGTGGTTGCCAACTACTAAAATCCAAGAGACTGTGTTAGCTTTCAGTCCTACTGTAAAACTTTAACCACTCCAGCAGAGTGACTTAACCTGCAGAATACTAAGCACTGTAATGAACCTGCTGAGTGTGCAAGCAAGCAGAGTGCTGGTACATTCACATTGTACCAAGGGGAATGTGCACCCAATAAAAGAGTAAGAGACGAGCACTGGGAAAATAGCTGCAACTTCAGGAAAATAAGATCTGCACTAACAGAGTTTTAAAAGCCATGCTGTAGGCTGGCTCCTCACTTCATACAGTTTCAGAAAAAAACCCCGAAGGAGCACTAATACCAATATTAGCCCTGATGATGCAAGAGCTTGAGGTAGCATTGCAGAAATTTACAAATAAAGCACTCCATTTGATTTCAGAGTCTTCATATAGAGATAGTAAATCAAAGCAGCATTAAGGTGTAAGGTTCTGAGATGATAAGACCACATCTCCTGGTGAGACCCCACATGCAGTACTGCATTCAGCTCTGGGGCTCTCAACACAAGAAGTATGCAGAACTGCTCAAGTGTGTCCACAGGAGGTCACGAAGATGCTCAAGAGCGCTGAAGCACCTCTGCTCTGGAGACAGGCTGAGAGAGTTGGGCTTGTTCAGCCTGGAGAAAAGGCGGCTCTGGGGAGACCTCAGAGCAGCTTCTAGTACCTAAAGGGTGCCTACAGGAAATCTAGAGAGGGACTTTTTACAAGGGCATGTAGTGATAGGACAAGGGAGAATGGCTTGAAACTGAAAGAGAGGAGATTTAGCTTAGGTATTAGAAAGAAATTCTTTACTGTGAGAGTGGTGAGGCGCTGCAACAGGTTGCCCAGAGAGGCTGTGGATGTCCCGTCCCTGGCAGTGTTCAAGGCCAAGTAGGACGGGGCTTGGAGCAACCTGGTCTAGTGGAAGGTGTCTGTGACATGGTGGTGGGAGTTAGAACTAGATGATCTTTAAGGTCCCTTCAAACCCAAACCATTCTATGATTCATTCTATGATATAGGAGTCCTTGGTAAAGATTTCTACATCCCCAACAGCTTTGTCACCACCTCAGAGACACACAGCATTGTGATGCTCAGTATCAAGGTTCACCTTTATAAAAAAGCAGGATTTACTGACCATTACCCAGCGCAGCTCTAAACCCACAAATGATGGAATCTCCAATTCCTTTTAGCTGGCTGATAGCAGAAAGGATTCACTAAGTTTTACAGTGATTTTTTTCTTGTTATAATTCCCTTTTATTACTCCATTTACAACACCAAATAAATTGCTTTCCCTCAGTGGATTCAGCTAAAACTCTCCTGTAGTTGTGGATTAGTACATTCTCCTCTAGCCCTTGCTCAGTCAACTGATACATGTCACAAGTTCTCAAGCAACTAATCTGAGAGACAAGAAATTGCATCCTCTCTTTAAAAAAAAACAAACCAAGTGGCTGTCCATTCTTAGAAACCATTCCTTTGGCCTTCCTGGCATCTCAAGGATGTGTAAATTAAAATTCAGATACAGAGAACACTTCAAAAAACAAAAATCAACCATTGCTTTCTTATGCAAAGTGAATGAAATACTCGAGAGTTCCCAGAATTCACTCTTTGAGTGTCACATACCAGTAAAAAGACATTAAGTCCTCAATTCAGCAAAGCATGAAAAGCACTTGCTTACACCCATGCTTATTCAGCCAGTGAATGTGGGTTACGCAAAGGTGAATAAGTTACCCCGAGGGTCAGCCAGGGTGCGAACTTCCACTCCACTACTTCCACTCCACTGCCCATGCTGCATGTGCTCTTACACCGCAATAATGTGTTCATCTGCCAGTACCTGCTAGGACTGTTAAAAGCATACACGGTGTTTCATTTTTTGCTTGGGAAGGGATACACAGGGGTCTCCAAACCAAGAATTATACTATCGGATACTCTCTCCTACCATATTACTATTTATCAGTGCCTTGCGTCTTCTTTTAAAGCCTAATCTATCCTGCTTTTCCCAAGAAACAGTGCTCTTCAATAGCTCTTTAGTGGCTTTTCAATACTGAAATATCATTTTTATCTTCGAGGAAGAAGCATGAAGATTGCTTTAAGTGTTCAACTACTAATGGATAAAGACAAGGAAGAAAACTAAAAGCTTAGGAACTTTTCTAAATGGAACCCTCAAAACCTATAGTTTTTCTACTGAATTTGTACTATCAAACTAAAAGGTTTGATTTTTTTTTTGTTTGGGGCTTGTTTGTTTATTTATTTTTTCTTTTCCTCCAAAGCAGAAGCAAAAGTTTATTTCCCTTCATTATCTTGAGGAGTGTGATAAAACATATTTTATCCCATATAGTTCAGCTCCTAAAAAAACTCCTTCCTGGATTTAGTTTGATCTACTAGTAATTAAAGAAGTAGTATTAATACCTGTAGGTAGATTTCACAGAGGTGTTAGTCACATGCCACAAACACAAGCTGGATGATGAAATCACTCCTGGAAGTTCCAAGACACACAGCGAATAATTTTGTATTTCACAACAAATTGAGATTCAAGGAATTATTTTTTTGTTTTTAATCTACACCAGTCAAAACTGGGGGATAAACCCCCCCCCAAGCCAAAGCCAACATGCCACCCTTCAAAACTTTCAAACAACAAACTTCCCTCTTTACAGCATAAGCAGGAACCTTAATATCCCCCAAACCATGTAAATACTTGAATAACCATCATGTTACCTATTCTGACATGGGCCCCTCTTAATCTCTCCTCTTTGCATCCCTCCTATCTAAATTAACCTATTACCCGTTGTGGGATCAAGACATTTTTCTCCAGTTTTGATCTTAAATTGTAACATTGCCGAGAGGTACTCAGAATCTTAAGAAAATACATTAAAAAGGTGAAGAGCAGATACTTCACCTTTCAATACAAACTTATGTGGACATGCTTATGAGAGGCACAAGAGCAGGGGCCAGTTTTGCAGGAAACAGCACAATCAAGTAGTTATGTCACACATGTGTTTGAATGTCTGTGATTACTTAGAAGATTTTGCCAAGGACTGAAGCAGTAACAGAATCCCCCTGACATGAGGGAACCCAGAGGCAAGCAAGTAGCAAGTTTTCCACAATCTTGTTATTTCTATTTAGTTACTGGAAGGTTTCTTAAAGCAGTCAGGAGTATGCACTGTCTCTGATTTTCTGAAGCTGATATGTTATGATCTACATCCACCTTCTCTAAATTGATTCTGTGTACATCTACCAGTGGCAATTCCAGCATCCTGCTCCAAAATAACCCCAGGCAATGATCTAATGCTTTTGTTTTAAGTCAAAGCAAGTCTTCTGTTCCTTCCCCCTGAAGGAAAAAAAGAAAATAAAAAGAAACAAATCCCAACCCCAACCCAGACAACCTTCGTCACATCAAGCTCTGACACATTCCATAGCTTCTTACACTGTTGCTTCATTATCAAATTCATTATACAGTGGAAACACTGGATATATTGAATACTGTAAATCTAAGGCATTCATGAAACCTCATGAAAGAAAGCAGTAATGCAACAACAGTGCAGCACTTTGAAGATGGTGTGGCTCCTCCACTGATAATGGAGAGAAGAACCTTCCTTATCTCCAAGAAACAAAATTCTGAGGGCTGATCTGATACAATTAAATGTATCCTTTTCTCCAATTAACAGTTCAGGAAAAGTTTTAGCATCTGAGTCCTACAAAAGAAGATTTTCTTTATGTTCACAGCAGACACGCCAGAAATAATCCTCAAAACAGCACGGTGTAAAAGCCTTGATGTGTTCTTAAGTCATCAAGGGAGACAGCTTTAATACCCTAAACAATTGCAGGTAGAAATTCACTGGAGATTCACTGGAATAGCGAAAAAGCAAACCAGAAGCCACCATAAATGCCACCTCAACTGGCAGTGTCTGACATGAAATCTTACAGCAACCTCAGAGAGCCAAAAAAAAAAATAAATCCACATTTTCAGGAATAAAAATCCAAAGGAGAAAAATTTGAAGAAAATAAGACTGAAAAAATGTAAGCTCTAGCAACTACTTGTGTCACTATACATGAGGAAAAAAGCCTGCTGTTTCATTTCATCCTGACAATGAGACAATTTTACTTGCCCTTGGTACTTCCAGTTTGGCATCAGACACGTATGAGAAAATGGTCAGATGCAGGATTTCCTTTGGCACTAAACAAGCAAATCCAAAACACAAGACTAAGAAACCAGCTACCTATTTACAGCACGAGTCAAGACTTGGCTCTTACTTACAATGGCATATTAGCAAAATCTTAGATTTGCATTACTTATTTGTGAATGTGATTTTATTATTGATCCCTTATTCTCCATTTATTAATGGAAGTCAGAAAGCAACAGTTCCACAGTAATTCAGATGCTACTAACATATCTCCTGTAAAAATATAGTTCTAGCAGGACATAATCCCTCTAAAACATGCTTGGGTTATATACTGCAGTTTGAACTATTAGGAAGTGTATAAATACATCTAAAAATCAAATGTAATATACACATTCGTACTTTGTAAACCAAAGATTTCCTCACTGCTCAGCTACAGTTTAGGACCCAGCATCTAATGCCACTAACAGGAATGTCACTGTTCAGTGAAACTGGAGCAACAGCAGGTGTTTCTTAGCAGAGGGAAGTATGAAAGGCTTACTGTGCTGATTGTATTACTTCAACAAAGCATACTACACTGAAACACACAATGACATTTTGCGTTTATTGCATTTTATGTGAGCTAGAGTGTGGAAATATAAAAATAAATTTATTTCCACTTACAGCTGATGAAGAGTCTATTTGTGACAGTCACCTTTGGTTTTCTTGAACTCTGAATCTGGCTAAAACAATTTATTGTGGGAGTCGCTTCAGTTACCAGTTAGGTAGCAGCAAGTTAGTGAAGTTTTGCAGCAATTATCCTTCTCCTCTGAACGACTCCATTCCCCTCCTCTAGTTCCATTTTTGTACGTAATAAAACTCCCAATGAAATGCTTCAGATGTCGCAACGATCAAGATAATCTTTGTAACCTGAGTTCAAATAGTTTACAGCTATTATCAAAAACAAGTAAATGATGTATTGCCCTCCTGCTGGTATGCTGACATTCCTCACTTCTTCAACATCTGTCACAGGCGTTTTCATACTGGTAACAAACGCAGAGCAACTGATATTGCAGAGCACATACAGGGTGTTCACATTCTCACAGTACAGAAGACTTCTTTGTGTTTCTGCCCAGTGGGCTAATAACAAATTTAATTAAGATCTACATAGAACAGTTACTGAAGGAAAACAGCCCATCAAGGCATAGTTCAGGGTCTGCAATGAGTACAAAGGTTAGACTGCAGAAGGCAGCATTTAATATTTGAAAAAAACAGCTCCTTACCTTTCAGCAAGTGCTTGACTGGGTGTGCTTTTTACAGAGAGCAGCTCTTCTTCAAGCCTTTTCCTTTCTGCTTCTAGCTGCTCTAGCTCATCTTGAGTACGTCTGCATGGTGTAATAAACTGGAGTTCCTTTAAAAGCTCTTCTTTTTCATTGATTAACATCAGTTTTTCCTTTTCCACATCCAGTGCCCCAGGCCAAGCTTCACTATCTAGCTTAGAGAGTTCAATCTTCAAGTTAGCCATGCTAAAATAAAACAGAGCAGATTTGTCTGAGCACAGCACAGTTCACAAGTCCCAGGAACAAGAGAAGTGATACAGTGTTTTGAAAGCTGGCAGAATATAACATTTTCTGCTCAAAGCCATACATTTAGTTTTGCTTCAAAGAATGCAGACTTCACCAGAAGAACAAGACACCTATCCAGGCCAACAGCAACATGCATACGCATTAAAAATAAGCTGCTCCTGCATTCCAATGCCAAGTTTGAGTAGAAGTCACAACGTAAATAAAAGCTCTCTTAAAAGCGATCTGTCTGGTAACATGGTTGTGGCACTCTACTTACTGAGGAATACGATGGAATTCTTCTCTGCTGTTGGAGGCTGCTTGGCTCCTCACAAACAGCAACTACCATGGTGAAAGAATGTGCACCATAGAAAGATACTTCAGCAGCATGCATGAATGCAAAATTTAACAGGCGAAAGCACTGCTCTTCTATGTGATTAAAATAAAAGGTAATTGGACAGCAGCTACCTAAAGAGAAAGGAGATTATTTACTCAAAATTTTGAGCTTGTGCAACTGCTGTTCCCATTGCAGATGTCAAATCAGGGTTAAGACACCCAAGACTTGGTTAGCCATACATGTTCTGTGAACACACGCTTATAATAAAATCAGAAACCTCTCTCCATTATTATTGTACTATAGCTCAGTCCTGACCAAGACAGGTTATTTCCAGTGTTCACCCTCCAGAATCATTCTGTCTATGGGCTCAGCAGCATAGCTTAAGAAGTGCAGGTCTTGCAATAAAGACTCACTGTCCCCTAGGAAAGTCTAAAAATTCCTATTATACATGCCACATTATCTAATAGGACTAATAACTTTCTGTTACTTCCAGCCTTAGCCACACCTGAACCAGCAGCGCAGCTGAAGATATGGAAGCTCTGAACTATGTAACAGCTCCTAGCCTTCTGCACCTTCTTCTTGTAGGCTGGAAAAAGGCAGAGAAAGGAGAAGTTAAAGCAGAAAGACATTCCCATACAGTCTAGGGCAAGAGGAACTGATCTGTTACTTTTATCTGTAACTGCCATAGTTACCCTACATCAGCTCAACAACTGATACAAGTCTGTGCAACTTCAATATTAGCAGGCACTACTTAAGGTAATGACCCATTTCATAAACACAAACAGATAATTCGGTATGTATAATCTTTCTGCAGTTCTGACAGATCTCTGGGAAAACATTTTTCTTCTTTCCAGTTTGTTTTCCATGATTAAGAAAACTAACAATATCATGCTTATTTTGCATCTCCAGTTTTAATTTTACAGTACATTAAGGCATTTATTTATGGGCAAAGCTAAGAATAGTTAATGATGAATCTAACTATCCCATTGCTTATACCAGAAGCTGAACAACTCATCTTCCCACCAAACCCCTGCAAGAACAAGTTTTACTCAGGGTATTTTCACAGAAAAAAACAATGTAAAATAAACAGAAATACTAGCAGTGCTGCCATAACCAAATGGTGGGATGAAATGAAATTAAGCATTTCAACATATTTTGCAGCTCTCACATATATCACATATATTCCACAGTCCCTTAGAAGAGCAGTAGTCAGAGGGAAAACAATCGAGTCATTTCAGATGGATAATGAAACGTTAAGACTTCATCTCCAAGTCACTGGTTCTAGATAATCTTGTTCTGAAAGTACCTGCTACTGACAGCTGTTAGATGGCCTGTGGATTGCAATGGTAGTATCCAAATAGTTCCTTTGCTCCTGTGTTGTAGACAACTCTCTGCTACCATAACGGACTCTTTTCAGCTGCCTCACAGGCAAAAGACTGGATGGACAAGAAAACTGAACTGGTCTCACTCTTAAGGAAGTCCTTGCGTTACAGGTCAGCAAGGAATACTACCCAAATATTCATCACATCAAGACAGGATTGTAAGCACGCTGTATTGGATCCTTTTGAATAACAGTTGCAAATGAACTAAGTATAGTTAACATCAACATTCCACCTCTTGAAGACATTCTGCTGGCTAAGCAACGTAACATATGCAACATATGAAATTACCGTTTTCAAGCAGAGAAGTTCACTTACGTGATCCTCTCTTAGTTATTTTAACACAAAACAACTCTTTTCATATTTAATATTTCAGAAAAGAATTACAGTGATGATTACAATGGCCATAGTACTTCAGAGGGATCTAATTAGATACTGAACTTCATGTGCAAATTGGTATGTAACTTCATTAGTTCAGGATATGTACACTTTATTAAGTTCACCCAGTAGTCACTGATAAAACCAGTGTGTGCAAACACTTTAAAGACTTTAACAGTGTCTTCAAGACATACAATTCTCTTATTTAAAACTGAAAAGAATATTCATTACTAGGCAGTTTTCAGATAAAACTGAATAAATATACCAATTTAAAGGAGAGAATTTAACCTTGAAACACACTAATGTTACTTAGAACAAATACTTAGTTATGCAAAGGTAAATGAATGAACTACTGAAATTTTGACCCACATTCTTGGATGACTAATTTGTGAGGCAGTGAGATCTTGTGCTGCAGTACTCATACCCTGAACTGGTTTTCTTTTCTCTCTCTCTTTTTATTTTTCAGGTAGAAGTGATAAACTGACTTACTGCCAGGAGTTTTTTTGGTTGAAAAAGTGAGATAAAACACAATGCTGGGACTTCTCTGTTTTGACTGTGTCTTGACACCAAGGATAATCTGGATCAATCATGCCTGAAAAAAATGTCATCTAGCCACATCACTATCTGACAATTAAAGTTGTGTACATAATGATTCTGAGTCAGTATCATACATGCTCAATACTGAATAAGCACAACAGCCTTAGCGCTATGATACAATCAATGCGTTCATCAAAGAATTCCATCATATTCCTCAATAAGGATATAAAGAATGACTGTTGTTACCAGCAAGGATGGTAGATGCTACTCAGTATGAGGAGGGTATATATTTGAAATTAGGCAAAAAAAAACCAGTTGATTGTGCAGCCTCCTGCCTTTAAAACGTAAAACTAACTATGCCTTTACTTGGTACTTATAAGCTGCAAATTTATTTTCCCAGTTTTCTACTTGACCATTCAGATTAAATGACATTTAAGCACATTTTTCATCTGGAAAAAGAGCGCTGTTTTTTTATTGTATTGCCTTCTTTAGTTCTTTAGGGTGAAAAAATAACTTTGGGTATGGCTTAAGGTTTTAGATTTCTATTCCCTTTAAATTAGAACCTCCATAACAAAAACCATAATGTTTCTGAATAGCTGACACCTGATTTTGTGAAAAGTATTAGAAAAATAATATGGCATTAATTAATACATTGTTAAGAGAAAGATATTCCACACACACTTCTTTTTTTTTAAATAGTAAATCTTCCCCCAGTATTATGCAGCACTTCTGGTGCACCAGAAGACACGTCGTTCTAAATCTGAATGTTCTGCTTTCTGATGACCATTACTTCAGTGCTGTGGCAATTCATCAAAATGGCCCTCCTTTCATGAGCAACCCCTGCAGAACTTTATTTGAAAGGCATTCCACATTCATCAGTGGAGCAGCTCCTGATTTCTTTTCTCCTCAGGTTAAACCCATTAAAAAACCAAACTCCATAGTGATAACAAGTATGTAAATTATGCAAAGTCCTAGGGAAAAAAGATATAATTAAGCACACTAAATCTGCACTGGAAGTCTGAAGCAACTCTAAAACTGAAGAGCCTTCAGTGGCATAGTAAACTGAAAGGATGATCCCAAAGCAGCATAAAATGGGCATAAATAACCTAATGACTCCTTTCAGTGGAAATCTACCTCGCTCTATTCCCTTAATCCTGGAACTGATATTAATTTGTCACCATCTTTATTTTCTTTCTTAATACATTCAACTTAGCATTAAAAGTAGACCTACTTTTAAAAAGCACCAACTGCTCCTGAAAGTCTGCGCATTCTGAAGGGAAAGCTGCACTTTCCAGTGATGCACACTTGCCTCAGGAGAGCAGCCCACTAGATGTCACTGCGAGCACAATGTTAGTGCTGCAGAGATAGACAGCTTCAAGGTTGTATCTTAGCAAAGCAGCTAACCCTATTACCTTCGTTTTGCCTCTTCATATTGAAGACTTAGTCTGACCTTCTCTGCTAAATTTGATTTATTTCTTGCTCCAACCTGTTGAAAAAAGAAACAGCCTTATTAATGTGTAAAGCTGTTAAACGAATCAACAACACCTATGCACAAGCTAGAAAAATTAAGACTTGAAAGACTAAAACCACACCCAGCAGCCACACACTTGCTGTTAAATGCCTAGTTAGCAATCTACTCAGATGTACAAAACAGTGCTGTTTTCTTCTGATCCAGTTCATCTATTTTTAACTCTGTATTACCAATTGTCCATATTACACTGGGGTAAAGCAAAAGCATTTTCCAACAAGTCTCACAGTGCTCACACCTAAGATTTTGATCTACTTTAGAACTCAGTCAAAGACTTCAATAAACTTGTTACAAAATATATCTTAGCTCTTTGTTTGGAAAACCTTGTACAGTCTTTTCCTTATAACCTTAGGTCACAGAACTTCAAAGAAGGTACAAAAATAAAGCACAGATTTCTGTATATGTAAAATACAGTCAATGAAACAGAAGGTTTTAATGAATTCCTGAACAAGTAGTTCCACTGACAGTTTTTCAGCTGCATGAAATGAAATCACACATTTAAATTCTGAGATCTTGTTTCTGAAAATTAAAAGCACCTTCATGTTGAATTAAGCCTGTCAGGTGAAACGTACCCTATAGACAAATCAAAAAATGCTATCTGCTCATGCTGATCTTCACTGTACTGCAACTATTTGATTAAATCAGATTGTCATAAATTCTTCATGCCAAACATTTAAGTTCATCTTCATTTAAAATTTAAAGGGGGGAAAAAAACAGATAACTGATTCTAATTAATTCTCTCAAACCTGTGTGTGTGTGTGTGTATATACACACACACATCAGCAACAGTAAGCAACCATTTAATTCCAATTCCATTAACTGCAGCATTTTGATTCAATTTGTCTTTACATTTGATAAGATTGAAAAAAGCTCACCTCACCAGAAATGTCAGTCTGAGACCCTGTATCCAGAGTTTGTCTGGGAAAACACAGCTGGGAGTTTACAGAGCTGGAACTCAGGTCTGGTTCTGATGTCCTAATGGTCTGGTCAAGATTGAATTTCTCTCTCAGCTTTGCAAGACTCTGTCCAGGAAACAGAGGAGGAGGTGGTGTTAAAGTTCCTTTGCACTTTATTGTGTTTAAACCAGTGTACCTTCAAAAGATGTTTACATGGAAAATGAAAATATTAAAATTCTGGGTTTACTTACTATTAAACTATCCTTTTAATCAAGCAGTTGGTAGGTGACACTATGGGAGACCAACACCTGTGACAATGTAAAAGCTACTCATGTGGTTTTGTGTGTCTCAGTTTTTATTCTCTGACTGACATAGAGTGTTTTTTTGAACTAGAAACGTCACAGGCTTCACTCTGAAAATTCATTTTAATACTAGTATGGCTCAAAGAATTTTGAGAATCCCTTGAGAAGTATAAATTGCAAAGTATTTATCATCAGGAAAGCAAGTTGTGTTAAACCAAATCCACATAAAACTTACATCAGCTGTTCAAAATACCTTTATTAAATCTTGTTTTTCTCTCTCCCCTGAGCTTATAGCCTTTCTGATGGACTTCAGTTCACTCAGGATGGCTTTGGCCTCACACAGTTCATACCCACTCTGGCCTCCAGACATTTTTTTGTCAATTCTGTGGAAAGAGAGAATATTAATACCAGATACAGAAAGTAATACTAACATCTCTACTGTTCTGCTTCAGGCAGAAGCATAGTTAGAGAACAGAAGGGAAGAAGATAAAATACACCATTTCCTGTAACAGACACGCAAAAAGGAAAAAGGACATTAAAGTCTCCACTAAAATACTTAATCTTTGGCAAAAACGTCAAGCTATCTAACATAGACACAATGCCCAGTGAATGGCTTTTGCTGACATCAGATATTCAATGGAAAAATACCTCTGTTGGCTTTAAAACAACTTCAGCAAAAATACTGGGGCCTTACTCGACAAGCAATTCTAGTTGATCTAGTCTCAAAGACATAAGGGGCACAGAGCACTGAAAACACCTACACATGTTACCAGGAGCATAGCATTATTGCTGACAATGCTGTCAAAATGCCCATCCCCATCATAACTCTCTGCAGAACAGAAATAGCTTTTGGGTACACTTTTCATACTATTAACTATGACCTTACAGAAGCAGAATTTTTTAGTAGCAGTATTCCTCTATCCATACCCACACCATGACAGGGCAGATGGGCAAGCTTCTTGTCACTAATCAGCCTTGCAGAACAGAAATGTAACCAGCACCATTCCTGTTTCAGCTTCCCTCTGGTTCACCCTAATCCTAGGCATTAACTGTCTGGAACAGCTGTTCTACTCAGCCAGTCACACCAGGCTCTCTTTATTCACAAAATCTCTGGATAATTAACACCATATGTCATAGATCGGGCAATTCATTAAATTCCTGGACCATCAATGACTTTAAAAACCGTAACTTGAAAATAACAAAACAAAAAAGCCTCGAAACTTTGAGATAAAAAGTTATTTCATTTTAGTATTTCCATATTTACTTCAATAACTGCAGTTTGTAAACACATTTCTCTGATCTCTAGTTTAACTGAGTACTTCATAGCATCGCAGAAATGACTGCAGCTGTGCTTCACAAAATTAAAACCAACAACCATCTTCACAAAAGTCAAGCATTTAGTAGAGAACACATTCTTTCATAATGCAACTGGTTGTCTGTTTTTATCACCATCCATCATCTTTGCTGGAAGACGTCAACCTTGTGAGTGAGGTATGAGCAAACATTTCAATGATCTGAAGTGAACTTGAGCATCCTCTGCAAGAACATCAACTCACACAAAACACCTGTAACTGTATTCTGTTTTTTTCCAGTTTCATGCACAAAGACAAAGTTTCTGAAGCAGTCTTTCAGGCTGTGAGCATCTCTGCTTTCCTTTCTTCAGATTTCAGGTTTTGTACAAACTAGAACTGCATTTGTCTAAGAAAATTACCTATGTGAGTCAGTACTCATTCATATTCAAGGACATATTTGTTTCAGCTTGAAAGTTCCTCAAGCTCTTTCATAGGTAGGCACTTACTATCTGACAACACCCAATTTTTGGTAACTTATCAGGTTGCTAAGGTCAAATAGATACAGGGTAGTCCAACAATTGGAATCATGAATGAAAAGTTAGGTAATACACCACATGCTGCCTAGTAATATGATGTGCCACATTCAAATTGCAACTGCTTTATTCTGTTTACAATTAAGACGGACAAGAAGGATCTCTGACATATCAGATATTCCATCATCCTGTTTTAAATTAATGGGATTAGTACTGTTTGAAGGTGGCTGAGTGAATTTTAAAAACAAACGTCCATTGTGTTTCTGTGGAATGCTGTTGACAGTTTCTGAAACATGCTTTGGATTCCTATCAAAACAGCTTGTGAGCAAGCTGCTTTAAAACAATACTTCATTGTTGAATTAATATAATAAAACCAGCATGACTGGCTAACCTTTAATCCTGGGACAGCAGCCTGAGTTTTATTACCTTAAGCTTTAGAATCAATGTGCCTTTCTTCTTCTAAATTTTGTTTCAAATGAAATCTGATTTATGGTTAAATAAATTCAATCAACTATCCTTTTCTCCCTATGCTCCTCACGAGGCTTTATATATTGAAATAACAAACAAATCTTACATTTCTGTTTCAGTCAAAATGAAATAGGATAGAGACTCGACTGGCATAGAATCACAGAATCATAGAATAGTTAGGGTTGGAAAGGACCTTAAGTTCACCTAGTTTCAAACCCCCCTGCCATGGGCAGGGACACCTCACACTAAACCATGTCACCCAAGGCTCTGTCCAACTCAGCCTTGAACACCGCCAGGGATGGAGCATCACAACTTCCCTGGGCAACCCATTCCAGTGCCTCACCACCCTTACAGTAAAGAATTTCTTCCTTATGTCCAATCTAAACTTCCCCTGTTTAAATTTTAACCCCTTACCCCTTTGTCCTGTCACTACACTCCCTAACGAAGAGTCCATCCCCAGCATCCCTATAGGCCCCCTTCAGATACTGGAAGGCTGCTATGAGGTCTTCACACAGCCTTCTCTTCTCCAGGCTGAACAGCCCCAACTTTCTCAGCCTGTCTTCGTACGGGAGGTGCTCCAGTCCCCTGATCATCCGTCCTCTCGAAGGCCTTCCTCTCAACTTGTTCCAACAGTTCCATGTCCTTTTTATGTTGAGGATGACAGAACTGTACACAATACTCCAGGTGAGGTCTCACAAGAGCAGAGTAGAGGGGCAGGATCACCTCCTTCGACCTGCTGGTCACGCGCCTTTTGATGCAGTTGGCTTTCCAGGCTGCGAGCGCACACTGAAGCCAGCCCATGTTCATTTTCTCATCAACCAACACCCCCAAGTCCTTCTCTGCAGGGCTGCTCTGAATCTCTTCTTTGCCCAACTTGTAGGTGTGCCTGGGATTGCTCTGACCCAGCTGTAGGACCTTGCACTTGGCATGGTTAAACTTGATAAGGTTGGCATCAGCCCACCTCACAAGCATGTCGAGGTCCCTCTGGATGGCATTCCTTCCCTCCAGCATATCAACCGAACCACACAGCTTGGTGTCATTGGCAAACTTGCTGAGGGTGCACTCAATCCCACTGTCCATGTCAGCGACAAAGATGTTGAGCAAGACCAGTCAAAACACCAATCCCTGAAGGATACCACTCGTTACTGGTCTCCAGCCGGACATTGAGCCATTCACCACAACTTTTTGCGTGTGGCCATCCAGCCAGTTCTTTATTCACTGAGTGGTCCACCTATCAAATTGATGTCTCTCCAATTTAGAGACAAGGATGTCTTGTGGGATTCTCCTATGGTGCTGAGGGTTTTCAGATTCCAGTTGCTTTCAAACTCTTCATACCAGAAAACCGTTTCTCATCCATTTTGGCAGGTCTATAATTATGACTGACCATTTCCTGGACCAGAATTTTTTCCTCCCACTTAAAAAAAAAATTCCTGCTGATCTATCAAAACACACAAGCAAGAGCCCGCAAGATGTTCTGTTTAGAATTCGGCATTGAACCCCAATCACAGATGCTTTGTCATCCTTTGCAAATCACTTCTCTGCATTTTATTTACCTGGAAGATGGAAATACAACTAATGCACTTCCCTTCTCCCACCTTTTGTCCATTTTCCCTATATACTCTGTAAACCCTACAGCATAGAGATTATCACTTATCTGACAGCACACTGCCATACAGAGGAGATCCAGAGAAAGAGGGTCAGTGAATCCAGACAATATTACTTTTAATGCTACAACATTGCTTTCTACTATTGGAACTAGCATACTAATAGCCCACAGCTCAGCATTTTGCTGTTCAAATGTATCCTTAATGTATGGGTACATACCACAATACAGAAAATAACTAGCATTAATAAATTTCTGTTCACATTAGTCAAGAAAACATGCTTGTTAGCAAGGTTTCTTCTGCAGCAAGTTCTCTGTGGTGACAGTTCCAGTAATGTTTAATACTTTAGGGCCCAACTTTGTAAGTCAGAAGCAGCAGGGAGTGCTCATACTGAAAAAATTCATCCCTTAATAATCCAACTAGTTAAATACCCAGAATGCTCACCCAGTTCAGCATCAGCCCTTTGGACACCAGGCATGCCAGCAACTGGAACAAAGAAAGTCAGGTCTCTAACTCTCAAATTGTGCCTCATTTTCAAACCCTGCACAGCTGCACACCTTTTATACCTCCAAGAACAGCACCTTCCCCTCACTCTCTTTTGAGCTCAGAAGTTGGGAAGGAGGAAATAAAAACCTTTATTTCCTAACTACCTTTTTCAAGTTTGTAAAAAAAAAAAATAAATCTTAAATGGGACATGCAAAGCAGCTGAATTGTTTTCTGGGACCCTTTCCCACTGCCTTTCTTTCTGCCTCTTCGTAACACAAGCTACTTCATAGGGAAAAAAAAAAATAGGAGGGAGAACAGATTTCTCATGTTAACACTTGCACAATAGGTTTGCCATTTCCACAGATTGCCTGCTTCCTAACAGCAACAACATGAGTTATTAGATTCTCATTTTTCCCCAGTAATTGTCTTACATAAGATGGATTCAATTCCATGCCAAAAAAAAAGACAAAAAAAGAAAGAAACTGGTCAAATGAATTAAGTCAGTTTCAACTCTTCTTTTACTCACTGTTGCAGTGTTTCAAAACCCTGTTCCTTGTACAGCAGCTCCTGCTTCATCTGAGAGAGTTCCCTCTTCAGCTTCTTAACCTTGTGTGTTAAATCAAAGCAAGAATTAGAAAATTCCTCTTGTTAAACCGTGCAACACATGGCTTTGAACAATTAATGTAGTCTCTACATCAGATGAGAAAAAGAGAGTAAATTGCTCTACTGACACATATTAAAAACAAAAGGATCGGCTCTCTTCCTGATGTCTATGGGCAACGTGTTTTAGTATTAAAGGGACACAAGCAGATTAAATCACATTCCTTATTTGTATCAATACCACACTGTGTTATTAAACCTAAGAGAACTTTAATAAGTAATTTACTTCTCACTTGTTAAGCATGCATTCCAACTGTCCTACAGGGACATGCCTGTTTATTTTTAGGCTGCTTATTTTTTTCACCCCTTCATTCCAGGAGCCTCTCGCATCATTTGCACTGTAAAAGACCAAGTTTGGACTATTTTTTTTTTCCTTTCTCCTATGAGCCATCCTTTTTGATAAAGCTTGACCAAGACTGGATCCCTAAATACATAGTTCACATCCATTTCATACAAAGACAACAATCACTAGACACATCTGGATTGCAAATATATGAATCTACTTAGTAAAAATGTCTTTGGCAAAAGAACCCCTACTTTCCCTAAATCTGCATGCTCAATAGGCTTTTTCTTCTTCATATTGCTATTTCAGATGTTAGCAGATATGAGAACACCACCAAAGATTTATGAATATAGATTAAATAAAAAAATCCTCTATTTAACATTTCATGTCATACTTCCCAAACATACTAAGCCAAAGTTTCTAGACCACCTACTAAAGACTGCACTTTAGTACAAATTAAAATTAATCCTCAGCATAGGACTACAGAGGCAGAAATGCCTTCTTGAAATGCAGACTCCCAGATTTCAGGTTTTGTGCATCTATACCTGGCTGATTCGCACTATCCATTCCAGCCAGATACTGTTAGGATTTTAGTTTTCCAATAGTAAGGTGAAAAAAGGCAGAGCCAGCTGGAAGTCCCCTGCTATCACCTACTGCTGTGAAATTCTTGCTAATTTTCATACAGGTCCTCAGATACCCAACTCTGCTGAAAACAGGTTTCTATTAAACCATTCCATTAAAAAGGAGTTTTGACCAATTTAACTGAACTCAGTTTCAAAACGTGTCTTCAAGACTTTTTGTACCCAAATCCCCTCAGATGTCTTGCTTGTTGCTGTTCATCAAATAAAAAATATAATAATAATAATATTCCTAACGTGCCAGGTGAATAAAAGTGCTAAGCATCAGCAGCTGCTGCAGTTTTCCAAGAGACTTAAAATGCTTTGTGTGTCTAAAATAACCAGTGATTTGTGGGGTCTTTGTATGGGTTTGTGAATGATAGGCATTCAAGTTTGTAGCTTCTGGATAATGTTTTTTGTGACAGGAATAAAATGCTTTTAAACTCCCATTTTCTCCAAAGCAAAATCTGTTTTCTAAATGAAGGTTTAGTTTCGGGCTTTCAGAAACTAATATCACTAGTTGCTTTACTTGACAGAAACCTGTTTTTATTTTGACTGTACTCAATAGTTCGCACAATAAACAGAGAATAAGTACAGATCCAGAGCTCCTTAATGTTTTTTTCCCTGACTAGCACAAAACCCCCAAGAATAATCTCTCAAGTGTTCTGATCAAGGTTATACAAAATGAAGAGATATCACCTCTGTGTTCCAGGTAACGTGTAAAATTTGAAAGAAGTCTCAACTTTTCTGAGAAACATAGGATGGTTACAGTTTTTCTTTAAAATCAGAAATGTGAATTTATAGTAACAGTAGAAGGCACACTTGACTTCAACTTAGAGGATTGGATCTCTTGGAAACCCTTACAGAAACCCTCAAGATCATCTTCTGTGTGTCCTCTGCTGTGATTCATCATCATTTCATTATCAGGAAACGTGAGGTAGGCACATTATCCTAGAAGGACGTGACCTACATCGTAATATAGGCTTTGTGTTTACTGCATCATACTTGCATTAAACTACACTTGTGCTCCTTGTCTTCTCCTTCAGATCTTTCATATAGTTCCTGCTTTTTCACAACTCTTCACTTGTTTTATCCTTCACCCCCTTCCTACTGCCTCTGCACATAATCTTAAGTCACCTAACAGGCCTCTCGCTTCCTGCTTCTAACAGCATCTTTAAGCATGCTCCTGTGCTATCCCCCTTCTATTCCTGGCACTTGAGTACTAATGGAACAACAACAACCCCTCCCCTTGTTATTTTATAAAGGTGCATCCCCTACTTGCTGCATATACATAAAACATACTGCGATCACATATGCCTTTTGTTGTTTGAATTATCTTACTGATTACTCAGATCCCAAATGGTCCTGCTCAACATCCATTGCAGGATCAGATCTTTCCATTTTAATCTTGGGAGAAAGATCTTTCTTCTCCTGCTTATTTTAACAGCTGTCTGATTTCTGTCATATTTTATCCATGACCTATTGCGCAATAGGCATTTCATGTATCCATGCATATATTAAGCACAGCTAACAAGGAAAAGGCCAAAGGTAATTCAGAACTTCCTTGAATGCTGAGTTTCCCCCCTCCAGCCACCATTAACCTGATACCAGTAAGCCTCAGCCAGTGAGAAACAGATTTAGTACATCTGACCTAATAATTCACTAAACAATGGGTAAGTCCTAACCAGCTGGCTAGCAGCTTACTAATGACTAACTTTGTTTCCCATTAAGTCCAAGCATGCATATACTGTAAAATGCCCAAAAGTGGCATATTAGCAAGCATCCTCAAATATTCAAATAAGGGTAAACTATTATAATAGTCATACCTCTCTTGCCAACTTCCATGATAACCACTTTCCAGCCCTAACATTACAGGGCTCCACTTTTTCTTATCTCAATGACTTTCATAACCAGTGGCTTTGGATGACAACACACTTTATGCTGATACAGGTATTCTTTGACTGCACCCTCCTACACTCTGCAGACAAGATTCAGGTCACCTATTTTAGGCACACATGGACTTTGCGATGCCAATAAATCAGGTGTTGGGAACCAGCAGGGTATTAGGCTCTTTGACTACAAGAAATAACGAAGAGAAGAAAGCACCCCCAAAAAATGAATTACTTTGATTAACACATCTGCCTCTTTCCTCAGTGAACAAAATTGTAACTCTGCAGCCAAGAGGAGATTCAGGGTTTCTGCATCTTGAGCTGGGAAGTGATCAGAGCTAAAAAATGAGAAAAACTGAACACAGAACCAGGTCTGAATTCTCCCTTATTTGACTTATTGGTGACAGTGTTTAAATTTTGTCCTGTGTTTTGTTCTTTAACAACACTGTTAAATTTCCCAAACATACTAGTGATCTCCTTGCCAAAGGGAACATCTGTTACTGCTCCACTCATTTTAGAAAGAAGCTCTCACCTTGTCTTTTCATTTTTATTCCTGACAGGGTTCTAACTGCTATTGATTCTCCCTACTAAAATTACAGATTTTTCCTCCCACCTCCTCCAGTGTTGGAATAAGTTCTCTCACCAACAACTTCCCTTGTCCTTAAAGGATAAGGGACTACAAATTGATATCGGTAAGAATGAACAGGTGTAAAAGCAGTCAGGAGGGCAATATCCAGATGCCAGTTTTACAATGAGTTCCACCCCTGATTTATACTGGATTTTAAAATGTTAATGAGCTATTCCACAATCCATTTTAAACATTAATTGTTTGGATTCCTAATCGTAACTCTAGGTGGAGGATGTTACTCTTGCAGGCCCCTATGCGTGCTGCTCCCTGCAGAAACCAGAAGGGGGCAATGGAAGAGCTGAGTAACTGCTGTCGCTTGTGCTCCTGAGTCCATTCCAGCCGTCAACAAAAGACGATGCTGTGAGATGCTGTCTTTTTAGCCTGTATGGTTTGGTCTATTTTTTTTCATTACTAACTACAGAAAGTCTAGGATATCCAAGGAGCATTACATGACACAGATTAAATAAATTAACTCCCTGTATAGATTTTAAATGTCTTCCAAACCATTTCCTCCTTATTCAAAATAAATTCACTAGAGACTAATCTGTGAATGAAAATTCTTTATATGGAGTCTGTAGTGACCATACTGAACACAGTTGACCAATATTGGGTATTCGTTCATTAGTAATTTCGAAATGCAAACACAAACTTTAATTCTTGTTCTGAACTGTTCCATTTTGACAAAACAGAGCAAAGTTTCACACCATTATTGAAAAGTGGTTTGTAAAGCAACAGAAATTTGTGAGGCAGTTAATGTAGCTAATGGTGTATTTCTCACAGAAGAAAGGCTGTGTAAAAACAGTCATGTAGCTGCAGCTCACGTTGGCCTACTACTTTCCTGTTTTCACCCACAGACTTTTTACTCTTCCTCTCAAAAACAAAAGCATACAAGTGAAAATAGTTATCAGATTTATTTAAACCCACATCTAATTAGAATATCTGCCAGTTTCTCCAAATTGTGTTATCTGAAAGTAACAGACAGCTTTAAAAGTTAATTAAAAACCTCTGAATGGTATTTAATGAGAATATTAAGAGGTTTCAGTACAAGGGGATGAGATATGTCTGCTAGTTCAAGCTTTGCTTGTTCCATACTCACAAACTTTGCACACAAATGAATATGAATTAAGTACTCTCACCCTTAATCTTGTAGTGGAGATTTCAGCCTTCAGAATGTCAGGGTCATACTTTGTGCCTGATGAGGAGCTCGAGAACACTTTTTTTAAAAGACAAAAAAAGGACAAATATTTAAGTACTTTTGAATCATTAAGTAGTTTCTTTCTTGAGGAATCCACATTGACCTAAAAAGTGCAGTAAAACATGTAATACTTAGAAAACCCCCAAACCAACCAAAACATATCATTTATAAAGTAATCAGCATTGCAGGATGGCAATAATTAATAAATAATCAAAATTTCTGCCCTTCTTCCCCTACTGCTGTTTGGTATCTCTCTTCTTTTGCTTATCCCAGGATCCTAAAGCAGTACTTTATTCTCCCTGGCTTTCTACCCCTTGCTTTCTGTTCCTGTTCTTCTAGCTGATCCATCTTGTGATCACCTCTTCCTGGAAGCTGTAATTTCTAAGGAGATTTCTGGAAAGCAGAAGATTTATTCAGAAGCCTTAGAGGTCTGCCACTCAGTTCTTTCACAGCTGCACGTTACTTTTATCACACTATGAACTTCTAAGAGAGATGTTTGACCATCAGCTTCTGACAGCAATCTACTGCAATGCCAGTTCCTTGACCACCATTATGACATGTATCTCTACTTCACTCCTGATCACAGCACACAGGCTACAAAATTGTTATATGCTGCTCTCACAAGACCCAACAAATTCCCCTCTTGGTCTACTGCAGACACCTCTCACGCAGTAGGGCCATTTCAGTATGCAGCTGGGAAGGCAAGAGGTCCTATTGACTTTGAACCTAGATTTGGCAGAATTTTGTTCTGACAAACTGCATGACAAAACAGATTTCAGAGCCAGCTGCTCTAAAGCATGGCTCAAAAGAGTTCAATTGTATCACAGAGAAGAGGGTTCTCTCCAGCAGAATACCTTTATATTAAATAATAATACAAGAAGTAGGGATGCTATCTCTAAAAAAGTCAGAGTACAAGGTGTTCATGGCAAACCTTAAAATTCATCCTAAAGAGAAACAGGATCCCCTGCAAAGCATAGATCAAAGAAGCTACATTGCATTCTCTACTGTACTTACAGCTTGTACGAGAGCTTGATTTTTCTTTGTAGGCACCATTCAACCGTACATACTCATCCAGTGCAAGTGCTAGTCTTTGTTCTTTCACCTGGTACAGTTCTTTTTGAGTGCTGAGAGCATCCTGGGCTATCATAAGATAATCTTTTAACATTCTCTCTTGTTCTTGCCTCCATTGTTTCCTGGGATCTTCTATTTGTGTTGTTTCTTTACAGGAGAAAAAGAAAGGATTTAAAGAGACCTCCGCTGAAATCCATTGACAGCTAGACTGTTTCTTTGTCTGTAATTCACAGCTATAGAAATCTAAACCATAGTTTGCCTTTGGTTACTAAGCAAATGCTCAGTTTTATTCAAGTTTTATTTTGCCACAATAGTGCATGTAAGAAGCACTATTTAAGGGATCAACAGGTAAATGGCTTATGTAGATGATTCCCACACTTTCAAGCCTAAATGAATAATACCCTAAATCTCAAGAAAAAAAATATTTTCTTTTTTTTTTTGCACCAGAGTATTTGGAAATAATTGGACCAAAAAAGTCTTTCAATGACATCTTAAAATTGAATGCATTTCTGAACAAAAATGAAAAGTAAGCTGAGCTATTACATTTTTTACACCCCCCTCACCTCCCCACTTCATTAATTTTTAGTCATGTGTTACTCATGTTTTATAGTGGTTATCTCTCTCCCTCTACAAAAACACTTTCACCTTTTCCCCTGTAACTGAACTAACAGATCATTAACTCTCCAGATCATCTCACCTAACTCTATTCTTATCCCTGCTAGGCATCTGATCCCAGATACAACTTTCTTTTTTATAGTCAATAAACAGAGAGGGCCACCCTCAGAGGGCACTTTATCAAAGACAGCTGCCCAAGATACACGGGACTGAACTGACTTTGAGATGTCCACTTCTTCCCACCAACTACCCAGGTATAAATGAGGAGGCTGGAACAGGCCCTTAATTCATGAAGGGCTTCAGGTCAATCCTTTTAACTCCAGCAGCCACACAGAAGATGGATTTGCACAGAATGCACAGACAAGAGGATCAGACATATCGTACTAGTATATATTAAGAAAGTATGTGATGAGATCAATCTAAATGCAGGTTTTTAAGATTTATAGGTTTTTTTTTTAAATGTAAACAATGCAAAGAGGAAGAGTTACAACTGAATGCTCAATCTTATCATTAATATTTCCTGACTTAGTTCAGCACTTTTTGAAGTTGTACAATGAATACTCTTCCTTTAAAGCTGTACTAAGTACAAACACATTCTGATAAGGCACAGCCACGAAAAGACTGGAAGCTAAATGCAAACATGCAACATACTGCATTTTCTTGTAAGTTACTACTATAAATCCTCAGAGATAAAAAGCAACGTTTAATACCAAAATATTTAAATGCATAGTATTCAGAATTTTTCTGCAAAAAGAAGGAGGGAAGTTTATTCTCTGCCACTTTAGCTCTCTGAATTGTTTTACTGTGAGGACCTATGGAGGGGGGAAAACAGGAACATGGGCTGAAGACTGGGGAAAAAGAAGCACTGCAGTAGAAACAATCTGATTGCTCTGAACTGTAGCTGAAATGCACTCTTAGGGAGAGGGCACTCTTTCAATTCCATATACAAAAACAGATTTTGTAACGGCAAAAGCTGATAAGAACAGAGTCTGGTTAATAACAATCTCCCATACTGACTGACTACCAGTTTTTCAAAGCCTTTTTTGGTTTTAATATCACAATATCACAAACTAGAAGACATAAATAAAAACAAGCATCCCATAAAAGCAACCCTGTAGAATCCTAAACTGACAATTCCTATTGCACTGCCAATACTTCTAAAAACAAACACACACATACACCCTCCACCGCTTACAAACATGTCAAGCTTTTGTATTTCTATTTGGGAAAGGTATTTCTTAGATGTGCACAATGGATGCACAGAGAGTATATACCACATAAACCCAAGCATGGTGCATAAACGATAAAAGCAGAGAGGCTTTATACACAGTTGGTTTTCCAATAACCCCAACAGGAACGCTCTCTCAAAAAACCTAACTATAGCTATGGACACACATACATATCTTCGTGTTTATAGCCACCTGCTCTTTTCCACAAAGGTATCAGTCACACGAAGAAGCAAATCAATACCTTTTCCTTCCCAAAAGGTCAACATATGCCCCTATCTGTGCCCACTTACTGCTGTTGTGCTTTAACACACCTCCACATTCACAGTTATTTACACCAAATTAGAAGCGCTGTCCTTTTTTTTTGTAAAGCAGGATGAAGACCATGAAGCAGAATTCTCATGGGTCAATGATCAAATAGGATAAATGCAGTTATGTTGGGGTTTTAGAAGAATGTAATGATGCGATTGTGTTTTAAGAGTGCAACCAGCAGCCACCAAATAATCTTACAAGATTGGAAGGTCTCATCTTCGAGCACGTTGTAAGTAATTGCCTTGTAGGTTTTAAGTGAAGATTGCTCAACATGCAGCCCAAAGACCAAATGTAGCCTGCAGAGTTCTAAAACGTGGCCTACAGATGCCCTGTCCTTGTGACTGCAAGAGAAGGACAAAGCTGATCAAGAGCAGATTATTCTGTACTGCTGACAAATACATTTATTTTCTTTTTGCCTCTCCAAGCTGCATGTGCAAAACAATAGTATGATTATATGAGCTAACATCTTCTATATTGATAGTCATGAACAAGTTAAAGGTGACCCTGCATTTTAAAACTGCATATTGTAACTTCAGCATACTGAGGTTTGGGTATGTGCCTGTGTAGGTAACATTAACTGGTCAGATTATTCTCAGCCAATTCTGTCTGCAAGTATTTCATTCCAGTTGGGAAAACACATAATCCTGGAAAAAGCAAAGCTGTAATGGAATGACTATCCCAGAATTGTTACTCAACTTTTACCAAGCAGAAAAGGCTCTAGAGTATTTTTTACTTTACGTTTTCTTAAATATTATGAAGTGGAAAATCCCCAAAAAGCATATGACTTGTTTGGCAAGTTGTTCATATATATATATATATATGTATATATATAAATATGTGCCTGTATAGCAGCACCATATGCATGTTCATCTATACTTTTCAGTTATCTCAATTTTAATCAGTAGGTTTACTCCACAGAGGAAAAAAACCCAAAGACAGACTGGATAATATTTCTGGTACTGTAGCACTGCACTTTGAAAAGCATGTTCATTTGAGCACACGTACCTTCCCAGAGCCAATACATTTTTTAAAAAGCAGAGTTCTTTCAAAAACAAATATTTATTCTTCCCAAAGCCTCACAGAGATAAGGATTTTTTTTTCCTTGGACAAGAATGTTTCAAGCACCTGCTATTAAGGTCAAACCTCTGTACAGAAAAATATTACTGCAATAGTTACATGCATGTCATTGAGGGAACAGCTTGCTGAACATTTCAAAATGAGATGTGAAACCCTTATTTCTTAAATAAAAGAGTGAAATTTAAACCACAAAGAACATCCAAACATTTTCCTACCCTTATTATTCAACAGCTAATGTAAAATAAACTTGGGAGATCTCATTCCTTTTTTCGGACATGTTTCCAGTGGTGACTGCAACAGGATGCCTTACAACCTCATCTGCAGCACAAATGAATGGTGCAAAAATCAGATTGCTAGCTGGTCAGGTGAGGAGTAAGCACTGGTTATGAACACTAGACAGAGCTGCAGAGTCATATCTGTTCTAAAAAATACTAACTGGACTTCAGTCATCATCAGTGGAGAATGAATAACCATCCCCCTGAGCACAACCTCTCCAACACTTTCTGCATCACCAGGCAGTTAAGTTCAAGAGTTCAGCTGGTTCTTGTAGAGAAAATGATGTACTGGCCATTATTTTCCATGACACAAACCAGGATAACCAGGATATTAACTGATGGCATCTCCTTAAAATGAACTTTTAAACAGCAGAAGTTGTATACGAGGAGTTTAAATAGCAGGCTTTATCAAGAGCAGCGCTGCTGTTCAAAAAAAACCTTTCTATAGCAACTTCTCTGTCCAATCACAATGCAAAATAATGTTCCAGAGTAACAGAATGAGAAGGGTGGTGGGGTACCTAATATTCAGGTTACGCATTCCTAATTTGCCTAGTTTTTAGCATCATTTGGCAAAGCCACTTGCAAATCAAAATTACGCAGTTCTATTAAGAAATCTTGATTTAAAACCAATTAGTTTAACTTTAAACAAATTACTGTGAGTGCGTAGTTAATAAATTTATTAAAAAATATAAATGAGCCATTTATTTCCTCCTATTTTAAAAGATCTGAGTGACTATCCACACTGGGGGGAAATGCTGTGAGACAGACAACACTTGTAGTCTCGCCCAGTGGAACCGCACAAGCAGCAGGATGGCACGCTCCACCCAAGGACGTTCCTGTGCACTGAAATGTTCACAGCCATGTAATGTGGAAGAGGAAGCTATGCTGGTTTTAATCATACTGTTATTCATGAAATGCGCTCTTCCTGGCTCACCGCCAGCCAGGTCTGATGCACTTCAACGCAGCAAAAATGTTGGTCCAATGATTCAAAACTGAAATGCCAGGACTAAGTTTATGCTTTGACAGTTTTGTTTATTCCTTTGGCTAGAACTTGCTTCTAGGGCAGCAATGTTATGTATGCTCTGTGTAATTACACATAAGATATATAAGTAGCATACAGGCAATAGTCAGGCATGCCATTTTTTTAAAATGAGTTATTTTCAGATGTTATGTTCCTGCCTGCTATCAAGAAACTCTGCCAAATTTTTACAGTCTACTTGAACAGAAGGAAGCTATTACCTTATCAGCAGTAGATCGTATTTCCCTAAAATACATGAAATTAAAATCCCACAGGGAAGGGAACGGCTCCCTGATGCCCTACTGCTACACATGAGAGAATTGGACATTTTACTACGGGATTAACAATACATGGAAGCAATAGCTTTCCAACATCTCCTCTTGCCAAACAAAATAACAGCACTGACTGGCTCTAGAACAACTGACATATAAGCTGTCTTCAGTCAGACAAATTGCATTTAGGCAACACAGAGAACAGTACTCTCAAGGGGCCCCACTACAAAAAAAAAAAACAAAACAAAACTGGAGATGTTACATTGCTACTTGAAAAGGACACATACACAGCAAGAGGAGACAAAATCAGGACATTGTACTTTTCATCCTGAAGAGAGAATTCTCATCTCTTTAAACACATGACCATTTTATTTCAGTTTGTAAATGTGGCAGAATCACCATTTGGGAATAGAGGCTATTCCCAGGGAAATTAGTTGATCTGGCTAGAAACAAGGATCAGAGGCCTAAGACCTATAGGGAGAAGAGCAGCGGGAGTTGTGTGCCACAGCTGGAGCTGTGTAATACCTGCAATAGTCCTCCTTTCTGAGCAGTGATAATTTCCACCATGTCACCTCAACCCACACACCCTAATGTTACATTCATGTACTCTCTTCTGCAGTAGGTTGCAGGAGCAACCTACTGGAAAGCAGCCTACTGCATTTTGAGGGCAAGGCCCTGGAAAAGGGCTGCAGATAAGCAAAACTGGGGCCAGCAGCACTGAAATGATAACCAAGATTTCAGTGGTATCTCACAAAAATGTCTCAAGACGGCACAAACAAAATCAACTACAACCCTTTGACATATAACGTCAGAAGAGAAACAATGGTGTCTAAGATCAACCATCACAGGATAACATGAGTTAGCTTAGTGGTAGGTGGTGAAAGGAATTTTATCAACAATGTTACGTAACCACTATGGATATATTTATTCTACAAGTATATCCCACGTTTCTTGATAAACAACCTGGCTTTCAAATCTCCAGTGTTTTTCCTGCAATCAGACAAAAATACACTTAGGGGGAGAAAAAGCACAAATATTACCTTATTGTACTTCAACTGGCAAAACAAATATTGCAGGCAACTGAGATGCAAGTCTTAATGAACAGCAAAGGAGCAAATGCACTAGCACTACCTTCAGGGAGAACACCCAAGTGTTACTAGACTCACTTAAGGAATGCACTTTATTGTTTGCATACCAGAGGCTTTCTGAATGCTTTTGTTTCCTTATCCTCTCCCCCCCCCCCCCCCCCCTAAAAATTTTAACTCAAACAACCAATCTGTACCCCAAATTTTAAGGAAGAATTCACAAATAGTACATAATTTGTTCAATAGGTATATAAAAATAAATAATAGCACATTCCAAAGACAGCAGTTTCAGTAAGACCATGCAGCCCAACAAGATGACATATACAGTGTCTTAAGAATGTTCTAACACATTGCTGGATACCCAAAAAAAAAAAATCACATTCTACCCCATATAAGATGGAATATGAATTCTGAAGAGAAACATGGAGGAAATTTAGCTTATTCAGAGTATGCTTGGAACTGAGCTCTCTGCAGTTTGCTTCTTGACACAGAACGTGCACACAAAAAATGCCTCCTCTCTTCCAGGCACCTTCTTCACTTTTCCGTAAAATAATTCTGTGCTTGGATTTGAGTAATGACAGAAAATGAGAATGTTTTCCAGCTATACTATGCAAGCATGAGCAAATTTCCAAGAAATACTTATTCAGAGATTTTTACAAATTAAAATTGAACATGTTATGGCATATTAGGTTCCTCTAGATATCGGGTAGCATATGCTTATATATCTCACAGTTAAATGCAGTAGAAACTCTGAGCATTTTGCTCTGTGTTATCCAGTAAGTAGGTAAAGTTCCACTGCTACGGCTATCAGAACTAAGACATGAGAAAAAAATGTAAGTATGATCTTTACATATAAGACAGCAGCTAAAAACCACCTTTAATCCAGAGCCTTCGTTGCTCTAGCCCTCCTTCTGCAGCCAGCATGCACTCCGTTATTCTAATCCTTTCCAATGGCCAGAGTACAGAGGAGATACACCTATAAATAAGATTCAAGTTAAAATATACCGTGCTTAGGTTTTCACCATGTATGTTTGCTGACCATAAAGAGTTTCACAATCATCTCCAAAATGCTTGCATGTCACCACTTGCTCAGAAGATGGCAATGGGTTGTGGAAACAAACAGTGCACATTTGTGATCATGATACACCGTTTGATTCCTTCAAGCTAATGGTAATTGCAGACTCATGTTAGGATTTTCAGACCTTTTCCTTGCCTGAACATACAGCCTGGCACACTTTCAGAGATGCAGATGTACTAGAGTCCCAGGCTGGAGCAGATTAGAGTCGATCTAGCCACAAAACTGCCTGTGTTAGATAAACCAGTTGCACAGGTGTAAACTGTCATGAAAGCCTTTAAGATTACAAGAAGAAAAAGATTATCTGTAGCTAAAATAGTGTTATAAGTGTCAAACAATGTAAGCACGTAGCTAGGCTTTGAAATTTTAAGAAGGAAATAAACCAAGTGGGGAAATAGGGACCTCAACAGAATTCTATTCTCGAGTAAAATAGACACAAACCCCTTTGCCTCATGCTTCCTGATGTTTTATCATCACTGACTCAATTTTCCTTTTCTCCAAGGATGAAAGTGGTAGAAAGCTGTCTCTGGAAAAGCATATTCATGCTTCCAAAGTGGACAATTAAAACCAAGTAGGGAGGAGCTGCAGAAGCAGAGAAGGAAAATGTCCAACTCTGTTTTGAAGAAAAGTGCTGGAGGTAGAGGGCAGGCAGAAAAATAATTGTATTGAATATAAAGTACAGAGCAGCAAAAAGAAAGTGATGTGAGATGGCTTGAAATACTGCTGGGCTTGGAGTGGCTATTCCTTCCCAGCCTTAGCTTTTAAATAAAATCTCTTTTAAAATCTTTAAATCATTCAGTTCCTTTCTGTAACCTTTACCACTAAGCTTCGCTAATGGCAGAGTACATGTTTTATAGGGTAATAGTGCAATGCAGTGAAAAAAACAACCACTTGCCTGGTTATTCCTGAGCCTGAAAATAAGAACTGAAAGTAAAGGAGAAAGGTTTAGGGATTCATTCGACACTGAAGGCAAGACAAGAACTTGTCCCAGTCCCAGACTCCCTCAGACTATCCTGTCAAAGCAGAATTAGAAGTTTTCCTTTCTTGTTCCCATTACCCCCACAGCTGTTCATCTACACACATGCAATGATTCAGATCAGAAAACCTGAGCAGCTGGGGGAAGGAAGAGGAGGCTGAGAACAACGACTCACACACCTCTGGAAGCAGAGTGCTTCCCCGTTGTCCGTGTTTATTGCATGTCCTCATGCTGACACAATGTGGGGACAGGAACCAGCGCATGACTGCTGCTTCACCTGCCACCACCACCCAAGAAGTGCACCTGGAAATCACAGCCTCAGAGTCAAAACTGCTTCCTGGCAAACCTGCACAGGGCATGGAACAGATCAAAGTTCAAGGGTGCCATTTCAAAATACCTTCAACTAGTGCTACCATGAAAAGCAGCTGTCCCCTGCCTCTCCCACCTGACTGTTCATTCATATCCCCAGGTCACCTTCCCTTGCTTGCTTGCATGAATAGGAGTGTGGAAAGCAGAACAAATAGCAACAATTCCCCCCCAACAGCTTGGTTTCAACTCAAATCAGCTCCCCGATCTGATTCACTGTCTGGCCATGCAAATGTTCACGCCAGTATAAGCAAAAACATTGCAGGGACAGAACAAAAGGCCAGAGGTAGCAATAGAGCAAGACCAATTCTTTCAGAGATTATATCAGTTTAAAAGTGTTTGCAAATCCGAGCTCTAGGAACATAAATGTTTGCATCTCAGCCACTTAACGCCTGATGTTGAAAACCCTGCAGAAGAATGGAAAAATTTGAAAGTGATGACTTTGCCTGTAGCTATATGAAATGAAGTGGAATAATAGTTTGTGTTATTTTTGGTATTGCCTTGCCACGTTATTTAGCAAAACTAGTAAGTGTTAGCAAATCAGCTGAAGTAGATGAACACAGGAGTACATATATGCAGCAACTATTGTAAGAGTGAACAGCACAAACTATGTAATCTTTGGGCTCCCCCAAGCCACAGTAAGAAGGATCCTGCGCAAAAGCATCTCCTCAGTCCCTGACCACCAAATAATAACCCTTCAGTCACCTCTCTAACTAAGGGTGCTCCTGAACCACAGGATAAGCACTTAGGTTCTTACAGTATTAGCTACACATCATATGCATGTTCCGTCTTGCCAGATGGCTTGTAATCTGGTCTCCCTTGAAGCTGAAAGCATCACATTAAAACTCCTAATTGGGGTAATATATTCATGAAGTAATGACCTCAGCCAGTGTTTCTCAAAGTGGGTTACATCATCCAAGAGGATCATGAAAAAGCTCTAAGGCAATCAGGAAAAGCTAAAAAAACCCAAAGCTGTATTTGAAAAAAACTCCACTCATTAAAATATATAAAATTATAGAAAAAGTGTGATTATAATAAAATAAAATTACACTTAAACATATTGCCACCAAAAGAAAATTCGTCATGCCTGATGGAGTGTTTTACAACTGCAGACTCCCACAGCCAACTCTTACCCCTCTGTGGAGAAATTAAGTTTCCACTGGCAGTTAAGGAAGGCATGCTTTTCTTAGGTTTGTGTGGGAAAAGGGAAGGCAAGAGGCTAAGATAATTACACACATGGGGAATTTATTCATTCATTTATTTTTAAAGAAAGATATTTTAAGTATTTTTTTAAGAACTGACATCATAGAAATTTGCTAGCATTTTTAGAACATTGCAAGGTCCAGCCTAGCACTGTTTTGTGAAATATCCACCTTTCAAGAGAAGCAGAATGAACCCCACACTGACCACTAATGGGAATTTGTGAGGATGGTGAGGCACTGAAATAGGTTGCCCAAAGAAGTGGTAAATGCTCCATCCCTGGCAGCGTTCAAGGCCAGGCTGAATAGAGCCTTGGGCGATATGGTCTAGTGTGAAGCATCCCTGCCCATGGCAGGGGGGTTGGTACTATGTAATATTAATGCCCTTTCCAACCAACTATTCTATGATCCTATGAAATTCAATCCTTAACATTTCAACATTGGGTTTTTAACAGAAAAGAAGGAACAGTGATGAGTTAGACCTTCTGAATGTATGGTCTACTGCACTACAGTCTAGCCTGTTGCTCATAGCTTATTGGGTTGGTTTGAGAAACTAAACACGATTGGCCAGTTTTACTACAATGGCTCCAAAGTTCTGTGGACAACCGGAAACTTCAGAGCTTTATCAAATCTAGCCTTGTAAAGAGGCATACAGTAAAAACAATACTAGGAAGAGAAATTAAAAAGAGGAAAGATGATACAGAAGCTTTTCAGAATAATTAATTATGGGATTTGAGAGAAAAGCATCAGTGAGGCCTCCCTCAAATATTTTGCCAAAATAAATCCTGCCAAAATAAATCCTGCCAGAAGGCAGTGAACATGAAATGTCTTTTGTCAGCTCTCCCTACCTAGCACGTGAGAGCAGAATTTTCCCCAAGGAGCTACCCATCAAGCTGCCATTTATGGGTCCTGAAATTCTGCTTTATTCAACCTGTTTTTCAGCCATCTACTTGGTCCTCCTCCTATCAGCAGGTACAGTTTTTCTATTTCACTGGGCTTTTTTGTCCAGTAAAAGAAAGAATTAACAAAATTAAAATTAATGTAGGCAGGTGAAAGAGTAAAGGAGTCTTCCTTGTTCTAACACAGCCACTGTCCTGACAGAGTATTTTAACAGTTCAAATCCAAAAAGCGAAAAAGCATGTTCAACACATCTGAATTATTACACAGGCAGGCACAAAACCTGCTTCTTCCCCCTTAATTATTGGTGACCTCCATACTAGAAATTTCAATAGCATCAAAACAACACATGTACCCCAGTCAAATGATGTAGAATTTATAATCTCCACATTTGGCATGTCAGACAAATGACCTACTTGTAAGATTCTGAGGCAGTTTACCTCTCTGCAACTCAAGAGTACTCTCAGCAAAACACTGTGCAAAATACAGTGTACAAAATTAAAATAAACCACTTTACAAAATAAGAAGTTTTACTGAAATTGCTACAAAGCAACACACATTAATACCACAGGAATCAATATACTACTGAACAGTGAACAGAAACTACTTCAAGTATACCAAAGTATACCATTTTGTCATCCATCATATGCATTAACATAATATAAAGAAACCTAGCTAAGTGTACGGATTTACCCCAGGCACAGAATGATACATGTGTACAGATGGATATACACAACTCTCCTCTATTATTAGTGTTTGCAGTATATCAACAATTAACAAGAGAATTTCAAGACAATGGTGTCCAAGCCTCAACATCTTACATGTGTGCAAAGTAAAACCTCAACCCATGAGCAGTTTTATAATATTCAGGAATTTGCCTTCAAAGCACTTGATCTCTTTGTTGGGGGGAGAAGGGGAAGGCAACAAAACTACAATACTGATAATTTTAGAACAGATTGAAAGTTTTGAGCATGCATGAAATGCAAGAGCACAATTATCCGAGCAGTGATCTGAAAGCACTTTCAAAACACATAGAAATGCTGATTGCCTCTCAAAATTTTAGTATTAAGCTTTATAGTTTTGGCCAAAGCAGAAATTAAAGGCAAGTTTCCTTTACCTACTTCACCATTTGAATTTCATCAAGTATGTCCCTATTTTTTAAAGTTCAGGAACATTTAACACCACACACAAGATCAGAGGACTCTCATTGCTATTCCAATAAAGCAGGGCTACAAAAGCCCAAATGAGGTTATTGAGTGAGATTAAGTTCAAGAGTAAGTGTCTATCTGCAGGTGTTCAATAAGCACAGTAGGTATCTAATGTCCCATTTTCATTATCAGAGTTCCAGCCCAACCAAACCAAAAGAGTTTAAATAAGCTCATCTTCAAAGCAGTCACCCAACCAGTCAACTACATTACACTGACTGTATTGACTGATTGCTGTTGACTACAAAAGCAGCTGAGACATCTCAGGGTTGATTCACTTGCTCATACATTTGAGATGTCATGAGGTAACAAGCCTCGTCTACAGCTTTTGTTCCAGAAGGCCACTGGTCTCTTACTGTCCATGACATATGTAGTGACCTTGTGCAGCTGTCTCAGCAAACCTAAAGCATCTGAAATAGCCATAGACACCTTACTGCTTTTTAAGTAAATACATAGCACTGTTAGTGCAAATGCCTGCACCTATGTTCAGGTACTGATCTTAAATAGAATCTCTTCTATTGTGATATTAAGGGCAATTTCTGTGAAAATAAAAAAAGGTATCAATTAATATGGAGTAATAAATGCATAAAAAGAAGACAGAAATGCTTTCAGGAATATATTCCTTTCAGTAAGTCTAACAAGCATTATATTTTAAATTTTGCTACAGTTTTGTATGATTTAGACATATTCCCATTCAATTAAAATATATATGTAGGAACAGATGTAGTCATTTTGTACTAGCAGATTCTCTTATTAGCCTTTTAAAGCCAATAACATTATACGAAAGGGCAAATCTTCCCCAACATTTTGAATCCCCATTCCCTTTCCAAATGCTACATTAAAAATACAGCATTATTTATAGCCTGAAATGTATTCTACAACATTCTTAGAACTACAATACATTTGCCAGAACTCATATACAAGTTACAAATACCCCATACTATCTTATCTACAATAGTTCCTTTCAGTAGTTAGGCTGAAGCCAGATTCTGTTACTCATATCAGACTATCTCTGCCAGTGTGCATTGCTGAATATTTAATAGCCACCAAACATCCTACATGTTATAGATACCAACAGATGTTAACTATTTTTATTTATTACACATTACATGGACTTCTTCCACAGGAAAAAAAAAAAAAAAAGATGAACAGTCCCATAAATAATTTTGAGCCAGCTATAATACAACTGCAACCATTCCCAACAAACCCATGCACACAAATGGGATGTCTACTGAAAACCAGAAATCGATACTTTAACTACACTTCTCTCACAAGAAATCTTTCCCTATTCCCAGTCATACTGCATAAGCTCTTCAAGAAAGTCTAATCAAGATGTGCCTTCTCATATAATTAATATGGCAAAACGAAAAATACTTACGGTTGATGTGATCAATATAGTATACACCAATCTGAGGATCATATGCAGCTTCCCAACCCCATGGCAGTTCATCCCCAACACAGTCTGCAAATGACAAGGGCTTTGTCAACCTAAAAATAAAGAAACAAGTTAATGGTATAGTTTTTTCTCTTTCATACATAAGTTTATTTTTCATATTAAGTTGCATTATGACAGGATCATAGAACAGTTAGGGTTGCAAAGGACCTTAAGATCATCTAGTTCCAACTCCCCTGCCATGGGCAGGGACACCTCGCCCTGTACCATGTTGCTCAAGGCTCTGTCCAACCTGGCCTTGAACACTGCCAGGGATGGTAGAAACTAGCAAGGAGAAGGGAGAGCAAGTTCGTTTCTCCCTCTTGAAATTTAGGCTCTTGGTTGTTTTTCCCTGTTCCATCCTTCTGAAGTCATTAACTCTGAGAACATAATGCAAGTTATTGCAAACATTTTTCAGTACCGGCACTCAAGTGAGAAATTCACAGCAACATCTTTCATATTAAACAATAACCAGTAGCTCGTAAAACAAAGAAATAAAATCTACAGTCCTATTTGTCCCCAGAAGAACTGGACCCTACAACCTTAAGCCTATGCTAAAAGCACAAGATATCAAGGTCATCTTCTCTAATGACCACAGATGGAAAACTCAGAAAAGAGAATACAACCATCTAAGATGTAGTTAGCAGCACTTAATCGACATAGTTGAATAAAATAAACAGTAGTGTGCACAGAGTAGACATTTTATAAGTAACATTTAATGTGCCTTGGATATTCACATGGTGCTTTTTTAGGCAGAGCAACAAAGTTTTCCATTTTCATAATGAAACAGCTAATCTATTACAAGAAATAGATTTATAACAATAATACATAGGTTTTTTCCAACTAAGGCTCAGCAAAGCTTTACATCATCATCTTTTCAGTTTTAGGGTTTTTTTTTTGTTTGTTTGTTTGGTTTTTTATTTTAAGAAAAATTAGTATTGAGTTTCCTTAGATAAATGCCATGCCTGATACAATATATTTAATAGGTAGAACAAGCAATTTAAGGTTCTTGTTGTCACCATAGTGACTGTAAGATTAGTACACATCCAAAGTTTATCCAGAGTTAAAAAAAAAAATAAATCCTCAGGGTAAGATTATTAGAAGTTTGTGGGATACACGAGCACCACCTCCTTTGCTCACTGCTGCTTAACTTCTATCACCTAAGACTGTTTTGTCACCCCATCATTAAAATTCTATTCAAATAAAACACTAACAGTCTAATACACATGTGATTCTTCTGCGTTTCAGTATTTTTTTGTTCAGTTTCTGACCAAAACTGGTTTATTGACATTTTTGTGAGGATTGAAAGAGAAAAGAATAGTACATTTTACTTTCTACAAAATGGGCTGCCTTTTTTTATTTTTTTAATGTAGAAAACGCCAGATAGAAAGCACTTTACAAAACTGGTTAAATTCTTTATGCAGCTGAGAAAATAGAAATTTGAGCACAGGTTTGATTTAGATCATTGTCCCACGAATATATTATTATTATTGATGGATCTGACCTACCAGTTCTTTAAGCAGGGCAATACTTTATCCTCCAGATTAAGGTTGCAGAAATTACAAAGAACCAAGCTCTTAGGATCAAAAATCTTTTGAATTGTGGGGTTGTTTTGGGGTGGGATTTTTTTTTTTGGTTTGTTTTTTTTTTAAATTGTAAGCATAAATCCACTTCTTCATAGTCCCCCAAAGTTTACAACATAGACCCAGTAAGGTTACTAATGCTTAATTTGAAGTCCAGAACATGTTCACATGTATACAGCCAATTTGCTTATTTATTCCCACTTCTGCTATACAAAATCACTTAACACCCCAAAAAGTATTAAAAAATTCAGGTGAGATTACCAATGTGGAATTACATGTGGATCACTAGGATATAAAATATGGATTATAAGCAGCACAAACAAGGTGTGAGAAAAACTGTTTACTGAGAGAGATTCCCCATGAGAATGGCCAACCACAGACACTTTTCTCAGTATAGTGAGAAGATGCAACTTCTGTACTCCTTGTTCTTCTCAGCGTTAATTCACTATATGCTGTCTCATAGACTAAGAGCTCCTTTTCTAAAGGAAATCTTGATGCAGGAAAGAACATCTTACTGAAGCCGTGTGGGATAAATTCCCCAGTGATCTCCAGGGAGAGGCAAGGTCTGTAGTAAGCCAAACCTACCCGTTACATCCTCTCCTACTGCTGGCGTACATTTTTAAATCCAGACACAGCACTGCTTCAAGTGAGGCTGGTCTAAGAAGGAGCTCTCCAAAAACTCCAGCTCAGACCTGCTACTCTGTTCCTCACCCTCCTCCTCCTGCTCTCAGGACAGTCGAAACTGCGCTGCCGTGGCCAAGATAGCAGCTATGCAGCTCAGCAGGCTGACAAGCTGCCTAGCCCTGCCATATAAAATACACCTGCCTAAATGCTACCTGCTTATAATTACCAGCATCACTTCAAAAATTACTGATTTGTTTGCAAACAGTACTAGCTAGATAGAAAAATATGGCTCTCAGAAAAACAGCAGAAGCCTTTTAAAGCCAGGATAAAGCATGCAATTGCAACTTGAGCCAGGCTGTCCATAGCACACCCAGACTGAACACAGGGTACCCAGATCAGTGTTCCCAGGACGCTATAGCTCAAAGAAAGCATCAATCACGTAAAAGCAACAGCCCTTTGGCAAGTTTGGTTAGTCATGTGAACCTGTGCCACCAAGGGTGCATCTTGCTGTGAAATAAGTCCTGCCTCAAATCAAATTACAAATGCTGATTTTCGTGAAATGTCTTAAACTGAATAAAAGTTCAATGTCATCCTTAGCCGTAACATTTTAATATTAACTCAAAATGCAAGTCTTGTAATTCAAGCAGAAAAAATATTTGAAATACCATATAGCAGAGTCGGGATCATAACAAACTTGTATAAACATGGACAGATGGCCTCTAATAAACTCATTTAAAATTCTATATAAGCATTTGATACTTTCAAAGATACACACCACAGTTAGCAACAATCACAAGATGTGATTTTCAAATCAGCCCTACAGGAAGGATATAAACTCAGTACTACTCTGGCTTTTCATCTGCACTCCACACCAATTTTATTTTTAATCAAATACTGACTTCTTACTGTTACAGCACATTCTGTAGGTTAGACAGGAGGCCACTCTGGCCATGTGGATATTCTGCCCAGGTGTTATCGCCTGTCAGAAATCAGACACCGTGAGAATGAATAGCAGCCGCTCTCTCATCCCAGACACTCCATAAATTAAATTGACACTAAAAAACTGTGGAAAAGTAATTCAGTGACCCACTCTGGACCTTAAACAAAAGGAAGGAGATAGAGGCCCTGAAATACAGGCAGTACTTGATAAATTATTCTATGAATTCTGCTATGTTAGATCATGCTTGAACACTGCAGACTTAAGATATGAACTATGTCAGGGGATCTGCTCCCAAGTAGATTTATAAAACATGATAAGGTTTTTACATAAAAAGATCACCACTACTTAAGAATGTTACATCCCTATGACTCTATTTTTTGTTCCAGATTCTTTAAATAGCACAGGATTTTTGAGCCCAACACAGACTTTTACAACTGAGAAGCAATCAGCATAAGGTAATATCCAATTGCTTATGGACCTCAGATCTGCCTCAACATAAACAGTATTTACTTTCAAAATAGGTATGGCAAAACGGTAAGATTAAGATAACATGAACTAAAACACAAGAGAAAATTTGCAAGACAAAAGTTGAAAACAGTTACATTGGAAAGAAAATAGTATCTGGGAGCAAGGACTGAAGGAACTTTGTGTGAAGATCATTATCTGTGACATAATAATCTATGATAGACAGACTGCCATTACATTCATTAACCATGACCCAAGAAAAATTATGTTTATTGCACCATAACAGGATTAAGCACTGTCTCAGGGCACTGATATTCTGAGAAGGTTTGTAATACTTCTTCAGTTTGTAGTTATCAATTTACATGTTCTTAAAAGAATACTGATACTCTAAAAAGGATGACTTTAAGTCCACACTTAGTATACTATGAAGTTCAATTAGTTAACAAAAGATGATGGTAAGGGGGGTTAATGTTTTTTATTAAGGTCAATTATTCTCAAATATTCTCAAGCTCTTTTTTTACCTTACAGAACTCTTTCTAACTCAAGACTAATTTATTAACCTTGAGCTCACATATAACATTCTTATCTCCTCAACCCTATATGGCTGCAACACTCCAATTTCAGTATACAGATTGAAGTGTACATGTACTCCCTGGACCAAGAGAACAAGAACCAGGTGTGTGCAACAAGAACTGGCTACTCGCAAGAAAACCAGGAAGCATTCTGTAATTCCATCATGTAAACGGTACATAATTACGTTATTGCCAATCCCTTTACAGATGCCCTGGGAAACACAGGAGACAAACACAGCTTACAAATTGACAAGATGCATTACCACCTCAAATCCACATTTTTCTTTAAAAATTTTCAAAATATAAAGCTAGCTAAGATCTTAAAACACAGATTCTACAACAATATGTTACCAATAACAGTTGCTATTGCATCTGCAGCCATGCCTGCAAGTCTGTTTATGCATCTGAAGAGGCTGATGATACTGTAAAATGGACTGTAACTACAGACTGATGGATTGTCAGTGCAATATTGTTCCATTTAGACAAATTACTTGCTTTTGTACTTCCTAGACCAGAAAAATACATAGAAGAAAGATTTCTTCCTAAGGTCAAAGTCCACAAAAAATGAGAAATTTACTACATATACTAGTGAATGGCATATCTTTCTGTCAAGACACAGCCCAAGATATTTCATAGTTCTGTGATCTGAGATTATCAGTGTGCATGTTCTTAAAAATGTGTATGTGAATATATACATATATATACACAGACACATACACACAGACACAATTTTAACATGTTTTATGCAAGAGTAAATCTGCATTCTGCTGCATTCTGTGATTCCTTCCCTCACTCCTCCTCCCCCCCCCCCCCCCCGAAATCTGTTCAGGATTAAATCAATTGTAACACTGAACCAGAGGTTATTCATAATATGATTAGAAGCCTACCTTATCAATAGGAAACTCTGGACTTTGGTCTCTGTTCTCTTCTAAACTCAGCTGATGCCAGTATCACTGACCTCCTTAGCATACTTCCTAGACCTGATTTTACCCACATTCTGAATGACTATGTGGGTACAGCTTGATATGTTTTGCTTTAGCTATAACTATTTGCATCAATTTTGTAAGTGATTTATTGTGATTTATAATATATGTGGTGGAGGGTGTGAGGAAGAGAAAAAAATTACAGTAGTCATATCTCAGAAAATGGGGCAGAGGGGAAACAGAGAGAATGGGGAAGAGACACAAACAAAAAAAAAACTCCACAAAAAAACCTGAGACTTCTTTCCTCAATTAGAAAGGAAGAAAATGAAGGCTGATGAGAGGTACATAAATACCCAAGAATTCTGACCAGATTTGTCTTGCAAAAGATTTCTCTTTCAAAACTATTTCCTCCTTTGCTATGTGGTGCTTGACCTACAGTCAAGATGTGGAGTTTTGAATTCAATTATAACTAGGGTCAATGCTCAACTTCTATAGCAACTTCAACATGCATTTGAAAACTTTCTCCAAATCCCAATTATCCCCTACACAAAATGACCTCATATTCTTTGCCATGCAGCAAGATCTTGTGTGACATTTATATGAAGTGGTGTATGATTAAATTATACACCCATTCATTCTCATATAAAGCAATGTACATTACACATTATTTATTTTCTCTTACAATGCAGTACTTGCTAGTACTTTCTCTAGAAAAAAACTGTTCTTAAAAAAATATACCTCTTCCCCCCACTTTAAGAACTGAGAAGACAAAACGAACGTTACTATTTAGCTGCAGAGAAATGAGCATCTATTAAAATACAACAGAAGAAACCAGACGATGGAGGGGCTGCATGCACCCTTTCCTGGAATCTGGCTCATTTAACTACATACTTATATTTAACTACATTACAGAAGGGCTTACAGGTGACTTGCCAGTAATACAACAGTAGCACATAAAGCTTCCTCTGAGCACTTCCCCCCAGACACTTTCACTTAGCACAATGACACAGAATAGCCACATACGATCAGCATCAGCTAATTTCTTATTTTGCAAAAGGATGACTGAAAGTAGTTAATTCTTATTTTGATCCAGTAGCCCAAGACAAGCAAATGTAAAAATGTAAATCAACTGATCAGAGAAAGGGATGTATAAATACAGGAAAAATGCTCTAAATACTTCTCTAGACTTCTGAATTTATTACTCAAGGTGGACCTTGAAATCAAATTGATTCTTACCCAACTTTCTAAAACTATAGGCATTGTGACTGTAGAGGATCTATGAATACGTCTCCTAATCCCATCCCAAATAGCCTCTCAAACATGGATTTTAATCACTTCAGGCACGCAAGATCAATTTCTTCTATAAAACTCTGGGGTGCAATTAATCTCATCAACTTCAAAAGTTAGTTATCTAACCTGAATTACCCCTTCAGTTTCCCTAGGGAGGCTGATTCAGCACATCTGAATATTTAGATTTCCCTCTTTTATTAGTGACTACAGAAGGAGACTGAAAGCAAGGTTCCTTAGCCTATACAAGGTAAATAAATTTATTGGGATGAATACTATACCAGGCAGCAGAGTGCATACAGAATGGAAAACCCAAACTCTAGTTCCACATGTCAGTTCAGAGTTAGAGAGAAGCGCTCATCCTCCCTACAGCTGAGGTCAGCAGCCACTAACAGCATGAAAGTTACATTACATTGGTAAGACAATTTTCTCTTCTACAAATGACAGTTGCTTAAGCTGGAACAGAATGCATTTGCTTTCTATTAATAACACTGCTGTCACTTTCCCAAGTTTAAAAAGTGGTAACTGGGCCATTTATCTGTAGAAAGGGGCAGATTTGCATGCCCTTAAAACACCCTTTTGCCATATTCTTTGTTCATTCAGTTCTATAAACTAGCAAATCCCATGCGCAACTTCTCTCTCTCTCTGTCTTGAAAAAGCTCATTCATGAGACTGTTGACAGGATTTCAGCTTCTAAACACCGTGTTCTTAACACAGCAGTGCCTCCTGTTCAGATACGAGGCCAAGACATTATGTACAACCTTTGTATTGCTTAGGTACATTCTCTTTTAACAAGGGTATTATTAAGATATACTGGCACTTTATTACAGGTATTACTTTGAAAGAGTAAGTGACTGGACATCAGTAACACATCAGAACACACCAAAGAAAGAGTAACGTGGAGGCAGCCCCTGTTTTAGAGTAGTGTGTAAAATAAACAAGTATGGTGCAGTTATGCATTTTTTACCTTGCTCACAAGATGTGTGCAACCAAATGTTAAAAAATGCCTATATTTAAAAGATAAGCAAAAATGCACATTACCTGTTTTACACCAACACAGAATGATTAAAAGTAGTTCAAACTAAATGTCACCCCGTTATTTTAATTATGAAAAATTATCAGTAACATTGAATTCTGCTGCTTTATGCCTACAGCCACTACCATGTGCATCATTAATCTGCTTGTTTTATATTACACATGCATGCACATAACAGTATAGGTTTACACTCAGATGTTCTTAGCAACGCTCTTAATATTTACATGCAGCAGTCAGCACTACACTGACGGCATCATGCCATCACCTTTTTGCACCACAACTGGATACTCAAAAACTAACTGCAGAGAATAAAGGCACAGGGGAGTTATACACTTTTAGGAGGCAAGGATTTATTAACTCCATCAGTATTTCCTGGATACCTTTAATGAATTTTCACTTGTTTTCTGGATTTCAGGTAATTTTGCCCCTGGGAATCCAAAGATGGGTAAACCAGTCAAATTAATATAAGAACAGAAACTTGAAATATGTGGGCACTGATTCTGATATTCTAAAAAAACCACAAACAAACAAATAAACCCCCACACATACTCCAAAACAACAACAACAAAAAAACCAAACTATATAGGTACAGTATCACTCTTAACAGCCTGCAGTTTGTGTCCTATCAGTATATTAGGAGCTTGAATACTTCTGACAGACAGCAGACCCTAAAGAAATAACTTCTTGGGTTTTACAGAGGACTTCTGGTAAACAAAAATGTCCACACATGCAGATAGAGGATTATACTAAAAGACATACATAAGAAAGTTTGCTACCTTACAGCAACACCGAATGGCTGGACACTATTTGGACGTGTACTAATGGGGGTAATCCGCTGTCACAGCTACTTTACAAGCACAAAAACTTGAATGGCTTGTATCTCATTTACAAATGGGCTGTGGGCTCATGCAGATACCACTAGCTACATTCAGTGCCGTTTCAGGTAACCTCTAAGACCTTGCAAAATACAATTTCCATTAAAAGACTCCTGTCTAGCTAGCCAGCAGCCCAGGTGAACACAATACTGTGTTCAGGAAGCACATGAAGATCAAGCAGAAACCAAGGTTGTATTTACCTTTTTCTGACCTCGTAGGGCTTGAGGATTTTAAAACTTTTTTTAAAGTACTGAGCAAGTGCTTTCTCTGTAATTTAGGCAAAGTTTTCAAGGCTGCTTTGAAATGCTTTGCTGAAAAGGGCAATGTGCTGAACAGTCTTCAAGTTCCCAATTAGCCCTCCAGAAAGACAGCTGCATTAAAACTATCACGTGAAATGGCAATTTTGGCCAATTATCAGTTCTGATTTGTACTACCAAAAGGCCTTCCTGAAGACAAACTCACAGTTTCATAGACTTTACTATGGGACACAACTGTTCACCACATTCATTAAGTATTGCTTAGAAATAACAAGCTGATACCTCACCAGTGACTGGGTTTGGAGACAAGCACTAACTACAGCAGCAAACTGTACTCCATACCTCAAATATTTTCCAGGAACTACTCTTCTTGATTTAGTTAAACATTTAACTGCCAGGGCAAGGATGAAAACAAACCAAATAACCTTTCTGCAACCACACTATAACAAAAAATCCTAGATTCAATATATTTATACATCACTTACTAAACCTGTAATACAAAAAAACACAAACATAAATCTGACTGAAATTCTTAGCTTCCAATATCTATTATGAATATAATGATTTTAAGCCAATTCATCCATGTATTTACTAGAAAAGATGCACTATACATATCAACATGTTCTTTATAACAAAAAAAATCTACTGCCTGCAAAGAATTAATAAAAATTACTGTCCTTATTATTTCTTTATTTCAAAAGACTTATCTTCAATGCTTAAAAACCCTACACATCCCCAAACTCCCTCAGCTTTAGTGCAATACAGAAAAGTAAAGGATGGAAACCAGAAATCTTCAGGTCCTCCAAAGATTTTGTCTATTTCCTCCACAGAAAAAAAACACAAAATGAGGAACTGATGCCCTTCTCACACATGCATACACACCCAAGGAAGGAAGCACGGAGAGAACACAGAGTATTTCAGTACAGGAGGCAGAAGATAGGGGGAAGTGAGTGCAAAGTGAATACATTGCCTTCCAGCTTACCATAAGATGCTATGTGCATGTTAATGACTGCCATAAAAATACATCATAACAGCAATGAAGCAAAGCATAACTGCCTCTTCCCAGTCACAAAAGGGTTAGCATTAGCTCAATGTCAGCTCACTCTGTCCCTTCACAGGTGCTTCTGAAAAGCCACATAAACTGAATAGCTGCGACCCAGAAGGGGAAGAATGCTTTTGGGAAGGAAGGGACCCACACCCACTGGTTGCAGGACCAGGTCAAACTGCCTGCTGGCATGTTTTTTTTGTTTCCTTTTCCTTTTGATTATGATTAACTGTTTTGGCTTTCCACTTAACAATTACCATCAGTGAAGAAAAAGCCCCACACTGAACACAGCTATACATTTTGCTACATAATTTTATCATTGAAGGTACTGAAGGAAACCAAATACGTAAGTGAAAAGGAGAACTGGTATTTTCCAGCTCAGCATACCAGCTATTTGTTTTTGAGGGCACCCCTCCCCCCAACAAAAGCATTACTTGTAATTTGTTTATCCTTTTAACATTGCCAAGTTCAATGCAAAGATGACATTTTGAAAGGTTAGGAGGGGAGGGTGGGACAGAGGAGTGGAAATGGGTAATGCCATGAATGTTTTCTCCTGCGTTTTCTTTGACGCAGCAGTTGGTCCTACACTGGCCTGTAAGCACTATAATATTAGACACCTGGAATGTGAGGAATGTCTGATAACCATACCCTAGCACAGGGATAATTCCACAGCTATAAACCAATGATATGACCTTTGAGCCTTCCCCCGGAAAGCTCAAATGCAGTGACATTATGAAAAGGCTATTATGTGCAGTGTTGCCATAGGTTATTTGTATATACACGACTGTACAGTGTTGATAGAAGGAAACCATGTTGTCATCAATTGAGAACACTGTTAAGAAACTCTGCTGCTAGTTTTAATACAAGTCTGTAAACACCATGATATTTTTCCAGTAATTTCAAGCGTTCCCAATCCTACAATCTCTACCTGCAAACTTCAACCAACCAACCCAGTCAATTTTATGAAATTCAAAAGAGTCAGAAACTGCAGTAAGTTCCATATGCAAATATGCAAACAGGAGCAACATCTGTCTCCAAAGCTTACCTTTAATTGAAGCATGATACAATAAACAGTGGGAGGGAAATATCCATAGACTGGGATACTTTATTAGAATAAATCAAAACTGATACACTTATAATAAAGGATTAAAACATTTATTCTGTTATTTTGGATGATTTGTCCAAATAGCTGTCAGGCACAAAGTATCAAAAGCAAACTTCGTGGCAGACAGTTAACTACTGAAGGGTTAAGTATAGGACATTTCTGTAGAGTGAAAACTAAATCTGGGAAAGCGAAATGCATTTCAAAGAAAGAACACAGTCAAAACGATCATGATAGTTAATGTCAGCATTAAAGATCTGACCTATCCCTAACCTTTCCCCATTCCTCCTTTCTGTAATTTCATACACATGCTAGAGCAAATCACCCCACTACTCACCTCATCAGCTACAGAAAATGATTTGGAATTTTTTTTCTGTGAATTCCCCTTCACTCCTCCTGCAAACACATGCTTGCCTTGCAAAGGACCTTTGAATTTACAGAGTGGATATTTAAAGACTCTCCTCACCTAACTGCTCCCACTGAAGTCAGCAGGAGTGTTACCAATTTCCTGCTACCAACTTAAGTAGCAGGAAACTTAAATCTGTGACAAGCACTTTTGAGAAGTACCATCCATCTGAACATTTCAAATAACCCCACAAACATTCAACTTCAGTGCTGTGAAGCACTCCAGCCAAGTACACCAATCATTCCAGAAGCAGGGAAGAGTGAACTCGAGTTAACTGTCCAAGGTCATCGCAATTCAGTTACAGACCTACAAACTGCACCCAAGGGGAGACAGCACCCCACTCTTACCATTATCAATACTGAGTTCTTCATGTCCTCATTTCTAGTTTCTCATCTAATCACTTGTTTGGTAACAATTTTTAACGCATACTTCATTAAATCATTATGTGTTTTGCAGTACACCGCAGCTCCTGTTGCAAGAAGACTGAGTCAGATCAGAGCTCAAATCCTATTCACAATATTTATTTAATTCAAGTTTTAGATTACATTTCTTCCCAGTGGCAGTAAGGTTTTGAGGAATAGGAAACACACAACAATTATCCAACAGGAAACATTTAAGTGTTCTGCTGTGACTTCCTTCCCACACACCCACTCCCAGAAAAGACCTGAAAACAAAAACACAAAACACCCCAATGCAGCAAATTCACAGCTTATCACACATCACTCTTTACAGAGCATGTTTGACACAAACAGTTGTTCAGAGCAGGGGAAATACTTCCAAGGCAGCAATTTGAAAAGACTACTGAGGAATTCTGTGAGGTACTGCAAAAGCTAATGATGTACTTACCAGACTACAGTAGAGCTGTCTACCTTTCCCACATGTGGAAAAGCACTCTTTTCAGGTTTATTAGCAGTCTGCTAATAAACTGATCCAAAAATATTATTCTAATCCAGGTTAAAGAACTACTTCAGAGAATGTAGTACATATTAAAACCCAGTCCTTAGCCATGGTCGCTAATAATGCAGAGTAAATCATCATTATTTCTTCAAATAAGTGTACAAACATCAAAACAGTATTCACAATAGTGCCATAAGTAACTGTAATGTTTTACCAGTCCTGTCTTTCAAAGTGAAAGCATATGTGAGAAGGCAAAAGAAGATGAGAATACCAGGACAAGGTTATTTTGCACATTTGCAAATTCAACTGCTTAAGCTAACACTTGGAAACTCAAAATTAAAAAAGGAAAGAGGTTATTCACAAAAATCTCTGAAAAGGTTTTCTACCACTGAATTGCTTTTAATTGGAGCAAGAGATGTTAAGTATTTTTGCCAACACCACTGAAGAAGTCATTCAAAACTCACTGTGGATGGCTCTTTGAATAAGCTCACCATTCAGCAGAAGCTGAAATTACAGACAGCTTATTTACAAGTTACAAGCAAAGAAGTATAAAACAAACCAGGAAACATCACCATACGATTTCTATAAAGCCACTGTGTGATTACATTTTAATACTGTGTTCAGCTCTGATAGCCTTGTACTTCCGCACCACAACATCTCACAAGTAAAACCATAGAGCATGATACAGAGAAAAACAGGCAACGTATAGTATGTAATGTAACTGAACAGACTAAGATTATCTATGTTGGGAGCTGCTTACAGAATGGAAATACTAGATACAAGGAAAGGAACAGGCAGCACATACTCTATTTCTCACACTACAAGGAGGCATATGCAGAAGAGTACGCTCAAAAAGTTCTGTACCACACACAACAGCATGTGGACCTCACTGTCACACCATTTTGTCGAGTCAAAACTGTAACTGCTTTCAAAAACAGAACACACAAAAGACAAAACCTACAAAGAACAGATCCACAGTAACGGTAAACATAATATTCCAGATACAATCATTTTCCTATTGGAGTTTCTATTCTAAATGCACTTTTCTTCTACCACATGCAGAAAGACAAAATAAATCTGCCAGTCCTTCCTTTTGCAAGGCTATTATGACTTGAAATCAGAACTCTGAAGACAGAAACCATGTCAGACACAGTACCTTGTCTTAAAGACTCTAGCTACTTAGAAGCTGATGACTTTACATTAATAAATAAAAAGACACCAAAATGAAAAAACAAACAAACAAAAAGAAAGAAGAGAGGTGATAATTTTCAAGATAGCTACTGAAACAGCAGCATAGCTAAGCATTATGCCATCATCTTTATTCTTTGGCAACAGAAAGGAACACACAATAGACAAATCCTAAGAGTTCATTTACAATGATGAAAATGCAGAGAATGCTTCCCAGTGGGAGGAAAAAAGGAAAAGGAAAAAAGACTTTGGCCTTGTGCACACACTTCAAATGAGGCTCTTGTTAGAAAGCATTCTTAAAACTGCCTCATTACAGAGAACATCATGGAGCTACTGCAACTCACAAGCAAAGATATCTTTGACATCCCTTTAATATATTCTTATTTGATAAGCATTTAGTTATTTTAATGTTTTATAATGAGTCACTAGAGTTTTTCTTACCTTTTTTTTTCTTCTGTTGAGTTAAGAGTCACAAAGGATGTTTGGGTTTGTTTGGTTTTTTTCTTAAATATTAAAGTTGACATTTCTTAGATTTACATTAATCCTAATTATTGCAAATAATATATGGTCAGCACTGAATTTTAGTAAAAATGGAAAACTAACCTAGTCAGGAGAATAATAAGTTACTTCAGCAGTACAGCTCCCACAAAGCTCACAGCAACAGGTTCCATCTTGAGTTGAAAGAAAGTAACATGGTACCAATTCTTTTCATCTGTCCTAGTCTTGTAACAACAGCCTGCAGTCCAGGCTTGCCTTCATTTGGGCTGGTGCTCAACAGATTATATTCTACATGGAAGTCAGCAAGAAGTGGACAATTGAAGGGACTTGTTCTGTTTAACATCTGTATTGATGATTTGGAGAAGGCATCAGAGTACACACCTCACTTGCAGATGACAGCAAACTGAGGGGGAACAACCAACACTGTCAAGAACATGACCATCATTCAGAAGGGCTCAGGCCAAGAGGAACCTTCAGAGATTCAGCAACAACAGATGCAAATGTCCCTTACAGGGATACAGGCTGGGCCTGATCAGCCTCCTATATCAACAGGAGTATGGCAGTTACCTCCACTACTTTGCACGTACTAGACTGCATCTCAAATACTGCATCAGTTCTGGCCTTTTCTTGTTCTAAGAAAAACATACTGGAGCAAGTCCAGGGGCAGACCACCAGGATGGTTGGGAGCTGGAGCACTTGCCCTGTGAGGAGAGGCTGAGGGACTGGGGTTTGTTCAGCCTGGAGAAGAGGCAGCTTCACAGGGATGCAACGTCAGCCTGCCCTTACCTACACAAGAAAGTCTTCAAGATGACTGCATCAGGCTCTCTGCAGGGCTGGGTAGGGTGGGAGGATGAGAGAACGCAGGCATAAGTTAAAACAAGTTCAGACTGAATATAAGGAAAAAGCATTTTCACCATGAGGATAGGCGCACGTGGGACAAGCTAATCTGCAAAGTTGTACCTGAGTAACTGATCTCAGAGCTGATCATACTTTTTTTCACATAATTTTAAATCTTTGTGATCACCACCCTTACAAGCCACATGCGCACATACACATACATGTGTACTCACTCCTGCCTTCCCTTCCTTTCTTGGAGCTTAGAACTCCATTATCATATGTCTTGACTATGGAAAAATAATCTTCTTTACTTGCCTGTATCACACCAAATACCGAGGTCCCATAATAATTTAAGTGGACCTGCTCTTCCTTCATGCTAAATTTTCATGCCCCTTCTCATTTACTTATGCTGGAAATCATACGACTTCAAGTCAGTCCAAAGAAATAAACTAGTAGGAGATACTGAAATCTTTAATTTTTTTTTTTTCACCACTTTAGCTGCCTAACCAGTTCACTACTGGTACAAAAGCCAATGCAAGAGAAAGCATGGAACCACTTGCAGTCCCAATTCAGGTATAAACTAGTCATGAAACAACCAAGTTCCTAACCGACACTGAAACCCTGGTTCTTGATGGAAATTGTAGGCAGTACTGTAATATACATAATTACTACTACTACTCCTTACGATTAAGCTGTAAGACTAAGCATGTACAATTGGAGAGTGCTTAACTATCTTGTGCAAGTTTTATGTGGTGAAAGATAGGAGGCTTATTTTGGTAGTGTCCTGGGTTCAGCAGTAGCAGTCACGTTTCTCCTTCATGGTAGCTGGTGCAGCGCTGTGTTTTGACTTCCAGTCTGGGAACAGCGTTGGTGATACTGATGTTTTCGGTTGTTGCTAAGTGATGTTTACCCTGACCAAGGACTTTGTGAGGCTCATGCTCTGCCAGGGAGGAGGGGAAGCCAGGAGGAAGCAGAGACAGGGCGCCTGACCCAGGCTAGCCAAGGAGGTATTCCATACCACAGCACATCATGCCTGGGGTGGGGGGTAACTGGGAGTTACCCGGAAGGACACGGGCTTCCGGGTGGGACTCGTTTCTTGGCCGGTGGTATCGTATTCTCTTCCCTTGTTATTTTCTCTTATCATTGTTGTTGGTGGTGGTAGCGGTGGTGATTTGTGTTGTACATTGGTGCTGGACTGTTCTTGTCTCAACCCATAGGAGTTGCACTCTTTCGATCCTCCTCCCCGTTCCTCAGGGAGCAGAGAAGGGGAGAGCCCTGGGCGGGGGGGCCTTGATTGCTGTCAGCCTGGCAGCACTCACTGGGAGTGAGTGAACAAGTTGCCTGACTGGGTTTAAACCACAACAGGTAGGTTGAGGGTTTTTTTGACTAACAATGAACCTCAACTAGTTACAAAGCCCTATTTCTGAGAAAAGGGAAGAAATTACAGAGAACAGTATTTAATTCCTGTTGTATTATGAAATGGAAACGCTTGGGCACTTAGGAAAATTGCCATTTATTTTAATACCTTGATCGACTGGCTACTTGAGTTTCAAAGTAGAACTGTGTAAATCAGTGAAGTGCCCAATCCTGCAAAGGATACACAACTTCACAGAATAAGCCAAGGGAACTTCCACGTGCGGTCTTCTTCCACGCCAAAGTCAAAGGCAGCCTTGCCATCGTTTTCAACAAAGTTAGAAGCAAACTTTGAATATGATTAATATTTTAGTTACCTAACTTTTTTCATGGCTGCCAAAATAAAACCTAAAACATTGTGTCCATTTGTGAGAGGCTTTGCTATTGCCATTTTGACTTTTTTTGCCAAAACCAGCTCCTTAACGAGTCTCTAGTAAGGAAAGAGTTTAAAGACAATTGCTAATGACAGTGAAAATTACAGTACTGTCTCAAATACTGAGCAGAGGCACTTCTATAGAAAAATAACACCTAAGCATAAACAATTGATTAAACAGTAACCTCCCATGCTGTATATCTCTTTAGTACTGGAAGAGGCAAGTTGCCCTATAAGCAATGTTTCAGTAAATTCAGCTGACTTGAAAGCTGCAATTTCACAGACTTATGGAATTTCTTAGATGCGGTATTTTTAAATGATTACTTCATAAAAATCACTTTAAATATTTTCTTATATGTAAAGTTTTTATACAGCTTATGTAATGAAAAACCTGAACATTAGCTCACACAGTGGAAATAGGCAGTCATTCCTTGCCAAGATAAGCATTACATCTCCATTTGCCATTTATTATTCTTTTAAACTGAATAGAAAAGATTGCTCTTAAGATATAGTCCAGATACAAATTTCTACTATCCAATTACTTATGTAATCTTTTTTAACTTCTCAATGGAAGTCTCTTACTATTCCTCATAAATCAATCTACATCAGTTGCTTTCATGAAAAATCTTTAACATAAATATTAATACTCCAAGATACTATTTCTCCTCCAATTCTACATGACATCTTTAGGTTCCTTTGGGAAATTACTTCATGTATCATTCAAGCTTTTAAAACAAAACCTATCTACTTAGAATCTAGGCTTCTGACTCTCATCCTATAAACATCGGTCATCTAAAACAATTTCCAGAAGTATTGGAAAGCTTAAAAGTAGGCCCACTGTAATTAAATAGGCGTTAAATTTCTAATATGTTGAAAATGCTACTGGGCTGCATGCACTTCAGTGCTCTACAGTATATAAAGTAAAGCAATGGATACAAATGCAAGGACAACTAACATTCAGTCAGAAAGTACAGGATCATGGAGTTTGACCTAATGAGGACAGATTTCCCAGCTCATGACAGTCCATGCAATTCTTTTTTGGTTGATTTGCAGGCACTTCGCATGGCTAAAATTCTGGTTTAGAAACTAAACTACGTGAAAAGGTTAGGGAAGAAAGAGAGGATCATGATTATTCACAGTCCAGCAAAAATCTGTTTTATGCATTTTAGACTCTGGGGATTCCATAGTAAATTTAAGAGAAGAAGCTGGAATTTCCTGATCTGGCAAATATGACCTAGGGTGGGGGAAGGATAATTCTCCAAAGAGCTTTCAAATATAGGCTTGGAATTTTGCCAGACAGAACAATGATTGATTTAAATCAGCCATAAAAAGAGAGATCTGCTCTTCTGTCAAGTCTTTGAAATGGTAGAAGTTAACAGAAATCATCAGCACTGTGTGCTTGTTTAATGAAAAATCCATTCTTTTACATTTAGTTCTAAACATTTTTAACACACTTGTGGGCTAATCATTTCATGCACTCAGATGTTAGTATACCAAGCATCTTCTCCTGTGCCAGGCTATGAAGTACCGAATTTTTACAAGCAAAAACATTAAGGAAGACAGGTAGGGTTTTGCAATAAAATAAAGCACTTTCTTTTCTTCCTAAAGGTGATCTGCATAGCTCTTCACCAACTTTTCTAATATATGGTAATTTTATCCTCTCCCAACCCAACTCCTGTGTTTCATCAGTTTCTACACTGAACAAATAATGGAAAAACTGCTCTTTATTGGAAGTCAAGGAGAAAGGGTCCAAATTCTGTCTTTATTGCTGATGTTGGAGTGGGACTCTTCTTCAGAGATGGTAGTGGGTGATGGGTTTAAACTTAAACAGGGGAAGTTCAGGTTAGATCTAAGGAAGTTCTTTACTATGAGGGTGGTGAGGCACTGGAACAGGTTGCCCAAAGTAGTGATGAATGCTCCATCACTGGCAGTGTTCAAGGCCAGGTTGGACAGAGCCCTGGGGTACATGGTCTAGGGTAAGGCATCCCTGCCCATGGCAGGGGGGTTGGAACTAGGTGATCTTAAAGTCCTTTCCAATCCTAACTGTTCTATGATTTCACTGCTTCATGCCAAAGATATACAAAATACTTAATTTTGCCCATCACCTTTTCTCTCTTTCACTTACTGCTTTCTTTGTGTTAAAGTGATTGTATTTCTATCACCTGTATTTACAATAAACAGGTAACAAGGTCACTGGGAACTTTAAAGAACTAGTGGCATCCACCAAATGGTACTAGAGCAGTCCATGAGTACCAGTGGAGCAACAGTACTTAAGATTTCTTAACATTACAGTATTTCAACCATCACTGCAGCCTTTCAATACTTCAAGTATTACTTTAATACTTTCAATATTCCAGCTCCTTAAAGATCTGAAGAGGGACATTTTACAAGGGCATGAAGTGACAGGACAAGAGACAGTGGCTTTAAGCTGAAAGAGGGTATATTTAAATTAGATATTAGGAAAAGTTCTTCAGTGTTGAGAGTGGTGAGACACTCAAAGAGGTTTCCTAGAGAAGCTGTGAATGCCCCCATCCCTGGCAACATTCATGGCCACGCTGGATGGGGCTTTGAACAACCTGGTTTAGTGGAAAGTTGCAGAGGGCAGAGATGTTGGAACTGGATGAACTTTAAGGTCCCTTTCAACCCAAACAATTTTAAGATTTTGTGATTAGCATTTCTGCTTCAACACATACTTTTGTCTAAAAGTCATTTCTGCCTTCAAAAATCTAATCATAACAGCAGATATCTTTTCTTTAGAATCCCAATAAGGAAAACAAACAAAAAAAAAAAAACAACAACCCACAAATGCTGCCACATTTAGTTTTTGATAATGACATTTGGCTTCATTTGACCAGAGCCAGCAGGAGAAATGCATCATCTTGCACAAGAGACTAATAAGAGTTTGGAAAGTAACTACCACTGTTATCCTCTTGTGTTTCCATGCCTGGATTGTTCTTCCTGTTGTCCCTCTAAAGCCAGCTGCTGAGAAATATGCAAGGAAGCAGCAGTGCTTGGTGACCCTCACTGGCAGCCAAAGAATTAGTCTGCTTGATGGAGCATGGCAATCCACTGTGCCAGCTGAAAAAAAAAGCAGGCTGGAGTATTTTTTTTATCCTTTCACTGGACTTCAGGAAGACAAAATCTCTTCCTTTCACAAACCTGACAAGGAAGCTTAATTGATGTCCAAAGGGCCTTTACTGTACTGACACTCACTATGCTTAGGCTATAACCAAAGTCCTTTATGGGTGGCCTGAATACTTGTGAATGGGCTGTAACCAAGAATGTGCTGCAGTATGGATAACTGTTTCAGACAGTAGGGACACAAGCAAAATGACCTATGTGGAGCGATGCTCTTGTGATACTTACTTTAGGCAAAAAGACTTTGTCAGAAGAGCAAAGAGTGACAGAATATAGCTTTTCATTCACTAGTGCAGAATAAGATAGGGGTCAGAGGAACCCCTCAGCTGAGATACTGAAACATCCCAACCCTAACCTTCATATCCGTTTCCTTCTGTCTCAGCTTCCTCCAGCTGCTATATGCCTCAGAAAAAAAAAAAAAACAAAAAAAAAAACAACAAAACCAAAAAAAACGCAAAAAACAATCCAAACTGAAGGGAGAAAGCAATTTCCAAAGGCAGAGATAGCCCAAAACACCACTTAGGACCTTCTGAACTCAGATTTTTTGGGATCTGCAAAAGAAGGCCTGGCTAAGCATGTCTGGGGACTAAAGGCAGAACTAACACAAACTATACAGAGCAAATCATGCTCTTCCTGCCAGTTGCTAACAATCCTAGTTGTGTTGTTTAGCTACCAACAAGCTAAAAACACACTGTGGACTTTAGGGCAGTGAAAAATGTTGCATTCTCCTGCTGTCATCACCCTTACTGACCTGTTACTTATCCCATGCTATTCATACAGATGGAGTGATACATTTGAACAGGCTAAGACCCACTCTTTCCATCTTCTGCTTATTCACTCAGGCTGTTTTTTGAATGAAAAGAGAAAAGATCGAATGCTAGGAACAGAGGGCACACAGGACATGCCAACTGAAGCAGGGAACTTCTCAGCCGGGAACTGAGAAGGTAAAAATCCTCAGCTCAGGTAAAAACCTGAGAGGAATTTATGGAGATTACAGATAGTCTTTGATTGGTTAAATATTTCTAGGGATCTGCACACCTCTCAAGGCTATCTAGAGGACAACTACATTTCACAGGAATTTCTACAGCATTGGTTCTTTCCATTCATCTGTCCACTTTTTTCCCCCCAGAGGTTTTTCAAAATGTGTATTTTCAAAACAAACTTAGATTTTCCTCTTGCCTTGGGTTACGGCAGTTCAGGAAACAGGCCTGGGATGTCAGGTACCTCTTCCGCCTCATTCATTCAGGGAAGACGGCTTTTCAATAGCACAGAGTCATTCTGAGCCAGGAAAGGGGCTGGAATCTGATTCTTTCACATTCCAGACCAGTACACCAACTAACAAGCAATAAAATCTTCCCAGTTTTTTACACTCCCAAAAGGGCCTCTGCCAAAAATTTTTCAACAAAGCAGAAGAATGGAACACTTCATACAGATTTACCAACACTGCAACTTCTGGAAAAAAAGCTGTTTATTCAAATATTTCAACCAACTTCAACTGTCACTTTGTCTTATGATATTCATTTTCTCTTTTTTCTTCTGCCCGTCTTGTTAGTGACAGTTCAATGAAACACCCACCTGTGGAAAAACATGGAACACACTACTACTAAACTGATATTTTCAGTAAAGTATTAAAGCTGTGTTACTTTTTTATATCACTCTTATGGATGTCACTTGGAGCCTTCCTAATAACAAATGTATCTCTTGTAAATTAAACAGTTGAGTCCATCAACAGCTATTAGTATAATAGTTATTCATTACATAATTTACAGCTTCTAGTGGAAGAAAAATGCAAAATAAACAGCTACATAATTTTTAGAAGCATCTCTGTATATCTTAGCTTGAAATGGCACACTTGTTTTTTAAGCAAGAAAAAAAATAAGATTGAATTACTATGCTTCCCAAAATTGTGAGAAACTAAAAACAAACCATGCAGTACAAAGACGATTAGAAAATGCTAGGATCATCAAGAACCCCATGTAATTTAAAGGCATCTTCAAGATAGCCCCCAATCAAACCAAATATGCAGCCAGCAGGCCAATTCTTTCAAGTATTCATCCGCAGGTAGTAATTTAAAAAACAATCACAGTGGTGAATAACAGCTGTTATGAAGTACAGCAAGGTGCCATTCAGGAGAGTTGTTTTCAATCATCCATCTCTGAAAGTGCCTTCTGGAACAAACTTTAAAATGTTGTCCCTTCCAAAGTCACATCCAATGGAACAGAAAAAAATCATCACTAGATGCTTCTAGCTTTAGTTCATTTTATAGACACTATTGAACTGGACAATACTGCAAAACACCATGAGTAACCTCCCACTACCCTCATGATTCCCATTCCAGTACAGCACATTTTAGTCTCCTTGTCCTGCAGCTAATTGATCATAATCCAATTTTTTCCATTAAAGGCATAGGTGTTTGGGATTAAGGACTTCATGTCAGGGTGTAGTAACGAGTTCTTTCCTTATATTTAAACAGATTACATCAACATATTACTTGCCTGAAACTAGTCTTTTTCCAAAATATAATGCTTAGTTAATTTGGTGATTTAACCCTGATGAAGCCCCATTTACCCACATATGCCTGGTAAGTAATGAAGGAAAGGCCAGTTATAAAATCTTGAAATATTTGCATTTAGTAATAGCAGGCCAGTCTTCCACAGAAAACATTTTTTTCCTTAAATAAATAAAATGCACATAATAATGTACATGAGAAGGAACCTCTGTAGGCTGCCTAGTCCAATATCCCGCCCAATGCAAGACAGCTCTGAAATCAAACCAGGTTATTCCAAGTCATGCCCACAACCACCCAGGGAAACCTGCTCTAGTGCTTGCCTAAAAATCCCAGCCTGTGCCGACATTTTTTTATTTTTGGTTCAGTAAATCACTGCAATTCCATTTTCAGTGATACAGGTTGTATATTAGCCCCTCAGTTTCAACACAATGAACAGTATAAATTCTACCTCCATGTTAAACTATGGTTTCTACTTAAAAAAATAAATAAATAAAAATCATCAGTTGCCTATTGTCACTTTCCCATACTTCAACATCTGCACAGAAGACCAAAGTCAGTCTTCATTTGGTATGCATTCCATACCTAATTCATCCTTACTCTACACCACCCAGAGACTGTGCTTTCACAAGATGAGGTCTTTAGTACCAAAGCTAGCTTAATAAAGATGATCCATCTTTTCAAAATAAATAATGATAAGATTTAAAAGAAGGGAGCTACATTCACTTTTCACCTATGCAGCAGTACTACAAGCTTTTAATATTTTGGTATGATCTTTAACAGGATTTTTTTTCATCTTTACTCTTGCTTCTTTTAAGCCTTTTTACTCTGGTTCGCAGCTCAGTTGTACAAAGAGCTGTGTAGTTCAACCAAAGGCTGTAATCAAAGTATCCCATCAGAACATCACCATCATCAAGGTTATAAGAAATCTTTAATGATATCTGAATGTTAACTGTGTTCATCATCAGTGCAACATCATCTTTAAACATCACAACACGTCTTAAACAGATGTGTACTAGCTACACCTAAGGAAAAAGATGGCATTCAGATAAAGTTCTAATACTGACCATTTTAAAAACCCTTTCAAATAATAAATAGCTATTTTGTAATATATGACAGCTTATTCCCAAAAGATCTGCTAGAAACCTACTACCTCAATGAGCATGACAGTACTGCCACAAGGAGGGCCCTCTGATAAGTACTGTCACTCCTCAACACCAGACAACTGCAGTGAGTGTTTCACAAGACTTTCAGACATCTGGCTGAAGCCATTTAACTATATAGTACATCTGCCAAATTTAGAATCTATAGTCTTTATGCATTTTTAAAATACTAGCCACATTAGGCACTACACCTATGACCAGAAAGAAGATACTGTACAACTTTTTAGCAAAACCTGGCTGACAGAAGAAGGTCATGAAATATCAAGTATTGGAGGTTCTAAAGATTTTTAAATACAAAACCCTTAACTGTCCTACATTTGTCCTCAAAGCTTATTTTCTTGCCAAAATCTTGCCTGGAAAAATAAAGCTTTGATTGCTTCCATGTATGCTAAGCAAATGGGACAGCCAGGTCCTGACTGCAAACCAGCAACCTGCCACAGCATGGAAGTTCATGGCTCATTTAGATCATCGTACACCATGCTAGCAAGTGAGGCAGAACAACTAGACAAGCAAACAAGAAAATAAGCAAGAACCAAAAAGCCTAATCCATATCACCCTAATAATTTGTTTTGCTATAAGCCATTACCCCACTAGACTATAGTCTCATTAATTCAGCTAAAAACAGCAGTGTAACCAATTAACAGTTCCATAGCAAACCTCAAGCTTTACTTCACTAAAGCCTTTCTCTCAAAGAGCAGATATAAAAAGGGAACCTACGGATTATAAATAACAGAGGAAAAACAGAAAAGAGCATGCAAGTTCAGAAACTTGAACAAATAATCTGTTTACAGTGTAAATTCCTGTGTATAAAGACTTACTCTAGTAGTAAACCACTGACCATGCTAGCCTGACTAAAAGGCTTATGGTGTTTGTGTGCTTTGCTGCATCCCATAATTTCTCTAGTCATTTGAATGCTATTTCAGGAATGTTCTGGAGAGGTCTCAGATGATTATTCACATCCATAGCATTCTACTATTCACCAGAATGATCGTAAATGTTTTAACAGCTCTTTTCAGGCATTGCAATACTCACAACATGACCGAAAGATGTCTTTACTTCTTGTCAGATTACTGTCTTGAGTTGCTTCCTCTTACATACAATCATTTACCACTCAATGCTTCAGCAAAATATATTTTAAATATTTAATATTTCCATTCAAAATTATCCTTTTTTATACTGTAACCCAACTAAAGCCTCAGCCTGCCACCTCAGCAAAACAAAGCTGGCAACTGCAAAAGAATGTGTGAAATATGAAAAACTTTGGCAAATCTTCTACTGTCCAGGAACATTAAGATACTGAAATGCAGAAAAAAGACCTCAATTTCTGGGGCTTCTCTACAGGTCTACATTCTAATCCAGTAAATCAAAAGGAATGCTGTTATTTACTTCAGAAGGGTGAAATTCAAGTCAGATCCTCAGAGATTACATCAATCTGAGCAGTATCTTGTTTTCTCTATTACACTCCAGCTCCATGGACATCCCAGTTTTGGTTCTGGCAGTTTGTCACTGTTCATTCTGGAATTTAGTACTGAAAAGTTTTGTGCCTTAAACTCATACTGTAGCTTATTTTCCAAATCTCTCCAAGAGAAGTCCATAGCACTTCAAACTAGAATTGCTCACCACTGTTCAATTCCACCAAAACTAAAAAGAAGACGTTAAGTGCAAGTCTTTGCACTTCACATTAAAAGCCTCAAGCAACACAAATGCAATATACCATTTAGGTCCAATCCTGCAGACAAGAATACTGGAAATGTGATTAAAATCAAGGCAATGCCTCAGAAAAACCACAATTACACATAAAGGTCATTATTATATATTGCAAGGTCATACTTCAAAATTTATCACAAATTACAAGATGGCATAATGTGTTAAGATAGCATTGACAGAATGAGCTGAAAAGAACTTTATTTTTGGCAAGATGTGAATATACTGAATATACGTTGTATAGGTCTTGGGAATATGGGAGTCAAAAGGAAAGTAGGCTTAGGTACAACTGGGAATATATCCATCCCAAGCGCACACAAAAAGCACAATTAAATCCAATACAGTCCTTATGGCAGAACCACAATCTAAATTCCATCGAAGTTTTAAGAAACTAAGAAGTAATATGTTTGTGTGTTTCTACCCAGATATCACTTCTGAAAAAAATAAGCTACTAAGCTTCCAAACTTCTGAAAGCTAGTGAGTTTCTCACAGGATGCTCGCTGTGTCTCTTTAAAAATAACAAACAATTTAAATTGTATTATTTGGTGCTGTACCAAGAAACTATGTATATAAAGATACCTCACAATGGGTATTCACAGTGTAACTCAAGATAACCAAAATGTTTCAAGATTTAAACCAAACCCCAATTAACAACACGCATTTGACAAGAGAAGTACACTTGAGTGTTGGATAATACTCAGAACAGAAATGTCACTTAGCTCACAAGGAAATTTTGTATCACATTCACTTTAGACAAAAATACCAAAGATTAAATATAGGTTAAAGTACCTTTATAAACAACAGTAGCCTCAGACTATTTCACAAAGTCCATTACATGTCCCACTTTTCCCACAGCCCTCCCAAAAGCAAGATAAAAACAACATTCAAATGTACCCTGCCTAGTTCAGCTCCCAGCTACCCCAGCCTTCCTGAACTATAAACCTTTCTCCATCAGAGCTGCTCTCCACTGAATGCTTGTGGAATGGAAGCCAACCAGCACCCCCTGGTTGGGCTTTGCAGTGGTCAGGCTACAATGAGGACAGCAGCTTGCACCTCGATGTCCTACAATAACCAGAATGGCTCATGAACATGAATCAAATAACAGGGTGGGACTACGATCATTTGCTAATAAAAGCATTTTAAAAATCTAGTTCATAAATCTGAATTACATATTTTTCTCTGATGCCCAGTAACTGTTTATTAATCAAAAAGTTCCGCAGGGGGTTTATTTCTAAGAAGAATTAAGAATTTTCATAGAGACATTTCATTAACACTAGTGAAGAGGCCGAAACTTGTAAGTCTACATAAATATTTTTAGCATAATCAAGGAAATCTGAATTAAGAATGAAGGGACTAGGCTTTGAATAAAAGTATTCTTTCTCAATCAGATCATCAGGCCATGAGACAGGCATATCTGGACTAGACTACAGTTTAACAATTGACGGTATTAAACAAAGGAAAAAACCCACCCTACTGTTTCCTCATCAAGAACAAATAAATGCCTTTCCCTGACAATTTTCTGCAGTCCATCACAGACAATGAGCAAGGTTAAAATGCCCACTTTTTCAGTTGAAGGGGGCTATACCTTCTCTTCTGGAAGTATTAAAAAAAACAGGTAGCAAATCACACCAATGACCAGAAGTGTCCCAGAGATTGACAAGCAGAAGCAATCAGAACTGTTTCTCCACAGTATGATCCCAATAAAAATGCTGCCATGCAGCTATATGACAGAGGACACCTGTGCTTTGGTCAAATCCTGTTACTTGACAAGATGTTACTAAGACATATGCCACACTAAGATCACGCGTTGGGCATACTTACTGCCATATGGCACGATGTGCTCATACACAATCTGCAGAATATCAAAAATTCATCTGCCTCATGATAAAAATACCCGCACCTTTGTCAGACATTCCCAGCTCTATAGGGGAAGTAAGCTCTTAAGAGCAACGGGGCAGGCATTGAATCACAGTAAGAATTCTTCACAGGTCAGATCTGTAGGCAGTAAGATATGTTTATCTGGACAAGACTCCAGTTTAGCACTTAAATGTACTTTAAAAAGAAACAACAGGCTTGTAAAGTACTGTTCCTTCATTAACAACACAAGAAAGCTGCCAATAGTGTGCTAGCACAATTTAGTTAAAATACAGACTCTTCTAGATCTTTTCCTCTAAAAGTAAAAAAAGTTTGGTATTTCTAGACACTTAAAGCCTGACTGTCAGAATAAACAGGATATTATGGAAGGCATCCCAGTATGGTTGTCCTTTTTGTTTTTCAAATAAAGATCGAAGTTTGAGTTAATGAACTGAGAAAAAGTATAAACATACCAAAGCTGGTTCAACATACAGTATTGTATAGCACAAAGCAAGAGTATGCAGAAATTTGAATTTGCTGTCCTAAAACAATACATCTTTACATACCCAAACAAACAAGTACTTCAAACACAGTATGTATCAGGGTTGATGAGATAAAGTTGCCTTTCTTCAAGTACTAACAGTATCCAAGTTCAAAGGATAGCATCTAATCTTGTTCTATGAGACACAAATGATTGTTTCAGTTGACAGAATATATTCATACACTGACAGTCTGTAGACCAGAAGTCCTAACGAACAAAAAAATAAAAACAAACAAACAACAAACCCCTAAACAAAACAAATTAGCCTTAAATAGAAGTACAAACAAGGGGGGGGGGGGGGAGTGAAGGGGAAAGTGAGCAATCTCTCCCCCGAGAAGCAGTTTCATTAACCTTTTAAAAATGAGGGCCAGAGACTGACTTAATAGTGCAGGAACTTCACCATCACTAACGGTTTTGCAAATAAAGTCGCTGTGAAGAGCAGTAGTATTCAGCAACACTCAAAATGTGCTACTTAAAAAGACCCAAACCTTACATACACAAAGCAAAACTCTACTAAATACTAAATCAACACAAAAGGGAAAACATAACTACTGTATCACTCCTTCTTTCAGCCACTAACAGCTTCTTTCAAATGAAGGACAAGTCTGTTTGTCCATACAGATGACTCTCTCAAATACATGAAGACAAATGGTTCCAGCTTGCTTCACACAATAAAATACTCAAAGTATTGAATTATGCTATCATTCTGGTGAGACACTTTGCAGCAGAGTCTAAACTGTGTTTTAGAAATAGTTAAGGAAAAAAGCTGCACCAAAGTCAAGGAATTTCTGATCTACTTTCATAGATGGCAGAAATTAGCTACTCATAAGCATATTGTCAACAGCAGCACATTACCGGAAAACAGGATCTAATTCTGCAACTGTGCAATGATAAAATTTCTCTGGAACAAGAGCTTCACAGTAACAAACATTTTAAAAGTAGTAAAAAGTCTGTAACACCATAAAGGTTTCCTGCTGACAGAAAACATGTTTAGCATCAAGATGGCTGCAACAGCTGTACCGCTGGTTCACTGCAATGCAAAGGTGAACAAAAAGACACACGCAAGAAAATAATGGAGAAAGCCAACAAAAGAATGAACACCTAGCATGCCCGTTCCACGGTAGCTAGGATTGAGCTGCATCTTGATTTCTACACCATCACTCTCCCTTTTGCTCCCACCTCTGGACTTGCCTCCTGCCTCACACCAGCACTAGCATCCACTCAGTGAGACAAGCGGATTCTGATGGAGAACAACCCTAAAAACAACTTAGCCAAATCACCTCCTGGGTTCAGTTTACTATTTGGTGGCAGAGAGGCACAGGTAAACAGAACCATGACAGTCAAGACCCAGTAGCTGTGTTACCCCTCTGCAAAACTTTTCCACTTTCTTGCAGGTTGCTGTAGGTGCTGAATTCACACTACCCAGAATAACAGTTGTGGAATCTTGGCATTGTTTCTATTTGTGCCTTTCTGAAAAGGTGTCACCATGGAAATATTACTGTATATTTATCCATTTTCAATCTTTTCCACTAACTTCCATGAGTATTCTTCTAGTTTATAGTCATCTGTGTGATATAAAAATGTGAACTCTCAAATACCTGTAATATTTTTCTAGGCTACAAATTAAAAAGCAGCAAGAAAACCAAACCGAAACCTATTTCACAAATTCAACTTGTCTCTAGATGTTACAAATATTAGTAAGTGGAAGTAAAGAAATTCTCTTATTCTAATAACACTAATAACATTCAAAGCACAACATTATAAGAGATGAACACAGTTATTTAACTGGAGAAAAAGAAGAATTACTAATGTAATCTGTACAGATCTCCGAAGTTATAAATAACTTGTCCTATTTGATCTATACATTGACCCTTACCTGTAAAAATTATAACTTTGCTCATAGCCATTGCTTCAAAGTAAAGAAAGTTCCCTTCTCTGAAAATATACGATAGTTCTGAAGTATTCCTTCATTTAACCATACTATGGTAGGACAACATTTCTAGCAAACAGCTTAGCTTCATTCATTTGAGAAAAGGTCTATTTTCTTTCATGTGTAAACCTTCTTATGAAGGCTTATGTTATGCATGACAACTACAATAATACTACCTTGTAAGTCAAGATAGGTTTTAGCCAAAGAAGCTCCAGTAGACAAGTACTACAGACATAGGCCTGAATAAATTACAGTCTAGATCACTAGCTCCACTTTATATACCATGTCACAGTCCTTGGCTTTAACCAGTTGTACATACTTTGCACACATAAGCAAATACTTTCTAGCATTTCCTGACTTAACTTCACATGGTCTGAGATGAAAGACACAGTGCAGTCCTATCACTCCCAGAAAAATAAAGTGTTATCTCAGTTATCATAGCCATTTTCACTAATGCTAAAATCAACAACACATAGCCCTAAGCCAATGACAGACTGGTTAAAAATCCCGTCACTATGTATTTTAACATCAATCTATTTTACACGATCACTATGTATTTTAACACTGTCTGATGCTATCACAGCTATATTAGCACTGTAATATTAGAATTCTACTTTACACTGGATAAACAAATGGTGTCAGAAGTTCAGACACAGCTAGTTTCTCATTGCAAGTTCAGTACTTGCATCACGGGTTTTATTTTGAATAAATATACATCAATTAAGTAAAAGCAGTTCCCAACCTGTCACTGAAGCCAGAATGAGATACCAGACAGTTTCACAGGGAATATGCACATTCCTGAGCAGACAAGGAGACGGGAACAAATTATGTGGAATTCGGATAAGAAATAGGAAATGATACCACAGGATGAAATAAGGCAGGAAAAGATATTTGGAGGGAGTGGGGGAGGGGAAATCATTGTCCTATCTCCCTACAGGATTATTTCAAGTTACACACCTTGGAGTGGCATCAAGTGATCCTCCTCTGACTTTCCAAAATAGTTAGGTGACTATTCCTTATTAGGGTTAGAATTTCACAAGGTATGTTGAGGCAATCAGTTAGCAGATTCAAGCCACCAAAAATATAAAAGCCCCACTCCCTCCTCAGCTACCAGCAAACAACGGAGATGCAAGGGACAACAGCAGAGGTATGAGAAAAGGAAACTTTCAGTGATGGTTTACCATTAAATTAATTCTTAGCAAGCAGCAGCCTAAAGAAGGGATTTATCAGGTAGTTGCTCTAGTTGTACCTTAAATCGGCTATGGTAAGATTTGCACTTAAAACAAAATTAAGAACCATCCTTTTCAAAATATAAGGCCTAACATGTCAATTTATCATCATTCTTCTTCAAAGGACAGACTAACCATACTCCTGTGTCTTGCTTCATTCCCTCCACCCAGCAGAAGTTTAAACATTTCAGAATTTTTTCCTATTTTAGCTGCAATCACCACTTTCACACAAAACTGTACTTGCCTCAGACACCAGACACTTCAGATAGTAAAAGTTATAGTACTCATCTATCACAACACAGCTTACTTTCATGAAAAAAAAAAAGAAAAAAGAAAAAAGAAAGAGATCCAAATGTGTTTTCCAGTCTCTGATGACCTCCCATCATGCTATTTCCTTTTCTGCTTGCCTCTTATTTACTACCTTTAACGTTTACCAGAACAGTATCTTATGTGCCTCCTGTTTGTTCGAGTCTCCACTGTGACTGGAGGTTCTACCATGCACCCCTGAGCTAGTGTAATGCCCAGGAAAGAGGCATGATGAAAGTCCCCCTGCTCAAGTAACTTCAACCTCAGTTATCTTCCCTCCTCACAGCCTCTGCTGTTCACAGGACAAGAGAAAGCAAGTTCCAGCAAAAATGGAAAGAACAAAGTGCCCTTCTTTTCTAAGGGAAAAGTACAATGCAAGGTTTAATTGCTGAAACCTAACAAACATTCTAATTCAGAGAAATCTTGCATAAGCTACATAATTCCGAGATAAAAATTGTAGTATTTTCACTTCTCCCAACAAATGAAAACAGCAAAGGAAACTGCATTCCCTCTCCACACTGCCACAAAGACTCTCACAACCTCTTAACTTGTGAAGCTCTCTAGTTTCTGCACATCTGATGTTTCTCAAGCACCTTCTCAGTTATATTGTTAGCAAGTACTCTAGAAACATTCTAGTAAAAGTACACTACGAACTATTTCAAATGTACAGATATATTTTGAACATATTTTTCCCCTCATGAGAAGTGAAAAGGGGCAGAAGGATAGTTTTGTTTTCATAGCAGCTCACTCCTTACCACTCCTACAGGAGTGCCAAGAAACATTAAATAAAGATCACTTGCAGCTTCAGAATTTGAGATGTGGAACTCATTTTAGGCAAGCTATAGAAACAAAAGATACCTGGTTTGAGTCAGTGGTGATTAACAGTGGAGCATGGACAATTTACTATTTAGAAAGCAAGATATGAGAAGTCCTGCATTCCTGGTGACAAAGCCTAAATGTCATCCAACTGCTGAAGATATGAGGATACTGACATTTCCATCTCCTATTCCATTTCTCCTTGGTGCTCCACACCAAGAAATAAAATGAACAGAGGCCTACTTATGTGTTGAGTAACTGAAAAAGAAAAAAACCAAACCAAACCAAACTCAGCCTTCCTTTTCACATTTCTGCCTCTACCCCAAGCCCTCTTAAATGTCTATCAAGAAGAAAACCCAAAACACATCAACACCCTACTGTAACTCAGTATCACAGGAACTTGAGAGAGTTCCAAGGGGACTTCAAAGAAGTATGAATTCCCCTAACCCTTTCTCACCTTTTCATCTGGCTCATCCTCTTCAGTGTCTCTATAACTTTGTTAAGCAGTAGCAGAATATAATTTATATTTTGGGCTATTACTCTTCTTACAATAAATCAGTTTCAGAAGTACTGTCAAGATCAGCAAGTTCTCAGTTTGCCATATCTTGGAGGAGTCATAAACAAAGAAATAACACCTATATATAGCAAGTGAAGATGTTACAACCACCCCCACATATCTTGCCTTTATGTTTCTCTTTCTCACACTTGGCATCTTAAAAAGCACCCTCTCTTTTGTGCCACCAGTCTTCAAAACAAATCAACACAGTACCCTGAGTGTTTGGAGAGAAAAATCATTATTGAATAGTGCAAAACATTAAAAACCCCTGTGGTTCCACAACACTCCTAAACCACAACAAGCCACACGTCACTCTTGCCCTTACAACTGTGAGATTCTCTACTGTCAATAGGATTACTCAGATAAATGAAGTGGGCAAATCTGAAAACTGAGCCCCAGGCTTGAAGCTGATGTGAGGTTTTTTTCACAGCTGTACCCAAGGCTATCATTATATTACAGACCTTCACCAGATAAGCAGTAACAAATACATGTACTATGAGAAAACTAAAAAGAGAAAAAGCATCACTATAGTTAAAAAAACAACCAAACAAAACAAAAACAGCATAGACTTTTCCAAGAAGCTTTGAAATTTGTCATTTTCAACTGTTAGCTTATTTCTAGACATTAATATTTTAAACCAGTAACAAATAAGTTCCTAATTGTGCTTAAATACTGCTGGCAACCCACAGACATATGGCTGTTTCTCACAGCACTAGTCTTCAGTATTTGTACGTAATCAGCTAGGGTTTGCAGTGTAACAACAGCGTAAGGAATACTGCCCATACAAACTTACCTATTCTATACTTGCTTTACCAATGACAGATTTTATAAGCCCATGTACTCTAATATTTCACAAGTACATTAGGAAAAAATTATGACATTTGTCAATTAAAATAGTTGAAAAAAAAAAAAAGTCCTGAAATTATTATCCAACAAAAGAATGTGCTTTCAGTATTTCTGTAGAATCCATTATGTTCACTTTGATGATTTAAGTAAGTTTTAAAAACATCATGAACCCAGATTTTATTGTATTGACAAACTTGGAAAATCACTTTTCAGTTTTTCTGACAGCAAGCCCTAACTGCATACTATATGGTTTCTGAACATACATTCTCTAAATTCCTACAAGATACAATGGAATCTAGAGCAAAGTCATCCCAGGACTTTCATGTATTTCTTACTCACTTTTCCAAACCAGGTCACCGATATAAATATACTGTAAATATGGATATTGTAAATACAAATACTGTAAGCTACACATAAAACGGGCCTGTCAGCCTCTCTTCTGTGCAGGTAACTCAGCTTCACAGTCAAGCTATGTACACTAAAGCATGGATTCTCCTAGGCACCTAGGGCAAAATCCCTCTGTTTGTCTTGCATGACTGACACAGGTTAACAATTATTTCAAACACGACTCTTTCTGAAAAAGGTCTTTACTTCCTTAGTTCTCTTACACATTATTTAAAGTCTGGGGGCTTGATTTCTCTTTCACCTTTAATCAAGATATTAATGAAACAATATTTATCCTATAGGATAGCAAACATGCAAGTGTTACTCAGCTGTCTATTCTGTTAATTAGTGAAAACTCAAATTTTACCACAAAATGTGCATAGTGTTGAACTTTTTGAAGACTATAAAATGCATAGAAACAAGATTTTAAATTAGTGAAATTTTGAGGTGATATTATAATGAATATTATACCATCTTGTATTCTGCTTTGCAAAAACATTAAAAGTCTAAAACTAAACAAAACTTCAAATCTGCTACATCTAGAGACAGTAAACAGAAAGTATTGTTTAGTTTAAAAAACCCAACAAAACTCAATCACCTGAGAAAGCCAGGTGTAATAAATAAGTGTCCTGTACACTTTATCACCTCATTAATATTTATAAGTTGTTTAACATGTTTTCTAGTATGAAAGAATTTACGTATTAAGTTTGCCATTACTGGAATTTGCTGTTAAAGCAACTAGGACAGAAGTAGGCCCAACACAGCGTATGATAGTTGTCAAAACCTTCCTTCTAACTTACAGCCAGCAAGCTTCATTGCAGCTACCTTTTCTAATTTCACCAGAGAAATATAAACCAAGGCCTTCATTTATAATTCAGTGCAGCTTGTTCCATAAATTTATAATGCCTATAAAAGTTTTTGAAAGTTAGACCACACTGTTTTGAATAGCAACGTTGCATTTCATAACACACACAAATTTTTGGGGTGTAATTACTCTTCAGGACCACTTTGGGCAAAACAGACGTTTTACGGTAGGTATGCTTGGCATCTATCATCCAGCTTTTAAAACAGCCTACCCTAACAGCCAGGATCACTGCTCAGCTGTAAGACCTGCCGTGGTGACTCCTGGGCGAGCAGCCTTTGAGCCGGTACCACACCTCGCTCACCGACGCACTTTTCAAAGGAGATTTGCCGATTTACAGCGCTCAGACCTGCAAAGGGCAGCAAACACCCCAGGCTGCGGCTGGCGGGGGGATGAGAGGGTTTGGGCTTGCTGAGGCCTAGCGAGCACACGAGGCCTCCCGCAGCACTAGCTCCTTCTCCGCCAGCAGCACACACCTCTCCGGACGGCCGGGACAGGACGGCCACAGGGCAGGCGGGCCCCGTGGCGGGGGGGGGGGGGGGCATCGAGGAGGGACAGGCGTCCGGGATGCTCCGCCGGCCAGGAGGGAGGCGGCCCCGCTCCTCGACGCCCGGGGGAGAGGGATGGCGAAGAGCCAGTGCCTCGGGTTTGGGATGGACTAGCAAACTTCAGTACCTGTCGGGAGCACCACAAACCCAGCGACCCCCGTCGCCTCCGGCAAGAGCTCTACGGGTGTCCGTCCCCCCCACAACTTACACAGCGGTCTTAACAACAGGCTGTACCGATGCCGACGGGAAGAGGGCCACGGCTGCACGCAGGGACTTCTGCTCGCCCCCCGTCCCGACAGGGGAACCCTCCGGCGAACCCCACACTCCCCAGCCAGTCCCGCCGCGGCAGAGCTGCCTCAACGGGGAGGGCCCTGGCAGCGCTGCGCTGAGCCCGTTCCGGGCCTCACCACGTCCCTGCCCGCGGACCCACCTGTCCCGGGGGTCGATCCAGCTGGTCTGCTTAGTGTTGTGGTCGATGTAGAAGACTTTGCCGTCGTAATCCCTCGCCTCCTCCCAGCCATCGGGTAAGGGGAGCTGCCCATTCCCAGCTTTCCTAGGCATGGTCGGGCGGCGGGGCTAGCTGCTCCATAGGGACAGAAAGAAAGACGGGAAGCGGGAAAAGCCCCCACCCGAGCCGGGTGGACGGGGAAGGGGCCGGGAGTCTGCGGGGCACGCAGCGGCCCGCGCGCGGAAGCCCAGGAAAGCCCTCCTCCGCGGCCGGGTCTCAGTCCACCATGCCGGGGCTGCCGCCTTGCCCGCTCCGAGGCAGCCCGGGTCAGGGTTGCCGGCGGAGCACAGCTGCCGTCTGGGCGCTGGGAGCCCGGCTGAGCCCCAGGCGGCTGCGGCCGCCGCTCATTAGCATGAGATTAGCATCCATCTCATCTGCATGCACATTCCTCCCGCCGCATTCCTCAGGGTTAACCCTGCCGGCGCTGCCCGCCGCCGCGCTGGACAGGCCCCAGTCGTGGCTTCGGGCCGAAAAGCGTCCCGCGGGAGAGCGCGCAGGGGAGACCGGAGGACAATGGGCAGGGGAAGGGGGGAGAGGTGGCAGAGGGTGCCCTTCTGCTTCCAAACAAGCTGTGCCCGTGGCGCGCAGGAGCTGATGCGGCTTGGGGATAGGAGGCGAACACCTGAGGGGGCAGCCTCCGACGGCCCGCGCCCTCAGCTTAAGCAGCCTGCTGGGAAAGCGGCGCGGAAGGGCTGGGGTGAAGGAAGGAGCGACCCGGGGTGAGAGCTGCTGGCCGGCCCCCCGGCCCGCCCTTTGTCTGCGGACCTGCTGCTGGATCCGCATCAGGTGGTGCAGGCGGCTTGGGCGCGGGGAAGGTGCCCTGGAAAAAGGCAATTTGCCACTGCCTGCCTGCCTTCAGTCGAGGACGTATCGAGAGTCCTTTCCCTTCCCTTCAGGTCCCAGTCACCTCGCTTCACATCCTCATCAACTGTCGCTACGCTCCAGTAAGGCTGGAAAGTACCTAAAAGGACCCTGACATTTGAAATACCAGAATTCAAAATTTATATAAAAAGACTTTTTTTTTTTTTTTTTAACTCTGGTAGCAAGTAAACTTACAGATTTTATTTAATTATTTACTTTTTAACAGACGCACCAGCGGTGAACGTGCATACATCATTTGTGGCCTGAACTGTTCTGGCCTAAAAAGCAGGTAGCTAAGTCGCATGAGATACAGGAACGAGGAGTGAATTACTGGGCTTTTATCTCATCTTTGCTACAAGAGAAGCTACTCCAGGTTGGTTACCATGGTTTAGCTGATGGAAGGTAATTTAATGAGTTCTATTAATTTGCATGTGTATCTGATTTCCAAGATTTGGCACCAGAAGTAGAGCACCTATGAGGGAATATGACTTTGGTTTAGTGCCTAGGAATCTGAGGTAACCCAAATTTTAGTCCCTATTTATTTCTTTTCACTTAAAGTTACTGGTTTAAAGTAACAAAATCTTCCTGGGAGAGGAAGCCTGGGACCCAGAGCTGTTATTTTTCTTTATTTATTTATTTTAATCTGTTTATCTACTCCATTCTAGCTGTCTTTAGCATTCAGCTCAGAGTTACTCATCTTAGACAATTTACCCTTATTACTAGACTTGTTTAATGCACAGCAAGTTTTTGTATTGCCCATATTTGACAGGCATTGTAGTGAGTAATTTACAGGTGTCTAAGTCCCTCTGTTGGATCTGCTCCTAAATAGAAAAAATTGCCAGCAAGATATGATTTTAATTCAGTTATTTTCACAGTCTGGTAGAGCTAAGATCTTTATTATTTTTGTCACTTTACTTATTCTGTAACATTGTCTCTACAAATAGCTCATATGCCTCCCCAAAATACCTGTATGTTGAGCTCCAGACTATGTTGAAAATTTTATTTTCACATCTGTTGTTTTCAGGGAGTGTGCAGTGAAGCTACATTCATGAAGTAAGGCTCTAGTAGTTAACAGTGGACAAAAAACTGAATTCTCCTAACTTCTGGGTATCTGTAAGAGTTCAGCTGCTTAGGGAAAGCAACAGAGTCATTGCCTAGTAAAGTGACAGACTCGTTTATTTTCACTGAGAATATTAAGTTTCAGTGAGGTGGTTGGTTTATAAAGTCCAATCTTACTTTCCATCTGTGTAAAAAAAGCACTTTCACTGTGCATTTACATTTTTGTCCTTTTAAATAGTCTTCTGAGTTTTATAAACTGGTTTATAGGTGACATCTTACAGTGCAAAAGTACATGTGGCAGTTGTGGGGCAGGATAAACTGGATTTCCTTTTCCCTTTTTTAGCTCAGTTTGCATTATCAGTAAGACATTTTGTTATATAAATTGTTAAAAAAACCTGTAGAGGATATAGTTACTTCTCTTTGGCATTAACAAGGAGCTTTTATAAATAATACAGCCTTTTTCATCCTAAAAAAGCAGGCCTGTGATACAGCTGCACTCCTATACTCCTATTCTCTAGATAATCCACATACAAGAAAGCATGAGATTAGAAAATCTGTAATACCAAGACAAAACTGAAAACTCGTTTATATCAATGCTTACTCTGAAGCTGATACCTAATTCCTGTTCTGCGTCACCACCAAGGCACCAAAGAATCACATCTTTGATTATTGGTCAGATGAGATCTGCATGGATGGGGATGTGGATCTGATCTATAACCACCTCTACCAGGGTAAAACGCATCAGAAAGCATCAATGCTTTCAGTTGCATAAATAAATGGAAATTGCAGTTCTTAATTTTGAAAATAAGTATACTAAGATCATTGTATAATTGTCTAATTTCTATGTATATGCTTGTGCATGCATATACAGATGTGCTTATACTTGAATATAAGCTGTTGCATGGTAAGCATTAGGCTCTCCCTCCCTCCATTTTCTATTGTTTGAGTACTTCACTGTGTTTGTGTTTATAGTTGGGGTCTACAGTCTGGAATGCCAGTTTAGGACTGCTTAGAAATGGCAATAGTGGAAGTCAGACTGACAAAAAGTAGGTAATATTTGCATAAATAAATGCCAGACCTTTAATATCACCAGTGAGGATATGAGAATATTTAGCTTTTTGAAGGACTGCTGTTGTACAAAAGAGAATCCAATTATCCTATTGCTTTTTGCTCTTCTGCAACTTGGAAAAGAGCACATTTGGTAGAAGATAGTTTCTTCCGTTATCCTTCAATATGTTTTCATATGTGTAATATAGGAAAACAGAATAGATGTTCATGATGATTCTTTTTAGCTTAAAATATGCTACAAATTCTAACTAAAAGTAGTTTTTCAAGTATACCTCCCACATCTCAACTGGTAACCTGCCTAGAATGTTGTGCTGACATTGTCAGCTGAAAGCATACCACGGATTGTTTGGCTTAATTGCACAAGACAGCACAGTTCAGAATATGTAAGCATGCTTTATTCAAAACACAGAAGGGTGCATATGAAGAAGTATTCAAAAGCATGGAACAATGTAGCTGTTGCATGACTTAAGTATTTATCAATAAGTATGATAAATAACAAGGTATGCTCCATGAAAGGAAGTTGATTGTTCCTCTCTTGCTTTGTATGTGCATGTTTAACCAGTCTGGAGAAGTTCATGTTGTAAGTAGTACATAGTTAAAGAATTGAGTTAAAGGGAATTAGAATTGTGACTATTTTATGTCTCTTCTACTTACTGCTGTCAGCTAGAAGAAAAAAAAAATGTCTGTGCAAAAATTCAGAATGCAAGTGTGGAAGTGGCTGAATCCAGAAAAAGGGGCTGCAAAGGCAAATGGTTGTGCCCTGTCGCATAATGAGAGCCATACTCATAAGAGTCTGTACTTACCCTAGTTCATCTCCTCATACTCTCTGCTTTCATCTTCTTTCATAATAAATTTGTGATCAAAAAAGGCATGTTTGTACCCTGTCCTTCCATAACAAGAGATTCCCTTAACTTGATCCACTAGAGTAGTGTCCCTGAAGAAATTTACAGCTGTTACAGCTCTAACTTGTACTATCTACAAATGGCTCTGAATCAAGAGCCATAGCTGTCTCCTTGAAAATCTACACAGTTCAGTCTCCACTGCTTTCAAACAGAATTTGAGTGCAGAATGAGTTATGAAGTATGGTGACAGAATTAATTCCTAAAAACACCTGACAAAAATGTTTGAAAACATATATTGGTTACATTGAGGTTTTTTTTAAGCTCTTAAACCACCAAATACTGGCCACAAGTCTGACTTCCCTCACATATAGCTACTGTAGAACTCTAAAAACAATATTTTCAGCATTTTATTTATTTATTTAATCACCCTGAATTGTATCTGACACCTATGCTTTCCAACAAATGAAAGGCACCAAACCCAGGACTCGTTTATGTGGTGAGATTGTTAGTTTTAAAAAGGATTTTAAAAGTTCTGTAAAGAATAACTGTGTACATGCATGAGGGACGAAAGGAGGAGTGCTGCTGCTACTGATGTCCGCTTCTAATACATGTATACATCTGAGACTAAAAGATCTTCAATGATATTGTTTCTGGTTGAATTTATGATGTAGTTGTAAAGAAGTGATGAAGCCAGATAATGTTTATGCTCATTCAGCTTTTCTTGTTGCTCCAAAGCCTGCTCTTTCCACTTGCATTCAACTGGGCAGTTTGCTGCTAAAATAGGATATCCTACAAAGACTTCACAGAGTATGAGTGGAAAAGACCTTATCAGGTTCTGCTTCAAATGAATATGTACTATCTCTTTTTCAGTATTTTGGCCTTATTTTTGCCTTTAGGCATGTACAGAAAAAAGTAATGAGCAATTACACATTTCAGATCCTTGCAGACATAATTCTAATCCTATAAATCTGAAAATAAGTATACAGAACAATTTTAATTGATTGTTAGTCTGATTAAAAGTTTAAGGTAGGTAGAATGGAAATGATGTGGTAAGAATTTTGCCTCAGACATAACTATGGAAATGTGAGTAATGCTTTCATGGTAAAATCTCAGACTCACCCCAAACCACTCATTAAACTAACTTAGCATTCAGTTCTGTTAACTCTGATTCATACTGCTGATATTTCTATGGAAAAAGGAAAAAGAAGATGGAGAATTTTGGTTGTTCCAAAACTGTAGTATTGATGAGGTCCAAATTAGCCTCTGAGGCATATTCCCACAGGATTTCTTGATGCAGTCTTGAAATTGTATGTTTTTTTTGGTGTTACATCTTCCACAGAAGCAGTCTTGTTATATTGTTTTTAATATATCTCTGGTACTTGTACACACAGATTTAAGTTACCCACGTTTCATTGTATCTGTGGAATTGTGATATCTATTGACTGCTGTCTCATGGCTTTAGGGAACCACAAAAGCATGCCTGGTCATCCAAAAGGTTCCCAAGAGCACAGGCTTCTCTTTTGGCCATGAGTAAGACAGAAGTAAGCCAGCAACAGAAGGCTTCTGCTCATTGCCAGGGAGGGAAGAATTGAGAAGTTTCTCAATAACAGTTGCTCTGTGGGGAACAGCAATTAATTTCTGTAAGTATTAATTTTCTTCATTAAGTGCTATGCAAGTGCACAGGTTTACAGAGATAATGGTTTTAACTGTCCCTCTCTACTGGTGCAAGGAATAAGTGTTTCCACCACAGTTAGAAGAGAGCATTTAATGTATGCCTGCTGTGTTGTATCCAAGGGGAGCAATGGAATGAAATACAAGCATTTTGGCAATAACATCCTGAAGTATGATTCTTCTCTGTATCATCCACATACTTTCAGAAACAGTGCAGTAAATGAAGTAGACCGAGACTGAGTATTTAATACCTGCATGCCCAAAAAAATAGAAAGATCTCTGCCTGATGGGAGAGGCTTAGAGAACCTTCTAACAAATGAAAAATCTTATTTGAAACACAAAACAAGTACAAACCTGCCAAACTATAATGTATTAAAATAGCCTGCTTTTCTCTTTTGCCCACTTTTCACTTCTTCCTTCCACTCAAAAAGTACAGTTTCTTCACATGAATGCAAAGTATTTTGACATCTATCCTGACCAACCACAAAGGAATCTCAGTCTTGTCTTATTGCTAACCGAGGCTAAAAACTATGCTGCAAGCATAACATCTGAATTTACGCAACTTTATAGCAAAAATGGGGCTGATGCATCATACCAAGATTTAACACTTCCAGAATGCTAGAGATGTTACTGAATTGTATGAATCATCCTATGGCATTTTTTTTTTCTAGTCTGGTTATCTGAAACCCAGAAACACAATGTTTGCACTTTTGGGAGGATGATATTATTATGTCCACTTTGCAGTGGACATAAAAAAAAGATGTGTTAAGTGACTTGATGGAGTAAAAAAATACCTATGTGAAAAAAAGATAGGGTTTAGAACATAGGATGTTTCCAGCTCCTGAGCTGAATCTGTTGAACTGCATTCTGTCACTTTTATTATTTCAAGATGTGGTCTCAGAAATACTTGGGGTAAGCTTTCTTATCACAAGGAAAAGATTATAATTCATACCAAAAAATTCCTTTTATTTAGTGTCTCCTTTCGAGGTAAAATGTGTATAAAAGTTATCAATTCCATATGGTCAAGCATATGTTATGAAATGCTTGTGTCCACATATGAGGCACATGACAATATTTCAATAGCTTGCTCCTTTGAATTTCTTGGTGGAGAAACACAACAAAAGTATAAATTGTAGTTAGCTGTACTTCTCTGTTCATAACTGGGATACACTAATAAACAACCTGTAACAGCATAAACAGATGACATTGAACAATAATTCAAAGAAAATAATGCAAAACTAGGCAAAGTCTGCAAAATTTAAGTGTTAAACATAACCCTCAGACAATGAAATGTCAGAATCATTGCCGATGATCAGCTGTTCTGTAATGGTGTGAATGTAAAGCCAAAGGATATACAGTTGGTGCTTATACCAGAGGAATCACAGCATTACAGGATGGTTGAGGTTGGAAGGGACCTCTGGAGGTCATCTTATTCAACCCCTGTGGTTAAGCAGGGCCACCTAGAGATGATTGCCCAGGATCATGTCCAGACATTTTTTAATATTACCAAGGATGGAGACTCCACAACCTCTCAGGGCAATCTTTTCCAGTCCTTGGTCACTCTCACTAAAAAAAAGTGATTCAAAAAAGGGCACTTTTCTGGCTCTTGGTCAGATTTTTGTCCCCCAGGACTCCCAGTTGGCCTGGAGCATGTACTGGTGCATGAGGTTATTTCTCCCCAGGTGAAGGACATTGCATTTCTCTTTGTCAAACTTTACAAGATTCCTGTTTGCTCATTTCTCTGCATATTTAAAGAGCACAAAAATGCACCACATAATTCAAACATACCAAAACAAGAAAACTGCTGTGCTGCAAACTGGCTTCTTGAACACTAGGTCCAGAGGTGCCCCACTAGCAAGCAGTCAGGTGCTAAGAATCAGCGCTGCTTTCCCTTTAGTCTCGCTAGACAATCAGAATTAGTGATAAACCATCTCAGAACTGTGGTCTCTGCAGCCTCCAGTGGTACAGAGTACAACATTCAGAGAAGACCTTGGTTCTTCCATGGAAGCATTAATACATGTTTGTACAACTCGGTGTGCCACCGGCAGCAATAAAAGAAGTAAAAGTGTTCTTTTACATAAAGAGCTAAAATGGTGTTTCCAAACACCAGCTCAGAAACTCTCTGATTACTTAAGCATTGATACCTTTTTTCCAGAATGTAACAAATGTGAATAAAGTATAGTACTCCAATGTGGCAGCCTGCTTCGCGCTCCAGGAACTCAGAAACAATTGGTTTGGGCTTTTTTCCAGATTTCAGAATCAGGCCTGTCATCCCAAGGAAACAAAGTTAGTGTATCTTCAGAATGTAGCAGAATAAGGCTTGGCTGTTCTACAGTTTCCATCCAGGATTCATGGTTATTTTTGATACATCACTGACTGGGCTGGAGGCAGAAAAGCTAGTGTCACCGTTTTCAATGAATGGTGCTGGCTCCTGCTCTTTTCCTGGCCTTCCCCTTCCCGCATCCTTTCTTTTTACATCTGCTCTCTCTGATGCTCTTATTGAGCTGCAGTTGTTGGCTCTGATCTGCGAGGGCTGGAGCTGCAGCAGTGCTAACACTAATGGACCTGGTTTACGCCATGCAGCTGGTGTGTTTCTGTGCTGCTGTTGGTCCTACACCAACCATGCTGCTCCCTTCTCCAGTGCACCCCATACCCATACACCCTGGAACAGTCTTTAGTGGCTTAGACAACTCCATGCCTGTTGCTGTGAACAGTCAGCAAAGGACGGCACTGCTGACAGTGACATCTGCTGTTGGAGTCAGCGGCTGGAGTTACCGCTCGAACCATCCCACTCTAGTCAAAGTCAAAACAGGGGTGCCCACACCTGGGTTGTGCTTGGGAAGGGCTCTGAGCAGAGGGGAATATGCTGCACGTCCTTCAGTGGCCTCAAAACAACACCAACAGCCACATCATCCGCTCCATCCAGTGAGAGCTGGAACAAGCAGCTGGAGGTTGAGAGTCATCATCAACCCTGGAGTTAGTGTGCCTTCTATACTAGTTGCAGGGAAAGAGCTGTTTTCAAGTTACATGTAATATCATTAATTGCAAGTGCCCAGATGGTGTTAAGAGAAAGCAAAGATCTGATTGATTACATGTATATTTGTAAGGTTGTAGGTGGGTTTCATAGATCACGAGCAAGCTAGCAAAGCTTTTGTTTTGTTTCAATAGGAGGAGGCACAGAGGTATGTTAGGGCAGTGGAGAAGATGGTAAGGAGCTGCTTATGAAAATGAGTTTTCCTGAATCAAGTAAAAACTTGAAGAATGTTTCAGAAAAAAATTCTCAAAAAGAACATAAAAAATTTCCCTAAGCACATATATGCACAACCCTACTCCTGCCCTTTATCCCGTAAGGCAAGAAAGAAAACTAGTATGTGCTCTTTTTAATGCAGCAGAGGCCTTTCACCAGTCATTTTTTTTAATCTCCCTTCTCAGTATTCCACATCTGTGGAATATATTTCTCCAGCAATCTCATTTTAATAACATATTCTAATCCATTAAACTCACTCTGGTGAGCTTGCAGTGAACCATGACATTTCCAAATCAAAGTAAAATCGAAGGCCTTAAAGCAGACTGCAGAGCTAAAATTCTTTTTCTTATCCCTCCACTTTATTTACAGAAGATTCATATGTTCAAATATACCAAATCATCATGACAGAATAATTATGATGTCATATTTTTTGAAACTATGTCAAATACTGAACTGATGGACCTGCAGAAAACTGTGAAATAGCAAAAAAAACCCAAAGCCAAACAATGATGGATGAAAGACAACCAGTAATGAGCACATCCAAACTTTGTTTTCTCTGCTGTTTTATCTGACAGTTGATACTTTTGCAGCACCGAGTGAAGTCCTGATAATGCAATGATTTAAATCATTAACATGATCCCCTTTTCCAAATGCCATCCAGCTGAGTATAGGGCAAACAGTCGCAATACCAGAGTATGACAGGGCTTTAACCTCTGCAAAGCCTTGCTTTTCCTGACCAACACTGGGATATGGATTGTGACATGGATTGTTACACATGATTTCTGAGATGTGAGATTGTCTCAATGTGTAGCTTAGGCTTACTCATATTTTTGATCTGTGTACCTGTATAAGGAAATTGTTCTGGGACAAATCACAGGAGCAGGCTTTCTGGAAAGCAAGTATGTAGCAGGTAGGAAGAAAACTACATTGCTAAAGCAAGAAAGGATAATGGAATACTAAACCAAATAGAAAAAAATCATCTTTAGGGTTGCCTTCAAATGATTGCAGGAAATCCAAAGAGCTGAATTTAAGTGTTGACTTTATTTGCAGCAAGTCAAGCAGGTGATTTTTGCATCCTCTCCAAATATTGGATTTTAATTTTAGTACTCTATACATATGAGAATTAAGCATAGCTAAAGAGACAAACATTTCTATTCTTCACTCGTGTTTTATCAGATGTGTTTAAATCTCATCTTGAACAGTGGAAATTGCTATTTCTATTTTGCAAAAGTAAAATAGAAATATTAGAATATGAACAAATAACTGCTTAGTCTCCTCTTTGGTAAGTTTTCACTATAAAGCTCACTTTCCAGTCCCTTAATCATTTGCATTTCTTTTCTGTGACTCCACTCCAGTTAAAGGAGCTCTTTCTTCAGTTTGAAATATCAGAAATAGAACTAACTCCCCAGCAACAGTCACACTAATACCAAATACAGGGACATGTGGCGTCTAGCCACTTGTGCTATAGTTTCCACAGGTTACGGGCCATAAATTAGATTAACTCCTTCTGCCACAGCACCTCACTGAGACTTCTGTCTACGGGGGTATGACATAATAGGCATCACAGAAAAATGGTGAGGTGGCTCCTGTGACTGGAGTGTTGGAATGGAAGGTTACAGGCTCTTTAGAAAAAACAGGCCTGGCAGACAGGGAGGGGGAGTTGCCCTTTATGTTAGGGATAGCCTGGAGAGTATGGAACTCTGTCTGGGGACAGGTGAGCAGTCGACAGAGAGTTTGTGGGTCAGGGTTAAAGGGAGAACAGCGATGGGAGACATTATTGTGGGGATCTGTTACAGACCACCTGATCAAGAGGAATCTGTGGATGAAGCATTCTATAGACAGATAGGAACAGCCTCACGCTCAGGCCCTTGTTCTCATGGGGGACTTCAGCCACTCTGATATCTGTTGGAGCGACGTTATGGCCCGGCACAAGCAATCCAGGAGGTTCCTCGACTGTGCAGAAGACAACTTCCTTCTGCAAGTAATAGAGGAGCCGACAAGGAGAGGTGCTATGCTTGACCTCGGGCTCACCAACAGGTGACGCTCCAGGGCAGCCTTGGTTGCAGTGATCATGAGATGGTCGAGTTCCAGTGAGAAGAGCGTGCAGCAAGCTCACTGCCCTGGACTTCAAAAGAGCAGACTTTGGCCTCTTCAGGAACCTGCTTCAGAAGGTTCCATGGGATATAGCCCTAGAGGGCAGGGGGGCACAAGACTGTTGGTTGATATTCAAGGATCACCTACTGGAAGCTCAGGAGTGTTGCATCCCAACTAGAAGGAAGTGCAGCAGGAGGGCCAGGAGACCTCCTTGGATCGATAAGGAGCTGCTGAGGAAACTTCAAAGTAAAAAAGAGGCTTATAAAAGGTGGAACCAAGGACAGGCGGCCTGGGAAGAATACAGGGATGTTGTCTAGGAAGCTAGGGACCAGGTTAGGAAAGCTAAGGCCCAGTTAGAATTAAACTTGGCTAGGGATGTGAAAGATAACAGGAAGGGATTCTATAGGTATGCAGCAAATAAAAGACAGACTAGGGACAAGGTAGGCCCCCTCTGGAAGCTATCAGGAGAACTGGCTACACAGGATTTGGAGAAGGCTGAGGTTCTGAATGACTTCTTTGCCTCAGTCTTCACTGGGAAATGCTCTGATCACACCACCCAAGTCTTGTAAGGCAGACTGTGAGAATGAAGACCCTAGGCCCACTGTAGGAGAGGAACTGGTTCGAGACCATCTTAAAAATCTGAACGTGCACAAGTCTATGGAACCTGATGAAATCCATCCGCGGGTCCTGAAGAAGCTGGCGAATGAAGTTGCGAAGCCACTGGCCATCATATTTGAGAAATCATGGCAGTCAGGTGAAGTTCCCGATGACTGGAAAAAGGGAAATATAAGCCCCATTTTCAAGAAGGGGAAAATGGATGACCCGGGGAATTACAGACCAGTCAGTCTCATCTGTGTGCCTGGCAAAATCTTGGAGCAGATTCTCCTGGAAGGCATGCTAAGGCACATGAAAATCAACAAGGTGCTTGGTGACAGCCAGCATGGCTTCACTAAGGGGAAATCCTGCCTGACCAATTTGATGGCTTTCTATGATGGGGCTGTGGAACTGATGGACGGGTAGAGCAGTTGATGTCATCTATCTGGACTTGTGCAAAGCGTTCGACACTGTCCCACACGACATCCTTGTCTCTAAGTTGGAGAGACATCAATTTGATGGATGGACCACTCAGTGGATAAAGAACTGGCTGGATGGCTGCAAGCAAACAGTTGTGGTCAATGGCTCTATGTCCAGCTGGAGACCAGTAACGAGTGGTGTCCCTCAGGGATCGGTGTTGGGACCAGTCTTGTTCAACATCTTTGTCACTGACACAGACAGTGGGATTGAGTGCGCCCTCAGCAAGTTTGCCGATGACACCAAGCTGTGTGGTTTGGGCACTGGAGGGAAGGAATGCCATCCAAAGGGACCCTGTCACACTTGTGAGGTGGGCTGATGCCAACCTCATGAAGTTTAACCATGCCAAGTGCAAGGTCCTACACCTGAGTTGGAGGAATCCCAGGCTACAAATTGGGCAAAGAAGAGATTCAGAGCAGCCCTGCAGAGAAGGACTTGGGGGTGTTGGTTGATGAGAAAATGAACATGAGCTGGCAGTGTGTGCTTGCAGCCCAGAAAGCCAACCGTATCCTGGGCTGCATCAAAAGGAGCGTGACCAGCAGGTCAAAGGAGGTGATCCTACCCCTCTACTCTGCTCTTGTGAGACCTCACCTGGAGTATTGTGTACAGTTCTGTCATCCTCAACATAAAAAGGACATGGAACTGTTAGAACAAGTCCAGAGGAGGACCATGAGGATGATCAGGGGACTGGAGCACCTCCCGTACGAAGACAAGCTGAGAAAGTTGGGGCTGTTCAGCCTGGAGAAGAGAAGGCTGTGTGGAGACCTCATAGCAGCCTTCCAGTATCTGAAGGGGGCCTATAGGGATGCTGGGGATGGACTCTTCATTAGAGAGTGTAGTGACAGGACAAAGGGGTAAGGGGTTATAACTTAAACAGGGGAAGTTTAGATTGGATATAAGGAGGAAATTCTTTCCTATTAGGGTGGTGAGGCACTGGAATGGGTTGCCCAGGGAGGTTGTGAATGCTCCATCCCTTGCGGTGTTCAAGGCTGGGTTGGACAGAGCCTTAGGTGGCATGGTTTAGTGTGAGGTGTCCCTGCCCATGGCAGTTGTGTTGGAACTAGATGATCTTAACGTCCTTTCCAACCCTAACTATTCTATGATTCTATGATTGCTACTGTGACCAAAGCTCTTCTGTCACAGGGATTCCCAGGACTAGGGACACCGTCCTTTAAAGATAACTTGTGTTATCTTTATCTTTTTATCTGTTTCCCACATACACAATTTTGTATTTTTCCTATTGAAACCCATATTGTTTACTTATCCCAAAGCTCTAATGCCTGTTCAGTGCCATCATACCTTTTTTTTTTTACAATGTACTGCAGACCAAGAGCTATTTTATCAGCATCATGTATTACACTGAATGTGCCTTCTCCTCTGCTACAATTCAGAAGTATTTCTTAGCATGTCTGTGTCTTTTTCTTCATTATTTCTAGTTCTATTATTGACCATTTGTGAATGGACCAGCTACACAAAGTCAAAATAGTGGGCTTAAGGTAGACCTGTCTTTCGAACTCTGATGCCACCAGAATTATTCTGAGGAAGTTGACTTCATTTTAACGTTTTCCAAACAAGGATTTGCTCCACCTTTATTTTACCAGAGTCCATTTTGATGTAATTCATGTAGCATTAAAAATAAAAAAGGGATTCTTTTATCACAACTTTTATTATAATTTTAATACTATCTGTCAATCTTAAAATCCATCAACTTTCTCCAGAAAGGCCACACAATTTCCTACATTTTTTAGAAAAGGGCTAGTAGTTATAACAAAAAGACCTTGGTTGAGCATTACTGCTCTGACTTCATGTCTTAGGTACCTTATTTCACAATGTGTGACTAGCTACAAAGTAATTTGGACTGCCTGGTTATTAGTTAGTCTGGAATTGTTTTGTGCAGTTATGATAATTATGTTTTTATAAGGTAAATTTGTAACCCAAGAAAAATCACTCAAAAAACCCTGGGCTGAGAGAAATTCAGTAATCTTGAGTTTCTTCTGCTAAGGACACCTTTGACATTATAACAAGTCTCCTGAACACTTTTCATTTCCCATCTATTCCTAGACATCCCTTCCTGTTCCCAGCCCCTATCCCTGCTCCCTTTCTGGAAAATCTCAGTCATGTTTCCTTCAGTGACAGCTTGACAAATCGTTGCAGTGATAAAGGTTTATCACTCCTGCTGCTGCTGTGACTCTCCCCATCTGCCTGGAAGAGCTATGGTAAGAGCACAGAAATGGACATAACCCTTTGCTGTAGCATATCATCTTCTGGACATTTTCCTGTCATATGAAATTGCAATTTATGACTCAAATTAATGAACACATACTACTGCCTCCCCTGGGGGTGTTTGAAAGGGACCTTTTGGAGCCACCAGTCTATGACATCAGAAAGCAGAAGGCCCCTTTGTCCTCTGTAGGAGCAACACCTGTACCTCCCCTTCCTGCTGGGAGCACTAGGGACAGCATGAGGTATTTTGTTTCCTGGACCCTCAAAACAGGCAGCTTCTGCTTCAGCAGCCAGGCTGCATTGCTTCACTGAGTTGCCCTGGCATGACTGCATGATCATCCTCCTGCCATCAGCATGGTTTTAAATAGGGAGCATGCTGGCATGCCTCTCCCCTCTCAGCAAAGCAGATTAATAGGACTTTTCTTATTGCTCAAGGTTTTGTATTTCTACAGCCACAGGCAGACATTACAACAGGTATTAAGCATATCAAGATCTACCTTTAAGCTTCTTTTCAAACTGCTAGCCTAGGCACTTGAGAAACACTGATTACCATCTGATAATTTTGAAATAATAATAATATGACTCTGGAAGGCTCTAAAAGCAAATTTATGTCTAAAATGTATGTAGAAAGGGGATGAATCAGAAACCAATTATGTTAATGCATTAATCGTTATACTCCTATTCAGAAATAAACGTTCATATTGTTATACCCAGGTTTATATTATTAAATCCAGGGGAGAAACAAATGTCACAAACAGGTAGCAAAAGGTTTCTCCTGGCAGGATGAAACTATGTGAACCTAAAGATCCACAGTGTTTCAAAAGGCTTGAGGCACTGTCAGAATTCAGTCCTTCTAACTGCATGTTCGTAAAAGATTCAAATCTGTTTGCATACATAGATTTTAAGATAACATGTAGATAACAGGTCATACGTGCAGGTACAGTGGAGCATTTGGAAGAAGTGAACCTTTTACATTAGCAGAAGCTTGGAAGCTCAGCAAAACAAAACTTAAATAGCACTTATTTAAGTTAAATAGCAAAAATAATGGTATGTGTATATATGTATAATTTGACAATACATTACGTTTTGCTATTCTCTGCTAAGAATGATACCTTTAATCTCTTGCTGCATCTGAATATGTATTTGACAAACATAACCACTATTTTTTTCATCAGTATTACAAAAATTGTACCTCAAATATAAATATTGCTGTCATGGGACAAAGCTTTATGTAATATATGCAAAAGATACAGTAGCATCCAAGAGTTCACATTTTGTAGCTGTTTTCATTAGGGAAAACCTTTATTAACAGTAAGCATTTTTTTCCTCAGCAAAGCTCTTTCAAAACATTTGCTAATTAAAACCTTTATATCTCTTAGACAGTAAAAGTGCTTTTTCCAACTTGCAATAGCTATGTAACTTATTTTATTAGTGGTTTAGTAATAAAGTCAGATAAACCTTTGATTTAATAATTAGCATTTATAGAGTGCTTTCTGCCTTCAAAGCACTTTGCAAACATTAAGTAATTAATTCTTGCAACTCCCCTGTAATTTGGAGAAATATATTCATACATGTTTGCCTATGGTTTAGGAAATGCAGTATTATCTTGGACTTTTTATGAAACAGAGAATTAAGACCTATGAAGTTATTCACTTAAGCCCACAAAGATGGAAAAGTCAGAGTAGGAACTGAAGGTAAACTGTTATCATGGTTTAATATGGCAGGCAGCTAAACACCACATAGCCATTTGCTCATCCCCCCCATTCCAGTGGGATGGGTAAGTGAACCACGAAGGAAAAAAAAAAAAAAGTAAAAACTATGAGTTGAGATAAAGACAGTGTAATAAGACAGAAAAGGAGGAAAAGAAATAATAAAAGAATCAGAATATACAAGACAGATGATGCACAGTGCAGTTGCTGTCCAACCACTGACTGATGCCCAGCCAGTTCCCAAGCAGCAGCCCCTGGCCAGCTTTCCCCCCAGTTTATATACTGGTTATGATACACAGTGGTATGGGGTATCCCTTTGGTCAGTTGGGTCAGCTGTCCTGGCTGTGTCCCCTCCAACTTCTTGTGCTCCCCAGCCTATTTGCTGGTGGGGTCGTGTGAGAAGCTGAAGAAGTCCTTGACTTCATGTAAACACTGCTTAGCAACAACTAAAACAAAAACAAAGACAAAACAAAAACTAAACCAAAACATCCCTGTGTTATCAACATTATTCTCATCCTAAATCCAAAATGCGGCACTGTGTAAGCTACTAGGTAGAAAATCAACTCTATCCCAGGAGAAATCAGGACAATTATTCTCCTCATGCTTTGCTGTACTCCAGTCACTCTGCTCTTTCAGTGATTTTCTCTGGAGGGGTCCAGCCAGATCTGCCAAAGAAAACCAAAGCTTTGGATGCTAAGCAGGTCCTTCCACCTTCTCTTTACCCAGCTTCTGAGGCTGCTCGCTTGTGGAATGTGCATACCTCAGGAACATGGGCAGTGGTTCACACAACAGGTTTGCCTATACATGCTGGCCATGGCTATGTGGCCATCAGACATAAAGGGACAATGAGAAGTCATTTGTAGCGTTCCAACTCAGCAAAGCAAGTAAGCTTTTTTTACTCACAAGCTGTAGGAAATTTCCTGAAAATAAGGTACTTTGGTTTTGGAGTAAATAAAGGCCATTAACAAGATTTCAAAATTAATGGCTTGTTTTCAGTGAATTTAAGAATTCCTTCGGGTACAAAGGCCTAAATATTTATGTTGTGAATTAATATTAATACTGTGCAAGTTTTTGTGTATTTTTGTAAGTGTATTTTTGTGTGAATGATGAAATAATAAGCCAGAATCAATTGTATCACTGCTGTGTATCAGTTTCTCTTCAACCAATATTTAAAAAAACCAAGAAACTTCAGGACATTTTCAGTAGCTCAACTGGGCCAAGTTGTCATAACTTACAGTGTCTTCTTCAAGCAAGAGAAACAGCAACAGAAAGATATCTGCTAATACACACTCATCATTTCATTCAGATAAGGAACACAAATAATGTAGGAAGTTTGTAAAGATTAAAGAATTAGGGGTTAAGCGTTCCTTGGTGATCTGCTATTCGTTAAAGAGTAACTTCTTGTGATTTTGTTTCTGTACGACGGGTCTGTCAAAGGAAGACTACTAGAAACCAGAACAGTGCTCCATTTTGTATTTGGTGAGCTAAGCACTATTTCTCTATGGAGATGAACAGATTTTTTTTTTTTTTAATTTGCTATTTTATTGTATTTATAATTAGCCGTCTGGAAAAAAAAAGTTCTCTTTTTGCATCTGCAGTGATGCATTGATTCTTTCATTACAGCAAATACACATGACCCCCGGTGTTCAACTGTAAACAATAATAGTTACTGGCTTCATTAGGAAGCTAGCAGATGGCTTATAAGTTCTCATGGTAGCTTTTATCCGTTTGAGGCTTGCAGTGTGCAAATGTTTGTCTTTTAAACAGGATAAAACAATGTAAAAGGGACTCTGTGCTTTGCTTTTATTAGTAGCAATTCATTTGTATTGCAGATTTGAATCTGAGTATCTGAGTGCACTGTCTGAGTGCCTTGCCTCTGCCTCTGTGGCATTTTCTGTACCAGAAGAAATGAGATCAAATACTACTTCTTGAGCTTTAACAGAGCTGTATTTTTCTTAGTAGGACTTATGTTATAAACCCAATCTCTCTTCCCTTCCCAAGTGATGCCCCCTTTCAGCAAAGAGGCAGCATTGCCTCTAGTTTACCTTACATGGACTGGGGATCACTAGTGCCATTTTGTCATTCCCAAACATTATTTACACAGCCAAATTTTTGTCTACAGTTTTGGAATACCTGATGAATAACAGCTCATTTACTGTCATCACCAGCCTGGTGCCTGGAGTGTGATGAACTTCAGGATGCTTCCCAGATAGGCTGCAGGCAGTTGCAATGATCATCAAACATAATCACCACATTTATTATGTAACTGGACAGAGCTATCTGAAGACCAGTTAATCTTCAATAAAATTTGGTAGAGCACAGTAGCTTTTTTAAAGCAGAACAGTTTTATTTTAGTATGTGAGTCTTTAATGGCTTTTCTTGTATTCCTAATACAGCCCAGGGTCTCATTACTATTTTCATGTACTGAATTTTGTTTATAGCTGGAATTGAGCCACATTATCAAGAAATAGAAGCAGGGGTTGTATATTAAATACGGTGCTAAATACTTTCAGTTCTCTTTCAAAGCACTTACATATGGTGATGCAAACTTCCTCCAAGTGTTGCATCACTGTGTTTCAACTGGATATGCACATGGAGGAGCCTATAGCTCATAGTTTGTGTTCATTCAGTATTGGCTTCTCATGGTTTCTTCATACTAAGGCATGAGCATTTGATTTTTACAACGGGAATGCCTCTCTTCAGATAGAAATTGGCCATTTGTTTCAGAAAGGACCATCAAAAATTAGAAACTTTTGTAGAGGAAAAGTCTCATTTTGAGGGCTTAAATAAACATCACTGCCTGGGTCTTGTTTTTCCTCATTGTGTAGTAAGTACATGAGTATCAAATTAGAGGGGGGTTAAGCAAACAGTGGTCTAGCGTATCTTTATGTATTCATATTGTATTTTCATGTTCTATATTCAGTTTTAAAGTTCAAAATTTCTTGTGTTTGGAGGGATAACGCTATCTCCTGGAAGAGTTACTGGAATTTTGCATCCAGAGCATTTATTTTCACTTTTTATCCTCTTCTGTTTTATTAAAAATAAGATTTGCATTAAAAACTTTCTTTCTTCTAAGCACATCTGCTCTTGCTTCTACATCACCTGGAGATCTAAACCTCTGCATGTGACATCTTCAATGAAGAATAAGCAGCAGGAACAGATGAGCTTTCAAGAAATAAAGATCCTATTTTCATGCAAATGTACCAGTAATTAAAATCAATGGGAGAAAAAAAAAAAGGCAACTCAATATGCAATACCTTCAAATTTAATTTGAGGTATAATAGTTTTAAACTTTTCCATAAGAACTCCCAGACTCTTTAAGTGGTTTAGTTTTGAGAACAGTAATAATTGTCATTCAGATTAATGGGTTAGTTTTTCTTATCAAAAGACACCTTTAAAATGAGTTTGGGGACAATAGTAAGTTTTAAATATTTTTTTTCCCCCTATGGTTTAAATAAAGTTAGTTAAATTTCTAAGTAAACTGTATTTCCATTCAGGTCTCTGTGTGAAGTATAGCCATACACAAAAAGCCAGCCTAAGGCCTACCACACAGCCCACATGACTTCCACTATGGAAAGTATGCCAAGCTGTATGTTCAGCATTTACTCTTCCTTCATTAACCATCTCACTTTTCCTGAAGGAAGCATTTTACTGAAAAACAAAGACTCTTGTCTTTACTAAGTTTTACCATTCCTTATTAATCACTTCAAAGCTTACAAAATGAGGAAAAGGAAGACTGTGGTAGTAATGCATCCAACAAGTCTATCCGTTTAAAACCACTGCAGAAATTCTGAGAGATTTAACTTATACCTAGTCTAGTCTAGTCTAGTCTATGTCTACAATAAAATAGATTTTGAGATCTTCTCATGACATATGAGCACAATTCACAGTAAAATAAAATAATTGCCTAAACACTGGACCTAGCTCCATTCATCTTTGAAGTTGTAAGGTTGCAGAGTCGAAATGCATAAAGAAGTTCTGCCATTTTATCCTATGCTATTTAAATTCATTACTCAACACGTAGAAGTAGTCACAGCTCCCAGGTGACAGGTGCACCTTTATTGATTAGAAATAAATTTATTTGTGATGGGTTTGGAAAGGCTGGGCATTACACACATACATACATACACATACACATACATATATGCGTATATATATAAACAATAGAAAGGTGCATACTTTAGATTCCACAGAATAAAGAAGTGAGGTATTGATGATTTATTGATTACAGCTTACATGTAGATGAGGAGATGCAGGAGCTGATAAATAATGTAAATATTTAAAAATTCTGTCAGAGATAATCTAAAGGGAATATTGTGATTTGCAATAATACTTGGAAAAACTCCTTCACTAATGCCTGCAACTAGAATTTCTTGTACAACAGGCTGAAGTATGGCCTGTGGACTTCACAGGGATCTGGTAATGCCCCATCTGCATAAGCTAATTTTTTCTTCTTTTGCATTTCTGACTTGTTTGGTTGGTTGGTTGTTTTTTTCCTAGGGGAGGGAGGTGGATCACAAGAATAAAGTGAGGCAGGTCTATGGAAAACCATTACTGTAAATGCTGTGAATAGGGCCTACTGCTACATTTCAGTGCTTCAAATATCAGTGGAATTAAGAAATGGAGGAGGCTAATAGAATTTGGGTTTAGCTATGGTGGGTATGGCAACCATGCTCTATTAATTTGTTTCTGAATAAGATTTACTGAAATATTTTAGCTTCACATTCATGCAAACTGTTGGAACTTCCTCATAGATTTGCTAAGCTGGTGCCTTAGGCAGCGACACCAAGTGTTTGAATTCCTTGTGATAACGAACAATTAAAGCTAACTGAAAGCACTTATATTTTTATAATTGATTTAGCAGTTGATTGTCTCTCAAGATTAATGATTCCCCTGTGCTCAGAAAATAATGTTGCCAGTTGATGCCTGAAGCCGTATTATTTTTATTGCAAACATCATAGATGAAACTGATTTTTTTGTCAATTATGATTTGAGGAGATGAAACAGTGTTCGTAAAAGTATATATAAAATACAATTTTGAAGGCCACCATATAGACCATAGTATGTCTGATGACCATTTAGTCATAAATGAGCTACCAATAAGTACATTTGATATATTAATTCTTCCCCATATAATAACATAAAGCAAGGAACTTGCAGTAAGACCTTTTTTTTATAATACAGTATCAAGAATACTTCCATTTTGCTTCTACCCTCGTTTTATTTTCATAGCTTCATTCACTACATACCTATTAGAAACACTATTAGATTTCTTCCAACCTATTAGAAAGACTTATAAAAATTTTCTAGATGTCTTGAAAGCTTTGTAAAAGAAACAATCAAATGGAAAATTCTCCAGAACAGGATCCCAAGAAACTATTCTCAAATGCATTTGGGCTATTTGCATTCATCATTGTACTCACAAAGAGTAGGAATAATACCACTGATGCCAGTTGTGCTAACAGAAGATTGTTCTGTTATGCATATTCTACCAAAAATGGTCATTACTATTGCAAAACTCAGCATTCAAAAATTAGAAACTGACAATATTATAAAAAGAAGCATTAGGAAATAGCTTTAGGGAGGGAGAGTAGGGATAATTTGCATCTTAATACATGGATACAAAATCTGGAAAACTACCAAAGATGGATATCTGAATGTCTTTGAGGAAAAATTCTTTATGAAAATATTAGATATGAAGTATAGATTTAAGCTTTATTGGAGTTTGACAGCGCCTTTATATTACCATCACCATTAAAATGATGAAAATACCTGAGATATGTTAGAATTAAGCAAGAATAGCCGTAGGCTGATTTAAGAGAGACATAAAAGAAAACCATGAATGCTTTCTATACTGACTTAGAAGGATTTAATAACACAGAAGATCTACAAATATCATTACAGAACAGGCCAGCATGGCAGAGATTAGTTCATCCCTTTCCTGTGAGAAGGATTCAGATGGGGCAAGAAGGTTTATTTTCTTCTTTATTCTTCCCAGTACCTTGACCCGCAGCACAAAAACCTCTCAGAAAGGATCCCCCACAATCACTGCTTTCAGTCCTATTTTCTCAATAGGCATCTGACATCAGTAGGAAGGCAGATTTATTGCTCTGTGTAGTGAAGGTTAGAACTAACTGCAAAGAGACCTATCTTGTCCCGTCCCATCCCGTCCCTTCCCATCCCATCCCGTCCCTTCCCATCCCATCCCATCCCATCCCATCCATTTTCTTAATATGCACTTACTAACTTACTGTTTTATTCTTACCAATAATGAGGTGTGATGACTACCCTTAATTAACATCTGTCCTAGGTATGCAGGGAGACATATAGGCATCTCTTGGTTTTGCTTTGTTGAGGAGTCTTCTGTTTTATGGGTTAGCTGGTCTTGCACATTGAACAGAAGGTAGTGACCCTGTGTAATAATCTTTTCTTTCTTCTTCCCCCTACCCTCAATCCCGCCATGATTTTGTCTGTCACACAGGTAGTTGTTAGCTGATAGAGGCTGATAAAGACGTAACTCATCAAGCTGTAGCCCCACATTCTTCATCCTCCAGCTTTGTTAGCTTGACTTGATGCTGCAGAATACTGAGATCTCAGATCTTCAGACTTCAGAGCTATGAAAAAGCGATATGAAGAGTGAAGAATGATTTTTGTGTGTCCAGAATTGACTTTGATTCTCAGAAGATGAGTAACAAGTTAGAGGGTGTGGAAAAATGCAGGTTTCACATTGCTTTGCTGTTATCTAGGTAACTGAAGAATGAAAAGCAAGATCATCATCTAGCACAGTTCAACAAAGAAACTGCCTGAGAGCAAGCATTAGTCTGAGATGCAAAGATGTAAGAATCCACAAACAATCCCTACTTATGGACTGACTTGGCCACTTATTATTTTGTATTTTCAGTCAGAAGAGACTTAGTGCCCCTTTGAGCTCTTCAAGTAGCATCACTTATTTCTTTGCTTCAGCTGTAGCCAAATGTTTATTTGTGAACTGCTGTTGTCAAAAGAATAAGCTATCTCAATGTCAATGAGTATGGTCAGACATAAAGTATAGCTTGCACTTGCTGTTGTCTTAGTCTTTTCTGACTGGTTCTCCTGAAGGCTGCATTTGACAACTGAAAAGGCAGGTGGGAGAATAAACTTTCATGTGACTTATGTAGGATTTGGTAGCAACAGCACTGCTTCCACTTGCTGTTCTTGAGTATGCATATTTAGAGGAAAGGGGGAACTCACACTGCAACACTCAGAGTGCAGGGATATCACAGCAATAATGAATTTAGCGTATACCATACTAGCTAGTATAGCAGTGAAGAAAATCACTTAGTGCTTAATATATGCACTTTTGAAATGCAGTGCAACTAAATCCCTCTTAATTCCCAGAAGTATCACAGCAGTCTCCCAAGAAGTGCTGTCCCCTACCTGTATAACTCCTTCTTATTTTTTGACAATAACTGGAAGATTCTCAGAGGAAGAGAAGAATTCGTTTTGCAGTTTTGTCGGTCACTGATGTGTCTGTGGGTATGTTTACCAGTTCATGTCTCAAACTCAGACAAACAAGTAAACTGGTGGAAAGAACTGTTAATCTTGATCTTCCTGAGACAGATTCAAACTAATACTCTCATATTCAATTCCTTTCATACTCCTTTGTACTATGAGTCTGGATCTAGCATTCTCCATCTTCTGCATATAATTTTTGTCCTTTCTAGCTGCTACCAGATATTGAATGGCTAATTGCATTTATGCAGTATTTTACATTCTTAACAAATGGTCTGAACATAGTTTAATATAATAATTTGTCTAATTACCTCATGTTTTAAACTGTGTATTGAACACTGCTGGCTCTTTGACATGCTCAGTACAGCCCATAGTTTGGAGCATAATTTCTGTTATTTCTTTAACTTCCTTATGATCACTTTTACACATTTTACATTTTCACTTCTGTGGCATATACATACCTGCTTTTTCCATTTGTTTCAAACAATGTTTTCCTCCTTTCTGTTCATGACCATCTGTTACCTGTATTTCTGACACACCAGACTGCATACCTGGAAGCTCTGTTAGGTGTGCATTTCATTAGCATCTGAAGAGGAGGACCTGATGCTAAGCTCTGTGCATTTGTCATCTTCCTTTTACATCTATGGTCATTCCTTGACTTTGTAATCAAGCCAGTTTGTTATCCAGTTGAGTATTACTTCCTTACCTTCTTACCCTATTCATCAATAATGTATTTGGTACTGGATTAAAAGGTCCCTTGGAATCCAAGTGAATAATGTGTGCTTCTTTACTCTTGCCCGCTTTTATTGTCACTTCCTCAAAGAAATTATGCTAGTTTGTTATGCATGGTTTCCATTTTGGTAACTTCACACTGAAAGAAATATTAAAAATTCTATTTGCATGGAAGGTCCTGGCAGTTTACCAAAATAGAAATGTTCCTCTTGTATTTTTAGATACCTGTCATAATGCAATAAGCAATATTTAACATTTTACTGACAGTATATGAAGCAGTGTATTTGGTACTGCACCCAAATGCAAAAATATGTTTTCACATAACAGAATGAACTACAGCCTAATAGAGAACAAAGTAGATTCCATCAAGAAATACTTTAAAATGTCATGAAACATATATTTTACCCTCAGAAATCTGCCAATCAAGTTTTTACATCAGTTACAGTTTCATAAAGTACCCTGGGGTGCAACTCTGTGGCAATATGAAGACAACAAAGGAAATACGAGTCTGCAAAAATGTCACAAACACATTAAATCTAAAAAGTACCCATTAAATTTGATGGAAGAAGAATTACTGTTCCAACCTATTAGGCTGTTATATATTTAGAACTGAAATTCCTTTAAATTTCACTGAATTTAATGCCACTGAAACCCCTATGAATCCAAAGGGATTCATGGGGAAGTCTGATTTGAGCCTTTTGTTATATGCTGTTCTTTTGACTTTACTGAAAATCTTGTGGGCACATAAAGAGCAATATAGATGTTTGCTGCCAGCACTTCTTTTTTTTTCCTTGTATACTGCTTTTTTGTGCTTTATTAATTGATATGGATTTTAAATAATGACAAAAACAGAAAAATGTGAACATCTTCTCTTTTGGCTGTGTGAAATCAGAAGAACAAAGCCTGAGTTTGTGTCTCTTAATGCAGAGAGAACATAACTATATTCTATATGCAAAGCATGGTACCATAAACTTGACCACTACAGCAAACTTCACAGGCTGGTAGTCAGCCTTAGACTCTAGCTTAGGGGGCTAGTTTTCCAGCCTTTCCTGTGACTTAATGCTTTTACCACACTGGCTAAAATGTCCTACCATTGCTTCTTGAGGGTTTCTGGTCCCTGGTGATTGTCCATCATGATAACTGATCTCTTTGCAGTGCTGAGTTTATGGTTGGACTTGATGATCTTAAAAGTTTTTTCTGACCTAAATGATTCCATGATTCTAGAAAGAGCAATATAGCAGATATTGTCTTGGAATTTACCTGTGATAGAGCTTTTCTGCTTTTCTAAACATTTTCTTCCATATTGAATCAAGAAGCACACTCTTTTCAACCACACTGTCTGAACTTCAAAGTCAAAGGCTAACACTAGGCCTAGGCAGAAGCCTTGTGTCATGCTTCAGACCCCTCAGGTTATCCCTGGGAATCCCCTGGACACCTGCCCTTCATTTCCTTGGTGTCTCTTTTCTGCCACCAGTCTCATCACCCCCTGTAAGCTTTCTGGCTTTTCAAACCTTAGCCCTAACCCTTAGGACTAGCCCTAGCCTGAGGCTGGATTCATGTTACATTCAAATCCTGTTATGGGCTAAAGGGATCATACCTTAAAAAAGGAGGTAAGAATGTAGTTTTCGTCCTAGTAATGTTTTAATTATCTAATGGTACAAACTACCCCATTAATACAGAATGAATATATTAACAATACAGTTAAGATTGTTGTATATAAACTTCTTTGTTTCTGCTCAGTTTCTCTGCTCCTATGCCCACCTTCTGCATGTCCCACTGGACCCTAAAGTCGACAACTTCCATCTTTGTTACAAAGACTGCATGAGAAATGGAGGTGTTATGAGTCATTGGCCCCCTGCATCCTTTGCTGCAAATAGTTTGATGTTTGCAGTAGGAGTTTCTTTCCCTTCTGTTTAGGGGTCTGCTTGGGTTTTCTTGCTACAGTCTGCATCCTTCTCATTGATGAAGTCTGAGGTTTGCTCCACAGCTTCCCACAGACCCTATCAATGTAAAGAGCCACTGTGACAATGGGGTGGTTAGGCCTTTAACATATAAAGTATCCACAGACCAAGCTCAATCCAGTTAGCTCAACGCAGTTGACCAGAAGACAATTGTTACACACTGAAAAGAAAAACCAAATTAAAATCAGCTCTGGTCAAGAAAAGCCCAGACAGCTCCTGAGACCCTGCACAGCCAAGTCACTACAGAGTCTCTGGCCTTTTACTAGTATTGGCAAAATCCTATTTACTGGGCTTCATGTGAATGCACTGAAAAGGATAACATAGTGAATAGCATCACATTTTACCAGTAAGAGGTCTTTGATTTTCTGGGCCTTTTTCTCCATCTGGAAAAAGAACCACACTCTTTCCAACTATTTTTCCTCAGTCTTGCCCAAAGGCTAATGTCAGGCCAGCCTGCTTAGGATGCCCTCCCATAATATTCTCCCTGGAAACCCACCAACTTCTGCCTTGCATTTCCTTGGTGATCTTTTTATTTCCTTCAGTCTTACCATCCCTATAGATTACAGTTTAGCAAACCCTAATTTTAACCTGAATTCAGGTCTTCTGGAGATCAAAGTAGAATGTATCAACATCATCACCCCAGTATTATCCATATCTTTTTTGTCTCATTTGGAAAACGTTTATTAGACTTGTAAAGCAGTATTTTCCTCAACAGAATGCTAACTCTTCCGCAATAAATCAAATCTACCCAGGTGTCCCCTAATTCTGCTCCTTGTCATGGTATATAGTAATTTGCTCAGTACAGGTCAGACTTACATTCCTATCAGTCCTCAGATTTTCTTTGTAAACTTTTTAAAGAGCTGATGTCACATCTGCTGCCTTCCAGAAGCAAGGCAATTTTAAGCAATAGATCACACCCTGCTGTAAGTAATTCAGCTCTTTTGTCCTTGAGTTCCTTTAGAAATTTGGAGTGAATACTACAGAGTCCTGCTGATTTTCACTTTATCTATTTATTCCTTAACCTCTTCTACAGTATTTTCAATTTCAGACTGATCTTCAGATGAGTCCGCCACCAAGAAGGGTTCTGGTTTTGGAATCTTCCCAGTTCTTCCCACATCAAACAACAATGCAAAGGGTTCACTTAACTTCTCTGCAATGACCTTGTCTTCTCCAAGTACTCTTTTTATACCCTAAAAAATGAACTGGCCTTACAGATTCTGGCAAAATTCCTGCTCCTGATGGGTTTGTAGAGAAAAGGATTACTAGTTTTCATTCCTTCGTCAGTTATTCTTCAGATGCTTTTTGGTCTGCCTTATTACATTTTCATATTTAACCTGCCCAAGTTTGTAACACTTTCTTCTTGTGTCATTTGAACAAGACTTCAGCTTTTTCAAAGACGTACTTTTGCTTCTAACAACCTCACTACCCTGCTGGCTAGTTACACCAGCTTCCTTTTGCCCTTTCTGAAGTCTTAAGAGAAAGTATGTGTTTCTACTACAATACCCTTAAATAGGTTCCTTGGTGCCTGTACGGAGTTGAGGCTCTGAGCTGCCCTTTGCTTCCTTGTAACAAACTTCCTCTTTCTTACTTCATACTCTTTTATAAATTAAACCAAAATTGTAGGGAAGGAGTGCCTGGGTGTAAGCCTTTAGCTGTTCCTTCACCATGTTCTAGTCTAGATGTTGTTGAGGAAATTCCTGCGTTCCCTTCCTCAGAGCTGAGTCTGTAGAGAACAAAGAAATTAAAATGTGGGGAGATATGGGTGAATATGTGCATGTGCTGTTCTAGCACTTTCTTTGTTCTTACCTACCCTTGCTTTTTCCTCTACACCTATGAATAATCATGCAGCTGCCCTGTGCTTCTCTCCCCTATACCACTATTAGTTGCGGTGAACAGTTGTCCCTATTTGTATTTTTGTGGCACTCTCACTGACATTTTGGGACCATGGCAGTAGGGGGTGACTGGACTTTTCTGCCATCATATCCAGAATGACAATGGTGATACTCTGCACAGTAAGCCTATAGATAGTAATGTGTGCCTCAAGCTTCCCTACTAAACCAATAGGTACAACTCTTGACAGCACCTGTTCAGTGACCTAGCTGTTTTATGAGTCTTGCACACGCAGGTCCAGCAGAACCGAAGAGAATGGCCCAGCACGGAGGCCTCAATGCAGAAGTCAGTTGTGAATAGTTACAGTCAATGATTACGAGATTGTGCAGAAGGAAGATGTAGGGCTATCGTTTCATGAACCTCACAGAAGGGACCCTGGGTAACTCTGAGCCTCCAGTCAGGTCTATTCCTCAGGGCGATGGCCTACTTGTCTGAAGTGTATACCTTTGGATACAGGGGAATTGACTGTCTGGACTGGGAAATCTCTATCATGGCCAAAACAGTTCAGTTGTGGCATTCAGAATCCATGACTTTTCAAAATAATGAGGTGTAAAAATAGTAACAGACTGGAATCTTCTCCCTTCCTTTTCTATGGCATTTTTTTCAGATTTCTCTCCTAAGGTTCTTTACCCCTCATGTTTCTCTGCAATCCAGTTCAGAAACCTTTTGAAGAAGAGCTGAGGAAAAGCTGAAAAGATTTCAGCTGAAATCCCAAATTTAGAACTTTCCTCCATGCCATGCCCCTGGCACTTTCCAAGTGATGGAAACCAGTGAGAAAATTGAAAGCTTGAGCCCTGCCTACCACTTAAAATTAAAAAAATGTGAAAATAAACATGTAGAATTAATCCATTCTGACATATTTTAAATTTGAGATCAAAGAGATAAACTTGTCACAGTGGGCTCCCACAGAAGTTGGGGAGATAAGATTCCTGAGGCTTTGATCATCTTTGGCTGATCCTGAGCTGTCATTCAGAGGTTTATATCCCTGGAATATATAGTCGTGGTTACAGTATGTTCCTCTTTCAGTATGCATGGATATCTGCTTTGCAGAAAGTAAAGGATTTTAAGCTCTTTTGTAAGATCACAAAGATTAAGATCTTGCATAGCAAAAATACTGGGTTTTATTTATTTGTCCTCCAGCAGTGAGGCACCACTATTATGATTGGATTTCTCCTTTACCAGTACACTTGCTGTTTCCAGCACTATCTATTTTGAGCTATAGTTATCTTACTTACTTTTGTTCTGCACATTAGTATTTGCCAGTGGGTAGTCATGAGTACAATAGGAATTCTGTGCAAGCAGTCCGTACTTCTGACAGGGCTTTCTTGGTCATACTACTGTTGAATTATCAAAATGAAGCAGAAAAACATTTTATCATTTTATTAAGCTTTGTTTGATGCCAAGTGGAAACAGAAGACTACCTCCATCAAGAAATCTTTCTTTACTGGATACCTGATGCACTACAGCTAGCTAAATATAAATAGCTTTATTAATATTTCTTACAGCTTCAAGCTTGGAGAATAAAAGCATTAGTTCTTATGGACCATAGTAGTTCTCATATAATCTGCATCTCATTTCAGCAGCCATCATCTTTCATTTGTCAGCTCAGAAAAATTGACAAACTCAATCCAGTGTCTGTTATTGACTGCAAGAGCTGCTATTTTCCTGGTAATTATGTTATTTCATGCCTAAGTGTGAATTTAAATGCATAATTCAAATTCTTTTGAAGTTACAGGAGTCTTAGTGTTTCATTCCTTTGCATTATGCTTGACAAATTTAGGTCTTATTTACCATTTCTAATTATTTTTTTTTAATCTTCAAGGGAATTTTGCTTGTCAAGCTATTCCATAAAAACATAATTTTGGAGTAAGAATTTACTCATGGAAGCTGACACATAAGCAGAAATTGAGACATCTCACTTCCCCAGTACATTAAGGTTTTACTTTATTTGCCCTGTGATTTTAGAGGCTTTCAGATTCACTTAGTTCACTTTAAAAAAGTAGTTCAAATGCACTTCTTCTCTAACAAAGCCTAGGAAACTTGTCTTTCTGTACATGATAACTCATATTTTCACACTAGCATTTACTGGTTCAACCTTTAAATAAACCACCAGCTCTCAGAAGATTGGAAATAAAATAATCAGAAGTGGTAATCATGAAAGGACCATGAAAGAAGAGCTTTGATAAACTAATAGTATAATTAGTCACTGAGAGAGCAGTGGAAATTAATGTTTGATAAATTGCACTTTAAATTATATCTGGAATTGCATTTCCTTGCAAAATTGAGCGTAAAACTATTTTCTTATGAAAAATGATGATTCTCTAAATTTGGAATCAGAATAATGTCAGAGAGGCTGTTCTGACATTGAAAGACTGAAAAAGAGACTGGGGTTTGGTTTAGTTTTGTTTTTTGTTTAATTATGTAAAATCTAGAAATACAGTATTTTAAACACGGTAAATAGCAGCCACTCCATAAAGTGAACTTTATTTGGATAAGAATTTAGTTTTAAATTTATCTTAAACTTGAAACGTAGGCTTGTAAAACGTAAGTGTTCAAACATTCCTGCAAATCAGGGAGGTAGATGACATGATGAAAAATAATGGAATAGTCAGCTTAGACTAGGAAAAAGCACAAGACTGTAAAAGACTCTGTAAATACAGTGTATATATATGTTAATATATCATACAAATATATGTGTAATATGTAATGGTCAGTTATAAGCTAGCAATAACAACTTTTTTATATTAAAAAAAAGTTTTGAAAAGATATTTCAACTTAATAAAATTTTTACTTTGCCTCTGTCATTGACATATGATTGTAATTGTAAATGCTTAGTTATCAATGAGTGTTGTTCTCCTGACTAATAAAAGGTTAAGCAATGTAAAGGGGAATAACCTGAAATGGGGTCAGAGTTCCAGACAATTTTTTGCAGCTGATTTTTGCAAATGAGTCACTAAGGAATTTGTCTTGGAAGCGTAGGAAATACCACCAACTACACAAATCTGAGACTCCAGTATTCTGCTGCCTGCCTGCTGAAGTGAATGTAAACATTGTATGGGATACACTAATGAAATAAAACATCTGTGGGTGTAGTTTCTTCTCATGCTCTAGGCAATTTAAGTTTGTTTTATATCTTGAATCATGAGACTTTATATCCCTCATTCATTTTAATACTATCTAACATACCTCTTCCTATTCTCATTATTTATATAAAAGCATAATCTTTCTTAAGTCCTGTTTAGCTCTTGTCTCTGAAATGTCTTTCAGACATGAGTTTACAGGTTAATTATGTACCAAGAAAATACTTCCTTTTATCGTTATTGTGTGTGCCATTTTTTTCATTTCTTGTTGTCTTGCATTATGAAAAAGAGTAAATAAAGACAAATATTGTACCTAGTCATAAACATTAAATGTCTGTTATAGCAGTATGTCATCTTATCTTCATTTTAACCTAACATGAAAACATTTAATTTCCTTTTCTGCCTTTCATTGTACTGGTTCCCCTTCTGTTCTTTACTTCCAAATACTGGTTACAATACTGAATATAGTATTTAAGAGACGCCAATGGACGTGTCTCATCTTACAGTGTTTCAGAATTAGCACAGATATCCAATTTAATTTCATTTTGAATAATGTTGTTCAGAGAATATGAATTTCATCATATGTCTTGGCCACCAAATCTAATTCTTGGGATTCTTCTCAGGACTGGGTTTATGTGCAGTTGTCCACTAGAGAGCAGGCTGAGACCAACAAACCCATTCTGTTCATGTCATAAACTGACTTTGAACCCAGGTGTCTTAATGTAAATCGTTAGTACATTAAAGCACTGCACCTTCTAGCTTCAGCTGTGAGTATATATACTGCTATCAAACTTGATGGATATAGCTTGTGAAGCTTAGTGACCTAAGGTGGTGATAATAAAGTATTCTGGAACCTGGATAACATTTTATTCTGTCACTACGGTTTTCTTGCTCTGGTGACATCAACTAATTTGTACCACTTTGCAGGGAATTTCTGTATTCAGCTTTTCAGCCAGAATCTCACTTTTCCTGCACTGGTCTTTTCTCTGTCAGACTGAATTTCTTTCAGAGACAAAATATTGCTCAATATTGATTGCATTGTGCTAGCTAATTTCAGGTTCTTGTGCTGCAGATCAGCTGAAGCCCTGTTGAAAATATTGAAGAACTTTTAGCACAAAATGCACAAACAAAATGACCCATATAGCATCTCCCAACAAGAATCCTCTGTTGTCAAATCCTTAAAAAAAAAAAAAGTCAATTTAACAGACTCTTTGCATGGAAATATTTTTATCCTAAAAAGTTGTACTAACAAGAGCAGATAGTTTTCACAAAGCCCATAAAATTCTTATTATTTTTGGCCTGTTTCTTATTTTGCTTGTGTAAGACATTCATCTTCTGTGGAAAAATGCTTACCCAGAGGACATATATACATACCAGTGGAGAGAATCAAAGTTCTCATTGTTACTGTCCTTACAGAACCCACTGAATTTCTGTAGAAGTAATAGGGAGGGGGGTTTATTTACTTTCCTGGAAATTAAGAAAACCACATTTCAGTTCCCTTTTGCTTTCTCAGTTTTGAAAAGTATGAAGTATATCTGCTATTTGATTTCTTTATCTCCTTAGGTTCCTGTGAAGGCTGGCCTCAAAAGATAATTTTTCTCCATTACTTTGTACCCTAATAATATTCTGTTGTATTCTGAGAAATAAGAATGCTGAATATCTAATGTCTGTCTTCACTTTCCACAATCTATAGCCCATCCACCTTTGAATTCCTTAATGATTCTTGCTTCAAAGATCACATCCCGCTCTTTGTCTTCTTTACCTAATCATCTATTTTCTTAAAGCATTAAGCTGCTGTGGCTCCATGCTAGAATTCCTCATTTACCATATACTGTCTTTGCCATCTGAGTTGATGCCTTCCTAATGTGAATATGTGTTTATTTATAATGGTTTTAAAGTTAAAGTAGCATAAAAAATATGGATACAACTTGAAAGATAAAAAATAATCTTAGTAGAAGCAAATGCTCAGCTAGGGTTATTTCAGCCTGAACAAATCATGTTTGTCTGATGTAGACAACTAAAAGCAGACTCTCATAATAGGAAAGTGCCAGGAAGTCTTGAAAAGGAATCACACTGCCAACTCTGCTTATGAAATAAATTAGGTTTACTAATGATTATATTTCCTTTCATATCTACAGAGGGAGAACAGAGTTCCTGTTCTTCAAAGCTGAGATGTCAAATGTATTTCCTGACAGCTCCAGCTCACTTTTCATTATTGATAAGTTAAAGCAGCGTGGCTGTTAGCTGCTCTTCTGTAATTAGTTGATGAGTTTAGGAGACAGCCAGAACTTTTTTGGAAGAGGTGAAAAGAAGTCATATGATAGTGGCACCTGAACTGTCTCTGCCCTGCTGCAAAGCTAACACCCAGGATGTTACAAAACAAGGCTTCATGCCTCCTGTTTTACCATTGTCTTGGTGTCATGTCTTAGGAATGGAGCAGTTATTACTGAGGAAGGAAAACGCCTTTGGTGGTAAAGGGTATTTGGGGAAACGGGAATATTGGCAAACTTGAAAGCCAAGTAGGTCAAAGGGATCTAATCATGCGGAGGTTAGATACAGGACAAAACCAGGGGGACTGCAGCAGTTATTTCTGTTTCCTTTAACTTAGTATAATTTTGATGTAGTAGTATACCTAAAAATCCTGAAATATTTGTCCAGTCCACAGGTTAGCTGAAAGGGTAATTCATCTCTTACCACAGAATGGATTTAACACATTTACTTAACACCTTCCATACTAAATCCCATATAAAGAATATAAAGATGTAAGAAAATGATTCTGTATAGTGGCTCTTATATGAAGGTTTAAGTATTATCACACTGTAATAATGAAATCTAAAGATACATCTAATATAAATGTCAGGAAGTTATACATAAATTATGAAAATTCTCTGTATAAGAAATCTAAATCTTATCATAAAGAAAAATTTGAAAGGAACAAGAAGAAAATTGGAAAGAAACTCCACTGAGGTTAAAGGAGACAATCATAAAATGAATTTATATCAGGAGAATTAAAAAAAAAAAAAAAAAGGCTACAAAGAGCAAACTAGTTGCTCAGATATGAAGGGATACATGTATTGAAGATTATTTGTATGGAATGGAAGAGGAAAGGTTTCTTTCTTCAGAATGTGTCTGATGTAGTGATGACAGGTAACTGTTCTTGTCCAGGTGGAGCTTCTGCAAGTCAATACACTGCAACAGATTTTGGGACTTAGGGAGAGTTCATGGAAGTATGGAAAGTATGGAAGTTCATGGAAAAACTACTGCACCGTGGTAGGAAAACTGTGCTGAATCGGAAGGGATGGAAATAGAAAATATTCTTTGTAGATATTAAAAATAGCCTTGAAAAATAAGGGGAAGGTAACAGAAGAAATAGAAAGCTGTGAAGAATGTAGGTGGGTGCTGAGTACAGAAGCATCATGGCAAGAAAATAAAATTTTATACTGAAAGCAGAAAATTAATTTCTCACTTCTAATTAGGGAATAGCTGTGATCATGACTAGCATGGGTGGGCAAAGATGGTAATTCATGTTTTGGAAGAAAACACCAGGGTTGCAGTCTGAGACTTTATGTCTCAGTTTACTTTTCAAAGAACAGCTTAGCAAGATTATCTGTGATTTCCAGTTCTGGAAGAAGATAGAAGAAAAGATTACATGCAGGACCTTCTGTTTTTCTAGCACTTGTCTTTGTGTGTCAATTGTACTACTTTGCTTAAAACGGGGAATTTGGATGCAAGGGCAGGTATGAGTGAACAAGGAGTGTCAAAAGTAGAGGACTGGTCAGAGATAAGATACAAACATTAAAACAAAGAAAACCAGAAAGCATCAGCAAATAACATACAGAAAGAACCAATTGAGCTGGAGAATATACTGATAGCAAAGAAACTACAAAGTGATTGAGGTACTGGGAAGGTAACATTTGCCTATAACTAGAACCATCAGTATAAATAAAACAATAAAAGAGTCAAAATATGGAAAACCACCGTATGTTCATAAAAATGTTAGGTGAGATGAAAAAGAGCTTTAATGTTAAAAATTGGACAGAAGACTGTTTAAAGAATATTATTTATGTACTCATTTGTGAGCCCAGTCAGAATAAAGTGCAAAGACAGCTGTCAGAGAAAACTCTGCCTGCTATTCAAGGTCAGATGCTGGATTTAGGGAGTTCTGGATTTAGGGAGTTGGTGAACTGCAGAAATTCTGAAAGACTGAGAATATGATATTCAAAATAGTGTCTGACTTGGACAGGAAGGACAAAAACTTAAATCTAGGATTTGATTCTAGTTTTCAAGAAAGAAGATGCTATAGAAAAGGTAAGGTAATACACAAGCCATTGAAACCTGAGAATAGAAAAGAGAAAAGGTTTCCATGAGGACATCAAAATCATAGAAATACCTTAGTATTGACTGGATTCTGTCAGAGATGCACATCATGCAAGCTTTTCTGGCATTCAGGGTTCACAAATCTCTAAAAGTGCAGGCATCTAAACACAGATTCTGATGTCCTGAATTTTGGCAGCAGAGTTTGAAAATACTGGATTTGCAACAGTCTTTCATCTGCACTAAAATTACCATGACTCAGAAAAAATGTGGACAGGCTGGAAAGGGTCCATAGAAGGGCCACAAAGATGATCAAAGGACTGGAAAGCCTGCTGTATGAGGAAAGGCTGAGAGAGCTGGCTTTGTTCAGCCTTGAGAAAGGAAGGCTCAGGGGAGGCCTTAAGCGTTTAAAGGGTGGCTACAAAGAAGATGGAGACTCCCTTTTTACAAGGACTCACATGGAAAAGACTAGGGGTAGTGGGCACAAGTTAGTCCGAGAGAGATTCTAACTGCACACAAGAGGTAAATCAACCATTGTAATAATCCCCCCAGGGAAGTGGTGAATTCCCCAACACTGGACACTTTTAAGATTCAGCTAGACAGAGTGGTGGGACATCTAGTCCAGCCTGGTATTCTATGATTCTGTGATTCTATTTGGTTTTGATCAAAGGCTTGTAATTAGTTGCATTTCTTACTATGTTTGTTAATAAACAGTTTCAAAATTATTGAATTCAAATTGAATCAAAGAGATACATGCTGAAGTTAAAACTCCTGTAGTAATTCTGAAATGCTTATGCTCCCCATACAAAATACTATAATATAAAAATCTAACAGTTTTATTGCCATCTATTAATGGGCTGACTTACTAATAAGCTGCTGCAGGTCTTCCAGTGAGGGGGTTACATCAGCAGGACTTTGTTCATACCGCAAAGTCTGACATTGCAACAAACATAATTTTATCAGTAAGGAAGTAATAAATTCACATTCTTGATTAAATAAACCATAGAAATTGAGAACTGCAGCATATCCCAGCAGCTGCATTTGTATTTAATATGTTCTCGGCTATGTAAGTATAGGAGGAAATGTTTAACTCAAGTAGAAACTCCTATTTCGAAAAATATTAGAAGATGAGATCTGCCTAAAAATTACTCCCCTTCTCTAGCTGTGAAAGTTATGCTGTCAGTGAGCAGTACTTCTCTGAAAGACTGACAAGAACCAGATGTTGCAATATTAAGACATATTGTCATATATATTTATTTTAGAGTCTTTTTCTCTAAATCTAGTAATTAGTTCCTGAAAAATTCATTCTGTTACAGACAACAGCTCATTAGCAATTTCTCTTTACTTTTCCCTTAGGTTTTGAGAGTGATTTCAGGGTGGTCTACCAAACTGCATGCTCCATATCCTAGCAAATAGCAAACATTATTCTCTGAATGACAACTTACACATATGCTGCATTTGTGTAGAGATATTGCTTGCCAACAAAGTTAAAATTGAGTCCGTTAGCAAGCAGCAAGAAAGTGGAGAGGGGGTCTGAAACCTGGCGTTTCCCCAAACTCAACTTAGTTTGCTTTTATCAAAATTGACAAAAGGTAGAAGATGTGAAAATTTCATAACCAGTGAGCTAAAAATATAAGCATCTTGACAGATGGTTATATATTTAGCATGTCTTTCAAACTTGCATCACTTCTGATTAATAAGAGCATCTGAAATATCTGTAATCAGCTCAGATTGTTCATTGACATCTATACAGCAAGGCCATGATAATCCATGCTCCAGACTTTCACCTAAAAAAAGAGAGAGTAACAAAAATAACTTACAAAAGTCTACCTGAGGTACTCTGTGCTGCTTCATATTAATCGTCTCTCTGTGAAATAAAAGAGGAACATGTAAGGACAGGGCTAGAGTGTCAGATACAAAACTAAAAGCAATTCAGCCTATTTTAGTGCATGCCAGTCTGAACAGGGACTTTGAGTCAGACCACTCTAGTTCTGTCACAGAGATCTGAATGGTCCTGAGACAGATGAAGGGTGCAAGTAAGCTTCTAGATCAAGCATATGACAGGCTTAATGGAAGAGTCAGACAGCAGGTCCAGAGAAGCTGCTGCTTTCAGAAAGGACACAGCTGCTAGAGACATCTTACAGAACCTTCCAGGCACCAGGACTTTGCCCCACACCTGTTGTGCTTCCCACAGTGCAACCCAACAATTAGATCACAGGGTCCTGGCCTGAATATCACCTAATCCAGACGTAACTTTCTGTGGGTATCTGTAACCACATAACTCAAGAAAGGGGCTGTCACATCATGTACCACCTCCATAGCACATTGTCAGAAGAGTAGTCACAATTCGACCACAAACTTTCAGTGTAATTCTAAAGAAGAAAAAAAAAAAAAAAAAAAGGAGAAAACCAAAATATATCTAGGTTCCCCAAAAATGTGTCATTTAGCAAGACTAGTAGACTTAGGAGTCTACTAACTAAAATTCCACCAAAAGTTTTCCCTCTCAGGCCATATATTATTACAGTATTATTAGAAAGCTGAATGTTTTTGGTCTGTTTTTTTAGAATTACGGAATCACAAAATGGTTTGGGTTGGAAGGGACCTTAAAGATCACCTAATTCTAACTCCCACCACCACGTCAAGGACACCTTCCACTAGACCAGGTTGATCAAAGCCCCGTCCAACCTGACCTTGAACACTTCCAGGGATGGGGCATCCACAGCTTCTCTGGGCAACCTGTGCCAGTGTCTCACCATCCTCGCAGTAAAGAATTTTTTCCTAATTCCTAACCTAAATCTACCCTCTTTCATCTTAAAACCATACCCCCTTGTCCCATCACTACACATCCTTGTAAGAAGTCCCTCTCCAACTTTCTTCTATGCCCTCTTTAAGTATGGGAAGGCTGCTCTAAGGTCTCTCCTGAGCCTTCTCTTCTCCAGGCTGAACAAGCAAGTTCTCTCAGACTGTCTTCATAGTAGAGGTGCTGCAGCCCTCTGATCATTTTTATGGCCCTCCTCTGGACTCACTCCAACAGTTCCACATCCCTCTTGTTTTGGGGGCCCTACAGCTGAATACAGTACCCCAGGTGAGAGTACTCACAAGAGTGGAATAAAGAAGGAAAAGCATTTCCTTTGACCTGCTGGCCACACACCTGTTGACGCAGCCCAGCACATGGTTGGTTTCTGGGCGGCAAGCACACACTGCCAGCTCACACTGAGCTTCTCATCAATCAATGCCTCCTTTTGAGGAAGAACAAGATAGAAGAGTCAATAATAACCTTTGAAAAATTGAAAAAAATTACACATTTGTGAACTTTACAGATGGAGATATGAGTAGCTTCAAATTATTACAGAAACTTATTTGCTAAGCATGACAAAACCATTTGTTTTGCATTTAAAAAATAATTCTTATGCTATTTTATAGAAAGGTGAAAACTGTACTCCAGAATTAAAAACCTCATTGCTTAATTATATAAGCAGTTATTTTGTAGTATGTATTTTTTTCTTCTCTGATGGGACAGAAAGAGAAGAGAAAGAATCTTAGTTTGCTTTCTTTTTGAGCAACGAGGATTGCATTATTTTGAATTTGCTTGTGGCTGATTTGTAGATATCAGCTGGAAAATCATGACAAATTCAAAGGAAGGGAATAGTTTGTAACAACTCATCAGTGTTCACAGAACAGAAAATTCATCATTCACTTTGTATGATCAGCATATAAATACTGCTTTTTAAAGGTTAGTAGTAGTTACGGTTTGTCCTCAGAATCTTAATTATGAAGGATAACAAATTTGGCATAGGTAATTGTAGTACTATTAATTTTAATTCATATTTCAAGAGTGCAGAAACTAGAAAACTTTTTGAACTGAATTATGCTATTTTTTTTTCCTCTGGATTAATTAAATGAGTGCTCTTTAACTCTCTTCGTGATCAGCCATAATCAGGCCTTTCATTTCACCTTCAGGCTTATGCTTTTCTGAGTGATGCTACTTTCATTAAATTACTTTTCTTGCATTTAAATCATTCCTTTTCATTCATTAGCAAACCATACATGAACATTTGTTGTCCATATGAAATTGCGATAATAGAAGTCTTGCAAACTGAAATAGCTGTATGTTTTCCCACTCTGAGGGCTGGAAAACTTACCAGCTGAAATACCAGGGTGCTTTTGCCAAGTTTTCTAGTTACAACCGAATAGGAATATCTGTGAAATTAAGTAACATTTTCATATTTTATGATTTGTCAGTAGTTTAAAAAAAAAAAAGCTAGCTAAATATGAAAACATATTAGCATTGTGTTCTTCTGTTTTGATCACTGCAGGCTCTCTTTTTTGGCCTAGCTTCAAGAGTAACTATGAGCATGGCAGGTTCCTTGACTTAGCCATATTCTTACACACATGCTGGTGTACTAACTGAGCTGGTGTACTCACTTCCGGAGTTTGCTAAGCATATGGTCAGTAAGAGGGAACTATACAGCCAGTTTCTGGAATAGGACTACTGTGTGCTCCGTTTCCCAAAAACGTGCTTGTTCCCCAACCTGAAGCACTCTCCTACATGAAGATTTTTGACCAGGCTGCTGGAAACCATTGTCTTGTCTGTTGACCATGTTCAGATCAATGGTGCAGCACACGTGCAGTGCAAGCTGCACTGTTTGCATGCACAGATCCCCCATGGGGATGCTCTCACAGGAAAGTGTTTTCCTTTGTCCATCATTGCTCTCACCGAGTTTGTTGCACCTGTCACTGCCTCCAGAGGGAAGCGGGTCAGACACGTATGGCTGGTTTGGGCAGTATTCACCCGGTGTCAGGCAGCCCCGTGGAGCAAACAGCTGTAACTTACTCCCATAGAAGTGCTTCCGTGAAGGCAGGCCCCCGTGACAGCCAGCCAGCCAGCCAGGACAGGCAGCTCTTTGCAGAAGGAACACAAACACACCATATGAGCATTTAATATTTATTATTATACAACTTATTTTGCACTATAATGGGCTATATATGTATGTTCAGCTACCTGAGCATCCTAGGAGACTTCTAAAACCTGGCAGCAGCTGGAGAAATTAATAAACCATAACTCACTTTCCACATAAATTTCATATCCAGAAAACAAAACCCGACTTTTGGACATTTTAATATGTTAATGCCAAGCTTTAATAAATACGCATTTACCTCAAGAGTGTGAGCTGGGCAAAAACAACCTGCATACTTGTGTCAAAGCATAAGGCTCGAAGCCGCATTTGTCAGAAAGATGACAACTCCAGGGACACACTGTAAAGTAACTCATTTAGAGCAGCGCGGAGGCTCACAGAAGGCCTCTCCCGCTCCAGGACATCACTTCTTCGGCTCCAGGGTACACTGAACCCAGAGCCCACCCCTACCCCCCCCCCCCCCCCCCCCCCCCCCCCCCCCGACATGGCGGCGGGGAGCCCAACCCCGCCGCGCTCCTCCCCGCCGCCCGCCCCTTTTCCCGCCCGCTGCCGCTTTGGCGCCAAGCTACAAAAGAGACCGGGTCCGCCGCGGGATGAGCTGTTCTCAGCCTGGTTGCAACGTTAATGGGTACGCTGCTGCTGCCCGGGCCCGGCCTGCGCTGGGGCTAGCCTCTTGCTGCGGAGGGGGGGGGGCTGGCGCGGAGGGGCCGCGGGTGCGGGGTGGCCCCTGCGTGATGTCGGTTCCAAGCTCTGCTCGCTCGTCAGCCGGCGGTTCCCCCTTCCGCTAGCACCGTGCTCCCCCCGCACCCCGGCTGACCAAGTTTTATCCCTCTTCAGGCAGGCCGGTCCCGCCGAACAGTTAAAACTCCGGTGGCGGCGGGCCCGCGGTGCGGCCTGCGCCACGCGGTCGGCTCCGGCTCTGTGAGGCGGGAGAGTGCCGCGGTCGCCGTGCGGCTGCTTTCGGGAAACTTGTTCCCCGGGTCAGGGTGGAGGCAGCCGGGCCCTTACCCGCGCCGTAGGGAGGCTGCCTTGGAGGTCAGCCTCCGCCGCGGTGCTGAGGAGTTCCGCCGGCGCCAGCGGTGAGGAAGGAAAGAAAGATTCTCCATATCCCGCAGGGAAGCGTTTCTTAGTGCTTCCGAAGGCCCTGTCCTGAGGGTGTGGCCTCTTTTATTTGGGTATGGCAGTTACTGGGATAGGATAAAGAGCAGGTGGGTTATCTGGAATTCATTATTTCCTGACAGGGAGGCTGGCGTGAGCAACATGTAATTGATTAAAGAAGTGATGCTGTGAGAGTGAAATACATTCCTGTACTGCTCAACTGGGGTTCAGTATTTCTGCAGAGTGTACAGGTTTGGTGGGTTATCTTGCAGGACAAATTTGAGTATAGTTAATTTTCAGTACACAGAGTGTTGTTTTCCTGTGAGAAAGGTTGATTTTTTTCTCTCCATCTCTCTCAAAAACTTACCTCCCAGTAAGGAACAGGAAATGACTATCTCAGTACCTATGTAATGGGAAAGATGGCAAGCCTCAAGTAAAGGAAACTCCACATTAATTTGACATAATAGTGATCATAAAATTGTGACACTTAAAGAAGCAGCTAGTATTGAAAGTCATCAAGAACACATATCCTATTTGGCTTTGGGGAACACAAGAGCATTGCTGAAGATGTTTAATTTTTATTTTTAATGCACACTTTACCTCTTTACCTTAAATTCTGTGACTTAAGTAAAAAATATTGATAGCTGCTCTTGAGTGGTATAGTGAGGAAAAAAAACCCTACTATACAGTTGGAACATAATTCTAATGACATGACATTAGAGATAAAGCAGAGGGGGAGAGGTAGGAAAAGGGGGAAAAGTCTTATAGTCACCAGCTCTCCAGTTGTACTATATTGTGTAGCTGACCATTGTAATTGTGGCGTGAAAAGATCTGAGGTGATGTACTCTGCTTTAACAACTAAAATTTTCATTAAGATAGGTTGGTTTGCTTTTTTGTTGTTGTTTTTTGGTTTGTTTGTTTGTTTTGGGGTGGTTTTTTTTTTTGAGTTGCTGAATGAAATTCCTATTTCAGATGTTGTTACACCTTATTTGAACCCTAGCTGGGTGAAAAGGACTGAAAAGGGAGGCACTATCCTGTAATTGCAGAATCTTTTTCTCTATTTTCCATTGAGATACTGTTTACACAGACTTTTCTACAAACTGTTAACCGCTCTCAAATTTAAGGATTTTTTTTTCCCTTTCTTCTTGAGCAGTGTTATCTTCATGGCTTTCAGTTACCATTTTTATTCTTACATTAAGTTCTTACAAGTTATCACAAGGATAAGTCTTAATTGCTTATTTTACAGCTAGCTGTAATTGCTAGAGTATCTTTCATTCATGCAATTCTAGAACTTAAAAGATGAGCATAAGGAGGATGATCAGCTGTCCCAAATCCATAAACTTAATTTTCCTGTGTGTGCTTGACTGCTAGCCAAGGTCTTGGCTTCTACTTAGTCAGAAATTAAGTGGTTTATACCCATTTCACACTCTTGCATTCCTGAGTTGAGAGAATTACTTTGCCAAACATGGTGGTATTAAGTAATTGAGTAAGTGTTTTTTTTTTTATGTTCTCTTTGATGTAAGCCTTCTGCTTCTTTTTCAGATATTTCTCCCCTCCATGTGAAGTTGGTACTCAGAGGGAACCTCTGCTTACACGCAGTTCTGTATTTATGAGAAAAGTAAATAGTAGCTTTTGTTGTGTTTTCAATAAATAGAGTTGCTTGGGAATAATTTAATAAAAGGAGATTTCATGATCTCTTAGTTCAGTGTCTTTCTGGAACCCTTTGCCCAGAATGTTTATTTAATGTAGTTCTGCATGGTGTGTTGTGTGCCTCTCCAAAGACATCGCTGTGAGTGAATGTCACGTAGTTGGGAATGTATGATAAAGTCTGATGGTGTTTTGGATTTTGTAAGTCTGCTTTTGTGATTATTTTAATATAATAATACAAATATAATATTTTAAATAATAGCTTAAATTAGCTGAAGCACTTTCTAGGCTTAACTTGTTAAAGTTAACTTGACAGTTAACTTTGACAGTTAACTTGTCAAAGTTCAATTTGGCATGGAGAAGTGTGAGGGCATCTGTTTTCTTCTTTGTGCTGTGACCTTCTCTGAATACTTTTTTCTTAAATAGCGTATAGGCCCAACCCTTTAATTACAATGATTCAAGACACTTTGGGCACTCTCATTCAGATACCTAATCTGTGTGTTTCCTTAGACAACTCACGGTCTGGGCACTATTTACAATGTCAAAATGTGAACTAGGTGTGCTGGTTACACCAAGAGTGTATGCTCCTCCCTCCTTAGGTTAAGAAGATTAGCTTAAATATGATCCTCATTCATTTCCAAGAACAAGCCAAAATGGCTAACTTGCAATGTGCCATATATGAACTATTCAAAACTAGTAAATAGCACCCTGTAGGTTTCTAAAGTACAATTTTATCATGTGCTGGCATTGCCCTCACTCAATTAATATACCCTCTTTATGATAAGCTAACTGCAAGCTTCTAACATATGGGTTTGGTTATAAAAATAATAATTAACAAAATACTTCTGATTTGTCTTCTGAAACTGCTGGAACTAGTGTTGCTGTAAGATGTCTTGCTGCTTGTGGTTACCTATGATGAATTTTTCTGCATCAGTTTACATTGCTAGGAGTGTATCTCAGTCTTGAGCTGTAGTCCTTGGTAAGTGGAGCCTAAGAAGAAAAGTACTGTGCCCCAAGGCTTCCATAGTCTCAAGAGGGACGTAGCAGCGGACTGTCAGAAGGGCCTCAGATTTTTGCTAGTAAGTGTAATGAGAGGCAAACTCATGGCAATAACTGTACAGGCAGAAACAAATGACTGCACACAAAGGTACCAAGTAGAAATCCAGCAAGCACTTGTCGTAGGCAGAAGTACAAAATATCTTAGATTAGAGGCTTGCAGTTAGCACAGTCATCATAAAAAAGATTATGTTGTTTGGGTGAAAAGGATGCTAGTACATGATACTCCTGAATCTTAGAAATACAGAAGGTGTTATCTGTCAAGGATAAATTGCTCTGTCTTTGAATAGCTCAGTGCTCTGAATATCTCAGCCTCATACCTAAAACTGAAATTTGCAACCTTGCTTGGATGGCTTTCCTCTGAAAGGAAATAATGCATACATAAGTTCCTGGAAAGCACATAATGCTGGTGGTTTTACTGTTAAAATATCAGTGCATGTGCAGTCATCTTAGCCAGATTGTGATCCTGGTTACTTTAAACTTGTACACATTAAAAGAATACAATTTGTAATAGCTCCAGCTATGTGTTCTTTGCTGATGGCTGGGTTCTTTTCCATATAGTTTCAGCAATGAAGCATCCTGCAAAAAACGAGAAGATTATTTGGAGTGGCCTGAATATTTTATGGCAGTAGCTTTTTTGTCAGCGCAAAGAAGCAAGGATCCAAGTTCTCAGGTAAGAAGGCAATGTATGAGAATAACATAACCTAATCTATATTGTACATTACACCAGATGCACATGTAGCACTTTCAGGAATTTCTTATCGGAAGTTATTTCAGTGTATAGCTATTTGTTTTCTAACATGGTCAGCACATTTTGTTACAGAAGTTCTCTTATTGGGCATGACCTTGTGTATAATTCTGTTGTGCATTTGCAGCTTGGAGTTTTGTAAATCTTTTCATCTGAAGGTTAAAATAGCATGCATTTTTTCTCCATTTTCCAGTAAATATAGTTACTGTTAGTGGAGGATAAACTACTGAAAGTTTTAGATTGCAATTTTTCAAGACACAGCATTTTACAAGATCCTTTCCTTTGCCTGTAAGACTATAAAAAAAAAACAAACAACAAACGTTTTGTTTGTTCTTCTGCTGTCTGGAGTTTCTGCCTAGTTTGGTTCCTCCCTCAGGTTGCCCTGCCTCCTCTGCTTCACTCTCTGTTCCAATTCTTTGCTTCATTCATGTGCTATATGCTGTTGAATATTGGTTTAAGGTGATCGCTGCATCTACTGAAACATGCTGTTCAGCAGGACCCAGTCGTCCTGTTAGTCTTCCTTTGCGTGAAGAAATTTCGGAAGCAAATCCCAGAAAAGCCATGGACTAAAGTGCATGTTAACAGTCCTTTCAATTACTCTCTGGCTTCTATATGTTATTGCCCTTAGTTCTCTGGAAGTTACTCATTTAGGGCTGAATTTTTGTTACGCAAGAGCTGGTCGATAAACACATTGTGTGAGTTAAAATCAGTAGTATTGCCATTTTAATAAATCTGCAATATGAGTAGAAAATGTAAAACAGGATACTTCGTCATGGTATAAGAAAGGTCCCTGTGCAGACTTGAAGTATTAAAAAGTGGGAGTTAAAAGGTCTGGTATTTTGGTGCACACTGGTGTAAATAAGCCAGAAAGGTTTGTGAGCCTATCTCTGCCTAGGTCAACAGTGCTTCATTTTTGTTCCATCTTTGATATGTTTTGTTTAGCTGCTGCTGCTCATACTACTCCTGGAAAAGCTATTTTGGGGAGCTGAACTGACAGAAAACTTGTGTTTAGTAGGGTTACTTAAGTGCTAGTTCTGCTCCCTGAACTAGGTTTACTTCACATTTCCATAAAGAACGGTTCTGGCAGCCTGGGATGGGGGCTGCGTGACCAGAGCTGCAGCAGGGTTGCGTCTGCTCCAATTTATTTTGAAACTCCACCAGTTAGGTACAATTGTAGCCTTGCTCGCTAGATGGTGTGACCTAATATAAAATGAAGCTTGTATCTCTTATATGGAAATTGTAGGACTGAATTTTCAGGTCTCATCTTTCTTGTTGATACATTGTTTTGCATGCTGTCGGTACTGTATAAATCTGATTTTATTTAGGTTGGTGCCTGCATTGTAAATTCAGAAAACAAGATTGTTGGAATTGGATATAATGGGATGCCTAATGGCTGCAGCGATGATGTACTACCCTGGACAAGAACAGCAGCACACAGGCTAGACACAAAATATCCTTATGGTAAGTCTTCTTGTGGTTGACAGGTTAGGCTTGTGATGTCTGTAAGTTCAGCTGTTAAAACACAGATCAGTTTGTCTTCCACTCACATAATTTTTTAAAATGTGCACATATGTGGTACCTCAGGATAAAAGTCACAGCTCTGCAAATGAATGAAATGATCCGTCTGAAGGACTGACTTCCTGGTGAAGTATGTTCATAAATGAATAGCTGTTTTGGATTGTGTAGTGAAAACTTGCAACTATAAAGCAGCACATTAGCACCCAGTTGCAGTGTGTGCAGATGATTGCTGCTTCTGTGTGTTCATCTCCACATTAATTACAGAGCTTATGTATATGCAAAACAAATAATTGGGTCTAAAATACAGGTATTAAAATTGTAAACTGCAGTTGTTGTGGGAAATTCCAGTGTTCAGGTACTGATGACATAGGGAATTCATACTATGGAGGAGCTGAATTTTGTTTGTCTTGAAGTATGTGATTGCAGTCTACCGTACCATGCCATTTTTTGCCTTGTCTGGTGTGCAGTGATTTACCCTGCTGTGGGTGAGGTGGCTTCCATTGTTAATTTCGGCCTCTGGTTTCATTCACATACACTAAATGGACAAAAATAAAGAGCAAGGATGGTTTCATGGTAATTGTGGCTCGCTGCTGCTTTGGATCTTGTCTTTTTCTTTGCAGCTGGTATAGTTCAGCCTTCCAAAAAGGTCCTCTGAGAATCTTGGCGCACCTACCAACAGGACTCACAGTTACTCCTCTGGGCCAGGCATGATTTGCAGGAACCAAAGAGATGAGTTGCTGGGCTACCTCAGGCTTTATGCCATGAGTGCTCTCTGCTGGTTGTGGAAATTGAGTTGGGAGGTGACTTGCGGCCTGCAATTTCTGATGTTGGGGAGGAACTTTGTTAGGACTGAAGTGTATGTTCTCCTAAATCCCTGCTCTTCATCTTTCTGCTGCCACACCAGCTCCTGCTGCACCTCTGTGGAGGGAGACTAATGCAGCAGAAGCCATGGGCACAGGAAGAATGGGTATTAGGAGCCTGTTCATGCTGTGCTGCATCTCAGCCTGTCCTGGGCTCAGGAATGGCTAGGGGAATAATCACAAAACTGAGCAAAAGCCCTGAGATGTGTGTGGGGAAATGAGAACCAGAGTGCAGCTTTTGCAAAGAGATACTGACTCTTTTCCAGTGTACAGTATTTATCTCTGCCTATTAATTCTGTTTTTCACTTATAACATTTGGTCTGATGTAGAGGTTAGACTTGCATGAGTTTTGATGTTCCCTGTGTTCACCCAGATCCACTCTAAAAACTGGCATTACGTTTTCTGGTTTCCCATAGTATTGAAGTGAAAGATGATACACAGTGGCTTAGCACCTAATTCATCAGTTTCATACTTGAGTTTTTAAAACCCCAGTACTTTGTCCTTGTTCACTTTACCAATTTATTATACAACCTCTAATGTTGACTCTTAAGCTTGAGACAGTTTCATATTCTTTTTCATAAGAGATGTATTCCTGACACTAGGGCCAGCTCCTGCTAAATTTTAAAAACGCCCTAAAGCATAGAAGCACTGGTTTTACATGAAATGAAAGTACCATAATGGTACAACTGGTGTGACTGCTCTTTACTTACAGGGTGAGGAAAAAAATGTTAGCCCATTGATTAAACATAAAGTGCAGAAAAGAGAATATTGATTTTGGTTTAATCTTTATGCTGCTGTAAGGTCTCAGTTTTGAACCAAGTGTGGGTCTCTGGGAGCTGAGCAAGTTCCAGGCACTCAAATCTAAGCTGACCAATTTAAACTGAAAATGCTGTATGAGTTTGTGAAGAATCTTTGTATAAGATGACCTGAGACAATGATGGTGATGTTGTTGGTAATTATGATACAAAAAGATGTGAAGTAAAAATCTTCAATAGTTTAACCGTGCCAAGTGCAAGGTCCTACACCTGGGTCAGAGCAATCCCAGGCACAGCTACAGGTTGGGCAAAGAAGAGATTCAGAGCAGCCCTGCAGAGAAGGACTTGGGGGTGTTGGTTGATGAGAAAATGAACATGAGCTGGCAGTGTGTGCTTGCAGCCCAGAAAGCCAGCTGTATCCTGGGCTGCATCAAAGGGAGCGTGACCAGCAAGTCAAAGGAGGTGATCCTGCCCCTCTACTCTGCTCTTGGGAGACCTCACCTGGAGTATTGTGTGCAGTTCTGGTGTCCTCAACATAAAAGGGACATGGAACTGTTGGAACAAGTCCAGAGGAGGGCCACGAGGATGATCAGGGGACTGGAGCACCTCCTGTTTGAAGACAGGCTGAGAAAGTTGGGGCTGTTCATCCTGGAGAAGAGAAGGCTGTGTGGAGACCTCATAGCAGCCTTCCAGTGAAGGGGGCCTATAGGGATGCTGGGGATGGAATTAGGGACAGGACAAGGGGTAATGGGTTAAAACTTAAACAGGGGAAGTTTAGACTGGGTATAAGAAAGTTCTTTACTGTAAGGGTGGTGAGGCACCTGGAATGGGTTGCTCAGGGAGGTTGTGAATGCTCCATCCCTTGCGGTGTTCAAGGCTGGGTTGGACAAAGACTTGTGTGACATGGTTTAGTGTGAGGTATCCCTACCCATGGCAGGGGTGTTGGAGCTAGATGATCTTAAGGTCCTTTCCAACCCTAACTATTCTATGATTCTGTGATATGTGATGTTTAAAAAACACACTAGCCAATCTAACACGTTGGAAGATGAGTTTGTTTCTAGGAGTTGGTCTAACTATTGCTCTTCCCCCTCAAGAGTCTTAAGCCTTCACCTCATTAAAAAAATCACAACTTTGTAACATAAAGTGTCTGCTGTGATGAATAAACAACCTATTTTGTAATTCACAGATCATTTAAACTCTAGCAGTTTCTTACTAATCTTGATAGCACAGTTGACAGACCAGACAAGTATATGTAAAAAAAAATATCTTCTGCTTAAAAAAAAATCTGGTAGATGCAGGAGACACATAGAATTGCTGCTAAAATCTCATTAAACTGTCATGTTTTTCTTTCTGCTTTTGCTAATCATGACAACATTTGTGTAAATTGAACTTTTTATCCTTGCTTTTTCCTGACTAGCTTGATCAGAGATGGTACAATCTGCCTGTGTGCTCTATTAGCTTGTGCGAATACTGCACCTTCATCACTGGAGCTGCAGTGTAGGTTATTAGGTGAAGCTGATGGTAACTGCACGTACCACCACGTAACTTGGAAGATGTCTTCAAGAGCTACTTTATGCATCTGCAGTGCTACAGAAGAGGGCCGGGGTGGATCTGAATGCTGACCTCCTGGTTTTAAGGGCTTTTGTAGGTTAGACATAAACATTAGTCACTTCCCATCTCTTTCAGACCACTCTGACTAGCTTTCTTCAGAACAAAGGCTGAGAATTGTTCCGTGAATGGCTCACTCAAAGGCTGCTCCAGAGGGCGTGGTGGAAAAAAGGCTGCAAGAGAACTGTCATCCTGTATAGGCCTGTAATGCAAAGCCTGTTGAGATGGTATGCTTAACCCTTCTCCCTCCCTCAGGCCATACTGGGGGATATGCCAAGCATACTCTTGTTTCATGCTGTGAAAATACCTCTCTGGTGGGCTGCAAAAAAGTCATCTTACTTCTTTATGCACTTTGAACTGAGACACACAAAATAAGGATGTGGTGCAGTGGGACTCCTGAGATGGGGAGCCTTGAGGAAACCCAGGGCCAAGTGCTATGTAATGCTGATGGAACCTGAGTAAGATGAACACAAGCCAGTCTACACCACTTGGCCTCAGGGCCAAGGGTCAGTCTCTGGCCCTGTCTGTGTTTAGCAGCATAGACATAGCAGGAGATTGGACCCAGAGGCTGTCTTTGCAGAAGAGTGTTAGATGATCCTATAAGAAATTTATTGAGCTCCAGCAGAACAGATGGATGCATTGACCCTACATCTCTGATCAGCTTCACTGTTTCATAGCTAGAAAACTTCCCATTTCCACCCTAAATTTATTGGTGGTTAGTTCTTAACTTTCCTGTGTGTGCCATCATTCTTTTAGCTTTTCTTATTCACTGCTATTAACCCTTTGTCCTTCCTCCCTTCCCCTGTGCACTTATTGATAACAATAACTTTTCTAACTTTTGTCATATGGCTGAACAAGTTCTGTCACTCTTTACTTTTACTGTATCCTGAAACTTGTTGGCTTGAAATTCACCAGGGTCTCAGTTATCTGTATCTGCTGCAATATACCTTACATATCCAACCCGCACCCTCAACTGTGTGTTCTGTTCAGCTCAGTGTTAGGGAAAGGGTCATGCTTGATTAAAAAAAAAAATAAATGTGCTTACCCATATCTAAATGTAACCTGAGCTGCTACTGAAAGAAAGCATCAAAATGTGCTAGGTAGTGCTCACTTTACTTCAAAGGATACAAATGCTTGCAAGCATTTGGCTATTACAGGAAGCACCTGTACTGATACTATGCATTCCTTTAGAGAGTCTTGAAGCAGATTAGAACCTTTTTCCATGTAGTTGTAGTTGAACAGAGTGTTCAACTATGTATAATTGAACAGTTTAGTGGTATAACCTTGTGATGTTGGAAAGCACTGGCTGTTTTGCAGAATACCATTTTTCGCAGCACAAAATTGGGCTTTCGTTGTTATGTTGGAACTGGATCTTTCAAGGCTGCCAGTCGGTGACAGGAGCAGGGATGTTTCTGCGCACATGGGAGAAATGGAAGGCCAGGTCTGAATACCTATTTTACGAAGATGTTATTAAGCAGCTCTTCTGGAAGAGCTGCTGCTTCTGTTCAATATTGTATGCAGAAGCTTCTTAATAATTAGACAAAATTCTGTCTTTCTGAGTTAAAAGGAAGTGCCCTCTGTTTCTGTTAGATGAATTAAGGATTTGATGATGCTCAGTTTCCTCTCACTGATCATTTAAAATACTACATTTTTCTCCTATTAATGTGAGCTTCCCACTAATGCTAGTTGCTGTGCTCCTGTTACGCCCTCTGTCTCCGCTGTAATCTAACATCCATTTGACAGGCAGTCTCTAATTAAGAGAGTTTTAAATTAAAATGACTGGCAAATTTAGAAACCTCTGAGCAATAGAGAAAATATTGAGTAAATATGCTTACAAATATTTATACAGGTTCAAATATGATAAAATATGTGCTATGGTAAAAAGTGTGCTGTAATTGAACAGTACCTGCTGTGTAAATGGAACAAACTGTTATCAACATTTCCTGTGTTAGGATTGTGAGCTTTTCGTCAATTTTTTAGAGAGATGAACACTCTAAGATATACAGGCAAATTTTACATTTGTAGAAGCTGTTATTTTGACAGCACAAAACTTGATAAGGTACTATGAAGACGTGTGATGCTCTCTTTCCAATTGGCAGGGCAAAGTTGAGGCTTCAGCTGGAAAGGGGATCTGTAGGAGACAGTCTCTATGTACAGCCACTCACTCTGTTGACCTGCATGAATTTCTGGCCATTTCTGGTCTCATACATCTCTACAAAGTTTGGAGATTTGGAAACATAAAGAAACACAAATGCCTCTGTGCTCTGCTGAGAGTTGAACAAACTTGGAGCAGGATGGGAGGAGCTGGGAAATGGGCTGAATTAACCAATGCTTCTCAGCTTTTGAGAGCAGCTTCTCTGGTTTGCCCCCAGCAGATTTTGTGATGATCTTAAATGGGCTGAGTGGTTCCACCTTCACTTCCTAGTTCTCCTTTTTCATGGAAGAAAGACATGAAAGCCAGGCTCCAGTAAAATCTGGAGGTATTATTCTTGCCTCCCTGCCTTAACCACAGCAACTGCTCCTTTCTCCAGTACACAGGGTGAGAAAGAGATGCAGGAATGGCTGAGGGCAGCGTCAGCCCAACATCAGTGTCCTGCCTTCCCCTAATGCAGGGGCCAGCAACTATCCCTGTACTTTCACAAAGGTTGAAAAATATCGGTGTTATTCTATAAATTCCAGACTTCATCAACCACTTCCCCCAGTGGTTGTCACTGCAAACCTTGTTCCTTTAAGTAATATTTTGGTTCCTTCCATGATCCTTGGTAAGTCCAGCAGCAGAGGTCCAGTGAGTAAAGGATAACTGGTAGGCAGAACTTGGACAAAGGTGAGATAGACAACTGATGAACACAAAAAGGTGAAGATCTTGCCAAGAAGAAGTGGCCCAAGTTACAGAACTTCTGTACCCACTTCTGTGCAGGGTTTGTGTTGAAGAGCACTGTGCTGTTACCATATATTAGTATCTGGAACATGTACTATTGTCAAATTGGTTAACATAGCAGTATAAAAACTTACATTAATAAACAAGTCAAAACTTGCTGCATGATAGTCTGTATGCATTGAAATGTATCATGTTCATATACAATACTGTCTTTAGTGGGTAATTTCTCAAAAAATCTAGTCTGATTTAGTAATTAATCACATCATTAAAGTCACTTCCCCCCAGCCCTTCCTTTAATTGCTTCTTAAAAGGTGACATGTTACAGTGGTCCCTACTCTAATTTCTTCATCAAGCATGTAAGCTTTAAAACAGAAAGAAATACTTTGGCTAGTCTGTAGTTCTTAGAAATTCACTAGTCAGAATACTTTTCGTACATGGGAAGAGTACTTCTGAGTGCAGCCCGCTAAGAGCATGTTCCATTAATAGGTAAGTAAGGGTCTCATATTTACAGGTTGGCTTAAGGGTGAGTACTACCTCATATATGCAACACAAAGCGGTATGCAGTGAGAGAAGAGAGAAACCCTAGCAATTAATGCTGCTAGTAATGAAGCAGTCATTCCTCTGCTGCCTTTCCTCCTCCCCGCCTCCTGCCTAGTGACTATACTAGCAGGTGGTGGGAATAACAGAGCAAACACTAACTTCTTATTGCATGGTTATTTCTTCAGCTAATGAAGTCTTTTGAGAATACTTTTCAAGACGCTTTTCCAGAATGAAAACCTGTGTTGCAGACTTAATATTATGTTGTTTATATGTGAATATTATTAAAGAAAACACCCCCCAAAAACAAACAAAAACCCCACCAAACAAGTGAAAAAACAACACTCCCCCACCCCCTGAAACACTGCAGTCCCCAAAAGGTATTGTAAAAATTCTTAGTTTTACTAGTCTGTTTAAATATATAGTTTCCAGAGTTCTGAATATTTTGTACCTGTGAAAGGTTATTTTAAGTTAGCTTCTTACTGCCTGAGAACAATACGTAACTACTAGTAGAAGCTCTTAACAGGTTAGAAAACGTCTAACGTCCAAAATGTGAACTAACTTTAATGAGAGGTATTTTTGGACTCCTGGATTTGTTTTCTGTCTCTCACTAATCCTCTGTACAAAGCATAGTAGGTCTATAAGAAAAATCCGAGTATAATAGACTATCTTACCTATAAATCACTTAGCAGTCAATGTCTATCTGCCACAGAGGGGGGAATATGAGGAAGGAGGGGATGAAGAGTGATAGGACAAAGCCTAAAAATATTTGTATGATGCCTGTACCTTCTTATGGACCATCTAGCATAACAGAGGTCAGTAGCAGATGTCCAGTGAAAAGTGTAAAGCAAAGACATGTAATAATCTTCCAAGTTCTAATAACTAAGCCAAAATGGGTTTGTATTTAATAACCCAGTAGACTGAAAAAAAAAATATTGGGAGAAAAAATATGACCTCTGGAATCAGTGCAAACTTTGTGTCCTGTATTACTTTCTGCAGTGAATGCAGTAAGAAATACCTTATTAGGCTCTGTGTGCATGAAAAACCTGCCTCCTTTTGTTTCTGAAACAAAAGCATGCTGGGCTTGTTGGAGACCCCACTACTTTGTGTCTCAGAATGATTACTCTCTGTTTCTGCCTTATTACTGCCTCTGTGTCTTCTTTCCACACTGGAGATTCAAAATTGCTCTTAACTTCAGATTGTGTTAAGATGGTCAGGAGGCAAAATTTCTTTTCTCCCTCCAGCTGATTATCTTCTGTAAGTCATTTTTGGCCTAAATTTGCTTTTGCTTGGGAAGAGATTCGTTATTGAAAGCTTGTAGAAGCCTGCCAAAAGAGCCTTTCTTTCTCATCGGTGCAGGAAGGAAACTTCTTGCAGTACTAATAATGAAACTGCCTGGGTTAATGGCTGAAGATTTCTGAGTTTTAGTGAAGGAGAAATATTTACTGAAGGAATTAGTGTTTGGTTGTGGGTTGTTGTTTTATTTTAGTTCGGTGAGCCTTGAAAACATTCCCTCATCCTTCTTTCTGGAGGCCTTCCATATTTTAGACTGCTGCCTAGAACATAATATATTGCTCATAGAAACTTAAAAGTGATGTTTCTGTCCTGTTGACACAATCTAATTCTGGCTGCGGAAATAATGACCCTTTTTCACTCAGTCCTCTGTAACCCCCCAAAAAATAATTCTCTGCCTATTTATTTTGCAGGCTACATAAGGCGAGTACAACTCATGAGTATACTTGGAGTTAAATGTATCTTCTGTATTATTTAAAATGTATAGGTTCATATAATTCTGTATCTTGTATGCTTAATGGCATGTTTAAAATACAGCATGTTTTGTAACAGAAGTGGTGACAGAAGCCTTAATGTCCTCATGCTTCTTTTATGTGCATTTTTGGGGTTGTTTTGTTTTGTTTTTTTTTGTTTGTTTTGTTAATTTCCCATTTTTCATGTTAATTTTTGGCTTTATTGGTTGTTAGAAGGTATGTGGACAGCATGGTTATTGTGGTGCCAGGGACTGCTTATATAAGTCAGTGATGACCTTTCTTTAGCAAGGGTTTGGTCCTTTGTGATTTGTCTACATGGGAAAGCTTGTGTGCTGTAAGTTAGGCTCTAAATTTGTAGTGCATTAGCCGTTACATCGCAAATTCCATGTAGATGTTTAGCACATACAAAAAAACATTTCCATTCAGCAAGAATTCCTGTGTGGTGAAGGTTCTGCACTCAGTTATTCTTTGCATGGTGAGGTCATTCACACAGAGGTGAGTATATAGTACTGAGTATACTGTGAGCTTATGCTGTGAAACTGCCTGGTTTAATTTTTGTATGTACGCAAGGGAGAGGAAAACTACTTTGGTTTGGTTTGGTTTTTTTAACCCATTCATCAAAATAAGCAGTGTAAAAACTCTTCATGTCTGCATATGCAGGTCTCTAGATGAGCTCAAACCCGCACCTCAATTCAGCACCTGTTTATGAAGTAAGTCAGGGCAGCATCTAGTTTCTTGGTAGGTAGGTATATAAATTCCTCACCTTACCATCAATTCCAGGTGTAAACAGGAAGTTCTCACCGAGATCCTAATTTTTTTTTCAGAGGTTCATGGGGATAACACAGGAACTCCACTGTTCTCACCTGTGTTGGTAACACATTAGATAATCTACTGATGTGTGAAGGTTAAAAACTTAAACCCTAAGGTGCGATCTGTCCAGAAAGAGCTATTGTGTTACAGTGGAATAAGGCAGGGTAGTCTGTTGCTACCTGCTATCTCAAATCCATGGAGAAATAGAGGACTTTATTTTCCAGCTTGAGAAGTCTGGCACCTTTTAATGAGCAGTAGACTCACTTTAATATTAAAGCTGGGACATTTTTATGGTTGAGTGTGTCTTGTGTATTCTTGGGGTGAGAGAATCATGCAGCTGCGCTGAGCCATTCTGAGACCCAGAGGACAGAGCTGCTGGGTTTTACTTTGTGATTCTCCTGCCTTTGAGAGTGCACAGTGCGCTCTTATAACCATAAGACTGTTCCTATCTGTGCATGTAAACACATAAATGAGCTGTTTTATACTGGCAATTAGATACTCCAGAGAGTTGTGAAGCTATGAGATACTGCTTCACTTAGGGTGGTTGCAACTACTTGGCCCACAGCCTAGGGCTTTGTTGCCTGCAATAGGTGTTAGCAAATGGCAATGCTAATGCGCTTAATGATATCATTACTAATCGGCAGCCTGGTCAGAACAGTTGACCTTCATTGATCTTGGTATTTCTGCTTTTATTTCTTCCTCTGCCTTTTATGACAAGCTGTGCAAGCTATTTGCCTTTGAAAGTATGTAAGCAGTTGTATTGTAACACTTTAATTTTAGTTTGATTTATTTTAATGAACGGTAATATGAATAATTTTTTTGGTTTTTTTTTTTGTTGTTGTTAATAAATCAGTGTGCCATGCCGAATTGAATGCCATCATGAACAAAAACTCAGCTGATGTGAAAGGCTGCAGCATGTATGTTGCCTTATTTCCATGTAATGAATGTGCAAAACTCATCATCCAGTCAGGTAAGGAGTAGTGCCAGCTTGATTTGTCAGGGTTGCAGTGCTGCCTGCACATTGGTATCTTATCGCAGATGTATTTGATGTTAAATTGCTGCTGTTAGTTCTAAATTAATTGCACTGTCAGCTTCCTAAGATGCTACTTGTGGGGTTTTTTTGCATCTGAATGGTGCCAAATTTCTCCAGTGCTAATTGCATCTTCTGTGATTCTAAGCGTGCTTCTAATTTAGGTTTGTAACTTCTTAGACCAGGAGCTGCCAAAGAACAACACAGGCTTTGCATATAATTACTGTCAATTTTACTATGCTCTGACACATTGAATAGAGTAGGGCAGAAAGAAATAAACTTCTGCATGACAAAAGGTCTGTTGGGAGTATATACATGAAATTTTAATTTGAGTGTGATGCATGGTAGATATTTGAAGATTTTAAAATATCTTTGCTCATAAATGTCATAAGACTTCTATGATCCTACTTTAATTATGTCTTTCATTACAATTGTTATAAATCTGTGCCACTGCAGCAAGTATGCTGGCCTAAATGTGTCTCCTTTTTTTCAGATTAGGCAGTATCTGCAGTAGGCTTCAGTTCCATAAAAATCTCTGTTTAAGGTAGCCTATATTTTGCTCATGGAGTAAAGTCTTGCAGTCCTGGAATGGATTGCTGTTCTGGTGAGTTTCTGTTACCAGAAATGGCCACAGGGATTTAGGAAGACAGTAGCAAACAGAACACTTCTTTATTTTGGTCAGTAAGGTTTGAAATAAACATAGGTAAAGGGGAAGAGGCAACAATATTTTGTATTTGTGTTACGTTTCTCTTATTTATAGAATCAAAATAAAATGGTCTTCCAGTCACATTGGCTACGTGTTCTGAATGTAGTCATTCATCCTTATGGGCTTAGGTCAGCACTTAATTGCAACGTATGGATATTCACATTGTCTGGCAAACACAGTAAGATGTTGATAGGCTTTCAAACGTGTGGTGTGTGAATTCTCTTGGGTCGGCCTTTACACTTCTGCCCTGCCTAAGTAATTTAGGCATAGATCATTCAACAATTTGAGATGGCATGCGTTTCTGTGATTTGAACCTGGGATTGGGAACTACTTATAAAACAGAACAAAAGGAGAAAGGCATTGGTTTATAGCTCTGCATTCAGAAGGGGAATAGGATTAGGAGTTTAAAATTCTTTGTGGGGAATTTTATCGGTATTAGAGAGGTAGATAAATTTTCAATTACTTTTGCAAAAATGTGCAATTTCTAGTCTGTCTAGTGGTTTTGCCTATGAGGTTTTCATTCTGGTTTCCTGAGTTAAAATCAAGGGAAAGCAGAGAAAACCATTTTCCAACATTTTTGAAAGAACTGTCTTCCAAAATAGCTCTATCTGACATAGCCTTATTCTCAAGTACAAGTTATAGTATTTTGGGAAGTAGAGGTGTACCAAAGAGTGCTAAAGCATGTGGATGAATGCTGCCTCTTCTGATATTGTGCACCAGATATTACTCTTATTTCTCTTTTTTTTTGTCAGTCCATTTCTAAGCTTTTTTCTATATGACCTTTTTAGGCATAAAGGAAGTTATTTTTATGTCTGACAAATATCATGACACTATGGAAATGACAGCTGCACGACGGATGTTTGATTTAGCAGGTGTTATATACAGGTAAGAGAACCTTGGATTAACTTTATTCTGGAAAGGAAGAAAGTGGTGTGTGAAAGAACAACTTTAGGGCAAAAGTTTTCCTTTGCATTGTGCAGCATTTTATTCCTTGGTAGTATCCATAGATGGCTTGCTGTCTATGCCTGCAAAAGATACTGGGTTGACAGATTTGCACCATTCTTTTTGTCTTCTGTATGGTTAAATTTCAGTTTCATAACATTTGTATGAGAAAATAGTCCATTTGGAATACTCATTTAATTCCCGCACTGCAAGTGAAATTGCAGTTGTGGTGGTTACACTGTACTCAGGAGAGTCATTGCTGCTTTGAGTAGGAGGTAAGATGAGATGATCTCCTGAAGTCCTTTACAACCTGAATTATCCAGTGATCATACAAGTTGGACTGAAACGACCAGTTGATTTTTATTTTGTTTGTGGATTACTTGATCCTTTTTGAAACTTTAATATCGTTTTGTTGCAGTCAGTTTGGGAAGATGTCATTCCAGCCACCCATAATTAATTCTCAGTGCCTAGAGCTGTCCAGTCTTCTTTGGTCAGCTTTTCTTGTGAGCGAAGGGTAAAACTTGGAATATTTGCCTTAAAGTAATGGCAAACTGAAAAATGTTTGAAGAGTGGGGATTTTAAAGGCATTGACAGAGATACCTAAAGACAATCTGTTCAACAGCTAGTTTGATGGCAAAAACATGCTGTGGGTGAGGCTAATTATGCAGTGAGGAAGGCTTTGCAACTCTAAAGAAGTTCTACAGTAGTAATATAAAGACCTGGAAAAATTTGCAAACATAACAATTCTGACAGATAGAATTTGAGGATGAAAGGTGCCTACTGGGCTAAGAAATGTCCATGAAAAAACACAGCAGTGCTTGAAATTTAGTTTTAGTCCTTCAGTGTATTTCCTACCTAAGATTATTTTGACTAAAAAATCATAAATCATTCTCTTGCAAATCAAATCTTGTAATTTCTCGAGGGTGAGAGTGTTTCTTGCATTTCAGATTGCTATTCTGGACAAAGCATTTACAATGGTCAGCAGCATGTGCTTTTCTGTGTTGACTGTTGTTCATTCTTGTATTGATTGTTAAGGATGTAGGTGGTACTTAATGAATCTCTTGAACTGAACTGCAGAGCTTAATTAGGCACTAAATCCACATTATTTGCATAATCCTTTGTTTACTGGTAGAGTGGAAAATATACAGTGGTCCCCAAATACCTTCTTTGCTAATTGCTGTAGCAGATGCTCTAATGATAATAAAAGGAAACATTTTGTGGCAGTATTAATTTTACAGTTCTAAAGTTACAATTTTTAAATGATTCCCTCTTAACTAGTTTGTTTTTTTCCCAGTATGATGCATAATGTGATATATTCCCTTAGCTCAAAAAATAATATAACATACTGAGATGAAGTTTGAAAGTGTTTGAAAACTTGGCAGGAAAAAAGTGATCAAAATATTACCAAAATATATTCCAAATATCTTTGATATATACGTATGTGTGTATATATATAGATTATATATATACATATATGTGTACATGTAATGCACATACAGTATAGTATTTTGTTTTTGTAGATACATATGTGTAGCTGTATCTGTAAATATGTATTAAAAATATTTGAAACATAGATCTATATGAACAAAAATCCCAGCCCTAGTAACATGATGCCACCACCTGCAGCTAAGTTGTTAAAAGTCCTTTGACTCCTAGGTAATTTGTGAACTCCAATAGCCAAAGAATATACAGGCTAACGCACCCCATGTGTCTTTTTTGTCTTAGTCTTTCTTGTCCAGGTTTCTCTCAGTGTGGTGCACTGTAATTGGCTCCCATAGAGATGAAAACTATGTGAATCCAAGGAGGTTTTTTTTTATTTTATTTAATTCCTTCAAAAATTTAACTGGAGCTAAAGCAAACAAAATGTTTTAACTACTCACTAACTAATATCTGTATTTTTCTTTATTTTAGGGAATTCAGGCCAAAGTGTAACAAGATCATCATCAACTTTGATTCAATTAACAGCAGACCAAATCAAAAGCTTCTATGAATTAAGTCTCATTAAGTCTTGAGAAGAGTGTGATTATCCTTTTCCAAAAAGCTGCTAATGCCTTTCATCTTGAAGTCACGTGCAACTTTTTAATGGCTTCTGTAGCTACAGTAGACTTCTAAGAAATCCAAGGCATTAAATGTCCCCATCACTTCATATTGTCATGTGAAATCTAAATCTATTTAAGTTTTTTTTAAATGCCTTTATCAAAACCGCTTAAAAAGACTAGAGACATGTTGATGAGACAATATAATGTATGTAAAGAAAACTGTTCAGATTCTGCCTGTATGCATCACCACATGCTCTCATAGGCTGTCAGCATTGATGTAGACTCAGTTTAACAGTAGTACTTATTGTCACCGCTAGTACATTGGAATACAGTAATAATATGTTGATCTCTCTGTTGGATATGGGGATCTAAATACTTGATCCTAATAAAGGACAAAAAATGTTATCCATGAAAATACTAATCTTCCAACTAGCATAACACTAATATTTAAAAGGTGATACAGCTTTAAGAATGTGTGATATTCTGCACATGTTATCCAACAAATTAAATCCTCATTTTTCTTTTAATTGCTGTTTAACATGTCATACATGGGGAGGGATGAGAGAGGGAGTTCTGGGAATGGTCCGTACTGGACCAACCTTCACAGGTGCTTTCAGGTCCATGTTTTCCCCAAGACTCCAGAACTGGAGGGAGTTCAGGGAGTAAATTATTTGTCTCTGTATGTCTGGGACTCTTACTTGGAGTTGGTTTTCATGTGTAGAAGGAAATAATTTTATTGGTCTAAGATGTCTCTAGACAATCCCAACATAGCTCAGTCTTAAAATCAACCTGTAAGGTAACTAAATAATTTTTTGTCCTTTGAGAAAAATTGGAGATAGCCCATATCCACATTCATGCCAAAAGAGGTAATTATGGTGTTAGCTTGTTTCCCAGTGCTGGTGTAGTACCTTCATTTTCATAAATGCTGCCTAAAATAATATCCTTTTTAATTTTGTCTTGAGATCTGGGAATAGATTTGAGTTCCTTTTCTCTGATTTGATTCTTTTCAAATTAAATATTCCTAATGGCTTTGTTTGGATAACACTGGTATTTGGGGGGTTTTCTTGTTTTTTTTTTTTTATGGGGTTTTCTTGGGGAGATGGGCAGGTTGATTTTAAATGTGGTTATACTTCAGTGAGCTTTTATTTTCTCTAGAAAAGCTTTGTTTCATATTTTGGGACATTATGTAATTTGGCTTCATACCAATATTATTAAAGTCTTATTAAAATCCACTACATTGAAGTAGACTCATTATTATAATATTAAGCCATGTGCTTGGCTCCAGATTGCTGCTGTTTTTGCAATCATATGCAAAGCATATTTTGTGCATTGTGATATTGCATAAAGTGAAGTGTTCATGAGCCATTTGGCTACTAAAGGGAGCACCGTAACGTATTATGTGTCCATTTATAAAGTAATTTCTGACTTTCTCTCTTTTCTTGCAACTGTTTTCCACCTCAAAGTCATGCGGTGGCTTACTGCCAGAAGAAGAAATTTGCACATATGTGGAGGGGGAGGGTGAAACCTGAAAAACTACTTTCATAAATTGGCACTAAAACAGCTTATGCACATCTTTTTCTTTGGCCTGAATTAATAAATAGAAGCATTTTGAGTTCTACTGGTCTGACAATGGGACAGAGGGCACAGAAGAAGCAAAATTACTGGGTTTGGCAGCAACATTGCTGTTTTCTTCATAGATAATTGCTGATATAAGTTCAGACTTAAAAGATACATGCATTGTGATTCTGGTTACTTTTAAGTACTTTATGTCAAGCCTTGGATAATGGGAATGTGTACTATGTATAAGAACTTAGGAGTTTTCTGAACCAATGTCCTGATATTACTAGGAATGTACTACTTTTCCTAATGACTCTTCTTTTTCCCTCCTCCAGCACTTTCCTGTTTGCGTAACAGAAGAGTGCAATGGAGAAAATGATAGGATTTGTGATGTGTTTCTTCCGATCAGTTTGTGATCTGATAGAGCCACATATACAAGCTTTCAGAGCAATTGTCAGTTGACTCACACTAGTAATTGGGCTCTCTGATTTCCAAGGCAACTTTATGAGAACGAAAAAGCACATCCACAGCTCTGGAGGTAATGTGTGCTTAGCTCAAGATTAATGTTTTGGAGCAAATCTTAAAGAAGGTTTGACCCTTACTTCATGTGCATTCCCAGAAATACTTCTGGCTTAATAGTTCAGGAGGTAGTGCTTTAACTTCCAAATACAGAATAATTACTAGAGGAAACAAAGTAAATATAATAAACTGTGTTTATGCTCCTGAAACTCCAGTTCAAGATTAATACAACTACTGGCCTGGAAGAACTTCTAGAGGGCATTTAGTCTTCCCCCTTGTTGAAAGGACTGTTGACTTGGAAGTTACATCCAGTTGCTCAGGCCCTGTCTAGGTGAGTATGTACAAGAACAGCAGTTCTACAGCCTTTTTGGTCATCCATTCCCATTCACTGACACGCTCACTGTGTCTTTTTTTTTCAGTCACAATTTGCAGTGCTACAGCTTATGTCTGTTGCCTCTCATCCTTCTGTCTGCAAGTCTGTCTGTCTTCTCTATAGCCACCTGTCCTGGGTTCAGCAGTAGCAGTCATTCTTTCTCCTTCTTAGTAGCTGGTGCAGCGCTGTGTTTTTGACTTCCAGCCTGGGAACAGCGCTGATAACACCGATGTTTTTAGATGCTGCTCAGTAATGTTTACTCTGACCAAGGACTTTGTGAGCCTCGTGCTCTGCCAGGGAGGAGGGGAAGCTGGGAAGAAGCAGAGACAGGACAACTGACCCAAACTGACCAAAGAGGTATTCCATACCACAGCACATCATGCCCAGTATGTAAACTGGGGGCGGTTACCCGAAAGGGCTAGGTCAGTGCTTGGTTGGGCTGGGTATCAATTGGTGGGTGGTGAGCGGTTGTATCCTCTTCCCTTGTTATTTCCCTTATCATTATTATTGGTGGTAGCAGTAGTGATCTGTGTTATACCTTAGTTACTGGGCTGTTCTTATCTCAAGCCATGGGAGTTACATTCTTTTGATTCTCCTCCCCATCCCTCTGGGAGCAGGGAGGAGAAGGAGGGGAGTGAGACAGAGGCTGCGTGGTTCTGATTTACAGCTGGGTTTAAACCACGACACCACCAATTAGGTAGCTGAAGGTAGCGGTTAGATTCCCCTCATCCTTAGCCTCCAAGCTGAATAAATGCTGTGCTCTCATCGTTTCTCTGCATCATGTGCTCCATCCTCCCACCATCTTAATGTACCCTCACTGTCTGATGTGTACTGGGGAGCCCAAAGATGACACTGCTTTAGATGTGGTCTTACACAAACAGAGTAGAGGAGCACAAATATTCACTTCTGCTCACCTCCCAGATAGACACTTTCTAGTAGAGCCTGTGTTGCAAGGGCACTTTGTCTCTTGTCCACCTGGATTTGTGTCCTTTTCTTCCAAGTTACTTTCCATCCAGTGGAACCCAGCCAGCGTGAGGTTGTTCTGTATCTGGTGCAGGACTTAAGCACCTTTTCATTAACCCATTCCTCCAGCTATTTATATAGCTGGACTTTGAACCACTGACTCTTTGAGTCTGATGGCTCATTAATGTGAAACTTCACAGGCCCCATGGTGGCCAGAGCACCACTCCCATGGTGAAGAACCCCTCCAGCCTGATGGGGGAACTGCAGGCTGAGGCTTTGTTAGGAATTGCTTAAAAAAACAGTATAGGAAGCTGACAGGAGCCTCTGGGGAGCACTTTGGTAGTTACTTCAGGAGCATTAACTGGAGGAAGAAATCACATTCAAATAAAATGCTGAGATTCCATCAAGCTCAGTATAACTCTTAACAGTTAAATCTAAATCCTGCCACCATCTAGATTTTCCTTCTAAATATTATTTCATGCCCCTGTTGAAGAGCCCAAGGAACCAGCAATCTTATTTACATAAATTTCATTTAAGAAAGGGTGGTTTCACAGGCTGGCATACTGAACGAGAGTGTAATCTCCATCTTTGAAGCCCTGATCACTCACCAAGCATTTTATTGCTTTGTATATCAGGAATATTTTCACAAATAACAAAAAGTATGCTGTGACCAGTACAATTGTTCTGATTTCCAAAATAGCCTACGATAACGTTGGCAATAAAAACTCTTCTAGTGCATCACTCAGCCTGAAAGCCCTGTGTATGTAACTTCAGAGGCTGCAGTAGTAGTTCATCAGCTACCAAAGTGAATCTCACAGGGATTTTATGCTGTTGAGAATGAGCAAAATAAGCAGAAGTTCTGACTTGCGTCTCTTGGCCTTTCTCTCTGAAGATGGGAGTCTTCATGCAAGTGAGGTGGGCCAAAGCACCTTACCTGATTGCCCTGAAGCAGCCAATCACAGAGGGCTGAGCCTCACCCGGGGGCCTGGGATAAGTTTATGAGGTGTGGCTGGGGCTTTGGAAGTTGTTGAGTGGCGTGAGGCTCATGAAAGGGCAGTGAGCAGTAATTCAACAGGGTTGTCTTGGGTTTCTGCTGCACTGGGGGCACTTTAAAATCTGGGTTTAGCTAATGTAAAACTCTGTTTTGAGAACAGAGGGGTAAAACTTGTTTCAAGTGCTTCATCTGCATCCGCTCTATGTTCCCAGCCTTGGAAACTACTGAAAGGCACATGGTGGAAAAACGTTGAACAGAACTGTCTAAGAAACCCTATATAAAATCTTTAAATCCACATTCTATTCCTTTTATACTTCACTCATCTGTTTACGTTCTCTGGCTTGAAGGAAACGAGGGGGGAGAATAGAAGAGCATTTGTGAACTGTCTCTGCCTCTTTTAAGAAACCCAATGTCTTCCTGGCATTTACAGCTCAGTTAAACAGCAGTGAAAGCTCTAATGAAGCATGTGGTTCATCAAGCTATGGAACAGTGTGCAGCAGTTGACTTTATTTTGTTTTCTGCTGGAGCAGGAGCTTAATCGCAGCAACTTGCTTCCCAACACTGCTCATCCTCAGGAGCAGTGGGTTTATGTCACCTGAATGCTTCAAAGGCATTCATGTGTCTGGGCTTTGAACCCTTTCCCTGCTGAGGAGGTATCCCATGAAGAAGGTGCCTTGAGCAGCTCTATGCCTGCGAGGCACCACCAGATAATTGTGGTGGGAGGGCTGCTGCCTGTCATTCCCAATAATGAATAAGAAGGGCACATCTTTCTGCGAACTGTGCAGCAGAAGGGCAACACTTAAAATGGACCTATATGTGACAGGGTACATGAGTTACAGTGATTTGCCTCGTGTCTCTACCTGATCTTTTTTCTTTCTTTGAGGAATTAAGGAGTAGGTTGGAATGGGAAGCTGCTGCTTCTGTCTCATATGCTTCAAGGTTCACTACTTCTCATTCAAGTTTGAGGGAAAGAATAATCAAGCTCCATGTGCTGGGTTTGTAGTTGTTGACATTATTTACTGTGCTCTTAACAAACAGTGCCCTAAGGAGAATGAGAATAATGTGCTCCAGCAGCAGAATATGCATAATAAAGAAGCAATTGCCTATGGTTTCCTAGGATTTCTTACTCTAGGCTCTCTACCTCCCTATTCCTTCATTGTTTCAAGCTAATGTGTATTTCAGTTCTGCCATGCAAATATTCAGAATGGCTCCCTGAACCAAAGGAGAGAAAATGAAATATATTCAAATCACCACTTCAGTGGTGTAAGTTGTGTCTTAGTTTGCCAGACACTTGGGTACCTTCTTTACTTGGCTGTGTAACTCTGCTGTTGCTGCTTGTTGACTCGTGTTGAAGTCTTTTATGTGATATATCTTGTGAGTGTGAGCGGAGGTCTTCCTTTCCACTGTTCAATCAAGTCTGACTGCTAATCAGAATGTTGCTGGGTAAACAGGACTGATTAAAATTCAAGTTTTAATTTTGTGTTGTAAACAATATGGTACTTTAATATTTGTACTGTTATTAAAGATACCAATAATAATGCATCTGGCATTTCATGATGCAGTTTTCATGTTTATTTCTTGAAGTGCTGACAAGTTTAGCTAAAGAGCTTCACATTCAGATGCCAGGATTTTGTATTCCGTGTATTCCTTTTCTCAAGGGTGACTGCACCTAATTATGTTGGATATGGGTATCCTATTTATTCTTTCTAGTTTTAAATCTTATGGGGAAGAAATATGTTTGTTACAACTGGGAACATTACACTTTAAGAAACAGCCATATAATCAATGCCTTTGTCTATATGAATCTATTCCTTGCTGTTAACATTGCTTATCTACCTTGCAGAGGAGAAAACTCAGAAGCTAGTTAGGTGTGGAAACACCTTAAAGAGTGTTGGCTGGTGCTTGGAGACTTGCCCTGAGGAAAGGGACAAGGGAGATGAGAAACCCCTTGACAGCAAAACAAATTTGTGATGGGATGTTGACGTCTGATCGTGAAAGGAAGAGAGAAAAGGAAGTGCATGTTTGCACAAGAGGTCTGTTACCTGTCATGCCCTGCAAGGCCAAAAGAAGCTATCTGGAAACAAGGAGGAAAAGAGCCTTGCATCCTCTCACTGTCTCTTCTTGCAGTCCCCATCATCTCCTCCACAGCCTCTTTTCCTACAGGGATTTGCAGAGATGTGAGCAAGAGAGGGCTGCATGGCAGAAGTGGCACAAACAAGCATGGCAGAAGTGGCACAAGCATGGCAGAAGTGGCACAAGCATGGCAGAAGCAGCATGGGTCATCTCTGACCTGGCAGAGCTTGTGAGTCTCTTCTCCTTCTACTCCCCCTTCCTGAAATACAGGGTCTTGCAACACTACAGCCACCTCCCCAGAGTCTCATTGTGCGGAGAAATGTGGGAGCCACGGTGACCACCTCCGTATGTCACATGGGGTGACACCATGGCTTGGTTCAGGTAGGATGGCTTTGGAAATAGGATGTCTCTGCTGCTCTTCCCCTCATTGCTCATGCTGGTTCATATCCCTGTTTGGAAATGCTGATCCATGAGCACAGGTGAGCCAAGTCAGTGCCCAGCAGGATGCATGTCCCTGAGGTTGGGCTTTTGGGATCCTAGATGCCCTAGGGCTGACTTAAGCCTGCAGAAAGGTCACTGATGTCAGCTGTGAGGCATAATAAAATGGTACCTTCATACATTTGGTTTGAATGAAAACCTTAATAGTCTGAGCCCATTGTTCACTTCTGGCCAGTTCCTTTATTTTCTGTTGATCATAGCTTAGAGTGCAAGAAAAGCTGTAACCATCCTTTGCAGTGAGCTAGGTAGCTTGTACGAGTGAGTGTATTCCCCTTGCAGCTAAGGTGACTACAGTACTACATATTTCCTGCTCATGACAGAATGTAAAATATGTGCTTAAATATCCTTTAAGTCAGTGGGGCTAGGACTGGTGATGTGCTCACATCCTTTCCTGACCTAAGGTCTATAAAGAGATGGAGCCTGATGTCCCTATTGGCATTCAAATAATGCCTTCCTGACAAAGTCTGCAAAAACACAGCTTTACAGCTCAGTAATAAATATTCTAGTTTGAGATTCTGCCCTCAAGTGGGGGCTACGCATTACCTGCATTGATTTTAAATGCACTTTTAGCTCAGACTGATGCAACTAAGGTATTTTTTTACATATCCCAGGGGTGTGTGTGGGGTGATGCAGAATGGACTAGGGAAGAGCAGAGGAGAACTGTTTCAGGTCACAGTCTTCTCTAACGGATAAGTCCCTGTAAAAGCAGAAATACCTGTGTGGCATTGGTGCCTCACATGTGTTTAATTTTGACCACTTTTTAAGGTTAAGACATAACTGGCACTGGGTGTGCAGAACTGACTGACTTCACCTCAGGTGGAGAAGGAACATCTAGTAAGATGAATTCTGTTTCTGACAATTTGGCATTCAAGAGAGAGCAAGTCATGCGTTCACGCACCCAAATTTGTTTCCTTCCTAAGGAAAAACCTCCAAAAGAAAGGGCAGGTTCTGATAATGGCTGGGGGATTTTTGCCTTGTTTCACTTTTATTTTTCCTCCCATAGAAATCTGCTCTTAGTATGTAAAATTACCTGGCAGTAATGTTCATTGGTTTCCTCACCCATGTCATCTTTACTGACTACAGAAAGAGTCCTTTCCAAGGCAAATGCCTATACCCATGTAGCAGACACCTCTTGTCCCCACTCTCCTCTGCAGTGCTGCCCAGGAATGCAGGCAGATTGGGTACTAACATTCAGATGTGAGCAGCGAGCACTGCAAAAAGCATGTCAGGCTCTATGGGTTGTCTGTTCTGATTTGAAAAAATCAGTTGAAGTCTGCAGCAGGGGAGATGGGCTGTGGAGAGGAGCTTAGGAGATCAACATCTGAAAAGAGGAGCCTCTCAAAAGAGCCAGGAGTTGTGTTTAAGGACATCTCCTTGATGTCAGGCAATGAGACTTGACACATGAGCAGAGGGTCGGTTTTTTTAAAAGCGAAGTTTCTATCAACCCCAGAGATAATGTTGAGGCTTCTGAGAAGCAGAGAATGAGCAGCAAACGCATACTTCAAGCCCTGCCCCTGTTTGATGCAGGGTATGTGTACCTTGGCTTTGTTTCTGGGAGACTTACACAATTGCAGGGCACTCTGACTGCCCTGGGCCTGAGCAGCAGCCGGTCTCTTATCACTGCAGCCTGGTATTTGCATTGAACCTTCTGTACCAGAAGGAAGGATGTGAAAACTTTAAACTGCTCTCCCCCTGGCTGTGCTGACGGTTAACATCCACTTCTTCTCAGCTAGTGAATGGTCTGGCAAGGCAGGAGCCTGCAAGGTGCAGCAAGGCTCCTTGTGGTTGCCCTTCAGTGTGCTGCTTGAGCCTGGGATAAATAAATGCAAAAGTAGTGAGGACTGAAGGGCTCAGTGACTTAGCTGCTGGCAGAGAAGTTAGATTTTGCTTGCTAAGTGTAACTAAGGAGAGAGATGCTGTTTGGCTTGGAGAAACAGCAAGTGAGACATTCCTGGTGGTCCTTGCCACCATGTTCCCTTGGACCAAGACTGTTCTTCAGTGGCAAGTAGCCTCTTGTGAGACCTCTCTCTGTAGCTCTGCTCTGAGCCCTGCCTTTGACTCTGGTCAAGTTTCTTGATCTCACTGTGGGTGTTTCCTTCCCTGTGAAATATCACCTTGCCTTTGAGATATTGGACAGAAGGGATCACAGATAATGGTGAGGGCTTTATAGTTACGACTGCCTTCCTGCATCTCTATAGGTCACGCATGTTACTGTTACATCAAAATATTGCAAGAACTTGCCTGCAAGTCACATCAGGGTTCCCTGGATGAATGGAGGCTACAGTTCTCTCTGCTGTTTGCTTCTGGGCATTTCTCATCTGAGCTAAATTGAAATCCCTGGGTCACAGCCTGATCAAGCTTATCTGAAAAGTAGTTTTTGTACAGTTACAAATGAGAAAACTTGTTATTAGAGATGGCTTTAAACCAAAGATAACGTATTCTTCACATGATTTTTAAAAAGACACAGGTATCAAAATTCACATCTGGCTGTGAGGTAACAGTCTTGTGCAGCTGTGCAGGCACACTGCATTAAATTGCTGTACCTACTGATAAATACATTTTGAAAGCTGGTGTTTTCTTTGGATAGATTTTTATTATGGCTGTAATCCTTTGTTGCTAGTCTTCTTACTGAAAATAATACCTTACCAGGTTGGGTTTCTGTCCTGGGTTCAGCAGTAGCAGTCATGTTTTTCCTTTGTGTTAGCTGGTGCAGTGCTGTGTTTTGACTTCCAGCCTGAGAACAGTGTTGGTGAAGTCGACATTTTTTAAATGGAGAAATCTACCACTTAAATTTCTGAATTAGCAAGTTTAAAAGTTCAACTTAAAAATTGCAAATTAAAATGGCTTTTTTCTCTCTGTCACCTTGTACAGCCCTGAGTCTTGTTCCCATTGACTAGCAGGTAACATGTGAAAGACTGAACACGTAAATAAGTGGGCATATTTTTGCCAAGAGGGTCTGGAAGGGAGACGGACTGCCTGGGTAACTTGTGTGGGTGATGAATCAATTAGACAAAGCTTTAGGTTTTGTTCATGGTATTCCTCAAAAGCATAGTCAAAGAATAAAGCAGCTGATTCTGTCTTCCCTATTCCTTATCCTTTATGAATGTGCTTGCAACATCACATACAATCGGTATCCATGGAAATTATATCATAGCAGGAGCAACTGATGAACTCTTGGGAAATAAAGTTCCCATTTTCATGCAAATATTCTTAAACAGCAAAGAGGTGAGGAAGAAAAATGATTGATAAATAGAATTATTTCTGTCCTAGAATATATTTCAGTATTTTCCTTGAGGCAGCAGTAGCTTTTTGAAATTGTGTTCTTCCTGAACACAAACTTCCATAGATCAGTGTGTGTGTATGCAAGTTATGAGGAAGAAAGCAAAATTTAAGATAATGCACATTGATTTTGTGATGAAATATTCTAGATACTCCTCATGTAATTTAACTTTATTGCCAGGATACAATCCAATAACTTCAGAAAGTGCAGGCACCTTTCATTTGAAAGCTAGATTGAGAGACAGATGAACTGCTTGCTAGGGGCTGGACATTGGTGATTAGTGTAGTCTTCTATGTCACATGAAAGCTGTCTCTCTGTGCCCCCTCAATAATGCACTAAAATCCTATCTTTCTCTCTGCTTTTAAATGAGAGCAGTGCAGTATTCAAAAGACTGCTCTTTCTGTAGTAGTTTTATTCCAAATTTTAGAATTTACCTGCACTGATAGAAGCACTTGCTTTCTGTCCTCCTGCCAGCACATTTAATGCAAGCTTCTGAAGTGGGATGGGGCTCCAGTCTGTGTTCCTGCACAGGCGAAGGTGTAGATTAATTTCCTAAATTGGGCTTCCTGACTCCTGTCGAAAACTACAGATGGAAGCTTCAGTGAAGCAGAGGTTATTATAACACCTCAGATAGATAACAATAGTGGGAAACTTGCCATAAAGACATGCAGTTTCTTGACAAAGACTCCCTGTAATATTCTTTGGACACTGTGGTGGATTGACCCTGGCTGGAATCCAGGTGCCCGCCAAAGCTGCTCTATCACTGCCCTCCTCAGCTGGATAGGGGAGAGAAAATAGAATGAAAGGCTCATGGATGGAGATAAGGGCAGTGAGAGATCACTCACCAATTACCACCACAGGCAAAACAGCCTTGACTTGGGGAAATCAGTTTAATTTATTACCAACCAAATCAGAGCAGAATAATGAGAAATAAAACCAAATCTTAAAACCACCTTCCCCTCACCCCTCCCTTTTACCCAGGCAAATTTCACTCCTGAATTCTCTCCTCCCCCCAGCAGCGCAGGCGGATGGGGAATGGGGGTTGTGGTCAGTTTATCCCATGTTGGCCCTCCTGCTCCGTCCTCCTCATGGGAGGACTCCTCACACTCTTCCCCTGCTCCCTCACACAGGAGGCAGTCCCCCACAAATTGCTCCAATGCCAGTCCTTCCCACAGGCTGCAGCTCTTCACAAATTGCTCCAGTGCACGTCCCTTCGCGAGGGGCATCCTTCAGGAACAGGCTGCTCCAGCGTGGGATGCCTGCAGGGTCACAAGCCCTGCCAGCAAACCTGCTCCAGCCTGGGCTCATTTCTCCACAGGGCCACAGATCCTACCAGGAGCCTGCTCCAGCGTGGGCTTCCCACAGGGTTGCCTCCTTCAGGCATCCCCTTGCTCTGGTGTGGGGTCCTCCACGGGCTGCAGGTGGAGATCTGCTCCACCATTAACTTCCATGGGCTGCAGAGGTCTGCACTGGGGTGTGCAGGGTAACATCTGCTCCAGTGCCTGGAGCACTTCCTCCCCTCCTGCTTCACTGATCTTGATGTCTGCAGTGTTGTTACTCTCACATATTCTCATTCCCCTCTCCCATCAATTGTTGCTGCACAGCTTTCCTTCCCTTCCCCCCTCCTTTTTTAAATATGTTATCCCAGAGGCGATACCACCATCACTGATGAGCTCAGCCTTGGCCAGCAGCAGGTCCATCAGAGCAAGCTGGCTTTGGCTCCACCAGACACAGGGGAAGTCTCTAGCAGCTGCTCACAAAAGCCACCCCTGTAGCCCCTCCAATATCAAAACCTTGCCATGCAAACCCAATATGGACACATGCATAGAGCACCCTTCCCTTTTTGTGTTTTATTTTGGTAATCGAGATCCTCAAATCCTTTCTAAGAATGCTTATAGGATAGAAACACATGCACCAACTGTATGAGCTAGCTCTCCTCTTACATCTCTTAGGTCTTTTAAGCAAGACCTTAATAAAAGTGTTATGATAGCCACATACATTAACCATTTCCAAACAAAAAAAAATCAAAATCATTTATAGAACATTGTCACCTTGTACATGTCTAATTAATTCTGTATTGTGGTCATTATGTCCTCAGTGACTAATACGGAAAGCACTGTGACACTGTTGCTGAAAACAAAGGTGGGGAGGGACTGATGCTAGTCATTAGAGCTGATAGGGTTTTGATTAGAGCTGATAGGGTAGACAAGACCTTTATTAGGGGAGTTGTCTTGACAACTTACTGTCTGCAGTCTAATCAAATCACACATATGGTCCATTTAGCCAGATACTCTAACAAGGATCGGCATTGTATGCTTCAAATCAGTATTAAACCTGCCCCCAATTTGATGAACAAATATGTAACAGCATATTATGAGGATCCCGCATCACAGCTGGTTGCCTCTAGATTATGTTTGGTGTGGGCTATTTAAGATGTACCTTAGTCACCTGAAGGTAAATACCTGGGTAAAGGTATTCACAGCTGATCCTTAGTAGGAAAAGGGGACAGGGAGGGAAAGAGGGTCCTTAAGTCTCACTGACTTTTTTCCTTTCTGTCTTAGATTGTGGACAAATCAAGGTCAAACATTTGCTAACCAAAGTGGTACATGAGACTAATGTGGTAGTGTGATAGTTTCTCTCATCAGCTGTGTCTGAGGAAGGTATCACATTCAACTGTGCTAGACTTCCCAGCATGAATGAGGAGTAGCTATGCTGATTGGATCTTGCTTCAGGCTCACACAGGTAATTGCCCTTGAAACCGGGCTCATTGAAAGGCTCCTTAACTACTCTTCTGCCATTCTCTACCTGGATACAAGAGAGAGAAGAAAATAACTGCATCTGAAGAAAAATCATCCAAAACACAGAAAGTCCCTAAGAGGGAGAGATTTTGGGAGAAGTTACTAAGTAGTTTAAGAAAGAGTCAGTAGTGCACAACAGATGCGTTTGCAGTGGGATCAAGTTGCTCAAAAAGCAATGATAACTTTTAGACTGTGTCTGTCATGGAGAAGAGAGAAATTATCCTTCTTCACAGGACTCTTCTGCTAGGTGTTCTGCACACTCTTAGGTGTTGGGGTGCTGTCTGGGGCAGTTTCTGATTTCATTTATACACAGAGAGCGTAACAATAATTAGGAACCTGGGGATGAGGGGAAAACTTGAAAGGGGTAACCTCTTTAAATGATGCCTAAAATAGCACTCAGGTGTTTCCAGATATTTGAAGTTATAGGGAGGGACTATTCTGTTCAAAAGACTGTAACTAGGGACAGTATGTTAAAGTAAAGGAAGGAGTGAAATTAAATATGTGGAGGAATTTTGTTCTGATAATATCTCTGCAACCTGTAGCAGCAACAGCACAGCTCTGGGTGCCAAACTGTTGTTGGACAAAAACCTCTGCACTTTGATTTGTGTTCCAAACTAACAGGCACTTGGGGTTTGTTTCTTTTTTTATTTCCTCTGGTTTTTTGGTTTTCCCTTCTCTACTGGTGTTCGGTGGAGTGATAGTATATATCAGGCGTGGGCTGATGTAACAGGAAATGTTGGCATGAGTATTTGCTTAGAAGGGATTTCTTTTTCACACCATATTGACTTGTTCCTGCTACGGCGCACATGCTATCAGGGTTTCCACTGCAATCACATCTTCAAGAGTCTGTAATTTGTTGCAATAAAAACTTCCAGTATGAAATTTCCCTCCTGTTGTGTGAGCCCAGCACAGAGCAGTTGTACATTTAAAATACTTATTTTAAATGCTTTCTAAACTAGACTACCAGGACAACTGCTGATGCTTGCACCTGCAAGTATTTTTCCTGGAGAAGAGTTTGACAGTGTGGTGTTCCTGACTCATGGTGGGAAGAGACAGCGTCATGACACGGGGATGCCAAATATCACCTGTGTGATACGGGTCAGAACTACCGAGTATTTAACAACACTGTTAAATTGCCCCAATTGCCTTGATAATAAATGGACCGCTGAGCCTGCCAAGGAAATAATTAATTTCCAGTACATATTTGGCTCTTGTGGCTGGCAGCCACCTTTGTTTCAGGGATGATAACTGGTTGGCACTATTAGGCTAAGGCAGAAGCCTTTAAATAGAGATTAACAGGCACATTAAGTTTTAGCGTGTAGATAATCTGCATTCTTTAAAATGTATTTACATTGTATTTACAGAACAAAACGCCGTAGTATGCCCTTCTAGCCCTGCCTCAATAGTCTGCTGTGTACAACCTCTCTGTGACTGTGTTTGTAGTTGTAGGCAATCTCCCCATCATTTTTAAGAGTTGGTATGATGGCTTTCTATTGCTTCCAGAGAACAACGACACTCAGTTGTTGGGCGATACTCAATGCACCCCAAGAGGGAGATTCTTCTTCTCTTAAAAAAGAGAGGTAGGAGTGAAAGGTTGGCATTAAGGTGATTTGGGAGTGTCTTCAGCTGTGAAGAGAGAAGGTCACAGCTTCAGCTGTGAAGAGAGAAGGTCCAGAACAGCTGATCTAGGCAAGGAAGGAAATGTGCTGTGTTTGGGGTTGAGTCCCTTACCTGTAAATTGTAATAGTATCAATTCTACTGATATGTGTAAAGAGCTATTTTGGCCAGTCTTACCCTCCTTTTAATTTCCAAACTCTTATAAAAAGGTCTTTGTGTATCTAGGGTCCCTGCCACCATCGTCAAATGCAGCACTGATTTAAAAACCAAACCGGACCAAAACAAAAGTGAACCTACATCTGCTTCCCAAACTCTAGGATCTGATGCTCTGTCTTTTGTTTATTTATTTTACCCCTCATGTGCTTGCAGATTCATGGGACAAAGTCAAAGGGGAAGAAACAAAATGATTCTGAGTACTCAAACAGTATCCACCTTGCCCTTGACTCTTTTCACAGTCTGTCACAACCTTAACATATTTTAAGACACCTAACAGGTACTCATAGATATGCTGGCTGGTGCTCAGAATCTTAGGGAGCCTTTTAAAAAATGTATGTATTTGTAATACAAACACGTAGTTGTGTGAGCCAGCTAAAGCCATGCTTACTTTATCATAGAGAAGTGGTACTGAATGCAGTATAGCTTGCAATATCCACGAGGGATATGTATTCACCCGTGATTAACCTTCCTTGGCCATTAAATGTCACAGTTGGTGCATACACATGAAGCAGAAAGAATATATATTTATCGGTAAAAATGTGACTGAATGAAAGAAGTCATGAAATGGCATTTTTCAGTAGGTTTGTCATAGCTGGAGCATGGAGGAAAATTGCTTTTGGTAAATCTCGGCCCAACAGAACAAACCCCACATTTCTTTCCAGTTGGGAAGCCATACTCATAGGCATAATGAAAGTATTGTGCGCTCTGACTTTTGCAAACTCTGATAGAAACCAATCTGCAATCTTGACAGATATGATCTTTTGCAGGATGCACTTTCATTTACAGCAGCTAGAGACCTCAATTAATTTATGAACGAGGACAGTAGGCTGTGAACTCCCCAGTTCAGCCTAGGTGGAGATGTCCCTGTCTGAATCTATGTTCTGGTAATTTAAAAAGATTTATATAAAGCTTCCTTTCATTTTGAGAGTAGATTAAAATTCTAATGGAAACCATTTGTATGCATTTGTTGAATTGAATAACATTTATTGCTGTATGAAAAGGGGAGAGAAAAAAGGAAAGAAATGCCGAAAAACTTTGCTAGCAATAAAGTTAGTGAAGCAGGAATAAATAAGTACAGAGGCAGAAAGAGCCCAAACCAGAAAGTAATACCAAGTAGGGCTGGTAGAAAACCCACTGTTTTATAAAAGCATAAGGAAAGCAATTTACACTTGTTTCTGAACAAATAAAAAATAGGATGCTACACAGCGTGCATGGTCTCTCAGTTCTTTAATTCATCTGGAGAGATACTTCTTCATGCCTGAAAAAAACCACAGCTTCATTGTGGACATGTTTGCATCTCAGAACATGCACTCTGTGGTATAGTTGTGACATTTTTTGGGGGGGGTATGATGGTCACACCACCTATTTAGTTTTTGAAAGCTTATCATGACTTCAGAGCAGAAACCCCATTAAAAAACTTAAAACTTAAACATGGGAAGTTTAGATTGGATATAAGGAAGAAATTCTTTATTGCGAGGGTGGCAAGGCACTGGAATGGGCTGCCCAGGGAAGTTGTGAATGATCCATCCCTGGCAGCGTTCAAGGCCAGGTTGGACAGAGCCTTGGGTGGCATGGTTTAGTGTGAGGTGTCCCTGCCCATGGCAAGGGGGTGGAACTAGATGATCCTAAGGTCCTTTCCAACCCTAACTGTTCTATGATTCTATGATTCTAAAGGGGAAGATATTGGGAATTATACTTCTGAACCCAGTTAACTCATAACCTTTGTTCCAATATGACTGTTCTGGTTGGGGTCAACCTTTTGGATTTTCATTTGCTGGAATAGTTTACAAGCACTGCATATCACACAGAGGTATATGCTAGTACAGCCTGACTGTATAGAGGATGAGGAATAAACCAGAAGAACACCTATCCAAGAATTACAATAATTGTACTTGGCACTAGTCTCCTCTGAGCTGTAATAGAGTCAACCTCTGAGAGTTTTGCATGAAAGGGAGCATATAAATATTTCAGCTGTTCCTGAAAGACTTCTTGGTGAGAGAAATTAACTTTCATTAGTTAATTTGGTAGAGAATGCAGGTACTCCTAAAGCTATAGGCAGTGCACACAGATGAAAAAAGTATTGTTCCTGAAGGCCTCGAAGCTGGGGTCCTGTTTTCACATCTGAACGTAGAAGTCCAGGCAAACTGTTGGTGTTGCACAGGTACAATAATGCAGATAAATGGAAGTACCTTTTGGTAAGGAGTGCAACAAGTTCAGCTAACATGCTATACAGCACATGCTCTGGAATAAAGGAAGAGATGTCAGAAGGGAAGGTAATACTGAGGAAAGGGCTAGCTCTCAGTGGGGTGGGCTATAGCAAGCAAGAACACACTGATAAACTAGTAAGATTTGAAAAACATGAATTCTGTATGTTCTTAATTTAATTTTCATGATGCATATTCTCCTGAAATGCTCAAATGTATTGGGGGAAACAATATCAACTAATAAATTATTGTGTATTGGTTTTTTTTGGCCATACTTTATTCCAAATCTGTCAATTTAAATCTATCAGTCTAAAAGTGACCTTTGATGATAAATATCTGGAATATAAATGAAGTACTAATGCAGGATATAGACATCCTGAAAAGAAGGTTAGTTTTGATAATACTTGTGTGCTCTAAAGGCTGCTCTTAAACCTGGGACCAATTTCTGGTATTTTTTATGCACTTTAAATAGTACCTTGTTTTATCTATAATTTCAGTGATGATCTGTTAATTTCTAGTAAGAATTTCATCCGTGAAAAAAAGGGATCACAGAGTGTAAAAGAATAGGAATCTCATTAAAATCAATAATATTTTCATTAATTTCTAAAACACATCACCCCAAAAAGATGAAGCATTATCCTTTAAAATGAATCCATACTTTAATAAATGTTAACAAGGGTAAAAACTGGGCTCACTTTTGCAAGTAGTTGAACATCTAGGCCAGGTTTTTCAGAGGATCCAAGTGGCTCAGGCGCAGAATCCCTTTGATTCCTGTGCCCTTACTCAGTACATCTTAAGAGCATTAGTTGAGCAGCTGCTAATTTGAACAGGATAGAAGAATTGAGTCCTTGATAAATTACCAGCCAACCAAGCTATCTAAAAGCATTTCTTTTCTGGGCTATCCTGTGGCAAAAGCTTGTATAAATCACTGTCCTTTTATCGTGTGACCCCCTGGAATGTAAATCTTTTCCTTCTGCATTCTATCTTAACTTACGTTCTGTTGAACTATACAGTGAAGTTTTTTTGGGGGAAGGCTGTAAATTAACACACTGCATTTTCCTTACATACACATTCTTCATTGCCTTAAGGGACTTCATTTCACAAAGGCCTCGCTAATGGAAATGCAAATTTTCTACCTGTCATAGAGTACTTTTGACTCTGCTGCTTGTCAGAGAAACACATTCCTCAAAAGCATGGTTACTTTGACTTCTCAGAAGCCAGGAGAATTGTGTCTGCACCTACCAGGGTTCTGTTTGACCTAGCAGACAGTAAAGAACATATTTGTGTAAATTTGAATGAGAAATATTAGCCTATTCAGTTCTCTGCTATAAATAAAAACCCACACAGATTGAAAGCCATATTAAGCTTTGATTTATTGTAGCCAGTCATCCATTTCCTGTTTCATAGGGTTTTTTTGCACTTTAATAGCACCTTCTTCTTGCATTTTCTACTGATACATTAGTGATTCTAATTCTGATAATATTCCATCTAATCTAATCTTATCTTGTGAGGGCTGTAGAAAAATACATGCATAATAGCGGAGAGATCCTTGGGCTACATGATTTAGCAGATTAGAAAATGTCCTTTGTCTTTACTGGTCCATTCTAAATAGAGCAGACAGCCTCACCAAACATTTAAGTAGTGGAACTGTCCACCACAAATATACATAGTTTTAAGGCAGCAATTAAGAGGAATGAGCCTCTGTGTGTCACATTCATATAAGAACTGGGGAAAAAAAATGCTTTATATCCTTAGTAATAGAAAACCTTTTCATTCAGTTTTCAAGAATTTGCACTTTGGTTACTATCTAAATCTCAGTGGCCACAAAAGGTTGTGTGTAGGGCAAAATAGAAAGTGAAATCCTTATGCCTTTTAAGTAGTCTGTAAAATTCTGAGTGACTAGGGAGAGCCAGGAATTGTGTGCCTTATATTAGTCCAGCTGAACAATACAGTATATTTTTACATAGCTGACATCCACGTTTGCAGCCTTCTTTGGTGTACTTTCTAGCCTAAGCAATATGTTTTCTAACTCTTCTCCTGTTGAAACCAATGCCCTTGAGTACTCACACTTCTCTTTTTAATCCCGTTCTCTGTTTTCTCTTACTTTTGTCTAGTTCTTTTCTCTCCTGGAGGGCTCTACTCAATTCTGTGAAATTGTAGCATTTCTTCACCTCCACTGTCCTTAAATCCTTCTTCTCTTCCCGATCCACTCATCCTTCACTACTACCCTTTACAAAACCTCTCTCACTTACCATCTGTGCTTCATCTCAAAGAGGAAGGATGATCCTTTCCTTCTCTGCCACAGTTCGGCTCTTAGATGGAAGAAGAACCAGGGAAACTCATGCCTAGTGCTAATACTTCATTCTGGTAACTTCTGCAGTTCACATTCTCTGTGTTCAAACCAGGGTCCTGTAGTGCCACGGTGTCACTCTTGCCTGAACAGGCAGGTGTTTCTTGTTGGCACTGTCTAGGTTCCAGTTTAGTTTAGTGTAGTTTAGTTTAATGACTGAAGAATAAAGGAAATGAGCTAAACGCCCAATGCATATGGATAGATCTTCTTGCTTGCACAGGTCTTATGGTACAACAGAGAGCAAACGATCTCTACAGTTTTCACATCATGATGATCTTCACAAACACAGATTCTTCCCTCTGCACAGACTGGAGGAGACCAGCGGCAAGCAGGGGTTTCAAAGGGCGCCTTTCTGTAGAGAGACAATTCTACTGAAATTCAGAAGGCTTTCCAAGGCTGCAGTTGCAACAAAGTATTTACTTAGCCATAGAGATCATGATGTTCCATGGTTTATTTGAATTATTAAAATGCAATGCTGCACAATAATCATTATTGCAGAGCTTTAAGACACTTACTGACAATGCGGTCTTGGCAAAGTAAGTACTAGTCTTCTTAATGGATAGTTGTTGCAACAGAGAAGGACAAACCTGTGTTTCAGACTAAGCTGTGCTTTCCAAAGGGGCAAAAGGTATCGACTGTAATATCGATTCCCTACAGATTTTTGTTGTTGCTTTATATTTTAAAAATGCTCCCCCTCCCCATCTTCTCCCAGTAGATCAGATGTCACTTCACTTTTCTTTCCTTGAAATAACACTGGAAGCAGATTGTTGACAGCTTCAGGCTTCTGCACAGTCAGCATTATAAAAGAACAGTATAGACATGAGCAAAAGTCAAACGGTCTCCTAGGAGCTCCAACCCATTAAAACAATTGCTAAGGGCGTAAGAGCAGAATAAACATCTGCGGTTTGTCTCCCCAGCATACCACATGCCTTTCAGTTTGCCTCTGCTTGGAAATGGGCTTGAGCTGTCTGATTGCACCCAGATGTGAACTTGCAGAGTTCAAGGCTTTTCAGAGCTTAGATTCTGGTTCAAGGCTGAGGCTAGGAGTCACTGTAAAGTTAGGTTCCAGATCAGCACTTCCTCAGATATGACAAAGCTTTAACAGCACTTTTAATTTTTGGCTCTGCTCTGCTCTGCTAGGAATTGCCTCTTTGCAAGCACCCTGATCTACTGAACAGTCCTCATTGGAAACAGATACTGTGAGGAAGAAAGCAAGCACCTTCCTAAGGTTCCCCGTGCAGGCTGTCTTTCTCATGAGTCATTCACTGCTTTTTATCTAAATCAGTATTAAAAACATATGCCTTGCCACATAATCATCAAGTTGCTGATGCAGAAGGTTTTATTACCTTGATTTTGTGACAAAATACATATTCATATTCTGTTTTAAAGACAGACTTTAGCAATCTAAGTGATACCAACCTTGGCATACTAATTAGAAAACAACAATTTTACATGGAAATGTTTATCACAGCCCTATGCTTATATGAGAAACATCTTCCACTTACAGAATTATGATGTCTCATTAATGATAGCTGGCTGGTCATAATGAGGTTCAACAAAAAGAAAAAAGTGAACCAAAACTCTGGAAAACTCTGCTTTACTAACAAATGCCACTCATAAGTAATTCGGCCTCAAGGATGAAATATACTTTAGAGGGTTAAGTAGAAAAGAAATAAATTACATGTTACTTTAACTAAATTTAAACAATCTACCTGGACTTATGCAAAACACTTGGCACTGTCCCGCACAATATCTTTGTCTCTAAACTGTAGAGGCATGGATTTGACAGACGGACTGCTCACTGAATAAGGAATTGGCTGGATGGTTGCATTCAAAGAGTTGTGGTCAATGGCTTGATGTCTGGGTGGAGACCAGTGATAAGTGCTGCTCCTCAGGGGTCGGTGCTGGGACTGGTGCTGTTCAACATCTTCGTCGGTGACACAGACAGTGGGATTGAGTGCGCCCTCAGCAGGTTTGCCGATGACACCAAGCTGTGTGGTTCGGTTGATATGCTGGAGGGAAGGAATGCCATCCAGAGGGACCCTGACACACTTGTGAGGTGGGCTGATGCCAACCTCATGAAGTTTAACCATGCCAAGTGCAAGGTCCTACACCTGGGTGGGAGCAATCCCAGGCACAGCTACAGGTTGGGCAAAGAAGAGATTCAGAGCAGCCCTGCGGAGAAGGACTTGGGGTTGTTGGTTGATGAGGAAATGAACATGAGCCAGCAAGAGAATGTGGGTGAAAGCTGGATGGCTGTTCCGTGTGAACAATGTCACAAGAGATGTCACCCACTGGTGGGTAACTTGAATAGGCAAGATCGGTGTCTGCCTGTTTTGAAATTACACACTCAGTGCTGCAGTTATGAAAGGCAGAGCCAATACCTCTTTCTGGCTAGGGACTGGAGATGATGCTGGATGGTAATGAAATACTGAATAATCCCAGAAGAAGGCAGAGTATGGGTAGAGGGAGCAAAGCAAATGAACATTATCTTTTATTCTGCAAAGTTTTTAGTATAGGTATTGTTTAATCACAGTGCTGATCCCTGATCAACTGTCATCAGAAGAAGACTAGAAATAAAGGAAAGAGATCCTAGGATTGCTTCAGAATGCCCAGTGCAGAAAGGAGATGGAGCCTGTTCCTAGCGCTGCAATGAGGGGTGAGGGGGGTCTTGTCATCACTGTAGGGACAAGTTGTTTAAGAGGATGTGAGCAGGGAGGATAATCACAGCACTCTGGCAGGTGGGGAGGCACTGCAATAGAAAGGATGACCTGCACAGAGTGAGTTACTGCCAGATGGCTCCCAGCTGGGGGACTTAAGGAGACTGTGATGTGGCCTAATCAAATGCCTGGCACCTTTTCTCCCTGTAGTGTCCAGAAAGACAACCCTCACTGCCAGTGATACAGAGGATCAGGAGTGATAAGACTGCCTTTTACAAATACAGTCTGAGCAGTGCAGGTAATTCTTTTTCCTGGCTTTCTCTCAGTGATATTACCTTGAATATGAGGAAATTAAGGAGAAAAATTGCTATGAGCTTTGTAGGCTCTTTATCGCTTTAATCTCCTCTCCTCTCTGCTTTCTATTTTCCTGTCTGTTGTCATCCATCTTTGGGGAGGCAGTGACCAAGTTAAGCTAAACAACAATTTAGATTTGTTTGAGGTTGATTTGATTTCTGTTTTCAAAAGCTGTCTGAAATTGTCTAAATGCATTATTTTAACCAGGATTCAATTTTCTATGCAAATTCTGTCACCACCACAAGAAGAATTCAACACAGATCTATGGGATTTAGGGAAGGGAAAAAAATACCCAGCATGTCTATGGGGTAGAAAAGTGAACTATATCAATTCTGTGATTCCCTTTAGAAGGACGTGAGGAAAGGGCAAGAAAGACTGCATTCTAGAGCATGTTCATGGTGTCTTTTAAGGTTTAGTGTTGCGAGAATCTCTTAAGTTACTGGTTGCACCTTCTGCATGCGTAGTGCAGAGCCTGCTAGTGCTGTTTGTGTTAAGTTGTATTGATTGCCTTGTGTATAATTTAATAAAGTTGACGTCTGCTTTCTTCCCTCGCAGCTATACACTGCATCTGTCCTTGTTGGAGAGTTCCTATGGCAATCGTGGGCTGGATTTTTATTAGTTTGATTTATTTGATAAACAAATAGAAAAATAAAACAAGATAATTACTCAACAATGAATAGCTACCATATGAACACAGTGAAAACTACACCAAAGGCTACTGGCAACAGATAACACTTCTAATTTAAAAGTAGTGCAGAGATTCCCAATGTAATTTTTTTGACCTTCATTGGCCTTTCCTCCATTAGGTGTCAGGCTCTGTAGCTTACCTAAGTTTCACTGCATACAATGAATGAACTCTCACCTGGCTTTCCATGTTCATACCATTGCTGTTTAAGCAGTGGCAGCAGCTTTCTCGCTCTCATACTATTCAGTCTGAAAAGTTACATGTGTGGGGAAGAAACTTCCCTTTTTCTTCCCTGGAGAAGCAGTAGGAAAACCTGTGCTAATAAACCAAACATCTATGCTTCAGCTGAGGTTTGCTCTCCCAGCAGACTATTACATGAACACACAGGTGGGCTGCTAACATCCCCAACTCACTCAGGAAGCCAGCATTGCTGGGAGATGTGGGGATCTGGCTGGGTTCCTGATAACCTTGGGGCAGAGGTGTGACACAGTCACCCTTTTCAAGGGGTATTACAGCGCAGCTTCTTTTATGGAAGAACAAGAGAGGACTAGTCTGCAGGTTACTTGGAGGACCGGGTTTGGTAGTAGCTCATAAGGAAAACACATCTGATGCTTAAAATATAGAAGCATATTTTACAATGTGGTTTGGGTCGATTTTCAACTCGCTGTTCATAAACGTTGGAGCCTAGCAGGAGCTTAGGCTCCTGCTATAGTGTCACAGCATTTGGTGCAGCACAGAATGAAACAGTTGTAAATGCAGCAGTGCATTCAACACTGATAACAGAATTTGTCTTGGGCTTCCCCAAGTACTTGCTCTAAGCTCTGGAAGCTGCTGATAGCTAACGGTTGCCTGGCCACTCCAACAACCAGCATCAGCAGAGAACTAGAGGAACCCCTCTGAACCCCTGGGACAGGAGGTGTAGAGCAGAAGCAACTGTTTCTGAACAGAACTAGTCCAGGGCTGTTTCTGCTGACTGCAGGGTATTTGTGTTTCAGTCAAGAACCATTTAAAACCTTAAACTTCAAATAAACTAACAGGACAAGAGAAGTATTTCTTCTGAATGTTCAACACTCTGCTGATCAGAATGTGCTATGCAGGATGCACCCAGTGGTGTTCAAGCAGCATACTAAGCTAGGCCTATAATCAGAAGTAGATACTGTTGTCCCTTTGAAGATCTCCTTTTTCTCCAGAGATCTCACCAAGTGCAAAACTTCCTAAGTGCATTTGCTGAATGGGTTAGGACATGCCTCAGTATGAAAAGCTTCTAAACTGATGTTTGGAAACTGGCTTCAATGCTCATTGAAAGGCAGCTGCAATACAAACTAACATTTGAGGCTCTTACAGGGAACTGTTTCAAACCTCCTTTCTGTGAGAGTTACCTCAGTACTTAAGTCTTCCACCAGTGCCGGTGGAAATGTTTTTAAAATTAGTGTTAAAACGTCAGTGCCTTTGTGGTGAAATTTGTCATTCTGAGAAGATTCCCACAATGGCAGCCTATTCCCACCATTAGACTTACAGAAACTGGGAAAGTTGGGATCTGTTTCTTGACTCTGTCCTGGCCCGCAACTCCTATCATCTCTGTAAAATGTGGATAAAGCTTGGTTTCTTTTGTACAATGTTATGAGCACTTCAAAGAGCGATGTTTAAAAAAACCCTACATTTTATTAAGAACCTCTGTTGTTCTCACCTCCTCCTCTCCCCTGTGGTGTGAAGTATTGTAAGACCTGCAGCCTTGGAAGGTGCATAGGCTCTCTCAAGAGCCTTTTGCTGCTGTTTCTGAGGCCAGCTTGCCTAGTGGGAGCACTGAGCTGTGGGCCAGTAATTGTACCATTTCACTCTAGGAAACTTTTCACTTCTGTCTAGGGTAATACAATATCCTGGACAGATACTACTCTAGATTTATTATCACCTGAATCAGAAGCTTGGGAGGCAGAAGAGTGAACAGTTTCACTTTGGCTTTCCCCAGCACAGTAGTAAGAGAATATATCCAAAAATAAACAGGAAGAAAGCTCTAGATGGTGCTTCTCAGCCTGAGGAATTAGTAAGTGCTTTCTCTGGACAGGCAGATTATCAAGAAACCGTTAACAAGATTTGTTTGCTGCTTCTATAAGCATGTGGGGTGCAGGCCTTCTCAAGCATTTGCAGAGCACTTGAGGGAGATGGGGAAAAAGGATTCTGCTCCTCCGCCACTCCCACAGAGGCTTAGGGTGGCTTGGGAATGACAAGAAGAAGTTTGTAACTCTGGTTAGATGGTGGGGACAGCCCTGCATATCTCAGATCTGGTCTTCAACCCGTACCTATTCTTTTACCTTGTAGAGATATATTAGGGGGAGAAGACAGTGCCCAAGGGGCAGATGGAGAGGAGGTTCTGTATGGTACATGACTGCTTGCAAGACCAGGGCTTTGAGCCTTCTCCTTTGCTCCATCGCTTATGACATTGCCTTCTCTGTGCTTCACTGAGGTACAGAGGCTTTCTTCCTGCTTGATGCTGGTGTTTTATTTAATCAGCATTCTCTTCTTTAGCTAGTATTTTCTTTTCTTCTTGTTTTCCACTTTGCTTTCCTTCTCCTATTCAGGACCTGATCCTGCTCCACCCTGTTCAGGCTGTATGTGTCACCAGTGCCAGGACACTGCTTTTGCAGCTGACCTACACCATAACATAGGCTTGGTGCATACGCCACAGCATGAGATTGAGTAACGATTTTTGCTCTTGCCAGACAAGTCCCTGAAGCAAATTCTCAGGGCAAGGTCTTTTGAGGTCCCAAGCCTGCAATGTGGTGCAGAGAAACTGCTCCCCCAGGCAGGGAGCAAAGGTGGGTGACTTTCTGCCTCCTCCACCTCCCCTTTTATGTGCCATAGCCTTCTGGTCTGGAAGACAGTACAAAGCCAAAGTTACGCTGTGGGGCCATCCTCTCTACAGCCTCTGCTTTTCCTCCCTATTAAAAATACACTCATACCACCCATCATACAAGCACTTTTGTGGTGGGGGTACTGAGCTGGGGTATACTTGACCATTAACTAATGTACTGTTCAGGTTAACTGATAGTTATGGGAGATTTTTACTATCATATGCAGTTGTTTTTTTTTGTTTTGTTTTAGAACTCCTAACCCTATATGATCCAGGAATTTCAGTGGAAGGCTTCTCATATCCTAACTGGTCTTAAAATTTTGTACAGTACAAATGTTTTGGCAGTGGAACCATTTTGATCAAAGGTTGTATAAATCCCATTATTCACAGCATCTGAACCCATGTGACTGCTCTGATGAGGCTTGTATCATCTGAATTCCTACAGTACCATTACAACTTGTACCTTCTATGTATAGATAGGCTTTTATTTGAGCTTCTCTGGCTGCATGGTGGGCTAAGACATGGTGTGATTTGATGCAATGTGTGGGCTGCAAGATCCAGGCTCATCAGCCTTTTTCAACTATGGGCTGTCATTTCCACATCTCCCTTTTGTCAGCTTGTGTCACATCCATAGCGTTTTGGTTGAATATTTCTTGTTTGCTTGGACTGAGAAAAGAAATAGGACTCAGGAAAACAAATGGGTTTTGAGCTGCAGTGATTTATTGCACACACCAGCAGGAACAAGGAAATGCAAATCCCTTATTTCAGGTTTCTGTTTAATAACACCCCAGACCAGCTACTTTGAGGGCACTATTCTATTTCTTGGGTTGCTGAACTCATTTGGCCTTGTGCCTCTCAGCACCCCATGGGGTATGTCTTAATAGGCGTGAAAGGTATGGCTTGCTGTGACTTGATTTTATTTACATTTATGTAAATATCACCATGTTTATTTTAAAATGACTAAACTTCTGCAGTTGCTGCTCTGGGGTGGTAAAGATTGCTGAAAGGACAGTTATGTTCCTATCATTTAAATCTGGAAGATCTCACTTAAAATCATGCTGTTTGCCACTGTTTACTTTCTGAGATCTTCCAGTGAAACTGTACTGGTCTGCTGTCTGGTCTGTGCTGGTCTCCTGCTTTTATTTGTAACTAGCTGAGCAACTCTGGTTGGATTTCCAGTGACAGACGTGATAGCTATCATTTCTTGAGAATATGAAAAAAATACAGTGCTAACAAAAAATTAAACTTTGAAGTGCATTTTCTTTCATTTAAGTGAAACTCCTGAAGCTTGTAACTGACTGTTCCAGATCCCTGTGTGTCTAACATCAGAGCTCCATCTTAAAAGGACAACTTGACTAGCCAGAAAAAGGAGCTCTAAGGCACTACAGGTGTAATGAGATAAGTCATTTTCTGGCTTATTGTGTAGTGCTGGTCAGGAATTTTCTGTCAAAATGTTTTTATTTTCTCTAGTCAGGAGCCACTTATTTGACAGCTGTTAGTGGAAATGTACCTATCAGTTTTGGCAGCCCAGTATTCTCACGCAGGAGAAGGAATCTCTGGACCTGGGCAGACACCTATCTGTGGAACATCTTGCTTACCCTGGTGCAGCCAGCAGCCCTGCCTGGGTTCTTGAAGACTGCTTCCAGTGCTCTGCTGTCTTGGAGACTTAAAACTGCCATCTCTAATAGCACAGATGGGGAGAGCTCCAGGATGCTACTGCTTTCTCAACCTTGTCAATTCTGTTTTGTGTTTAACGAAGTAGAGAGGAAGCTCTAAGCCAGAAAGGAAGCAGGTAACTGAAACTGTTATGGGACAGCTGCTTAAGTTGATTCTAGTCAGTGACATTCTATCCTTGCCTCCCCTCCACAACAAGCCTGGCTGCATGGTCCTATCCTTTCACTTGCGTTCATAGTCATGCTTGTTTCATGCTGCCTGGAGGCATACCAGAGAGCTAAAATCCAAGGAGAAGGAATCCCAGAGGAGGAGGGCATTTAGGTCCTCAGTGTGGCTCACAACAGAATCAGATGTAGCTAAGTACTAGCACAAGTGATGGGAAGCTTTGGCTGGGAAGAGGTGGGAGAAAGGCATACAACTATCCCTTTGGACAATAGCAGCCTAATAGAATAGTTTAGCTATAGCCTTGCTCAGTACCCTGACTTCTGAGTCTTACCCGGAATGTATACAGTTGCATATATATATTTGTTTTATTTATTACATTCAGTCTCAGACAGATGAACTGCTGCCAGTAACCAGGTGGTTTGCATGTGAGCTGAAAACATAATGCTCAGACTCAGATTCTGGGCTGTAAATTCATATGCACCAGCAGGATGCCCTAATCAATAAACAAATGGCTACTCTGGAATATCTTGCTTTCTCCCCAGTGATTTCCCCCTGTGGAAGAACGTAGAGATAGCTAGGTTTCATCCAGGTGTGGAATCAGGAGGTCCAACTTCTACATGGCCTATGCCTACCTCTTTGCTCCCTCGTGTACAGCAACCCTCCTCCTCTCTCTTATTGCTGTTATGCTTCTGCCAAACTAAGCTAAAAAGCCTTGTAAGACCAGGAAACTTGCAGACCTGGCAAATGGATCTGCATATGTGCTTCCCCGGAGGTTTCAGTCCCAGGAGTGGGGTGCAGCTGGCCTTGCCTGGAGCCAGTAGAGCCCATTCAGCAGGACTGCATCTAACACCTTATTTGCAGCATGTCCTGTCCGCCACCAGCTGAAAACCACTGTGCTGGGGACATCTGGTATGAGTTGAAATCTGTGCCTCCCAGCACACAATGAGTTCAGTGGGATTACTTGTATGCATAAGGCTGGATGATGCTGCCATTTTAAATATTCTTTTCTTAAACTTAGCTAAGTGAGATTTTCTTATTAAGTATAGTCTACACATGAAGCTGCTTGCAGGCACAGGGCGCAAATGACCGCTGAGCTGCTGAGGAAGGTAGTAGGTATTTTAACTGGCTCACTGCTAATTATTGCTTCAGTAAACAACAGCTGTTCAGATGCAGCTCAGCTTCTTGCTTTGAAAAGATTACAGTGCCCAAACTGTAGTCTGGTATTATTGAAAAAAGAAAAAAAAAAGTTATAATCATTTCACTCCCCTACTGCTACAGATTTTATGGGCCTTGTAGTGCGCTGTTATGTCAGGCATATTAATTGCTAGTGAGTCGATGTTAAGCAAATGAAACAGCTTTGTGCAGGGTTTGGACACTTGGTTATAGACAGTTTAACAGCAGTCTTCTGGAGACACTCTGCATCCATCTCAGATTATTTTTCAGCACTAGAGGAATGGCTCTTTCAAAGCAACTATAAAATGAACCATCGCTGCCATGCAATAGCAGTAATAAGCTGTTAAGGTACATGGCAAAGCATGAGGTCAGAGGCAGTATATTCTTCCAGCCACCCAAGAAGTGTTATGGCAACTAATTAGTGCACCTCCTTCAGAGGCTATTGCTATTGCAACAGGAGGAAAGAAAGGTGGAAAAGTGCAAGGAGGGGTTCCACTGTTACTATTTGCTCATCAGATGAAGGAGTTGTTGGCATTAACTTAGCAGAGGGTGAAGGCCTGACCCAGCACAGCACTGAGTGTCACCAATGTGCTCTTGGCACTGAAAAGAAAAATGGCCCTGCTCTCTACAGCATGCAGTTCCTGATCTTCTGCCTTCTACCTGAGGAGCAGGATTTACAGGGGCATCTGCCTTGATTTATTGAGGAACAAAAACTACAAACTAACTTTCAAGGCACGCACACACACTCTGCTGCACAATACCAGACCATGCCCTTCCCTTCTGCCCTCCCATCCCAGGCAGCTGTTGCCCTGCAGTGGCTGGCTGAGCTATCTGCCCAGCGTTGGTATAAGGCTGCGGCAGTGCCATGGCCGCAGCCAGCCACCAGCTACTGTGGGGCTGCCGCCAGCCACAGCACATCCCCTCCAGCTAAGATGACAAACAGGCTGCCCTTTGTTTGAAGCAGTTGGTCTCCACGCTGTTGCATTTCACTGGCTGCAGATGAAAGCCATCTGTAAATACCTTTTGTACAGTTAAAAACAAAAGAGCCCCATGTATTTTACTAAATGCATATAGCAGCAGCCAAGCTGGCACCCTCTGATTCCATTTAAAAAGGAACAAGGTGGTTTCAGGCAGCTATTCTTCTGTGGGTGCAATGAGTTAGGCTGAATTGGCAGCGAAAGGGACCTGCTTTAGGATGGCAGAGCAGGACTTGCTGTTGTAGCTGTGCCAGGCAGCAGGGGCTGGGGAGCGCACAGGGCACCGCTGCTGGGCTATGGGATGTGGGGCTGAGGAGTCCTGCTCTGCAGCACCTGCCACCTCCTCCGCAAGGCTGCGGGTATGGCGCCTTACGGGGTAACAGGAAAGGGAGCAGGAGGCGGCACAGGGCCCAGCAAGATGTGCCAAGTTGCCTGCTCCACTTGGGTCAGCCAGGCACCACGCTGCGGGCCGACATGAGGCGCTGCTCTAGGGGACACGGCCTCTTGAGGCAGTATTTATATACTTACTGCTAGAACCCGGCCTCCTGAGCTGCACTGTGGGGTAACACTAACAGCCTGCATCCCGGGAGCCAATAAAATGGCGGCCAAGACCCCCACACGCCGGGGCTGTTGCCAGGAGCCGGTTGCTGCCGTCCCTCCCCTGCTCGCCAGGGGGCACGCGAGCCACGGCTCTGAGCGAACCGGGTGGAGGGCGACGTGTCCCGGCGGTGGCAGCGACAGTCCCGGGCCGGAGGGAGGGAGGGAGGGACGGCAGGTGTCGAAGGGGCAAGGTGAGCAGCCCCAGCCCCCTGCCCGAGGCTGGGCTGCTGCGTCTGAGGGGTGTCTGCGGCCTCGCTGCAGCCAGCCCTGCTCCCTGGTGGCGAGGGGTCAAGCCGCTACGAGAGCTGGGACGCCGTGTCGGGCTGCCGTGCGTGCGCAGGTAGCGGCAGGCTCGCGGGTGGGAGCGCCTTTAATCTCTTCGCTTAATCCTGAGCTTCCTTGTGAGGTGGGGCAGGACCCGTGAGGGAGCAGTTTCCTCTCCTTGGGTAAGGCAGGGGCGGGAGCTTGGCGGTCCCCTCGCTCCGGGTGCCAGCACAGCGAGCCCGCCTCGGAAACGCTGGCGGCGGCGGCTCCCCGTTTGTACCGAGTAATGACTAGATACTGTCCCACCTTCACCGGAGCCGACAGAGCTTGAAACGCCTGGGCGGGGAGAGTCGGTAATTGAGGGCAGTGCACGCCCAGGGCAAAGCGCAGTCACTGCTGGTGCTGACAAGGTTGTGTCGGTTTGGGCGCTTTTTTTTTTTCCCCAACCTAAACACTTGCCTCTGGGTGCCTTGGAGACGTAAACATGCAGGCATATTGGCTCATAGTATGCTTCTGATACCATTTTAATAGTGAGGAGGCTTTTTTTAGTTAAGTTTAATAATCAGCTCCTATGAAAAGTAATAGAACAGCATATCTCTGCTGTGGAAACAAGGATGTTTTTAAAATGCCTCAGCCTTGCACTGTGTGTTTAAAAACTCAGGACTTTGAGAATAATCTGTGTTGGCTTTGGTCTGTATCAAGTTAATTTCAGGGTTGGAAAAGGAGCAGGGAGGGGATAAGGAGAAGACGAACCTAAATCCCCTGGCCTAGTGGCTAAATGGACTGTGCCATCATCTGGTTTAAACTCCCATCGCTAGCGTCCGTTACGTGTAATTCCAATAGCCACCTATTTTGCCAAAAGCTGCTGAAAGCTACTTCTATAGTTTGTTCATGAAACAGAGCTCACCTCCTGTGTGGTTTTTGTTTTGTGGGTTTTGTTTGGGTTTTTTTTGAGTTTTTCTTTTGTGCCCAATTCCTAATGTGAATTTTATCACAATTGCATTCCCACCCACTGCCTCTTCCCTCCTCCTCCGATTAGAAACATTTTATTACAATGTGGGATTTTTTTTTTTCTATGAAGGCACTTAAGAGTCTATTGTCATGGCACTCTTTTGCATCATTTTTTGGGGTGTGTGCATGAGCTGTTGAAATCTCTCCCTGCAAGATGTGTGGTTTTTTGCCAAGCCTCAGATTTATGTGTGATGTCTCCTTGTGCTCTCTCTCTCCGGTTTAAACAGCATCTTCACAATGCATGCACCAGGACTGCAGGCTGGTGGTGCCATATGCAGAGATAACATTGCCTTCCTATTTCCTTTGTTTAACAAGGCCAGTAATCTTATTAAGCTTTTCCACCCCTCTGAGCTCTTCATTGCTGCCATTATTGTACTGGAATCTCACAATGAGTTATTTATCTATTATGTGCTCCTCATTCTTTCCAGTCACTGCTTTCTTGTAGGCGGCTACATACCTTTCATAGCAAGATTTGCATTTCTTATTCTGAGATATTTTACTTCTGGAGTTGCCTGTATTAAAATGCATTTTGTTTGAATGGGCTCACTTCAGCGAGTGATCCATATTGTTCTGTATGACTGCTCTGTCCTAGCCATTATTTGCAACTCCATTAATTTTTGTCATCTGCAGATGTTGCCATCACTATTTTTTTTTTATATGTGCTTCCCCAGCATTGTGAAAATTGTGACTAGCACCTGGTCCTGGTGCTATGATCTCCCCAGCCCATTTTTTCCCCATTTTTTTGGTCAGCAAACACTGGATGCACTTGCTATAGAGCATCACGTGCCTGCAGGTATGCTGAGATTTGACTTCTTAACTGATACCTTTCCCCATACTGTTGTGTGTGGGTTTTTTTGCTTTTAATTCATGTAAGGTTAATTGGTTCATTAGATAGCCATACCTGTAATTTTTAAGTGATTTAAATTTCCTGTAAGTTTTAAAATGACTCCTGGGCTTGGAATGTGGAAATACTTTATTGCATTGGGATAAAAATTTCCCACGTGCTTCTGTAATGCATGGCGCTCGCTCTGCTGTCTCAGACAGCTTAAGTGTGATTGAGTAACTACAGCCAGTTGAAACATGTTGTCGCCTTCCAGCCTTGTTCTTAGTTTCTGAATTTCCTCCTTTTCCTCCTGAATCCCAGAAGGTTTTATTGAGACAGCTTTGTGGGAACCATTAGCTCTAAGCTGCATAATTATGTTAACTGTGAGCTTTGACTTAGTTTATAGTAGGAAAAAAAAATGCACACATCTCTAGAAATTTATATTCCTCAATGACAAAATTTTAACTTGGTAAATTAAAAGGTTTACACAATTTACCTAGGAAGTTACAGTAATTAACAGCAAGAGAGTTTACCTGCAGAACTACTGAATGCAATAAAGTAGGTTCTGTGAAAACATGGCACTCTAATAAACTGTCATGTTATTATGCTTGTTCTTCACCTTCAAATTGCACATGACACTCTCATGTATTTAAAGGGGGAGATGGTGTTGCTGTTTAGTTTGCTTTGTCTAGAAGCAGGGACCAATATTTAGCATATTTACCTTTATTTAGGGCTGTGTTTTATGTCATCCTTGCACAGCTCAGAACTGCATGCATCTGTGGTGCTAGAAATCAGGACAGAGTGGGGTTTTTCCTATTATTTTTTTTTTTTTATAAAGCATGTATACAAAGAATAGCGCAGTTAAGATAATCCTCATGCCAGTATTAGTGTAGTACTGCGTGACTTCACTCTCACTGTTGCATTTCAGCCCACCTAAAGAGAGGCCATCTCACTTTCCCTCTCCCTCCCCTGCTGTCCCCAGCCTATCGGTTACTAAAGCAGGGCAGACTGTGCTCTTGCACCAGACTGCATGTTCTTGTTCCTGTTACCCCTCACAATGCCAACTGCACTAGCCAATATTATATCTTGTGATTAGGAGGGGCATAGGGGAAAAAAACCCACCCTTTTCCATCATCTTTTCACCCTGAAAGGCCCAAGATATTTTTAGTGATCTGCAACAAACACTCAGGTGTCTAGGATGTATGAACAGATTTTGGTGGTGCACTTAATTAAGTGCTGGCACCTGTATTTATGCTACTCCTGCCAAAAAATGGGCTGAGGAGGAGGAGCAGGACCTTATCTATTATTAATGTTTTGCCTTTTTTATAGTTCTGGCTTAGGCACTCACACAAATTTGCCTCATATGTCTCTCTGCCACCAAGCTAAAAACCTAAGAGAAAAAAATTAGTCTTAAGCGCTGTCCGTCAACATGACAACTACAGACCATGTGTTCCTTTTCTCTCAGAGGGGAAAAAATTGGCACCTACCCATCAATTAACTGGTTTTCATTTTGGTTTTTTTTTTTTTTTTTTAATAACTGAGTCCCAGCAACTTGTGTGTGCAGTCAAAGATCAATTTAATTGTATAAGCATTGCATATTTAGTTCTTAGCACTAATTGGCTGTAGATGAGAAGCTGATCAGTCTGGTTGGTTCGGATGCGGCTTGCAGTTAGGGGTATGATTTCACTGTGCCTGTGCTGTTCAGTTTATGCTGTGTGATGCTCTGCTTTGGCTTATTTTTAACCCTGGCAGCTTCTAGTAAGTGTCAAATAAGCAGCTTCTAATAAGCTGCTTAGAAGCCATTTCTAGTAAGTGTCTTTGCTTTGGGTTTCCCATCCCCAATGAATTACACACTAGTCTCTTCTTCTTTTTCTTCAAAGGTCTCAAGCTGGCCATATGTATAGCTGTAGCTTGCCATTCTGGAGTTAGTAGTAAACCAAGGTATTAATGCTTCTAGAAGATTTGTTTTTCCTTTTTTCTGCCCCCCCCCCCTTTTTTTTGTCTGAAAATAGAACTCAAACATTTTGTCATCTCAGATTCTCTGCGAATCTTATAGACATTTTTAACTGTTATTTTATGCAGCGCTTTTCTTCTACCATCTTTCAGCCGTCACTTTAAAAGTGCTCCTGAAAGGTAGTAGAGGTAACTGGCATTTCCCCCACTCCTGGTCTGTTATTGTGGGGTTTGTGTGTGTGGTTTATTTATTTATTTTTTTAAATAACAAAATTAGGCCACAGTTGGCTAAACAGAGTGACCTGATTCATACTGGATCTACATGTTACCAACTTGAGGTTGTCACTACAAAGTAAGCGTGGTGAAGTCTGCCTGTTCCAACTAAAATCAAAGAAGTCTCTTGACATATAGCAGTGCTGAAGTCAGCAGTTTCTTCAAAGTGGGTCTAAATGCAGATTGAAGGATCTCTTCTATGCATATATGTAACTATCAATGCCAACCTACTTACTTATAATGAAATACTTTTTGTCATATTTTCACTCAGGAGAACATGAGAGAAAACAGTTCTGTGTTTTTTTTTTTGTTTGTTTTGTTTTGTTTTTGGCTTTTCCTTAACTATAAAAGATTTGGCTTTGTGAGGTATATGTAATGTTTTCTGTAAAGTAGGCCACCTGAGAGATCCCATGGAGTAATTCACTTTGCTGAGTTAGCAGATGAGGCCATTGGACAGAGTCAAAAAACATACTGCCAACTGTGAAGCAAATGAATCAATACTAGCGCAACCGGATCAGTTTGCTTCTTCCCATATGAGAAAAGCAGTAGCACAGGTGCAATATCCGACATACAGATTTAAAAAACAAATATAAACACACACACACACACACATTGGGTTGGCTTTTATTGGAAAGCCTAGATGCAATCTATAGTTATCAATTTGTGGAAAATTCAGGACACTATAAAGTTAAGAAGGCAAATTAAAGAACAATACAAATCAGACGAAATATACATCTCAAAATATCAGGATAGCATTTTCACTGGCATTGCCTAAAATACTTAGAATCTCCTTTTTTTTTTGTTTTGTAATATGGTTCTTTTAATTATGCCTGTTTTTTTTCTTTAAAAAGATCTTTTGTTTATATATTCCCCAAGGTCACTATTTCCTGCAGGAGCATGTCCAGATCGCAAGTCTTTTTTAGCAAGAAATAGGCTCATTATACCAACTAACAAGGCCACTAATTGGCTTGATTTGACTTTATCTAAAATGATCACCAGCAGATACTATAATTTGTTGTTTATTGGTGCCAGAACAAAGGAGAAGGAACTGGTATGCATCAAGTAGTATATTTCATTGTTGACATGTTATACAAGCTTTTCATATTCAAACAGAACAGAAACATTTGACATAATTTAGAATATGAGCCTATTTCAACAGAGAGCACTTACAGCATGCTAAATACAGTGCTGTGGAAGAGCCACCCAACAGAACTGCAAACACCTAGCATTTTACATCTTTAAAAAGAATACGTAGATCAATGACACGCCTCTGGGGTCTGACATATCATCCTCTCTAAATTTAGGGCCCTCAAGACTTCCAGGGTAAAAATACTAACAACTAATCTGTGCTTTCATTCTAATAGATGATTAGCATTCATTATATGTGTAATTACTTCTGTATGTTCTACCAAATACACACATACAGTAACAGCATTGATACTGTAGATTCGGTAGCAACTTGGCTGGGAGAAATTCAAATCTGTTTATCAAACAATCCTAATGTGCAATTTAGAGTATGTAATACCATAGACTCTCAGAATACAAAGCAGTTAGAAAACTATTTTTATTACATCCACTTGAACCATTCATAGTTAAGACACGGTCACTTACTATGGTTTGTCATTATAATACATGGATAGAAATACTGTGTATATTTCAATGAACATCAAAAAACCCAATTTTGTCTCATCTTAAAAATATTTATTTTTGTGGCTGAATTTAGTGCTCATGAGAGTAAAGCTCTAAGAATGTTTTCAGCCAAGATCTAGAACAGATGCCATAGATGCCACCACAGGCTTCCTATAAGGAACCAGCTGCACACTTCAGTTCTGTCCTGCAGCAAATTTACTGGGCCTTGGAGCAGAGCATGCCAAATCTATGCAGTGGTGTGGAGATGCAGACTAGGCACTAGAACTGGACCTTCCTCTCCATCCAAGGGTCAGTGTTCACAGTAATGGGATCTGATCTGCCATCTGAAGGCCAGGAGATGAACCTACTGAACAGCCTGCCTGTCTAAACAGCAATTCTGTAGCATCAGGTCAGAGGTACACTTCTTCTATCTGGAGTTATTAACATCTAAAAGAGCTGTATTATACAGAAGACAAAGTTGACATAACTGGATGAAACTACATAATTTCTTCTTCTTCTTCTACATACAATTTGCCAAGCACCTGAGACACTATTCTCTCCGTTGTGAAACAAAGCTTCTAAAAAAACAACGGAAACCCCACCTGGTATGAATAAATGTCCTTTTATTACATTAGGGCTGGAAACAGACAAGTAAAACCCAACCTATTAAAGTCTTCCATCATAATAAATGAGACTTATTTGGTTACTGTGCCTTCTAACAATGACTGATGAAGTGACACTGGCCTGGGTGACAGGAGAGGTATGGGAGAAGAGGGAGCTGTGGTCTGATTCAGCCAGCCACTTTGGAGTGTCCCATCCCATCAGCAGAGTGATAGATGCACAGCTTTAAACCTAATACAAAAATATTAACACTTTTGGACATTAGTCATCACTGTTATATCTCTACAATATAATCCTTTATACTGTACAGCTATAACATAAAAGGTGCAATTCCTTTTTCTTTAAAAAAAATCACATACAGCACATGTTTTTATCATTTTATTTTTAAGTATAAACTTTTTTAAACACTTTACATAAATTAACTCCTCTGAGACTAATATTTGATGTACAGTAAATTGTAATTCATATAAAAATCCATAAACAACTTGTCTCACATAATTTACAAAAAAATCAGGGTTTCCTTTGCTTATCTGCAACAAGGATTCTACTTGCCATTTTCCCCCCAAGGCAAACCATGTTAGCACTGTAAAATCCGTTATTAAATTCCCATGGTAGCATAAGTCACTTGTGCCAATGTCCTTTTAGAAAGCAGCACAGTTTAAAGCAATTGGGCTGTCTATAAACAGTAATTTTTGCCCCACGTTTTAAAATTAACAGATATATACCACATCCTATGCAGTGAGAAAGAGAGAGAAAAAGAGAAAGAGAGACTACTTCTGGTAAGCAAAGGTCAACAATTCAGTAATATTTAGAAACACTGTATGGGTCTGTATCTTAAGTAAATACAGTGCCTCAAAGGAACAGACAGCCTGTTGCAAAATCTGTAGGCCTTTTTCGTTTCTTTTTTCTTCTTTAATACTTTTCAGTCCAACTTGAGTGCAGCGATATGCATATGTAAACATATTCTTTAAAGCAGATCACCTTTAAGGTCATTGAGAAAAACAAAAAAGTTTTGTCATTAGCAGTATCATTCTTCTGGAAGGCGCTCTTTTCGTTACAGAGTCTGTTCGGATTGTGCTACAGAAAAAATCTGAGCAAAGATGTAAGCTTAGGCTCAAGTAGTAATGCAGCAAAACAGTTTGGTCTCCTTTTTAGAAGACACTGGTACACAGTCTCTTTGGCAGCCTGAGCTAAGCCAGTGTGTTACCTCTTTCCTATCTCACTTTGTCTGAGGAACTGTATATTGTTAGCGCTGTCTGCTAATTCTGGATATTGCTCCACAGAGAGTACATAGTACCCATCGTATCCTTGTACCTTTCCAGCACTAAGCAGCTGCCTCTTTTCTCCTTCTGTCCACAACCTGGCGCCTTCCTCTCCATCTCTTACTCTCTGTTGTTCTCTGGCCCAGGCACTGGAAAGAGCTCTTTGCCTGGCTTGCTCCAGTATTCGGGCCTTTTCCTCATCAAGTGTCATGCCATAGCGGACGTGAAGTGCTAGAGCACCATATTGCATCTCAACATCAGCAAACCTACGAGTCCTGCCATTTACCACAGTGGTGGACTGGGAAACAGTGACGTTGATGCCATTCTCCAGGGCCTTCCGCCCACTTGTCAGCCTCAGTGTCCCAAGGTCACTCTCAGGGGAGGTGGTCTTGATAAAATAGTGTGTGTCCTTTCCCTCAACGGTGAAATGCAAGTTTTCTAGGTAGTAGGCGTTGTTCAAAACAGCTGCCACTTTTATGCAGTCCTCATTTGCAATGTTGAGCACGTTTGTCTGCACTTTGCCTTGATTGACAGCAAGCATCACCCCTTTCCCAATCAGAGACTTCACTGTAGCAAACCACAGCCATGACTTCTCTCCACTGAATTTCCGTCTGCTGACCTGCACTTCTGCCATCTTTCCCAGGGAAAGGAAGGCCTTTGCTTGTCTCGCCACTTGTTGTTGCACTCCAGAAATTGGCTGTAAACAAGAACAGACAGAAGTTTTACAAGCCATCTGTAGCCCTCTAGATGCCAGCCAAGCTTTCTTGGTGTGCTGCCTGTGGACGACAACAGGATATGCCACAACTGACAGTGCCAGGGAATTAATTAGATCTACATACTGCTTGTTCTGCTGAGTTACATGACTATTTTGTTTGATAATGCTCAGTGCTTTTTCTCTTTGTCTCCCCGAGAACATGCACAAATTAAGATTTAACTTCAGAGGCTACTTCCTGGGCTGCATAAGACAGACCCCTGCAATACTAATACTTACCATGGGTATGATATCTTACTACAATACAGTGTCATCTCATCCTCTGAGCTTGTTTGACTATGATGCCTGTCTGCCATGAGTCCATCCAAATTGAGGAGATTTTTGCAGGTCACAAAGTTGCACTTCAGCATACTAACAAGCCTTTCTTTATGCTGTGTCAGGAGATAGGAGTCTCTTGGGTAGCTGCAGTCTGAGACCAAACTGCAGGGAGGCTCTCATAACCCCTTAAGCTACAACAGGAAGGAGGGGAATCAAACTGTAATAATAATCTCTACAGTAAAAGAAAGAGAAGGAAGCAAATGGTACAGAGCAGTGAGGTAGAATACTGGGGACTGATGCCCTTTCTTCAAATGCAGAAACTGATAAAAGGGGATTTGTGAAAGGGCCGTGGCCAATTCAGTTATGTGAACTTACATTTTACTCCAAGTATCAGTATGCTGCCTGAAAGAGATGAGCGGCTTTTCTCCCCCAAGAACTTCAGATGGGTGCAGTTCTGAATACAGCAGAATGCTTTGTTGACAACTAGCAAAGACAAGGAGCAAGTCTAAGATATGCTTGCTTGGTATTTCATGTTTTACTGTATCTGGGTTGTTCCTGTTGAAAAGGTTTGTTATAAAGGGTAGGAAATAAGAGGTGCAATTGTGAGGTGCAAAAGCACAAGATGGAAAAGCTAGGATAGGAGAATCTGTTAAAGAAGTTTATTTTGACTGTTGAGAGCTGTATGTAGCCCTGTGTGCCAGATGTAGTCTTGGTAAAGAGAGAGGATAGCTGGGGAATGGGACCTGCCATCTTAACTGCTGTGGTTAGCCAGAACAGCTAGAAGAGCAGGAGCAGCTAGCAGGAATGGTCAGCTAGCATGGCTAGATCGCAGGGCAGCTCACATTATGGGGTCAACTGTGGTTGGGATGAGGCCTTACAACTGTGCAGAATAGGCACATCTTATCTGTCTAACCCTGGGTCTTAACAGCTACAAGCTGTGAATGAGCTAGTATTGATGGAGGTGGGGAGCAGACAGCTGCCCTAGCAGTTGTCTCAGCAGGAAACAGAAAGATTTAAATAGCTTTGGCTGCACTTTTGAAAAGGAGTACTTAGTTTCTGTAGATGATACAGTTTATCTTCCAATTGACCCTCTTCTCCCTTCAGCAAAATACTGTTTAACCCATTTGATTCACTGCTGGCAAATGAGACAAAAGGCTGTTTAGTTTCCCCAAATTTCTGGGTGGGAGTCCAAGCAGGAGTCATTAACAGACTCCTACAACCTTAATTTGGTCTTGCTGCTAATCAGAGCCTGCCAAAAGGTTTGCAGAGGCTTCTTTGCTCTGCCATGAGGGCAGCTTTCTGGAGGGGACAGTTCCTGATGGAATTATGAATTGACTTGGACTCTCAAGCTCTTCCTGAATCTGACCGATTCCTGTCTGCATTACTAACAAGTATGTATTTCAGCTGTTGGAAATCCTACATGAAAGCTACTGAGCACAAAATACATTCTAGACAGCATGCTCATCAGTGAGAGCAGTGAGATGCTATAGCAACTTCATAATGACAAAGTTTGCTTATTTTTAACATGTATCCTCAGAGTTCTGGAGCAAACTCTCAGAGCTCCGTAACACTCGCTCACTCCAGAATGTCTCAAAATACTAAGTGGTTTGTGTGTTTACTTCTGGCTCCTGCTTGCACTTGCTTCTTCAACAGTGAATATCATAGTCATGGCTTCTTCCTACCTGGGAATTTTGAATCTTTCTGTTTTGCTCCCACTTCTCTCTTTTTCTGTCACGTCACAAGTCCCTGTCTCTCCTCATGTTGTTGAACTCCTTCCTGAAGATTTTTGAAAACTAGCTGTCTGCTCTATCTCTTTGACCAGACTGGTTCTCTTCCTGGTGCACCTCTTTCTTGCTGGTGTTAGTGGATAACTGCATTCTTTAGCTTTTGAGATCTAAATAACCAACCTCTGATTGTTCTTCACAGCCATGCCTGATGACAGGTCTCTTGTCTCCTGATAAAATGACTTTGCCTGGAGTGCTTGCAATGCTCCTCCTTCATTGCTTCTACCACTCATGGGAGACACTAATCACATGCTATGCTCTAAGGTATTTTGCTGTTACTCAAGTCTGTTACTCAAACCCAGTTACTCAACCCTGGCTATTAAAACACACACACACACATATATATGTATCATGTCACTTTAGGGGATTACCCATTTTACTGCCTCTTAACACCTTCTTCTTAACTGAGATCTGTAGGAGTTTTGAGGGCATATATCTTTGATCTTTGAGTAAGTTTGATTTGTAAATCTAATTTTCTTAAATGTCAGATTTAGATTTTCCACATTTATTTCTTACATCATTTAGAACTGTAGCAAGTTTTCAGGACTGAAGTTCTTTTTTTTCCTCCCAAAGAACTTCATAAGCACCAGGAGTTTTGGTTTTATGTAATGTAATGGGTTTTACCTCCGGTAATTTCATTTTCAATATTTTATCTTTACATATAAAACATGGTTAATATTAAAGACAAGTAAAATTGTAGTGGTGCCTGTATGTATAATTTATATCACCTGTTCTGTTTATTTCCCAGTCTATTTTTTACTACAGTGTTCAGTTTCTGCCTTCAGGCAGTGTGCTAGTACAAATCAAATCTCTGTAGTTTCTGCTACGAAACTTTGAAGGGCCTTAAACTTCTTTCCATTGATTTTCTTTATGCATTTTATTATTGCTGAAAGAAAACAAAAGCTTATTTAAAATGGTACCTAACTTAGCAAATTGTAAGAAAAAAACACTATCTCTAATTCTTACAAAAAGTAAATAAAAATTAGAGGTTTTTGAAAAGCACTGTTCAGATTTAACTTAGCAAGTAACACTGTCAGGATCATCCATGCCTAGTTAAGATCTGAATAGAAGGGCACATTCTGTCTCGTTCCGTTTGTATGTTTAGTTTTGTTTCTTACTGGTATGTCTTCCCATTGCTGGCTCTTCACAAGTTCATAGGAAGGTTCAGTTAAATCAAATTTTGGAACGGGGAAACCAGGAATGGCATTGTGCAGATGGAAACCAAATGTCACCAGCCAGCTGTTAACATCTGAAAGAGAATTATTAAAGAAGAGAGAAAAATATTATCATTGTTCTGTATTTTGCAATTATGCTATTTTTACATGGAATAGCTTTTGGCATAGTTGATTTCCTTCTATAACATGAAAGTTATTCAACAATTGTCATTTTGATATGTATGGATTCAGATTTGTGCTACAGCTAGAATAGCAAGCCGATAAAAAAAAACGGAAGAAAACTTCTGTTCTATGTAAGAGTTGCACTATGCTTGTTTGAAAGATATTGCAGGCTTCAGTGATTTTGAAGGCCTCAGTGACTTTCAGAACAACTACAGGAGCACAATTAAGGTGAGATTTCCTTCCCAGGTAGCCTAAACTAATTGAGATTTCATGGTCAGGCTGAACACGCTTTATGTTCCACCTTCATCATCAATAGTTTAAAACAAAGCAAAACAGTACTGCAGAGCACATCCTGTCCTTTTCTTATGTATGTGTTACTGTAATGTCTTCAAACTACCCCTGAAATAACACCAAAATGGTAAATTACCTTTTAAATAATTTGGTAGGTATTTTGTGTTGGTTCAAGAGAAATCTCCCCCTCTTCAAGATTAATAAGCTAATGAAATGTATTATAGCTGCATCAGTAAGCAGACAGGATACTAAATTAGCATTAGATAACATTATTTATACCTTTTATATTCTGTTAAGAATAAATAGATTAGGGATGCCAACAATTAATTAGTTAACAACTGCTGGGCAAGAATAGGTGCTCTGCCTTGTTTCTGTCCTTCTACCCTGTCTAAATACAGAGCTTAGCAGAAGTTGTCAGAGTGCTCCTTATCAAGTCTAATAGTTTCCACTAAAGAAAACCCCAAATAAGGGGAACAAGGAACTACATTTTTTCAAATATTACAAGAATAAAAAATATCTACATTAAAATCATGTTAACCTTTCCAGATAAATTATATGTCTTATGAGGCTCGGCATCTAAAACTACAAGCCAGCCAAATTACTAATTGTAATGACAACCTTATACGAGCAATGTGTCTATGCATCCATACATCAAAGATGTTAAGAAAAGAACTAAAACTGTATTTTGAGGGCAATTTTTGCAATAAGTGCATAATTTTCAATGCCACAAAGAATCTGATTGTAACTGCATCCCCTAAGCACACGGTGCTGAAAGAGGACAGAGCCAACGGTCTGTTATTATCTTGCTCCCAGGCAGCCCATTAGCAACCCTGTTAATAGCTACTGTTTGTTAAATTAATGCAAACCCATTTGATTCCCAGGATGCTTTTCTGAGTGGTAGCCTCATAAGTAAGTGGTGCTGAGCCCCTCTTGTAGTCTGGCACTGCCTATATAAAATATTTAGGATTATTCATATCTGTTCAAATACAAAAATTCAAATGCAAGTTAGGCATTTTTCAGAAAATTTTGCTGACATGCAGTCATTTTTTTTTTAATATGTAGAATAATGGAACTTTAGACCCACAAAAAGCATACAGGTTCCCTAAGAACTCAGTTATACAAGAAATGGCATGTTAGCAGCTTTTTGTTGCTAACATTCACATTTCACAGAGAAATTCACATTCTTTTTTCTTATATGCTGTGCCTCCTTCCCTGCTTCTGGCTATGTACTCATTACTTTGTGCTGGCCCTGCTGAAGCTTATTGGACTTCTCTTTCTCAGCCAATTCACATTAGTAGCCTTGCAAAAACCTACCCTGGTAGATATTAACCAACTGCCAGTGAGAATATTCTGCCTTGGTGAGTTAAACTGGTCACAGAAAGACCTCTCACAGTCTCACTCCCTCTTGTCTGTTCTTTCTGGTCCATGAATATGCACCTTTTACTGCTCAGTAGCCCACAGCTGTGAAGAAACCTGAGTCTAATCCTCATGTAAGGAGATTCTCATGAAGAGTCTTGAGTGGTTCTTACTCCTGTACTTGCTCAAGGAGTCTTATTTTATTTTTTTTTTTCATTCTAAGAGCACTGGGTAATGCATAGCAGTATTGGAAGGCAACCTAGGTCTCCTCTTTCCTAATGCCCTGAGATCTCTAGCTGAGGCACCCTGTGTTACAGTTCAGTAAGTGTGAGAGGAAGAGATGTATTCCATTGGTACTCCAAAATGTACTTTGGAAAACCCAACCTCTCTGTATACTGAGATGCTCTCGTTTATCTTTGTGGTTCAAGAATCTAATATTAAAGCATCGTAAGGACTACGCAGGGCAAAAGGTTTAGGTTTAGTTACCTGAAAGCTAATGATTGCCTATGGATCTTAATCCGTTATGCAGGTACCTAAATCAATGTCCAAAGCTAGATGAGATATTTTCAAGATCACCCATTTGTTATTTCACAGTTCCTGATAAGGGTGTCTGCTTTAATTGTTCTCATTGTTAAGTGAAGTGCTTAATGTTTCATCATAAAGAACTTTTCTAAATAGGACATACTTAGGTACCGAAATTGTGAATTCCAATCTAAACTGGATGTCTATAGGTCCAGCGCCCCTAAGCTGCAATTAAGTAACCTTCTTTTACCTGTGATATAATCCTTCACATCATGTATTTTGCTGGCTGGGTTGTTATTTCTAAACATGTACAAATTAAAAGGAGCTGGATCCTTCCCAATTCTCTTCCAGATTTCAATATCAGGTGTTGTCCACCGGCCTGCCAGTATGTCATAATCTCTTTCTCCGAAGTGGACTAGCTTGGTTAGCGGGTCGTATAAGCCTCCATGGAATCCGATTACCAGCTGGAAGTCAAGGTTAGAGTCGAAATAGATCTCTCCATAGGCAGTGTATTGAATTTGTTTAAGCATGAGGCCATTGCTACTGAAAACAGCCAATGGTGTCCCCGTGTTGTCTGATGCAATGTAAAACTCATCTCCACTGCTAATTTCCATGGCAAAAAGGTGTCCTTGCAGATCATAATAGAGAGATGTGATTTCAGAACTTGAATGGTTATAAACATGAGTTATCCTGGTTGGGTAAGTAAGGTCTGCGTAAAAAAACTGGAGATGCTGTCCAAGGCTAGTTTTACTGGAAACTCGTCGTCCAAGTCCATCATAACGGTAAATTACTGTCCATCCACTGCCTTTGCTGTAAACTCGAGTAAGAAGGCCCTTTGAACTGTATTCAAAGATTTCAGTACCCCTCTGACGAAGAAATCCATCTTCATCTAATCGGTACTGAACATCACCTAGTCGAGTTATTCTGTCTCTCAGGTCATAGCGAAGTGGTGTCAAACGAGCACTGCTACTGGGGTTGAGCAAGTGGAGGTTGCCATTCAGGTCATAGTTGTATCGCCACATTATTTTTTCGTTCAGATAAACTGTCTGCAGCTGACCATCTACGTCATATTCATAAGCATATTTTGTGGTGTTGGCAAATGGCCCGATCTTAATTTCTCTTTTTGTCACTCGTCCCATGTTATCATACTGAATTGTAATCCAGTACATTAATGACCGAAATATTTCATACTGAATTTCCTTGATGCGGCCATGTGCATCAAAGTGTTTTGTGTAGGTCATTACAGCTGTCGAAATTATCTGGTTAATATCATAATATATAACTCCGAATTTTCCAAATTGTTCAACTTTGCCAGAGATATCATCAAACTGGTAGAGATCAATAGGCAATGGGGTTTCATTGATGACACCCTGCATGCTAGTCACTCTGAAGCTATTGTCATAGCTGTAGTCAAATCGGGCATTTACCATTCCGTCTTCACTAAAGCGGAAAATCTGTCTGTCAATCAATGGACCAATTTGCCTGTATCTAATAGTGCAGATAAAACCATCGCTTTGGAGGTTTACTGTTTTCAGGACTCCTGCTGTCTCATCATAAGTAAAACTAACTCTTGTACTATCATATAAAATTTCTGAGAGCTTGGTCTGCCGTCTGTACTTGAATAATACTCTTCGGCTTGTCCCCAGGAAAGCAGTTTGAAGGAGCTGCCCTTCTTCATTGTAGTCCATTATAACAGAAGCATTACTTTCTGGAGGGTTGTATATATTCCGGTAATAGCCAATGGAGCGGATAGTCTGCATGGTATGACGAGCAACACTGGGCATGGTGACAGCAGAAAGCCGGTCCAACAAATCATATTCGAAGATATACTGCCGTTGGCTATGAAGCAGAAGAACCATTGACTGAAAATGAAGAACAGATTTTTACCATGTGACAAATGGTGGAGCACCCACCCACACATACACAGATACTATTTCTTCACAAAAATGTGGCATTCCCACTTAAGAAAATTATCTCCTCTTTAATTGAGTTATCCTTGACCTTACATGTTGTTAACATCTCCCTGCCTAATTTACTTGGATGCTTAATTGTAAGGGGTTCTGTAATTAGTAGTTCCACATTCATAATTTGCTACTTGTTATGACTGTATCACTCTTTTATCAAGCACTCACAGCTAAACAGCAGATTGTCAATGGATTCAGATAAGTCATGTTTAATATGGGAAGAAGTAAAACTGTCTTAGAGCCATTAACTCACGAGGAGAACAACATATGGGAGATACAAATTCTTCCCTACAATTAGAGATCATTTTGAAGAATTTGAATAGCCAGAGATCCTTGAATACTGTGTTCTTGTTCTGTAAGCTTTTAAGACATAGGCAAAACAATTGTTTAATTATTCATATCAAAAGAAGCTACTTGGAATTATTCTGACATTTTTCTGATGTGTGACTATTATGTATCCTAGGTCTTGATTAAATTATGTCTGCAGTGACTAGTAAATAGTATTTGCTGAGCAATGGCTTCAATAGAAATATATTTAACCCCAGAAAGAAATGGATTCTTTCTTTCAGGCGAGAGATCTCACGAGGGGGATTTTCACAAATATTTCTAGAGGGAGAGATATCATTCAGGGATATATAATGAAGACTTCTAATCTTCTGCCTCTTGTTTATTTTGATACTACAACATATAGCAAGTACAAATTGACAGCTGTAACTATTTAGACAGAAAAGCGTTTCTTGGTAGGGAAAAAAACAACAGTGAAGAATTTACAAACAAATTATTTTCAACTGACTGCATTGCAGAGATCTAGTCTCTGTACCTTATTTTAAGTGTTAAGATAAAAGGTAAATACAGATGCTTCTTGTTAGTTGGTGGCCTGAATAATTTAAAACCACATCAATTCCTAGCAATTAGCTACAGTGTGTTTACGTATCTATTTTGTGAAACATTCCCCTAGGAATCACATGTTGATACTTAGAGTAATTGAAATGTGCTTCTACTACCTATTTTTGCTTTGTATACAGCAGTCAGATGCTGCAGTTTCAGCACATCAGAAGCATTTTTTAAAATCTGCATGTTCTTTACCTTTTCCAGATATGTGTAACTCCAAGTTTTCCCATCAGCAAACACTCTAGACACTATCCTTCCCTGTCCATCATACTCTATTTTCTCACTAGTCGTCCCTCGCTGTATGCTGCCTATTTGACCTGTGGATGAATAGGTAACATTGACAGCCATCAGCTTGCTGCTTGGTAGCCACAGAGTGGGGTGCCCTGACGTGTCGTAGGCAATCCTCAGCAGAAATTTACGGTGGTCATCGTAGATCTTTTCTGTTTTTGTGGTTCGATCAAAGTCAACTGAAAGGAGGTTTCTGCCATTAACCTTTTTAAAGTAAACAAAATGACACAATAAATCATGCTGTTCAAACCCTAGCCACCTATTATTCCCACAAAGCTAGCTATTCTTTAAATACAATTTACAGTGATTGATTTGCTGTGTGCTTAAATTATTTTAGCAACTGCTTGGTATAACTGTAAGGCACTATATTGCCATCTACTTCAGAAGGTCTCATTATATGAAGAGTCTGAATCTGTTGCAATGTGTTCTTTCTTGATATTTACTCAACTGTTAAGGAAACACTGAAAGATGTGCACCAAAAACTTCTGTAATAAATGGGGCCATTTCAGTGAACAAAATACTTCTTTTGTAGGCAGTCTGAAGTACATATAGCAAATTATTGTCAAAACATTCCCAGCAACCATTTGTCCAGTTCATAACATTCACTCTAAGAAAGATGAAATCCTAATGTTTCACAGCAAGTATTTTTCAAAACAGTAAATACAAAATTAAGATCTTCAAATGCATGTTAAATCTTCAAATTAAGATTAAATAGTTTTTAGAACACAGACTTTCCCCTTCTGGATCAAATGTTAGTTTAATTCAGTATATCATCCACTGCTGCAATGTATTTAGGTGGCTGAAATCCTTAGTAGAGGATTATGTATTCTGCCTAGTTAACTGACCACTTAAAGTCATAAATGACTGGAAGACTACTGAACCACTGAAAAGCAGTTATAACTGCTCTGAAATTTATAACTATTTTGATTTGAAATTGAACCTTAGCCTAGATACATTTATGTTGAAAACTATTATTTATATATGTAAATGACAGTGATGGGTAGTGGTTTCTATGTAATGCTTTTACACTGAAATCCCTACATCCTTTTAGTGTTCTAAATACGCTTTCAGTTTCATTGAATCAGCTCTCATTTTTGTATTTATGAAAGGAAAAGTCTGGTTTACTTTTCCCACATTGGTATCTTTGCACTTCACTGTTTCCCCCACCTGCATTGAATTGGTTTTCAGCATTCTCACACTAAAGGATTTCTTTGTTCATCTGTAAACCACCTCTGTATCTGCTGTGTCTTTTAAAAGTTACTCCATCTGGGAGTGAAACACTAGTACTTAAGATTTTTCATCACTGTATTTTGCTAACATATAGGACAAATACACATACAGGTATCTGTATTAGGATTTTTTAAAAATTCTTTTTCAAATACTTGATGCATACATTATAAAGAGATGAAGAAAGACACCTAAATAGCATCCAGAAAAGAACAAGACAACAGATATCCTGACCAAAGAAACGGCTGGAGGATTTTTGCATTTGTCAGGGCTGCATGTTCAAAAACCCATGTATCATGGTTGTTGGTACTTATACACTAAGGCTGATAAGCTTCTAAAAGATCAATGTAAATTAGATTCTTTATTATTGGCATAAACCATATTAAAGTGCTGGTGATATGTTGTAGGCAAATACGGAAAAAAACCCTTACATTTGTTCAGTACTGCTTATATCTATCTACATTACCTTTCTCTTTTTTACTATGAAATCACTGGCACGACAAAAGTCTCCACTATCAATTCAGGAACAAAAGTCAAGTTTTCATGTAAATCATCTAAGTAAGGAACACAAAGTCTAGCAGATGCAGAATAGCTACTCTACCTATTTAATGAGCCATCAAATGTTAAATATACTTTGAAAAATTAATGTGACAAGACTGATTCTAGATGTAGGTTAAACTCAACTATGAAGCACTCCCATTCACTTCCTTATTGTCATTTTCTTGGACTTCTTCATTTTTAGGTAGTTTTTGTTTAATTCTTCCAACATCTAATATTTGCCCATTTGCCTAAATTCACTCTTAAATCTTGCTTATCTCTGGCTTTTATTTCTCAGCCTCTCCCACACATGCCTGCACTCATCTCTCTGTCTCCTTGCCTGTTTTGCTTCCCTGATTTTTTCTCCTCCCTTTCTCTCCATCTTCCCTTCCTTATTTCACACTTAATTATGATATTTATTAATTTTCTTGTCTACTTCTCATGCTTAGACACTGAAGTGAGAATGGGCACTTCTGATTTCTGAATTGGCAAAGAGAAAAGGGTGGTTTTATGGTTAAGGCAGATGTCCAAGCAATTGTGGTTAATTTCTTGGCTAAGCACATCTTTCCGGTGTAAATTGCAGCAAAGTACTTAATCTGGCTGTCTCACTGCTGTATCTGCTAAATGGGATAATAACATCTCCCTTGCCTTCTCACTTTCCATCTGTCTGGTCTGTGTAAGGGCAGGATACAGGGGAAAGAAAGGAAATTCCTCTTTCTCCAGCCAAACTCTGCTGACAGAGCTCTTGCATTCAGACATGTGATCTTTTGGTGGAATTTTGGCTGCGCTCACATAATCTTGTAATGCAGATGGCAATTATAGTAACAACAAGATTTGGTGATATAGCTTCTTTCATTGGACAGTATGGGGCTGGAATAACATATGTCAGCTAAAGTACTGCCTTCTACTGAAGCATTTCTTAACAATGGCTCTGCTACCAAAATGCTTTTACAGCAAAACTTGAACGTTTTATTATGTCTAAGACAGCCATGCTCCAAATATATTTGAAACCTCTGGGTTTCATTAGCATAAAGATAGTAATTCAGGAAATTTTCAATTAGCAACACAAAACTGAGTCTCTTGACAGTCCCTACAGACTGTCCTTATTGATGCATTTCAGTAATTTAGGTGTCCATCTATCCTGCTTTGTTTTAATTCCTGTTTTTCTTTCCGGTGAGAAGCATGAAATCTGACTGTGATCCCCTATTAAAAGCAGGTATCTATTGCTGTGCCTTACAGATTGATTCAAGAGGTAATGTGAAAACTGGGGACCTCAGCAGAGCTTTGGAGCATGTCAGGTCTCAGGAGGAGGCAGAGCAAACTCTTCCTGTGAGCTCCCTTTTCTATCTTACCTGCCTACTCTGGATGCATCCCTTGAGAAAGAGCTTATACCAGTTCCTTTATTTGAGACCCTTGTGAATGAAGGTCTGTCTGGTCTCAATACAAAAGGCTCTTTCACACAGACGACTGTCAGGACTTCTGCCAAAGGCCAGCCTACACACCAAATATACAGGTTCAGGGACAAAACTAGTGTATTGAACAATTACGATACAAGTCTGAACAAAAGTAAGATTGATATGATTGTTGAGTTAAGGGAGGGTGACATAATTCCTAATTAATTTCTTCATAAAGACTACTAATAGTGGGTAGAACTAATACAAGATAGAAAACCAAGATAGTACCTGAGAGTGTACTTGGTGATTTTTAGATACTACATAAATATAAAACGCAGTGAAAGGGTCATAGATATGAGTACATTTACTGGCAATACATTTTGCCCCTTTTTTTGTCTACATTTGTCTTCTTTGCAGCAAAATGTTATTGACATATCTGTAGATGCAAATGATAAGCTCCCTAAGTTGTTCATGTTCTTCTTTCTGTTGTTTTCTTTTTTTCCTACATCCCTTCCCACCCCCAAGTGACATTTCTGTAATATCTTCCCATGTAAATCAATCTCAAAACAGCTTCTTTTTTTTTTTTTTTACTTTGCTGACAAGTTTCTTTCTTTACTTCTCCTTGGAGGCATTTTTCTCTTATTAGCTCGTATTCTTCACATGCCCTACTTCTCTTTTGTATATATACTTTTAATTACTACTATTTTATCCTAATCTAAAATCTCTCACTTCCCCCTCCGTCTTATTAAATCTATCCTTCTCTCTGCTGTGCCTGTTTTCCTGTTAAGTCTTCCAAGTTGCCTGTGACATTTATTTTACCTCCTCTGCACTTGAATGCCAAAATTTTTCTTCACTTTTGAGAACTGGACTCATGGTGATTTGTTTTACTGCCAAAGCAAATGCCATTCGTATGGTTATTTTATTTTCTCTTGGGCTTCTTTCACAAATGAATTGGCAGGTGTATTATCCTACTGTATTATGACGTGCCTATGAACCAGCAGCTACTGTGAACAGTCATTCTTCCTCCTTAAAAAATCCATTCTTGCAGAACTAGTGATTGAGAGGAATATAAGGTGCGTGAGAGCGTTCCCTCCTTTCTCATCCCAAATGAAGATAGATACAAAATATTTTAAGATTTAAAATGGCATGTTACCTCTTAGATGTCGAGTGGTCTGACATTACCTTCATTTGATATACTGCCTAGGCCTTATTTTAAAGAACTGAGTTCAGTTCTAAGAGTAAGCCAGACCTCTGATATGGTCTTGAAATGGTTTCCTGGCAACACAATTTTAAATGCTTAATCTATGTTGTCTTTACCAAATGGCAGTCATAAATCATAGTTTGCTTCCTACTTGTATTTTATTAACTACATAGGAAGAAGAAATGCCAACAAAATGGTATAGAGATATGTTATAGGAATATGACATACACATGCACACACAGTTACACCTTTTCTACAATAAGTAAGTATTAGGGCTGTGCTAACTTAAGGTAGAATAATTTAAAACAAGATTCAAAGTCAGATGTGTGAATTCAGTACCAGAAACAAAAATAGTGAGGCAAAGCAGAAAATTATTCTTTCATCCTGATTCATTCCAAGGTTTTCTAGGCTAAAACCAACAGTTTAAAGTCAACAGAAAAGAGCAATCAATAAGGAAAATCAGCCAATAAATCAAGTAATAAAATCAAGTGCTTCCTGCTCTACAGTAAGCTTGTCTACAGTAAATATTCTGTGGTTGTTGGATGGCAATACCTACAGGAATGTGTTTAAATTTCCTCTCACTTAATGAGAATGCAATAGATACCTTATATGCTTGCATGCTTACCCGGAGCTTTCGGCCAAACACATTGACTTTTCCCTGGGCTTGTTCCTTCCGGAATCGCCACTCCACCAGGTTCTGCCCGTTTTCTCCTGGGAGGGTCATGTTTCTCTTTGCCACTGTTGGATTGGCAGTGCCAGCCAACACATGTGGCTCTGTCTGATAGTGTGAGTCCAGGCCGCTGGCGTACAGGATTCTCAGTGAGCCATCATAACCAATCTGGTAGCTATTTCTTAACTGATCTGGAAAGGCAAAAAAGAGATGCACAGGTTACTCACATGGGTTCAGAGCCCGCCTTTATCCTGCACGCTTTATGAAATATGTTCATGTAACAGCTTGACTTCACAGAACTGACCCAATGGTAACAAATACCCAGGGTGAGATTGGTAAGAATATCTGTATCACATGAGAGCACAAATGCCTTTGGGATCTATCTTTAAAGTCACTTAAACATTTAAAAAAAGTCCCACCCTCAGAATATGTCCTTGGAACTGGCACAAAACATATTTTCTGCTATTTCAGTAGGCATTTTTTGCCTAATCCTAAGCATACTATCATAGAATTATAGAATAGTTAGGCTGGAAAGGACCTTAAGATCATCTAGTTCCAACCCCCCTGCCATGGGCAGGGACACCTCACACAAAACAATGTCAGCCAAGGCTATGACTACTGACTTTTTCAAGGATGTTGCTGCTGGGATGCCACATGCTATTTTCAAGCTAAAATCTCACCTCGTGCTATTTCTGTACCTTTTCCCCTTTCAATCCATTTCTTTCTCCTTTCCAAAAATCCCTTTTGTTTACAGTACCTTGAACCATTGTATAGAAAGAATCAATTGATGATAAGTTGGAAGTGATGCTGACATCTTCCTCTCTGCTGGATGACTCAATGTCCACTGTAATGGCCCTTTCCATTTCCCCGTGAAGGTTAGTGACAACTCCAGTTGGGAATGTAACGTTTGTGAGACGGCCCTCACTATCATAGCTTAAAAAAAAAAAAAAAAAAAGAAAAAGTCCAGAAATGATCCATACCAGGAACAAATTGTTTTCATTTACAAGTAAAACAGATGAACAAAAATACCAGCTACTCGTACTGTTAAGGCACGTTTGCTTTTTTGTGCATGGGATAGGCACAGCAAAGACTTCAAACATGCTTTGAAGTAGTCAAAAGGCTGCTTAACATACAGGAGCCTCAATGGTGATAGCAAGAGCAAACAGATGGATCTTCAGCTCTGCATATTATTCTTTGAAGTGTTACCAGATCCTGCTGCACATCTAATTCACCATTTCAAAGGGAGAATATTTATTGGTGCTAAATTCCGTAGCATTCTGTACTGACTCGCTGTTACTGGACTAGATTTTCCTATTACTGTAGGAATCCTCAAAATTTTTCATAAAAAGGGTATCTTAGGAAGAATGTCTCTTGGGTCTTTCCTATTCAATGATTTTGCAGACCACCTGTCCTCCTGTTCCCGAGTGCTTCACATCCCTTGTATTATTAAGAGAAAGAATCTAGGGTAGTATTTAATCTACTTAAGCTGCTTGTAGCTGGACATCAGAACAGCTACCATATATCACTTTCCCGTGGATCAGTTTCAAAACTGTGACAAAAAAAAGCACACGATGCTTATTTTTCTGGCTCTACTGACATTTCTTTAAACCAACAGCTATATATATCCATTTAATATGAATAAGCAGATACAATTTCTGTAATTAAGGTAGACCTATCATGTCTAAATAATGTCTTTTCCTATGCTGTGTTAGATATACTCCATTGGTACAAGACCCGAGACCGTGCTCACATCCAAACATTCACTGTGGTCACAGTATAGAGAGATAAAGCATTATGTGAGCTTCAGGTCAGAAAACTGCCTTTAAGATCAGCTCTTCCACTACTACAGCCTTGATTTGTCAGCCTAGGTGTTCAGCTGAGGCTCCTGGTATAGAAGCATAGCCTGCCTGTACCTGCAATGGAGAGAAACAAGTCTCCAAAGGGTGATTCCAGGCCCACGTATGACCTGTTTGCTCTCAGGAGTTTTTCATCAGTCTCCTGTAACCATGTAGTGGAAAGCTGAAGGAAGCTTTAGTCTCTTAAAGTAACTAGAACATGACCCTGCAGGTCTTCACAGTGTGCTAGATATTTCATGCTTACAATTATCACCAAAATTGCTCCTTCTGGGAAAGAAACACAAAAAACCTGCAACAAATTAACCAATAAAAAAGCCCCAAGCATATCACTGAGGCTACAGAAACTCCTTTTCTTAAATTGAGAGAATTAATGCCAAACAATTTTAACCCCCAACACACTAACTTTCTCTGAACAGCATGAGTAGGGCACAGTCTTGCTGTAACTGAAAGGATTAGGTTAAGAAATGTTTTTTTTCCAGTTTGCTTACTCTGTAGATTTGACAGCTTTTTTCATACAGTCATTTCCATCCTTTTAACACAGTTGATTTCCTTTGTTTATATAAGACTTTCACTTAGCAACAGGAAAAAGAAAAGAATGTTTAAAAATCAGAAACCCTACTGCAAGCCGGGGAAATCAAGTGGGAAAACTTACTTATTTTTTGAAGTTAAGTACATTTCAAGATAATGGAGTTTCTTGCAGTGTGTTTCTAGCCCTAATTTTGGCTCTTTTTTTCACATAAGGACTTGGCAAGCCGAGATACTGCATTTATGTGGGAGACCAAAACAAACATACCAACGTTCCTTTTGCATGACTGTGACTGCTAGCCTATTCATGACCTTCAGTCTCATTCTTCAGTTGCATAAACTTGTTTTATTTTCATGCACAGCTTTCCTTTAAACTCCCAGGGGAACGTATATTGTCCAATTAGCGTCCTTTTCTATCTTCCGCTTTATGTTTGAAAATGGTATCAAATTATGTTGTTGGGAATTACTTGCGTGCTTTGATTCCAGTAGCCAAGTGCCGGTCTTTATTTCAAACAATGCTTACTAAAGCCGCAGAAGGTAAGATTTCCCCACAGGAAGAACTTTTCACCCTTTGAATTGCAATATTTGTGAGAAATAAATAACCATATTTCTGAGCATACCAATTGAATTGGAAAATGCTACACATGAGTAGTATTCAGTACAGTGTGCAGCTTCACTGCAGTATGCAGCTCTGAACATCGCTATTCTTGGTTTATGCATTCTTGCTTCCATATTATTATTTTTTGACTCTGTGCCCACAGTTTGTGAACTGGTCTCTTCTTTCATAAATACATGAAAGCACATCATGAGCCTGAGATAAGCGCCTAATATTATTGCAGTGGGGGGAGAGTTCAAAGATCAGCAAAAAATCATGCTACACATTCATGTTCTTCAAAACATGACTTTAAAGCTGAAAGAATCTTAAAAGCCATGATTTCTTAATTCAGGCGTCCTAGTGCAGGAAGAAAATGTGACTGAGATGTGATTTCTAGTCAGGAACAAAAAGAAAGCAAGCAAATAGGTTTTTCTACAATTTACTGCATATTCCATTTTATGACAGATTGTAATGTGTGTCCTTCATTTTGTTCACAGCACATTCAATACTATACTTATACTTGCTATCTTTTTACTTGCAATCAAAGTCTTATCAATGCTCAACACAGCAACATCACTCATACCTTTGGGCATTCCTTTGCCATTTTTCTTACTACATTCAAATATCCTTGCATTCTGCTACCAAGGTGAATTTATTCATCCGAGACTGTCAGTTTTAGGCTGAGAGATGTCTTTTATCTGCCTAGTGTTCTAATATTGAAATTGCCCTAAAAAGAGTGAGATCTAAAGTCTAGAGGGCAAGTGCCTATTTTTGGCATTTCACAGCCTCTTTGATCTTTTCATCTAAACACAAGCTCAGGCACACATGTTGCTGTGGAGCCCTCTGATCTTTTCTCCTGTGCCAGGCTCCATAGCAAAGCCATTCAAACAACCTCTTCAATTCCTTAAAAGCAAGTCTCACGTAAACTTTTCAAGAATCTGAAACAGAAACTTTCTTACTGGGTGTGACTTCATGTGCATTAATCCCATCAACTCATTTCTGTTTGCATTAATGGAACAATCTTTATATTTGGTCAGTAACTACAGAGGACAGCAGCAGGGGCAGCTGCCACTGCTGCTAGCTGAAGTTTCCCTTAGATCCAATTCTTTTTCTTCAGGATGATCTGCTACAGCAGCTGGTTTTCCAATTCTGCGGTGAGAATTTCTCAGAGATATAATCAGCTTCCCAGATTCTTGACCTTTTGCTCTTCACCTACTGGAAGTATCTCTTCCATTGTTCATCTCCTTTAGTTTTAATTACATTCCTTCCCAGACCATTTTCTGTTCTAGTCTATGTAGGACACTTCACTTTGCAGTGGTAACTTCCTGGTAAGCCTTGTCACGGATGGAAATGCCCTACTTACTTACTTTATTCCTTGTTCCTCATGTGCATTGTATCTTAGTCTGGAGCACAGTTATCTCAACCCAACTTGAAGAGCATTATTAATGTCTTACATCAGAAGATACTTCAACATAAAATAGGGAGTTACAGAAATTAAGCATACAGTAAAGGTTGCTGCTAATGCCAGTTGCTGAGTTATGACCCATACTGTTTTTCCACAGACCTCTGCAGCACGCTCAGTACAAAACCAAAATAAATTCAGTAATAGTGGGGTTTTTTGCTATAGTAAACATGTCAGGTTGAAGAGCAAGGCAGGCCTGTTCCTACACATTTCAGATAACAAGACATACTGTGCAAATGTGTATTATGTATTTCTTTAAAAACTGGTTACAGATTATACTGCTAGTTGGAATACTGTAATAGAGAAATGAGGCATGAATGCTTTTCATAATATAGACATGTATAATTTTGACAGCAAAATGAAAAGTACTGTTATATTCTCATTCAACACACATTTGGCATTTCCTCTATACATCTCAAATTATCAATAGTGCCTAAAATTTGATGGAACATTACCCTACTTGTTTCAAACTATTCCTTTAAAGCCCTACATGGCAAGATGCTGCTTCTTGTCAGGTGAGAACAGAAGGCTCAAAGATGACTTTCAGAAGTGCAGTGTGCTGTTGTTTTAGGTGTGTATTAATTATGTTGACACATACTAAAAAATCTGTCCTAACCTGTCAATGAAATGTCTCCTTCAGCTTGTTGAGGCCATTAAGTTCACATTTACATAAAGGACAATTGTCTTTAACATTAAAGACTGTTGGTTTGCAAATATGTTCTTTCACTTGTATTCAATGACCTGTAGCATACTTTAAGTTTAGCTACTCTCAAATAGTGAATTAACAGTTGGAAAACAACAGTAAAGAGAAGCCATCTTGTCAAGGAAACACTGCACTGCTAAACCAGTAACAAAATAGTTACCTTGCTGATCAAAAGGAAACAAAGCCAGAGGTTATATCCCATCCTTTTTTATTACCATTTTGTCACCCATATGGAGCTCTTCTGTCCTCCACTGATTTAAAACAGTGCATGGCAACTTACTGGGAGCTCTAGTTCTGACCATCTTTAACTATTAGGGGGATTGTTGAATGAGAGGCAAAGATTCTCAACTTCAACATAACAAAATTTGTTAACTTTTCCACTTTCCTGCATTTCTGAGTTGCCTTCCTCATTTTGATGGGCTTTTTTACTTTTGATTTGTCCGAAGAGTGACTGAATGAGCCTTCTAACAATGACAGAAGTGAAAATAATCTACAGATGCATGGGCAAACAAATGATTTCTCCTTTCATTTTTGGCATTTCTTCTTTAGTCTCATTGAGATACACACTTCACTTCAGTGGATTCGTAACTACTCATGTATGACCTGCCTTTTAAAAAATAATATTAATTGAAATACTATATGCACTTACTTATTCCTTTAATTTCACACAGTCTACTTGACTTCACCTTGGTTGTGAACTCACAGTACAAATGTATCAGGAAACCCAAAATATTAAACTATAACTTTCTTCTGAGGTGCAACAGATGTATTTTTTAAAAATGGAATCATAAACAATAAGAGAGCTGTATGTCTTGCTAGTATTTTGTTTGCTTAAGAAGAAGGAAGCAAATGTGTCATAAATGACAACCTGATGCATGTTAGTAGGTTTGTAAATTATGACAAGTGTGTTTTCTTTACTATTGTATAAAAAGAGTAGCATTTTTTCTTTGTTCTTGTCTGAAATATTGGTAAGCATAAGAAAAAAATCTATATTCTTTTGAATGTTACAGAATTTTAAATCTATTAAAAGAAAAAGCTTCCTTTCTTTCTTTTCCCTCTCCTCCTTTTCCCTTTTCCTTTCTGTTGTGCCTAGCTCTAAGAACACAGTGGGTGAATAGGAATTACAGAAAATAGGTCCAGGAATAATTCTAGGAAGGAGCTTAACTGCAGCTCAAATCAAATTCTGTATAGGAATTCATGTATTTACTTATTTTTTAATGGAATTTGGGCAGAAAATGCAAATTCACAAAACCATAGAGGCTGGAAGGGCATTAAAAGTATCAGTATCAGCTAAATTTCTCTGTTCTGCTCAATCAAGTGTCAGACAACTCAAGCTTAAATTCAAGCAGCTGGTCTACTTTTCCTGTTGCTTTATCTGATGGCCGCCTTCCATGGGGAAGGGGTCTTTATTCCATTTTCATCTGGGAAAGTCTTACGCAACTGTTTGCACAGCTGGCTAAATAATTCAGGTAATGGTCTTTTATCTCAGCAATGTGGTCAGCACAGATTTTTCAGCCCAGGTTTAATGAAGAGATTTCCTCAGCTGGAAAGCAATCGACAATTTCTGTTTTCACCTTCTGTTGTAACTCAGCTTTTGAGAGTTTTGTGTTTTTGTTGGTGTGTTTATTTTGTCATAACAGTAAAAGGATAGTTTTTAGTCTCTTTTCTTTCAGCACACCAGACATGAACCATTCACTTGAATACGCCATTCACTTGACAGCCATAACTCATCTTCAACAGACACACTAAATGAAAATCACTGCAGGAAATGTGTCTGTTGGAAAGGGACCTCAAAGAAATGAATCAAGACCTTCCTTTGCCATAGCTTGCTCACTTCTGTATGGAGAAGTTTCTTATGCTCATTTTCCATTTCAGTGCACAACCAGGCAAACAAGTGCAAGTTCAGTGCTCATGCTGCAGTAAGATTGACCATCTTCACAGCCTAATCCAAAACGACTTCCAGAGACAGGCAACTGGTGGGGGGGGGGGGGGGGGGGGGGGGGTGACGCTTTGCAGTGAAAGAAGCAAAACATGAATTTATCAGGCTGGGGTGGCTTCTTTACTTTTTGCCAGAAAATTGCCAAATTTTTCACTCATTGCAGTACAGCATTGCAATCCTGCCACACTGTGCTGTTTGCTGCACTGAGTTCCTGCCATCTATATTCTTGTAGGGATTCACAGAAACATGAATTCTTTCATAATTCCCATTTCTGACCCACACTTCACATGCACAACAACCTGCACAAATAAACAGCATTAATGACGATGGTGCTTTCTGAAGAACAACACTGGTACATGTGGTAGGGGGAAGGAGCTCTCTGGGAGCAGTGGGATGGAGGTGCTACGGCTTAAATGAAAGGTGTTACACAGGGATGGTGCAGTTTCCTAGGGCTGGGGGTGCGCTCAGCAGCATGTACCGTTTTGAATTGAGTGCAGCCAATTCAACAGTGATTGAAGGGTGCTTGTCCTTACAAAGATGAGGATAAATTACAGTAGCCAGGCTTTTATCTACAAGACCTCAGCACTCATCCCCTGACTTTCAACTTCCCTCTAATGGGAATTCACTGCCCCCCGAGCCCTGTGGGGTCCGCACGGGCCAGACTCTGGTTTTCACCAGGGTGTGCAGAGCCAGCTCCTGCCCTGCAGCAGTTTCCTGTGCGCGGTGGCTTTAATCTCAGGGCTCCCGGAGGCTGCTGGTTTGTTTCTGTGTCACCTCCTGCCCGCCTCCTCAGCTCATCTGTTACTGTACTAATAAACCGTGTGCCGTGTCGATATAAATACCAGAGTATGGCCTTTCAAATAAAAGAAATCTTGGTGTATATATACCTTGTATAACAGATTCCCCCTCGCTGTAAAGTCTACTTACACAATCAGAGCTGAGTGCATGGGCCTTCAAGTGAAAAAAGGATGCAACGCTGGTCTGTTTGGCCAGACATTTTGTTTACAGAGTAATGTAATGTTACTTTTCCCTCTTAATCCTTTTTTTTTTTCTTTGTCATTTTGAAAGGTAAAAAAAAATCCATGAAGGTGTTCTTACAAGGGTCACAAAAAGTGGACATACTGAGCTCACTAAATTGCATGAAGTTTGAAATGCAAAAGAAAAGCAAAATTATATGGATTTTGTTTTTTCTTTTAGGAAAGTGGAATACCCAGATGACAAACAAATATTGCTCATCCAGGTTCTATGGTTAATTTAGAATAACATCCTTGCTCCTTCGGAGCACAGGTCACACACAACCAATGCAGTCTGCAGGGTGACACTCTCCCCTCTGCGGAGTGAATTAGGTAGGACTTTCAGCCGCACGTATCTGGTAGGCTCCCTACCAGGCTGACTAGTCTGGCGTCACGGAGGACATCAAGGAAGGCTTGATGAAGCTTGAACATTAGGACTGCGCATTTGAATACAGCATGACTGAAAATAGCTGCCTTTTCACATGCAGTCCGGAGCTGCCCTTCCACCCTCACTGCATCAGGCTCCCCGTGAAGTGAATGTAAAGGACAGCAAGCTACCTTGGCTAACAGCCTTTCTGTTTGACAGAGAAAATTAACATGGACAAGAATATTAACATGTCAATAACTGAACAAATGGTATTATTAAGTCCCTGATAAAAGTAAGAAGTGAAACAGATACTTTCAGGAGCCTGAGCAGAGTTGACAGGATTGACGATGCAGGACATTTATGTCATTAATAGGAACAATACTATTTTTTACTGCATTATCCTTGCTTCTAAGTGCTTTCCAAAACCACAGAGACATCACATGCTGATTTTCTTGACAGACATCAAAGCACTTCTTCCTTTCTCATACATGATGTAATAATGTTGACACGTGTCTTCAGCACTGCTATTTTAATATTATTACCTATTCAGTGGTTTCTCTGTTCTGCTTTTATTCTTAGCCTAGTTCTAGGGACAAGGAACAGTAAACATTCAAGAACAGAGAAATGGGTAAATGTTGATTAGATGAGATATACTACTGATATCAGGGCAATTAAGGGACACACTACAATTCAGTAAAAAAAATCTCATTGATAACTAATGGTATCTATTACTGGATCATTTTTAATATGGCTGTTTTGTCATTAAGAAGGATGAGTCTGAAACAGCAGGTTTGTGTGCTCCACTGTCAGCATAAGTCTTACAAGACTGAAGTATACATGAAGTATATGTTGTCAGCGTGTTGTATTATTATGACATTTACGGTAAAGCTGAGTTACAGTACCGGGTTAGAAAACTGGAAGATCATAACCTCTACCTTAGCAAAAGGCAGTTGAAGGTAGAAATGAAAAAATAAAAGTGTTCAATGATTCATCTAAAGACGAAACATGGTATGCAAGCACAACTGCCACTAAGCTCCTCTCAGAAATTGCATGTTGCATGAAACATGGTTACGTATCTGTAAGTATTGATGTATCTCTGAGAAGGTTTAAAAACCCACGTCATTCTTCATTTTGTGGCCATGCACAATTTGAACATGTCAGCTTGATAGCTCCCCTACAAGCTCTCTTTGGGTGAGGGGAGTACTTAGTTTGCTTAAATAGAGGGAATAGTTTTAATCGTCTTTTGGCCAGCCTTGCCTCCATGGGGCTGCATGAAATGGTGAGAGAGGGTTATGCCTACGAGAGTTTGAACTTGTGCCACACTACGTGGCAGAGAACCACCAAATCTTGACTACCAGAGGACAAGCTAGTCCCTGACACGTGCTTAAGAGAAATACATGTATTGCATGCTGGCTTGTGCCAGGCAATGTGGAGAAAGAGGCACTTATGCGAGGACTCAGTATCTCAAAAATATTCCCCAAAAGACAGTTCAGAGACAGTTAAGAATGAAAAGGATACCTCTTTTGTTGCTTGAGTAAAAATAATATGGGAAGATTAAAGACATTGCGCTTGTAAGTCATGGTTTGCGACCAAGGGCTCATGTGATGCTACAAAAGTCAATGCAAGAATATGATAATCAGCTGAACAAAACTGTTTTAATGAATATGGTTAATTGCTTTATAGCCACTATGTTTTACACTGATGAAGCAAAAAGGAGTAGCAGTAACAGCAGAAGGTACAAAAGGTTATTGATGGTAAAAGGATAAAAATATCCAAAAAAGCTCTATGATACCAAGGACATTCAGAGAATGCTGTTTAGAGGAGATAAAAGCCCAGATTACAATTTTTTGCAAGTTCTGGTATTTATAAGAAAACAAAATCAAATTAGAATAAGAGCCCAAAAATTGCAAGACAAAAGACTTGGCATTTTTAGATATTTGTATTACTGACAGAAAATGTGATAGAAAAATTAACAGAAACATTACAGGAAAATAAAGCCCCACAAATGTTGCATGGAATAGAAATTCTAGTGATGAAAACTGAATTGTGATCCCCTTCATATACAGTAAATGCACAAGTGAATTGCTACCACTAATGGGGGATAATTTTTATCTGATCAAAATCGAACAGTTGCTTTTATATAAATGAAATCTTTCAGTAGAAGTTCCACTGAGCTTTTAACAAGCCAAATCTCAGTATTTCCAGGTCAGACTCCACAAGCAATGCATTAAGATGAAGGAGGAGAAAAACTGCAAAATATCATCTATTCCCTATTGCCAAATGCCGACAGTTAGAGATGATGTGCCTGGTATGTGGGGAAACTAAGCAAGTCCGAGCCAAAGGCAGTATCTTGCTCTGCGTCAGAGAGATTTAAGGAAACCACAGCAGTGAATGCATTGTCAATAAAAGTGTAATAAGTAACGGGTGGTACTCTGCAACATGCAGTGAAAACAGATTTTTACCTGTGATTCTCTCTAGTCTTTATCAGGATTTCACATTCTGCATGATTTCGCCACCTTTCCAGAATGGCTGGAAAGCTTGTCAGTTTAACTATGGCACCAAAGTAAACTTGTAAAGGGTCTGCTTGCTAATGTCACTGTCTTTCATTTCTGTCACATTTCCTTGGGAGACAAGAATTGAGTGGGTTAGGGTGGAAGGGAAGAAGACGAATGAGCTCAGGGCATGAAGTGCCCAGGGAAACACTGGATGAACTGTCAAGAGATAGATACAAGATGAGATTGAGAAGAAATGCACTACTGGGAAAGGAAAAGGCAGGAAAGCCGAACACCACTTAGAGGAACATTGGGAGACACGGGAAGGAGCAAGATACAAGGTGAGAAAGTAAGGAAATATAGTAAGAAGGCAAGGTCTGGAGAGCAAAACAGAGATGTGGCAGAAAGGCAGTGAATTACAGGGAGGAGGAGGCGGCTGCATCTTAGTCTGGATCACATCTCTGCCTACTGATACTGCTCATAAAAGGAGAAAGCAAAAGAAGAGCAGGCAGGAAAGAGATGAGAAATGGTGGCTATTGGAATGAATTAATGGCTAAGGGAGGAAGGTTTTCGGAGCAAACCAAACAGGTTAGAGAAGGCCAAAGGAAAGCACATGCAGCCTGCACCTTCCAGAGAGCTGTAAGATGGAGGAACTAAGCCAACTCCGCACTAAGGAGCCTGCAGAAGCACCTGGGCTGGGACTGCAGAGGGACAGATCCCAGATGCCCGATACTGGGCTGCCACTGTGTGTCCTAAACCACCTTTAAGGACTGTGTAGCAGTCAGTAGACCACCTGAGTGCCAAGTGCACCAGTGTGCGCACAGACTGCAACCTGAGCAGCACAGCCCAACCTCGGCAGGTGCTGCCCAGGCAACTAAGGCTGTCTCCTTGCCCTGGGGGAATCCTCCCTCGCAGAGCTGCCTCTGCCAGCTCCTCAAGCAACCTGAGCAGCTCAAAGCAGCCAGAGGCTGGCAGGGCAGCAGGCCAAGGATTCAACCTAAGGACTTCCCCGTAAAATCCTGGCTGAAATTACACACAATAGTTGTGGAGCAAGCTGAATGAGCGCAGCATGATTGTTTCAGCCCCACAAGCGCATGCCCAGCTTCCAACAGCTCCCAGGGCATGACACGGGAGAGTGAGATGACTCAGAAGAACAGGGCTGAACAAGATGCCTGGGACCTTCTCAGAGGTCTGCCCTATGCTTTTGATCAGATTAAGTAATAGCAGCTTTTTCTCTGGGATAGTTTGTCCTCTTGAGCATTGTCAAACTTTCAATTGTGAGATTTTTACCCATTTTCAGCTGAATTTAAAGCCTGTCTGTCAACTGCTGGCATGCCAGGGCTTTGACAGAGACCTAGGGTTGGAGGCATGGGTGGGTCTGACCTCCTACAAGATTGATCAATTGCAAAGGGGCACTTGAAGGCTTTTTAGGAGTTCATGTCTGATACTTCAAAAGCTTAGGTCCAGAGAAAATGCCCCTTCTGTGCACCTGGCTTAGCTCTCTGTACGTGAAAGCAGAATGGAAACTGCTGCACAGAAATAATGTCATATAGGCTAGCTTGGAAGTGTCACTTCCGAAATGCTAATATGCATATAATTAGTCCAACTTTTAAGATTTATCTGTTTAAATGTTCATATTATGCATACATAATATGCAGTTATAGTTAATAGTTTCCAGCTCAGATATCTCACAATTTTATAACAATAGAATTTGATTAGGTTGATTACTCTTATACCTTGTTTCATATTATAATTTCATTATAAAACCTAATCTGGAGGACTTTTAGCTTCGTTTGGCTCCATTGGTTTTTTAATATGCTTGTATTTGCAATCCTTTTTGTGAATGCTCTGTTAATCTTTTTTATTCAGCAAGTTTTTAGACCTTCGATAACAGCTAGCAGTTACTATGAATTTAGTAACAGTACTTTGCAAAAGTACGCATTTGTGAAATACAAAGTGTCAATTCTGATCAGCAGACTATAGCCCTTGCCAAGATAGGAATTTAGAAATCTATTTTTCCATAAAGATATTAAAAAAAATCAAAGTCTGTAAACAAATACAGAAAAGAGACGGTATTGATATCATCAGGAATTCAAGTTAGTACTCACCATTTTTGCTGTAAAATCCACAGAGTATAAAACCCCTATTTCCTGTATGTCAGTCCTTCCCTCCTTCGGGCAAAGTGGAGACTAAAGCAAGTAAACTCTAGATTAATTGGCATCCAGACTAAATAAAATAAAAAAGAAAACTTCTTTTGGATCTGATATTTGTGTGATTTAGTCTGTGGAAAAAAGCCATGAAAAGAAGCAAGTCCAAATGCTTTAATGTGTGCCAGAGCAGTAATTGCCAATTTTGGGGTTGCAGTGTTTTGTCAAAGATATCCTCTTTTCACTGAGAAGTTGTTCTAAAAAAAGGGAAAAAAACCCACCAGTTTTCATGAATCTGCTCTGAAATCGCTGAGAACTCAACTGAAATGATGTAAGTTCTTTGGAACCACGCTCCGGTTACACAAACAGATTTGCACAAGAGAACAGTTAACGAAGCTATTACTAAATTGGCTCCAAAGACTGATCTTTTTATTACTATAAACCGCAATACTTTTATTCCAATGTTAAAACTTCTGCCATTTAAACAGATGTGTGACAACCAAAGGGTGAAACAACCCAGCCATACTCAGAGTTAGTTGAAAATGACATTTCTAGTCCATGGGACAGTGTAGCAGTTGAAAAGTTTTGACTCTGAGTGAGAAGGATGTCTAAATTCACCATGGAATACCAATTCTATCCCTTTCCCAGAATATTCTGAAAATCTGAATAATACAATAGAATAAATAAAATACATAAACAAACTCTGATATCAAAAGAAAATGCACCCAGCAATGAAACTGAAATACTTTGCTATTACTAAAATAGACCGAGAAAGTCAGAATGATTTCTTCTCTTAATTTCTTATTCCTTGCCTGACGTTCAAGGGCGACCTTTCTTTTTTAATAGGACTTCACTGTTTTCCCCAGGAAACTCTTCAGCTGAAATGTTTTTAGCCCATACTACCTACAAATATCAATATGAAAGAGCTGGGAGAGAGAAACACACACATACACCATGTCACCCCCACACAAAGCCCTTGTATGATACACATGGTTTCCATCTAGTTAGGCGATAGTAGCAGAAGCCTCTGGAAACCCGGCCTTGTCAGATTTCATGTTACAAATCATCAGTGCTGAAAAGCAAAGTCACAATAATGTTTGGTGATCCTAGAATAAACCCCAGCAAAACAGTCGTGACTATATCTGCTTTTTCTTCAAAAGGGAAATAGACACAAATTTGGTGCATGGGGATTTTATGTTGAAAAGAAGTTAAGTGGCTGTGATGCCCGATGGATGTTTTTAAGAATGCTATTTTGGCAAGAAAATAACACGGTGTTTTTGTTTGTTTGTTTGTTTGTTTTTTTGTTTGTTTTTTTTTACTTATTCCCTGTAGCTTTACATAATCAGCACAATCTTTTATTTTTGGTATTAACTTGTACAGAACATCACAGAAAACATGACTGGAAGGGACCTTCAGAGGTCATGTGGTCCAACCCCTACCCCAAGGCAGGATCTGCTCTTCCTGTGCTGCTCCTGAAAGATGTCTAATCTGTTCTAAAGACAGCCTGTGAAGGGCAAGGGGTCACTATCCTTGTCTGTCTGCTCCAGGGCTCCAAAATCTTCACCGTGAAGTTTTTCCAAATGTCTAATCTGAATCTTCCTTGTTGCAATTAAACAGATTACTGCTTCACCATGGCTACGGGGAGGAGATTAGTATCTTTGCTTCCACAACAGCCTCATACACTTGCAAATTTGGGGATAGTGAAATTGCCTAGCTTTCTCCGTAATTATTTCAGCTTGGGAATTCTAACGAGACATTGTTTGGAGGTAATTGTTTAGCAAATGCATAAACAGCATCTTAGAAATAATACTAATACTTACTGCAGGGAATAGCCTGTCCTTTGGGCTCTCCGTAAACCAGCTGGACATAACCTACCTCAGACCAGAAAGTCTGCATGAAAGCAGATCAGGTGTGAAAGATGGCTATTCACAGACTCAGTAAATAACTATGTGCTTCATGACACACAGTACCGTGAATTCTCCCTATGATGAAAAATATAGACCTATCAAGCCCTGAACAGTGAATATAATATCCACTTTTTTGTGATCACGCAGATGCCATTAAGACACATTCAAGAGCCATCAGCTACTTCTGCAGTATACCGCAGTAGGCTACACAAAAACTACAGGCAACATGGGGAGAAATTACTGCCCTGATTAAAACTCTAGGTCCTCAATTAGCCAGTATGAATTCCAGCATGATTTAAGTGCCTGCTGTACCAAGCAGATGCCTTAATTTCAGTAAGGGACTTCACTATCCCCTGAATTGACTGCGTTACCCAATTCGCCTGCTGGAAACAAGTGGTTGTGTGTGTCACAGTTAAACACTGAATTCACTCTCTGTGGAAATGGATGCCTATTCCCACCCTATTCATAGCTGTGCTTTGGTCTCTCAGCACACAGAACAGGACTAACTCATGAGAACACGTGAGCCCTCTCCTCCACTATTTCTCATTCCTCTGTGTATCCTTGCTGTGCTTCTGTGTCCTCTTGGCAGGACCTAAAAAGATACGCAGCGGATGCACCAATGCACAATTAAATATTACAGATGTGCGCTAATGCTTTGGGAACATGCCCGCTACCAAAGCCCTGCCAATTTACACATTATTGTAAGAATACCTTAGAACTGGCAGCAGCACCACTCATTCCACCTGCTGTCTTTGTTAGGCATCAGCATTCCTAGCCCTGTCTCCACTTCAGGACATAACATGCAGCGAAGCAGCACCTGCTGCTCTCGTGTCTCTGATGGGTGTATGTAAAGGCTGAAGAGTAGGTACAGGTGCTCAGAGTCCTCCTGCACACTGCCTCAGCCAAATGTACACTGACAGAATTATGAAGTTATCTCAGAACACAGATGTTTGGCTTTGCTGCCACTGCCTGACATTGGCACTTTATTTTCTTTATCATGTGTGTTGAATTGAAAGCATTTTTTTTAGGCCCTGACCTTGGCAGCAGCTGCTACTGCATTTCATCATAAAGATAGGAGAAAAGGGGGAAAAAAAAGAAAAAGAAAAGGGACTTAGTGGATTTTCATGATGCCCTCTGTAATCCTCAATACTTCAGGTGAGGCCCTCTAACACTTTTACTTTTCAAACTAACTCTACATCTTCCACTCCTTCATGGACATATTTTTTACCCAACTTTAGCATGCCTTTCATGTGATTTAAAAATACACACATTTTTCCAGTTGACAGACATGACTGAAAAATATCTGTGTTAATTCTGCATTGACCTTTTTTGAAATAAGTTGTTTGTGTTTTGAGCTACATTTTGTCACATTTGTTTGGCGCATCAGTTTGTAGTTCAGCTCACTTGGGGATGAAGTTGCCTATAAAGCCTGTACATGAACTCGCAGGTTCTACTAGTTTATCTATAAATTGTCATGACCTTCCTAGTCAATATAACTGAGGATTCTGTAAAATCTTTTGCTAAATCTGGCAGTTATGAACAGGCATTGATGATTTAATGACTGTAACACAGGGTGAAGCAATTCACTGAAAAGGTTTTTTCTGGGGATGGTAAAATTACAAGTCCTACTGTTCCACTAATACATCCCGCTATTGTGTTCCACACCTGTACACCACACGTTGCTGGTGGTCTCTGTGTTTTCACTTTATTCCTACAGGAATGACACTTTGCTCCCCAAGGCGCACATTTCTGTTCTCAGTTTCCCCTGCAGCCGGTCCACCTGTGTGAAAGCCTGCTGTGTCATCCAGGAGATCCTTTGGCTTATTTGCCACTCAGTGAAACGCAACGTTTTACAATTTCAGAAACCCCTCTCACCCAGCCTTTTGGTTTCAGTAAAAGGCCACGCAGACACGCTCTTACTTATTAAAAAAGAAAGCAAAAAAATACAGAGCAGTGAAGACAAATTTCTTGTCAGTATCTGCTGCAGAACAATGTCAATCCAATGAGCAAATGGGATGAAAATCTAGTTTTGATGCAAATCTACAAAATCATTGCTGTCTGAGCTACAGCCTTCTTGACAAGAGTGAAATCCTGTCTCACTATTATTTCAATATGCAAAACTGAACTTCAAAATAAGGAATTTAGAATTACCCATGCTCAATGTTTAGAAGAAATCAGACAGGAAGACAGCATGGGAAACAGAAAGCATCCTTCTGTACTTTTTGTTATAAAGGGATACCTTTACAGTTACTTCATCAGCCCCCAGATATATTTCAGGTGCTATTGTGTAACTCAATAAAACTGTAAGGCATCTGACTTTATTTTATGTACTTACTCAAAAAAAGTGGTCCATCCAGTCTCATCACTTTTAGTTGCCAGAAGTCCACTGTTGCCATGGTAGGTAAATAAGACAAGCTCCTGACCTTGTGCAGTCATGCTTTTCAAACATCCGTTAGTGCCTATCGTCAACCAGATGACTTGGTTATCAGGAGAGACGACTCTTACTGGCATCCGGTTGGGATCCCGTCTGATACGAAGAGTATTCCCATTGCTATCTGTCACTGCAGTAATATCATTGTCATTACTGTAGCTAAAATTGTACAGGTAGTCTCCGGTGACTAAACTCACAGTATACTGGTGAGTCCCATTGATATCAAAGATATAAAGCTCTTGGTCAGTTGGAGAAGCAACTTCATAAAAGTTCACTGAATTCAATGAGGGTTTGTTCTTTGACACAGCCCGTATCCTAATATTTCCAAGATCAGCAATATAAAGGGTGCCATCTGGAGACACAGCTAAGGAGGAAGGGGCATTAAGTTTGGCATCTTTAGCATAGCCATCTCCATTTTGGTAACAGTCACAGTTGACATCGTTTTTGCAGTCACACTCTGAGGGTATTCCAGCAACTAATGAGATCTCTCCATCAGTTGTGACCTGTCTTATCCTATTAATCTTCTTTTCATCAGTTTCTGTAATGTAAAGTACCCCACTGTAGGACACTGCAATGGCGGTTGCTGACTCCAGCGTGGTCTGTACAGCATGCTTTCCCACCGTGTACTCCACTCCAGGAACTTGGCAATGCATCGGCCTCCCTGCAGCAATGCGAACCTGACGGTTTTCAGTGATCTGCAACACCACATTATTATCCAAAACATAGATGGAGTTATCCATTGGGTTGATAGCTAAATCTGTAGGCCACTCCAGACGAACCTTAACAAACAGAAGTGTTTTGTTAAAGAGTTGACCAGTGCAGATTAAATGAATGAATGCACCTTTAGTTTTAGACACTGCTGGGAGGATATTTTTCATCTCACGACAAAAGGACTTATATGAAAATACATGCAGCAAACGGAAGCTTTTCAGGGAGGCAAGGGAAACTTTATTGAAAACAAAAAGCCAGTTGCTTTGGAACTATCTCTTACAGGTTGAATTTCCCCTCCAATAAATGTTATACATTTCTGCATCACAAATGCAGATATATACATTTGTGATATCAAAATCTAAATGCATACTTCAAGGACAGTACTCATCTTTAATTCCTGTAATAGCAAAAATAACTTACTACCTTTCAGATTACAAAACATCATAGTATACTCCATTTTTAAACACACCACTAGTAATGTCCTTTCTTAACTACACAAGGTTCTTGAGACAAATAAAAAAATTTCTTTTTTTTGTATATATCCTCTCATTCACTCTGGTAGGCTACGGATGTTAGTGATTCTGAAACCATCAACATGCCAAGATAGTTCTAACAGATCTGCCATTCTCCCAGTATTTACTACCAGACTTAACGTTTCCTGCTGATAGTTATGCTGTTCTAAACTGAAGTGAACTTTATGGGCAGAAAAATTGAATACAGGAGCATTTATAGCTAAGAGGATGCACTGCGATTCATGCCCTTGGAAGAGGTTTCTTTCTCCTCAAATTCTGTGTTAAATACCCATTACACGCTCCACCCACCCAGCTCTATTTTAAGGGGCAAGAAAGCTGCATTTGCATTTCTAGCGCCAGCTCAGCTTTCCAAATTAGCAGCAGCTAAAAAGTACCTGGCTGATGTGCATGCTGGTATCACAGGTCAAAGGTCGTGCTGAGGTCAGGTCATTGGAGCCAAGCAGAGTGGATATTATTCCATTCTGATCCACTTTTCTGATCATGGTCCCATCAACAAAGTAGATTAACCCATTCTTGTCGATTGCTATTCCTTTAGTGAAGAGAAGAAAAATCAGGTGTTTTTTTTTTTTGCACTATCAGTGAGTATGCATCTCTCACTAAGGGTGTAAGTGATATGTATCTAGTGGAAATTAAGGGTAGAAAGTATGGGTTTAGGCAGTAGGTAGTAAAACAGCTTGAAAATATATTTTGCATAATAAACCAACATTCAGTATGAAATCTACTACTGTTTATGGTATTTGTTTATGATATGGCCTAGCTTTTAAGTTAACCTGAAAGAGGGGATAAGTGGGACCAGAAGCAAAACTGATTTTAAATCTTCACTGCTGCCTGCCAAACACATAATCTAAATGAGCATTTAAAAATGCTCAATAACCACGCAAGCCAAATACTTCCTAAAAATCAACCCAGGTCCCCTGTTGATCTCTTCCTTAGTGGTCTTTCCAGTTGGAAAAAATGACTCAAAACCACATTTCTGACCCGACTACTGGGTTCAGTGATTAAGCATGGTCATATTCCCTGCTCTGAATCCCGTATTAGTTTGAAAGTTACGGAGGGGGGATAGCTTTTTTTACCTTTAGGGCTCATGAGAGTTGCCTCCACTGCCTTGCCTCCATCACCACACCTTGCCTCATCAAACGGTAGGCACTGCTCCCCTGTTCCTCCTATTACCTCAGCATTTTTGGTCAGGTCTTTCGCACCCGTGAGCGACTTGGGTCGATAAATCCTGCGTGTGTTTGTGTCGGAAACGTACAAATCTCCTGTCACGGGGTCAGTTGCGAGGTAGTATCTGTGAGCAGGGTTGTTGCTGTAAAATGGAATTAAACATTGCGTATGCTGTGATTAACTGCAACTAACACTTGATCAAGAAGAAAAGGCTTCAGTTCTTACACAGTGATAATACATAAATAGTTAAAACCAGCGGTGATTCTCTAAGCATAGGTAGCATGAGGTCATGGCCCCAAAACCTTTTCTGGGTCATGTTTCTTGCCTGTGGCACAAGCAGTCCAGTCTAGACTTCTGTCCTTTGGGACAGAAGATCCATGGTGTCCATGGTGCTCACAGGCCTGTTCCTTGCTCTGTAATTAGTGACAGCTCCTTTCTCATAATAAGCCAAATGAAAATACTGGAGTCTAAAAACTCCAAGGCTTTCTGGGAACCTTGATCCAGTTCCAAACTTTGCAGCAGGACCCCAACCCTTGCTTGTGCTTTGTTGCTGTTATCATCTTATCTGTTTTATTATAATTTATGTAAGGCTGCTGGGGTGCATGGTTTATATAATTCATAAACAGATAAGGCAGAGTTCGTATTATTAGTTCACAGGCAAGAGATAAGACATCCTTCATAAATATTTGTTTAATACACTGCTTTCAAAGACGTGATATGCATGATTTAATGCATTAGGAAATGTCATCTTTTACACCAGAGCACCAAGCGGAGCTTTCCCATTCTTCTTAACTCAGAGCCGTATTTCAAATAACTGTACATGTTGGCACAGAACCTCTAACTATGCCAACACAGCCTTTATTACAGTGAAAATATATATTGCTAACCATTTTCCCAGAAATGTACATTTTGCCTCTCTACTGGCACATAATTGAGAATTACTGCCTTTTCTCCCCTGCTGGTGTGAAAACCAGCCCTGGAGATTACCTTTTGGGTTGATATATTATGATGTAGAAACTTAACCCGCTGCAATTGGGATTCCTGACCTAATTTATGGCATGAAGAGCTGAAATAAGGTCATGTAAATACAGGAGGTAATTTCAGATGCTCTCCTAATGGATTGAAGCAGAGTGTCAGAACAGGCAGTCCCACTTCTGATGTTTGCAAAAGCACTGCTTACACAGATCTACCAGCCTTGGTGATAGCCAAACATCTGTTCGCAGAATGCTATGCTTCACGTTTTGTAAATACATAACTGTGCTAATGTAACACATTTTTATGTACTGCCACTTGGAGAAAGCTACGAGACCAACAGGAACAACTTGTGAACAAATTATGGCTTTTAGCAGGGACAGACTTTTATAGCTATCCAATTACAAGAACACAGAAAACAATGTGTTGCATAAATAGGATTTTCTTTGTTTTTAAGACTTTTAACATGTTGGCTCAGAATGAAGAAACCAAGTGAAGCAGACTAATGAAATCAAATACAGAGTGATTAGCACCTCTTAAAAAGCTCTGCTATAGAGCTGAGTGGTGTACAGCATCTCTGAAAGCAATCAAATGCAGGCTCACTTTCAATTTCTGTCTGTTAGAAATCTGTTATTGCCAATGTGCTAAATAGTTGAAAGGTATTTTCAAAACCTTAATTTACGCAGAGATCATTTAATACGCTCACTATGTAGTGTACAAATTATTTATACCTCTACAGACTGCAAATTAAATTACACCCATTTACATGATTACGTTGGTCTTTAAGAAACTTTGCAGACACTTCAAATATAAACACGTTACAAAATGTGAAATGTGCAATTAAATTTTATTCCATTGTAATTTAAAATAAAGTCCTTTCTTATACTACTGAAATCTAAATTAAGGTACCTCCCTTCAACTCATCTAACACTGCCTCAGTCATATTTTTCAGTTGCTGGAATAAAGAATCATCAAATTAATAACTGAATAATTTGTGTCTAACACAATCATTTCTTTCCAGAAGGAATTTTAAAAGCTGTTTTCCTCATAAATATGAGAATATTTCTACATTCTAATGAATTCCAACAAAAATTACAAAGCATTTCTTATTGGGGATGAGTTCTCATAGGTAGCAGTGTATCTTCATCAAAAGAAAAAATACAGATGATCATTTGAGGATATTTTCTTATTTTACTAACTCCTCACCCACAATGTGTGTGAGTGCATCAGGTATTATTGGATCAATATAAACTCTCCAACTTGCCATATGTAGATATCTAATGGCTCTTTGCTGAGTTAATACAACAGGCTTAACTTCAGAGTTTCTTTTCAAGTGAAGGTTAAAAAGCTCAGGCAGCTTCAGCTGATAGACACACCCTCCCTCCCCCCCTAAATTCACAGAAGCAAGGCATGATTTGAGGAACTGAATAACTGTCCAGGGAAAACCATGTTTGTTTTCCATCCAGAAAACATCCATGTGCACTATGCAGATCTCAAAAATAGTACAGGGAGAAGCAGCCAGCGGCTGCAAAGCTGCACAAAGTTTATTCTATTTCATTGTAGCTTGAAATGATGTTAAGCTCTTGCCTTCTACCAGTAACAACAAATGCAAAGAAATAAAATCCACAGTCAGTGACTTCAGGACTCATTCAGTAGCACCTAATCGCTGTCAGTGGCTCTGCAAAACAGGCAGTTACACACCAACATGGGCTCCTGTGAAGACAAATGACTATAAATTAACTTGTTCAGCCTACGCCAAATAAATGCTTGGAATTTAAAGTGCACACACACACATGCACAAAGCTGCAATGATCTATTTCCCATTGCTTTGATCTTGCTTATGCCCACCTTTTAATTCTTCAGCTCTCAGATCACCTGCACTAATGTTTTAAAACTATCTTCCTACTTCAGTCTTTCTCTGATTCACTCTTGTGCCTTCTAAACCATACACCCTCAAAGCTGGTTTTATGTTTTATTAAACATTTTTTCTGGCTCTGTACTGAGTTGGGATACCGCCATAGCCTACAAATGACCTCTCTGTCTTCAAAGTCCTTCTAAAAATTACTCCTTCCATGAATGCCTATCAGCATTAATCACCCACAGGCAGCAGTGTGTATAAAGACATCAGTTCAGCTTTGAGATTGAAAAAATGGTAGGTCACTGGTATGTGAAAGGATAAATTTGATCTGCGTTGTCTCTTTAATTGAGAGTACAGGCTCCTTGACGTGGGAGGCACATCACTCACTCTGCTGAAGCACTGTGTTTAGGAAAGGAAAGTTGAATGCTTGAATAGATAATAGATCTGAACTTGTATTTAGCCCCGTTCATTAGTTTTACTTGGGGAATACATATTTTAGTGCATTTTCTTTGGTTTGATACCTAGCAATTATATACTGCAAACTGGTCTGTTGGGGGCTGTTTTCCAAAGTGCAGTTTAAATAGAACTCTTCTCAGCAGTTTGAAGGGCTTGCCAGTGAAATGGGACAGTTTGCCCTCTCGCCTACAGGCCAGACAGAAATGCTTCTCACTGCAGCATTTCATAAGGCTCTGCATGACTTTATGCAGGCCACAGAAGCTATTTGGTCTCACACTGTGTCCTTAAACTGGGGAGCCCATGGTAACACGATTTAGTGGATCCTAAAAGTTTATGCATGTTAAATAAAAATCAGCTAAATTAACAGACTAAAAAGCTGCCAGGGGATATTAGGCATAAAAATGCCAGTCTTGGTTTAGGAAGCCCCTGAACAGCAAACCTCTGAGGCTGAGTGGAAAATGTTGTATGATAGGAGAGAAAACAAACTCGTAAACCATATCAGGCTGCACTGTGGGCTCCATACCTCTTGCCCACTGCCTACACAACCACTCCTGCAGAACTGGTTCTCTCTCTGTGGTCCTTCTATGTCTCCTGCCTCAGGAGGTACCCCCACTTCACAGCTGCTCTATGGGATCAATGCTGTTACACTAATTTGTGCAGTATGATTTCAATTTGGCTACCTGAAGCTTCTTTGTAGTCATGAATAAAGGAGAAAAGCATCAATGTTCTCCCTCACCAACTTTTCTTACATGCAGGGATCTAGTTTCTGGAACACCACAGTTGAGCCTGTAACCACAGTTCTGCTCGAAGCAGAAGAAGGCATTGTTACTAAGTCACAGCAAAACAAACCTCACTACCCATCCGTTCCTTAATCCTGTTTGTCCATTCCAAATTCCTACTTATTCTGTATTCCACACATTTGCCAAGACAATGTCTTAACCAGCTGCAATCACAGTTTTGTGATACCACAAGGGTTATAATTCTTTTAAAACTAGTGGAAAAAAATGTAAATTAAATGTAATAGAGAAAACTGAAAACCACCAAACAGAAGGGACTGTGTCTGAGTCACACCTAGAAAATAACAAAACCAGCCAGACTGTGAATCAACTCCCAATTCTGATCATGAGCACATGATGCAAACACCTTATTTACTCACAGTTTTTTTGCCTAACACATCTGAAACATACTTTTTAAAACATAAAATCCTTCCTCACAAAGAAGTATGTCCAAAGCAAACTGAATTTAAAAAAAAAAAGGACAACTGAGATATGACGCTCTGGGATTTGTTTAAAAACAAGGAAGGAAAATGACTGGCAGCAAAAAAGGCGAGAAAGGGGGCTGCAAAGCCCTATATTTAACAGTTCTGCCACAAAGTCTTGGAAGGTTTCATGTATCCAACCATATTTTAGCACAACTTGTTTCTGTCTCCTTATCAGCACCGGCTGCTGTGGCAAAGCGATTCTAAAGATGGATGAATGTTGTCCTACAGTCTTTCTGATTACTCTTGTTTTTATGACTAGTCTTATGGATCTTGGTGTACTTTAAAGTCTTAACTCCTGCAGTTGTGTTAGGGGACAATTTCAGCTTTCGTTATTAAGAGATGTTCACCTTTAAAGAAACAAGTCTGTTAAATGTGAGCCTGAAAAGACTCAACATCCAAAGGCTAATAAAATGACTTCACTTGATACTTTCATAATTTTTATTACGTAAAAGCAATTCTCATCGTATTTGGGGTATCTGATTAAGGAGTTTTGATAGGATCAGCAAAAGTGTTGCCAGCAAGGAACAGAGTGAGCAGAAATGAGGGGACAGCAAAGGAGGGCATACACAAGCATAAAAAGAAGCCTGACTGTGGACAGAGAGTGATGAGAAAAGAGGAACCTGTATCTGAAAGGATGATACAGCCTGACAGCTGACATAACTAAAACATATGAACGCATTATTTTTGAAAAATACTCCTCTTTTCTAGTAATACATCTCAGAAATGACTTCTCCATTATAAGCATTCATTTCTTAAAAAAGAAAAGAAGAACAGTTAGAAAAATATAAATCTTCTTTAAGGAATGCTTACCTATGTCTAAAATCTTTATTTCTTGGAGGGAGCAAGTGAAAAAGAACAGAAAAACATTATTAGAAAAACATTCATAAAGGATGTTAAAAGATGAAAAGAAGGCAACATTTACATCTGTCATTAGTGAAGGGTGAATCATCATCTTTTGTCCACTCCTGTCGACTACGTAGGTTAACTCTTCAAATCCACAGAGTAATTACTTGGGTAGATTACACTCTGACAGTTTAGATAAGCACAGTTAACTTTTTCCACTTCGGTTTTAAACACTTTTTCAAATGTTTTGAAATCTTCCTCAACTTCTTTAGTTCCCCAAAACATTTGGAAACTCTGACTTCCACCACATCAGAAATCCATTCAGCACTTCAGTTTGCAACAGCAATTCACAACTCCAAAAGTCTGAGATGAGGAAAATACACACCTTAGTTCCAGAACACTAGTTACATTTCCAGATGGGAATATCCGCCGAACATAGTTGAAATCCCCCACGTAAAGACTGCCATCTATCCCACAAGCTAAGGCAACTGGAGCCAGCAATTTATTACCATCAGCTTGACCATTACAACTTGGACAGGAGATGCTGCGACGTCTTCCATTGCCCATAATGCTACTAACAATTGGGGGTTGCTGAGATATAAACTGATTTTCACCATTTCCTTTGTAGAGGATTCCTGGCATGTAACATAAAAAACACAAACCAAGAAATAGTTCATAAAAACTTCAAATGTATGCACATGAAGTAATGCATACACACCCTAAGTATTTAGTTGACTAAAAATTTAATGGACTTTTAATTGTTTCACCACCGTGTTTTTCTCACTACAAATAACAGAACTTTATTAAAATATTCATAGCTAAATTTAAGTCACAGACACACGAAACACAAAATTATCTTGCCGACAAAATGTAGCAGAAATACCAGCATTAAAAACCCCAACAGGTCTTCAGTTGTTCTTGTTTTTAAATGCTAATAGTTTTAATAGTTGTAATTCAGACAAAACACTGTCATGTTGAAGGAAATGCAAGGTGCAATGAATGAAATCAAGGTCTGTGTTCCTAAATCTTTACGGTTTCTAAATTCCCCAGAAGTGACTGGAATTCTAAATGTGCTTGTGTTATAAAAAATAAAAAAATATATTTGCAAATTGTATTCCTAAAGTCCTACCATAACTAATTATTAATGTGATGTCAGATGTAATCTGAAGTGGATTACTGCTGCAAATTGTAAACATTAATTAAAGAGCTACTTCAGAAAGTTGGAGATTGCCTCAATCAAAAGACTCTTTACTCAGCTCACCACAAAAATGTACCTGTGGCAACAAAGTCTGCTTCAATACCATGTCTGCAGTTATAGGCGGTTATTAAAAATGTCAAAGCAACAAAAAAAAATGTGGTGCCAGGCCAAGCTGCCTCTTAAACTTAATTCTGCTTTGAGGCATGAAAGGAACAATAATTTCGTGAAGACAAAGCAATGTGCCAGCAGTATTTTTCTTCTTTATAGCTTCCATAGGAAATAAGAGAAGAAAAATGTATGCTTTCTGTTAAATCTTCAGTCTTAGGGAAAAAAGGTGAGTTAAAATGATGCTGGGATTATGTCTCTCAATGAATCCACTGAAGAGTACTCTACAAATGGTCAGCGATTATGATTATACTTGGAAGTCACATATATCTTCCTGTGGTATAATCCATGTAAACCGCATGTCACTTTGTACTTTGGAGTGATATCCGTTTTATTGATTGTGTGCCCAGAGTTTCAAAGGCAGTTCGGGGCTGAGGGATACATTTCTCTTTCTTTTGAAATGCTTAGAAAAAATTTAAGATGTATTCCTTTTTCTCTTCTCACTCCCAAAATGCACTCTTTATACTGAAGGATATGGGAAAAAAGACTGTATTTTCCTCTTTAAATGTGTAGGTGTCTTCACTACTTTTTAATGTTACAAAATTGAGGAGATTATAAATGTAAAACCAATATACATGATAAAATCGTGAAGAATGAAAATGCTTTACAGAAACCTAAGGACAAATAATCTAAATAAGTAATCTAAATCAAGAGGGAGAACGTATTTTTCATGAATAGTTAAAGCCAGAATGCATTAACGGTATACAAAATCCCCTCTCCTATGATGACATCATTTATGACAATCACGGCACCATAATTTTGCCTGAAACAGCTGAGTTCTATAATTTTCATCAGAGGAATTCTACAAGTCAGCACAGTACACTACTGCACTTGATTTATTCTGTCATTACCTTGAAAAATTGGTCCTTCACATTTCTCCTCTATTATCACAGGCTAAAAGATGTACATTAGACTATTTACTGCAGTAGTTCAGGATGTTCACACAAACACTCTGCACTCTCTTCTGAATAAATTTCTCCAGCTCATCCACCTTGTCATTACAACTCTCCACTTTATTTATTCAATTAGACACGTCACTTTGAAAAGTCACTGCTTGTCAAATGGACTCTTGAACATAATTTAAGGCCACCATTAATTTACCTTGTGAACAGAATCAATCTTATATATATACTTATAATTATAGCTCTTTACATTTTTAGATGGATTAGGTTACAATAATTTGCACAGGGTTTTCCTGACATTTTAGATTAGGCACAATGACACCTTTTCCCTTGATTTGGTTACCTTGTTTTTCTACCAGTCAGAAGCAATGCTTTAGGTGGTGATTAGCATAGCACGCAAAATAAGCTCATATACTAGTCCTCCAAGGGACACAAGGTACTGGAGAAGTGATGTTCTTCCCACTGAATTACTTCTGGGCTTCTCCTTTGTGTGAAAATCCAGTATGAGCAGCTCCCACCTTGAGCCATGTGACTCTTTATTTGACCTTTCTTACATGCTTCCAGCAAAATTTTTCCAAATTTCTTCCCATTCAGTGCTGAGCTGGGGTGTCCTTAGCACGGCACCCTCAAGCCAGTTGCTGAGAACCATGCTGGACAAATTTACCTTGGTGCTAAGGCACAGTTGTTGTAAACGTGCATTGTTCCTTCCTTCTTTTCACTGAATTAAGGAAGACTCACTCACTAGCAACTGGACTCCAACCTGAAACAAGGGGCACAACCGCCTTTGACGACTCATGACAGAATCAAGACAGTCACCTGCTGTGTGCTGAGCCAACTGCGGCACCCCAGGGAGGATTCACCTCAGGAAAGGATTTAAACAGGAGGAGAGTGTAAATGAGTGCTCATCCTCCAGAAGAGATGGTACCCATATGCTAACTGCTCCCAAGAGCAGCTGTGCTGGGGCTGGGAATACCATGACATGAAGAGGAACGCCTCCTGTACAAATGAGGGATTTAGTATTCAAGGGAAGAGCTCTCATTTTGGCAGGAATGTCTCTTATTTGCTGGTTAATTTTCACTGATTGTGAAAACTGGAAGTGAAAACATTGTTCAAGATATGGTTAACATACAAACAGTTAATGGCAGTAACAATGCTGACATGTGCAATTGCTTTAGAAATAGTGTCTCCTTAGCATCACTGAATTTTTAAAAACAGTTCTAACATTTTTGGTTTGAGCTTTTTTGTAAGTGTATCTAACACAGGATGACACTGTTTGATGGTTTATTAATGTGTATGTATTTACAGGATAAAGAAACATAACATTCACTGTAAAGCTCAAAGTATTTACCATATGCAAAACATTCCATAATTTCCTGTTTTAAAATAACAAAGCAAACATTTGAAAAGTTCTAAGACATCAAAGGTACAAGGCATTTGAGTACTAAAGCTATCAAGAAGAAAATTAACTCCTTACCATTCTGAACATCCAAAACATGATGCTTGTCCAACGTCCAGCCACCCATGTTCGAGGCATCCAGCTCATAACCCTGCAAAATGGCAGTCCGCTTTTCCCAGAGAGTTAGATCCAAGCAAGACTCATATTCATATCCTACAGACACTGAAATAACAGTAAATTTCCTCATTAAGTATAGGATCTCATTCAGAAGAGCTTAAAGAATGTAATTTCCTTAAACTACATACGTTCTTCTGTTCTCCCAGGCTACCTGAAAATCCCTATGGCTTCCTTAGATGTAAGAAAATACTAAACAGATTCCAAAATCCTTTAAAAATCAATCTTGGGTTATTAAAATAATTTCAGCTATTATAAGTGGATTGGGATGGGTACAGAGCAAAGTAATTTTGTGAAAGTCATTTGTGAAGTATGCCACAATGTTACTCTGCTCTAAAGTACAAGAAGCGTGCAGACTAAATACCATACTGTATTATGAGGCTGAAGATTACTTCATGAGGGAGAATTAGAAGTGAAAAATGACTGTGGTTTCTTTTTCCTTTTAAAGGAAATTATTTCTTATAATTCAAACTTTAGATTAGCATTTTTAATATATTTTAATATCTATTGTTATTTCTAATTTTATGTTGCTAAACATTTTTTACTTAATGGACACAAGTAATTTGAGATGTACTTCCCTATTTTCAGGACAATAGTAAAAATGCAAAAAACCTCCATAACACACATACCAACAGCTTCAGATAATCCATAGACTCTCTGGTTGTATGCATCGGTTTTATCCCATATGAAAGTGTAAGCCAGATTTGGGGATGCAGGGAACCACTTTTGGAAAAGTCTTCCCACCACTGCCACCATAAGATGAACCTTCATTAAATTAAATGGTATAACAGATTGGGTCATGGTAATCTTCAGAACAGATTTATATCCTGCAGCCCTGGAGCTTAAGTATGATAACTTCAAATCGGTTCCTGGTATTGCTGTTTCTTCATGAAGCACCTATGCATTGGTAGGAAAAAAAATACAGTATTTGAATGATTTGGAAATTAAACAGAGCAATGCAGCTATTGTGAAAGGAGGCCTGACACAATGTCACATGACAATCCATTACGAAGTATCATCTAAATCCAGGCTTTATTTATTAATGTAAAAAATACCCAATTGCTCTTTCCAAAAGAGGCAAAAAAAGGGTAATTTTTCATCTAAATGAAAATAGCCCCTTCTTATGCTGCCACCCATGTCCCAACTATGGATATGTACTAAAGGCCGCAGAGCCTCTAAGCACTGCAAAGCTTCAGATTTGGGTTGGGATGTCTTAATTGCTCCTTTAGGAGCAGGAAGGACTTTAAGGTGGTTTATTATTTGCATTACCTGTGGATTGTAAATACTTTGGACTAGAGCATTCTTCCATTTATTTTGAAGACAGATAAGTAGGATGCCTCAGGGAAAGCTTTTCCATATTTCCTGATCAATATTCACTACTCAGACATCAGCTCACCACTTTCTCATTTCAAAGAGGTGCAATGATTCAATTTGATTTTTAAAAGGTTCTTCCCCTCCTCTACCTTGTCTCTTCCTCCGAGCTGAGGAGCTTTTGTGGGTGATGGATGGACGTGAAAGGTTTCTGTGTAAAGTGGATGAAGACAGCCTATACTGTCCTATACCTCAGTCCAGATATAAACACTGACAGCCAGCACTTCAGGTGAACAGCTACCAAGTATCCCAGCTTAGTGAAATAGAAAAAAAAACCCCAAAAAAACCCCTATCCAGACACATCTATAACAGTAATGTTTCTCTGATGGGAAGAGAGGGCAAAGGATGCTGAAGCACAAGCCCAGAGCCTTGGTGGTGTCAAAGGAGCACTCCTGGGGAAGTAAATTTGGAAAGCTTTATTTTACTTTCCTGTCTCCTAGTCCTAAACCCTGAAGACCAGATACTAATTAATATTAATGGAAAGCAGACTTCAGGGAGAGCACTGTCACAAATACTAGGCTTGAGATGTCAGTGGGATCAAAAGCTGGCTATAAACAAGCACTAAGCTCTCTATGGTAGAGAAATCCTTGGGCACTGCTTTTAAACAATTCCTGCTTGTGTTGAATAAGGTCAAATAATGTGGTTTATGCTCCTGAGGAGGGCAACAGGTGCTTCAACATCCTCTACATTAGCAATTTTGCTGGTTTATAAAGAACAATTTATATGGTATTAATTGTATCCATCTCCTTCCCAATAATAGTAACAAAAAATCAGAAATAGTATGCTGACTCATTATCTGGCATGAATGGTTATTTACATCTGATATATGTAGCCGTAAAACTTCTCCAGTGAGACTATAACAGAGCTGTAGGAAGTAAAGGAGGAATTGGAAGATATTGGAAGAATGAAATTCATATTTATAAACCCTTAATTCTTAATCTTCAAATGTTTCTTTTTTTCTCCACCAAGAACCATCACTGAGAAGAAATGACAAGCAGTACCATCACTTGCAAGGAGGTGAGAGTGGCATCGTTTCTGTTTGCAAATCTAGTCTGCTGTCTCTCAGCCTGATATATGCATAGCATCTAAGCCAGAGTACAAGCAAATCTTCTCTACACAAACAGCCTCCTCTTCTCTAGAGAGAGAGTGATTGTGAACATATTCCATTTCTAAGACTTTGAAGGAAAAATACAAACCACCCAGGAACAAGAGACAAATTCCTCCTCAAGACATCAGCAGGACTCTGATATACTGCACAATAAAACTAGTCTAACAGATGGAGGTCTCCGTAAGCAAGAGGAGAAAAAGAAATAATACACCTGGTAATAGGACACAATTTAATAGACTTCACTGGTCTCCTGTTACGGCCATTGCTTCTTTTACAACTTCAACTGTGGAAGAGCAGTGTTAAACACTTAGGTGGTCTTCCAGTACTCTTGGCTGAGATAACAGACAATAAAGAGGACACCTTGAAGTTTCAATTTCCAAGAAATTCCACTGTGTATTTGGATTACTATCAAATTAGAAACTAGGACACTCATGCAGTTCTCAGCGAGGTTTAAAACAAAACCCAAACCCCAATGATTAGTTTCTGCAGAAGCCTCAAGTATCTGCTCGAGATCTGTCTTATAACTTCCTTTTTTCCATAAAATATCCCCCATATTAACTTATTTTCTTGAGAACTTTAGAAATGTAGAGGTAAGGTTGGGCAATTCAATCTCTCTCCCAGAATCAAGCATTACAAAGAGAACTGAACAGCTTAATGTTCATCCGAAAAGTTAAATCGTCAGGCACAGCAGCGAGCATCCTATGGGAGCCATGACAACACATCAATTGTAAAGCAATCAGAAAAGTCCCTGGAAAGAAAAGTCACACCAGGAATCACCCAGACATCCAAGCTGTCTGTACTTTAGCTTTCCCAGATAGAGTATCAAACTACCTTCAGAAAGGCTGATACCCTAGGGGTATCATGGTACCCAAAGAGTTACAGCCCAGCCACCAAATTCTAATGGTTGACATTTTATTTATGGATGATCGAGCTTCTTGGGAGGACAGCCATGAAATATCTAACCCATGGGACTGAGATAAGGGTCACCTCAGTTTTCAGAAAGACAAGAGTTTATTGTCCTGACAGTTCAGCTGGTGTCTGAGTCACGTAAATTGTGCAGGGCTCTTCATCTCTCCTGGCCAGCAGGACTAAAGCTGTTCAGGCTCTGGAATGCTTTCCTGCTCCAAAATATAATATGATTCAAGTGACAAACTCTGATGGTATTGAGAACCCTGATTAAGTAATTTAATTCACTTAGGGAGAAAAATGCCTGCTGTACTGCTGTGATTTTTCTTGGCAAAATGAGCAACTTCAATAGAGGATTTGAGAACAAATTTCACAAATGAGTGTAAACTTCAGTCCTAATGTCAGAAAAAAGTTCTTTGCAGAGAAGTAACAGCTGAGCTGTTGCATTAAAATATAACATCATCTTGGTTTGAGAGAGGTAAAGATGGCATTTTTAGATACAGCTATAGCTTGGCAACTACTGCTATTACACAAAGGTTGAGACCAAGGAGTACTAAAATTACAGTTCTTAAAGTAGAAGATGAAACTGCTCATTTCAAGATGGAAAAATCTTTTCTTTTTAAAAAAAGAGTTCCCCTAGAATTGAGATTCTTAAATGAACTTGATTCTTAATGATTCTTAAATAACCTTGAGTTAACAATGTAAAGCAAGGAGACATTAAAAGGGAAAAATATTTTTTTCCCTATGCTAAAAACATTGCTGAGATACCACAGAGAAAAGGAATAGGAAGAAGACAAGCACATATAGGAAGCTAAAAATGAGTTCATAAAAGAATAAATCAAGAAGTGTATATAATGTTTCAAACAGAAAGCAAGACAAAAGAAAGTGTGCTGGAAAACAAAGGAAGCATAAATTTGGCTCTAAAAGTAATCTCCATTTTTTTCTCAGTACAAACCTGAAGTTCTGGAGATTTTAGCTAAGTGAAACTACGATGCAGCATACATGTAATACTGGAACATCTAGGCATCCTATTACACTTCATGCTTAAATGATAACAGAGGTAATTTATTTGCTGAAAAGTTGGCCACCCTGAAGTTACAGTCAATTTATTAAGTCACTGAGGGCCATGTTTTATTCTGAATTCTTCTGATTAAATGATTCTTGCCTCCTGCTGTATAGTATTGCCAGTAGTGAGAGAGTCAGGGGATGAGAACCTCAAACACATAATAGGAAGGAAAACTTTTCAGTTTTCATTCTCCCACACACTTGAGGTGATGGAAACAAGCTGCTCAGGACCTGCAGAAGGTGTCTTGCAAGTGCACGTAACAGTGGATAACAGAAGTTCAGGAGAATGAAAGCCTCAAAACCTGCTCATTGTGACTCACATGTGGGTTTCTGCCAGACCACACTGCAATATGTGGCATCTATTATATTAGGAAAAAGACAGCAACAATATTACCTAACACATATAACCAGCTCCAGCTTAACCTGATCTCCCTCATTGGCATGCAGTTTACTGTCTTGTTCCACACTGGTTCATCTCGGCTAGTTAGGTCTAGGCAGAGCATGCTAACCTGCAATTAAAAGTAGATAAAGTAATGCCTAAGTAGTCCAAATTTAGTTTATATGCTATTTATTATCATCCATCTTGAGTAATGATTGGTTGGGTCTGTAGTCACCCTTTACCCACTACATTTGTTCTTTCCCCTTGCTTGCCTTCTTTTTTCATCTTCTTTTGTGCTGCTCCTTTGGTATAGACTTAATTCCCACTCTGATCAATTTGGGATTCATAAGCCACTAAGTATACTCTTTTGGAAACATTATCTTCAGGGGATGATGAGGCACTTCAAGGGATGATGGTTACAGCAGCACATCATTTTCTCCTGTAGTACGTGACAGTGAGTGCTGTCACACCACACAAACAGGGTGAGTAGGGCTGACTGAAGGAACACGGGAAACGTTTTTTTTCTCTGTGCCTTCATGCAGTCTCCTACATTTTAAACAAGCATTGTCCCTTCTTTATGAAAACATCTATAGCAGTTCCTCAGGAGCTGCTTGAATGGAGTCTAGCTCTGTCCATCTTTTATCAGGGTAGTGTTTTTTTTTTGGAGACACTGTTGTGCATTATGCGTTTCTGAGAGGAACATAACCCTAAAAGGGTACCCTAAAGGCACGGCTGTGCAGCTCCCACTTACTGAAGCAGGGGACTGTGTGTGTGATGAGCAAAAAATATAGAAGGAAATACTCCTTGATGATTTACTTTTTTACACAGTACTGGAACCAGATTTTTGCATACATAACGACAGTCCTATTTTTACCTCATCATAAATGACACTTCGACAGCAACTGCCTAGAATCCAGTGAGAACACCATCTTTCCTTCCAGCTGGTTTTCTATGGAAATCAAGTTGACCCAGCAGTCCTGCCTGTCAGACCTCCCACCTCACCACTTCTGAACCTGATAGCCATTTCAACCACATTAGAAATAACAGTAGAAAGCCTTACAGATAATTCAGTTTCTTAAGGGTTTGTAAAAAAAAAAAGGGCTTAGGAAGAGAAGAAGTAGGCAAGTTGGTTCTCCCATGATTAAAAAAAAGACTGAATGCAGTCCACAGGGGAAAGACTAGATGTGGCAGATAGCTGGAATTATAGCAATGGGGGGGAATTAGTAGAAATCCAGACTTCATTAGTCCTGCTGCTCATGAAATGACTTGTTTACGTAGACCTTACAAGTGTTTTTTTGAAAATATTTATTTTCTGACATTCTTCTATTACTAGTTTTTTCTTGATTTATACACCATCTCAGCCATTTTCCATCACTTCAAGAACTGAACCTATCATCTGTTGCAGAAACAAGTAAATCAGAGCTGTTTTTCAATGGACTGTTTTTTTTGCAAGTACTTTCTTTTAATTGACTTGCAACTATCAAAGGCACAGAAATGATAGCAAGGATAAAAGCAACAATTTTCTATCACAGTCTAGATTTGTCTGAGCATTCAGTTGTAATTTTTTTACATCTTTACTTTAAACCTGTTCCTACCATGAATTGCTTAATGATTTTGAGAGCTTTAAGAGCTCTGCAGGAAAACATTTGAATACACTCTCTATGTTCCCCTTGAAGAGGCAAGCACATTTCTTGGTGAATAGGAAAAAGAGTGCCCTATGTAATTATGACACTGTGAAGGTAGGGAAGAGTAAAAAAAAGAGAAAGGAGAGAGAATGAATGGAGAGGGAAAGGCAGAATGAAAGAGGGAGGCAGAAAGAGTGCTGCTTCACTAAGAAAATCAGTAGCTTATAATTATTTTAAATCAGAAATCAATGAGATAAATATTTCTTGTTGAAATGCAACTCTGCTTTATAAGCTGAGGAAGACAGCATTAGTGATTAGCTTTGAGATGGAGGAATTTAATACACCTGTGTTGGCGTAAAAACATTCCAGCCACAGCTTTTTCCATTAAAAGCAACATTTTGATGTTAAGTCTTACTTTTGATATTCCAAGCTCTGAAGAAGTCGATTAGCACACATGCCCATTGGTTTATAAGCCTGCCCTCAGTGTTATAGAAAGTTCTCTTGGTTTATAAAAATCTGAATGTCATGCTATTTATTAGGACTAAACAGATAAATAGAACTGTTTGGGTCTTTCAGACATAGTGGAAAAATACCCTTCATTTTAACTTTCTGAGGTGCACTTCTAAGAAGAAGGCAGTTAAGAAAAGGCGGATGTACTAAAGTGTGTCCATTTTGATGGGCCAGTGCCTGGTTGCTGAAGACATTCTTTAAATTAAATGATGGAAACATGCAAACAAAGACAAAACCAGATGCTGGTGTACATTAGGCTTTCTTACCTCATTTTTTTTAAAATCATCCCACAAAATAAATAAATTGAAAACAATCACGTTGCAAATTCTTAGCACTTACCATTATTCATTTTAAACAGTAGTTTTCACTCTTTTTGTTATGGTTGCTTAATACTAGCCTGTGACAAGATGCTATTTATTTGAAGCACACTTTACCTGTGTCTCTGGGATGACAGGACTATCTTCAGGAGAAATTCTAAAGAAGGTGGATAAAGGTGATGACACGATAACAGGGTTTGGCCTTACAAATCCACTCAGATCACAACTAGGAATGTCGTTCTCTTCCTTCTTCATAACCAAGGTATCCATGACATAAAAGACATTCCAGGGAATCCATACTGTGTGATACTGTGTCAGGAATGGTGATCGCTCGAACACCAGTGTCAGAGAGGCACCACCATTCGCTACCAAGTCAAACCTAGGGAAAAAAACCCAACAGGGCTAGCTAGTCAGCAAATTCCCAAAGCCATCCACAGGCACGATTTTACAGATTGATTCTTCATTCCAATGCACTGCTCTGAAGGCAGAATGGCTCTACTGGGAACAATGGAAAAATCAATTAAATTATATTACGTAATACTGCATTAAAGGAATGGAGAGTTTGGGATGCTGCATTTAAATTAAGCAAGCCATTCTATTTCTAAAGTATATAATCAGCATGTTTTACATTTGAAGAATGTAAAAAGTACAACTTTAGCTAATCACTTTGTTCATTACTTTTGTTTCCATGATTTTATTATCATCTTATTTTTACAAGCAATTCTTCAGTAACGCTTTCACTGTCTTTATGACTTAGAAGTGCTTCAAAGGGAACTTACATTCCATCTTGGCGAGTTATTGTATATCCATAGTCTGGGTAGTGTAGAAATGAGACATTGACTCCAATAAGTGGTGTTCCATCAGCAGTTAATACTTGGCCCCTTATGACGGATGCAAGACTGTGAAAAAGATGCAGGATCAAATTACAAATTAGCTTTTATCATTTTCTTTTGAATGAGTAAGAGCTAGCAAAGTGAACCCACCCCTCCCATGGTATCTATTACCATTAAAAGAACATTCCTGAGACTCTAACCCTTTTACGAGTCCACATAATTTGCGCTGTATAAACAAATGCCTCAAAATCTACAGATAATAACTGAGTCTCAATACTGTTGATTTTCGTTCGGTTCATTTTGTCTGTACTGAATTCCTAAAACCAGAAATTCACTGAAGAATTTTAAGAACTTATAAGCTCTAGATGTTCCCACTGTAAGTCATAACTCTGGCAGACTCTTAAAGAACAACGTACTTTTCAATTAGTATCAAAGCAATCTGTAAAACTGCAGGGACTATGAAGTACAAAATTTAAAAGAGCAATAAGGAACACTGGTGCAACAACTTTCAATCAACTGCTGTGCCCAAACACATTAATGCTGTTAAATTACTGCAAACGCTGTAGTTCTAGTGTAAATCATCTTCCTTCACTCAGTGAGATCCCAGACACCTGCTTCCTGTTACTGGTTTATTTTCAGGTCATTACTGCTTCGTAGAGCACCAGTCAAATAGTTTATGCAATTATACTGTCATGCACTTAACAGTTCTATTACATTAATTCATAATTTATATTATTTAGTGAGCTCAGTTTAAAAAGTGCAGCTTTGCTTTTCCTTCTGAAGTGTTTTCATTGCTTTGATATATTTCCAACTGTGCTAGCCCAAATCAACTGGTTAAATAAAGATTTATTTAATCATTAATGAAGTGCCCTGATAGAATACAGGTAGTAAGCACGGCAAAAAGCTTCTGTAACCTACTAGCTTTGGCAATTTGAATTTTGCAGGAAATGAGATAAAATAAGCAAGAAATATATTATGAGAAAAGGTCTTTGCTGAAAGTCCATGCCACGAATTTTGCAATTGGAGTGGATCTTTTCCAAATGGAATCTCACATTCTTCAATTTCTTTTGTATTCATGAGTAAACGATAATTTGTACTCACCTTTTATTAAAAGGACTTTCCCCAGGTATGACATGAGTGCTGTCTGATCCAATGAGAAAACTGATCCGGTCATAAAATGCTTTGGCGGCTTGCTGAGATGGAGACTGTTGGCTTTGGCTGATAATATCTTGGGGATCAGGTAGTCCACGACAATAAGGTTGGTTTTGGCAAGAACTCTGCAAACAGCAGTCAGGATCCATACAGTCAACCAGCCCATCTGTTGGCAGAAAGTCAGAAATGAACAAACTCTTCCTCCTGCCCCTTTGCATGTCAATGAGCCAGCCAGCAGAGAGATTAAAAAACCTAATTAGTATGAAAGAATACTAATAATTAAGATTTTAATGAATTCACTTTCAATCAAGGAAAGAGAGTTTGTTTCCACTGAGTTCTTAAACTCAGTGGAAATCCATGCAAGCTGAAATATACTCAGCATCACGTATTTGACACTTTTCTGAAAACATGCTGAACAAACCAGAAAATGGAGGTGTTCAGGCTCTGCATACACTGTTAACTTATAAATATTAAAACTTGAGGTGGGTCTAAGTAGCTTTTATCTGAGGTTATTTTGCTTGCTAGAGAAAAGAAACAAGTAACTCCCATTCTGCTGTGATCCTGAAGTTTTTTAGCATATACATGCTGCAAGTAGTTTTAAATATTTCACAGCATTTATCAGGGTGGATTCCTTTGTACCTTGGCAGAAAGATTTTGTTGCTAATGGCAAAGGCAATTTCCACAACTATTTAGCATGAAAATGTATGAGAGAGCAAAATCTGTATTTAACATTTAGATTTTATTCTGAATAAACTGACGAGAAAAGCTGGCCACTATAAACAAGATTTAAACACATGGGTGCTTTTATGCTTATGTACTGAAATATTCACATATAAGGAGCATTAGATCTGTCACATCACTGGAAATCTAATTTGGTGAAAGATTAAAATCAAGATCAAATTGGTAACTACTAATTTGTTGTAAGTAAAGTCATAAGGAATATGAGCCTGGAAATGTCAGCTACAGAAAATTTCTAGATGAATGTAATATGGTATCACACAGCTGATAATTGTTTCCCCAAAAGAACAGCGAGACTGAAATAGCTCAAACATTTTATTATTCCATTTAGATTAGAGGGAGAGCTTGTTTGCTGCACTACACTGAAAAATATACCAATGCAGCACTCAAAGGAAGCCCAGAACTGCTTCTCTCACAAAAGAACCTAGCTTTAGAGTAAAACTTCTTTCCGAAGGGAAAAATATCATGCACTTCTGTTCAATTATATGTTGAAAGAGTGTAAGTAAACAGAGATCTTCTAAAGGTAGTCCTCTAAGTATTGCTATGCTGTGTGGATCAGTCAGAGGACTGGCAAAATAGTAAAGAACTGGGATTTCTATTGTGCATTGAAAATTCTTATTTAACTCAGCTGACATCACAGTTCAGGGAGAATAAAAGGGATGAAAAAGTCACCATTAAGTAGATAAAAGTTTAAACTTTTTTTAAGAGAAAGAAAAGAGCACTGATTTTTCCTGGAATGAGGATATGCCAGAGGGCTGTGTTGCCATCCAGACAGACCTCGACAGACTGGACTGACATGAACCTCATGGAGTTCAACAAAGAGAAGTGCAAAGTCCACCTGAGGAGAAATAACCCCATACACCAGTACATGCTGGAGAACAACTGGCTGCAAGGTAGCTTTATGCAGAAGACCCTGGGAGTCCTGGTGGACACCAAATTGAACATGAGGCAAGCAACATGCCCCTGCAGCAAAGAAGGTGCCAGTGACATCTTGGGCTGCATTAAGAGCAGCCTCAGTGCTGGGGAGGCCACATCTGCAGCGTGCTGCGTGCAGGCTGGGCTTTCCAGAGACACAGAGTCACAGACATACTGGAGAAAGCTCAATGAAGGGCCATGAGGTATTTAAGGGCTTGACACATCTCTCCTATGAGGAAAGGCTGAGAAAGCAAAAAGTGTTCAGCCTGGAGAAAAGAAGGCTTGGGGAGGGGAATCTTATCCATGTGTACAGATACCTAATGGGAAGGTGCAAAAAAGACTGCCTTTCAGTCAAAAAAGACTGTCCTTTGCTGTGCAGCAAAGGACAAGAGACAATGGGCACTGACTGAAACACAGGAAATTCTGTCTAAACATCTGGAAAACATTTTTTTTACCGTGAAAGTGGTCTGACACCGTAACAGGTTGTTCAGGGAAATTTTGGAGTGTCTATCCTTAGAGATACTCAAAACCCAAAAGCCACATACTCTAGTTGACCCTATTCTAAGCAGGGGGTGGGACTAGATGATTCCAGAGGTGTTTCTAACCTCAAATAGTCTGACTCTTGTGATTTTCTAGTCTCATTCTTGTACAATATGAAACCCTTTCCTAGCTGAAATACTGATCTCCCTTGCTGGTCAGGCTCCAGAAGCCTGGATCAGTGACAAGACTGGGTGTACAGATGGTTAAAAGCACAGTTTGGTGGTTTTATATCTCTGTATGGTCTCCCAGGAAATATCTGGTGCAGTTGCCAAAGAAATGCTCAAATTTCTTCATTCATCTTTGTTAGTTTACAAAAAGCAAATGTACATCTGGAGTATAGTCTGCAGGTCATAAAACTGCATGAGATTGACACCTTCTGAACTAATCAGCTGGAAATGCATTTTTACAAGCCTCTCTGCTAACATCAATCAGAGAAAGAATCTCATTTTCACCAGCCAAGATACAGGGATATGCTGTTTGTTATTTTTCTGTGGAGTTTATCAGTAACTTGCCCAGGCGAGTGACGGATGGTTATGAATCTGGCTCCTTATAACTTGAGAAAACATTTTTCATTCTTTCTCTGTACTTATGTGGCTAGAGCTTCTAGTACCACTAAGTTGAGTACTCTATTGCACTGTGTGAAGCAGAGTAAAATTTCCCTTCCAAAACTGCTCTGCAAAATTATTGATGAATTTGTTTAGCCTGTAAAGTATGAGGCTTAGCTCAACACTAGCGTATCAGTTATATCACTCAAATGTGATAGTGAAATTATAAAGAAAACAGAAACTCCTACAGCCAACTGGACAGTCACTATGAGTTTCAGAAGGCTATTTATATTATGTAAGTGGTTATTCTACATGCAGAAGATGTAATGACTACATTATTGTTTTCTTCCTCAAAAGCTAAATTCTAGCTGTAAAAATCTTGACTAATGTTATTTTTCCTGTTGTTGCAAAATGCACAGAATTGCAATGGAGCATGGCCTGTTGATCAGGTTGCTTGGAGAGACTAATAAAACCATCAAAGCATTAAATGAGAGGAGTCAAGATAGAGATAAGATGTATCAGTGAGCATGTTTGCTTTTGAATGGAATTTAAAGGGTATATATAAAACTGCTGAAGGAAGAAAACTAGGGGGACAAAATAAGTCCTGAGCACAAGTTTTGCCCAGTGTCAAAGGGAGATTGTGACCAAGGACTTACATAAATCACACTGTTGCCAAATAAGCGATTATATATTTAGGTGACAGAAAATCTCCATGAAGTGAAATTCACTGCCTGCATAAGGAGAATACAGTTTCGGAGTTAGGTTCCTGGTCATCTCACCAGGATGGTTGTGGCACAGCAAGGCAAGAGGCTAGAAAGGACAGAAAACTGTATTAAGAAATCTCAGTTATCTTCACACAGCTCAATTTTACAGCAGGCTACAATGAACAGACTCAATTATAGACACCAAAAATGACTGCCTCTAGGAGCAGCTGGTTGGAAAAGCCACAAAAGCAGAAAAAGCGCATGTTTTATTCCTAAGCAATGCACAAGGTCCTTGTTCAATGTTACTATTGCAGTATCTCTATAAGCATACCTACACTGTACTCAAATTCAACATTCCTGCTGTAGTGAAGAAGCCTAAAATATAAAGTGTTGGGCTCTAAATAAGCTGTCACTCTAGACAGAAACTGTGGAGTCACTGTGGATAAATACTATGGATATATCAACCCAGCACTCTCCACAAACCGCAGAGGTAAACAAAAAGAATAATGGGAAATGCTGGAGCACAAACCAGAGAATATGACCATGCCACTGTATCTGTCCTAACTGAAGTACAAAGCTCCTGGAATTTCCTGAGCTTGGGTTATGTTTGTACTTAGTAACCCTTCTGGCATTCAAAATGTTCTGTGGCAGTCATTTCCTACTTTAATTAGCAGCCTGATAGTATATCAAAGAAAATATAAGTTCACAGTTGTCCTATTACATTCTTTTGCTAGGCATCTGCCGCTATGCATGTCATCCTTAAGGAGAAAGGAAATGATCCGCAAGACTCCCAGAAATCTGCATTAAAAGACAGATGAGTAATAATCATCCCATCATGTGTCAATGGTACCTAGAAGGGAAAACGATCAAGTATGCCTTGATGTCATTAGCATTTCCTATGGAGAATATTCCCATTGAGGTCCTTGGGATGCTCATGTTCACAGAATTTGAACATTCGGTCCCAGAAAGAGCTAAGGACCAAACGAAAAGCAGACATTGCTAATAATTAATAATATTACTATATGAAATATATTTTATCCAGTGTAGGATGAAACATAAACATTAACCACAGCATATTAATTAGCTAACAACTGAGATAGCTTTAATTACATAACCAGTGACCCTGGTTCGAAGTAAATCACACTACCTGCAGTCACGGTATAAAGGCAGCATAAGTGCTCAGATAACCTAATCTCCCACAGTACACAAATACAGCAGAGGCATCCTTGTGCCATTACCTGCAGTTGTCTGGAATTTGAATGGCTTGCTCAGGAGATTAGTGGGCTGATTGCAGGTACTCTTGGAAAGGGAAGAAACACTGCTTCTCTTTCCAGGTGGGTTTCTGGCAAAAAAGACTTTCTTTTCCCAGTTTTGTTTGGTATGCTTCCAGTTTTTAATTTAATTTAATTGGTATAATTTAACCCTTTTCCTCAGCCACTAGTCAAAGACTGACATGAGTATGCTCTGTACTGAAGCATATGAATAAAACTAAGGTCTACTGAAAGAGAAATGCCAGTGACAAATGGCATTACATAGGTCAATGATGGTAAAGCAACCATTTGGCCAATCCCTTCATCATACATAGGTCCTTGATGTCTGTAAAGGAAATAGTGAAAAAATTTGAGAGAAATAAGTCATAAAATACCAGTATTAAACTTCTTTTTTTTTTTTTTCAGTATTGTTCTTTCTGCTTGAACTTTAAGTCATCCTGTTCGATCCTTCTGCTTCAATTCCTTGTTCCTTTTCCCCTTTTCCTCACAAACAGGTATTATTGTTTTCAGTCTGAAGGAGCATCTTCTTTTCCCTTGTTCTCGTTTTGTTCACTCCTGTTCACCTTGCTCCTCCTTACTCCCACTGTTCTGTTACCTGCTCTTGACTCTTCCTCTGATATGCCACATCCTTCTATTATCTTTAATGTTTACTGAATCTGTTTTAGTCTACCACTGGGCTTTCAACATTTTTCCCTTACACAATCTATTTTTTCCTCCATGTTGTTCATGCGTTAACCTAGTTTCTTCTCCTCTTTGCTTTGTCTCTTTTCATGCTTGCAGGTTTCTCTTTCTTCCTTATGTTTACAATCTCCCTGCCCACCTGAACTGAATTCCCCGAACAGCATATCACTACATGGAAATACCGTGGCTAATCGTTCCACTTGCTCCCTTCCTACATGCAGAAATTTAGCTTCACACTAGCTCAGACTGCATATATCAGATTGCATCAGATTCTTTAGGCCCCTAAAAGTGCAAAGCTGATTCAAAATATACAGTATGCAAAAATCAAACAATGTGTAAGGCAATAAACAGCAGCAGTGTTTTAACTGTGTTACTCGAGAAGTAAATGCTGCTGTTATTTATAGTTTCTGATGTCTGAGATCCCAACTGCAGTTGGGGTGTGAGAACGTAAAGCCAATCAGCAATGACAAAGGCATACGCATCCCAAAGCTGAAAAACAAAGTCACAGATGACTTTATCATCATCTAGAAGCCCTACTGGAGTTTCTTATCTCTGCTCTGAATCTGAAGGTGCTAAACAAAAAGAGTTGATGTGAGAAGGGGGAGAAAGACAGACAATAAAAGCATTATGCTGATTTAATATTTGACTGAATTCACATTTAATCTTGTTTTTGTGTGGGTTTTTTTGTGTGATTCTGGAGTCATGCCAAAGTAAGCCCCTCTACCTTTCCCACCCTGCAACAGTGATAGCAGATTGATTTCTTGAGTCAACACTCCTGCCTGCATCTTGCTTCTGACTGTTACCTGTCACCTGAATGACAGACTGCAGAAAAGAAAGCCAAATAAAACCAAACCAAACCCCAAAACGTCTGGGAGCATCCTGTCAGTTATCTGAGCGTTCACAGGCTATAGAGGATAAGATCTCTGTAGACTGGGCAACCAATTGTTTCCAGCAATAGTGTCATAGGTCAAAACATAAACTCCCTGTTCGGCCTTTTCTCCTTCATTTCCTTGTGAGGTCACTGAAAAGTTGAACTCCTTTCTTTTCTTCCCTTCCACTACAGTTCACTGAATTGAGACTATGATTTATTCCAGTATAAAAGAACACTGCAGGGAAACTAAGGTGACACCCATCATTTTGTAAGTACATATCTCACACCTGTCATAAGCAGCTCGAAAGGCTTTGCTGATACGCCATATAAAAGCACTGAATACTGCAGCATATTCTTACAGACAGAGGAGCTAGTAAAATGCATGTATGGTTCTCATGGCAGTACTTAATCACCTGACTGCAAAATCTCCATTCCTCAACAGGTTATCCTCAGTGTTAGAGATTCAGTTGTTATATCTTACCTCCTTCATTGTCCTTACTGTCAGTGCAGAGAGTTTCCATGGCCACGTCACAGCCCGCTCCCCTCCATCCTGGCTGGCAGACACAGTGCCAGCCGTTTTGGTCCAGCGTGCACCTCCCATTGCTGTTGCACAAGCCAGGGCAGCCCTCTGTTGAAACAGACAAAGAAGAAAAATCACAAGTGATTTAAAGATTGCAATTCTATAAAAAGAAATAAAAATACAAACAAGGGACACTTACTGGGAACAGGCCTTAAGAACAGCACAAATACTGTAATTGCACATGGAGTGGAACAGCAACATTACCTGGGGAATGTAATTCTTAACAAAGTGGCATCTTTGATTGGCCTGACACTTGAGACACCACTTACCTGTACAGGCAGGAAATAAATGCACCAATCCTCTAAATACCTGCAGGCCAGACAAAATTAAGTTTGGTTTTTAATTTTTTTAAATTTTCTTTTGTTTGGCAAAGTAACAAGAGATGAGTGCATAGTGCAAACATAGCTCTGTAAAACAAGACATTTTTCTGTGCTCATAGAATAGATCATTATTTGCTCTATGCAGTATTGGTTACTTAGTGGCACAAATGTTTAAGCTCCCTGTTACTATGAACAAATCCCTCCAAATTCTTAAGTAGGAAAATGGGTATGATTTTAGTCACGTAATAAAAGAAAACATTAACTTTATCTGGTCTCAGAGTTGCCGTATATTCATGTGAAATTACAGTGCGCTAAATAATTGCACAAAGTATAGGCCAGTTTTAATGACTATACTTTATGCCAAAAATACATTCCTTTCCACAGAATAAGCGAAGCCCAGGAAATAGTGAAGCAGCTTAGCATCTATTCTAACAAACACTAGGATTCAGGCTGCATACGGATGGGACAGGACCAACAGGATTTCCAACTAAATGTAATAGCTGTGCGTATTTGATTACTTAGGACGGACAAAATGAAATACCATAAGGACCACAATAAAACATTGATAGACTGAACAAAAACACGGTAGTGACGTGCTTCAAGACAGATAGCAGAAAGTGATTTTTTGTGACAATCTCCCTAAGGCTTTTGTGCTGTTACCTTTATATCCTATCTTGTCTGCTTTTATGGCCAAGGAGGGAAAATTTGGGAAACAATTAACATAATTTAATATATCCAAAATCGATAATTGTTTTCAGTCTAACATTGCATTAAAAAAAACAGTATCTGTCACTTCTTAGTGATGAAATCTGGCATGCAGCCAACATGATCTGTATGAGGATGACAACACTATAAATATGTAGATTTTGGTGTTCCTTTTCTATGACTATAAGACACTGACAGAAGCAAGTACAGATATGGCACTAAGTATCTTACAAGAAGGTGGCTACAAATCAGGTAATTTTGGACACAACAATTTTCTGTAAACATTTATCCAAAAAGCCCAAGTAACTGGCTAACCATTTCACTTTATAGAACTACTGTTTTTGTGAACTAATCTACTGACCCATTTTAGTTAAGCTCAGCTGAGTTTAGAACAGTCTTTCAGAGGTAATAGTCTATTTTTTTAATTTTAAAAACTTTAGAATTTACTGACTTCATTCAACCACGTAGCTCAAATTTACAAACATCTGCAGAAAAGAAGTTATAAAGGGTGCTTAACTCTTGTCAAATTACTTAGAAGGCAGAGATCAGAAAAACCTTTTATGAGGAAGGATGATGATGCTACAGTTACGGATATTGAGCCATTATGTCAGGCTCAGATCAGTCTTGCTACTCTTTCAGACTCTGGCTGCTGATAGTATTTGTTGAGGAACCCAGAGCAGTTTTTTTCTTACTCCTTTATCTGTTAAATTTATGGAAGTCTCACATATTTAATTGCAATACTGACAAGAGTGTTTTAGGAGTCAGCTGGGTACACTCAAGACTTATTGTGTGAAAGCCTGGATATTGCCATGAATATTGTCATACTCTAATGAAAAAAAAACAAAACCACAAATAAGGAATAAAGATACTCAGGGAAAGAGGGGTAGGAATATTTCAAACATTCTTCTAAATCGATTTTTTTCACCATAACTGAAGATACAAGAATCTTTGCTGTTTCATGTTAAGCTTTCACATCCTTGAACTTTTTAATTGAAAATGTTGCATAGAGTAAACAAGCTTTTTTCTAACTTCATACAAAACACAAGTCATAATTTCCTATAGATTTTCTATATTCAGATAAAGAAAAGCTTAAAAGCCTGGAGTATTCTATTGATCTGTCTATATATAAACACACACATATCTATAATTAATCTGTTCTTTAGAACTAATGACACTTGCTCTGTGACAAAAATATTGCTTTGCTTTGTTTCCTAAATGTTTACAGCTTTGCAGGTAGAGGTCCAATGACAAAACTAACGAAGATAAAGCACCAAACAGCAAATGAATACTATCTTCAGTTGTTGGTTCAAACAAAATCAAGTACACATATACAGTTTGTATATAAATGTATAATCACTGATAAATTATTATTACATAACATAAGCAAGATTTCATTTTAATTTGAGATGAGCTGAAAGTCGTATGAGTTCAATCTATAATTCATGGAATGTATGTGAAAGAAGATTCTTTTGCCCAGACTAGTATGTTTGTAACTATATATTCATATAGAAAAAGTACATGTAGGTATAGGCATGTCATCAAAGAGCAAATATACAGTACCTTTCACTATCTTATCCAAATAGTGAGCTTGAGAATTAAAAAGAAAAAAAAAAACAGACAGACATTTCAGAAGTGTCACATAAAACAAGAATTGTTCAGAATTCACATGCAAATCAAGCAGGTGCACCTGAGAGAGAGGTCTTACATTACAAAATGAGAATGTATTTCAAAGCCTTTAAAAATGCAAGAAATTGACTTTTCAGCAAACTTCATCATGATTCAATGAAACTACTTCAGAAAGGAGGCCTGCAGAAAAAAAAGAGAGATGCTGCCTTTCTGAGACTATGTTTTTCTTCTGGCTTCTCTTAACATGCTTTGATTTGTACATATAACAAAAATATAATCAAAGCTAGTTAAAAAATCCAATTTTCAACCCAACGTAAGAGTAATTACTTAGCTTATGCGCTTTAACACACTGACCATACTGGAAGATCTTTTATTTCAGGTCATGGATGACTCTGACAGCATAACTAGCACACTATCTTAATTCCGACTGGATTAGAAGGAAGCTTTCTTCTGCTTCAGTTCAGCCACAGTTATTCTTCCGAGCACACACACCAAGTATGCAAATAAGTTAGAATAAATATATGGGATGGAAGAGGGCACAGTGGGGTTAGTAGCGTGGTGATCCATTTCATTTGGAAAAATGGGTTAAAATTAAACGTAGGCTTTAGACATATAAAAATAAATATCATAGTGTAAAAGAATAGCAAGACTTTCTTTTTTTTTCAAGTTAGGACACTTAAAATTTCACAAAAAACGTTTGAGCAGGCAGGCAGATAGATGAATGACAGACAGAGCACAAGACATTTAAAGCAGCAGGCCCTACTTTTAATACACAAAACACAGCAGTGATTGGTTACACTTTCTTATGATCAGGAAACAACTGCAGTTGCTTTAAAGGGGTTAATATAACAAAACTATGTAATACAGGTCCATTGCAGGCTACAAAATGCAGCCACATGCACATAACATGGCAGGGGTATTACAGACCATTGCAGTGGGGACACACTGAGCTGAGTCAACAATGTTGGATTCCAATCGGGTTTTGCTGTGGGCAAGGTGTTCAACAGGGCCCTCATGGGCTCTCTTCTTTTCAAAATCTGAACTTTTCTAAATCCCTGGTGGATGATGGCCCCTGCCTGGGAAGTACTCTGTCACTTGCTATTGTTCCTCAGCTTTGTGTCTTGGGTGAATAAAAAAGGCATTTCCAACCATGGCCTCTCCTCCAGTTTGGATGAATGGGAAAAACTCTTCCCAAGTTCAAGGAGGGAGGTGATGAGATACATAGTCACAAAAGCCACAGTAACTGCTATGACCAAGAGGTAGAAACTCAAGTGTCAGGTGTCCACAGTTGTTGGTTTGGGTTTCTTTTTTCCCCTTTTAAAATATTTTTTCTATAGAGGTAAGGTTAAAGGGAGACAGAGAAAGAAGATGAAAACATCAATTACAGAACATTTAGAACAGCAGCAACAAACTAAAAAGCTTTTCACATTAACCACAAACAAAAAGAAAAGTGATACAGCTGCATTTCAGGGTGGATCAAATTCTTCCTCTTACTCATCCAATATAACTCCCCTTGCTCCTACACAGCTGCTCTTAGAACACTGTGTAGTATGTGTGGAGGAAAAAACAAGCTTTATTTCATAAAATGGAAGCAATTAGGTAAGGCAACTGAAAATAATCCCTGCAATCCCAGGTCCCCACATGCTATTTCCTTTCAGAAATCCAATCTGTATTTAAAAAACAAGGATTAAGAAAATGCTTTTGAAGATTTCTTGTACCCAGTAGTCTTATAAGAAGTCACTTCCCGACCATAAAATTATAATTTTCAGAAAACAAGCTCTACCTTCCGGTATCCTTTTACTTATGGTCAGCTGACAGCAAGGACAATGTTAGAAACTATTTTGGTTAACATGCAGCATCCTAGAAGAATCAAAAACCAGAAAACGAGTGACCAAAAATAGTTTAACTTTGAAGTTAAAGCAGTGAAGTTTAACTAGCCATGCTGTCTTCCTTATCCATGGCACTGCAAACAGGAATTAACACAGCTTTGTGCGGAAGCACATAATACCAGCCTTTTTACTTCTGTATAGAGAATTCTGGGTGAGATTTGGAGCACTTCAGTAGGATGGAGCATCTCAGCATGGTGCTCCCTTGCAAGATATTTATGCATCTGGCACATGTGTGCTATGTTAACTCCTTGAAAAATCAAATGAAGAGATCAGACAATATACCTACAAGGGTTTTCTTGCAGGTGATGACTGTGACATTTAAAATCTTGGTATTATGTCCAGGAGTAGAGGGATTTTGTATAGCTCCAAAACGCAGAATAACAAAAATGAAGATATAAAATCTGTGCATCTTCTAGGATAGTCAAAATCCAAGAAGATGTAAATGGCATTCAAAATTAATACAACATAAAATATAAATCAATATGCGTGGATATTTATATAACCATGTGGCAGACAAATGTATTTTACAAAGAACTGATAACTTCAGGTGAATTCACATTTAACACAGCATATTTCATAACTGGTCAGAACCCTGACTTTAATGTCTCCCATTAGTTTCCTTTCAGAGATGTAAGTCAGTGTCCTCCTTAGATTATTCATGTGCTCCAGGTATGATGGAATAGCCACAGAATAAAAGTACATATTAAATCCATCTATCCCAATCAGCTCCTGTTTAAGTTAGCATGAGTCACATACCCATTGATTTGATGTTCCTTAATTGGTACATATAACACTGCTTTATTCTGATTATTTTGTCATAAAGGATTATAAGGGTGACATGCTTCTAAATACTGTATAGCAGATTTATACTATTATTTACATTATTATCCTCCACCAGACATCTTCACCCACCACAACCTTTGTAACCTGTACACTAGACTATAACACGCCACATACTTTTTGTAGTGTTTACAGTCCCGTTTTAGCATCAGCTAAACAGCCTCCCAGAGTCATGAGTTACTTTGCTGCAAGAGCAGAATTTGACCTAATAGCCCACCAGACATGAAGCAAAACTACAAAAGAATGTGACCAAAGCCATGTTGATCGAGGTCTGCCTAAATTAAAAACTACTTTTATGGTTTTTTGCTTCCTACACCTTGGAAGTGTGAACTGAACCCTTGCCTTCTCTCCAGTAATACTATTAGCTGCCTCTCTTCCTCTAGAGGAGCTACAGCCTCTCCCTCTAAAAGAAAACAGAAAGGAGAGGTTAGAAAGAGAGAAATGAGACGAAGGTGAAGGAAAAAAAAAAGATGATGAAGAAATAATTTCAGCATGAAGAAACACTGGAGAACGCTGTTCTGCTCCTCTCCAAGCAAGCTCTGCTTTGCTTACTTTCCTCACCTTCCACAATGCAGTACAGCAATCCCCAGTCACTGGCCAACAAGCGCATATACATCTCTGCCGCTAATACAAAATTTATGCTCCCAGATGCAAATCTTTTACAGGAAGATCTGAGCAACACATGTTCTATCAGCCATGTTTCCACTTCCACATCACCTTGCATAAATCTATAATCTTTCTCTCTAAATCAAAATTATTTAGTATCTTCACACTACTGGTGTGAACAAAAAGTATATTCTTATCTCATTTTACGAGTGAGTAACTAAGGCACAGAAATATCAAAGTGAGAATCCATCTACTTGGCTGAAAACACAATATGGTTTTCCAGAATACTTAGAATTATATGGCATTTCATACACAAACCAGCATTTTGGCAATTCACACACAAGCACGTCAGGTCCCCAGAAAAAGAAGAACAGTCAGAGAACACTCCCTTAAATTTTGCCTTTGTGCACAACTAACAGAAAACACATGGTAAAAGCAAAGGTGGAATCCAGTTCTTCAAAATCATTCTTAATCAGGAGATCATACCATGAATGAGTCTCTGGAATAAATGGAGTTTTTGCATGCAAAAGCCTTCACAGCCATGCAACAAACATTCTTAAGTCACGTCCATCAGGTGCAAAGGGAAGAGTAGTTAAAGCTATCACTATATTTTTTTATCACAATGTATATGCTATAATTAATATATCTTCTGTTGTATGATATAATGATAGTAACACCCAAAAGAGTTCTCTTGTGGCTTCCTAACATTATGTTCTTGATTTTGCAACTTTAGTTTTTTTAACATGTTTTTTTTTGGCATTTGGAAGTTCTTGAGTTCTACGCACATAAACTGGAAAAAAGGAAGGGAGAAATAAAAGAGATTCCATTCTGTGGCATTACATTTTTTTTGCTGGTGAGCAACAGGGAAGCTTAGCTGAACCACCTATGCTTCTGCTGTTTGTGCTAACAAAGTGTTATGAACACTACTTCTTACTGCCTTCACAGCCAAGAAGTAGCAGGGGATGAGGGGCACACTTTATCAGTGGTCTCACAGACACCTGCCCACAAAAAAGAAACTCTTGAGAGTTTCACTGCAAGTAGTGGGGGAAATGGAGCTTGTGTAAACAGGGTTTTGTGCTTGTTTTAGGTAATCTGGCACAAAACTCAGAGTTGACAGCTCTGATCTGACCTGTCTAATCTATTCAAGAGTCAGTTCATGGTGATTTACTTCTTCTGACCTGGCTACCACATCACCCTTAAATTCCTTGCATTTCCACCCAGCCACAGTTTAACGATCCTGACAATCAAAATATCTTTTGAATGTAAAAAAATATGTAACAAAGTATCCCTTCTGATAGCTAATCCCAATATTTCCTATTCTACCCACAGCAGATTTAGGAAATAGTGTATTGATTCCCTTAAGCAACTGGTATTACTCTCAAAGAGTGACCAAACAAAGCCATGCATCCATATGCAATTTCTGAGGAGCTCCATACCTCTGCGAGAAAACTTAGAGGAGTCCAGAATTCATAAAATTTTAAAGCCACTGTTCTAACCTGTCTTCAAAGCATGTCTTCCACTCATGTCAAATTCATCATCCACTACAGCCTTTTCTGAGTCCGGGCGAGCTGCTTCCTAACATGAACTTGTGCAGTTGATTATTCTTGAACACAGAAACCATTTGTTGAATCACACCTTATTTTTCTGCATAGTCTGTGCTATTTGTTAGAGTGATTTTAAATTCTTGTCCTGTCCTCCAAAGTGCTTGGGGGCAGCGAGCTTTGGTATAATTTACAAATTTAATTCTCTCTATTCATCACTGAACAGTACTGAAAGCACATGTTCTTCCACTGTGAGCAGCTCATGGTCGTCATCCTTTCTCTGAGTTTATGAGAACCTTGTCTTAGACATACCATATGTTCAGAGCACTGCTGCCAATAGAGGAGGATTACAAACACTCTTCCCTTTTGATACTTCTTTACTCCTAAATTCCCATCTTGCCCTTCTTGTAAAGGAGAACATATGGATGGAATAATAGTTTCAGGCAATTTTCTGTGCTTTCCTCCTACACAGGCTAAAACACAATCCTCACCTTGAAATCATACTTTATCACTTCTGCACTTTTCTCCAGTGTCCATGTAGACCTGCAGCAGAAATATTTCCTGCATATGTTTCTGAGGAGAAACCTGAATTCCCTGCAATCTATCCTTTGCCAAAACTGCAATCGTTCTTTGCAGCAACCATTTGTGGGCTTTTATGTACAAAGGCACATCAGACTACTACCCTTTAGAATTTTTTGTTCTGGAGTCCATGCCAATTTTACTATAAAGTAAGATTTCTCTTCATTACTATTGGAAAGCCATGCGTATCGTAGAATAAAAGGTTCAGTTGCCTTCAAAGGTATAGTAGACATAGGAAGTTTGGAACTACTGATAAATTAATGAGCACTGTTGTTTTCTATTAACATCTATTTAGATGGAAATTGATTTAGAAGAAAGGGTATATGACATCAAGAATTTAAAACTGCCCCAGGTGTACAGGCTGGAAAAGTTTAACCTATTTGAGACCTCTGACAAACTTGCAAAGACCTGCCTTAGATGCAGGTAAAGCCTGTCGCTTATATTAAGTACTGCACGAGAGATAAATTTGGCTTGAAAATGTATTAGGAGATGGAATGGGAGAGGAAGCATTTCATTTCCATCTTTCTTCCTGGCTGGAAGTACTTTCAGAATGTGTCTGACCAGCATGCAGCTATACAACAAACAAAAGCAAGTATTTTCTGGCCACTTCAGCTCCAGTAAGCTTTGCAACATGTTTTCAATTCTTCACATCTCAGAGGATCCTTTTTCTGAAAAAGTGCCTAACTTGAACTTCACATGTGGTCCTCATTTAAATGCAAATCAAGCAATTAGCAATTTAAAGTATGCTAACAGATAACTTGTAGTTGAGATACTTGGTCTTGAAATGTGTTAAGGCCTGAGCAAGAATTCACTTTTCTCACAGCTTCAGATACGCATGCACTGTCTTAAATTTACCTGGTAATTCAATATTTTTACGGTTGCCAAATGTACAAATATTTTGCCTATTCAAGGCTTGGCATGGCAAATTAACGGCATGCCCTTCAGGCGCAGAAAAGATCAAAACCACATTTGTTCTATATTTTATGAAATCTTCTTGAACTGTGGTTATCAGTCCTCTGGGTGAAAATAAAGTAATCTTCTCTTTTGCATAGAGTATTTGTATTGAGGGTACAGACACGAATATTGTGGTGAAACCCCAGCTCCAATGTAGTCAAGTGTTTTGACAGCAGAATTTCATCACAATATTGTGGTGAACTAACTGATATTTGAAAGAATTACTTTTGAAACTGGTTGATTTTATCTGAGAATAAACTGAATGTCAAAGGTCATACCTTCATTCAGATACAAGCTTACTTTCAAGATGAAATTTTTCCATTAACCCAAAACTAGGGAATAACATGAATTTAGGAATTTTGATAATCACATACAGCAGTAATTATCCTAATTTGAAGACAAAGATTTCCTTCTGATCAAAATTCTGGAATTCTCAGAAGAATCTTAAAATTTATAAAGAATTCTTGTCATGAATACATTAATTAAACACCTGACACGTTAAAACTCTATGAAATGTGAATATTCCCAGCAATTTAAATTTCAGAGAAAAGTAAACCATCCTTGGCAACTTAACATCAACATTAAAATGATGTTGGTCATCTTAATACCAGTTATCCATGTTGCTCTCCCTCTCACCTGCAAACATGGAGATCTATCAAGCCCTCAAATTGGTCCATGGCTGACTTTATCAAGCCCAAACTTCAGAAATACGTTAAAATATATCAAGTTTTTGATAAGCATTTCCTTTAATTAATAGGAGAAACACATTTGTTTTGACTTGCTCTCTGATCTTTTAAAGAGATTAAGTGCCATTTCCCTGTAGTCATATTTGAAATCTGTAATATAAGGAGCCCTAAGCTAAACACATGCTGAAAAGAGCAGGTGCAGACCATATAACTTAGTGGAAAACATTACTTCTTAGCATTCCTCAACATTAGCAGTACTTCTGAGCTTATACTGCTTATGGTCACACAGAAAACCAGCACACAAATGCCTGCATATTTGTCCCTAGTCAGAAAACCATTTTAATCAGTCACAGGATAGAGTTTGTACTAACAGAAACACACTTATGGGAGTATGCTTTAGATGTTATTTATTTTTTTCATAATTCTGAATATGTAAACTAGATGACTTTCCTGTTTTTCTAGCTAAAATAGCTGAAACTAGAAAATTCTCGCTGAAGAAAATGTATTTTTGTGTGGTTTGAATGTCATGTCAGTGTCTTTTCATGCAAAGGTTAAAATAAATACTTTGCTGTCCTTTTTTATTTATTTTTTTCCTCTAGGGGAAATTCTTAGAGGATAAACCAATTAGATGCCAATTCTCACCAGAATATTAACATATTACAAGCTGTACACTTCTACAGTGGACTGCCACTGGATCTGAATTCCAGTTTTGTGTACCAGGTAAAGCATTTGAAAGCAGCATGCAAAGAACCACAATGCTAACTTCAGTCCTCCTGAGGGATTAATATGAATGCTTAATGACATTAATGCACATTTAGATCACTTATGTTTAATGACATGCTTTCTGTGAATGCATATATAAATATTAATTTTGGACTGAAAGATAATCGTTCAACATGATAACAATTAAACAGCTGTAACCTGTCTCATGTGTTAAGTAATGGAGCTGCAGGCAAGCTCCATAAACAGATGGTCTTACCCACCCATGCTTAATGTTAAGGACTTTTAAAAAAAGAGGTGTTGACAAATCTGAACAAGAAGGCATAGTTTTAATGCAAATTGGCCAATTTGCAATTTAGATTACTCTAAAACTAATTTGGTCTATAGAAAAAAATAAGCTGCATTGTAAAACTGAGATGTTACACAGCACATGGATATAGCAGGTTCCACACCAACATAATTATTTACTGATTTCATTCAGCTAGCAGAGTTTAATGGAAAAGCAGCTGGAAAAGTATTCATATTTATGGACTTCCTGTGACAGTTACTTAAATATACTCATGGTATATGCTAGTTGTATCACAAAAAATAATAGACTTTCTGATATAATACCTGTTCCAATCTCACAAACCAACTACTCAGACAGGAGAGGGTCACTGAATTTCTTGCAAGCCAGGACAGAAAGGAAACAAAAATGTATTTTAGCACAACTGTGTTATAAAAACTTAATTACAGAGCAAATTTTCATCCAGGCTATCACCTGGGCACCAGCTGTGCATGTGTGGTCTTGTATCACATTGGGATGCAGGCTGAGCTTCACAAAATGACATATGGATGCTCACCTCAGAGCCAAGAATGTCACTCCCAGATCAAATAAACAATTAACAGGTGATTTTCCATAGCTTTGCAGTAAACCCTTGATTTAGCCTGTTCTCATGGGGATACAGGAAATGGTAAAACATTACTTTAAAACATTTTAGGAGAGCCTGTTTTGCTAGGACAAGGGGTAATGGTTTTAAACTAAAAGAGGGTAGATTTAAAGTAGATATAAGGAAGAAAGTTTTTACAATGAGCGTGGTGGGCATGGGTTGCCCAGAGAGGTGGTGGATGCACCATCCCTGAAACCATTCAAGGCCAGGCTGGATGTGGCTCTGAGCAACTGGATCTACTTGAAGATGTCCCGCTTACTGCAGGAGGGTTGAAGTAGATGACCTTTAATGTCCCTTCCACCAAAACCATTCTATGACTCTAATTACAATTTTCAGGAGCGACATGACAGTAAGCAAGTTAGATACCTTAAATTATTCAGCATTTGAAACATACATTGCCAATATTTAGTTCAAACCAGTAATATGCTAAAAAATGGCAATAATCCTGAGCTTTGTTAATTCTTTTTAGATTCATTTAATCACAACACTGAGTATGTACTTATTTGCTGAACATCTTTGATAAAAATGTTTAGAACTATGTGTTTAGAGCAAAGGCAATGACTTGCAAGTGTGGCCGACACGAGGTATGGTAGCTACCCTGTGCCAGAGATGCATAACGGAACAGTGGATACCAGCAGCACACATCAGGTTTACTGCATTAGTCAAAACAATCTTGCTCACCTTACTATACACACTGCTTCAAAAAAGAGAAAACCCCTCCTTTATTTAGCCTGTTCTGCTCACTCTCACAAATCAAAGTATGTAAAATATAGATGTATATCAGCTCTCAATTCCAGTGTTGTGATCCTTAGCCTTAGGGAAATGCTGATGTCTAAATTTTTTCTGAACTAAAAAAGCAAACCTTTGCAATCACCTATGATTTTGCTTCTCAATGTCCTGAAACATTGACATTAAAACAAAAAATGGGCTGTGGAAATTTAGAGCAACTAAATTTTGGTCCTTTGACCAAATTCCCATTTGAATAGCTTGAAGCACATACAAAAATCATCCCAACTCAGGCAGCAGTCTAGGATTTAAAAGATATTAATGAGAAATAAAACTAAGGGCTATCTTGCTTTAATTTAAAATACAGGTTTGTTTTTTCTTTCCTTCTCTTTAACACACGTCAACTAACAATACAGACAGTGGGCAAAATGAAAATGAGACTGGACAGATAGTCAGCATTTAGAAATACATATAAATTGTTGGCTGAGGTGCAAAATATTTTTACCATTTTAAATAGTGTTCATGCTTCATGAAAAGACCATAATGTCTTTGGGCAAATAAGCTATGGATTTAGATGAATCAGTACACATTCCAGTTAGCGCCTCTGTGATTAATGCATACATATCTATCCCATTCTGTGCATCCAGCTAGAGATCTGGTGGGCTATTCCATTCCCAGAAAGTGAATAAAGTGCATTGCCCTTAAAATTTACAACTTCTCTGGAATATTTCTTTCCCAAAGAAGTTGTAAGTTCAGGCTGCTGCACTTCATGGGACTTCCAGCTAATAGCTGCAACAAATAAATTTCTAAAATACTTTCCACTACTGCAGCTGATGGTTAATGATTTTTGGAAGTAAGAAAGCTGCAATTGTATATTTTTAGATATATGAAGGCAGAGTGGGAGTCTTCTGTATGCATAACACAAATTCTGCTACCAAATTGAGAGTTGTAAGTAGTGTAAAATGCCTGGGTTACAAAAAGGGGTGACAATAAAAACTGGTTTGCATGGAGAAATATTCTGATGTCCCTTGTGTTTTGAAATTTATTGTTTAGAAAGAGCTACTTAACTACTCTAGGGCAGGTGAGAGAAAAGCAATATGACTTTACCTGCCAAGCTGAGGAGGCAGCAATTTTTACCCCACTAAGTAGAAATACTCTTGGAAATGAGCAATAAAATGACCTGGTTTCTCCATAACACTGGGCTCCCAAGAAAAATAAGTATAACATCAGGCTAGAGCCTGTACCTCATTACTTGTCGTGAAGGCTGTAAGGGCAATATAAACAAATCAAACTATCTTTACAGCAGCAGCAGCCACAAAATAAACACCCATTTAAAGAATAAACAGGTGGGAAGACAGACCTGCTTGCCCAGTGCTGAGGAAAAACTTGTTTGTGCTTAATATGTTGGAAAAATTGTTCAAGAGCAGTTCATCCGTGTGTGACTACAACCCCTGAAACGCTGCCAAGGTCAGTGAGACCAACAGCAGAGCGATCTGCTGAGTAATTGCTCGTTGGCAAGTTAAAGCAGTGAAGGGAAAGTCTTTATCCTCCTTCTAAATATTTACTTTATTTTGTTGCTCAGAAAGCAGCTCACTCCCCACCTCTCTACTCTTGTCAGCATGGTTTCTGGAAGCTCCTCAAAAATTTTAACCCTACTTCTCTCCCTGGGATTCTGTTGATGCACCTCGGCTGTCCCTCATATGTCTGAGCAGTCTCATTAGTAAACAACAACAAAATCGATCATGATTTCCGTTAAAAATAATTCCCAAATCAATCTTACTACTTCACACCTGCCTCCCTTCTACAAAATAAAACGTGGCCTCATCTTCCTGGTACAATGATGTGGGTATCACTTCATACAGCTGTAACAGGCCCTCGTTTTCCCTGCCCTTGAAGCTCACACCAGTTTCTTGTGACCACCAAGTGCAGCATCACCACACTGCCTCTCAGTCAGGGCTATAAGCTACCTGGGAGCACAGCTTGGGTTTTACTGTTTTCCACATACACATGCTCCAATGACGGCTTAGCTGTGCTAACACATTCAGAATTACAGTGCTTCCAAAACATCCACGAAAGTTAAAATTCTCTACACTCTTCTTAGCTTGTGGCCATATTCACATCCATCAGCTCTATTGCTATTAGACTTACTGTCCTGTCCTATTGCTTTGGCTACATCACCTCTTTTAATGGGCTCTCCTCCATCTCTCCAAACATAAAACTATGGGTTTTTTTTTACTTATTGAATTCTTTTTTTGACTATTCGCATTATCTGTGATTTCTCCATCACTTGGTATTACTCTTGCCTTTTCTTGACTTGTGGCTACCTCCTTTGCTGTCTGTTCAATCCACCTCTAAGTGCTTAGCCATAATGCTTCTCACACTTGGGAGAGGTGTCCCATAAATACCTGCAGAGCCACTCCTAAGTTACTCCTGTCACAGCCTTTGCCGAGCTTTATGCAACAGTACCCTCCCCACACACCTAAGCACAAGCTAGGAATCTCTTACAGTTAGATCATTGTCAGTTCCTTTGTCTGTGCTTCCTACCTCTTGTCACGCAATAGTCTCTCTGTGTGATTATGCCAAGACAAAAAACGTTTGGATAGGACTCTCCTCCTCTATTACAGACTTGCAGCATCTTGCAGAAAAAGGGATTAGTGTGGAAGGGAATTTCTTAGCACTACAGCTATTCAAAATCAATATAAAAATGATAAACCTTCTGGCAAGTCCTCCTCCGCTTTTTCTTAGTCCCTTTATTCACATGCATAATTTCTCATGCTTGTTCACTGCCAAGGCCTGTGCAGTGGAGAGGGATATCCTGCTGAATATGGGACATATGGACTGTAAATCACTAAGAAAATCTCCATTGATAAAGGTACAGAAATTTCCAAAGGATTTCAGGTGCTAAAACTAACTTGATTACAGAAATATAGAAGCTGTAATAAGGATAGCTTCTTTACAATCAGCTGTATTGAACTGCTGTTATATTATTTACATGTAAGAACTCTGATAGAATTCCAAAGCGGAACATTATGTTGACAAGATAATTTTGGGCACCTAGATCACATTTATTACAAGGTGGAGGTGACATTTTTGTGTAGGCAAGTCACTTTTTAGAGCTTCTTCTCCATAAAGAAATACAAAAAAAAAAAAAAAAAGAACAATAGGAAGCTTCATTTCCAAAAGACATAAAGCTATCACATAAAAATAGAAAAGCACAAATCAAATAATATATTTACAGTTTAAAGTAAAGGTAGTTTCCCCCTCAGCAAAAGGCAGTTAAAGGCAAAAGACTGAGAAGGAAATCCTTCTACCTCCTTTTTATGGCAAACTAGGTATGAAGAACTGATGAGCCATTATACAACCATTTTCTTTCTTAAAATATCAACTCCTTTACACAGACTGACACATGCAAATATTCTGTTTGAAGAAACAAGCTTCAAAGTAGTAGCCAGCAGGGCCGGCTGTTTGAATTTTGCAGTGAAGATAGGGTAAAGCATAGACAGCCTACCAATGGTACAGTGCTCTCCGTTCCATCCCTGGCTACATTCACACTTCCCATCTTTACAGGTGCCGTGCTCTGCGCAGCGGGGATGGCAGGCTCTCTGGTTGCAAGCTGTGCCTGTCCAGCCTTCCTCACAGCGACATGTGCCACCCATGCACACACCGTGGGTGCCGCAGTCCACTGAACAGATTTCTGGATTCAAGAGGAGAGAGCAGGGAAAAGGAGGCAGAGAATACACAAGGGAGAGAGAGGGTATGCATTAATTAGCAGTGCTTCATTTTAATTCAACATGTGAAGAATAAGAAAGGCAAAATCTTTGAAAATTAAATCAAAGGAATTTACTGTGAAAGGCATTTTCAGGTAAGACCCAACAGAACACAGAGTACAGAGTTTTACCTCTATGCTCCACTTAGTTATCCAGCAGACTTAGCGATGCCTAAGCATCCATAGCTCTTCTGTTAGTAATTTTCAGTCCTATTTTTTTGTGTCTTAAGAGTAACCTTTTTTATCTTAGATTATATGGCACTTAGACCTACAACTCAGTGTAATCCTAGTGAATAAACACAACACATACCTAGGTCATTTTTGTGCTTTGAGTGAAAATCTAGTAGTAACAAAAGTTCATTTTAACAAGGTTTCCCCTCCCTACTATGCTCCCTGTTTTCTTTCAAAGTAAAAATGTGCCATTTTTGACACATTTTTTCATTATAAAGAATCAGCCTTAGTGAGACAAATTAGTACCATACTGACATACTGACACATCTGTTAAATATAAAAGATGATTTACTTTCAGTAAATTTGTATCAGTGACAGCTATGAACAGTCTGGTTTAAATAATAGATTGTTAAAAAAAAATAAATCAACATACAGCAATTTAACTTGTCATTTACATATAGTAACAGGATCTTGTAACTGATAGAATAATTGAAAAATATGTTAACAGCCAAAGGTAGTCAAGAGGCCAAACAACGCATGTAAGTCTCAGCTAATACAAGATGGTAATTTAGACTGCCAGATTTTGCTTTTACAGTTTTGGTTCATTTAGTCAGACTCCAGCAAACTTTACTTCTGCTAAGCAGACAACAGGAAAACAAGAGGAGATACAATACAGCCTGAGGGACTTCTTTAGTTCCCTGGCATACAGCTGGCTGTAACCACGTACCGGTTCATAGAAGTACTGTATTTAGGTTTGTTTTCTTGTAAAAGACAACAAACAGTTCAGTAATAAAAGACTGAAATCATTTTCAACAGCAGAAGAATAAAGCATTCAGTGCAAGAAAGGTTTCCAGTTTCCCACTTAACAGTATTTTTCTTCCCTCATAGACTATAACCGCTGCCTCAAAGTGCTGTGGAATGTTGAACACAGTATCAAGGAGCTGTGACATTTCCCATAAGAAACAGACCAAAACCTTTGTGGAGGAAGACAGCTGTAATTTCCCTCACCCCTTCTTTATTTCTTTTTTCTATACAGGATCTTATATCTACTTTGAATTACATTTTTTATTTGATGGTTTGATTAACTTAAGAGTCACAAAACATCAACGCAGCTCCAAGAAAGAAAGGTTTATTTCTCTTCAATCTAATCAATTTTTCATTAGGGTGAAGGTGTTTATCAGTTTATAGCACACTATCTTTGAGCAAGGTATGTCAATCTTTGTAATGAATTTATTAATTAGAGTTAATTTAATTGAAGTGGAATTGAAAGGCTAATTAATAGACAAATTGCGGATGAAGACAGAGGAAAGCTCTGCTGATTTCAAACCTATAAACCCCTCTGATAGAAATAACTCATTCTTTTTTCCATCTAGCAGCTTAACAACATATTTATGAGCAAGAATTACTTTTTTGGTGTATCACTCTGAAGGTCATTTTTCACAACTTCAGCAAATAGTCTGTGCATGTTTTTACAAAGCTGGTTTGTGATTTTGACGCTTTTGAAATATCTGAGATCAGAAATATTTATTGTTATTTTAATGGCAAATCATTCCTTGAAACATAAGTAATAGATGGAGCATAACAGAATCATCAAAAGACCATAGAGGATACCATGTCAAGAAATAGGGGATCCATGTTCTGCCTGAGAACTAGAAAGGTTCTCTCACAAATGGCCATTTTAAGTGCTAGAAATGTTCAGAGAAGAGTTTTTTCTTCTAAACAAATTTAATACAAGATAACATTTTCTTTTATCACTTTTTCTTGAGTATTTGTAACTCTGTCCTATCACTCTTGTATGCATAAACCATTATACATCAGTATCACAGATCCTGGTCAGGAAGTACATTTGTTTTAAAAAGATAGTTCCTCATGAGAAAGCTATATTTATTCATAAGCTGGCATAAACTCAGCTAGCCCATGTGTTCAGTTTTCATTAACAAAATCATCTGAGTTGTTAGATGAACTGTTTTAGACAAATGTATGTCTCACAGTTAGACATGATTTCTCTTCTGATACGTGGCTACCAAACAATAGTCTAAAAACTCCTATTTGTCAAAAGGCTGCTGTCATAGTTTATAAATATTTAGATTCTGCTCTCCATGATAATACCTCCAGTCATTTTCTCCTTTTGTTTCTAAGCTCAGCTGGTGGTTTTAATAAGATCAGTTTCAGACTTCAAGAAATCCCTCTGCTTCTTCAGTCCTACCAACTCCTTCCACCCTGGCAGCCTGCGCTCTTCCTTGAAAGCTATTTAGGATTAATTCCTGCATTCCCTTGCCTTCAAACTCAAACACCGTCTTTCAAGAAAAATACCTCCAATTAGCTGGAGAGATTTTAAAAATGTGACTGTCTCTAGTTTCACTAGTGTAAAGTTTTTAAATAGATGTATTAAATAAGATGATACTTAGATCCGTGTATCGTACAAAGAACATTCTGTACTTGCATGTGAAGTACCTGAAGTTACCAAGTGAAGGCATCTAGAAGACAGAAATAAATACATTGATTTCCAAGTACTTCAAATTCATCAATTATTTTGAACCTTTAAATCAACTCAGTCAATTCAAAGACTTCTATCAGCTCAGCAGGTCAGGCCCTATCACAATCATCTCATTAAAATGCCGCTATTCAAGATGTCATTTTATGTAAAGTGTGTGCTTTTAACCCTTACCATTAGAGCAATCTGGACCTGTCCAGTTGGGGTCACAGGTGCAGGCACCGCTCTCTTGCAGGTAGGTGCCATGGCCAGAGCACTGGTCAGAGCACATCGTTTTCAGGATTTCACAGTTGTTGCCACCCCAGCCTGGGTTGCAGTGGCACTCGCCATGGATGCATACGCCATGGCTGGAGCAGGCTGGGTCCAAGCAATCAGCTGCAGGGAGATGAGAAAATTCAGCTTAATTTTGTCATTCCTAACAATAGTAATCAACCCCTAGATGCTCACAGCACTTTCGGGCTTAATCCATGTTTTAAGACCTTGTGAAATTGGCAGCACTGCTCTCATCTTGAAAGTAAACATTAGTAGGTTGAAGCTGAGAAGTTCACCTTTGTTTCATTGCAATGAGTGACGAAAAGACGGAGTGGACAAAGGTATCTTGGTGCCAGCCTCCCTTCTCTGGCTAAAAGGTAAATCACTCTTTATCGTCACTAATTGCACAGCATCACTTTTCTTTGAAAAAACACCTCACCTCCACATCACTCCCTGGTACTGTGAAATCTGTGTGTGCAAATAACTGGCATCAAGACATTTACAGGCTACTGCTAAGTTAACAGAGAACCTTTCAAGGTTTACTGATTTTTCTGAATTACAACAAGAGTGGCTTTGGGTTTTGGGCAACTGATCTCTGTTCTGCCTAATCAGGGTGTAACAAGTGTTGCATTCCCTGCAGCACTCAGTATGAACTGACCTGATCCACCATTAGACCATTGACAACTGTATAGGACCCTCAACTTGTTTCAGAAATAAATGAGTTGCATACTGTCTATCTGTCTTAATTCACTTTAATGTGCTTTAGATGACGAGATTTAATTTAGCAATTTGACTCAATAAAATGTTACACTTGTAGGGTCAATGGTCTGAAAATTTAATTCCAGAGACTTAATTGCATTACTTTGTATGTGGAAATCAATAAAATCAATTTGACTGAGGAAGAAAATGGTGCTTTTTACTCCCTAAAAAAATAGGATGGAAAATGAACTGCATTTTGCAGCACACCAGAATGGATATTATTATGCACATTGCTGGAATACAAAAATGATGCACCATTTTTTACCCTGATGTATTTGAATCAGCACTTTCCACAATGTGGTTGGTGGAAAAGATCACTAACAAACACAATACATTAATGATTTAACCTATACTGTGAACATTTAGTGAGTCTTCCTGTATTCCAACATCTATTTTTGTGTACTTTCTTCTCAGCTGACCTCAGTCAGAAAAAATAAATAAAAATATACTGGCAGGCAGAAAGATATCACATATTATTAAGAATTTTCTCACTGATTACTTGAGAATAGATAAAGTATAACAATTCTGTAGAATTCAGTGATAACAGATATTCCCAAACTTGATTTTTAGTATTCAACAATGATTTTTGAAGAAATAGCATTAGGGCGTATGATCTTGACCTAGCAAAATCAATAGAGCTGGATGTGCCAGCTGGAAACCTGACCAACAACAGCAGGTGCTAGAGTAAATATTTATTCATTTACCTTCTTCACAGTTTTCTCCTTTGTATCCAGAGTTGCAGGCACAAGAGCCCATGATGCAAATGCCCCGGCCCCCACACTGGGGATCGATGCACTGAGTTGTAGGCACGTCACACTCGGTGCCCTTCCAGCCACTGTAACACAGGCAACGTCCTTTGGAATACTGCCCATTGCCACTGCACAGCACTGGGCAGGCTGCTGTGAAAAAAAAGCAGCAGAAACAATTAAACCCATATTTGTTACCACAGCTCTACAGAGAAGAAAGTCTAAGAAGCAAATCACATGGCAGTTGCTTTCCTGACATAATTGCCCCCATGCTCATTTAAACTGACTCAAGAAAAGCATTGGGTTGATTTACCTCTTGAACAATCGGGGCCCAGAAACCCGGGAAAACAATGGCAGGATCCAGAAACACATTCACCGTTACCATGGCAATTTCGGGGGCATTCCACCACAGATTCTAAAGGGCAAAAAAGAAGGACAAATTACAGATGCCCACCGCGTGAAGTACCTATCATCTGAACCGCTACTAACTGACAGTGCACTCTTGCTCTGAGAGAAGCATTTATGTTTGGTTTGTTTGAAGAGCACGAACAGCTGTGATTTTCTATTGCTGATGCCTCTAGTATCTTAGGACTTTACATTCTAACAAAAAGGCTAAAATTATAATGGTAAAACTGTATGAGTTCCATACTTAAAAGTCAGCCCTGTGTCATTTACCAAATGCTTCAAAACAGTGTTCTCCTTTTAAGCACTGTTTTACAAGAAGGTATACTCCTTATGCCTTAGACCAAGTAATTAAAATATACATTTTGCATTTTATTCTGACTAGCAAAAGAGACTATAAAAGGAAAACCTGTGAAAAAAAGCCAAATCATTTAACTATGAAAACCTATTTTTATTCCTAAAAAACTTGACCAGAGCCTAGCATTTGGAAAGAGCTTTGAAAATTATGCTTACCTATAATTATGGTATTAAAAGACACCTGCTCTGCATTTTTCCCATCATTATAAAAGGCCAGGTGCCAGATGCCAGAATCCAAATACTGGATAAAACCTGCCTCATGGAGACTGACAGACCTCGCCTGCCGCCCCGCTCGCTCCAACTCCAGCAGGTTGCGTTGCTCCCTTGCAATCAGCCGGCTGCCATCCAGGAGCTCCACAAAGTCGTACTGCAGGGAGGAACAGACAGGAGATTGACAATTCAAGGGATGACACATGGCACCACCAGCTTCCCCACAGAGTCCTGCCAATATGCTTTTATTTTGACCAAGACTTTCCTCTTCGAGCAGAGAAGCACGAGCTGAAACCAACCGTTACTTTTTTGCTGCTTGCAAAGATTTCAAGAAAAATTACCAACTAGTCCTCATGCTTGTTAGAGTGACTTTTTCGGTGACAAGTGGCCAACAAACCTATTACATGTACTAGGGGAAAGAAAACATCAGTTGAAATGAGTCTGCAGTCATGACTTCCACCTGAATTACAGGTGAGAGCTAACTTTCTAAATGTGTTATATGCATATGAGTTGATAATAATATTCAACACCAATAACCTACTTTGCTTTTCATTTAGTTTCAGATGGAATGTTAAACTGCTTGGTTCCCCTTTCGGACAGTCTGGAGTCCTGAAGGAGAACAGCAAGAGCTTCCCTTCCTACCACAGAAGCCCAAAAGAGGAGATGGAAAGCATAAAACACTGCAACTCTTGGAAATAATAAACTGACAAAAACTATGGTACCTCAGGTCAATGGACAGCACAGATTGTTTTGTTAACAACCATCAGTGGGGCTTGGAAAAATGTAACAGCATCTTGGCTGATACAAGAAACAAGCTCATAACACAAGGCTTTTTGCTGGTTAATCATTACTAGGGCTAATAGCACCTGGAGGACTAAATCTGCTTTGGGCCCTGCACTGATTACACTATCTGGGAGTCTGTCCTCATGGATTGAAAGTTGTCTTCTGAACGTTTATCATGTAAAGATCAGTATGTACACAGCAAAATTAAACAGGTAGTAAAATTAAAGAGCATTCTTTCTTCTGGTATAAAGTGCCTGCTTTCCATGCTGAGTCCGTTCACAGTTTTACTCTGACACATGTTTATTGTAAGAAGTGACAGTAAGACAGAAACCTTCAATCTAGTCAACCACTAGAGATGTCTCTCAAATGGAATGACCTTCAGAAACTGCTCCTGGGACCGAAGAAAACATGATAGCCTTTGTCCTGGAAAAAGGGTTTAAGGACTTACAGAATCATAGAATGGTTACAACTGGAAAGGACCTTAAGATCATCTAGTTCCAACCCCTCTGACATGGGCAGAAATGCCTCACTCTAGACCACGTGGCCGAAGGCTCTATCCAATCTGGCCTTGACCACTGTCAGGGATGTAGTATTTACCACTTCTTTGGGCAGCCTGTTTCAGTGCCTCACCACCTTCACAGTAAAGAACTTCTTTCTTATATCTAACCTGAACTTCCTCTGTTTAAGTTTAAACCTGTTACCCTTTGTCCTATTGCTACAGTCCCTAATGAAGAATCCCTCTCTGGGATCCTTGGAGGCCTCCGTCAGATACTAGAAGGCTGCTATGAGGTCTCCACGCAGCCTTCTCTTCTCCAGGCTGAACAGCCCCAACTTTTTCAGCCTGTCTTTGTATGGGAGGTGCTCCAGCCCCCTGATCATCCTTGTGGCCCTCCTCTGGACTTGTTCCAACAGTTCCATGTCCTTTTTAGGTTGAGGACACCAGAACTGCACACAATACTTCAGGTGAGGTCTCACAAGAGCAGAGTAGAGGGGCAGGATCACCTCCTATAGCCTGCTGGTCACGCTCCTTTTGATGCAGTCCAGGATACGGTTGGCTTTCTGGGCTGCGAGCGCACACTGAAGCCGGCTCATGTTCATTTTCTCATCAACCAACACCCCCAAGTCCTTCTCTGCAGGGCTGCTCTGAATCTCTTTGCCCAACCTGTAGCTGTGCCTGGGATTGTTCCGACCCAGGTGTAGGACCTTGCACTTGGCATGGTTAAACTTCATGAGGTTGGCATCAGCCCACCTCACAAGCGTGTCAAGGTCCCTCTGGATGGCATTCCTTCTCTCCAGCATATCAACCGAACCACACAGCTTGGTGTCATTGGCAAACTTGCTGAGGGCGCACTCAATCCCACTGTCCATGTCAGCAACAAAGATGTTGAACAAGACCGGTCCCAACAACGACCCCTGAGGGACACAACTTGTTATTGGTCTCCATTGAGCTCTTGACTGCAACTCTCTGTGTGTGGCCATCTAGCCAATGCTTTATCCACTAGCTGGTCCATCCATCAAATTGATGTCTCTCCAGTCTAGAGACAATGACGTTATGCGGAACAGTGCCGAATACTTTGCACAAGTACAACTCAATTTTAACTGGGCCTTAGCTTTCCTGACCTGATCTCTAGCTTTCCAGACAATGTCCCTGTATTCTTTCCAGGCTGTCTGTCCTGACTTCCACTTTCTATAAGCTTCCTTTTTCCTTCTGAGTTTTCTCAGCAGCTCCTTATCCATCCAAGGAGGTCTCCTGGCTTCCTGCCCCATTTCCTTCTAGTTGGGACGCAACACTCCTGAGCTTGTAGCAGGTGATCCTTGAATATCAACGAACACCCTTGGGCCCCCCTGCCCTCTAGGGCTATATCCCATGGAACATTACTAAGCAGGTTCCTGAAGAGGCCAAAGTCTGCTCTCTCTAAGTCCAGGACAGTGACCTCACTGCACTTTTCTCATTGTTCTGAGGATCTCAAACTCCACCATCTCATGATTACTGCAGTTAAGGCTGCCCTGGAGTGCATTCCCAACCAGTCCTTCCCTGTTGGTGAGCACGAGGTCAAGCATGGCACCTCTCCTTGTTGATTCCTCTATTACTTGCAAGAGGAAGTTGTCATCCACACAACCAAGGAACCTCCTGGATTGCTTGTGCTGGGCGATACCGTCCCTCCAACAGATACTGGGGTGGTTGATGCCCCCCATGAAGACAAGGGCCTGCGAGTGCGAGGCTGCTCACTTATGTCCTCTTCTTGAAATTGCAGGTCCAAATTCACTGGTAATGTAAGAATGTTCCTTCCCAGTAATCAGAATTATCTTCCTACTAGTCAGGATGTGAAGGAAATGTATAGTTAATATGCCTCTAAAACCTGACACACTTTTCCAGCTATGTCTGAACCCACAGATTAGGATGTGCAGAAACCAGTACCTCAGTGTGCTGTCACTTTGTGCATGCTGCACCACATGAAAACAAATGCAACCATTTTGGGAGAGCACCAATTATTCAAACCCATTCAACATTCTCATTTGTCAGAGAATTAAATATTTATTTTGTATGAGAGAGAAAACCAATCTCAGTTGTTTGCGTTTTCTTTTTTTCCTACTGCCTGACTCAATAACACTTCTTTCTGGTTGTGTTTTTCACTAATATTTTCAAAAACAGAAAGCTCAGGGAGTTCTGAGTATTAACAAGTCATTTACAGACATTAGGAAGGACATTTTTGTAGGAGGACAATTTCTGATTCAAACTGTATTTTTGATACATTGATTGACAACTAATGACTGACAAAGATGGTACAATGAATGATTTTGTATTCGTAATGTAATAAGGACATATGCTGTAATCAGAACACCATTTTAGACTACATTTTAAAAGCCATGCAGATGGGAATTTACTGTTCATTCTGGCCCTAAGCAATACAGCAGTAATTGATCTTAACCCTTTTAAAGGCTGGTTTGTTTTGTTTTTTATTTTATAGTTAGGAAATGATAACAGAAACAGACTGGAAAAGCAATTTTCTTCATAAGCAAAAAACATACCAATTTCATTTTCCTCCTATGAGGATAAATTAATTACCTTTATATAGAGCCTAAATGTGCTGATTTGCCCTACCATTCCATTCAGTTTTTGCTGTAAATCAAAGTCCTTTTTTTTTTATATTCTTAAAGTCTCTTTAAATAAACATATTGATTCTCTGGCTGCAATGGAACTGACATTTTTAGAAAGTGTCACAAAGACTTTCAGCCTTGCATTGACTGAGTTTCGAATGGACAGCCACCATCAATTATTTCTGGTTGATTTATTTATGATTCCCCAGAAAGAGAGAACTATGCATCTCAGACCAGTCTGTGACACACACATAGTGGCTGTGCTTGAGGCTGATTTTGGTATCTAAAAGAATACAGAAACACAACCAAAAATTCTGTCCTGATTACGATACATCAAACCATTTCTTACATGCTGTTTCCCTATTATTTTGGATTATGGGACACAGTAAGAGTCAAATTTGCTGCAGTCTGTTACTCTTTTATAATAAAATGCAACAGATAAGAATGGTTTAGATACAGTTGATCCTGTCCTAAAATGAGGGTGTAAACTAAAGGAGTGTCTCAAGCTCATTTCTGCCACTTGATTATGTCTCTTGCAGTGGTAGGATAACTGGTATCAGAGGTTGTAGAGCTATATAAAGATGGATTCCCATTCTCTTTTACTCACTGTGTGGTTTCAACTGCATAGAAAAAAGAGGTGGATAAACAGACAAAGGTCTGGGAAAGAAGTGGAAGACAAGGTGGTAAATGTAATATGCAAGTTTTGCATTATAGCCAAAGGTGAGATGCAGAGAGGGCAGGCATTCATAGAAACAATGAAGGTGTAAGGAGGATGCTAAACACGATGATCGTCTCTGTTTCATAGGAATACTAGTAAAGATACTGAAGGGGGACAGCTGGCAAGGGAAGTTTACAAATGCTTGCAGGGTGCAGGTAGTAATCAGTTCTCTATTATTCAACATAAGATCTGAAAATTCAAATACTGATGTTTAAGAAACAGGCAGCAGTTGCTCATTTGCATAAGTTTTGTTATTAACACTTGTCACTCTATGACTAGGAGAAAAGGGCAGATAGCATTCAGGAGACACAGACATGAAGTGATATATACAAGTGAGATCCTACTTTTCAAAGTCCTCATGAAACAACCCTCTTATGTTGGCTACCATCCAATACAGGGATGGGCTCTGAACCAACTTTTATCACTTTGGGATGAGATCTTGGAGCTATGGTAGAGAGTGCTATGGAAGTACCAGTTCCACATTTATTTTTTTTTAAGCAGACATTATAAAGGCACTGCATGAAACCATCACAGTTAAACACCTGCTATGTTCTGTGCTGTTCTGGTCTCCCTGTCTCAAAAACGGTGCAGTAAAACTGGAGAACATTCAGAAAAGCACAAGGATGATCAAAGGACTGAAGCAGATTTCATACAAAGAATGACGAAACAGACTGGAAAGAAACCTCATTGAGGGCACTAGAGATCTATAAATCAAGGGTGGCATGGAGAAGAAATCAGTGAGAAACTGTCCCATGCCTCTTCCAAAACACTACCACCAGAGTACCAAAGTAAAACTATGAGGAGGCTGCCTCAAAACACAATGAGTTGTGTGAGAAGTGTAGTTAAGCCGCGCAACTCCTTGCTGCAAATGTTACAGATGCTAAGAGCTTCCATAGTTTCAAAGGTGACTATGCAAATTCTCAGGAAAAGGAATCTTTTAAAGGTTGTAAAATACAAAGACGGCACCTTTGACTCAGGAAGTCCTTCAGCCTTAAAATACTGGAGGCCAGGAGTGTATTGTAGGAAGAACAACTACAAATCTGTCATGCAGCTATACTAATCTCTGCATACCTGCTAACGGCCACCATCATAGTCGGAATACTGGGCTACATGGTACTTTGATCAGACTCAGTGTGGACATTCATGTATTTTTCTAATATGCTCCTATGACATTTAGAGCTACACAAGTAAGCTGGCTTGTTGATAGAAGGATGTAAGGAAACCCAGAACCAGCTGTTAGTCTGTCCTTGCCAGCTATGCTTGGCTTGCAGTTAAGAGCTTTTGCTAGTACACACCTTAAGGGTTAGGGGAAATAAGAAAACAATAAACTGATTTATGCTTGCAAACCACTCAATGTTCTATTTCATTAGACGTCCTTTTGCCTAAATACCTTACTTTGTCCATATAGGCTACTTTGGTAAAATACGTATTTTACCAGTACAAGTTATGTCTTCATCACAGTCCTGTGACTAGGACTTTGTTGCAGAACAGCCTAAACTGTTGAGAAATATATTACTCCGTTTTCCCCCACTCCACGTGCAGTAGCACAGTCACAAAATAACCCCCAGCCCCTCATGGAAACTGCGTTTTTAGAAGATCATACATACTTTATCTCAGGCACCTAAACCTGACATCACTGGGTTCAAGGCTGTATAAACATCCTGATAACCCTCCACCCTTGGGAATCTTCAGGAGCCCTAGAAGATCAGTAGGGCACTGATAAGTAAGCATGCCTAATTTTTGAAGGTATCAAGTGTCAGTCAAATGGTTTGTAAAAAATTCTCTGATTACATACCAGGCAAATATAAGACAAGAGAGCTTAACCTATATCCTCGGAACAATAAATCCAAAATGACATAGGAACTACAGAAGATACAGTAGCAGGATGCACATATGATTCCTTCTGTTGTATCATACTTAAGCATGCATAAGCACTTGGGCAGTAGGAATCTAAAGGCAAAGGAGTCTGCATAAAACAGGATGGGAAACAGATTTAGCTACCCCCATTTCCCAACTTTTTGGATAAAGGGCACTCCTATTTCAGTCTTTTGCCAGGATAGGGAATCAAGTATGGATCATTTTTCATGGATTTATCTACTCACATAACTTCTCATACAAATTCACAGTCCAGACCAGCTTTTTCAGTTTTGTTCATTCTTGCCACACATGTATTCCTCTAGTTCCTGTTATTATTGTTATCATTGAGATGGCATTTGTATTCCAAAGCCCTATTTCCAGTCGTTGATAACTTTCTGAATCAATTTTCTTTGAGCTAGAATGTCTCGTGCTTGTTGTCAGCCTGAGGGTGGCTGTTCATATGTGAAGATCTGAAGAAAATCCATTTAATCATTTTTTTGAGGATTAAATTTTAAAATAAACGTAAGTTTATTTTCTACATTCAATAAATTGTTTGTAGTTTAATGGGAGCAAAACTAAAAAACAAAGCTAAAGTAACACTATGATTTTAGCTGCATGAAACTCCTTTGATGACCCTAATTCTTCCTCTGTGGTTTGTGACTCTTAAATAGGTGCTATAATTAGGTTATATGTTCTAGGTCTTTAAAAAGTTATGCCTGAAAAAACAGAATAAATAAAACCAGTACAATATCATGCAAATCAAATTTAAAAATATGTGGGATTGAAAAAAAAATTTGAATTTTACAGTTATGGATTTGCTGCTGCAACTACGTATAAGGCATAATCAGTCAATTATGTCAATATTACAAAATAAGTCAATATTACAATTATACTATTAGGTGGCTATACTTATGTTCAGGGCTAATCCATGCACTTGAAAAAAGTAAGATGCATGATACTCAAACTGGGACAGAAGAGCATGAGGGCAAGTCCTTTTTCAAGCGGAAAAGTGGTTCAGAGCCAGCAGCTGGACAAATATCTAGCTGAAAGAAAATAAACTTGGAGGGACCTAAATCTTAAAAATAAAATCTGGATAAATTGCTTCTAAAATACCATCTCAGACAGCAATTCTCACTTTTTTCCTGCCAATCCAGAAGACTATTTGCTCTTTCACACTTTAACTTTTCTGTAATTATGGATAAAAAGTGTTTCTTTGTTACTAGGCAAAGACGTGACCATATGTCACTAGAAACCTTCTGAGGGGTGGACCAGAATAAATCCTAGGGATACTTAAGAACAAAGTTTCAAGACACTACCTGTCTAGTGAAGACTGACACTTTTACAACCAAAGTTCATCGTATCTTTGTAGACTACAATTTTTTTTTCTGTCACGTATTTATTTAGTGAGACACTAAGCTGTAAATACTGTAGCATTTGCTTGGAGAACAAACTGAAACTTCCTTAAAAAGCTGTTGTCTTCTTGCTTGGAAATTTAGTCAATGTGCTCTTTGCCAGGCGTGCTCAGCCACATGTGCGGCTGTAAGACGCTGTATTTGTTTACTTAGGTTTTTAAAGATACATCTATGTAGCACAGAAGAAAAAAGTACTTACAAATCCTGCATAAAACAGCTACATATCTAAAGCATCATCATCATCAAAGCATTCAGCATAAGTAAGAATACCTCCCCATTTCAGATCCCAACACTTACAGTAATATACATGTTTTGGACATTGCATGAGATCAGTAAAGCATAAAAAGTAAAAATAAAATCCACAACATGGAAAAGGATGTAATCTGGAGAAATAAAAAAGATACAAAAGATATGAGTTCAGAGTTTTCAACAATGTGTCCTACATTTAATGAAAGCAGTTCTCACCTGAGTGTGTGAAGGTGGTAAGCCTTTTCGGCCATATACTCCAATCAATGCATCTTTCTGAAGTGATATATTGAATTTTAGAAATTGTGGCTGATCAATGAAGAGTTGTGATCTCCAAAAAATCCCAGGGGGAACTTCCTGTATCGCCCTTCGGCCTATATCAAGTTCTCCAGAATCTATAGTGTTGTTTTCCTGTGCAAATCCCCCTAATTTTCCTGATGGGTTAGAATAAGAAGAGATAAAAAATTAGTGCTCCTTTCTTGCTTTCAACCATCCTTTATACAAAGTGCCAAATATTTAGTATCACCTCAGATTAAATGTTACCTGACAACCTTTCTGAATATAAGATCCCAGGGAATTCACTGATTTGGAAATAAAAACACAAAGTTACCACAAATACCGAACAAGTAAAAACACTGTAACTTCCCTAAGCACTAGCATTATGGAAACTGTTTTAGGATCTACATTAAACTACTCACTTTTCCCCCCAAGCATTTTAACAGGCGTTTTTGAGCATAAAGTCTCACACCAATAAAAAACCTAAAGGGAAATGCAGCATACAATTTTAAGAATAACAGATACATAAACATAAGCAGTCATGAGAACTAACATACAGTCTTTTCTATGCTACATATCCGAGCATTTATACAATACTAACAATTCCTACAGCTCTGTAGGCAATTTTTTTGGTTTTGTGTTCCTCTATCCTTTCCAGAGGCAGATGCTCTCCACAATGCCTACATCCCCTGGACTTCTCACCCTCAGCCCTTAGCTTGTTACCACCTCCTTATCCACACTGCCTCCTGAATAAAATGTATAATAGCATGTCAGAGTCTGGTTCTTTCACTGTTTCTTATATAACAATGAATATGTATTTATCCTGCAGGCCAATTACTGGGAATAAGAACATAGCACTGAAGGGCATTAACAATTTTTCTCTATGAAGCACTTGTGCAACTATCAGTTAGACTTAGGAAGCCAGTTATGATGGCTTGGAAATGCCCAGAAGCAGCAAAGATGCTAACATACAAAAGACACATGATGTCAAACACTAACCCTGAAAAAACGGACAACTGGTAGTGGTATTAAAAAAGAAAATGAAGTTATGAACTTTAGATACCCCCAACAAATTTTTTGTTCAAGTAGGTAAGTACAGGCAACAGAGACTCTATCTGCTCAATACTACAGCTAGAATAGAGAACAGTATCATCCAAATCTGCAAGGTTTTGTGCAATCTCAGTGAAGCACCATCAAATAAATGGAAGGGGTAAAACTCTTCCAGCCCAAGCTGATGATCCCACAAAGCATGGGGCTAGATGTTATAGACAGCACAGGCCTGTTCTAACTCAGATCTCCATGTTGCCCCTTGTTGTACCACACAGGCACATTGTTAAATCTGCCAATGTTTATGAAACTTTCTCAAAGCTCATCATCAAACAAACTGCAGTTCAGTTGTGATAGTGCCTTCTACCTGTCAGATTTGTAGGAAGCAGAACTGCTAAGAAGTGGTTTGCACAAACCATCACCACCCAGCTTTAAAATCTGGGATGGTTTAGATGAATTTGAGGCCTGATGTTCAGGCACTAAATCCATTTCGTATGGCTGGACACAGGCAGTCTTGGAAACTGGTCCAGGGTCAAAGCCTACTTTGATCTGATGGAATCAGCAGTAACAATTCTAGACTAAGACGCAAAGATGTGTATAAGAACTCACTTATCAACACATGTCGACATTGAGCAAGTAATGTCACATTTAAGCAGCTGGCACATCAAGGTGAGCCTTGAGTGAAGCAATATAAAGAAAAGTGGAACTGTAGTTACAATCTTACAGTCTACTGTGTCTTCACCACTTTATACTTTCAGCAGCTCCTGTATTATAAAGGTTGAGCTAAACCCATCTGAATGTGATAAGCATGTTGAAATCATGCTGACTTGTTTGCGTACAAGTGTTCTGAAGAACTGACAACGCTCTGTTGCTGCTCTGTCTCTTATGTTCAAATTTTACATTATTCATCATTTGATGGAACAAACTGACACAACCTTTTTGCAAACATTAAGACTGTAAAAAGCTAGATTAAAATTTGAAATGTCAGGTGAGGTCACAGATTGATCTTAGCCACCTTTTGTGCATCCATGATGAACAGAGACTGCTGCTGAATTAAACAGGTACAGAAAGGCCTTGAGCAGGAGCTTGTACCATCATCAGAGCTGTGCCACAGCAGTTTTGCAGTTACTGAAAATGTCTCACTTACAAGATCATCATAGTGATCAGTGTTCTACTGAGAAGAGACCATGAAATACCTGATTTTGGAGAAACCATTTTTTTACACTTTCCAGGATGAGTCTGCTGCTTTTCTAACTTTGGACTTAACCTTTCACAATATTTATATTGTATTCTAGAAGATGGATCTGTATTTACTATTTTAGTTCATTTGAGCACTGTATCTTACCAGTTCCTTCAAATTTAAGCATGTTGTGTTGTAAAAATTCACACACTGATGACTGATAATCTCTAAACAATAAACACTTGTTTGCAGTATTGATCTGCAGCTTCCCCTATTTCTACATTTGAAATCAAAAATAACTACCTCTTACAACTGAAAAGATGAACTAGACATATTAAGCACCTTTATCCATGATAAAGGTGGACCTTATCAAACACTTTGAACAACTCGCCAGAAATGCCTGTTACTGGGCTTCAACACTTGTCCATAGCAGATGATGATCCTATGGACTCCCACATTCTTCACCAAAAAAGAGGTAGTTTTACCCTGTAGCCACATGCTCCTTTAACGCCACACCACCTCTCTCAAATTGTCACTAGTTGTTTGCCCTCCCAAGAATAGGTTTAAATTATTGTTTGTTCCCAGATGTATCAAAATGGTGTAAGAAAAATCTTAGTACTGTCATCATTTCCTTTTCACTTTCAAAACAGTAACAATTCTTATACACAGCTTTAAATAAAAATATGAGATGTCACACTCATTGACACAATTCCATAATGACGCAACAGTCCAAATAACACGCTGAATTTTAGAATATTGTCCTGGATTCAGCTGTAACAGTCATTTTTAACTCCTTCCTAGTAGCTGGTGCAGTGCTGTGTTTTGGCTTTAGTCTGAGAAGAGCGCTGATAACACACCACCATTTCAGTTGCTGCTAAGTAGCACTTACCCTCATCAAAGATTTTTCAATCTCTCATGCTCTGCCAGTGAGGAGGGGCACAAGAAACCGGGAGGAAGCAGAGACAGGACATCTGACCTGAACTAGCCAAAGGGGTATTCCATATCACAGCATGTCATGCCCAGTGTATAAACTGGGAGGAGTTATCTGGAAGGCCCGGATCACTGCTCAGGTCAGGCTGGGTATCAGTCGGTGGATGGAGAACAATTGCGTTGTGCATAACTTGTGTTAATAGTTTTTTTTCCTTTCCCCTTTTAGTTTTATATTCTCTCCCCTTGTTATTTTCCATGTCATTATTATAATTAGTTTTTATTATACTTTAGTTATTAAACTGTTCTTGTCTCAACCCATGGGGTTTACACTCTTTTGAATCTCCCCATCCTGCCCAGAGGGGGAGGAGCAAGGAGAATATGAGGGAATGGCTGTGTGGTTCTGAGTTAACGTCTGGGCCTAAACCATGACAAATACCCGTCTTCCTGAATATACTCTGTTTCACAATACTTCTTCCCTACCCCCAAAATTTCTTTTTTTACAGACTTCACAAAGAGGCAGCAGTACATATACACTTATATATTTACAGGTAAATAATATTTATATCATGATTTGCTCTTATATTGCTATATATATTATCATTTAATTTACAAAATAAGGTAACTTTCTGCATCATATACTATCTAATATATACAATCATTATATAATTCATTTCTGATATCAATAATCCAATGCATTATGGGTAATTAATAGGTAAATGATTTGTTATCTTTAATATTTGCAAGTTTTATTTCAACTGTCTGAGGTTAATGTGGACATACTCCTGAGCTAAACAAATATTTAAAGCAAGAAACAATACTTAATTATTATACAGGAAAACCAATTCACAATATCCCTAAAATGACATGAAGACAAACTTTCTCTCCTTATTTCCAAACATTCTATACATTAAAACACAAGACACACTGTAAATAACTGCGTATAAAAATGAATGCACAACCAAGACACAAAAATACTCAACAATAATTGCTGTTTAGTGTCACACATATAATTTTCCATTCTTCAAGGGCAGTACTAATTAGAATATTAGGTTGCAAGGCTCTATTTACAGTCAGTGGCATGTTCTCCTGTTCCACTGAATAACCTTGTATCTGGATCTTTTTCTGTGAGATACCTGCTATACACACTTGTGCAACAACTGTAAGAAATTAAATTAAAATCCTCCTTAAAAACATACCTTTTTAGACAAAAAAACCCTAATAGAACATCTCATTAAGAAGCTGTTATACCTTTAATTAACATGAGATACTGTAAACAAAACCAAAAGCTCCATACATGTATGTTAAAGCACATATATTTTAATGAGTATAATCTCAAAAAGAGCATCTAAGTAAGTCAAAAGAAATGCCTCTCTTCCCATTCACTTTTTTCCTCCCTTTCACTCCTTTCCTCCCGTTCACTCCTTTTCCCATTTTTAAAAATCTGGAATTAGGCATACATCATTGTGTTTCTGAACTGCACATAGAATTTATATGACAACAAATAATTTGAGATGCACATAGACTTTATATGACATAAAATAAAGCCAGCAACATGTCAGATGTGACCAACACAATAGTTAAACAAGCTAGTTTTTAAACTTTCTTTTCTATCGCCTAGTTCTTAAAACTATAGAGTACTGATGCACCTCAAGTAAATGCCTGTATTTGATTAAGCATGGCTTACAAATTACGTTGGAAAACCTAAACTGAAATGTCCTATAAAATTCATCATAGACATAGAAAACACATATTCTTATCCACCTTATGTACCACCAAATCATGCCTTTCTAGATGCTCAGGTGACATGTCACCAGCAGTGTATTGTTCATAGAGAGAAGCACTAGGAGAAGAAAAAAACATCCACAAAAGAAGCAAACAAAAAACCTTTGACAAAGTCTTGTTCAAAGATTCAAACTTCACTTACTAAATGATTTGCATTTCAGGGTGATTTAACATGCTTTTACTATCAATTATAACTATCTATTTCTACGTAAACCACGGCTGAATCTTCTCCAGAGGTCATAAGTATGCATTTTCAGGTTCCATTTTTGCTAATTCGTCACACTGTACTTCTGAATGGCAAATTTATACCTGGGATCCAGAATACAGTGGGCTATGATTTTCTGACCAAAGTAGGCCCAGGATTATCTGGTTTAGATAAGAGTCAAGGAAAATTCCTGGCCCATACAATGCGGGGAATTTCTTCCATCTATATCAGAGTATCAGGATATTACCAAGAGCTAAAGATGGGCAATACTGAAACTTGTTCAGCTGTTGAAATCTTCAAATCAAGGCTCTACCAATACTTCCTTTCAGTTTTCAATAACTAGGATGATAGCACAGGTCTCCCCTTCCTGTATTTCGTATCTAGCCATCACACTTTCCCTTCTGCTTAACCTTTCTTTTGTGATTTAAAATGTATATTCTCTCATCTGTCTGACATTTAGTATTGATGTATGCTGAGAAATGACCATTTACCATATTCTGCAGTGGACAGTGTTTCAACAGTGGATGGAATTAACCCTTCTCTCCTGTACAGTACTTCAGAACACAAGTAAGGAAAAATGGGATTTGATGTACTTGTTGTTTCCTTTTATTTTGAGGCAAAGTATAACAGTTTTTAATTTGCAAAAATAAAAATAAAATATCAAGGGAAAAAGAACAATTTTTATGTATAAAATACTTACAAAGACGTGTATATATTTTAGACAAAAAAGTATATTGGCTACTGAGGGCAGAAGATAGTGGCATGATGAGCTGTCACTGCAGCATCAATATTCATTAACCATACAGTAACTTTTTGCTATTTATTGAAGTAAGAACACAGAAAGAGATAATGAATATCTAAGTGCAAAACAAAAAGGCAATATGGCAAAGGAAATGGAAGAAAAAAAAAAGAAAAAGTCTAGTGGAGGAGTCTCCTACACTTACAAACATGACAAAAGCATGAACTGAGCTGTGTCTTTTCTATAACTTGGAGCTGTGATAACTTGAAAAAATTTCAAGATGTCAGCTGCTGGCAGAGGCTTCTTCCTCCTTGGTGGTAAGGAGGTCAGCTCTATCTTGTGAAAGGGAAAATGGATTTTTGTGTAATGAAGCAAACACTGCATTCATCAACCATTTAAATCAAGTTTTCCATTCAAAACCTATTGATTTTAAAGCCTCTTTTAGCCAAAAGTGCACAGGCTCTTAAATGTTTTGAGAATCCTAAAGGGCAACATGGAAAAAGGCCGATAAAAAATAATCCCTTTTGTGTGTTTTGTATTTTAAAAGCTTTTACACAAAATTAATAAAGTTCAGGGTTTTTTTTCCTTTTTTTTTTTTTTTTTACTGTGTATGTTGGGCAGACGATTCAGATTCAATATTATCTGCTAGAGACTTTGAGAAAGCAAATGAACATATACATGACCTATTAAATTTCAGAGAGAAATTAAAAAAGAAAGAAAAGCTCATCTGTAGAGAAAAACCCAAGCCATTCCATAGCAAGGTCATCATGGCACAGAGAGCTCCTTGATCATAATCATGGCTTACAAATTACTTTGGACAACCTAAACTGAAATGGCCTACAAAATTCATCATAGCCATAGAAAACACACATTCTTACGCCACCTTATGCAGCACCAAATCATGCCTGTGTGTATGAGCAGGAATGACCATGATCATGATTAGCCTTTTAAACACATCTAAGAGAGAAGCTTCGAAAATATGTGAAAACTTCTTGAAATGCCTTCTCATGTGCCAACTCTCCAGAAAAAGAGATTGTGTACTCCCTTATCACGGACAAGGCTTTGGTCTGAAAACTATACACAGCTTGTTGGGACTCCCAGAGTTTGAAATCTGGTGGCAGGTTCCCCTTATGAAATACTGTGCTCTATCACTTTTGGCCCCCTCAATTTGTTGTGGCAATTTCTGCAGCATGAGACAACAGCCCCTCAGGCAGGATAGTCCAAGCCAGCCTCAGTACCATCCTTCCCCCTCAACAATCATTACCTTATCAAAGATTTTAAAGTAAGCAGAGGTTCTGCTTCTCTGGATGTGAAGAGAGGTTTTCTACATGCAAATTTCCATGAAGAATTTTGGTTGACAGCTTTTCTAGTATGATCAACACTATCACCCAGGATCCATCACTCCTTTAACATGATAGGTAGGAGGAACAGTGTGCTCCTGTGAAAATATCTACATATCTATTTAAGATTACTATTACTTACAAATGCTCTGTACTACCATTAAATAAACAGAGTTTTGGAGAAGAAGTGTTAAAAGTCTGGCGATGTAAGATATAAAGGAGAGAAAATTGGTGCCTGTTTCACTTACCATTTTCTCCAGCAGGTACTGTTACAGGATGTGTTGGCACAGTATCAGAATTCACTTTTCCATTCTCAAATGTATCATTTTCAGTTTGCTGCAACTGCCAGTTGAGGCCAAACAGATGCATTGCTGGTGGTAAAGGATACAGGTTATTTGATGCTCTTAACCACAATGATAAATTGTACAAATAATGGCTTTCCACTCTTCACAGTGGAATAGCAACACATACATTAAAAAATTAAATTACAGGAACAAGCATTCACAGACTAATAGTTCAACTTAGCAATGGCACTAAGCAATTACTACCGCTGTCCTTTGATGATACAGTGCTTTTGGTGAATGCAGTTGACAGAAAGCTCACCAGTCTCATTTCAAGTCTGTTACCGATCCCAAATCAATGTTCAAAAAGATAAGCAGTAATTACATCCTTTTCCCTTTTTTTCATTTCTGATCCTTCTGAAGAGACAAATCATTTAAGTGAGCTCCTAAATGACCTACTAAAATAAATGATTTCACTAGCAGACAGATCCATTTTGGTTAGGCAGAAAGGGAAAAGAAACAGTGCAAGAGGAGAGGAAGAAGGGTTCTGTGGGTTTTGAAGGGCTAACCTAAGACATGAACACTCCTTATCATGCTGTCACTAACACCCTGTACAACCTCTAGTTACGTGCCCATTCCCCATGTTAATCTGCAGAACAAGGCCAAGACCATTAACAGAGCTGCAGACACTGGAGCACTGTGCTCCGATAATGATAATGCACACACTAGGTTTCCGAACTACTTAATTCCCCACAACCACATTTATTAGAAAGGTGATACTATGTGAAAAAGTTTAGCTAAGCTAATTATGAAAGACAAAGTCAACCTTCTATGGTGTTAGGGGGAACTACTTAAGGAACCTTGGTATCACTGGGGATTAATGAATAAAGCCCCTGTCTAAACTGTGAGAGAAAAAATATGGAAAAAATTACCTTAATACTACACTGTAATACATGCAATAAGTGCAATTTCTTGCTATCTGTGGTGCATTTCCTTCTCTTCCGATGGCTCTATGATACCAGCAAAACTCATTTTATTGTAATTACTTTAATTTGCATTTGGTATAACATGGGTTTGCTCATTCCATGACAATAGTTATCAACAAAGCTAAAATGGTCTTTAGGTGCTACTGGGGAATAAAAATACACTGGAAAAAAATCTGTAGTAATGTACTTTAACTATCAGAGCAAAATATAAGGAAAACAGTTCACTGTATCTTGTCGCTTCTGGTCTTTTTGTCTCTGAAACAGATCACTGCTATAGTAAATGTTATGAATTTATTTATCCCTTCTATCTAAATGACAAACAATTCTTCATCCCTTTTGGTTTCATCTCTGATATTTCAGTCTCTCTGTACTGACCAACCCCTACCTAACACAAACAGGCATCAGCAGAACTTTAGTCAGGCAGCCAGCAAACACTGCAGAACTAAGACTTTCTGCCAGGTCTTTGCCTTAAACCCTCCCCCTTACCCTCAACACAACAAAAAAACAGTGCTACCAAAGACATATTACTGAATGCTTCAAAGACTGAAATCCTCACTACAGATGACATATTCTCTTTGTTCCAAGTCTCTGACTCTACTATTACTTTTCTTTCTCAGACCTTAAATTGCCTTTCAAAGCGTAATAATGTAGAATGTTCCTTGACCCTAAAACCTTATTTCTTTTTCCTCCTTTCATCCCTTGTTAAACCATAAATCTGACCACCACAATTTCTGGCACATCCCTCGAATTAGCCATTATTATTTTGGCCTAACTCAGCTGAAATTCTTATTTATATATTAATCACCTGATCACTGTATCTGTTTTAATATATTTCATTAAAATCCCTAGGGTCAAACTCTTATTATTTGTTATACTAGTCCAACTCACTGGCAGCAGTGAAAAGCTGCAAATAGCTAAATAACATGATTCAAACCCACTACATTTCTTGTCTTCAGTCTTCACCTCTCCTAACTTTGCTAGCTTCTTATCACTCTTCAGGAGAAGAAAAGAAAGTGGCATTCATTTTGTAACTCCAGAAGTGCATCCCTTCCAAAACTAAGAGCTTGGATCATCATTAACAGCACTGTCTGCAGGTGCTGTATACATGCCCTGTGCCTCTTCATGCTCCACTGGGAGATCAGAAGGTGAAGTTCCAACATGACCTTCTAGACATTCCCTCATAACTCAAAACAGCTGGAATTTGAAGACTCCAAAGGCAAGGACCGTGGGATCTATATTGATTACATCTAAAAGAACCATAGTTACTACAAGGTAAGTGACAAGTACCTTTTCTTTGCATGTACTGATGTGAGTCTCATGGTAGTTCACCGTTAAAGAGAGTAACAGTTGCACCCCTCAAAAATACTAATGCTCTCTCAACTTTGACTGAACTAGCACCAAGTTCAATAAACAATGTCTAACGAAAATGAACTGATGGATACATGCAACTGTTTCATAGACTGTGAATATCAGAATATTTTTGAAGTAGACCAAAAATGCTGCTTGACAAGTCCAGTGACCCAAAACTTACAGTATGTACTAATACACTAAATAATTCAACCATGTAATCTCCCTGAGACAGCACTATGGAATTTAGAGAATTCTCCTTTTACTACAAACATGTGAGAACATGAAGAATTTGGCTTGTTGATACAGGATCAAAATACAAGGCACAATTTCTTTAGCAATGGGGAATTTTAAGAACATAGGTAAATTGATTGATTAAGACAAATTCAGGCACTACTTTGTTGGTTAAGATCTGTCTCTTCTCAGGCAGCCATAAAGCAAACTTTAAGCCCTTATCAGTGTTACAAGGACAGCAAGGCACCTGCTCCTGATGCCCCCGCAAGTCTGATAAGCAGCCCCTCGTACTGGTAACTGCAGACTGAGGGCACACCTCAGTGGAGGGTCTGAGCCCTTGAAGTTAAATGTTATGAACTAGTTCTGAATTTCCAGAGGGGGAATGATGCAGGTAGACTGCAGTGGTGTATATATTGGTTTGATTTCCTCAGGTCTAGAAAAGGATGAAGACTTTCTTCCACTTTTGGGATGGGGATGTAAAAGTTTAATCCCCTTCTCTGTTTCTACTATATTCAGAGAAATGGTAGGTTACTTCTTTCTATAAAGAATTTGATATAGCAAAATTAAAGCAAAAACATATTAAGCAAAATATATTTCTCTATTCTCAGATGTTATTTTAGTCCCAAATCTAATGTAAAGCAGTTTCTTGTTTTTTGGATTAAATATTGCCCGTTAGGTCTCCTTTATTCCCATTCCATTTGGCATTAATTTTGGTGTTAGAAAATGACAATTAACAAAAGGGAACCTTCCTAGAGCAACTAGTTCCAAGTCTGGCATATATATCTCTGATGGCAGCAAGGACTTGTCTGAGAATGCCAGATGCCTCTAACCAAAAGACATGCAGGTTGGGATGAATGTGGCTGGGGACAACAACTCAATCCAAATAACCCACAGCTGCAAGCATGGATGAAGCCTCAGGGGATGGGAGAAAAGATGGGTTATCACAACACAAATGTGCCCACTAAACCCTAACAAAACCCTCCTTTTACTCCTATCAGGACTGGGATGACTCTTCCCATTATGAACAGGATGATTTTTTATGAAACAGATGATGATATCCTCTGCCTATTCTGCTGTTTCAGTCTCCAGCTCTACTCTGCAAAGTGATCTCTAGCCACCAACAGATCTTCACTCGCTAGAGTTACGACAGCATTTTACCTTGGGACTGACAGAATTGTTTAAGGCAGTATTTGGTCTGCTGTTGGTCAAATTACCAGCATTATGGCCAGCTGTTTACAGCATGGTGGTAGTTTAAATGGTGAGGACTCTGTTCCCTCTAACAGAGTAAAAAGGAGAGACATCAGAGAGGAGAAAGACTTCTAGGATCTGTGCTGCTCTTGGCATGAACACAGCATCAATGTCAAGGTGGTACCGGTTGATATGGCTGAATTCTCCAGAACAAATCTCAAGTATATGAGCAGTAAGCAAACCAACAGTTGAGCTTTCTCTAACATCTCCTCCCTCCCGTATTTCTGCAAATCAGAACATGCTAAATGGACTGAGAGATTCAAAAGATAAGATTCAGAGCTCAGATTAGAGTGCACTTATACCTACGATAGCATTGATGTTAACACAAAAATGCTATCATTTGTTACAGGCTACCAGGTAATCTTACCATCTGTTACCATATAGTTCACTGAAGGTTTTCTGAACCACCTTAAACTGTTTTGTCAAGCCTGGCTGATCTTACCTTTTGCTGTGTAATTGAGGTCTAGTTATTTTGGTCTGTAATCAAGTGTACGAGGCCTTCATCTCCACTCAATAGTTAAAACAGCAAATAAGAATACATTTCACAGCAAAACACTTTAAAAAGTATCATGACTAGATTACACTGTGTAAAGAATTTTACAGTAATATACTTCAAGAAGTTGCTGCTAACAGGCCCTTTCATTCTTTTAAAGTTGCCAGCCCATTTGTCTTGCATGCTCCTTTCTCAGGCTAGTACTGCTGTGCTTTATGCATTCTCTTTACAAGGAACTTGCTCATGAGCAAACATACTGTATTATCACTTCAAAACCCTCCTCAGGACTTTCTTCAGCAATGCAGAAAGAAATCAGTACCTCTATTAGTAGGTGGTAAGACAGGGTAATTTATGTAACTATGTGGCAGAACTAGGAGAGCTGACAACTACCTGCTGCACTCGACTGAGGAGTGTTTTCTCTTTGCTGCCTTGCTCACTAGCTCAAAGCTCTCTTCTGCCAAAGTTATGAGAGGCACAAAAAAGAACTGTAACAGAAAAGCAATTTAGGTAGCTGTTTCTCCATTTAGCAAAAACTGGTCTTGTCTGGATTTTTTTTTCCATCTCCTCAAAACACTTGAATGGTAAGAGGACAGGGACAGGTAGTTGATAAAGAAATTTGATGTTAGCATCCTACAGCATCGAGGATCTAGTTCTGAACAGAAAACAACATTTGGACACAGATGTGAATATACATACAATGTTAGGGTTCATGATTGCTATCAGAAAGAAGGAATACTTTTTTTTCTTTGTAGGAAGAGCAACAATATGCAGTAAAAACCAGAGAAACTTATTTTCTGTGCTGGTCAAAATTCAAGGGCTTCTTTATCGTAATTCACCAGGATCAAACACACCTTCTTTTTTTTTAAAGTACTGTAAGTGACAAATAGACTCATGAAAATATGAAAAAAAAGGGCATATTAAACAAAATTTGAGCTATGCAAGTGAAAGCATTAAAGATGCAGGTGATAAGATAAACAAGCAAAACCATATGCATATAAGCACAGGCTTTATTCAGAGAAGCAGCCCTACAGTAACTGGAGAGGTAACTGAAGTCTGAGTCTCAAGTCTCTGAAGTACTGGTCAGAAGTGCCAGTAATTCATCACCTTCCATTCTGAATTCAGTAAACTTGTTTTTGCAGTGAAAGTTCTAAAAACAACAGAACACATTTCAGGGGAAAAATAATTTACAGACAGGAGGATTCCTTTAAGCAGAAATAAATAGAAACAGAGTTGCCTGAATTGGGAAATGGACTTCCAATGTTCCTCCAGCTCTTTCTAGTATAACAACAGATGAAAATTAACACTCGACAGCAGAAATTAAAAAACAGCAGCTATGTTTAAGTAGCAAGCATCTCCCCAAGACCTCTGGAGAAGGCGTATGGTGTATGTTCTATAAAGAGCTCTACACTATGGCAAAAGTTGTCAAGAGGAACTGAATTATGTTGATGACCCTCTTCCCTTTCTCCCATGTGTTTTACAAGGTATGGTAATCAAGTCGTATTATTCATGAAGCTGTGTTTTAAGAGGAGCTTCTTGCTAAGATACTGAATGGATTTTCCAGGACTGCTATGCATTTCTGGGTCCTGGTGTTTTCAAACCATGATTTACAAAATTACTTCCCCAGAATTAATAGAATAATATATCTGCACACTTGCACATAAGGAAAAGTGAATATCATTTATATTTAAAGCAATGAAAAAAGATTATAATTTAAACTAAGCAAATTGCGATTATTGCTCAATCTTGTTGAAGGATTATCTTCTAGTTCATCTCCCTGTTGGCAATACATTTTCAAATGAAATATTTGAACACTGAAGTGGTTTTTGAAATTATCTCCCATATATTTTTCTTGCAGCTATAATTAGAATCTAAACCTATTTTATTCTGAAGGACCTGGAGTGGACCAGAAGATGTGCAAATCAACTGTCAGTGATTTGCATTCACTTGCTTTTTTCTAAGATAATAGTATGAGTTGGATGTTGCTGCAGATCAAATAGTGAATTAAAAACAGTTAATTAAAATTTCAAATAAAGTGAATTAAAAGTCAGACAAGTTCTTTATTTATTACTGTTTTTCTCAAATCAACAAAAAGCCTGTTATCTCTAAATACAAAATAACTTAAAAGTGCATGCTTTTGAGCACCCTCAAAGGGTTAGCCACCAAAAGCATCACACAAAAGTTTCTGAACCTATATTTTGAATGCAAACCATATCAGTATAGCATTACATGAAAAACTTAGCAATATCTATCAAGATCAATATAGTAACTGACAAAGTGTAGTCTCTTTCCTTTTATACTGAACTATTAAATGGGTCCATTGATTTTACTGTTTCACCTGAAAAAAAAATAAAAACCTTTATACTCTACTCCTCATTTTCCCTTGGAATATTTTCTTAACAAAGAATTTGAAAAACACATCACAAAAAATTGCTAGAAAAAAATACAGCAACAAAGATGTATCAGCTATCTTCTATGGATAAACTTACTTTCTTTGCCACTAATCAAAGATTATTATATGCCATTTTAAAGTATTGCTGCATATGAATTGTTAAGATGCATGGTAGTCTTAGAGTAAGTATTTCTACTACATTCACCTCAAAATGGAACATTTAGACCTCTGAAAACTTGTATGGCTAGATGATTCATTTTAGTTGTAAGCCTGGGACTTTTATATAACAATGGTCTAATTCTGTCAACAGCATTATGTGAGGCTCAGTCAAAGCTTAAGGGAGAATCCACATTTCTTAAAACAGAAACAAAGATTCAATAGCCTCTTATTTAAATAAGATATTTATTCTGATGATCATCCAATGTTCTCCATTATGTAACAGTCTTCAGTGTCACCTAAAGAGTCTTTCAGTATTATGCTGGGCTTTCTCCTGAACAGGGCTTTTTTTGTTTGTTTTTTTTTTTTTTTTTGCCTTGTTGTCTGGTTGGTTCTTTTGGGCTTTTTTTTTTTTTTTTTTCAGATAATGTTGTTCACAGTTAACAAGATGGTGAAAAATCACTACAGGTATAGAAATGATGGGGAAATGCATGTTGACTCCTCGGAGATGAGGGTTATTTTGTCTCTTTTAGTTCATGCAAAGGCATGAAAAACATTCCATAAATTTTGGGTTCCTATCTAATAAAGGGGAGAAAAAAAAAGTACCCTGATTTACACTTTTCAAGACTAGGTTGAGACTGCAGGATAATTACTTCGCTGTATTCCTTCAGGCATTTATTTACTTTCTTCCTTCTCTGTCTTTAACTCCTTCTCTTTCTTTCCTTAAACTCACTTTCTGGAAAACAGCTGAGGCTCACATTTGTGTTTATCTGTTCTATTTTTGTTCCACAACTCCAATTGAAGTCTTGCTCAGGGCGACATCCTTTAGATTGCAGCCTTCATAAAAAAGAAGTGTTAAGAAATGTCCATGTAAAGTCTCAAAATTCATTGGAATCATCTTTCTTAGGCAAAACCATGAACAGGTCCAACCATTTTTATAGTTCAAAAGCCTTATTTATTACAAAACAACCCAACAAATCCAAATGCAACAAAACCCTACAAATCTCTTGAGGGATTTAACAATAGTGAAGTAGCACTATATGAACATGCTTAATCTATTTGCATGTTGATGGCATAAAGAAGTGATGTCTGATTAAAAGACTTAAGGACCAAAGGAGAAAGAAACAGGGGCCAATTAAGGTGATGTTCAAAGGACACACCGAGCCGGGATTTTTTAGCATGTAGTGAACTACTGGTGTTGCATACTTCCATCTCATGACCGGCTAGAAAAGATCAAAGCTTTTTAATTCCATATTAAGAATGACAGAGTATTACAGCAAACATGCAATAAGGAGAAATGTAATAAGCCTTAATAAAAGATGATAATAAGGTTTGATAAGAACTTTTGGAATGTCACCAAATCTGGAATGTAAGATGAAAGCAACTGCATGTAGAGATTGCAGTGTGTTATTTGGAACCCTGCAGAGCTAAACTGTGATTAGAACTACATATTTTTCCATAAATTAGCTTTTGTTTTGAATTTCCTGCTGAGATCATATACAAGTTGATTGAATGTGCAAGTCAATATATAGGTTTTCTAATTCTTTGCTGTTTGTAGGCTTCATGATATCATGATTACAGCAGTCCACTTGTAGATCAAAGGTATGTGATTGAGGCCAAAACAAAATAACTTAAAACCTCTTTACAAAACTTCTTCATGGTGATTTAGATCTATCCAAGATAATTACCACTCACCTACCTGAACTGTGCAATTATGTAGATGCATAAACCAACCACTACACATAGCTCAATTTGCAAAACCACAGAATTTCCACTTAAATCCACATTTTAAAACAGTATGGACATGCTGAGATCACCATCAAAGAGGCTTTTTTACACAACTCTACCTTACCTCAACACCTCCAATACAAACTTGTAAGCCACCTGCTAGCTGCATGAGCAAACAATCCCGTGCAAATCACTGGTTCAAAACCCCAATGTTTAAGTTAGCTTAGTGACTGCAGTCATCCACCTACTGACACCTCTCTGTCACCCTCTATTTTAGCTCAGTTCCTCACAGGGACAGAGTTCCTCACTACATCACCAGCAACTGTGTCTGCCAAAACAGCTGTGTGCCTGGGCCAGAGACACACAGGAGGAACTGGGTACTAGAGGGAGCATCCCTTATTTTATAGTCATTAATGCATTTTATGTGCATTGACCTAAGACACCAGCAGCTTCACTAAAGTGAGATGTGGCTTTTAAGAAACTATTCCTGTGAGGAAAGATATACTGTAGATTCATGAAAAATATTATGAATAAAAAGCAAGCAGAAAAAATAATTTAGCATGTATGATTTATGGAAGAAACCTATGACATAAAGACAACCTTACTCTTAATTGTTTGTAAGGCCAGTGATTTGTTGCTTGCAAGCCAGTTTGTAAACCACTTTATATTTCTTAAGAGTTATGTAAGCCTTGGGAAACATGTTAGGATTACAGTTTCACATTGATCGTTTTTCCCCTTTAAAATAAAATTGGCCAAGACACTGAACTACAAAATCTTACAGATGATGTGAAGAACAGGCAGTCTTTGTTTAAAGTAACAGCCAGTTATAAAATTGATGGAGAAAATCAACTACTCCTTTTTCTGTGTGAAAAGACAGGATTAGTAATAAGGATGCATTTTAAAATTATCCTCTACTTTTTGCTCCAGCTGAATTGAAATAACAAGAAGCATAGTAACTCTCCTATTCAAACATGTGGATACCTCGATATCATTACCTCTACTTGAGATTATGAACAGGAGAGAGACAGAAAAGAAGTTGCTGGGGCAACCTACTCTAGTGGGATGTGTACCTGCACATAGCAGGGGGGTTGAAACTGGATAATATTTAAGGTCCCATCCAACCCAAACCATTCTGTGATTCTATGAAATAAATATACTACTCTTCCTGTACCATAGCAACGGTAACTTAGAAGTATTTTTCAATTAAAACCACAGGAAACACACCTGTTTCTTTACTTAGAGGTTTCGGGAGCTAGCTCATTTTCCAAATGGCTGATATTAATTTACGATACCTAACCCTTTCCTATATTACTCCCTGCATGGAGTTATTAAAAGATGCTTTTGTGTGATTTTAATTCATCAAATGTTGGCAAAACCACTCTGTTTTTGTTTGACTGGTTTTATCATTGAGAGAAACTAAGTTTGCAAATGCAAATGTCCACAGTTGTAGCACATTTGTTTTCCTGGATTAAAAAACTACAAATGCTGTTACAGGTGATGATTCCTAAGAGACAGTATTTTATTTTATTTTTTTTTTTTATGGTTTTGTGAATGACGTTGTCTGAAATAGCATCAATGTGAAAATGAAGGGTCTCATATTTTAAAGATTCCAGTCTACTTCAGGGGACACCTACTTTCATCTATAATTAATCACTGCAGTGGGGTAATTACACCTATATAAAACCCATGTGCTTCTGCGATCTCAATCATAAATGTAACATCAAATAATATTGCTCAAAGCAAGTTTGGACACATGCACTTGACCTTTTTATTCTAAAGTGCTTGTGTATGGAGAGGCTTACTAAAATCTCATCTAAATCTGACATTTTTAACAGCATGAATTTCTTAAAGCATTCTAAAAGAGACCAAACAATTGCGTTCATAGAAGAGATTAAAGATTGCCATTTACAGAAAATATGCAATTTATAAAAGATGCGACTTGTACACAAAACTATGAGCTTTAATACATGTATTATGATCATAGCAGATAGCACACCTCTAGAGACTGTCTTGTTTCCTCACAGACAGGAGTTGTAAATTAATGGAAACTACCAGCAGAGAAGACTGTAACTGTATGTCCACAACAATTTAGATAATCACCTGAATAAATTTCTCTGCTTTGCAAAATCTTTTAGACATAAGCATGCATATAAAGTATTACATATGCATACATACTGCTAAAATACAGTACATGTTTACATGCATTGATGAAACAGGAACTACATCTTTAAATTAGTGTAAGCTTGCTATTTATCAAAAAAAAAAAAAAGGCAGCTGATATAATTTAACTTCATTTCCCATCAGACTAAAAATTCCTGCTATTTAGAAGTCTGCCACAAGATTATAGGAGGAGAGCAGAAGGGCCAACATCTCTACAGAGTGTGCTTGAATCACAGAATCATTTAGGTTGGAAAAGACTTTTAAGATCATTGAGTCCAACCATTAACCTACCACTGGCAAGCCCATCACTAAACCATGTCTGTAGGCACCATGTCTACAAGTCTTTTAAATACCTCCAGGGATGGTGACTCAACCATTTCCTTGGGCAGCCTGTTCCAATGCTTGACAACCTTTTGGTGCCAAAATTTTTCCAAATGTCCCATCTAAACCTCGCCTGGTGCTACCTAAGGCTGCTTGTTCTTGTGCTATCACTTGTTACTTGAGAGAAAAGACCAACACCCGCCTTGCTATAACATCCTGTCAGGTAGTTTTGGAGAGCAATGAGGTCTCCCTTGAGCCTGCTTTTCTCCAGGCTAAACAACCCCACTTCTCATAGGACTTTTCTTCTAGACCCTTGACGAGCTTCATCGCCCTTCTTCAGACATGCTCTAGAACGTCAGCATCTTTCTTGTAATGATACTGCTTCAGAGTATGATGTCAGAATCACACAGTGGGGGACCTATGGACAATGACATAATGTCAACTTGCAGTTTATTATTACACCTGTTACACTGCCAGCGTTACTGAATCTGAATTTGCTCCATTAGGCAAAAGTGCAGGGTGACAGGACTATTGCCAAAAACTTTGTGATAAGTCTTAATTAGCATACAAGCCTTTTTTGGAACAGAAGTGGATATGCTCCTTGACAGATTAACTTTTTAAATCCGTTGAAATCTTGTAAAGTCTTTTTTAACCTCCTGACTGCCAATTACATGTTCCTACATCCTTCTGTGTGAGGATTATCTTTCTCAATGAATGTTTTTACTCTCAGTGCCATTAAGAATAATAGCATGTGGCATCCACTACACCAATCAAATGTTAATAACATGCACTCCTGAAAGTGTTTTTCACTTAGACTGAAACACAGTAACAGGATCTTTGCTTAAAAAACATTAACTGAAGGCATTATCCATAATGATGTTCCTGCAAGAGACAAGAAAGTATATTTAAAGTTCATGCTTCATGACATAGATGTTCAACATGTTTAGATTTTACACCATTTCAATGAAAGATGTTAAAAACACTTTCAGCCCAATTCAGCCCAATAAGGTGGTGAAGTGTAACTTAATTTTCTGACTATTCTCTCTGTCTCCCAGTTTTGATTGTGGTAAACATAAGAAATACCATTATTGTTTACAAAATATTTCCACACTAAGGAGGCACAATGAGCTTATCAGCAGTGCTGTAAATATTATATGAAATTCATGCAGGTATCTAAAAGTCATGGCTATGGGATACCATGGAAAAATTTATCCCCTGTTAGCTGAGAAATCTTTGCACTGCACAGTCACTGAAGTTCTAGCTGTAATATTAAGCTTCATATTAAAGCATAAAAGCTGACAGTCACGTGTATCTGAATACAGCCATTTCGGAAATGGCTGAAAGGAGTTGCCTTGACTGATGTTAGTAAGTCATGGCCTACAAGTATCAGTTATCTGGCTTTGGTACCTATGATGCTTACATGCTTTAGAAATTTCAGGAGGTGGTTTCTGCCTGCTAAAGAAGTGTGCTGTATGGCATTCACCAGGTATATGACCACACACTAAAAGCCCAACTGAAGAGACTACATACATGATCTGTCCCAGAAGAGCAACATGTGGCACTGATGTCTAAAACAAGAAGCAAGCAGATTTTGACAGACACAGAGCAGACACACACAATGGGGAGGGAGAGCCCTGCAGACAGCACTGCCATTGGAAGCATTTGATACCAGAAACCTTCAACCTGGGAAAAGAAAGGATGATAGGAAACACAGCTGCTGCCTCCATATGTCCTAGCAACACCTGGAGCCTTCCCTAAAAGTCCCACTGATTGCTAATTTTTTTTTTTTAAAGTCAGATACATAACTCACAGAATCATAGAATCACAGACTGGTTTGGTTTGGAAGGGACCTTAAAGATCATCCACCTTCCGCTAGACCAGGTTGCTCAAAGCCTTGTCCAGCCTGGCCTTGAACACTTCCAGGGATGGGGCAGCAACAAGTTCTCTGGGCAACCTGTTGCAGCGTCTCATTGCCTTCATAGCAAAACATTTTTTCCTAATGCCTAACCTAAATTTGCCCCCTTCCAATTTAAAACCACCCCCCCTTGTCCTATCACTACATGCCCTTGTAAAATGTATTAGCTACCTCAATGCCTTTAGTTTGGTGGAAAAAGAAATGGTGTGAGAGCATAAACCTGGCAAACTGCAAAAATCTGCCACATATCTGCAGACAGGGACCATATTGCCAAGCCCCACATCCCAGTGACGCTCCAGTCATAGCTAAGGTCCCAGCACAACCTTGGGAAGCTGACAGAAATGTGGAGAGAATGCGGAAAAACAAAAGTTCTTGATAAAACTCTCAGTGACAAAAGCATTACAACACTCAAAATTAAATGCAGGTCAAAGAGAAAAAGTTACAATAAACACATAATGAAACTAAAGGTGATTAATGGCAACTAAACTATATTCTCCCTCATGCCTGTTAATTACAATACCTATGCTGGGTATTGTAATAAAAATTCCATTTAAGTGGCATTATTAATTAAGCTGTTTTCCTCATTCCTGGCAGTAATTGAGCTTTACAAACAGCAGAATATTGTTAACTTGGCATTGCAATCAAAAAGAAGTATTATATTGTTCTTCATTGATAAAGTAAAATAGGTTCCTTTTGATTACAAGTATATTTAGTCATTGCTTTAGTCACATTCTATAACTGTCACAGTTTTAAGTCCATTTGTCTGGGGGAGGGTGACTATCTCTTCTGCCACTGATGAAAGAAGATGAAAGGCATCTGGTCCTCCACAATCTGGAAACAGATGTGAATGCCAGCACTGTCACACTAAATCCCGAGTAACATAAGAGAACCACAGACAACAAACTTATAAACATGGAAAGTTAAGCTCATTTGCAGAAACAGAGAATTGCCTAATCTTTAAGGTTTACTTAAAATTCACATGCAGGATAGTTCACTGACCCTCAGCTGTAATTTTCACACTGCATCCCTCTGTGTCAGCCTCCTCTAATAATGAAACTTGTTTGTTGTTTTTTCCTATCTCCTTCTTCTCTTTCTACCTTAAAACCTTTTCCTCTTAAGTTGCTCCATTACTATGCTCAGTCAGTTTTTGAGATAACTATGGAGATAGTTATCCATTATTAGAAATCTATCAGCATACAAATATTCAGCTTAAGCATCTTGAGAAGATGAGAAAACAGTAACATTTTCAGATGGACCAAAAGCACGAATGCACAACATAATAACCACAGTGTATCTATTTTTATACAAATGCAGAAAATTATCTGTAATTATCAAACATGGCTTTCAAGTCTGGTATCTTTTTTGCATCCACATTTCATTTGCAATTTGCATTGTGACAGTATGGTCATCCCTGTGTCATAGCAGAACAGCAGTTTCACTGCTGTTTCTCACAGAATGGAGTATAAACCAAAATACATGTTTTACCAGAAGATATTGCAGTTGTTAAGCCTAAATGTTAGCTTTCTTCTCTGTTCAAAATGGATTGGCTGAACTGTTCACAGCAAGCAGTAGTAATAAAAACAGTCCCGTGGCCTTTTTAATTAAATAAAATTCCTTTTCCCTTTTTTTCCTACAGAAGAGATGTCCCTCTTCCATCACTAATATGTAAATATTTGCTTTATCACAAAGAATAGCTGGCTGGTGACCATCTGCTACAGAACTAAGGCTAACAAAATGATCAATCTAAAGGTACACAGAGGGTAAAATGCTCGAAAGACTTGGAACTATGAGAGATTGTTGTGAAGAAGTAAGGACAGCAGAGGCTCAAGTAGGTCAGGTCTCACTGTGTATTCAAAGAATGTTTTATGTTCACAGAAACCTATTTAGCAGACATAAGACAACATTCATGACAGATGCATCCAATCTTCCAGTGTACAACTCTTCAAGCTTATTTGACTGAATCTGATATTGTGTAATTCCAACAGTGACTGAAGAAAAAGAATCGTGTATTTGGTTCTATGCGCAGTGAAAATGGCACTAGTCTTGTGCATTGACTTACACAATGTCAAGACAGTGCCATATCTGGCATTGTCTGATGTCCCCAAATTCTCATTAATCTCTTCTCGTTGTTGAATCTACACTAAAGAAGAAATAATTACTATAGTACCAGCCTGTTAATATAGCTCCTCAGTGTCCATGCTATGCAACATATTAGAAACCATTCCTGACTAATGTGGCTCTCCACAATTCCAAGGTGATTTTTTCTGTTTGAAAAAAAACCTACACCCAGGAACAAGCAGCTCTTCCCCTTAATAAAACCAAGAGTCGACAGGGAAGATTCCAAAAGGTAGAACTGAAGGATGGAGGTTACATATGAAACTGTGATTTGATGCCCATGTTTGACCTAGGAGTTGCTCTACAAAACTTTCCCTTCATTCATTCACTGCAAATGACGGATGCTTGAATGAGGCAGTAAGCCACGGGGAGCTGAAGGATTAAATTCTGTTTTGCCTTTCACATTGTAAAGCTGGACTCTATTTCTGGCTCCCATGCAGACTCTGTGTACCAAGTTTGGGTAAAAGTATTGATGTGTATATAAAAAGAGGTCAAACTAAGGCAACTTCATATTTCTTACTCTTTCATGGCTTAAACTTAATACTGCTCTTCCTAATCTTCCAAACAGGGAAAAAGAATCTAAAATGTTAATGTTGGAAAAAAACTGGCCATTTTCTTCCTTGATTGCAAATCTGATTATGGATAGCAGTTAATCAAATGAGCAGCTTGCAGAAATTCCTGTGTAATCTTGAACCCAAAATGAGGCACTTTCTATTCTTTATTTCCCATCTTTTTAACCCATTATTTCAGAGAACTTTTCTTTGAATCCTTTAGACTAGAGCTAATGTTTAATTTCACTCTTCTATTTGTTGCTGAGCTATCTTTTGGTTCAGCACTTGCATGTTTCTGTTGCTTGTTTCTCAACCATTTAACAGTAGATGAAGCCTCTAAACATAACTATTCACAACTGACTTCTATTTTCTCTAAAAATTAGCAGGTCTCGCTGACAGGAATGGTAAACTTAAGCATTTTGTACACTGCAAAGTGGTTGAGAGACACAACTAGGGCTAAAAAAGCAAGAATATGCGTGAAGTGAGACTTTGTGCCCTTTAGACAGACATAACATTTTAAATCCCTTGTGACCCCCAAGACTGCATTAAGTGGCTTTACAATGTAGTGTTTGCTATGGTCTCTACCCATCTGACACCCTCTGCTCTCACTTCCTCTTTGTAGATGTAGGAGTTTTTCCTCTCAGAGTGATGGAAGAAGTGCAAGACAGACCAGACTCTTGATGCAGCTTGTTCCTCAGGGTGGGCTAATTGATGGAGCAATAATTGACTGAGCAGTTCTGCAAAGGCAGACATGAAGTCTAGCAAACGCCTCTTCTGCCTTACGCTGTCTGAGCAAAGGCTGTGGGTTCTGAAGTCACTTTTTCTACTCGATACCCACTGTAACTAAAATAAGCCTGGGAATGACATGTTCATCTCTCTGCCTTTCTGAGAAGGGCCTGGTTACACCCCTGTTCACCAGATGAGTGGTCCTATTAGTTCTTCAGTCTGCAGTGGCCACAGTCATAGAGCTGATATCAGCCACACTACGTTCCTCATCAATGTGTACTGGCGTATTTTGCAGCAAGTGCTGTAGCATTTTCACGCTTGTGGCAATGTCTCCCTGTGAAGTTCAAAATGCATCTCAAACTTGCTTTACAAATGTGACATGCCACCTCAGCTGCTGTAAACCTCAGCAGACAAGCCAGGCCACTGTGTTAGAGGCATGTCACAGGATGTTAGAGGTCACACAATACTGCAGTCCTCCCCATTTTATGTAATGACCAATTTCCTATCCAGTCATTTCCCTTTCACACCTATGAAATGGTTAACCATGATGAAGAACTGTTTCCATCTTACAGTAATGATTTTCACAGATTTATGTTTGGATGGCCTATTAAATGGAGAGTATTTCTGATATTACATCTATAGAGATGGTAAAACCACATATATGAATGAGTGCAATCCATTCATAGTTTTATGGACCTGAAGTTCTCTAGACAGCCTCCCTGAGTGCTGGATATTACATTTTGATTGCTGAGTTAGCTGAAATATGTGTAATATCACCAGTAGGCAAAGAGCTCCCTACTGACTATGGGCAGAGGAAGGCCCTTGTGCATTGTTTATTTCAGCAAGGATGTGAGCTGGCATGCGCCCATGAAACAAAACGTTGTACAGCTATATTTGGGCTTTTTTTTTACAGGGTATGCGAATAAATGATGTGGGGAGCTGAAAGCTCTCACTCAATGGAAAGCTCGACTCTTCTTCCCAAATACAGGAATAGAGATGCTTATATTTCTTAATGTGCCTATAGGACAAATAATCTGGCACAGCTATCTTCCTGTGCCCCTCGGATTCATAAGTAATCTGGTTCTTTTGGGGCCAGCAAAGTGTAGAGTTCAGCTCAGAATCAGGTCTTCAATATTTTACTATCTGTATGGCTGTTTTTCACAGTTCCTGACAGTTACATTTCATACTGAATTCCTTCTTTCGTATTTATGTATTTATTTAGCAGCAGATATTTAGTTCTGATGATTTATGAGGCAATATGATGGAAACTGAGCACAATTAATATGTTTTATAAATGGGATTATTTCAATCCCACTTTAAAAAAGAAGTAGTGTTGAAGCTTAACTCTAAACCACACCTTTATACTCCTGTGTACATTCACACAATACCCCTACAAATCCAATGATTGAAAGAGGCTTGGCAGCAGTGACAAGCTCTAGATGCATACAAGTCTTTTGTTCTTTGGGGTTGGCAGCTGAAGTGGGAAGGCTGCTCAGGAAGCTCTGCTTTGCTGGGGCAGAGAGGAATTTCTCCAGCTACTCAGCAACTCAGTTTCTTGCATTTTTCACAGGAGCTTCATCCCAGTAAGAACTACTTCAAAGGCTTTATACAGCTTATGCTGTGCCTTGGATTGAAATGTAGCAAGCCTGTTTCAACAAAGGCAATAAAGATTTAAGGATCATAAGACCTTCTAGGCTTTATTATTAACTTACACTGATTTTAAAGAGGGAGGGAAAGAAAGATTGATTCTCCCCTTTTCTTTCTGTGACTTCTTAAGACTATAAATCTGAGTGCAACTAATGCCAAAAACCAGACCCTTATGCTTATTTTTCCATAAATGTGGTGACTTAAGCTTCTAATTAACAAATTAGTCAAAAGAAAATCATTTGAAGACAATTTATGGAATAAGAGGTGAAAAAAATCTGTAAACTGGACAAAACCACAGAAGTTACAAGCACAAAGAGAGCCTATTCTATTGCTGTATTAAAGTCAATGACATTTTTCTCACAGCCAAGCACTGCCCTCATTAATTGCCTAAAACTGAAATGATATAATATTTATAGCAAATGTTTAAGAAATTAAATAATTAAAGTAATTAAATAAAAGAAATCCTCAAAAAGAAAAATTGGGAAATGGAATATAACAAGCAAATAGAGAAAAGAGAGAATAATTAAAAATAGCCCACAAGACAGGAAGAAATCTCCATCTTATCTGTATGTTGTCCTTTTGGACCATTATTTCCCTATCTTGCAATCAAAAGTCTGTATTAGGCTTTTGCTCTAGCTCTATACACAAACACATGTGTCTGTAATGAGTAAATAAGTGATAGTTAACATTCCTAAATGTCATATTAGTTTCACGCAAAATGAGAGAAGTGTTCCATGGATGTCATGCAAGTTATAGACACATTACAGAATTTTTAAAGCCTATAATTTCAGAATACTTTCATAGGAATTAGACACCACAGAGCTTAATTGCAGTTCAAATACTTCTTTGAAGTTAATTCACCCACTATCATGCTGCAGAATGCTTGCAAAACATTCAAATTTTATTTTTCCTCTAAACAACTGGGACTTTTCATTACTGTTTTCTACTGTTACCAAAAATGTTGATAATTAAAGGTTAGTATGTCACAGTTCATATGCAATCCATCAGACACCCCTGTTCATGGTGACAATTATACAAAAATGGGACTCACCTATAAAGTAGGACAGCAGTATTGCCAGCAGCACTGAGACCCCTACGGCACAGAGTGCAGTACATTTCCAGCTACAGTACTTTGAAGACTTCTTGAATTTAAAAGCACTTCTGGATAGAGTGTTCCTAGGTAGTGGCCGAGTAGGAGGGGAATAAACAGAGCCGGATGCCATTGTGTACCCTGGCGTTGCAGTACTGAACAGCGGTGTGGTCCCTGTTCCTGTTTTGAATAGGAAATGCCTGTGGAAGAAAGAGTGTATGGTAAGGCATAAAAGTAATTAAAGCTGGAGCAGGCATACCTCTTCTGTTTTATGTGGCCTATTTTTCAAATAGCTAACAACATCCGATCTAGAAAGGGTCACAGAAGCAATACATGTCACGACACTCACACATGGAAAAAAACACTCTCCCTCTAAGAAAAGACTGACACCCCCCTCCCCCCCCCCCCATCAGTAATACCCTGGTATACAGACAGGAAACAGAACTACCCAAAACAGTATGGTAGGAGGTCTCTCAGAGTTTATCTGACAAGTAGGGACAGGCTTTCTGCTGCTATTTATTTTTGTTGGCTTCTGCTACAGACTACAGGGAACTCCATTAAAAAGTCAATAATGAGCAATCTGACTATAGCCCACACTTCTTATCACAGCTTTCCTGGGTTAAGTACAAAGAAAACAGAAATCTCTCAGATACAAAGTTTTGGCAACTTTGACAAACTTAGTCAGTTAAAACATTATTTTTTTTGGTCCTAAGTACTCAGTTCACCAACTCATATCTCCTTGTACATAATCTTACTGTAACAAGGTCTGATTATGGATACAGAAGCTTTGTTACAGCCCAAGGAAGTACTCTACAGAATTAGATTCAGTAAGTGCTCAAAAAGAACCACAACCAGCAACAGAAATGAAAAGCAAAGCCAAAGTTAAGACACACTCAGTGAGTTACCAGTAAACTTAATTTCTCTCAATTAAAAGTTCTAAAACAAGTATTAGTCCCTGGGCCTGTCTACAGTAGAATCCTTTAATTTTAGTCCATGCAAGCTTAATTATTTTGGAAGAGCCTCTACGCATGGCATATGCTACTTGGAGTTTTCCTCCTGACGCACGTATACAACTATATGAACAACAAAATTTCAGCCAAAGAAAGATCTTTACACCTGGGTTTTTTCCACCAATTTGTTATGCTGGCAACTCTGTAATGTAAGGTTTGACCTTAGCTCATTAGGCTTTGCAGAAGGAATACATTATAGCTAAAAATGGTAAGAAAGCACACTGTGGAGAACCTTGAACTTACCAAGCGCACAAACAGCTAAACAGAACTAGACAGGTGTTTGCATTTTTTAATAGGTAAGAGACACTCATGAATTGCTGATACCTAGATCCTCCTGGAGCTCAAGGGCATGCCTACACCGTGTTTGCCTACTGCATGCCATCTATATGGTATGGGTCAGAGGATCTAGCACCAAATGAGCTAGCTTTGGAGTGGAAAGCCCTCTAGTTACACCATGCGGCACTGTGGACTGCTTCTTAGCTGATGACACTTCCAACAAGAACCTTGCTTGGATCCCTGCACAGTAATGAAGTAACCTGTACAGGTATAGCAGCTTTGTCAGAAATGCACTAGAGAGACACTAGAAATTAATTTATCCCACTGCAGCCTGAGAAAAATACCAGCACTTGATAAACAAGGTTTGTTGTTTGCAGGTTTTACTATGGAGGTTAATAGATGAACTAGAACATCTTGGCATAAGCCTCTCCTTGAAAATATCTGCATTACAAACATGATCCTATGAAATATGCTACATGGGTTACTTCATTTTGAACAACATTAAACTTGCTGGCAATAACAACACAAGGATATGTACTAGATCTATCGATGCACAACAGCACATCACAATTTTTCTTGGCTTCTGAGCTCAGAATGATTATCAATGATTTCAAAAGACAAAGCCCCGGTGGTTTAAATCCTCCCTAAGAAGGTACTTCGTTAAAAGTTGTGACATTTTCTATGTAATAAACACCAAAATAATAGTAACCAGCCTCATGTAAAAAATGTTTTACACCTTACATCATTACTGTGATTTTACAGACTCGCAGAAGCATACAGATTCATAAAGTCCTGATAAAGTATCTTAGCCACTTGGCTATTACTGCTTTCTCATTTTTGCCTACATATGGTAGATGCTATGTCCAGGCATACTTCACAAAGGGTGTCTACACAGAACTTAAGAAAATGCCAAACAGAAAGGTAGCCATTTCTCTCTCTATGTGCAATATGCACTCTTTTGGGGGACTGAAGGAAAGCCACACTGTAGATATAACACCCCTCCTAAACATTGCTTCCATGTTAAAAATAAGAAGCTGCCTGACCAACCTGCAATTTTCACATCCTCCTGCTCTTGCAGGTAGGGTCAACAGACTAAAATGAAAACTGGCATTATACAAGCACTTGAACAGAATTCCATATACCTTAAGCTTTAACAAAATAATGCAACAAAACAGTTGGCCTCTGATCTTTTCATTTTTATTTTTTATTTTTTTTTTCCTCCAAGAAAGTGAGAGCTGAGATGTTGGCTTTGGTACAGCATAGCCTACTAAAGACTGTAATCCATACCCTCAGAGCCTTTGAGAAGATAATCCCATAGATAAACTCAGGAGATGGCTGCATGTACGTGGTGCTGCAAGCTGTCATAGCTCTGACAGTTCATCTCAGGCACCAAGGCAATGAGAGGAAATTGTAACTTTTATATGTGAATCATAGAATCATTTAGTTAGAAAAGACTTTTAAGATCATCTAGTCCAACCATTAACCTAGAACTGCCAAGTCCACCACTAAACCACGTACCTAAGTACATCTACACATCTTTTAAGCACCTTCAGGGGATGGTAACTTCAACACTTAATTGGGCAGCCTGATCCAATGCTTGATAACCCTTTCGCTGAAAAATTTTTTCCTAATATACAATCTAAACCTTCCCTGATGCAACTGGAGGCGATCTCCTCTTGTCCTATTGCTTGTTACTTGGGAGAAGAGACTGACACCCACCTCGCTACAACCTCCTTTCGGGTAGTTATAGAGAGTGATAAGGTCATAGAATCACAGAATGGTTTGGGTTGGAAGGGACCTTCAAATGTCATCTAATCCAACCCCTGTGCAATGAGCAGGGACATCTTCATCTAGATCAGGTTGCCTGGAACCACATCCAGCCTGGCCTTGAATCTCCAGGGATGGCGCATCCACCACCTCTCTGGGCAACCTGTTCCAGTGTTTTACCACCCTCATTGTAAAGAATTTTTAACTCGCATCCAGTCTGAAAATTTTTCAAGAGTGCCCTTTTCTCCAGGCTAAACAGTCACAGTTTTCTCAGCCTCTTAAGACTTGTGCTCTAGACCCTTCACCAGCTTTGCTGCCCTTCTTCAGACATGCTCCAGCAACTCAGTATCCTACTTGTAGAGAGGGGCTCAGAACTGAACACAGGATTTGAGGTGAAGCCTCACCAGTGCTGAGTAGAGGGGAACAATCACTTCCCTAGTCCTGCTGGTCATACTGTTTCTGATACAGGCCAGGATGCCCTTGGCCTTCTTGGCTGCCTGGGCACAAGCTGGCTCATGTTCAGTGGCCGTCAATCAGCACCCCCAGGTCCTTTTTCTCGGAGCAGCTTTCCAGCCACTCTTCCCCAAGCCTGTAGCGTTGCATGGGGTTGTTGTGGGCCAAGTACACGACGTAGCCCTCTGCCTTGTTGAACCTCTTACCATCAGCCACAGCCCATTGATCCAGCCTGTCCAGATCCCTCTGTAGACGCTTCCTACCCTCAAGCAGAGGGTACTTCCTACCCTCAAGTACACTCCTGCCCAACTAGGTGCTGCCTGCAAACTCACTGAGAGTGCATTCGATCCCCTTGTCCAGATCACTGATAAAAATATTGAACAGAACTGGCCCCAGTACTGAGCCCTGGAGAACACTACTGGTGACCAGCTGCCAAACGGATTCCAACTGGACGTCAACTCCACCACCACCCTTAGGGCATGTTTGGGCCACCCAGTTTTTTATCCAGCAAAGAGTACACCCATCCAAGCCATGAACAGCCAGTTTCTCTAGGAGAATGCTGATGGAATTCAGCAGTAGGAATTCAGTAGTGTGTAGTCCTAGGCAGCACACAGCAAAACTCACTTTAAGCTATTCTTCCTTTGCTTCAAATGCTATGAATACAATGCCAGAGTGGTCACACCAGCTGGCTGGAAAATGCCTAGGGAAAAATAATGATGGAAACCCCAGCCTGGCATCTTCTTCTGGGTTAAGAAAATTTGTTTGGATCTCTCTATTCCTAATGAGTGGAGTTACTAACAAAGTTGTCAGAAACTCTCCTACTACATTAACTCCGAGTGAGAGGTATTTAAAGTGTAATGCTATCAGACTTGCACATCTTGTCTGCTTCACTGAGCCATGCCAAACTGTGTTCCTATGAGACACTCAGAAGGTTATGGTATCTGACAACAAATCCAGGCTGCTTCCAGATAATGCTGAAATTCTTATGCTCTTGAAATATAATCCACTCACAAATGATTTTAATTATCTATATATCCATCTACCTTGTCTTTTCAAACCATCGAACTCAAATAGCTAACTTCTAAAGCCTAAACTGTTTGCACTACTTGACCAAGGACTGACTTACTGGCAATTACACTACGTTTCATCTCGTAGGGAGCTTACAGCATCTGCAATATCTGCATCTGCAGATTATAGCATCTGCAGTCTTCTATTCAAAATTGATCATCTAACAAGCATTTGCCAGACCTTCATGTAAGCAGCACTTTAAATATTTTATTAAGCTCTAGATTACAAAAATCCGGTGAATCATGCTAATGTTTTAAAAGACTAGCTCTGTTTTTTTTTATTAAATAATTCGATTCACTTTTTAAAGCAAATAATATTCTACCTTTACGCTTACACAATATATATTTCTGTCTGCTTATTCAATATATGCTGGTATTAAAAAGTGTAGCTCATTTTAACATTTCAGGGAGGGAAAAATTCAGTATGTAGCAAATCTAAACTGCAGACTTGTAGCAAAATACAAAGCTGTGCTATAAACTAATTCTTGGATGCAAAGAGAGCTGGAAAGTCCCCTTATTTCCCAAAGGGTATACAGTTTATTTAAGCTTCCACGCTTAAAAGAAAAGACAGAAATACATCATCAAAAACATCAAAGATGTCAGCTCAGAAAACAAGCATGAATAGAAGCAAAATAATCACACTTTTAATTTAACTCTGTACTCCCTGAGCAGCAAGTGCTGGTGTGCACCTGCTGACATGCAGCTTTCTTCCTCCTCAAGTTGAGGGGAGGATTCATATCAAATACGATTTTCTCTGTGCTGACGCATCCTCCGTGGAAAATAAAACTGAAGCACCCACTACCAAATTCAGTAAAAGGGAAAGCAGGAGGGGGGAAAAAAGTGATAAAGAAGCCCATGAGTTAGACAGAAAGATTAAATTGACTGAAAACTGTGTCTTCAGAGAAACTGAGATAGATAATCACAACATTCAAGGACAGAAATGCTGAGACCATAAGCCCAAATACTTCTGATATGAGAAAGGCAGGTGTCCAGCAACAGAATGTGATTTAGAATAGCTTTCTTTATGAAAGGATGTGTGACAAAAACTTTTGACCTCGGTTTAGAAGGAAATGGATACTATGCATCAATGAATGCAATACAGCATAAACACGTCTGGAAAGCCCTACATTCCAGACTGACAGATGCATAGATATTATACAAATAAACTATTCCACATTACTTTTAAATAGATTGGTCTCAATTTGTACAGAATTATTGCATAATTTTAACATTCCCAATATAATTTTTACATTAGATATATGATTCTATTTATTTATTTATTTTTACTTTATGCTGAAATTGCATCACCTTGCAAAAGATTCAGCATGATCTGTAGCTATGATTTCTCTGGGTTTGGGCATCACATACAGAATACCTTGTATGTACTTTGGAGACATGTGAAAGAGCCTAACTTACCATTCCCAGCAACTTTCTTGGCAGCATTTTTGTCCTGTTTTGAAGTTATTTCATACAGCCCAACCCATGGCTACATGAAATATTTTGCCATGAATTTTATGGCAAATATGTCACAGTGTACTAAAAGTCACACAGGACTTTTACAAAATTTGTACTAAATACAGAATTGTCAATAAGGCCCACCCAAATTCTACTGAACTGCTGCAAGTACATCAGAACATACATCTCATTTTATCACCTTGCCAGTGAGATTTAAAGGCAGCTATTGTTATTTTGCGCAACCTTATTATTTAGACGATGACTGTTGTTGCAGAATAATTGCCAGGCCATATGCATATAGAACAATGAAACATTCAACACAAGAGCTACAATACAATTGATCCAGAATAAAATTTTATTTAGAATATATGTGCTTAAAAAATCTAAATTCCTTCCTCCCAAATCTTTGAATCTTGTGTACTGCTGTATACTACCAGCACTTGAAGAATTTGGAGCAGAAAAACGTCTCTTAGCTTGGTTATGTTTCTGAATAGAGAAATTCATCATGGTCAGTAACAAATGGCCTAGTGCCACTGCAGTATAGATTTTCCTGTAGTACTGTCTCCTACGCTGCCCTACATGCTGTTTGGTCAGTTCCATGGTGGTATTAATTATACAAGGCTCTTCAGATAATTACAGACCACTACTGGAAGACTACTGAGCAAGAACAGCTATCACATTCAGAAGACTGCACTACAAAAGGAATTCAGTGTTAAAATTGTCTCTGACCCATGCTTTTGAAGGGGGTCTCTTTCTAAAAACAGTGTAAGGGGTAGGATTCCTGCAAGCATATATGCAGGACAAGAGCAAGTTAGTTCATTCCAGAAATCGTGGAGGATGATTATCTTATTTGATAGATAACAGTTACATGTGCAAAATCTCTGTGTAACTGTAACCAAATAAGCAGAGCCAGGATTACCACAGTAGGGCAGATCACCAGGAACAACACCCTCTCTGAAAGTGACTAGCACAAAGGGGGGGGGAGGAACTAACAGTTCACTCTTTATAATCCAAAACTCATGCTTGCACTCATTCTTGTGGTGTTTTGTTCTGCAGGCATCGTGTCAAAAATTTATTTTCTTCTATCAATTTCAGTTTAAATACAACTGATTGTTCCCTTGTTCTTGTATAATGAGTATGTGCTGTTTGCACTACAGTATATAAAGACAAATTTTTTTTATAACATAACTGTTTGATTAATTGTATATTTTTAGGGTAAAACATACAAAAGCATTAAAAAGTAATTGCCTGAAGCAAAAAAGCAAAATTGGGCTCTTTATGGATCAGGCAAAGGCAACCACGGAGTTGAGGAAAGCTATTTTCAGATCCCTGTTGTTTCAGTGCAGAATGTAACAAAAGTGACATTTTGAAAATGAAAGAACAGAAAATAACTTGAGGAGAGGTGGAAGAGGAAAGAAAAACCATCCCTAACGTTTTCTGCATTTGCTTCTTCCACCCGTAGTTCCCCAAAGGCCCCCAAATATTTAGGTATATTCATGGCTCTCTAAGAATTTCTTTCAAGTAATTAACAAGTCCATTGAACTGCTATATTTGACTCATCTGTTCTCCCTGCAATGTGAGAAAAACCCTGTACATACTAGCAATTACCAACACAGGAAACCAATGATGGCTCAAAAGATCACTGTACTTTACTTGACTCTTGCAGCCAAGGCAATACCACTCTGTTTTCAGTATTCACAGGTTAAATGCTTTATAAAATGGGCACACCAATTTTTACATTGTGGATCATAGGTTAATCTTCCCTCCCAACCCAACTGAAATCTGCCAGTACCCAACTCCATTAAAAATTATTTGTCTCTAAGGAGTGTTGAATTTGTGGACATTGTCATCTGAAATAAGGCATTTGTAAATAAGGACAGACAAATGGTCTTATCCATTCTGCTAAGGTCCTAAATCTGTTATCCTGGACTCACTCGAAGGCATTAAGCAGTAATATCTACACCTTAGACATCTCGAATTTGGAACACATCGATCTGATTTTCATAAGTGGAAAAAATCCTATCAAACCCACTTTGAACAAATGCAAGTTGAGTGAAATGTAAGTTTTAGTGCATTTATTTTTTGGCAACATATTCACCTCCCAGGCAACATATTCAGGAGGCATGACTTCTCTGCTCAGAATTCTATAGTACTCCTAATGACTTGGTTTTCATGCTTAATATAATGGTATTATTGAATTTCTGGGAATAAAGACTGTAATTATTCTGTTTTGTAATGAATACAGCTGAGATGTTTGCTCACCTGACCAAAACTCAAGATACCAGATGCTGTCCAAAAAAGGTCACAATTTATCATGTACCTGTCTGGAGACAGCAGCAATCAGTAATTCTGCTTTTCAAAGGGGTTGTTGCACTTTCTGCAACAGTTCAGCAGCCCCAGAAGGCCAATGTAAGCAAGACAGACAGAAGGGTAGCTGCAGTTTTATCTGTTTATTTTGGTGACGGTACAAAGGGGCATAGGAAAGTCAGACAGAATAGACTTCCAAAGTCTGGGGGCTCTCATTCTCTACATCAAACACATCATTATTGACACACGCAGAGTTAATGTGTTCCTATCTCTGTGTGAAGACCTACCGTTTGATAGACTATTTCCATACAAAGAAATTAATTCATCTTAAGAAAGTACCTTCCAGAGAAGATTAATATATCCAGCTGCAGCTATTTTAGTTTGCTCCAACTTCTCTCATTCCATTTTTTTTTAATTTATGTCTCTCTGACTTTCCTTAATGCAAACCAGCTGAACTTTTCTCTCCTGGGAATAGACTATCATGTTTTCTGTTTGTTGACAAACCCCTTACCAGATACATTAACTGTCAGAATCAGTAGAAAACCATTAACTGTGGAAAAAACGGTGGTCCGAGATCACAATCAGTCAGTGCACTACATCTACTGTCTGGTGTGCCCCCTGTCTGCTGACAGACCCTATTCATGCTGGATTGAACTGGGTTCTCTGAGCGAGACCATGACCCTCACTGCCACTTGACATTAGAGAGCTCCGCCTGGTTCACTAATGGATAGATAACATCAATAAATCTGATTCCTTGCACTGAGCTGAGGAAGCAGATGGAAAGAGAAGATTAATCTCTGCCGACTGACATTATAGGGAAGATGTAAAAGATAACAGAAATTACTGACTAGGTCTCATATAAACTCTGGTTCACTGATGCATGAGATCAGCTTTCCCAGTAGGCTCCTGAAGGAATTGGATTTTTGTTTCTCTATGAACACTTTATGCTTGTCTTCATCTTCTGTTAACATTCTTCTGAGATGAAACCTTGTAGCTGGTGGTGTTTGCCCTTAGCATGGGCTTATGACTAATGACAGAACCATATGGCTGCATTTAACATAAATCCAAATGAGCGCAGAAACTACACTATCCTGAAAATTTGTCTCAGTTTATTTTCTGTGCAGAATTGTAATCAAAAAATTGCTTAGAAAGAGATAATATTAATTTCTGCTTCATCAGAGCCAGTATTAATACTATCATAATCCTAGGAAAAACTCTGAGATCACATCAGATCAAACGATGATCGAGTTTGGAGGAAAGAAAGGAAGAAAGCAAGAAAGAGAAGAGAGCTATTATCCATATGCAAAAACAGAGGAAAACATCTGTGGGAATAAGCTTCTGTGGAGATAAGCTTCTTCTAACAGCTTATTCAAATCTTTCAAAAAACCACTTCATATATGGCAATACTTACTTGAGTTTGGGTGGGTTTCCACTGAAGACCCACTTTCTTTACTAACTGAAGACTAAAAGCCAAGAAAAGAAAAGTAGTACTACTAGGGCTGCAAGTGCTTTCCTCACTGCTTTTGTGTTCTTTCACATATGGCCTCCGGTGGGTTACTGCTCCACTGCTGGCTGCTGCTGGTGAAAAACTGGAGAAGTCAGGCAGAGCAACCTGAACCTGAAGCTTCAAACAGCAATTCAGACATGACACTATCCCAGCCTGTTGTGCAAGCCACCAGGACATGGTGACTTGAAGGACTGGATACTGACAAAAGCCCCAAACTTCCTCTCTTTGGGTGTGCAAGAATAAATCTTGTCTTCTGTAATGCACCTACCTTCTTTGTGGTGTAAAAAAGAATATAGTGGTATCGCATGTAGAAGGCACCTGTAAACACCCCATTATTTGCTCCTCCAAAGTCAGACTCAGGCAGATAATTCTCTCCCCCACAGAAGGAGGAGTTCCCTTCTGTGATATGTAAATGCAACTCTAGGATCAAAAGAATTAGTATAATCAGACACCTCTGCTGAGCCTGCTCTTTCATGCTCCTCTCTCCTATACTGCACTCTGAGAAGATGAGCAAGGGAAAGAAACAATGCTAAGCCACACTCTAAGCAGAAGAGTCTGATGCAAAGAATAACTCATAGTGCTGGGAAGACAAGCAAAGAAACCTGCCACAATTTTAGTTACACATACTCTTCCTTGCAGGATTGTCCCATTACCTTCTTTCAGAAGAGACTGGAACTAGACTTATGTATTGCTGAAAAAATATCAGTATCTCCTTACAGGCTTTTTCTGGGTCTCTCAGAAGACCAGTGCATACACAGACTTCCATGTAGATTGCAGTAAGTGACCTGGCTCTCAGTACTGTTGGCGACACTCACTTCTGAAGCAGTTGGAGTGAACCTGACAGCCTCATAGTGCACTTTCTGATACTGTCAGTGTTCATGCTATTCCAGTTCTCCTCTCTCCAAAGGAGAAGAAAGCAGTGGAAAGCATCCAAATTTTGCAGTGAGATCTGGAAATGTTCATGTGAGTAGTAACAATTCATACTACAATTCCTCATCTTGTTCTCCGGCCTTCTAGAATCATATCCTGACCAGTTCTCAGAGATGAGGCATTCTAATCTTGGCCAGTTCTTGACTTGAGTATTGAATAAGTTAAACTTCACAGGAACAAAATCAAAGAAAGGTAGGGCACAAGCACTCCTCCAATCTCTTTTACTACCCTTTCTGCCTTCATAAAGCTGAAAGAGAACAATTGCTTTAGATGTCTCAAAAGGCACATGAAGGCGATCTCAAAAAGCAAATCTGGTTTAAGGAAGACTCAGGGCTGCATTATTTACCCACAGATTAATTTAGAAGTTGGAACAAAGGTTGAAATTTCATCTGCAGCTGAAAGACCTGACTGAGCTACTGGACATTTCAAAAGGATATAAAACCAGAGGGAAGTTAAAGAAGTGAAGTATTATTCTGCCAGTGATAAGATCTGATTCTGCCTCAAGCAGCAAGCAGGCTGAAAGTTTCCATCATAATGGATCTGTGAACCATAGTTCACTTACTGATGTCCGTGGCTGGGGTTCTCTTCCAATTGAGTCTGTGATAACCCATGATGAACTCTGTGCTGCCACTACTATGCTACCAGCAGTCACTCAAACAGCCAGATTCATGTCACGACAGTGACAGCACTCATGACCCCTCAGCTGCAGCCACTACCACCAGCTTGGCAACTGTGCATGTACACAATGGTAATACCTGTTTTCTAGTCCTTATTGTTTCCTGGTAAAAACTTGTACTAGCATACATTCTCATATGCAACACGCCAAGATTTATAGACTTGAGAGACCACCATTCAGCGATTCAACAAGACAGAGGGCTACCCCTTGTGCCCCAGAGAGGGTGATGCTTTAGCTTTAATGGTACCCACTTCCCATACACCTTTTTGGAGCTGGACTTCTCTTTGTGCAACCAGCATTATAAGAGATGCTGGATGCTGATACCATACAGCCTTTACTTTGTCATGGTGCTTGGTATGATTTTTTTCAACTGTTTCAATGTGACAGAAAGAATTTCCAGAATCTGTTCAAATTTGGTTTTGGTTCAGCTTGAACTGCACTGACTGGGATGTCAGACTCAACTGCAGTTATGAAACTGTAGAAAGACATTAGCTTTCAATTTTGTAAATTTTGACTGCTTAAGTTTATGCTGTTGATGACTTTTTTTTTTTTTTACTAAAGTAGTTTTTTGTTTAACTTGTGAATTTTTAAGGCAAGTTTAAAGAAACTTCAGAGACTGCATTGAAAGGCTTCTTCTCAGCATAGGGCATCACAGATACAAAATTTTTGTTTTGATTATTTCTGGTTTCTGTCATTAGTAGAGCATATGCCAGCAGCCAAGGTTTCTCATAATCTTGAGTCAGTCTTACAAGCGATGAGCTGCATGCTATTTAAAAGGATTTCACACGTAATCACAAGCAGTAACGGACAAGTAATAATCTTGGTGTTCATCCTTTCATCTTTCAGCCTCTAGTCCTCTTGCATTTTACCTAAGTCCTACCTTGCCTAACTAACCACTTTCAGTTTCTCCTTCTGGACTACTCCATCTACCCATTTGCATACTCACTCCTACCCTTCTTGTGCCCAGTCATTTTCACTTTTCTCCTTTACACTTTGCACTCCTGGCTTCTTCCACTCTTACATTTAATTCAGTATGCCCTTATAACAACCTGACCTCTTTCAAACTCAGCTGTCCTGAACCTTTTCCCCAAAGATGACAAAATTCCCCAGCCAACCTCCTTGCAAAGAATTCTTATTCATATGCAACAGGAAGTTTCCAAACTCTAACCCTGCAAAAATATAAATTTTTCAGAAAATTAGGTGACTCTGCAGAAACAGAAAATGCTGGGAAGCTTTATCTGTAAGAAATACAAATATGGTCATTTGCTGACAGTGACACTTGTTTTTCAGATTTCACATCTAGATAACTTGAGGAGAGGACTATAAGGATAGGTAACAGAAAAATGAACTTTTTACTTCAAACTAAGCTGATTTGTCAACATGTATACTAATGTATGTTTACATCTTAGAGATAAGAATAGTTGTATGAAGTAAAGCTAACAGTACGTACCATTGAAATACTCTCAGATTTCCAGCTGTCTTATGATAATTAATACACTGTGCACAAATCTTTCAAAGCTATAAACAACTACTCTTTAGGTCTAGGCCTATGAATCATTAGGATTTCTATGCAAAATGCCTATTTCTATTACCATTACTAGCACTAAAATTGTCAAATTCATTAGATTTATATTGTCTCTGTAAGCCATACAAACTAAACCATAGTATATCATAAAGTAACACACACATGACATGAAAACAAAGAAACAAATATATAATGATTCTAGCTGTGAAACAGTATGTTAGTGACGATAAACTGAATCTTCATGCTGATAGCATGTTGTAGTCTCAAATCTATTATGCTTTGGAACCAATGTGTTATTATCTCTGGACAACTTTCACACCAGGAGATGATCACTGCTAGCATAATTTAAAAAATGAAGGGATTACAAACAAGGTAAACTTCATTGTATTGTTACCTGAATTAGTATCAACCAACAGGAATTTCGTGTAACATAGTCCATTTGCTAAAATACTTGCATTTGGTAGTCCCATTACAAACATGTAAAGAATAAACCAGGCATGATTCTATTAACTCCACTTCAGCAATTATGCATTTGAATCAGTACTCCATGGTAATTGGTCTACAGGGAACAATAATATTTAGTTTTGTTCTTTTTTAATACAGTATGCTTACATTTTTACTTAAAATATATTAGTGTCTTCCAGTAACTATCTGCACTATTTTTGAGTTTGCTGATAGTGATTAACTGAATTTAACATACCATTCTCCTCCTGCTGTTAATTTTAATTTGTGGCTAAGTGAAGGTTTAAGAAGCAGATCAATGTACAGTGTCAATGTATTTTACAGTTTAATTAGTTATTAATGGATGGACGCAGGTCTCATTTAATCAAATAGCACCTTATCCCTTTTATAATATTAAGAGTTACAATTAGCAAAACAGAATTTGAACATAAAGCTCTATTTGTTAACACAGTATAAAGAAAAAATGGTAAATTTGTGATTAATAATTCTTTACTAAAATTTAGCATATTGCGCTGATTAGCAGGCTGGAACTCATAGAGCAATGGCACTGCTTTGTCAGGGTTTTTTTTTTGTGTGGATCAGAAACCAAGTATACTGATACGGCATAAGAATGCCAAAATATAGCTCAAATATAAAGACAGATATTAACTACAAAGTTAAGCAGATATGGAACAGTGCTGTAAAATAAATTTTATTGAAATAAATTGAAATATTCACTTATCTGGAATTCTCTATTTCTAGTTATACATTTATCAGCAGTTCCGATTTCAAAACAGCTAGTAGAAAACATTATAGATTAGATGCATAATTTTCTTAACTTCTATGATTGGTCATTCCCTATGCTATATGACTATGTCATAATATTTCTAAAACAAACATTTGATAAGTAGTAAATGTATTACAAACTAAGGCTCAGATCTGGCAAATATGTAATCATGCAGTTTGCAACAGCTTTCAGAACCAGGTCATAGAGAATTAATACAACCTGAACTGTATTCTTATTTTCGTAAGTGAAAGCAAATAAGATCTGGCAGTCAAAGTTTACCATTTGTATTTATCACGAGTCAGTATCAGATATTATCTGAAGTATAATTTTTAAAAAAATCAGATACAAAGATGAGGAAGTCTGTTTCAGATGTTTTGACTATTGTCACCAAAATCTTCCTTCAAATCACATTTTGCCTTCTGTGTCAACAGTTATCATCATGCAAACACTTAGAGTCACATACCCATAACTGCTATCGTGATATGTTGGAGAAAACACATCCATCTCTATAAGGTTGTCATGACCATTTGCAAGGACTGCTTGATTTCCTAATTCTCTATACACAAAGATACAAAAAAATGAAATTAGAGTGGCAATTTCAGTTTAAAGAATGGGATGATCCCACAAAAAGAATGTATTAATTCTGTTGCATAACTTTCTTTTTCTACAGATGTGCAAAACTGCAACTGCATTTTAAATGTGAAATTTATCTGCTTTCCATGCTGTCCTCTGAACCACATACTGAGTTGTAACTTGAAGACACAGTATTACAAGGCTACCATTAGGTGGTTACTACCCTTTGGTGATTGCTTATTTATGTGGAAGACCTTGAATAAAATTCCTGGCTGCTGCCTGTGGCAAGACAGGCTTAAAGACTGAGCAGTGCATAGCAGGAGATGTTGTTTAGCTGAGGCTGGGCCAGAGATGAAGTAATAGAAGTGAACTATTAACAGACAGTCTCTTGCTGGCTATCTGGCACAGCCAGTCAGCCAGAAAATATGCAGAGGGCTAGCTACCAGAGTAAGTGGAGATCTCATGTTCTGCAAACAACACTGCACAGCAGTCAGGGAAGGAAAGGAAAGACCACAGATTCTGGCTCTCTTCAGGAATGGCGAGAAAATGAAGTGGGGGAAACAAAGCCAGGCACTATTTTGTTTAGAACTGCATATTCCTTTTCTCCTACCTAAAACAGGCAAAGTTTTGGAAAAAAAATTTGGATCCATGCTTACTTCAATAGCTGCACATCTCTGAAGAGGTGAATGATAAACTCAAAGAATACTGTGCAAATACGACTGAATTTTGGACTACCATTGCATGACTAAGAGACAGGGAATGAAATACACAGTGTGGACAAATTCCAAGTATTCATGGCAACAGAAAGGGATTTTTGAGCAGAAAGGATGCCAGTGAGATCAAGCAAAAATCTAAGGATACTACTGACATCAGTGGAAGCTCACAGGCCCAATGTGCTAGGATTTAAACACAGATGCTTTGTGAGCACCAACTGCATGAGAATTTTAAAAGAAAACAACTTTTTAATCAACTTTAGCCTTTCAAAACAATACTGGTTGTTTGATTTCATGAATGTGGCTAACGTGCATATACTGACCCCATAATTATGGCACGCCAATCTTATTCATGCTCTCAGCAATAGAAATAGTCCTGTTTCCTCAACTTGGAGACCAGCAGTGTGGCACACCCACAATGACACATGGGATCTTCAGAAAAGCAGGACTTGAACTCTATCCCCAGTTTCTGCCTTTAGTTTGTACCGTTCCTTCTCACTATAAGTAAAATGGCTAAACAAGTCCATGTGTGAAAACCTGGAAGACTTACAGAATGGAACAATTTTGAATTTGATTAAACCAGATACTGTTTTAGTGGGTGGAATGCATAAAATAGCTGCTTTGAGCAGACTTTAACCTCTGGCAACACTGTGCTTTTGCAGACAATCAATCAGCCTCTACACAAATTGATTTAGGACTTCTCTGGAAACTATCAACACCATTTCCACACCTTAATCGATACTGAAGGTGGTAGCTTCATTGGTAATTCATCCCAATAAAGATATAAGGGTGTGTTCCTCGCTCTAAAATCTTTGCATTCTAAAATAAAGTTTGGATCAAGCCTGCAGAATGATTTTCATGGAACACATTCTAGGAATTGTTTTGTCTGTACCACTTCTGAGACATTCTAGTGGTTTAATTAAATCCTTCAAAATGCTGAAATATTTTCCAGCCATCAACTATTTTTTCAACCAGTTCCCTCTTTCTTCTCCTTAAAATTACTAGATAAGTAACTGAGTACAGGAATACTCGTTCTATTTTTAAGCATTAGTTAGGGGTAAGAGAAGACTGAGCAGTACCAGTATAGACTATGAAAAACATGTGACTTTCTTGTTTATTGTCTATAAAATACTCACAGTCTATCATATAAAATACAGCCATCTTTAAAAAAAAATTGAGGTACTTTATAGAGCAAATCAAGAACAAGAAAAGCTCTTTGATTCACTGACACATTAGCACAGATTCTGAATAAAGTTATATAATATTATCAGATTTATTCCTTGACTGGAATATGTAAATTTCCTCTTGCTGACAAATTTACCTTAGACATTCAATGCCTCAGATTAATGAGATATTGCATGAGAAATGCTCGAAGAGATGCTGCCAGCTTACTTTTTCCAACAAATTTATGAATTCTAACCTACTTTTCCTCTGCACATCTCCATAATATGTAATTGATTGCGCTTTAGCAAAATTCTGCACATTCAATATTTAACAGAGAAAGCATTTAAAGCATTGATTTACTAAGTATTTTTAAGTATCAGTAATTTAGAGCCTACTAGAATGCAAAGCCATGAGAATGTAACTAATGATCCTGGCGCTCAAGAACTCATTACTAAAACTAGTAGGTGAATAAAATCCTTAAGACCAATGATAAGAAACCCCCCACTAATATTTAATTACTTAATCATCATTTAAGATATTCAGACACCCGACACATAGTCATGCATTTGCATGATTTTGGCTTTCCAGCCAGTAATTCAAAGAACAAAACTGAAAGTTATTCAAAATATTCCCTGCTTTTTTATTTCTTCAGAAGTTAATACTGTTCTATGGTGCTGGCTTCTCCAGCAGATCTACTGCTGCTACAGCTGAACCTAACTCATAGCAGGCTGGGGAAGAGTCAAACCGTAAAAATCATTAAATGTCAAATGAAAAGATCCTTCAGTTTGCAGAAAATCTGCAGGAAATATTTTCTTTTTTTTTTTTTTTTAATGTATATTTTACTGAGCCCCAACAGAATTAAGACAATTTCTGCCACTGCTCAGTAACGTCACAGTCATTTAAAGATGGCATCAAAGCTGAAGTAACATTCACATAACCAAAGCTGCAGTTTCAGCCCCTCATCAAATTTTAAGAAAATAGTCCTTTTATATTTAGAAAAACACATCAAATGGAATTTCTGTTGTATGTCATTGATCTGTCACCTCACAGTTCATCCACTTAACCAGTAACAGCTATGCTTTACACAAAAGCATTAACTGTATACAGAGCCAAATCGCAGAATATTCCATTAAAATACAACTGAACCCAATATTATGAAATATATATTTCAAAGTCAATTCCATTACTACTGCAAAACGATGGGGACTAAAACCTCCCTCAGGCTTTGCAAATATATCCCCCTCACCTACATGCACATACACAAACCCAGCGTATTCACTACCTAGTTATTCATGACAGCAAGCTGTATGTCATTTTTACCCCCCATCACCAATATGAGCCTATATAGATAGAAAGATAGCTATGCATATATGCTGACATTCGCATTCTGCACCTCTAAATGGCTGTCATCTAAGTCAGATGAAAAAAAAAGCAAAAAAGCAAAAAAGAGCTGACTATAAGCATAAGCTAAAATATTGCCAAAGAGGAAATAAACTTTCTTTCAGGCTGAGAAAAGGATGAAGGAAAAGACCTATCTCAAAGTTGTTAATACAGTTGAACTGAGCCTAAGAATCACACTCAGTAGGAAACCTTAACCAAAAAGGGAAAAATCAATGACAAATAAGATGGGTTCTTCACCTTCAGAGTTCCAACCAAGTGAGACTATTAAAGAAACTACAGTAGGGCTCTGTCGGTTTTTATGTGAAATTTCCACATTTCAGCTCATTCACAAGCGTTCAAAACTTGAAGACTCAAATATCCTTACCTTTTCATCAGAAACATTTAAAAGATGAAAAGACTACTTGGCAAAAAATACTTACTCCAGGTTGGAACTGGTATTTAAGTCTTTTTCTTTATAAACACAATAAAAAAAAAATGGCAATAGAAGCAAACATCAAGGACCATGCGCATATCCTGAAGATTAACTAGTGTTTGGAAAATGTCATACATCCTATTCCCACTACAAACTTATTTGTTCTGTAAGAAAACTCCTTAATGTACTGAATTGTCTGAGTATGATGAAATCCCTTAAGTTGGAATCCTATTCCACAATGTCTATGTCTCATAAGCAATACAGGAAGGTACAACAAAACTAAGAAAAGGAAGAGCCATTCCCAACAGCCTGACAGAAGATCTGTGAGAACAAATCTATGGGGACAAAACTACCTAACAGAGAATCTTAAGGTCACATATGTTTTAAATTAGTCACAATCAGATGAACTATCTTTACTTTGCTACAAAACATAATTTAAAGGGATTCAAAGAATGAACTGAAGGGATTTAATAAACATTTTCAAGAACTACTTTCAGGTTCAATACAGTTATAAATGCTCAGTTTGATGACTAAATTGGAATATTATGGCTTTCGTTAATAAAAAATTAGCTGATTGAGTGTTACATGAGTATTAATTAATCACTGTAGGTAAACTGAGCTCTGTGCCAGTAAGTCCTATAACATTTTTTACAGATCAATCAGCATCATACATCATTCTGCATCTAAAGAAGCTAGTGTCACCTTTATATTAGCTGCTTCTTTCCTAGAGCCAGTTATCAATTCTAAAAGACAAAAAAAAAAAATGAGGACAAATTTATCATACCAGAAGTGAGTTCTTTCATCTCACCAAATCCTAGGCAACTTTAATAAACACCTAGCCTCACATGGGTATTTCTTTAAAGAGACAGAGTACAAGAGCTAAAAAGTATTACTGAAAGTTCCTCGACATTTGATCTATATGGCAACCTGTATTTGACTCATAGCATACCTGGCAAGCAAGGCAAGGAATTTCTTCCAACAGTCAAAAGTCACAGATTATGAACAGGAAGGAAAATGCTTGTATGGAAAAATTAATATACTTTTTGAGTCCAATCACTCTGCAATAGGCATTGTAAGGGAAGAGAGTGTCACTGGGAATTTTAGGGAGCAGACAGATTTTTTAGTACTGTTTTGTTTGCTGAATGAAGGGAAGTATTTGCCGCTGGTCATCTTTCATTGAGTTAAATGTTTTCTTTAGAAGTGCCACAGTCTGTAGCAGTACCTAAGTAATTACCTGCTTTCCAGTGGCGCATTACTGCCAAGGACCCAGCTGTCCTGCAGCTGGACTGACTCAGGTGTGGTTTGCAGCTCGGCGGGCAAAGCAGCCGGCGGGGCCGGACTCTGATTCCTCCTATTTGTCAGTGAGTTTCTGTTAAGTGAGGTGATGGATGGGTGATGCTGTGCTGAATGTTGCTTGTGAGAAGGTGGCAAAGGCTGCAGGGTCGACTGGCCTTGGTTATTTGGAGGTTGCTCTAAGAAGAAAGAAAATTAAAGCTCGTTATACACCATCTTAGCATTTGCTACAACCAAAGCAGAATGAGAAATTCAATATAATCCTATCATCTAATATAGTTGCATATTATTCTATTAGCAGACATCAGTGACATTCTCTAAGAGCAAGTTTACCCTTGATACACCAAGTTCTAATTAATATACAACAGATGGCAAGATTGCTTTTGGTTTTAATTTGTTTCTTTTTTTTTTTTCAATCTGGTTTTATTAACACCTACAGAAAATAGCATCTGACAGATCCCCTAATGTGCCTTTAGATTTCAGCTTTTTTTAACAGACCAACCCTGAAATTAAATGGGTAATTTCAATAGAATACAAAGGTTTTTGAAATGCATATAATCCCTATAATTATTTAATGGAGTTTTTTAAGCTTTATTTAACTGCAATAAATTATTGCAAGCTAGTTGCTACACAGCAGTAGGCTACTCTATTTTAGTGCATTTCAAATAAAGCAGATCTGCACTATGATCTACTAATAGATGCTAAGTATTCTTTAGCAGAAGGTCACTCTGTGAAGCAGATGTTGCTTCATGGATACTTAACAGACTGAATCACATCTGATTACAACGTCAGAAGACTCATATACTTAATGACCGTCACATCCATTAGAACACACACAGAACAGATTTTCCAATTTCACACCATGCAATGTAACTACAGTTTGGAGTAAGCCACAGGTGATCAGAGAGTCAGGCCATCAAAACAAAAGGAAGTTGGTTTTGTTTTTTTTTTATATAACCAAGGTACACAACACCCATGAAGCTTAAAACCAAACCTCAAACCAGTAGAACCCACAATCAAATACTTCCATCAATGTCTGGTTTTAGCAATCTTTTCTATAAAATCCATAGTAAATAAGTCATAAATAGAAGACAAACCTTGCTATACAACACAATAAACACACACAAAAAAACCCTCAAGACACTTCATCACGATTTAGCAAGGACAGATGACACTTAAAAATGTAACAATATGTAATTCAAATTGCAATCTATTTCATAAGCTACTATAGGAGAACATACCTCATAATACAAATGCAAGTCTTAGGCAGAGCAGAAGATACAGGGCCTGAATTTTGCTCACACTGGAAAGGCTTTCACATAGTTTTTAAATTAGTTGTTTAATCTTTGCAAACAAATCCCTGTTTAGAACTGGTTATAACTGCAAACCGTTAGAAACCCAATAATAATACCTTGGTATGGATAACACAGGAAAAGTATTTCTGTTGAAACAGATGTTCTCAATAATTTACAAGTGACTACTATAAAAATAATTCAACAGTGAGCAATTTCTCAGGTCATGAACATAAGAAAATTTGAGAATGTTAAGGAATAGACGTGCTAAGCTTAAACAGAAAATCCAGCCTTTGGAATAATTTTCATTCCAAGAGCCCCATTCTTCTTTACAGTTCTCTTGTGTGATCAATACAAGTTTCATCACAAACAGCAGCGATGCTGAATATGTCATTAAAATAATGACAGCATTTACACTGCCAGTGAAGTTTTCAACACAAAATCCCCAATACATTGATGAAAAATTATCTTCCAGGAAGGATGCAGCTGATCAGCCTTGTCTTCACCAACACCGACACAAAGTGCGTCATTGCATATGATTAAAATCACTATTGAGGGCTTCAAGCCACATTTCAACAAGCCAGCTAAAGGAAAGTTAACAGACTAACACCAGCAAAGAGTTTTTTCCCTTGTCTATGCAAAATTTTATCTGATTTAGATTACAAGCTATTTATTGGCTGGCGCAGAATTAACTGTGACCCTGTATTTTATAATATATAGGTATATGCGTACATAAAAATATATTAAGTGCACAAATGTCTGTATATTTCCATACGTATGTGTAAATATATACATGTACAAACGATAACTTACACAACAGAAAAAACAGAAGTGAAATTAAATAATTTTCATTTAGTTTTAATGAAATTACATAATCAAAATTGTCTAAGGATGGGACCTCCCTTTTTGACTCTCTGGCCTGCCTAGCTCTGTTCAACAGTGTTGCCATGCTCAGAGCCATAGTGTCCTCCCCTGCAGCTCCTACCAGCTGAATTGCTATTCTGACATCCTTCTTATTCATTAATTTCTCCTCTCATTTAAAATCTCAGTTGAAAATCAAACTTTTAATCTATAATTTTTAGAACTACAGATCTTGCACCATCCATTGCTAAAGACACAGCAGAGACTAAAATAATGTTCTCTTGCACAAAGGAGGATGTGCGCAAGGGGACTATGCCAGGCTTTCAGGCTTATCTCAGTGAGAGGTCAGACCTTCCCACACACTCTACAATGGGGAAGAGGGACAGTAAAGGCTCTGTAAAGGATATTTATGCACTCCCCAAATAAATGCTTAGATCTAGTGAGTACACCAATAACATGCTGGGGGAGTGAAACTGTACTCCTCAGCTGACAGGCCAGCTACTCAGTCCACTGTTTGGGATTTAGATTATTCCCCCAGAAATTTGCCATGACTTTACAAAAGCCCTTCTACTATATAGTGTATAAACATTACTGACACTGAAACTACACAGTAACATATAAAATAAATTAAGAGTTGCAGGATGAGCTTGTAACCATAAGCCACAGGCTAGAAGGGAGTGAGGAGAGCACAGCAAGTGCAACTTCACAGAGAAAACACATCCTCAAAGCCCACTGTCTCTCTCCATAACATGCTGCCAGGTGACATTTTCTAGTGTAAAGGGTGACTTCAATTGGCAGGGAATCTACAGCCTCCACAGAATCAGAAATGCCAGAAAAATCTGGAATGATTTACGCCTCTTCTAATTATGCAAGAGCTACAAGTAGAATTGTGCCTAACAAGATTAGATTTTCCATAAATCAATAGAGCTAAAATCTATATTTCTTTGAATTTCCTCAGTCCTATATTGTTGTTCTGAATGAGAGATCACTGAGGAATGCTCTTTCGATACTCCCTTCAACCTGCCAGATTTCTTGAATCCACTGTTAACTCTGATGCCACACAATTTCTTAGAGAAACGTCAATCTTGCACCAGATTTCAGTATTACTGCAACTTTCACACAAAGCCATCAGTTTTAGGTAGTAACTCTCGACACCTCCATGACCCTATGAAAGTACTCTCATTGCATATGCAAGGAAACTGAGGTATCCACGGTAAGCGATTCACACAGGTCTCCTGAGAAATCAGCATCCCGGCCAGAAGAGTACTGTTCTTTTGCTTTTCATAATTAAGGAATTTATAAACCACAGTGGGAGTGCCATGACACAGATACATACTTCATGAGCGCTGCAACACTGGAGACTACTCCTGATAAAAATACTCCTGCATGTGCCACAATGGCCAAGATTCAGACCCTGTAACTCCTCCTTCCTCTCTATCAATCAGCTTGCTGGAAAATGGAAATCCTAGAGGAAAACAGTTCTTCCCTTGGTTAGTGAAAAGATGAGTGGTCCTGGGCCCTGGCTAGGGCCCTCACAACAAACCACTTAGTAGAAATTTCCTTCTTATATAATATCAGGAAGAAGAAAGAGCATTCAAATCTCATAAAGCACAAACACTACTTAAAAACTGCTGTAGAAAGCTACAGTTGCTTTGCTTTAATTGGATTTTAAATGCTATCCTAATTTATTTAATCTAAATGGGAAGGTCTGGTTTGCACTAAAAATAACCAGGTATGGGTACAGGTGGGTGTAAAAATGCCAAATTTTAATTAAACCTTTCTTGCTCACTCTAGACCTTTATGACTGTAGAACCATCCCATTCATCTTAAACAGAAGATTTCTACAGCAAGGAGCAAACGTAAATTGACCCAGCAATCAGTTTGTGTGTTCAAGTTGCTCAGGTGCAACAAAAATGCCCCACGTTTTTGAGGCATTTGCTGCATAAGCCAGCAACAGATAATTATGCATGCAAACATATGTACAGAACTAGGAAAAGTCACAAGAAATTGGGTGCAAAGCTGTCTTACTACAGTTGCATGAATTTTTCAAAACCTACTTAAATTGTTATTTACCCTAGGGAACCACAGTGAAGCAAAGCAGCCATTTCAGTTGTAGAGGTAAATTACATGCACTCTGTAGCCTTTTACAAAACCTTTTTCTTTTTTCTTTTTCAAAAAAGTAATTTGCATTTAATTAATTTTATCATTTAACTGTTACAGAATTTGAACAGCGTATGAAAGAATACAGAAAAGATGCATATGTCAATATAAAAAGTAAGCAGAGAAAGATGTTATGATAACTACTGCCATTTGGGAGAAAGGGGTTAATTCCGAAGGAGAAAAGCAGACCAAGTATCCATGAAGAAAAGTAATTTGTTGCACACTTTATGTGATAGCCTTTCTATAACAGACAGATCACTGAGACCTGTCAGCTAGCTACTCATCTAGGAAAAAGAGGCGATTTCCATTTGATAAGGGTTAGGCTTTTTACTAGTGTATAATTAACATTAACTTTGAGTTTCCATGACAAACACAAAAGTGAAGACTTCCATTATGATATAAACATTTCAGATCTGAATATAATGTAATTCAATATCTATGTCTGTGAGAGTCTTAACTCTTCCTAGTCAAGTTGCTCCTTTTTAACACTCTCTTTAGAAGTCTCTGCCATGGTAAAGCAAATGCCCACAACGTGTACCAGAAGTAAGCAGCTAGAGTAGACTGAATGTTTTAGAAAACTGGTAACACAACATAAAACCTTTCATTTCCAGGTCACTGGTCCCTGGTCTGGCAGCTCTTGATTGCTTGCAGTAAAAGTAATTTCTGCAGAACCGGTTTGATTTCCTCAGTAAAACACTTTGATGGACTTGAAATTTTACCTCATTGACACATGGACGTATCTCCAAGAGTACGGTAAACAGAAGAGGGATTTACCTTGGAAATCCCTGCAAATTGTAGAAAGTGGTATTATGGCTTAATTAATTATTCCTAGAGCTCCCAAAGGAGTTCTTTTTTTAAAGTCCCTGCTTACAGAGGGTAAGAGGCAACCTCTACCGCTATGGCCAGAGCTTTAGTGATTCTGCACTAAAAATGCAAGTAAAACCAAGCATTCCGGTCTGGGAACACCTTTCATGAGAAGCTGTATTTAATTAATGAAAACAAAAAGAAGGTTATGGGTTTAGAGAATAATCATGTATTTTAAGTGTCCATTTGCAATTAAACAGATCTGCCTTTAAATGAACCACTGCTTCAGTGTACTTTTTCTGCCAAGGTGCGCGTGATAGCTGCTGTTCTCATTGTCTTCTACAAGCTGTAGCGGCAATCCAAGATAACTAGCTGTATATGCTCATTTTGTGGTTAATCCCTCTAAATTTGTTTAACCTTCTCCATGTCCAGGTGAGCTGGCAGGCTCTGCCCTGCCAACTGCTTTAAGGATCCAAACCACACACTCAACACAAGGAATGAGATGACACAGTGCCTACCAGTACAGGAGAGCCCTTTCACTCTGATTTGAGTAACCTGATCTAGTGGAAATGCTCCTGCTCATGGCAGAAGGGGCTGGAACTGAATGATCTTCAAGGTCCCTTCTGACCCCAAACATTCTGTGATTCTATGATTTCTTGTCAGCCTGCACTGTCCTTTCTTGCTTGCTTTACAGTTAATGGACATACCGATGGAAGCAAAACTAACCTGCAGCTGCTGCTGCTGACTTCCTCTTAAAGCACTCTGTACTTCTGTGCCAGCTATGTGGTGACAAGAATGTAGAGAAGTGACAAGGACACTTTGATCAAAAGATGCATCTTGTGCATGTGTGTATACTATTATAAAATGGGAAAAAGTAATACAAGTAGCTTGATCAAAGTGGGCCAATGTTTGTCTCCTCATCAGTACACTGTCTATAGGGTCTGACAACCTGTCAAGCTACCCGGGAGTGAGAAACTACCAGTGAATTTAACTGCAGAATATGCTCTGAAAGATCATATCGCCTTGTTAATGCATCCCAAGTTTGGAAGAATTGATAAAGAAAATGTGAATCTTGTTACTTACATTGCACATTTTTCTTTAAATCTCAACATTTTACTTTTTAAAGAGAAACAAAGACCTGCTGTGGAAGAGAAGAAAGACTTATTTGATTGTGGAGAAATTCATAATGTTGTAGACGTGGCACGTATCTGTCCAAGATCTACCAGAGGACAAATGGAGAGAAGTAGCTGGAGCTCCCCAGGAGTTAGTAGGGTGGTCCCTAACATGTAACATTGGTATTTTAAGTCACAAAGTACATGTTGATAATCTCCTATACCCTGTAAGTAAGCTGTTCTTTACACAAGAAGACAAAGAAACAAGTCATGCACAAAACCTGCCAACTTTATGAACTGAAGAAAAAATATTTTTACATCTTTCAGCTGTGTCTTTCAGATGTGCTATCTACGGGAGTGTTAATTCAGGTTAAAAGTACACCTGCAACTTTGTATTTACATTTCACATACATTTAGCAAAGTATTTCCCCTCAACAACTTCACATTGATAATATTTGTGCATGCTCAGCTCTGTTTTATTAATTCAGTTGTCTATAATGTTTCTTAAGTCTTACTGCAGCAAACAGAAACCATCAGTCTTTTCACAAAAACTTTGTTAAGTATATGAACTGAACTTTGAACTTACTTGAAAGGCAGAATTTTTTGTCCCTGGTATTTTAAAATAAACAAGCTAAAAAGCTATATACCCTATACGTTATGCGACCCTGTGAAGACAGATAAAATAACTTTCTATTTTATGGCATTTACTCTGAAAATCTGATTAAGATAGATGTCTCTAGTTCGTAATTCTTCAATGTCATGTTGTCATAGTTCCCATCAGCAAGATGCTTTAAAGGCTTTCGATTAATATTGCATGCCAGAACTGAAATTACATCCTTTGTCGTTTAGTTCTTAATGGTGCAAGTGATATCTATCAAGTAGTGTTTTATGAAGCATATGTGATTTTTATTACAGGCTGTTTTCACAAATCTTCTTCAGGTTTCATAAAGACTGTTCATGGTTCACAACAAATATGTCCTGCATTTAGAATCATGCCAATTCTCAAATGCAAAATGAAACCTTGATTTTTCAGTGAGGTTTATCAGTAGAACAAAACCTCTTCCTTAATCATCTTAATTAGCAATGCAAAAATATTACTGTAAGCCTCTCAATTCTGCATGAGGACTACATAGTAAAAAACTTCAAACAACAACAACAAATATAACCATGTATTACTTTCACAAGTAATAGGATATGTCTGCCAAGTCTTGTAAGTGCCTTGATTTTTAAAATGGAGGTGACACACAGATTAAATCAGAAGATACAACATTCCCCCGTAATCCAAGTACAACAGAGATTTTAATTTGAAGCATCTCTCTTTGCAAAACAAGATGCATACAGTTAAAACTTCTTCAATTTACTGGAAACCACACAGTTAGGAGCAGTTGAGAGGGAATCTTAGGGTTGGTTATATTTTGGTCAAGCTGCCGTTTAAACAAAAACGTGCAAAGTCAGTAAAACCGAAGTCTTAGAGGACACATGAACAGAACATATTTTTCAAATATTTTTTTGTCCAAAGACGTAAAGAGTCTTGATACCTAATAGAGTAAAATACTCTGCGGGAACAAATACTGCCCATTGAGAAGAAAGCAGGCATTTCTTCCACAGATGGTGGTGAAAGGGAAAATCAGAGGATTTACTTCGAAAGGTTTATTAAATGTTGTTTCCACTCTCTGTTGTTCACTGTGGGAAATGAACCAGCTCACTTTTAAAACATTTTTTCCATTAGCTGGAATCAATTCTCAAAGCATTCTAACCTATCCACCTCCAGCCCGCAACTGCTCCATTAACCCCTTCAATACATATGTAACATGCAGTCAATATTATGGCAGGAAAAATCTCTTTATTTTAAATATCATGTAGCGATACATGCCTTCTTGTCCATGGTACCACGTAAGAGGCTGGCTAACAGAAGGTAGTTGCAAAAGTGTATGTGGTGAAAGAGCTCAGGTTGGGAGAACCAATTCATCTGGGTCAAGGAAAACCAGTGATTATGCTGTCATCCACAAGGCAGATATTTTAAGAAACAAAGTGGACTGAAACTTTACAGGTTTTCAACTGAGTTGAGGATAGCTTAACTGCTTTATGAAAACTGAAACAAAGATAAATATTTCAGCTTCAGTGAAAAAAGCTATAGTGAAACTAGTTCCTTGAACAACCTTCCTATAGTGGCCTTTTCATCCCCTGAGGGATTTAAAAAGAAAGATGAAAAAAGAAAAGTACAGAAACGCTGCCAAAGGAAATTGAAATTTAACCTGCTGGCGTAACATAATTATGATCTTGCTTTTCAAGAAAAAGAAATAAAAAAGATAACATAAAACGCATGATGGCAACTATGCACACAGACCGAACTGGAAGAAACAGTGTACTTAAAATCCCACTGTCATGTTACGTGGACACCATCTCCTTCCACCCCAGGCTAACCCACATAGTAGTTAACAGGGACACTAACAGATATCATTTCTATTCTCTTTTTAGGACCTGAGGTCTGTGAAACCACAAAACCCCTCCAATGGTAAAATGTCACTCAGTTCCAACAATTTACTTGGAGATCAAACTGGGAAAAGATGCTATCCCACAGTGAGAAACGACAAAAGCTTGTTCCCTTGAGATACAGAAATGACATTCAGCTTACATTATGCAGACATCAAAATACAATAATGCAACCTTTAGTGGTGTGCTACTGGCCTGGCTTCCCCACAGTGGGATTCAGGTATTTTGCAAGACTGTGGGCTCAGGTTTTTTTTCGCTGGGGGATAGCACCCTCTCAAAGCAATAATCCCTGGAGTGGAGAAGGACCAAGCCCACAGGATTCACTTAAAGTCACACCTGTTTCTATTCAAAGAGACTTTTCTGCACCTTAATAAAATATTATCTTTCTTCCTTGTTTAGAGTCACAAGTGAGAAAGTTATGCAGTTATTGCTAGCTTTAGATAATCTTCTTTGCTGATAACTCATGGAAATGAGTGGAGAAATACATTTTGAGTTCACAAATTGAAGGCTAGCTTTTTAACTAGAGAATTCAATGGTTTTCATTGAAAATTCACAGCTTTTCATTGAAAGAAAACAAAACATGAAACAAAAATGGAGAAGTCTGGCTGAAAGACTTTGTATGGGGAGGAAAACATTCAGCTATCCAAAATGCTGACAGTAGACTAAAATTAATATGAAAAGTCTTTGAGTACAGTCAAAACTAGGCTGTAAAACACAGGTAAAATGGTGTGGAATATCCCATCTCCTGCTTTGCTTATCCAGCACCTTCTATTTATTCCAGATACAGACAGATACTTAATTTTGACTGCAAAAATTGTGATTTATAAATAAATGTTATTAAAAAAAAAAGTAGCATGCTTCAGCTGTAAACTGAATAAGTTCTATAATCCTGATTCAGGCAAAATGACAGTGTGTAATATATGTAATCATTTCATACCACATGTTTAACTGGAGTGCAGTATGGACTGCGAAGTTTGATGTATGACTTCTTAATAGATTCCTAGCATTTTCAAGTGTTAGATAATTTTGGTTCCTATCCAAAATCATTAATCCAAAGTGAGCTACAACTGTATGGTTTTTTTGTCTTCTATTTCTTAACACTTCCAAGAAAAACAATTTACCAAAGCTATTTACTTTAGAAGCACAGATATTCCCATATAGCTTAACCCCCTCCCCAAACTCTCAAAACCTTTAACCTGGAAAAATACATCTAAAAGTCACAATTACACAATGCTTACAGCTGACGCAACCAGTGCTGCAAAAAACTACCTTTCTTCCCAATAAATAAAATAGCATCTAAAGGCTCTTTTACTACTTACTAAACCTGACTTTTACTGACATACGTGTGACATTCATGAAGAAGGAGCAAAGCACTAGATTTTCTCAATTCCAAGAGCCAGGGGGAAAATTCTTCACTAATTAAATGAACTGTACTCTTGTCATGGACTTGTTAAGGTTAATGGCACCACTTGAACATTTTGTAAACTTACAAATCCAAAAGTATTCTGAAAGGCCCCCAGATTAATTCATTATAAGCATGCTCAGCCTTGTCTAGGAACAGAAGGCCACACTAATAAAATCTGTGAAAGATAAGCTAAGAATGGGAAAACATTATATAAAACTTCTAAGCACAAATAGGTAAGGTTTTTTCATCAGATTTGAAAGAACTCAGATAAGACAGACTCATGTTTGACTTTGGAGGAAATGAAAAACGAACAGGGGCAGTGAGACAAAAAGAAAACCATGGGGGAACAAGTGGTAGAAAAGAGGTTGAACGAATAATAGCCAGAGGAGATGCAAAAGTGGACAACTAAGAGAAAAAAAATCTAAGGAAAATGAGAGAGCATATACAATTTTATTAGAAAATCCTAATAACCAAACTTTTATGAAATACATGGAAGTAAGATGCTTACTCCACAGTCTTGACTTTTGAAAAAGCAGTTTAATCCTGGCTTCTAGATTTAAAGGCAGCTTGGGCCTTAGAGCAAGAGAGAAACAAAGCAGTAGGTCACCAGATGAATTTTTGTCTCCAGATCCATTTATCTGTTATCTATTATATGGAATATCCATATTATGGAAGACAGGAAAAGAAGAGGGAACCAAGCTTCCAAAATAGCTTTTAAATACTTTTTTCTCCTAACTGTGTCAGGAAGAGAAACGCAAGGGGGGGGGGGCTCCCAAAGAGCAAACTGAAGAACTATTGTTCTCTTATGAATTTAAATAAGCTTTTTAGGCTTATGTGTGAATTAGAATTTTGTTCTTCCTCCTTATGTTTGAAAAAAAAACCACAAAACCCTCTTGATTTTAGTAAGATATTATTCTATTGTAATGACAATCAAGTCTAGTTAGGTATCAATCAAAAGAACAATTCCATTGCAGAAGATTTCTTAAAAGATGTTCTGGGTTTCCACTACTGCTGCTTCCCTTTTCAGAAAGAAGACAGAGTCATTAACCCTCAAATCAAACATAAACTTCGAATTGCTAGAGTTGAAACAAAAACTACCTTTCAGTCTGACTCTCTCAGTTCATGTAACTTTACCACAAAACCCTCCCATATCTAGCATAGCAGTTGAAGTAAATCTATGATAATTTCAGAGGTATCAGTGGACATAGAGAGTGATTTAATTAAGCATTTGTATGTGTTCACTATTCTGCAAAGGCTGTGAAGGACAGCAGTATGCTGAGCAGCTTCAACAGACTGTAATGTAATTAATGATAATAAACAATTATGTCCAATGATAAACAAAAAGTTAAAGGGTAAATTCCAGAAGTATTTTTTAAATATAAAATTTGCATATAAAATTTGTGTATAAAACACAGCAAACTGTGAAAATCAGTCTTATTTTTAAATTCCAGAAACATTCTCATAAGTGACTGCGGACTTTGCCTTTTCCCTTATATATTTTCATTGTCATAGTTGGGTTGCTACTCCAAAGCTGTTTCCACCAGGTGATCTTTCACTTCAATTTCCAGCTAAACTTTATAGCATGTTACCTGAACCAAGCTCTTTAAAAAAACATGGCTGATTCATGTCATAGTAAGCTCTTCCTTTTAATAACACTGTCATAGTTCTAAGGCAGACACTGACAGAACAGGTAAAAGGTAGAGAAGTCACAGCTCACAACTACACACTTTGATTTAAGTAGCCAACTAGATACCATACACATGAAGACACCAAAAGTGCAGAGCTAAAATAAATGTTTTTGAAACAATGGCAAAAATACTCAAATAAGCACAAAGTAAATCACCACCATGGTGCAGTGAAAAGTGATGAAATCCCCCATATATTGTTAGCAAATGAAAAGTTGAATACCATGATGCCGCTGCCTTCCAGGCAATTGCAACAGCAAAAGAGATGTTGCTGCTTATTCTGGGGTAACAAAGGCTAAATAAAATGATTCATTATGATCTTGTCTTTCTGGCAGAATTACAAATTCTACATACTATTTAGCTCTTCAAAAATATTGACCTGGAACCTCCTAATAGTAATCTAATTTCTACACAACCAGAATTACAGTTTCAAATGATTTAATGTGCAGAAAGTGTGTAAACTCCCTTTATACCTGACAGATGTCACTTTACCAGTAACAGATTTGGCAAAAGTGATTCTTGGTAGCTGGAAGAGCACTTACAGAGACAGCTTGCTCACCCTGTAACACTGCTGATTTATAAATCAAGCTATGCCCCAGTCAAGTGGGACAAGATCTTAGACACAGAGCCAGAGAAGATCTGAATGGCTGGGGTCTCTGGAAACCTGCTGCCTTCCACTTGTGGGGAAACTCCCCTCCATTTCTAGCATAATCACGCCCTCTCTGCCTCAACACATTTCCCTGGTCCATCTTCTGGGTAAACTATCATATGGGAAAATGCCTTCTGTATTTTGCTGTAACCCCAATGCTGGTGACAAGTAACGGGTGTGTGGGAGTGGTATGTGATTGTGAGGGAAGCAGATGGTTTCAGGCTAAGAACTCTGCTATTCACCATACTTTTATAACTACTACTGGGGGCTAAAAAGAAACATTTCAGGAGGGAGAATTGTCTTGTGGTAAGACTGCAGCAGAGTAAATCAGGAAATAGCTTTTTTCTTATTCCTAGTGCAGCCAGTGTTTATGGTGTGATCAAAAGTGAGTGAAAAGCTTTGTCCATCCAGTGGTCTTGCTGGCGAAGCTGGTTAAGGACAATCTGCCAAGGCACAGGGAGCTGCAGGAATCAGTATTTTGCCCAACAGCTCTTTGCTGCTCTTGAAATGAAAGATGTTCCCTGGGCGAAATCTGAACAGATACGGCAGAGGTGAGAAAAGGTCTTCTGCTCTCAGACTGAATTTACAATGAAGAGCACACAGACCAACACGGTTGCAGAGAGGAAGGGTACAATTTGCATCCTCCTGAGGGACGACCCCACACTGCTGCCAAAGTGGGGAATTGGAGGGGGTTATTACCATTTAAATCTGGTCAAATCACCAGATTTTTTTCTGATATGGGTCAAGTTTCCATCACTTTTCCACAGAGAGAGTCTGCTGGTGGGAAAGCATATGCAACCCACCCTGCCTGCTCCTTGGAGCCCCATTTCCCTGACTGTGCAGGTGTTAAGTGTGAAAATTTCACACCCACATCCTTCCGAAGGCGCAAGGTTTCACAGATTACGTGTGGCATTACAGGATAACATTCTGTCTTCCACAATAATAAACCAGTGTCACAAACAAGGTAACATGTTCAGCAAAAGCTACTGGCTGCTTTGTAGTCTCAGGTGAATTACATCTATTAGAGAGATTCACACTTTGGAAATAAACATCTAAAGAAAATAAATACAAACAAACAACGATGACTTTCAGGTAATAAGCTGCAAAGATTACTGCAGAAGCAAATGCTTTTAGAAGCCACAAACATGACAATTAGTAGCATTTCTGGAAGCTGAAAGTCTAAATAGCTGTCAGCAACTCCACTAGTAAGTGTAATTTATTTACAACAGCAAGCAGACAGATTATCAAGATAACAGAAGCACTGATTAATTGTGTAGCCTAAACTGGCAATAAAAACAGTGTAAAGCCCTGTATGTGTGAATGTTTATTTTTAAATAGGTACATTTTGGTTCCAAGTTTACTTCTTTTAGTTGTTATCCTTTAATAATAATCCTTGTATCAAGCTGCTCTTTTTATTTTTTAGAACCTTGGAATGTAAAAACCTGACTTTGTAGTAGCCTCAAAAAGACTTTTCAAATTTCTAAATACCAAGGAGTTACTTAGCAGAGGCTAAGACCTATTTTAAAGTTTTCTGTACCATTTACAAAATAAGATGCTTGTGCTGCAATAATCTTCCATAACCACACAAACTTCAAGCCTAGATTAGAAAACATTTTATAGTTTTCAGTAAAGTTTGGGTGAGGAACTTCTAAATAATTTTGGCAAGTATGAACTTCTTCATGGCATGTTACATGTATTATATGCTCTTCTTTAGAGAAAAATGAAAAATCTGAAGAATTTTCACATTCAGCAATTTATATTCAGAACCTTTTCCAACTTCTCAAAAACGCAAACAATAATTTATCTTTGAAATACCTACCCAGGGTGCTGGTTTCAGCTGGGTGGAGTCCCACATGACAAGTCACAGAAATTGCTGAAGGAGAAGGTGAATCGTTTGCAGAAGTGAAAGCCATCCAGCTGGCTTTAGATACTGCTGAACAAGAAGAATGGCCAGTACTTTATCTCTGTATGACTCATGGATGGTGGCAAATGTCCTGTGTGAGTGGTTGCAGCCATGGAAGCAGAGCAACTAGCAGCACAGAGCTAAACCCATCTGGGCTGCTGAATTATGGCAAGACATTGCTGCTCAGGTAGAGAACCTGGTTGTAACAGTACATCACACAGATGCTCACGTACCTACATATTGGGTCACTGAAGAATATCAAAACAGTATACAGGTGGACCTGAACTGAACTGGCTCAGGTGGATTTGGAACATAAGCATTAGCTATTCATAATTCAATGGGCCCTTTACACATCAGGATATTTAAAGAATGGATGCAACATACAAATAGGCTTGAGATTGAGGGGTGGACTTGACTATTGATGCCATTGCACAGGTTATCCATGAATGTCAAACATCCACGATAATCAAACTAAACAGCTAAAGCCTTTTTGGCATGAAGGACTGTGGCTGAGATATCAATATCGAGAGGAGGCTGGGCAGACCGATAATATCAGACTACCATAAACCTGCCATGGAAAGCACCATGTGCTTACAATGGTGGAAGGGACTTCTGGATGTTTGGAAACATACCCTGTGCCCTATACCACTGCCCAGGACATTATCTTAAGCCATGATAAAGCAAGTTTTATGGTGACACAGCACCCCTGAGAAAACTGAGTCATTCAATAGGACTAATTTCTGAAACAACCTCATAAACACCTGAGGCAAAGAGCATGGCACTGACTGGGTATATCACAAACCCTATCATGCACCAGCCTCTGGGAAAACAGAATGGTACAATGGACTGTGAGAAACTGCACTGAGAGCAATAGGTGGTGGAACATCCAAGTACTAGGATACATATTTAGCAAAAGCCACTTGGCTAGTTAACACTAGAGGATCTGCCAATTGACCTGGCCTGCCCAAGCAGAATCTCTGAGCATGATGAAAGGAGGTAAGCTCCCCACAGTACATAGAAGGAGCTTGCTGGGATAATTAGTGGGTCACTGCTTCTTCAGGAAAGGGTAAACCTATTCATGGCATTGTTTATGCTCAAGAACACACGAGTGCACTTGGGTGAGTAACGCAGAAGGATGGGGGAGTCCAATGCGTACCTCAAGGTCATTTAATCTGGAGCAAAAATATCCATGCGTAGAGCGGCATGTTTTGGGAATATAGATGTATTATTGCTGAGCAGTGCTTACACAGAGTCAAGGCCTTTTCTGCTCCTCATAGCACTCTGCTAGCAAGTAGGCTGGGGGATGCACAGAATGCTGGGAGGAGATGTAGTTGGGACAGCTGATCCCAACTGACCAAAGCATATGGCATCAGGCTCAGCAAAAACCTAGGCAAAAGGTTGGCTGCGGAGCCTTGCTTGAGGACTGGCTAGGCACTAGTCAGTTGGTGATGAGCAACTGTTTTCGTTTGCATCACTTGCCTTTCTGGGGTTTTATTTCTCTCTTGTTTTCATGTCAATTTTTTTTTAATTATTATTATTGTTATTATTATTGGTTTTGTTATTATTGTAAGAATAGTTTAATAATTGAAATCAAATATTATCTCAATGCATGAGTTTTCTCACTTTTACCCTTCTAGTATCTTCCCTCTATCCCGCTGGGGAAGGGAGTGAGTGAGCAGCTGTGTGGTGCTTAGCTGCCAGTGGGGGCTAAACCACAACACTCAGCTGTCAACCAGTCAATATGCTGGAAGTCTAGACACAAAAAGAAACTTAAGCCCTCATCCCATGAAAAGCAATGGATATACTTGCTCTGGAATGCAGCTGGCTGTGGTTGCTGGCATGCAAAATGTCTACCCTTGGCCAATAGACAGCTATACAGATGAGCCTGGTTTTGACTAGCTCTGACAGTGTCACTCAGACTGGTAGGAAAGTGCACAAAAGAAAGGCATTTTTACTGCCCTTGGGCCCCATGCTTCATTCAAGCTCAGGGACCTGACATAAATCTTCGTCGTTGTTTCTTTCCAGTAGGATCCTTGTAGCTTCTTTAAGTAAATGCTAGTTGATTGTTGTTTATCATGTCTCCAAAACATCAAGTTGCAGAAGAACATCACATCTGCCAGAGGCATGATTCCTGCTTTATGGCTGTTTATATTCAAACCTCATCCAAATGTAGGCTGTGGGGGCACTACTGAATATTCCACATGCTATGAGAATACAGATGAAAATCATTTGGGCCACCAAAATAAGTGATTCATATACTGAAGTGAGAGATGATGCTAGCTCTTCTCTAGAAAATCCCAAGAAAGAAAATTGATGACTGATGTGCTGCTCCTCATGCAAGTCTGTTTTTCTGTAAGTTACATGTACTGCTAATCTTGTGTCAGTTTTCATTGTACCAGCTGGTCAACTCATTAGGTTTGTGTGCAATGAGATGCGTGAATCCCCCCTACTTGGTAAACTCTCCAGGTATTCAAAGTTGCATTTTCACTTGGTAAAGACCTTTGCTGAGCATAGGTAAAGATGCTAGATGTACTCCCTCCCCCTAGAGCTAGTGCTTGGGTGTTTAATGGCCAGGGCTTTTGCTAACACCAGTACCCTCAATGAGCTTTTTAATAGTTTCCTCTTCCTGATAAAACCAGAGTTCTGGTTACTGGTACACATGCCGTGGAAGTCAATCCCAGCTGGCATGTGTCTCTTCTAGATAAGAAGCACCTTTCACAGAGCAGATAGGAACATTTTGAGTTGTCTTTGGATTTCTACACACAGAACAAAAGGGGATGGCAGACTAACTTCTATGTGGATGAGTGTTTCCTCACTTACAGAAAATATCGTCAGTGTCCATCAATTAGTTACTTAAGGCCACACCATTAAGTACTGAGCTTAATCATATCCACCATTCTTCTGCTATATTTACTTATCTTTTTTTGGTGGGGACAAGGAAATGTGCACAAAACCCCATTACTGAGAAAATGAAAATTTATTTGAAAAGCAAACCTCAAGAAAGAATATTCAAGGAAGCTACCAGGTTTAGTCTTATGATAGTAAGAAGGTCCCTCTTGAACCATGATTTCTTTTGCCGTTACACAGGGACACACAAGGAGCATGGGGCTCTAGGAAAGATATTTACTTTTACAGGTTGAAAGAATAATTTGTGTTGTCTGATATTTGCAGCACTCTTACAGCTCTTAGAATATGAATACTTTGCACTATACGGTAGGTACATGTGCATATGCATAAAAAATTACTATTAATAAAAAGATAAATATTTGTCAGAAGAAGTACATTTTAATATTACTTTATGAATATCTACTATACTTGTGACATGTCCTTGCTGTTCACTAGAACTGAAGTGATAAGTTACTGTGTCTGATATTGCCTGTGACAATTGACATCTCCCTAGGGATAAGGGTGCTAAGCTTTCTTAAAACCACTTACTCTTGCTACTAAAACTGAGCAATTACAGCTATGTCTCACGCTTTGTCTTTTAAGGATGTGGCATGTTTATTACTTGCAAGAGGAAAATGACTCTTGCAATGATGTTTTAAACTCACTAGGCTCAGACAAAAATCAAAGTGCTGCCTATAAATGACAAAGTTATATTTGTATACAGCTTCTATCTCCATAGCATGAGAGCAGAAAAGCTCCAGGCAGAAGGTACTGTTTTCCTGCTTTTTCTCTTAGCAGGACAGAGGCAGTATGGAAATTTCAATCAACAGCTTGAAAAAGTTTCCACAAACATTTTGCTTCTGTACTAACAACCACTGGCTATTGACCTAGAAGTTACTATTTTAAATTCAATTATAAGGTGCAATGATAACTTGCAACCTTCAGAACTACAAGATTGACAGCTTGTTTTAGGCTTGTAACTTGTAAAACTATACACTTAGTGCTGCATTGCACATGCCTAACAAGTAAATGCAAAATTCACAGTGGCTTGGAAAAAGACCTCAGAACACTAAGAACAAACCCAAAACTTCAATAACCAACTATGTGCATAAGTGTAATTGGGAAATTGGTCTTCAGCTGCAAAATCGAAATGTAACATTGAATGCATAAAGCTGTCCAATAAAATATATTCATTGCATCAAATGAAGGATATGATAATTACAAATACTTTCCATAAATCTGGAAAGTAATGTAATAGAAAATAAACAGCCAATAAAATATGAACAATTTGGAAAAAAATAAACTATTACTTCTGAAATACAGAATTATATTGGGCTCATTAATCAGTTCAGCACTGTATTAATGAATGGAAATTACTTCTTTGTAAGGTGTTTCTTTTACAGGGTAGTTTCTTCTTCAGAGTCAGTGTGCCTCCTTTCTACATAACTGAGCAAGAAAACAGCAAAAGAAAACATCTGTAACTAAAAAAATTAAAGGGGTATATGAATTTGAAGGATTATAACGCTAAATGTAAACCCCACTTGTTTGGTTTTCTGTTTTTCATTTTTCTTCATTTCTTTATCTGATCTTAATATATGCTGGGTAATTTGCAGTGTTCTGTTACATAGTATCATATTGCACCTTGCATGCAATAATGACATACTGAACATATGGTTGAAAAATACGATTGAGAAATTCCTAAGACTGATAAACTGATAATATAATCACAAGCAGAATTCTCACAAGTTTCTAAAATATGACAGGAGGTGGGAAAAAAAAAGTTATTTTCCTTGTGCTTTAAGAAAAGCAATTTAAATATTCCTCATTCCTCTCCTGGCTTTTTGCTTCATTTCTTTGGTTTGTTTTTTTTTGGAGGGGGGGGGGGGTGCGTGTGTGCTGAGAAATAATAGACTCTAGGCAATGAAATCTCTTAAAAAAGCAATTATCTAGAAAAGGAAAAAACCAAATCACAATGGCAAATGTGTAGAGACAACTGCTCAGACATGTCAAAGAGGTTTCTACTAGCATACAAGAGAATTGCAAAATACTGAAGAAAGAATGGTGAAGGACTGACAAGGGAAGGATGAAGGCACTCAAGAGGAGAACCTCTGTACTACGACATAAAAGCAGCAGTTATCCTGTTTTTTGCAATTTGCTTCAAAGAGCAATTCTGTTTTTGTTTTGTTTTCTGACCATGTTCCAGGGTGCCTCAGAACAATACTTTCTGTATTTTCTTTCCTTTAAAAGAGTGGCCCAAACCACAGTAGAGGACTGGAAGAGATCCTGGGATCAGTTATCTACGCCACAGACATTCATCTGTTCTGTATTAGGATGCCAGCTAATTCCCTCTGACCACTTGATCCTTTTGGAAACCGCCAGCATAACCAGAGGGCTGCTTTGCAGGGCTGCCATACTCATGCTTGGAGGGTGTGTGGCTGAGGGCACTGTGTGCTCCAGAGCAGATGGGAAGGCATGTCAGGCCCACTCCAATGCTTCCAGCTGACTAGCCGGTACTGGGAGTGCAACTGTTGGAATTTATGCTGGGCAAAATTAACTACTGAGCTTTCTCTGAGGAGCTACATAGCTCCTCCATGTCACAAGGACTCTCAGCCATAATCTCACTTGCATTCAACGTGGGAGTCACCAAGGCAGCGGTGTGCATACCCACACCGTAACTATTTGTTAAAGCTTCCATGCACTAGATAAAATGCTTTTTCTCAGCACATCTAAACTCTTTTTGTCCATCAATTAATCATTCATCTCACATGTAGGCAAAACTGTGTCACCACTGTTGCAATCATATCCTGATGCCACTCTAATATTATGATCTTTCCACTTCTGTAAAAAGCAGTCTTTTACATACAATGATGCTGTTGAAGTCCTACTTGCTGACTGCCTGTCACCTCCTGAACAAAAGTACTTTCTCTAATGGGACTAGCTAAGCATGAAACACTACAGAGAACACAGTTCCTAAAACTGCTTTCAATAATTCATTTATATCATTCATCTCTTCAGAGAAATCTGCAATTCCAAACTTGACTTTTCTCTGTTAAAAATCTGACTTTTAAAATACCATGTAACAACATTAACAAAATTCTGAGGGTAAGAAAGTAAGATCCTTACTTCTAAAACATATCCATTTCTATACCAATTGTTAGCTTCAGCTACTTGAAATCTAGACATTTGCACAATACTGTGCATTATGAGCAGGAATATGAAAACTGTAAAAAGTGGAAATAAAAGAGATGGAGAAAATGGTTGGGGAAAAGCACAAATCCAGATGTTAACTTTCACACAGCGAGCGTAGAGCTGCTTGATAGCAAACGCACATGTTAAAGACTGCGGTATTTCAGGTTAAGTGGGAGCATCTCACTGAGAAGTCTGAAAACAGCTAGTCTCTTTAGCAAAAGTGGTCACGTTTCAGTCACGTTTCAGGAAGCTAGCGCCATTACCTGTACCAACATCTCCTTCGTTTCTGCTTTTAATCCTCTTGTAAGGATATTAGGGTAACCAGGAATATCTCAGTTCCCTAGAGCAGGACAAACAGCCAGCACCCAAAAGGTTAAGATTATGCTGTGCTGTTAAATCCACCTGAGATTGACATTTTTCTGTATCTTTATCTCCCATTGTCCTCTCTGCAACTGCAAATTCCCCAAATAACCACAGCAGCCATCAAGAGAAAAGGCTGCTAGGTTTTTTTTTGATCAATTTTCATCCCTTCTAACAGCTTTCCTGCTGCAGGAGCGTAAAAGGGATCAGAAGCAGGCAGGATGTCTGTTTTCATCCCCAGTTATAAAGGAACTAGACTTCTTACAAGTGTTCATGTTTGTGTTTTTACTGACCCTTCTACAGATGGCTGGGATATTCTGAGAAGAGAAAAGAAGGGTTAAAGAAAATTCTGGATAATAAGGGCTGTAATATGGATTAGAAGCATAATTTTTATCTTTTGTTTTGAAAAACATACATGCTGCACAGCATTCCATTCCTTTAATGTGAAGACACTAATATTAAAAAAGAAATATGACATGGTTATTCTAATTATGTAAAACTGTAATTGGCATTTATTGCGTAGGGCTTCAGAGGGATAGAAGCATGTGCTGGAAAGCAGATTTTTTCATTAAATAGCTGCCCCAAGGCAGACACATTCTGAACAAAGTATCTTTTCATGAGATATACCTGTCCCACGGAGAGAACAACAAAGGGACTGAGGAAGAGGAGATAGGAAGCCTGAACAAGGGGAGAATGATATGAAAAGAGTCCATTAGAAAACACAAAAAAGGATAAAAAGGGAAAGTAGGAAGTGGGATGGAGTGGCATGGTATGGTCCAATAAAGGTTAAATGACAATCAATAAGAAGAAAAGGCCTTCAAAGAAGAATGGGAAAAAAAGAAGGAAAGAAGAAAATTAAAAGAGCACACTTACAGGATGAGAAGGATTAAAACTAAGGTAGAGCAAGAGTTAAAAAAAAAAATGAAACTCTCCAAATGGGAAGTAAAAGGCAAAAAAATCACATCCACGCATACAGATCACTTCAGGGAGCAAAAGGCTCATCCTCATTTGTGTCTGTGTATGGTACATTTGACTGCACGGCATTCTTCAGCACTTTTGACTGCTTAAGGAACATTACAGTGATGAGTCATCAGGGATGAAGGTAAGGGCAGAAGAGGCCAGGACATCTCTACTTTCTCATCTACACTTAACCTCTCCCCTGGCTTGCCTCAAGGTGGCTACCAGCAATTAGGCTCAGAAAGAGCATCTCCCTGCCTATTTTTTCAAGATGAGGGATGGTATCGAAAGTGTCTCAAGATCCCTGTTGTATATGCCCCTAGTGGAACAGGGGATTCAGGTCTGCCTCTCCATTAAGAGATCTGAACACCAGAAAGTGATAAAGGATGGCAGATGAACAGTCACCATTATTCATTCATTTACTTTTCCATTGGGGGAACTGTGCTTATGATGCCTGCTGACACTCCGCAGCAGTAATGTAGCAATGGAAACCATCATTCATACTACGGTAAACAATAAGTACACCAAGAAAGAGTAATCTAATTTTCTAGTGCCTTCTGTGAATTCAAAATTAGAGCCTTTGATGCATCACCACTTGCCTTTGCTCGTATCTCATAGTCACTATTAACAGATATGGCAAGGAGGAACTTGTTTCCCTCCAGAGATTCAGTTATTGCAATGGAAATGGCACACCATTTAGGATTATTAACCTACAAAGCAGAAGCAGAGTTTTGCTCTTGGGGGCAGAAATCATGGCAAAGAAGCTGTCTATATTTATGTCATCAGAGAGCATGTGTTTGAGTGGCGGAGATGGTAGACCTCCTATTTTTTACTTTCCTACTCAACATCTCCCAGGGAAACAAACAGAACTAGAGCAGCACTGATGAGGCAGTGAATGAGCACTGAATCTTGAGGTTCCCATACTTCATAACACTTAAGAGCTTTTCCCAAAGGACTTTTGCAGATGCCACTGAATTGTTCAAGTCTTCATAACCATGGGAGTGTACTTATCACATTTCTTTAAATATGTTTTAATTCCTGTTGTAATCATGGGAGTACACTAATAGGAACCAGAAACATAAGCATACAGTAACTATAACTTAATTCTGCCAGGATTTAAGCTTTTATTTGCACTTGTATAAATTGAGGGTCATTAACCATCATCACTTAGATGAAAGGTTAGAGCACTGGTAACAGATTATTTAGTATTCACATTTTATTACTTCTGGATCAATGGCAGAGAAAAATTTTATACTAATAACCACACACACACAAAAAGAAAAGCACTAAAGATCTTTTAATCATTCTCTGGATTTTCTTTCTGCCTTCCAATTACCTGAACTTTTAGTAGAAGCATCATCCTATCCATCACTCCAAAATACATACATAAATACCTGCTAGTTTAAAATTCCAGCTGCAGTATTCACAGTCACTGTCTGCTCCTTTAAGATATGACAGAATAGATTAAACCTGAGGCAGAACACCATACAAGAACATCAACATTGCTAAAGCATGCATGAAGGATAGGGAAACTTCCCCCAACTTCTCTAGCACAGAACTGCAGGGTACTTCTAGAGGTGTGTGGCTAAAGTTTAAGCATTTTGTTGTTTACTACCTTGCATTTTAACTCTCTTAAGGTATCTTCCATACACAAAAGGGGGGGAAAAATAAAATTTGCTTTGGCCATGATCATAAAATTATTTTATGGTAAATAAGCAAAGCTGTATCCAAAGTTCAAGACTGAATCAAAAGAACTTCCAGATAAATTCATTTAACAGAAACTTTGAGCCGAGTATTACTAATGAAAAAGCAACTGGGTAAACCTAGGCAAGCTGTTCTGTTTTACTCTGCTGTTATTCTGCTGGTCTTTCTCTACAACACTAGCCATTTTAATGTCTAGTTAACAGCAAAAATAACTAATAGGGGAGGGAAGAATTTCCCTTTGAGGCTCAAAACAGGGAGTACACTGGCTGATTCCTCTGCCCTGCCCAGGAATGTCCCCCAGGGCCTCCTGCCCCAGAAGGCTTGCAAAGCAGTTCATTCTAGAGGGCTTTTTAGAAGTCAGAAAGGAGGTTTAAAAATATCTAACCCATCCTCTCTGCCTTCGGGTTTACCAGCTTAGATGCATGGCAGCCAGAATTCACTACAATTAAGGGAGACAACGAAGACTTTTAAATGGAAGACTAGATTAAAGTAAAAAATAATCCAAGTTGAGCGAGGAAGAGATCTATATGTGATGCTTTGGAGCATTCTGATGCCAATTATTTTGAGTTATTCATACAAAACTGTAAACAAATGGAAAAATGTTCCATATTACAAGCCACTGATTAAAGGCCTTGAAGAAACGGATCAGGAAATACTGCAGTGAATTTTGAGAACTATATATTACAGGGCATAAGTAACAGCTTTATATTGTATCTCTTTAAAAATGCATTACAAAGACTTGAGAAAGAAGTATTATCTTTGAATTAGTCAGGTAAATATACCAAAACTGATGCATACGTGGAGACACAAGATCTAAAGGACTTGGAAATTGAAACTTACAAGGAACCAACTATTGTTTCTACCAGTGGATACTTTTTATCTGAGCATTATTTTATACTCAAGAACATGTCAAGAAGATTAAAATGGTGAACTATTTCCTTCTAATTTTTCAGAACTAGTAAAAATTACTTTAATTAATGAAAAGCAGATCTTTGAACACTTATCACACATCCAGAATCACAGGCACCTTCTTCCCTAATCTACTGCTGCTTTAAGAAACTGTATCTTTCAGCTTTTCCATTTTTATCATCCCCATCTAGAGTGCCTGCTGGCAAATCAGCAGCATGTTGGAAACGGGTGAAGAACATGAAGATATACAAGTGTGAATTTCATGAAGTCTGTTGCTCCCACTATGATAGATACTTTTGGCCAGTAAAACAATGTAAGTACTTAGCTCAAAAACCCCATGTCGCGCATCACATCCTGGTAGCAATTACAGCAAGAGTCCAGCTGTAAAAACCTTATGGAATTGCTGTGTGGATTCAAAGAATCAAAAAGTGTAATTCATTAGAAGTGCTTCACTTGCCTTCTGAAGCATTTTCAATGCTGGTTTACACAGAGAGAGGGGTGCAAGGTCATGCCTATCCTCGCCTTTTCACTGCTCAGAGGACAAAGCTATCAGAAAGTAACTCAGAGACTCAAGAAATACCACAGACAGTGTTTTAAATGATTCCTGAACACCCTCTTGAACACCATTGAGGACAAAGAAGGGAGCATGCAACAAAAAAACCTTGCAGTCTTTGGATTTCAGAATGAACAACAAGCCCCCATAGACCAACTACTAGCAATAAAATGAAGGGAAAGCTTTACCTTTCTTTGAAGCTTTCTGAAGGAACTAAAGATTCAAACAGCAGCACCTGATATTTTGTACTCTTGTGATAGCCAAGTCAGCCTTCTGATATTCAGCTATCATAATATGTTTTTGTACAAATAAATTCTGTTACATGTTGTTTGAATAGGTACTGCTGTGTTAAATTAAAGCTTTAAGAAATGCACATAAAGTAATACTTAAGGGAATATTTCATGTGGAGTCTCCAGGTTATGGCAATGATTGGATAAGTTTACTGCTGACTGTTGCAAAACAGACTATGTATCAACACAAAGATGAGTTGGACGGATAGCAGAATTTACAGTAAACGGTTTCCTTTTAATTTGCAAGTACCCTGAACTTAAATTATTTCCAAATTGAGGTTTGGGTTTTTTTATGACAACAAAGTATCCTCTTACATACACAGAACTGCTCTTTGACACCGTAATGTGCTGCTAACTGTTATGGGAGTTATCTTCAAGAGAAGAATAGCAATAAAGAGAAAAATTAAATCAGTTTTCTGTAACCATAGCAGGGATACCACTGTAAACATACAGCATTCCCATGGAAAGAATATTTTTAGTCCTTTCTAATAAACGATCAGCAACTTAGCAGACAGAAACATCCTTAGATTTTCTTTTCTTTTTTTTCCTCCTGGCTCAGAGAATGTATCTCATACCTATGAATTCTAATGATTAAAATAATTCTACCAATTACTTTGCTGCATTCCAGTATGCATAGTCAAGTATGTAATGCAATAAACTATGCCTGAATGGTCTGTTTACCCCACAGCAAGTTACAAGGAAAACTCTTTCCCCTTAAAGGATTTGTCTCTTTGGAGCATGCAGGCTGGCAAAAAGCCAAGGGAAGCTGGTGCTTAAGCAACCAAGACTGAGCAGTGCCTGTGTGCATTGCAATTTCAGCCAACCGCAGTAAATGTTATTGGAGTTTTTGTGCTGTAAAATTGCTGCTTTCATGCCCACTGCATCCGACAATAGGAATCCTTGGCCTTGCATGAGAGAGGAAGGCTGATGTGCCTTCTAGTCAGATCTCTCCATCCTTAAAAAGTAGGGTTACTTCTCCTGTGTACTCCTAATGGTTTAGTGACAAACAAATTCATGTCAATGCTACGTCAGACAAAGAAAGATACTAAATGGAGAAGCCTTTTGTGTATGAGGTTGAAGAGCAGTGAAATCATGCTTTAAGCATAGTCCTTTAACTTTTAAAATAATTGATAATCTTTAAAAAGATGATGTTAAAGGTTCCAAATGTTTCATTTCAAAGCAACTTTTAGATAAACTGTTCCCACAATCAGCAAGTGCACATCTGTTTATTTTTTGATTTGTGACTCAAGCACAAAAATCCTCAATACTTCTCCTATGAAAGACTGACAAGCATCTGCCAGCAGAATTTGTGAGTTCTGTTTACTTACAGAGAGCAGCATGTTTAAGGCACTAAAACATCATCCTCCAACTTGCAGCTAGCCAGAACAGAGTTTAAATGGAAGCCAAAAGTCAAGAGACAAATCAGACTTTTTACTTTTGCCAAATGCTATTTTTTATTTTATTTTATTTGCTACAGGAACTTTTTCAGCACTATAGAATAAAACCTGTGCTGCAATTACATTGACTCCTGTATTAACCCCTACTGGTGACTTTCATTTAAACTGACAGCAACCTGCACTTCTCAGTAGTGCAGAACCAGGCCTTAGCAATCATCAGCATTCAGCAGAACTAAGGAATATGTTAGGTACTTCCCGTATTTGCAAAGCGCTCTCTTCAACAGTAACTAAAGGCTCACAGTCCCAGCTGAAGGAAGAAACCTTTCCACAAGCAATGGGACAGGATAGTGCATATTATCTCTACTGAATTTATATATTTTGTTCCAAGCTGGGAGACATTTGATGCTCTCCAAAGCACTAGAAGATAAAAATAATAATAACAATCACAGAAAAAAAAAGTAACCAAGATTTTATCAAAACTTCACAGCTGTCAACTCATTCAAGATTTCTGGAAGATCTTATGTCTTCTCAAAGCTATCAAGGCTTGGTGAACATTAGAGCTGATAAGAAGGGTTTGTAAAGCTGTAGGTTCAGGCTACTGCTACTGAGTGAGGAAGAAATGGGAGCATGTTTAAGATCTTCAGTCACCTTTTCCTAAATAAGGCTTTAAAAAAGAAAAAAAAATTTAGTATTGTGGTACAAAGTTAAAAATATTAGACTTTTCCCTAAAATAATGAAATAACAGAATTCAATGTGATTATGCGAGACACTCGTGTCTGATTCTGACCTCACGCAAGTTATTTGTGGGGCACTTGCACACCATTTGTACCTCTGGAAGTCAGCCTGAGCAGCAGCTGGGTAAAATCCTCACTTTGTGATTTATAAGGAAAATAAACTGCCTGTGTGACTGTTTCCTTCTCCTTTTACCTTCTGTATTACAAATTAACTTCTACCATAAATTGTTAGAGCCTACTTTTCCCCACAAGAGCAGTACATCCTCGTTCCTGTTTGTGCCTTCAGGATTCTGCCATTAACAAACTGCGACAGAATTTAAATTCAAACTCCTTATCTTGCCATTAGGAATGTCTGTTCTGTAATCAAGCTAGTCAAGGAAAGGATGTGTGTGAAAGCACTGGCAAGCAGGGAAGGGATGTATTTTCAACTCTCATGTTCATCTATACTGCCAGGTACATGGTTGTTCAGTTTAAGCTGACATTTGGATGCAGCTTTCTTCCTTTGACAAAACTAGGTTCTGTTTTTGTATCTCACTGTATTTCAGAATCAATTTATCTCCACAGATTTTCTTACTGTGCATGAGTTTCTGTAATATGATTTTTAATAGGGAAGGGAGGAGGGGAAGAAATGTCTCTACGTCAGATCATATCTGCAGTACGATACACAGTTGGCAGGTTGTCCCATCTGGCATGCATTTGAGTATAAGACGAATAATTTGTCACTCTGAATCCTTTGATTTGTGAAGAGGCCGAAATCATCTTTGGAAAGATATTCTGCAGCTAATGATACAGGAGGTGTGGGGGAGACTGTTCTTTGAAGGCTACAAAGGCCACAATCTGAGGAGAAATAATTGGTCTTGGCTCCTCTATTAAGTAACAGGGATCGAAAACTACAAAAATCTTCAAGAGAAAAACATGACTTACAGCAATCAGACATGAGAACTAATTGCCCACCACTTTGCAAAATTTGATTTTGGAGGGGTGAGGGGATTTTCGAGGGTGAGATTGGGGAGCTGTAATTTGCTCTTGGCAAACAGACTGAATGCTTAATTAAACTGAACAAATGTACATTTTTGTACATTAAGGGAACAATGTTGACAGAAGTTTGGCTTAAAAACCAAAGAGAGAAGATAAAAAGATGGATTCATGAAATTGAAATCAAATATCAAAAAGGGATCAAAAATAAATTGGCTAGCGTTCAAGACACAATTTTTAAGTTTTAAAAGCAACTATATTTGCCCCAAGCACATGGAACAGATAAATTTGTTGATATGTACCTAGAGGATACTGGCTTTCCTGCATTGTCTAATTCTTGACTGTAAGAGACTGAATGCTTCTGTAGCTACTGAGGAAGCCTGCAAACACTGCTACACTGTAGCTGAAATACAACAGTCGCCAGCCTCAGAAATAAGTCAGCACGTATTTTTATTAGCATGAACTTATTCCATATTTACAGAAAGCTTGTCAAATGCCTCTATTCAGCATCCTGGGCATCCTGAATTTATGGGCAGCAAACATTTTTGCTTACAGAATATTTACATGAGTATGTGAACATGCCTAGAAGATACTGGCAGTTTTCACAGGGAACAGGCAAGCTTATTTTCTAATTCTGCAGGACATAACATGGGCCAGCAAGTGGCAAGGGAAAGCAGCTGTTTTGCAAATGATTTATTGTGGAAGATATGGACAATTTCAGAATGAACTCTGGGCTACAGGACAAATTGTGGTTTTCAGTTACATTTAAGCAGACAATACACAGAAATGTGCATGCTGCTAATGAAACACATTCGCCATAGCTTAGTATGATAACCTGTTATAAACTACAAACTCATGTATACCTGACTGAAAATGCACGCAGATATATTACTAGAAAAGCTAAGGGAGGTTACCTCAGTCCACCTTCTCCTAAAAGAATGTAGGTTTGTTCTCTGCAGTATGACTGATGTTTTTATTTATTTTAATTTCGTGCCACAAAGTGGCAGAGCTGCTGTCACTTCCCCTGGGACAGATTTAGATATCTTAATACAGTTCACTGTTAGATAGTTTTTCCTGATAATGAGCCAATCTTTCCTTTCCTTTTTTACATCCCATTGCTTTTAGTTGTATCTCTATATGGTATACAACATGCCCCATTCCACCTTGGGTTATTGGTTTCTCTTTTTCAGCACTTAATTAGTGCTTAGGCTATGTGCTGAGTCAGTTTTATTCTCTCACCTATTCCCATATATTAATACCTCTAATTGTTTTCATTCAAATATATCTGAACACTAAATAAATAACAGTAATTCTAGAAGTAATAAGAGAATTTGACAGGAACTTTGAAAAAGCAAGAGGCCCAAATTCAAAATGTATATTCCATGGATGTCATGTCTATGGTTCTGTGTTTGCTGAGGTTTTTGTACACACGGCTAAAGTTGTACTTGTGAGACCATGTTGCAGATTTATGTGTGATTAAATTTCTCTATCACTGTTTCTCCTCAGATTTTTCCTTAATGTTCTGCATCTGACACCATCTTACAGTTTTCAGTTCCAATTTCACTTTACTAGTTTATGGCCATACAATTAATGATCTTTCCTTGCCCTTTTCTATTAACATTTTGTCCCCAGTTGGCACTCAAAACTCTCACTGTTTAGCATCATTAGGAAATTTTATTTGTGCCATTTTTACTCTTTCATCCATATAACTAATGATGATGTTAAATGAAACCAAGATTATAGCATATCTCCATGATGCTCTTCAACACAGCTACTCCTAGTTTGATCTATTATTCTTAATTTATTATCACAAGACTATTTCAAACCAAACAGGTCTGAATTCATTTTTCAAGCAACATGTCTTAGGACCAGTGTCAGACCTGAAGACAAATTGTATATACTGATACAATGACAAAACTTAATTTATCATGAAGTATGACATACGGGATAAAGAAGTCTCATTAGACAATGTGTAAGACAACAGTGAAAATAAGGCGTGTTGATACCCATGGAGTTTCTGGGGAATCCAGATGACTGCCAGTTCTCAAAATGATGAAGAGGAAAAGAAGCAAGTTTACACTTCGCCAAAGTAAAACCTAAACAGCTTTTAAGCGTTCAATCTCACACCATTATGTCTGTGTTTCCTTCTTCCCTAGCACTGCTTTCCCCTCTCCTTTTGCTCCCCAATAATCAGAAATTATCAACAGGTAGGTGACCACCTGGATGCTAAGTTCTAGTTCAGTAGCACATCCAGCTTCCTTTGTGGAATAACCATGGCAAAGCAGGGATGGAATAAGGCCTGGGAAGTGTTTTGTAGGCACTAAAGCAGAACTGCCAGAAAGGTACTTCCCAGATGTTGACTAGGACTCAATTTGCTGCGGGTCTTCAATATTCACAGGTTATTTTCAACCTTCTCATGAGCCAGTGGGGTATGAAGAGGGAAATCATATTGTCTTCTTCCTACCCTCAAAGGAGAAAGAATAAGAGCTGCAAGGGAGGAAAAGATGCCTTAAGGTCACTTGCCTCTTCCACTAACTTAACAGAAATCCCTGTGTGTACTTCAATTCACACTTTAATTTCATTTGCTTCTGGTGGAAAGGAAGTGAGAATAGAAAATGGCAGATTGCTCACTTATGGTGGTTATACATTAATTGAGATGTCTACGAGGAAAAAAAAACCCACAATAGTTACAGGCAAAATCAGAAGAGTAAAATATCCAAACAAACCCCTAACAAAATTTGCACCTATGCTTTGTACATGTGTTTCATCTGGTTATTACTGCTGCTAGGTTTGGGCATTTGGCCTATATTCTCTCAGGTGCTTGTACAAAAGGAGAAGGTTCTAACTTGCCACCTTGTACAAATTAAAATTTCAAACACACTGTAGAAACACTGCTGTGAAATACATCTTTCTCTATTTTGCATTTGACAGCTCTACCATAATATTTCCAATTTAGGGGGTAAAAATCCTCATATCTGTATTCCTAATTCAGATTCATCTCCATTGTCAGTAGTAAGCATTAACATTTAACTATTATCTTTTCTTCATAGTCTCTGCTTAACCTGAGAATTTAGCACCATATTTCTCATGATAACATCTGTATCATGTATCTAACAAGATAAACTACTACTAAGAAGTTTCAGCAAATTCCCCTCCAAATTCTAACTAAACTGGAATTTTTGGTGGAAAAAGATAAAGAAGCTTATCAAGATACTTAAATTACAGACTTTACATGACTTTCAACAGCTTATAAGCAGAATTCATTACATAAAGAAGCCTGCTCTACCTCAGTCACATTCAAGAATCCTCCCAGCTCCTAGCTCACTCTCCCTCTTGCTCATATGACAGCAGACAGATTCAGATGCCCTGTTTCTTTCAAACCAGTTCATTCCTCTTTCTAAAAACAAAAAACCTAGTAATTTTTTCTGAAATCGCTAGACAAATAAGCTGACTGCTGGAACAAAGTCAGTATACTGAGCTGCACCATGGAGAAGAGGAACAAGTAGAATAAACTGGAGGTGCTACATGAAGGAACACTGTTGCAACTGCTTGTCCTAAAATTTATGTGTTCCTGATATTTACAACCTATTAACATACTGCTTTTAGGGAAACAAAATGATTCCTAGCAAACTGTCCACAACTTAATTTGCATTTTTAATGCTACTAGCAACACTTCCATGAAGACCTTTTCTTCTCATGTGGTAAGAATTTGATAGCTGATTTTCATAATTCTCATTTCTCTCTTAGCTATTTCCTCAAATGAAAACTAATTCCCATTGGTTAACACAACAAAGCAATCAAACCCAAAAGCTTAGGTTGGTATTATTCATTCTAAACACATAATCGGATTTTCAATTTTCAGGGAGTTGATCAAATAAACTACATTGATCAAATGAACTCATACTAAAGGAAAACAAACATGTTTGAATAGACTAAAGAGAGGGTAATTTAACTTGCTATTCATATACAGTCAATATAATTGAAAACAGTTCAATAATAATTGTTTTCTGACAGTACCTTTTTTATTCTGACCATTTCAAAAGTGATCCTTGCATGCGCTGCCAATATAAACACTGGACAAAGTCATCCAAAATATGGCACTGGAGCTATTTTGTACCCGTTAACATTAGATAGCATTGAAAGCTGAATTCATTCAGATGAAAAAAAAATAAACATGAAAGAACCCCTTCCTTCTGTGAAAGTGCTACACATGCTCTATTGCTTACCAATTTAGCTAAACAAAATACAACACTCAAAACTGTAGCAAAGGCCATGATTAAATGATACTTACTTCCTACGGTAGATTTTGAGAGATCTACATACTAGTAAAAACGCTACACAACAATGCAAATCATTGAGTAGAAGGAAGTTGTAGCTATTAACTTAGAAACCTTTAGCTTAATTATGAAAATCTGCTCTTGCCCATTTTACAATGAATATATTTTTCCCCCATCAATAGACCAAATCATAAGATTGATGAGAAACCAATCATAAGCAAAACAAGTACATATTCCAAGTTCATATTCATGTAGCGCTGGATGAAAGCATCCTTTCTTCAAGCAATGCAAACCCTGACCCTGCAGCTGACTGGACGGATGAAAGAGTGCTACCAGAACACCTATGGTATTCTTCTCGTCCAGCAGAAAAGCAAGCAAACCCTACTTAAATTCTAGCAACCACAAATATAGTATTTGTAGTTAGCAATTTGAAGCACTTCTAAAAACAAGTCCAATCTTGTGGAGAGAGAGAAAGATCATTAGCTGTATTATATGACTGCCAGCATTACTAGATTATGGCTGTATATATTGATCTAATACTTTGACAGCGGTAATCAGAAATTGCAAGCACTACTTCTGCATATATATGCTGAAGGGGTGAGACTCAGAAATTTGCAGATAGACAAGGAAGCACAGCATGAAAAGAGTGGGAAGGGGAAAATGAATATGTACTCACAGAATATACAAGGTTTTCCTTCTGCTTAGGAAAAACCTTACCAAGAACAATTCTCTCAACATACACCACAGTGTTAACTTCTGACATGCTTGCTATCAAACCCTCCCCTTACTTTGTCCTGCTAAAAGGCCAAGACTTGACTATCCATGGTATCAGCTGAAATATTTTGGCTAATCTGGAGTGAAAGGGGTTAAGGAACATTCCTCAAAGGTAGCCAACTCAGACTGACAAGCAACTGTTAGAAATTTCAAAGGCAGGAAAATGCTAAAATGCAGAGGAATGATGAGCACTCACTTACTAGCTTCCTAAGAGTTTTTCATTTGCAGAGGAAGGGCTGGTGGATACAGTAATCTAAATGTATTGATTTATTGAACTAAACCAGGCTACCTTTTGGATAATGCATACATTTTCTGACAGATTTCATATTCCTAGACATAAAGGAAAGCAGACATCTTCGTAACAAACCCCAGTTATGACAATATATTACTATTCTTTTGGACTTATTTACAGATTAAATACTGAGCAAGCTGAGCATACACAAATAAGTTATGCAAAAAAGATCTCAATTCAACCCTTAACATGAGGGAAAAAAAAAAAAAAGGTTGTCAAATTCACATACATAACTGCTCTTAGCAGACTGGCCTTTTAGACACACCACCAAAGTTGCACTCAAAGCTAGGAAGAGCTACTCAAAACTAGTGCTTTTGCTCTGCAAAATAATTCTGTCCAACCGATGTGCAATCTGTAGGAAAATAGTTCTCCCTCTAGTGGTTCATCTGTAACAGAGTTCTTTACAATCAAAAGACACAAATGGTTCTTAGAAAAATGAAGAGGCTTTTTCCAAGCTTTGCTGATCTACTGGGGAAGGCCTGTGAACTAACAAGGTATTCTTCCAGTCTGCCTACCCCAAGAAAATTTGTTCAATCATGCAACAAAAATGGAACCCTGCAGCTATTATTTTGTATGGGCTTTTTTTTTCTTTTTTTTTTTTTTAAGAAAAAGAAGGTAAAAATGTGGTTTCTTAGCACATGATGTGTAAATGGGCACTGGTGTTTGAAGTACATGACATTTCTGTTGGTTACTCATACTGGCTGGGAAGATGAGAAACATGGAAACAATACATCTCAGAAGCTACCACTGCCTTCCTTCACCAGGCAGTTCTCCTCCCCTAGATTTTTTTCCTCAATCTATAGTGCCCTAACCAATACAAATCCAGTTTTCCTGCCCCAGGGAAACTAAAGGAACAGCTGTAACCTGCTGAATTTGATGAGGTAGTAAAAGATAAATTTTACATTATTCTGAAGCTAAACATCACTAAGTTTAACCAACTTCAGCCTACCCTTGAAAAAGTACAACTAAAGGCTATAAATTGCATTACATAATGAATTACTAAAGGCCATTGCTTCATGTAAATATTGCATTTTAAAATAAATGATCTTCTATGTATTAGATGTTACTTTCTACTCTTGCTTATCCTACAGTAAAGTAGAAACATCATTTGTAATATTTAAAGGAAAATCAGTTTAAAATACAAAGTAATTTTGATATCTTTAATTTTTATTAGGTAATTTTGTAAGAGCATGGAAAATAAAAGGGTATTCAAACTATGGACAAAGTGTCCTCTTCTTACCATGACCTGGGACAGACACTGAAATAGTACCAGTCTGTACTAGATATGAGCTGGCAGTATAGTCCTCATCTGTATCAGAGTCCTGAACTGGCTGGCTGGCATTATTACTTAATAACCACCTCTGGTTGTCATGGAGATTGGGTGATGGAGGAGGGGAGTGCAAATGTTCAGTAACGGATGGACTAGATGAGGAGGATGGCATGGGAGGACCTATGAAAAGAAATAAAAAAATATATAAAATATGGGTCAAGATCTCAAATGAACAATAAATCATTTATTATTTGCATCACTGAAAAGTGAATAGTCAACTTCAAGCAATAAAGAAATAGACAAAAAAAGTATGACAATTGCTTGTAATAAACTCATTTAAGTGCTGTAGGAAACATAACACAATGCGATGACTTGTTACTTCAATGTCTCTCACTATCTGACATCCCAGTGTCTCTGAAACACAAAATGACAGAAGAACAGGCGACAACTTAAATATTTGTCTAAAACCATTTGGAAAATACAGTATTTTCTATTTTTCAAGATTTTAAGCAGAAGTACTGAAATGCGTGGCCAAATACAGGGTCAGCAGGACATTCCTGTCTAAAATCCACTTCTGGAGGAAAATAACACAGGTAACTAAAGTAACAATTTTCCACACTCACATATACCAGAAAACTCACAGCCCTAAATTTCAACCACTGGAGTTATTCTGACACGAATTTAAGTTTTTAGCAGAGTTTCTCAGACACATATACTACTTAAAACCTATTAAAATGTTTCACCTGTCAAACCTAAGTCCATCTGCACAAGTGTTTTTAAAACATGCATACAGAATGACTACATCCCATTTCTACATCTTGGAAAGCATCATAACAGCATTATAAAGACAGATTTAAATAAAGCTTTAGGATACTATATAAGCATATTTTGTCCTTCAATGAAACAGTGAATAAACCCAGCAATCAACAGAGAGATTCCTAATTTACCTTATGAATATATTGGGTTTTTGTAATATTTAGTGAGCACAGATCTAACTCTGTTAGAGTAAGACTGCTGGACTACTTTTGAATGAAGTATTTTGTTGCCTGTAGGTGGGGAATTGCACCAGAAAATGAAGTAATTAACATACTTTGTGTTAAAATAATTAACCTGCATGGATACCATTCATAACTAAGAGTCTAAATTTAAATTAAAGGAAAAGACTTGGCTTTGGGTTGTTTTTTTTTCTTCTCATCATGTAATGATTTGTTTTTATGATACTCAGTAGTACAGTTATGCTGGAGAGGGGCAGCACCTCTCAATGTTTTTAAGTTTAATACCATAAATCATATTGGCACCTATAGCTTAATTTAACTTTCCTCAGTCTCCCTTGTACATTGCTAAAATTATGCTGATGTTTAATTATTTTTCTTTCATTTTCAGTTTATTCCATCTTAATAACTTATAGAGCTCTAAAACAAGTTGCTAAATCCTAACCAATTGGTTTCCCTGGAAAGAAACCCATGACAGCCTTACCATAAACTGCTTAATTCTTTCACACATCATTTACCTGTTCTTAAACAGCACAATTTAAGACTCAGATATGGTTCTGGAAGGAAAGCTAGCACCTGCTATTACTCAACTCCTGTGTGAAACTGAAGCTTTATAGCTAGGGAGATTACAAGGATAGGGGATGACATTTTACAGGTCTCACCTTGGGAATTTGGAAGTAGAGAATGAGCACATTTTCAAGTTCAAGATACAGTTCCACCAGATTTTTTGGCTACACTTCGTTTTTTTACATTGCTTGCTTCAGTAACGTGGACTTGTGGTTATTTCTTGCAGGAGTATTTAATGCATTATTTATGATGTAGCCAAACAGATTTAGATACTTCATTTTCAACTGATACCAGTAATAGTTATCATTCTGGTTTTTGGTGTTTTTTTTTTTTTTTTTCCTTTTTTTGTTTGTTTGTTTTAATACAAATCATCTCTTTTTTAGCTTGAAACAAATTTCCTTTACTTGCTTTGGACTTTCCTGACTAGAGAGGAGGTCTATAGTGATATGTTCCAGATGAATACTGTCTGAAGCAAATCTCCATTTCAGTAATGCCTATGGATGTTACGCACAACACTGTTCTCAATATGCTTCCTCTCTCCTTCTCAATTTACGCTCATTAACTTTCATACACAACAGAGCCTTGATTACAGAAACTGTAATCATACAAAATATTCTGTTGCCTGAAAATGTGTCATGTCCAAGCTTCCTTAATTATTTTGTGAATTCACTCATTTACCCAAATTTATTAATTATCTCAGTGCTATGTGGCTTGTTGAAAGTGCACTGCATCAGTGAGTAGCCATCCGGAAAGAGCATCACTTGGGTGTTCTGGCTTACCGAGTTTCTCAGCGCAGAAAACAGTGTCAGGTGTGGGGTGGATGCATGGGTCCATTAACAAAACTCCCACTGCTACACTCAGTGAGAATAGATCACTGCTACTACAAAAATTATGTGATTTCTACCAGGAAATCATTCAACTTTGGTGATCTGATTTTTATAAATAAAACTGAGTCTGGCAGGCAGGTCTTCGAATCATAGGGTTGTTTAGGTTGGAAAAGACCATGGAGTTCAACCATTAAACCTGCATGGCCAAGTCCACCACTAAATGATGTCCCTGAGCACCACATCTGCATGGTGACTCAACCATTTTGTCTGGGAGCCTGTTCAAATAAACCTTTCCCTCAAGAAGTATTTCCTAATACCCAATCTAAACCTCCCCTGGCATAGCTTGAGGCTGTTACCTCTTGTCCTATTTCTTATTACTTGGGAGAAAAGACTGACCCCACCTCACTACAATCTCCTGTCAGATAGGAGTGTCCTTTTCTCCAGGATAAACAACCACAGTTCCCTCAGCCTCTTCTCTTAAGACTTGTGCTCTAGACCCTTCACCAGCTTTGCCACCCTTCTTCAGACATGCTCCAGCAATTCAGTATCTTTCTTGTAGAGAGGGGCTCAGAACTGAACACAGGATTCGAGGTGCAGCCTCACAAGTGACAAGTACAGGGGGACAATCACTTCCCTAGTCCTGCTGGCCACACCATTTCTGATACAGGCCAGGATGCCCTTGGCCTTCTTGGCCGCCTGGGCACAAGCTGGCTCATGTTCAGTGGCTGTCAATCAGCACCCCCAAGTCCTTTTCCTCCGAGCAGCTTTCCAGCCACTCTTCCCCAAGCCTGTAGCGTTGCATGGGGTTGTTGTGGGCCAAGTACAGGACCCAGCACTGAGCCCTGTCTAACCTCATTGCATTGGCCACAGCCCATTGATCCAGCCTGTACAGATCCCTCTATAGAGCCTTCCTTCCCTCAAGCAGATCAACACTCCCACCCAGGTTGGTGTCATCTGCAAATTTACTGAGGGTGCACTCCATCCCCTTGTCAAGATCATTAATAACGATATTGAACAGAACTGGCCCCAGTACTGAGCCCTGGAGAACATCATTGGTGACCAGCTGCCAACTAGATTTAACTCCATTCACCACCACTCTTTGGGCCTGACCATCCAGACAGCTTTTCATCCAGCAAAGAGTACACCCATCCAAGCCATGAACAGCCAGTTTCAAAGGAGAATACTGTGGGAAACTGTGTCAAAGGCTTTATTAAAGTTTAGGCAGACAACATCCACAGCCTTTCCCTCATCCATTAAGCAAGTCACCTTGTCACAGAAGGAGATCAGGTTAGTCAAGCAGGACCTGCCTTTAACATACCCATGCTGACTGCACCCGATCACCCGGTTGTTCTGTACATGCCACATAATGACCCTCAAGATGATCTGCTCTGGATCCCACATCCAGCCCTTCCTGTAGACGGGCATCACAATTAGTAACCTCTGGTCAACTATGGCCTCCCCACTTAGCCAGGGCTGCTGACAAATAATGAAAAGTGGCTTGGTAAGCACTTCCACCAGCTCCGTCTGTACCCTTGGGTGGATCCCATCTAGCCCTATAGACTTGTGTGTGTCTAAGTTGTGCAGCAGCTCAATGACCATTTCCCCTTGGATTATGAGGGTTTTATTCTGCTCCTGTTCCCTGTCTTCCAGCTCAGGGGTCTGGGTACCCAGAGAAAAAGTGGTTTTACCACTAAAGACTGAAGCAAAGATGGCGTTAAGTACCTCAGCCTTTTCTTCATCCTTGGTCACTATGTTTCCCCCTGCATCCTATAAAGGATGGAAATTTGCCTTAGCCCTCCTTTTGTTGCTTTCTTGTCACAAGGTTACATGGTCTGCAGAGAAAAGGGAGCTGGTTATATGAGCTAATTCTTCACAATACAGCTGGGGTGCGTATTTCTGTACAACTTCACCCAGTACTGGCAGACTTCTACAGTGATTCCAAGTGAAAAGACAGACAGCTATTGATACTGCCATTTATAGAATAAGCTAAATGTTAAGAAAAAAAAAATACTGAACACACTAGAAAGAGGGATCATAAGTGATGCGCATATTCTTACTCTTTTTTTTTTTTTTCCATCCATGGAATGGAAGGCATTTAAAAATGTTTGGTAATATCTCTTACTGAAGTGTTAGCAAACACATTCATAAATCACAAAAATTATTAAGTATGACAAAAGCCAATTATATTGATTATTGGCACTTTTCCCATACAGCTTGGGAGGCACATGATGATGCAAAGAATATTTCATTCTAAGGAAAACCACAAAAATACACTATTAATTCCCCTCCCCCAGTCTGCTTCTTTTGGTATGCACCTAGCAAAAAAAAATTTTTGTTCTTGCTTTGACTTTCTTGCCCCTACTTTAAAAAAGAAAACGTTCTTGTTTGGACTATGTGACTTTGATATAGGATAGTACACTATTTTCCATGAGAAAGCATACTGGGCTTAAGGGTACTTAAATCTCATCTTCTAGGTTAGCTATGGGGATAAATACGCTTTAATTTTTTGGCATTTTTATAATACACAACTTTCAGTTCTCTTTATGTACTTCCAAAAAAGTTACCTCACACGAAACCCCAAAGTATTTTTGACAAATTGAGGATAACTCCAGCAGGAGCAGAATCAATATAGTAATATGTGAAGATGTGAATAAAATTTGCGAGGAAATAATATGAGCCTCCAAAGAAAGTAAAACCCAAAGAAAATCGGTTGTAAGAGCAACATTAACAATGAAATACACCTGAGCTAATAATAGGTGCATTAAATACATACTTACAGGGTCATTACATAAAAATATAATTGTACTGTTCTGTGCAAAGATCAAAGCTGATCTAAAAGACTATAAGATAAAAGTTGGAAGCAGACCTGATGTCACATATGGAAAAGCTGAAAGGGATAGGTATGATAAGTGTAACCCATAAAAAACAGAAAATAAACAATGGATTGGTAGTAATGGGAGGCACAGGGATGCGTGGAACTTTCTGTATTAAATATACTAAGGCTTAAGTAGGTCTAAGCCTGAGCTTCAGGCAATTGCTGGTGCCTAACACCACAGGTACGAGAGCAGGGAAGAGGGAAGCGAAGGGGGCTACCAGAGAGCGTAGGAAGGGCCAGAGCACCATAAGGCAGAGCTGTGCCTTCAACCCCAGCATCTCAGGGACACTTCCACCCAGCAACAGCCCAGAGCTTAGCTGCATACAGGTTGCCTACACCCTTTCCCTTAAAAAAAAAAAAAAAAAAAAAAAAAAGCCATTAGCAGCACTTATGCTTATTTATATCACATTATGAAGAATGAATCCAACAACTGCTCAGCTTTCATCTTTTATCTGTCATCACATGCTAAAGAAGCACTTGGCTTCAGCACCAATGGGTGGGTATATGAATTACACACTGCATCTTCACTAGATGTATTTTAGAGAAAATGGTATTGGGCACTTTTGGAACACGGCATTTAGGAGAAAAGTAGGATGGAAGAGAAGCAGCAGTAATGAACTCCTGCTGTTGCAGGGTGGGTGGGTGGGAGTAGATGACCCAGAAAGTCTCTGCAGAGCCCTAAAACGCATGCACTCACAAAAACCTCCCAACAGAGTCAAACTCTCAAAACAGAGACATTTTGCTAGCAATATGATACCAACAAGAAAGGAAAAATCTTGTTTATTTTTTTAATTATAAATCTACACATTCTTAAGATCATATTTTAGTTCATGAAAGTCTTTGCTGCTTCATGAATTTTTTAACACAGCACTTCTGTTCACATATCAGATTAGTTCTCAAAACCTGGCATTATCAATTCACTTCCCATAAGATGTATTGTGAATTACATACTTTGCAAAAGTCATCTTAATGTAAAAATTTGAAAGGCCATTATTTTCATTTCAACAGGATGCATAAATCCTATACCTAACTGTTACACACAACTCTGATTTCTGCTTAAGGCAATACAAGAGTAGACATCTCTGTTTAGGCTGTTTAGCTATGGCAGAACAGTGCATTTTTCCTTTCACAGTCTTGGCAGCCCTTGTCACTGAGACTGAAGAAAAGAATTCCTCTATCTGCATCTCAAAGACAGAGGGGGAGAGTCTTATTTTGAAGTTAGTGGTAAAGAGTACTTACTGACTTCAATGTCAGTAAGAAAATGCTATTAAATTACAAATTACAATGAAGGTATCTCCTTTCTATTCTTAAATTAACGGGTTTTTGCTGGTGACTTCATGGAAACGAAGAATTCATGTTATGTTAAATGGTGCTATTACGTCATATAAACACTAAAACATACCACATACTGTGGAAAAATGTTATACATATAATGGTTTACTAACAGTAGCTATATATATATATATCCATATATCTCCATTTTGTACTTTGTTCCTTACAATAGGAAAAGAAAGGTTGCCTTTTTCTTTTTTTTTTTTTTTTTTGTAAAATGGGATCTTTTAAAACTGGGATCAGAGAGGCAGTGATTTGTGAAGGTCAGAAATAACATGTCTTCTGGCTAAATTAATTAGAAACCAAAACACTTTCAAACATCAGAAGGACACTTACAGCCCTTCTCAATCAAGCTGAGATGACTCTGCAATCTGTCCTAGGACTTCCCAGTATGCTGAAATCTGTAACATTCTCCTGTTAAACAGGGCGCCTATATCCTCCTAACAAGTTTACGGACTATCCCGAACTTTCAATTTCTAAGGTATCTAATGTGAACCTCCTCTCTTGCCTCCCCAGACCTGCTATGTACAACCCTAAGTAACAGGATTTTGGACCTCTTCACCTCTGCATATAACACAGTAAGTTGGTAATAAGTGAATTTTAATTGTAAACTCATTTTTTATTATGGACTCCCTGTATGCTTTCCAACCTGTATGACTTGGCATTGGCATTTATCTCTCTGCTGGATACTGCAGCCTTCTGCAGCCAACCTGCAGTGACAGCTCTCTCTTAATTAAAACTCTACATGCAAATAGAACTACTGAAAAGTGGTGCGGCATAGCACACAAAGAACCATTATTTATAACCAGCACAGTTCTTTTTCGATACTTATACCAGAATCAACCATTGTAACTACTGTGAAGATCTCCCCAAGGAAATACATGCATAGACAGTTTTCCAAATATATATACATGCACATATACAGACACATAAATAAGACTGTATATATCTATCTATAGCAAAACACACTCCGTTGAGAAAAACTACTTGCCAAGAACTCTATTAAAAGTAAATGGTTTCAAACACATAAAAACAATGCTTGAATTTTCTACTGTGGGGTTTCCATTTAATATTTGTTTTGCTTTGTTTGTACACAGTAGAAAATGACTCCTTTATCCCTGAATTGGGAAGTATATTTTCCAAGGTTCAAATCCCTGAGTGCTGATGAACTGTACCTACATCTCAGATGCAAATCTTTATTACAAACGGCATCTACCTTTCCTAGATTTCCTTGAAAAGTTACTACTTCTAAATAAAACAGGTGCATTATCTTGACATGTATTTTTACTCGCAAAGTTGCAACTGCTTCTGTAGACTGAGAAAGCTGAAACTTTGCAAGACTATAATCAAGGGACATTGATTTCAACACAAAAGTATCCATTAGAAAGCAAGAGAAATGCTGGCTTGGAATATTGTAATTTCTTTTTTTTTTCTCTTTCTCTTCTTGGAAGTGTAGTATAATAACCACAGTCTATAATACTGTAATATAAAGCTTGTAATTGTCTTCTGAAAAAGAGAAAGATTTCTTAAGAAAAATGGTTTTGCATTAGAACTGACAGTCATTTCTGAAGCAAACACTTTGTGTTTTGAGGCATTTGGATGGTTTCAGAAATCTCACTGGCAGAGACTGGGAGTTGAGCACGGCTGCAAGTGGGAAGACCTGCGGCAGGGACTGGGAGCACTGGGATATTGAAACCATAGCAGTATCTGAAGCCATAGTGGCCTATACTGGTCTGTAGTGGTGCAAACTGGTCTGTACTACTCCATACTGGGATGTGTAAATTTGCAGATGACGCCAAGTCGGGTGGGAGCACTGATCGGCTGGAGTGTAGGAAGCTCTGCAGAGGGATCTGGACAGGCTGGATCAATGAGCTGTGGCCAATGGTATGAACATCAACAAGGCAAAGTGGTGGGTCCTGCACTTGGGCCACAACAACCCTCTGCAATGCTCCAGGCTTGGGAAGAGCGTCTGGAAACTGCTCATGGGAAAGGAGCTGGGGGGGCTGACTGATGGAGCTGAACATGAGAAGCTTGTTCTCAGGCAGCCAGGAAGCCACCAGCCAACCAGTGTGGCAGCAGAGCCACAGCAGTGATTGTGCCCCTGCACTGGGCACTGGTGAGGCCACACCTTGAATCTGGTGTTCAGTTCTGGGCCCCTCACTACAAGAGAGACATTGAGGTGCTGGAGTGGGTCCAGTTAAGGGCAATGGCGCAGGTGCTGGGCCTGAAGCATAAGTGTGATGGGGAACAGCTGAGGGACCTGGGGGGTTTAGTCTGGAGAAGAGAAGGCTCAGGGGGGACCTTATCACTCCCTACAGCTGCCTGACAAGAAGATAGAGACAGGAGGGGACTGGTATCTGCTCCCAAGGAACAAGGGATAGGACAAGAGGAAACGGCCTCAAGCTGCACCAGGGAGGTTTAGATGGACATGAGGAACAATTCCTTCCCCAAAGGGCGCTCAGGCATTGGAACAGGCTGCCCAGGGCAGTGCTGGAGTCACCGTCCCTGTAAGTGTTCACACATCGTGTAGACGAGGCCCTCAGTGCCATGGGTTAGTGGTGGCCTTGGCAGTTCTGGGGTAAGGGTTGGACTGGATTATCTTAAAGGTCTTTTCCAACCTGGCTGATTCTATGATTTAACAGCAACTGCTCAGCAGATTGCTAAATGAAAAGGAGTGCCCTATTCTTGCAGGGGTCAGACTGCATGACTACAAGGGCTCCTTCTTCAATCCTGACTTAAGGCAGTGCTCATCTTCACTTTAAATGGGAGTTTTGCCTATAAAGAAATTGCAGAATCTAAGCCTTAACTGACAGACTGTCCTAACCAAAGTGCATTGCTCTCACTACGATTTTTATTTTCAAAAGGAACTACCTTATAACATAAGAGCCAGGTGAAGAGCAAAGTTTCACTCAGCCAGGCAGAAAGTTCACAAGCTGAACTAAAACCCCAAGCTTCTCTAGCATCTAGGTTTTAGTTTTAGGAGCTATTCTGCTCAATTCAACTGAACTTTCCACTTTATTTCCCCCCAGTATTAATTAAAAGTGTCCACACAAAATGCAGGAAAGGGAACAGAGAGCTATTTCCTGATATTTCCTGAATCCTCATTTCACTCAGAAAATCATTTGAGTGATTGGTCTCCACATTTTTAGAAAAAAATTCATTTTTTTCGGGGGGGGGGGATTGGGGGGTGGGAGGAAAGAGGTGGAGTGGTGGAAGTTTTTGGACAGAAGAAAGCTTATGAAATCAACACCATATTGCAAAATGTTTCAATTAACTCATATCTCCACTTGAGATGTAGAAGTTCTCACATGAAAATGTCACCTCTCCGTTTAGAGCATCTGCTGGGATTCAAGCTCCTTTGCCTTGTGATGACAGCCTCATCCAGGACAGCCAACAGAAGATGACACCAGCTCAGCCACCAATTCAGCTGTACAAGTTGCACACTCGCAGTTTGGGCCAAGCCACTACCACCTGCAGTCAACTCACAAGCCCTGGCAGCAAGCACACTGCCGTTGCCACGTAACGGCCAAGAGGTCTCCAAGGGCACACAGTGCTCAGACTGTATAGGCAGGGGAGGTCCAGGGTTTTCATCTGGTCCAGCCACAGACCTGGGCCCCTTCCGACCACAGCCACAAAGCTGGTGCCTGCTCAAACCTGGCCAAATTACAGAGGTGCACGGTCTCCTTAAATGCAGACATACAGACACAACCGTGTACAGATGCAACGCAAAAGGCTCCTGTTTGCGGCTAATGCCTCAGTAACAGCCCTGCACTGCTGTGCACATCTGCCTGGGCTTACTGCTTCAGTGACTACTGCATGCAGGTGGGAGTGAGCAGGAGAGGTCTCTTGAGTGAAGGGGATGTGCCGCCAGTCCTTCTTTCTACTCCCTATTAACCGATTCATGTGCAAAACAAACAACTAAGCATCACACAGTGCTGTGTAGACAGAACCCAGCCCTTCTGTCCTGGGTTCAGCTGACTTAAACCACAAAACACCTTCTCAAAGACCTGCCAGGCTTTTTAAGTTAAGAAAGGCCAAACTACAAACCCACCACAGATACAAGCACAAAGCAGGTAAACCCATGTCCGGCCCCCCCCAGTGGTTTTTGGTTGCTTGCTTTTTTTTTTTTTATAATTCCATGTCCAGAAATTGAACTAAACATCAAAAACAGTTGCTGGTATATATTATAATGGGTGTAGGGAGGATGGCTGCTCTCTGTCTCTCCATGTCTTATATTCAGTCAGTGACGAGGCTGAAGAATTTACCAAGTTTCTACTTTCAATCCTGACCTTTGTAAGAGACTAATTTTTCTGGATGCTGATATTCCTCAGATGGCAATTCATAAAGAGCAATCGCCTAAGAAAGTAACCTTTGAAGAAATGCTTCTTTGTTCTTCTTATCCGTGGCTTTTTATTATTAGAGGTGAAATGGATTGAGCCATGTCACATCTGGTTTATCATTCTTCCAGCACGGCTCCATGGTAGCCTACATACTTTGTATTTTCAATGTTGCTTTGGGCTAAATTAGGGGGAGTGAGAAAAAGTCTTTCGGAATAGGACAGGAAATATATCTTGAAGAGCACAAGAGGACTTAGGTCTTGTTTTTGTCTTTGGGTTTTTTGGAAGGGACTGGGGGAGAAACTTGTTAAAATGAATCTGTGAATGACTCATAAACCATTCAGTTTCCAGAGTCAAGTAGTTCCTCACCCCCATTCCTCCCACCCCAGTAGGAAGTAGTCTAAAAAGGAATCAGAATAAGTGCTAACTACCTAAATTTGGTTTTATTAATTCTACATGAGAAAAGCAGTCAAAGCAAAGGTAAGGATGCCAGTGTGGCCACTACTTTGCAGTCTGTTATAAAGGCAAACATATATTCGAAGCAAAGGATCCAGAGAAGCTCTTTATGACATCTGATTGCCTATGCTTGCAGACCATAGAATATGACTTTTCTTTGAACTGGACATAGCAATTTTAAGAGACTCTGATAGATGCTAACAAAGATCAACAAACTGCTGAAAAAGTGTTCCATAAAACTCACCTATAAATTAATATCTTAATTCTCAATATTCAAATTAGTTATTTTAGTGTGGTTATTTATATTCCTCTTGGTTGCATTTCTTTTGACAATTAGCTATCTGGAAAGATCAGGGCTGTGGCATAGCAACGGAGGAGGAGGGATGCAATGACCGTTGCCACCTTCACCAGCTCCTGATGGAAAGCTGCTGTAGGGAATGGCATATGCCCTGACTCACACACCACACATGCCTCCCAGCATGGCTCTGCAAGGATCAGCATGCTGTTGGGCAGCTATCAGAATTGAGCAGCATGACTGCCAGAGCCTTCCACGAGGAGCTCTCGTGCCACTACACTCTGTTTTTCCCCACTAAAATAAACCAATAAAATTTCCCATGAAACTAAAGAACCTTGTGATGCTGACAAAAATGTACGTTTAGCAATGAGAAAGGAGAAAGCAGTCCTGCTAATGAAACATCAAACTTAGCTAACCTGTGAAGAAGTCTTCGACTTCATAAGGTTCATATGCCTGAAGGTAAAACGACTGAGTAGGTATTTTTGTTACCTCTTTGTTGCTCCATTTGCAAAAGCACTTCTCTTCCTGCTCCACTTTTAAGTCACTTTCCTTGTGAGGCTTTTTTCTCCTATAGTAAATGTAACTCCTTAACAAAGGAATTTCGGGGTGGGAAGGAATTAGAGAATTACCAGAACATTATCGACTGTTATCTCATGCAGTACCACTCTCGCAAGCAACAGGACATTACTGGACATTGATGTCTCATTACATCTAGTATGTAATTTATTTCTCTGCTGGAACAGAACTTATCAGCTTTGCCCATGTGGAGAAAATGTTTCTACCTCAGAAACAAATAGACCACCACAGGCAGGAAGCTGGAAAGCTTAAATGAAAACCTGCCACATGATCACCAAAGTTAGCTCGCCACCGACACCGCTAAGGCAGCAGAGCTGCAATTGGCTGGAAGTGGCATCTCAGGGCCAGAATTCTGACAAAGCCTAGCCTCATTGAGGGATGATTTAGGAAACCGAGAACAACAAAAACTGCTGGGTACTGAGAGCTCAGACTGAAAGCTGGACTCTTTAAGTGTCTGCAGAAATTCAGCATTAAACAAAAAAAACCCATCTCAACAAAGTCTCTTATTTTTACCTGAATATATAAACAATAATGTTTTAACTGGTGAGAAAACTGATACACTATTTGCAAAGCACTACAAAATTGCTCATTTTTAGTCACTCTTTTCCAGTGTCACTTTTTAGTCACTTCTCTTCCGTAATTTCCAGAAGAAATTCTATCTAAAATAGAATATTTTTTGACTAGTGACATAAACCCCCTATTTAATAGCTTTTGATTTTGTAACATTTCATCTGTGTTTGTACTTGGCAGGACTGCATTGTGCTCTAGCTATATGTACAATTTAAACCATACATTTCAAATACAGTTAGTCATCCACTCAACTTCAAGAAGTACAGAGACTTAACACTGCCAAAAAAAAATACACAAACCCTCACATCAACTTAGGCAGGTTAGAAAATGCTGAATGAAGGTAAAAAAAGGCCCTCTGGCCTCAGACTAAACATAGAAAAATCTCAGTCCAAATGTGCTTTTCATAAAGTTATGAGCTAATGAGCAAAATAAAGTTTCATGAAATGTTAACTATAAAATCCAGCAGCAATAATGTAATCTTATTTCTTTGCCAATTTGACCACTTCAGAATAGTAAAAAACAAAGTGAAGTAAATCACACCGGTTACTTCTAAGAGGTTTTATCCCAGTGAAAACAGAAAAGGACCAAAAGACCGGTCCAAAATACATGTACAGTAAATTCCAAAATAGAGAAAATACTGGATGGCTGACTGGAGTCGAGGGTAACAAACCCTTTTACCAAGCTGCTTCCAGAATCCTTGAGCCTTTGTCCAAGGACAATGGAAATGCCAACTGGGCCATACATAGCTGGAGACAGGCAGAGGTTATCCATCTCTTTGAAAAGAGATAAAAGGAAATTCTTGTCTGAGTGCTTTGCAAACTCTCAAATAAGTGCTCTTCATCTAAAAGGCAGGATCACCAGCAGAAGACGCATAAGCTTCTGAGTTCCTGAAAAATTATTAATGTTGAAGCATTATACTTTCAAGATGCACCTCTCAGTACCTGTAAAACCTGCCAGATAAAAGCCAGTTACTACACAGAAAGCATTTAGAGGCATTGGTCTGGAAGCCCTGCCCTGTAAAACTAAAATTCCCCATATACTTTATTGCACACGCTTTCCAACATTATCCACTCCCTCACATCAATCCACATAAATCTCTGCTGCCAAAACATCTACCAAAGTACTTACTGATAAGAAAAGACATGGACAAATTTCTTATTTGACTTTTTTTTTCCTCCCTCTGAAAAAAAGACACTTCTGAACAGGTTCTTGGCCAAGATTACATTTGTATTCACACAACGCTCTTTTCTAAAAAGACGTAACTCACCCAATTATGAGAGAAGCTGCTGAAAAAGCCATGTCAATGGCTTGACTTTGTCCACATTCATATCAGCACAAAGCAACTAATTTTATATGATGCTTAATAATGCAGCACTATGTAAGGAAAAGATTACACAGGAACACTTACAAGCTAAATGTATTCATTCTGAAAAGATCAGACCATAGAAAATGCAATTTATAAGTGCAGAGCAAAGGGGAAACAGAATTGAAACTGGGTTTACCCACATTTCATTCCTTTTGTACTTTGGCATGTTTATGCCTAACATGCATGTGGTTTTCTGATGTAGTTGCTGTTACTGTGTGGTACTTGGTTTAGCCTCCTACACTCTAAATGCCATAGCATTTACACAAAGAGATAAAGACAAAGCAATAGCCTTAGCTCTCTTGCTCAGTTATCTGAGATGTTTTGTTTTCTTTGTGTTTTAATTTCTTACTTGTCTTTGAGGTATCCCAGTAGTCCAAACCGTCATTCGTTACATGTTTTCTGAAGCAGTTACCATTCATTATGTGTTTTCTGAAGAAGTTACAGCCTGCAAAGTCATTTCTTGGTTAGAACTTTAACATCCACAGGTAGAAAACACGTCAGAGGATACTTCTAAGTCAGATCTTGTGAAATACAGGAGGATGCTAATCAATGCAGTTTAATACAAACCCCTCTGTCACACTGCTGTTAAGATTACTGTGCCAATGTGAGCAGGCAGCAATATTAAAAACCATAGGCAAAATTATTTGGAATAAAAATGATGCACCAGCACTCATCAGCCTATGCAAACTCTCAGGAATCCAACTTTCACTACAAGTGTCTTTTTGGATCTGTTTATTTCAGAAGATGCAGTATGAATGATGGTATAATAAGTTTTACTATGTTTTAGGCATAAATGACTCATACATCATTCCATTTGAAAGAAAAAATCCTAACATGCAAGTACAATATGTTACCACAGCTGCTCCATGGGAACAACAACATATCCATTTGGAAAGAAATACATTTATGAAAATGCCTGATTAGCAGAAAAAGCAGAAAACAATTCATTATAAACAGTAATATACAACACAACTGCTTTATTTGACATTTTTATGGTTACAGTCTGGTTTCATGGAATCTATTGGATTAAAATGCATCCAGCTCTTCCCCTCCCACCCCCAGCTCAGACTAAACTTCATTGATGTTATCTATAAATATTAAAACCCCCACCCCACTAATTTTCTATAAACCAGGCTTTGAAGGAAGGGGTCCCATGTTAGTTGAATGTGAAGATGCTGGACAGAGCACACCAAATTATCTTCTTGCTTCAGGCATCTACTACCAAGATCTCAGTTTGGGGGCAGAAATGCTCATTTCCTCTCCTATTTGCTTTGCAAAATACTGTATTTTTATTTTGAATGCCTCCTATCCCCTGCAAAGGTTATGAATTGAATACTCCAAAGCTGGCAGGCAATGCACCTCTGAGAATTGTACAACATATGTAAAGTCAAGGCAGCACCACCTACATCACAGCTCCTATGACCTCCTAGAGACAAGGACTTCCTTGGCCCAGTCCCTTTTACAGCCAAGGAAACTGCTACCTCTCTACCTTCTTCCATCTTACATCTCTTTGCCGCTCTATTTCCATGCACTCTTCTCATTAAGGGACACCCTTTTACTTTCCCCTCCTACTGCAATTGAAAAAAAGTTTCAAACGCTTCTTCTGTTACAAATTAATTTACTGTAGAAAAGGAAGGGAACTTCCACAAAAAAATTATCAAGACAAGAACATGTGAGAGTGTTGACTGTAGCACTAGTTAAATAATTAGACCATTTTGTGTAAAGCCCTGGCATTCTGTAATATACGTAGAAATGATTTACATTTTGTAATGTGTACACAGAACATTTTGTGATGTGTACACGGAACTTTTTGTGACATGTACATGGAACAACAAAAATACACAGGCAGTATTGACAATATCACAGTTTCTTTTGATGAAATCAAATTCAGACATGTTTTAAAAAGAAGGGGCTAAGTAGATGCATTTGGATACTTCTTATAGTGTATTCTCCATTCACCAAAAGGAACTGCAGACTCTCAAACCAGGAGACTCAGAACTACCTTTATTCCCACACAGTACTGGAGAGACATCTCAGATGGTTACCCAATTTTTGGAAAAGAGACACAAATGGGCAGAGACAGCAGCTAACCAGGGAAAAGACACCTAAATGTTCTGCTTGATTAAGGCCAGAGGACTAAGTCTGGGTCTCCCCGCTTCCAGGTGAGTGCCCTGGCTAATGAGCTCTCAGCTAATAGCAGAGCAACTTTTCCCTCTTTTTTTTTCATTAAAAATCTCTGAAGAACTGTGTTTAGTTCCTCATTGAGATGAATGCCAAGCCTGCTAAATTTTTCATGACGCTGAATTCTTGTTCTCCTTCCAGCCCTAGTTATGTGTGAACATTTCAGGCTCCCTCAGGCACTTATTTTACTACAGAGTCCTGAAATACTTAAGTCTATTAAGACCTAAAATAAACACGCAAAAAGGACGAATCTGCTAGTTGTTTTCCCAGTCTACGTTTTAAGGAGGCAGTCTACACCAGTGAAGTCTGGAAATTATACTCAGTATTGCCAATGAAATGATGGTACATTTGGCAACAAACCTGTGCCAGCTACCACAGTGGGGGTTCAGCTCCATGCCACAGCAGGAGCAGCACTGGCTGCAGGCTGGGAAAAACTGGCCAAACAGGGCTGAGCCTCAGAGAATCAGCTGGATTGCAAGTGCACAGACGAAGTGGAAAGCATGATGCTGGGTTTACTGAACATGCACACAATGACTATTCTGCATGCCCATTACCCCGGGTTCCTGTCCAACTGAGTCCCTGCCTGCTCCAGTGCTGCCAGGAAAGGGGGTGGCTGGGAGCAGATTGTGACTGAAGAATAATACACAGCTTGGCCTCGGGTACCCTCCTCACCAAAGGCCTTCCTGGAGCAGAAAGTGTGCTGTCTGCAAGCTAGGCTGGCCTGCTGTGGCTTGAAGCGGGAGCTTGAAAAAAGAAGGTGAATCACCAAAAAAATGTCAGCCAGGCCTTGAAAGGCAGCAGATGACTGACTGAATTAACCACTGGGCTGCAAATATAGAACACAGGCTATGAGCTGTGAGCCCCCGAACCACAGAAAGGAGCTGAAAGAACACTCATTAAAAATTCCCAGCACGAAATATCTGGATTTAAAGTCACTCACTGAAATAATTTTATGGCCACTCCCAGTTTATCTATGTATTCTGTAGCTGCTCTCTCCAAAGTCTGGAAACAGACCGAGTTTTGTTGTTTATCTTGAGGTCTCTTATTCCCTACAGCAACTCCAACAGCAATGCTCCATTACTACTTTTATATTCATTGTTATTATATCCTTAAAAAGGAAGCACAAATGGCCAATTTGTGCCCAGAAAATACCATGCCTGATACCAAACCCAAAGTTCAATATTGTTGTCTGAGACACTCTGGGCCAACTGTGAAAAAGTACACATGTGGATATACAGAGCCTGTATTGGAGATGCTATGCAGTAAGAAGGCAGTGTGGACAATCAGCTCAGTGTAATGACCTGCTGGCATGCACAAGCCCACAGCTCATGCCCATCCCTGGCATAAACTTCAGAAAGCTCCTAAAGACCCCATCATCTTCTACATAATGCCTCTTGTCATCCTTACCTAAACTCCCATTTTGCTTTTTTATTTTTTTTTCTTTAAAGAAGTAGTTTGTCTTCTTCCGTGCCTGTTTCATGTTTGAAATAAACTTTCAAAATCCTGTTGTTAAAGTTTCTCTTACATAGATATTATTCCTTAGAAGACTTGTGCTCAAGGTCCCTGTAATGAACTGGATTCAACACAGGTTTAATATGTCTATATAATCCTAGCAGTTGATCCTCATATAAAGCACAACCCAAGACAAAAAGCCCTCAAAGATTTTGCCATTCAGACCTATGAGGGATTTCTTTTTCCTCTGGCAGCTGGAGGTTGCCAATGTCCAAGCAAACTGGGGCACTGATACCCAACTTGTTCCTTGCCCTGATTCTGATGCTCCCAAGACACTTTGCCAAAGACATGTTTCTGAAGGCAAAACCCTGAAGATTTCTCTACAAATTATGAATACGGTGGGGAGGGAGGTGGGGAAGCCTTCCTGAAGCCTGCAATTCTGTGACGTGCATGTATTTTTCATTAAAAAAATGGGATTGAAATAGAACTTGTCAATTCTTTTACACTGTATTTCCTTCTGTTGGTGAAGAATTATGAGGGTACTTCAGTTTCCTGGTCTGTCCACAGTAATTGAAAAAAGAAAGAACAGGAATGAAATCGCTATCAAAACCCTTATATGAATACTGCTCAGTGCTGTAGGTAAATTTCCATTTAATCTTTGCCTGCCAAACCATTCAAGATAAATGCACAACATGTTAGTTCCCTGTATTATTTGTAATTGATTTTACCTCATTACCTGGTCAATTTTTCCCTGTTTTACCTCTCTCCATCTTTCCTACCTTCATTTTGACAAACTGGAAACATATCAATATAGAAATTGTTCCTTCCTGTAACTGGCAAAGTCCTTAAGCATAACTGGAAAAATATTGTAAACCCAGTTACAACAGTATTCTTTTCTCATGCCTCCGATATGAGCATGACGGCGTGTCAGTCTGAGTGGCATGTCTGTGATGAATCATACCTCATGCCCCTGAACGCCCATGGCAGAAGAAAAAGTGAATCAGTCATGTCTCCCACTGAGGGCTGACAGGACGTGAAATACAGAGTAAAGTGAAGTTGGAGGATCAGAGCTGCCAGTTTTTACATCACGTGGGACCCTGAAGGACCACAAAACCGCTTACTTCAGATTAAAAAACAAACAAACAAAAAAAAAAACCACACCACAACATCAAGGACAATCTTTTGCTCTATCTCCACCCGGAGTGAAAGGGAGATTTCTTCAGCTGAGCTTTACAGTAAAATCATGGCTGTGCTTCTGCAGACACCTGAGGAACCTTACTGCTTTTTATTTTCAAGCAGCAAAAGGACCTGCTGTCAAGCATTTCACCTGCAACATTCTTTCACCCTGTGGGGTGGGAGCCCCACTTCAGGAAGCTAAAAGAGCTCAGAAACCTGATAATTCAAAATCTAAGCCTAGTGTGACTAAAAAACCAGTTCTGAATCCCTGAAATCTGAATATAGAATACAAGCACTGACACAGCTTTATCCAAAGAAATGCTAGATTGTGACCCCAAACTTCTCCTTCAGTCATTTTTTTTTTTTTTAATGCAACTCAACTTTGCTTGCCTTTGAACGAGAGCTGTATAATGAGGAATGCCAAGAAATATCCCCAAAACTGAAACATCACAAAAGCTTCACTCAGAAACCAGGCATGGCATTGATACACATTCACTATCCATGAGCTAAAATTTGACTAAGGTAATTAAAGATCGATAACTTACTGATGGACACCATATGTGCTTTTATTAAAAAGAAACTGTCGAAGTAAAATACAGCTTCCATCTGAATTTTTCTAGAGTACCCTGGTTTCAAATAGTATCTCAGATTTGTAACTGAAATAACCACTCTATATAGTCAGGATTTTTTAAAGTCTCCTTCTCTGTAAATGAAATAAATCTTGCTTTTTTCTTCAGCTGTTTGCATTACCTTCTCAAATACCAGTAAGGGAAATGAAAATACACAAAATAAAGAAAAACAAACCAGAACAGTATATTACTAAAACTTGCCAATAACAGTAGAAGCAAGAGTAGCGTTTTTAACAACTGATCTGATTTTAATTTATGACAATTATTACATTACTGTCCAAAGAACTCTGTTGCGCTGGGTGTTACAGAAGTGTATAATGATAAAAAACCCAGTCCTTTCTCTGTATGAAGTACCAAATGGTTGGCACCAGACAGCATTCACCTGAGTGTGAAAATTCAAAAGTAGAATAGCTGAATTACTAATGACGATGTGTCATCCCTCTCCCCAGTGCCTTGCTACTTGAGGTCTCCAATGTGGTTAATGTGCTGCCAATTTCTAATACGGGTTCCAGAAAAGCACCAGGGAATGGCAATCCGCAAGCCTAATGTCTATATACTAGTTAATAGAAACTATAATAACAAATAGACTAAGTGGGCATATGTCTGAGGAGAGTAAAATTTCAGTTTTCATAAAGTGAAGCCCTGTCTTACAAAATTAACCCAATCCTTTGAATAGTTCAAACATGTGAGACCAGTGATGAAGTCATTCCAGCCCTATGTGAATTTCCAGAAGGCTTTTAACAAGGACTTCACCTAAGGCTTTCAAAGAAACAAAGCACCCATGGCAAAATAGAGGTCTCTGCATGGCAACATAACTGATTAAAAGGCATAAGCAGAAATTTAGTGGTAAAGGGTCAAGCCTGCATAGCAGAGGAAGCCTACCACTGGAGTACCACAGGGATCTGCACTGAGACCTGATCCTCTTTCCATACCTGTAATTGACCTGGAAAGGGAGCTGAGCACTGCAACAACCAAGTTTACAGATGATACAAACTTATTTAGGGCAGTAAGGATGATGGCAAGCAGTGAAGAATCACAGGACCTTATGAAATTGAGTGACTTGACAATGAAACGGTAAATTAAATTCAGTGTGGGTAAGTGCAGAGTGATGCACACGGGAAAACATAACCTTAACTTCACATGTACAGTGATGGGCTCTGAGCTGAACATTACCACTCAGGAGTGAGACCCTGAGGTTACAATAAATAGTGCCATCAAAACGTCAGCTCAGTGCTCAGCTGCCAAAAGAAAACAGCCCAAATATTAGATACTGTTAGGAACTGAGCAGGAAGCAAAACAGAAAATGATTATGCCACTTCACAATGCCACCCAGTTCATGTGCTGTCCCTGATTCAAGCAGGCAGGAGTTTAGGGGACATGCTTCACCACAGAGTATTTTGTGTTTACTTTTACAAATGCAGGAGCATAATGGGAAGAAGCTTAATGCAGAAGAGTAAACTGTAATCAGGGGGACAAACACAGCAGTTTTAAACACTGTCTGCACCTCAGTTTTGTAAGTTTTCTCTTAGATCTGTAAGATACAAGAGACTGTATCCAAAATTAAAGGAGATAGCACCTACTAGATACTTGCTGATAAACCACTCAGGAAAAAAAGAGAGATTGAAAAATTACACACACACAATCAATGAGTTCTATTAAAAAGCACTGCTGTGTATCAAAAGCTTAGCTACTACTAAATACAGAAGCTTTACTAGTATTTGAAATAGCTTGGAAAAGACAAGTTTGAAGATTTGCCTTCATCCTAGCAGTATACAGCGAGCTAAACATCACTGCCATTCCATTTTGAAGCAAATAAAGATTTTAAGCCTTAAGGGTAAGCACAAGTGCCCGCAAAAGGGTAACTAGAAACAAATTAAAATAAATCTTTAAAGTCTTGCCTTTTTCACTGCTCTCTTTTCCTCATTTTCTTTCCTATCGGCTAGTCTGCTCAAGGTGCCACTGGAATCAGACCCTTCGGTGCTTCAACAACACAAATCTTTCTACCCACTGAGGTTCTGTAACAGGGAATAATTAAATTAAGTCTAGGCCTTCAGATTTCTAGCTAATCTCTACTACAACATCTACTTCTTGCTTTTATGAGAAAGGATTTGCTTGTCTGCTAAAGGACTGATACTACTCCTATCTGTTTAATTGCATAAGCCATGAGACTGTTCTGGTTTTCATTTGGATTGTTAAATATCAGACACAGAATTTGTCCATCAATACTGGCTACGTTTAGTGTACTCTCTACTTACTTACTTGCATAAAATACTGTCTATTCACTTCACATATGCGCATGCTTGTTTATAAGAGAAATACACTACCACCAGGATTTATAAACAAGCTATGCAGTAGCTTTGCCTGTTGTGTAATACAGAAAGGTAGAAAATGTGCTGGAAGCAAAGCCAGAATTATGATGAATAATTTGTTATTTAAACTTATAATTGTATCAAATATGAACATAAGTATTTTTCAAAAAGAAAACTGTGCAGGGTATTTCATTAGTTTAAACTTACAGCTAAGAGTCGCTAGAGCAGAGTGTGGATGGCTTACAACAGATCAAGCCACACATCATTTTTTGCTTTTGTTCTAGCTTTATATTTCATTAAATATCACTTAGGTAAGAGTTATTAAAATTCAAATGTTACAGTATTCCACTGTGCAATAAGGATTTATTTCCCCCCTCCCATTCTTTTCTTATAAACACACTTTTCAATTTGTCTTGTCCAAACATGTTTTTATAACAGGTCATGAAGGACACTCAGCAGGAAGTGTTCTTGGAAAATAAGCAGTCCCAACTAACAAAAAAGCTTCTACAGGGAATAAATGGCATGATTTTAGTTAAAGTAGAATGAAGAAAGCAAAGTAAATATTAGCTGGTAGCAACACACTACATATTTCAGGCACTGCAAGTGAATGGAAGTTGATCAAACTTCTCAGAAATTCCTTCAGTATTCCTAAAGCAGTGCACAGATCTTGTGAAGCTGTGAGAGCAGCAGACTGAACCGAAGGCAGGCACATCAATTTCCTAACTAAAGCTGTGCACCCTTCTATCAGACAAGATGACTGATGTTTCAGCACAACTACAGTTACTTTTATTAACTGGAGGAAAATGAACAAAAAATAGGTAGCCAACTCTTCCCTCTCTTTATTATACTGTTGATTAAAATTTACGTGATTTTCTGTCTCCTGAAGTGAGAGAAGGAACATTCATTAATCACAGAAACCCTTAGATTGCTGGATAAATTGTTCCCTTGACCCTATGTTGTTTTCTAAGGGCTGGGCTAAGTCGCTGCAGCTACAGCAGCTACCTTGGAGCACTGGCAGTAGCACTGGGCAGCTACAAATCACCAGCAGAGCAGGTGAAGTGTGAAACAGCAGCCAGCCCCTTTAAAAGTCCTGATGTACCCTGAAACTTTAATTCTGTCATGCAGTTAGAAAACGCTGAATTAATGAAGTTTTTCAGAAAGCCATTCTAACCAAGCTCCTCATTACAGATCTAATTACAAGCTATCTTTATAATGTACACCTGACGACACTGTGTAAAGCACTTCTCTTTAAAGGTCAACAGAACTAAGAGAACAATTTCGCTATTTATAGTAAAGGGTGAACTTTTCTTATTTGGCTGTTTAAGCAGCCAACCCTTGAGTTTAATGTAGTTAGGGAGGGGATATTCAATTTACAGTATCCACAAGTAATGATAATTACAGTAGTTCAAAAAAGCTGTTGGTAAGCATAAGAAACCTTTGTAATTACATCCCGTTTCCAAAATGACTTGAGCACCGTGAACTCGAAGCATTTCAGCAAATGAAGGCCAAGGCACATAAAAGGAGAGCTACGGCTCTTTAAAAGCTGCACTGTTTAACATAATGAGACGCCCGACCGGAGGGAGATCGCAAAACGCACTCCATAACTCACCCCGACAGCCCATGCCATCTCCTTCCCGCTCACAAATATCCATTAAGGAAAACGTAAACCGTCTCCCTCATCACCTCCTTCCCGCCCTTTGCCGGCATCGCTCAGCTCCCCTTGCAGAGTGGACCCGGGAGCCAGCCCATGTAACTCCGCTGGGCTTCGGGAGCCAGTCTCAGGCTCTGGCTGCCGATCCTGTCACGTTCAGGAGGCTGCTGATTCAGTGAGCAGGGAACCGCCGACGTGTATGTGTATGTGTGTCGCGCCCCCCCCCCCCCGCGCACGGCAGATTTAGCTAGGTCAGCAATCCGCCAGGACCAAGGTGAAAAATAAACAAATAACTACGTTCACAGCAGCCGTGGCGATCGCTCTCCGGAAAATTATTCAGGCATTATGAGGGACACAGTACTAAATGCTGCCACTTGCAGCTTCACGGCTCTCTGTGTATCTGCATCAGCCTGGGATGAGCACTTAAGGTGTATCATTGGAGAGCTTGCCCAGCTGAGCATCTTCCATTAAGTTTTTGTTTCAAAAGGAGACAGCAGGAACCTCTCTGGCTGACAGGCAAAAGGCTTGTCATAATTCATTAATAACACAGCCTTGCTCAGGTTTCCTTCAATGAAATCAGGCAGGCAGCCTATGAAGAAAATGCTGAGCGTACAACAGCTTCTCCAGAGACAATGCAATAAACTTGCCACTACTTGGCATCAGTTGGTGTCTGAGGCAGGGATGACCAACACTATTCAACAAGACCTGTCAGAGCCCCTTAAGGGTCCTAGCGAAGAAACCCACAAAATAAACAGTAATTCCTCAGCAGGATGCAGTTCACTGCTTGGAAGTGAAAACTTCACGTTTTAGCCACAGAGATAAATGTACCAGTCTGCTTTTGCTACTACCCGGGGGCAAAGCTAACTATTTACTCTGATACACCATTTGTGTCCAATGGGAAAAAAGCTGGAGGAGGTGAGGCAAAATGCAACAACTACAATATCAGATTATTGCAAAAATTAACGCAACTATCCCAACTCTTCCATCAGAAGCTTCATTTCCTTCTAAGTAGGAAGGATAGAAAATACAATGAAGCTATCTGTTAGATAAGGAAACAAGCTTAGGCTAGCTGTCAAGATAAAGTCATTAGGACAGCATCAAGGTACGAAAGGCAGAACAGGATTAGCATGCATCCATCATACAGAGCTAAAATACACCTGTTAAGTTTAATTGAGTCTTACGTACTTCCTCCTACGAGATCTGCTCATCATGAAGAAATGAAGGAGAGGGACTCTTACCAGCATTTGATCCACTAGCATTTGATCCACTGCTTCAAATGACAAAATAATCTAGTAGTATGCCAGTTCACACACAGCATTTGTTATGATCCAAGGTTTAAACAGTATTTAGTATAAAAACTAGTACTCCAAATTTTGTATTTGTTATGACAGGGTTTCCAGCTTTGCGTCTGATTTTTTAAAGATGCTTTATCATCATGTAACAGTAGGAGTCCAAATATATATATATGTATTTTTACAATTAGAATAAGCAACAACCATACTGAAGATGGCTAGCTATTGATTTTAGAACATCTGTGTCATAAAATCATCTTCTGCAATAAAGCAGGCTCAGGTAATTTGCAAATAGTGTAATACTTTTGCTTCCCTAAGCTCCTTTGTGTTTCACTTAGGCACGATCATTTATTTTGAATGTAATATCTGTCTTTAAACCTATGGTCTATAAACATTACTAGAAACAGCACTATTAGCATGTCTGGAGATCGCTGTATTCCACCAGAATTCAACTGACTGTACAGAAATCAATAAAGGTATTTAATGATTTCATGAGAAAAATAAGTGACCCTCACACCCTTAATGGATTAATGTCATTTATGTGCAACACACTGCATAATGCTGACACAGAGCTACTCAAAGCAGTGTCACTTTTCATATGAGTGCCTTAAAACCTTATCAAAGGGAAATTGTGTTTTAATGCTATTTCAGATGTCATTTTTGAGAGGATTTCTACAATCCCATTTCACAAAGCAAAAAGCATGATCTGAATTGTTACAAGTAGCTTTTGTCATTGGCGCATGTACTAGGTCACCCTCTGAAGCTGGTTGGTGGAATGAAATCCTGAACGTGGAGGAGGATAACATGTTGAAACATTCCTCAAATAACTTGTTTACTGCCATCTTTCATTTCTGAATACACCTTTTTCTATATGTCTGAATCTTTAATTACCAACAGCAAGCTTTGCTATGGAAAGGAAACTACTCCCCACAGCCAGACCTTCAGCATGAGACAGATGGATGTGTATCCCCTTGATATGCTACCTGAGAGTCAAAATGGAAGGGTTATAATCTAAATGACACATACTACACCATTAAAAGAATGCTTGCTTCTCAGCCCCTAAGACTACGATCAGATCTCTTAGGAATACAGGTGTCTGACCATCTTCACTACACTGCTTTTGTATCCCCATTCTACACCTATTTACCCAAAAGCATCTGTGGGTCACAGCAAACCATTCCATGCTCATTCCTTTATTTTCACTTTAATAGACTAAATTTGGAAATATGCAGTATCTACTAGGTATCTCTTCAGTGACATGAAGAGCTTCTTTTTGGGAAAGCAGCAAGTCTGATTCATGATGTCAACATGCACTGTCTAAGCAGGCTTTGCCATCATCAGACTGCATTTATATTTCCTTTGGAGTAAACCCAAATGTAACTGAGGGGAGCTGATGTTCTAGTTTCTTGTTCTACATGCCCTATTATAATCATTTTTTACCATAATGTTATGCTCAACATGAAGAAAAATGAAAGCACACACACAAAAATAAACTCCTCCCTCCCCCCACCCCCCGTTTTTGTCCTAAAGAGAATCTGGCCCCAGCCTTCACATGCAGCTTTCACCTGAGGAAACAGGAAAAAAATGCATTCAGGTAAAACAAGGAAGCAAGCGCAAAAGCTTTTTCTGACTGACTTGAGCATTTCCTTATTCCTCCCCAAAGGATATGAAAACTCCTCCAGTAAATGTAGCATCATAATTGGCTATAATTGACTCTATCCTTCAATATTTAAGGCAATCTATAAAATATGGATTGTTTTGTCAACTGGGAGACAATTTTGTGACACCAAGCTGTTTATCTCGTTACAGTGATCTCAGCTGCACTCGATATCATTTGTTACCCCTCACACCACCTTATTTCTGCTGTAATCCTGAAGGTTGCTACATTTAATGCACTGCACACTAGTCAGCTATAATACCAAAGATTTTGAGTGCTACCAAAACTAACTACTCGCTGAAGATCATTGTACTAGGGGATAACAGTAGCAATGGTGTGGTAACAGGTGAAGCTCAGCCACCGTACTCGGGAGAACAAGCTCTGTTCCAATACATCAGTGTGCTTCACACTACACTATCATTAGTCCATCTCACAACTTAGTGCACTTGAATCAGAAGGGAAGAGGGACAAAAAAAGGTTCATCTGCTTTTCTGTGGGATTTTCCATTACACCTGCTGTTGTACTTGCAACATTCTAACTCACACTGGTAAGGCTCTGGCCCTACAGACTGTAACAAGATCATGGTAGTTTTGCAACAGACTCTTAGGTCACAACAATAGGACTGCTGAACGGGAATGACTACATCTGGCCATTTCTGTTAGCTGAACAAATGCAAACACCTCACAAAGACATCAGCAACAAACACAGAATGATGGAATTTGCTTTTTTCTCTCCCCCCCCCCCCCCCAATCTTCCAATAATGCTTTTTGTGCTGCAAAACTGCCATTGAAAACTACGGTAAATAGAAGGAAAATAAAAACTAAAATCTAAAAGAAAAATCCAAGTACCGATAGCCACAAAACTGCAGCAAATGACTGATAGAAACATAGATGTAATCCTGACCATAGCAACAGTTTAATTATGAGCATCTTGGCAGTGAGCCTGCTCTATGTGTTGATTTTCCCCAGCAGAGAATGCCATACAACCTATCTTTGTGTTATGCACTACATGACTACATGGAGAGGCCAATCAACGGGGAACAAAGAACAGAGAAGTTGTAGTAAATTACTGGGGTGACACGGGGGTGAGTACTTTGGCCATGAATAATTTCACTCCTGAGAATAAGCAACCCTGAGAAAAAGGAGGGGAAGGGAAAAAAAATACCAGGAGAGTGCTACCCACAACAAAAAAGTACTATAGTCCTTAATTACAATGATTACAGCATGAAACATGAATACTCCTCTCTGACGAATGAATTCCTGGTACCCATTTTAAAATGCCTCCTCTCAAATTCTTGTTCCCAGGATCACCACTGTGTTGTCACCAGCACTGATGGGATCAGAGAAAGACCCTGCAATCCCAGACCAGCAGGTCCCCCACCAGGAACACAGGGCTGACAGGATATGGCTACATTAGACATTGTAAAGCAAAGCATGTCAACGGCAGAGCAGCTGCTGACGAGAAGCCGGCAGCCACATGAGTGGCAGGGTTTCACTCTGGGCTAGTTCCAGCGTGGTCCTGCAGGCAGGAGCACATGCACAGCTGAGGATGGGAAGAGCACTTCTGGAACGCATTTTCCAGCTTGGCATCATCCAGCAGGCATCAGCATGTCTGCTCTGACATTGCTCCATGAGACAAATCGAAGTGTGGTAAGCCAGGAGATCTGCTGAAAGGCCACACTCACGATCCACAGTCACACATAAGTAGAGGGAAGTTATAATGTCATCAGTGAGGTGCAGAGTTCACTGCAATAAACTAGAGGACAAGGAAGCAACAGTGGCAATTTTTTAGTAAGGGCGTAAGGGGCAGGGACCCTAAGTGGGAAAGGCAGCAGTACAGGCTTAGGAGGGGTTTTAATACATGTTGAAATCTGACTGTGACTGTTTCTCAAGACACTTCCAGGCAATTTCCAGACAGAAACAAAAAAATAATAGAATCATATTTTGTAATTAACCTGATTTCCAATTTCTATGTTGGAAAGTCTTTGTTACACTAACAAACCAAGAATGATGCAATTAATGAACTCTGTTCAACAAAACGAATATGACAATATATTTCAGTCTATCTGCAACTACAATCTGTGGCATTTACACAAAAAAGAAAAAACAAAAAAACACAAACCTTAAATTCCTGACCTATTTTTTTAAGCAACATGTAGGAAAACCTCTCTGAAATACTGAAGCAGCAGTTTAAGACTATACTGTCTGCTCTTTACTTTAAGGAAATGTTCTGGTAATTTTTAAGTGTGTGAGCAAAGGTTTTGTGAAATCCTGTTAGGCTATTACGTGTGGTAAGAAAACCATCAATCATTTCTGCAGCCTGGTGTCCACATTCACAACTTAACTCGATAAAGACTGGTTTTAGTTTCTATTAAGGCATGAATATTTTATGTACGCAACCACAGAAATCAATGAGAACATTCACATATGTTTATATGTGGATCATACCACACATATGCTTCTATGAAGAACGCACTGAAAACAATTCAGAAATTTGAAACAATGGCACTCTAAAAATGAGCTTCCTAAAGTTTACAGACATTACAAGTGACAGACATATTTAAATCAAACACACAATTCTGAACTTTTAAGAATTAAACTTACGCCACACAACTAACTGTTGCTCCACTCTACATTTTTTATTTGCAGATGTGTGACTACTTCCATCTCCAAGACACTGTGGCTGCATCACAACACGAAAACAACTTTATTTATTTTTTTTAATACAAAGTGCATGGCATGTTTTACTTATTGTGCATTAGCTTTCTGAGAAATTGCTTTTAAACACCAAATGTTTGAATCTAGGAGACTGCTTTACCTTCACTAGCTCTTCCTTCTATTTAAAACACTAAAGAAAGGAATAGGAATTTATTTTTTCAGGGGTAGGGTACAAACTCATGCTCAGTTCATTACATTTATAAAATCTACTAAATCACAGTACTAAAATTGGATTAGTTATTTAAGCTTTGAAAGCCTACGATACTCATCTGTGTTCCTCCAGATATGGACATTTTAGCTCCAAATTCAGGTCTCATATTTCAGCTCAGAGCACTCAAGAGATAACTCTGGTCCTCTAAATAACAATGTACTAAGCAATGTCCATACTTGATAAAAAAAAATCCTTTTGTGTTATCATCTCATTGTATTCGGCACCAAACATTCTAGTTTGCCAACAACAAAAAAGTTATTGTTTGATCGTCTCTTTACTGTAGAGGTTTTCTCATAATAAACACAACATCTTCCAAAATACCTATGTGACTGTACTGATCGAATGATTACCTGAATAAAACACACAGCTGATTACATTGAATATTCAGTTAACTTATTTACCCTTCAAACAGCTAGAGAATACAATGAAAGAGAAACCCACAGGAGCTCCTGGTAAAGATACTTTGTCAAGACATTAATCAAAGCTAGGGTAATATGAACAGTTACATCACTCCTCAGAAAGTTCACCTTTATATTTGAACAAAAAGGTCATTTGCAAAATCTTCAGAAAAAAAAAAAAAGAAAAATGACAAATAACTGTGCCATGCTAAGGTTTGTGGGAGTGACAGAAAATCATCAGGCACTTGGAAGTTCATAGCACATACAGTGATTTTGAAGCAGGTCTTTTAGTTGCACTTTTTATTTGTGGAAGAAAGCTTTTACTTAAAAGACTGTGCTTTGTAAAAAACATTGTATTTGGAAATGCTTGATGACAGCTATGACACCTAAGACAATGAAGTTTTGCAACTAACAAAATAATTCAAAGTCCCAATGCAACTGCAAATTAAACATATATATAATTAATGAACCAAGAAATCAATTAACGATTACAGAATACCTGAAAGATCTTAATGACACTAAACCTGACATTAAAGTTTGTGGCCATTTAATCTTTTATTACTTTTGTTGCATTACTTTAGCTCAAATCACACAAATCTGGCTGAAAGTATTTCTGCTAGAAGATCTGTATCACAACTCTTCTCCCTAATTGAAAACCTAAATAAATAAATAAAAAAAAAACACAAAACCAAAAAAACCCAACATGGCTACATATCAAATCTAGAAGAGGATGATTTGCCATTTAAGAATTCTTAGCTATTGGAAAAGGTAGCAAACAGCATCTAGTTCTCAACAGTTATTTTGGCCCATTTCCTTCCAGGCAGAGTTGGGAAGTTGAGCCACAAGCGTTGTTGAGGACATTCAGTAATATTCAGCCTCGAGACACACTCCTGACAAGCTTTGCTGAAGTCGGAGACGCAACTGCCCAGCTATCAACCATCTATGTAAAAATGGTGGCTCAAATACAAGGGCAGTACAGTGAGAAACAAGGTGTTACTCCACCTGAAGAACTGCAGTGAAATTTGGTGAAGTTTTCTTAAAAAAACATGAACAGAAAACCAACACAAAAATACAAAGCCCTATGTGTTAGTAACTCCCAGTGCTCAGGTGTTATACATTGCTGTATTTAAAGTCCCATAGCCTCTTTCTCCAAACTCTGAGACACCAAAGGGAAGATGTTTCACTTTTTACTGAAGCAGTGGAGAAGACTTAGAGCTTGGGAGCGTTTCCTGAGTGACTGCTACCCACCCTACACTTCTGATTACTCTGTCTGGGTTGGTTTTGATTAAATGGTTGAGAGGTATCATAACTCAAGTAAGCACAAGATGAACACCGATTCAAAACTAACCTGCAAGACACCTCTCAAACCACATTAATTAAGTTTGACAGTAAATATGGAGCTTCCTATTCAGAACACACAATGAACATGCCCAGCCACGGGCTCCTGTTACTTCACCCTGCCACCTCAGGCAATGCTTTCCTGGGCAACTTTTGGTTTACAAGATTAATCCTTTAGAAAATAAATATACATTAACTGTATTTTGGCACAGAGCACAGCTGAGATTCTCAACAAAAAACAACAGGTTTTTTTGGACCACAACTGTAAAGAAAGCTTTTCAGCTACTTACATGCTTTTCAATTAAATATTAAAATGGAGGTGAATGTTCTCAGTCGGCTATGGTTGTCTGAACTATCTCTGATCATTTCTACCATAAAGAGGACTGCAGCAGAAACAGGAAGAAATTAAAAAAAAAAGCAGCTATTTGAGGGAGCTGGTGTATTACTACACTTCCACAGAATGCCAAGTACGCAAAACAGTAGCTTGCATCTTGGGATCAGTTTAACGACCTTACTGCAGTACTGATTGCAGGCTGTTAAGCCTTGCCACTGATTATCTTAGGCACTGTAGTGAGCTCATGCAGATGCATTACTTTTGATTTGGGCACTAACTTGGCTACTTTTACACCAAACTCCTTGTGGATTAAAGACATATTTGGATCTACTCAGAGTAGCAGTATTTCAAGAAGAAGCACCAAACCAGACATGTTCCAATATTTACAAATGAGATTATCTAAAGTAATAATCCTACAGTAAAACAAATTAGTAAAATTAACATACACCCCCCCCCCCCCCCAAACAGAATAATGAAAATACTTTGTTTAGTGCAATTATAACATTAAATAAGCAAGTAATTTTTTGTCAGAACTGGTAATATTAGAGACTTGGACCTTGTTTAGGCATGAGCCCTGAAATGAAAGGGTATCATAAAGCTCTGTGTGAGCTTTGTGCTCCTGCTAACCAGTGAATATGAAAGAATCAACTCATCTCCATTCTAAAACAAGTGCTTAGATTGAGGGTCTCATGCCAATTATGGAAGCCTACTAAAAATACGTCTGATTAGATAATAAGCTTTTCTTCCTCCCCTTCACAATCAGATATGGATAAAATAAGCCATTCCTGCTCTCTTCAAGATATTCCATCTCACTACATTTAAATTCAAACACAAATTTGAAACGCAAACCTTCCGCTTGAAAAACACGTCTGGATGTGTTGGGCAGAAAAGACATTTTGCAGTCTATGCACTATTATATTGGAATTGTGCTCAGAAAAAAACAAACATAACAACAAAACCAAAACATGAGTCCACCTCTGCCATACCTACACTACTTGACAATGCCGTCAAATAGGAAAAATGCTAAAGGAGATACAAGTATCTACTAAAAAAAAACAAAAGAAAACACCTGAAACAATATAGTACTTCAGCAGTACGCTTGTTGATATTTTTGAATTTTAATTATGCTTGGAACAAGTCCAGAGGAGGGCCACGAGGATGATCAGGGGACTGGATCACCTCCTGTATGAAGACAGGCTGAGAAAGTTGGGGCTGTTCAGCCTGAAGAAGAGAAGGCTGCACGGAGACCTCATAGCAGCCTTCCAGTATCTGAAGGGGGCCTATAGGGATGCTGGAGAGGGACTCTTCATTAGGGACTGTAGTGATAGGACAAGGGGTAATGGGTTAAAACTTAAAGAGGGAAAGTTTAGGTTAGATATAAGGAAGAAGTTCTTTACTGCAACAGTGGTAAGGCACTGGAATGGGTTGCCCAAGGAAGTTGTAAATGCTCCATCCCTGGCGGTGTTCAAGGCCGGGTTGGACAGAGCCTTGGGTGGCATGGTTTAGTGGGAGGTGTCCCTGCCCATGGCAGGGAGGTTGGAAATACATGATCTTATGGTCCTTTTCAACCCTAACTATTCTATGATTCTGTGATTCTGGAAGTTGGTATCTTGGACAATTTAGCCATTGATATTTTGGGGTCCATTAATATCAATGGAGCATTGTTTTTTTTTTTAACCCACACACTTATTTGGCAGATTCCTGTCCACTTGAGAAAGTAAAAGCAGCACCAGCCTGACCAGACAAGAAGGCAAGGCCTGAAAAACATAGATTACTTCCCTTTTCTTCATCAGGCTACGCAGCCTGCCTGCTTCTGTTTATTCATCCCCCTTAGTCCAGCCAAGCCAGAACACCACAGTTTACTTTCAAGGCATCACTAGTTTGGACTGACAATGTTAGGCAGACTGTAGTCTGAAAACACTTTGCATTTTAGACATTTACAGTCCACCCAACAGAAGCCAACATAACTTCTACAAAGGTTTAACAGATTACTCTCAAAGAAAGTCAAACTGAAAATAAAAGAAATTAAATTAAAACTTTCCAACCTATAAGTCAGGCATAAAACTAGGAAAAAGAATAGAAAGAAAAAGCCTCAAAAGCAGTACTGCCTCAGTCAGTAGCAAAACAACTCTTCCTTGGTTCTGCAGACAGACTTGAGATCACATTTTATACATAAACACATCCCATATTCCAGTCAGCAGTTCAACTTTTAACAAGATTTCTTAACATAACAATCAGGGAAAAATATTGGATAATCAGAGTAAAATACATTGCTCTCAGAAATCATGACTTGATTTCTGTTTTCATATGTAAGCCTACCTGTTTCACCTTCACTTACATGCTCAAGGAGTTTGTGTTCACAGAGATTATCTTCTTCTAAGCAGGTAAGTGTGGCTTTGTTCACAAGACCAGATTACACTTTTTTCTAACTTAATAGAAGATAAAAGGAGTCCTGTGGACGTGGCAGTGAAGGACAAAGAAAATTTAAAGAGTGAACAAAAATGTAAAGGGGGAAAAAAAAGAATAAAGCATTTAAACAGTGTAATTTTACCTCTGTTTAGTTCTATGCTGATTTTCATTAACATATCTAATATTCTAAGTCTTTTAAACTGTGGCTCAATACCCCACTTTCCACCATGTGGGCAGATCTGTGCTCCACGTAAATCAGTGGCTTACACAAGGCTGCAGCCACCTGCAGATGTGCTGCCTGTATTTTTTCCCTTTAATAATGCATTAAAAAAATAAATATAATTAAAAAAGTGCAGCTCATGAAAGAAAACGGCCCTTGTCTCCCCTTCCTTAAGCCCACCACCCCTGCCTGTTTTAAAGCTGGGCTCTATGAACTTTCCACTTACTTCCTCAAGCCATTTGCCAAACAATCTGGATTCATGAGGTCTAGTAAGCTATTTACAGCACTGCAAATGTAGGGAAAATTTTCAATCATTGCTGTTGTGAAAATGTATAGTGATTTTTAAGGATTTTACATTTTGAAAGCAGCATTAATTATTCCAGATTTAAATCGATTCTCTTGGTCTGTAAACCTTCATTCTGACAGGAGTGGCTTTGCTATGAAGCTCACTGTTTACTTTCTCTGGCAAATAAGAACAGCCTGTAGTCTGAAAATTATTTTGTTTTTTAATTTAGGAAACTTCTATGCATGAGACAAATACTGTTAGAGAGAACCATTTCATTGTCACTAACATCTGAGAAGCAATAAGACATACAGACAGGGACTATGTTCAATTAGAGAGGCAGACAGGTCCAGATAGACCTGCTTCCTTTTTTTTTTCCCCCCCTTAGAAAAATAACATACTTCATGTTTATCTACCTGTAAACCATTATTTTCAATATCAAACAATGTTCTGCAAGTAGGAAAAGAAAACAGAAAGCAACAATGCCAGTCACTCTGGACCAGTTTCAGCCCTGACTCAGTCTGACACTGGTTTCTGTGGCTCTGCTCAGCAGTGCAGATGCACGGCAATTCGGGCTGATGTTGTTACATTAGGACCATTCCTCAAAGCCACAGCATGCCAGCGGCCTGCAGCCACACCATAACCCTGTCAGTCAATGCCGATATTGGATAAAACAAGATGACTGTTAACGCAGCCTCAGTAGATCGTAACAAACACTGGTGGTTTGTTAAAAGCTTGAATTTTCAGCAGTACTCTCTCTTCAGAGAGGAGAGCAGCTTTGGTAGAAATAAATACGCTTTTCTCTTTCCCCAGTCTTTTCTTCCTCCTTCTGTAAAACAGAATCTAAGTAAATAGACTGGTATGTTCTATCCAAAAGCATGGAACTTTTGTTTTTAAATATGCATGTTTTGATACACAAAAGGAAATCATGCAATGCAGTTCTCCCATGTGTAATCCCCTCCCTCCCTCTAATCCCCACCCCTCAATTATCAAAATCATTCCTACATGGACAGAAACACACACCAACAGAAATTTTATTTCAACCTTTGAAACTCCATCTAGAGTGACCTTTCTAAGCACAGATTTACGTGTTACAACAGGAGATGTTCTAACGGACAAGTATGTGAAATGAATGAATCAGAGTCCTTTCCTCCACCTCAGTATTTAGTTGTGGTTTCTGAAGGAAACATGCCAGTCTGCACCTAGCATATCACACCACCTTGCTAAAGGTAATCTGCAACAGCCAGGTAAGAAGGGATTGATTTTTGCTTCACAAAGTCCAAAGGAAAGATGAGAGACGTGATGCTAAAACTATGTCACATGCTTTAAGAACAGACATTTTACTTAGCTCCATTTTCTACAATTTTCTGTCACTGAATTTAGAGCACTTAGATATCAGAGTAAAAAAAAATAAAAAATGGGGGAGCAAAGTGGAGGGAGGCAGAAAACCCAATTACTGAGTTTCAGTTATGCAATAACATTAAACATACTTGATTCTTGTGCTTTGCTGTTTTACAGAGTACACATCCATTTCTATGCTGATCAATCCAACACCACATATTCTGAAACAATATTTTGTAACTCTGTAGACAGCATGTATTTAGAAATGCTGTTATACTAAAAAGAGAAAAAAAGTCTGCTGCATTGTAATGCTCTTACTTCAGTTTCTGCAACAAATCCCTCTTTCCAAAAGGGATTTAAAAGTCCTGAGTGCTATACCTAAAGGTACCTAATTTTGGAGAAGGCACTTAACTTGTAAAGCTTTCTGGAGACACTACAAAGCTGTGCACTCCAAAACACTTCCTCTGGGATCAGTTTGAAATATCTCAGAAATAGATATTCCTATTTGCCCATTTAAAATATATAGATTCCAAATGTAACCTAACCAGCATTAAAGTTATTTTATATAGTTTAAATCTAAACAATGCATTTCAAAATTATCTTTGGGAAATGTTTCCAATGATTTACAGTGAAATTGGTTTTATTTTCAGTATAATCAATCATGAAATTTTTGATGGCTTCTATTTTGTCCTGATTTGGACTGGGAATATTCCTCCTAAAACACTAAAGCTGTTTTTTCTTCAGTCTCTTCAGAATATTTATGCAGATTATTTCTGCTGCCTGATGAGCATGCAACATACTTCAAATTGTAATGAAGAAGGGGAAAATGAGCTATATACCTGCTAGGACTGGGAATCAGACAGGAGCTATAAAAACTTGCATATGCTTTCAATGGGATTTTCTGTGCCTCAGAGCAGGAATGGTACTCAAAACCCCTACCTGACGTGCCTGAGAACTTGCAGAGCTACAAGTTTCACCAGCAAAGCTGCAAGAGATTCCTGAATTCTGCTACTGAATATCTCAGCATTATCTTATCTTACTCTTACTGAATGTATTGCATCTCCAGGCCATTCGCTACCCACAGATGAGACTGGCCGAAACCCCTTGAGGCTCTTGAGTCGTAAGAAAGCTCTGACTGCCTAAGGCATCGTTAGATGCACTGCCCTCGATGCATCTGAGTGAGGTTAAGAGGTTATTGCTCCCAGCTGCTTATCACTGGGTGGGGGAGGAGAGAACATCGCCCCTCAGCATCACAACCATACACTCATTTCCTACCTCCCTGATGTCAAAATGACAGGCTAAAAAGGCTTTGTAATCGGAAATGCCTGAGGGAATGAATGGGGACTGCCTGGACAGGCCAGGTTGGGGAGCAGCTACCTGGGCAGTTGGCTAGCACAAGCGTCGGGAAGGCCAGGACAAGCAGCTGGCATCAGAAACCCCTTACGTGGCTCAGCTGCTGCCAGCAGGGCTTGTCTGACTGCAGTCCTCACTCGCCAGCAACACAGAGTTCAGCACAATTCCCTGTTCACTCCAATCAGCACCAGGAGAGGGAACATGACCCTGTTTAATTATTAAGAGAAATCCTTTTCCTCCTAATAGAAGCTGTCACACTTAGACAGTGCTAAATGCAAAATCTGTCGGACCTTAAAGTGACAATAAGGCAGAGCATGGCCCTGCCACCAACTACGTAGAACACTGCCAGTGACAGGACAGAAACTAAGACTGGGGCTGCTTACCTAAGCCTTTGGGAGGATGGAGGCTAAACAGTATACCTAACATCAGAAGCCACCTGCAAGAGAGCCAGGAAAGCCATGTAGAGATGAATCCTGCCCTACTCCCCAAAATCAGATTTAATATATTTTTCTTTTATTTTTCCAGTTTTTCAAGAATGTAAAAATTACTCTACAGTTAATTCTGATCAGAATTAGAAAATACTTATGAACTGGTAAGCATCAAAGTGGATGTTAACAAGTATTAACAGTTAAAACATACAAAACAATTTTACTTGCACCATTCTGTGGTAATTCAATGTTTTATTTCTTAAATATGAGATACAAAATCTTTACAGACAGACTACAATTATGACCAAGTATCTGTCATGATCAGGAGAACATGATAAAGTTACTATTTAATGTCTGCAATAACTTTTAATGCAACAATTCCCTAAAAACACCATCTGACTTTTTGTTACTGTGTTTACAGTATTATACACAACATGGTGTAGAAACACTACAAAACACTTTCAATTCTGTTCCTATAATAAATGTATACGTAGAATAGAAATCAGAAGAAAGCAGAAAGGAAGGGGTAGGAAATAAAGATTTAACTGTGAAAACTCAATCATACATTCTAACAGAATAAAAGCTAATAAACTTTATCACAAATTGATGAGGGAGATGAAGTGATGTCTCAAAAACAGTTATCTAACCATTGTGTAAGACCAACAGGTATCCATATCATATGAGGCAGTCTCTAAACTTACTTGTAGTTGAAAATTAGGGCACATTCAGTCACCATTTCCCATATAGTAAGATAATTTCTTTCCAGTAATTACCTAAAAATACGGCAGCTGGGATTTGAGCAACTGAAATCATACTTTTGTTCCCAAGAATTATCAGACCAGAATTTCAATGTATTGCTAGAAAACTCCCACACTCTCTTTGGGCTGTAATACTGCAGCGGCTAAGGAGTTTTGACAGAACAAGCCCATTATTATGTAATTCCCAGAAAACGCAATTTGGAAGATGTAAAGAAGACAAAGAGAGAAGGGGGAAAGCCACAAAGGTTTGGTAAATATCTTGAGATTACTTCATAGCCATTTTCCACCCAATAAGGAGATGCAGCTTTAAATATTTTGTAAGCTAATATGGAAATGGTTCCTAAAATATGCTTTCAAATAAAAACTTTACAAAACAGCCATCCCTGCTAGGCAGCAGCTCCTCTGACACCTCTAATAATCCTACAGCTCCTGTTCAATAGCCCTCCTCTCACCTTTGAGCAGGAAGCAAATTGTGAAGTTGAGCAGCACCATTATGGGATGTTACCTGCTGTGCTGTCAGTGGACTTACCAAATAATTAGAGCTGCCTGCAGCCATCCAAGACCATAAAGGCTGCTGATGCACCAAGTCATGGTGCCATTTCCCAAAAGTGATTACACTGCTGAGGAAGGGGCAGCTATGAGAGGTTTCCAAACTACTGTCCTCTCATCTTGTTCAGAGCATGTTTCCGTCACACTAGTTAAAATAACAGCAGTCCCTAAGGTCCTGCTAACCCTGGTAATGACACTCTTTTCCATGCCACTGCAGCTGAATGCATAGCAGCAGCAACAGTGGGAGTGAAAATGTCTTTATGTAGGAGACAAGTTTTTCTTTCATTGCTCCATATGAATTGCACCAGAATCTAAAGCACTGCATTTATGCACTGTATCTAAAGCACAAACGCATACAGAATCTATTGCCAAAGGTCAAATTATGATTCTTACTTTTAATGAGCATGAAGTTGCTTGGCCCTCTAGGGTAGAATTCCTTCAAAGGAGCCATTCAAGTCTGCTGTGTGCAGAACACAGGACCTATATTCACTACTAGCTCTATGTTTAAGTGCATTTTAAAGTCCTGTTAATTTAATTTCACCCACCTACCAGCAGATCAGAGAACTCGATGACTCAAACACTACAGTGATCTAGACCACAACTGTGGAAACAAATTTTCATCATCGGTAAAGGTTTTGGTAAAGCTCCTGTAAAATTTCTATATTATGGCCATTGTCAACATTCACGATCCATGAGAGCAGACAACGAATGTGGAAATGCACACAAATACTCCTGGTAACAACTGCTGATGCTTCTTTATCTTCTGGCCTCAACTTTTTTCTTTTTACTTCTGAAACAGCTGACAACTGTAACTGCCTTTCACAATTTCAGATATGCAACTTTCTCTGCAGGTTTCTCTGACAAGGAGTTTCCTCTATGCACCGTATTTTGGCTTATTCAGAGAAATTGTCTCATCTACTTGAATTTTAGTGTGATTTTCTCATACAAGTTACTGAATTTGTTACAAAAAGCAGCTTCTCAGTCATCACAATAAAATAAATTCATTCAACTAGAAAGTAAAATAAAAAGTCTTAAAATGAAAAAGTTTTTTTTTTAATCCAAAAATTGTCAGGTTTTGGCCAAATTTAAGAAAATATAATGAAAAGTAACTTCTAGTAGCAATCTCAGAGGTTAGAGGCACAGCAAATTACTTAATAGTTGCATGGTATAGTGACAGTAGCTTGAAATACAGAGATGTTAGATAAAGAAGATGATCAAATTTTTGTGCTTGTAGCTTAGCAGACAGGTTCAATAGCAATATTGAGCAGAACATCAGAAAGTGAAATACAGTATTTCAAACACACAGGATAAGGAGCCAGAACGCTGTTAAAGACCTGAAGCAGGGAATAAATTCCAGTTCTGGGACAGAGTATTACAGCAATACAAAAGTTCACATCAACATACAGGAGTCAGCCAGCAATCGCCCTGACAAAATCAAAGATACAGAACCATGAGAAAAACTTCAGTCATTTTGAGACTGCACTGCAAGAAGCAGTGGTTGTGTAGCCCTGCATACATGTTCTCTAAAACATTTTATCAGCTTTCTAAAACAAGGATAGAAGAGACCACAAATATATAAGGATTACTTAGGAAATGGAAAAGCCAGAAGACCCAACACACAATAACACAAGGAAAACGGCAAAGTTTTGTACTGACCCTCAAAAGCTGAAGAATACAGGAAACATAATATTGCACTTTCACCCTTTGGGGCCAGCTTAAAAAAAAGGTAAAAGAATAGTGCATATAGATGTTGCTGGAAGACAAATTCAGCTCCTTTTTCCAACGAAGTTCCAAGATCTGTACTTTCACTTCTACATTTGGGTGAAAAAGTACTTGTTGGGATATACTGAAGCTTAATACTTTTTAAATACATAGTGACCCAGATGCAGAAGAGTAACACATTCACTGCCAACACAATCTAGGCTGCAATGAGAAGAATGATGTGAAGAGTACAGGAACTTGCAAGCAGTAAATGCACAAAAATGTACAAAACTAGATATTAATCTCCTATGATCGAAATTCTTTATTCAGAAAAGAAAAACAACTGCGAAGGGGAAATGTCTCATGTTTAGGCTTAAACCATATAAATGATGCAGACTAGAAGGTTAACAACAACAGAAAAAACCAACAGAACAAAAGATTCAAACACAACCCAACAAAAAGTCAAACAAAAAAACCCCAAACCAAAACACCAGAAGCAAAATCCCCAGAATTCACATACCACAAATGAGTTATGAAAGCCAGCTCATATTTAAGCAAACAGAATCTAAACAGCTCACACCCAGAATATGCTCCTGTAAAACTTAAACACTTAAAGTAGTTCTAACATGTCTGACTAGCTAAAAATAAAAAAGATAGAACTTTCCACTGGAGCTTCACAAAGAGGAATAAAGACAAGTGGATGTAGTGATAAGGTACTGTGTCCCCTCTGAGAAATATGACAGCTGAAGGAAAAAAAGAGAGCATACATAAATACTTAATGAGATGACCAAGTCTTATATGCCATAAGAAGTTTAGTGATTTGTGCTGATCCTTTGTTGCTTTTCAGTGGTTGCAGTCTTGAGACAAAATAGTCTTTCTGCCTCTGATTAACTCTGAATGGGAAACAAAAGCTGCAAGAAGATACCCCTCAGGGCACTAGTGACTGAGTGAATGTCAAGAGCACAAGGTTCACTTGATTTGTTTTATAGCTCCCTGTTCAAGCTATTAACAAATATGTGAACACAAAGTTCACATATTGCCAGGCATGGGGAAAGGGGTGGGGGAAGACTTCGCCATGGAGAAAGCAAAAAGGGCAGCAACACAAGATGGAAATAATATTTGGAGGAATCAACACCTCATGTCTCAACAGCTACAACAAAGTGATGGGCTTCCACTGAGCTCTGCCATACTTTGAAGAGTTCAGAAACTCGTGCAGGCACCAGAAGAACAAGGTGGAAACATGAAAGACACCATAGAACTGTGTAACACTGTAGTAATAGGTAATAAAAAGAATCAGAGAAGTTGGACCATGCACATTCTTTAGAATGATGATGCTCAATCATGGAAACTGAAGTACAGAACCGTGAAACAAGAGTGGCACCACAATGAACTGCTGTGGCTACCGCACTGCTTCACTGGATAGAATGACCATGCTCCCGTTTTGCTTAGAGAAAACATCAGTTTGAAAACATCACAGTCCTATTTGTCTTCAGACAGATTTAAACCTTATTCCCAGTGATTTATTTGAAAGCCTATGGCAGTAAAAGAGATCACAAAATTATCAGCTTTGTAATAATGTACGTAAGTCAATGCAAGACATCATAAAAACACCATGATCTCATGTAATCATAAGCAAACAGATTAGAAATTGTGTAATGCTTAGAAGCCCCAAACAAACAAAGCACTGAGAAGCACCAAATAAACAAAACACTAATGTTTTCATGAAGAGGCTTTATTCATGAACACAGTATATGATATGCTGACAAACATTTAAACTTAAACAGGGGAAGTTTAGATTGGATATAAGGAAGAAATTCTTTACTGTTAGGGTGGTGAGGCACTGGAATGGGTTGCCCAGGGAAGCTGTGAATGCTCCATCCCTGGTGGTGTTCAAGGCCAGGCTGGACAGAGCCTTGGGTGAGATGGTGTAGTAGGAGGTGTCCCTGCCCATGGCAGGGGCGTTGGACCTAGATGATCTTAAGGTCCCTTCCAACCCTAACTATTCTATGATTCTATGTCAAAAGAGATGTTGTTATGTAGTTGCCACAAACAGGACAAGATGACTGTTTTAATCATAAAAAAAGTTTAGAAAAACCTCAGGTCATTAGGAAAACCTCAAATAGTTCAAAACCAGACAACATTAGAAATACTAGGATGTGGAAAATATTATATAGACAGTAGCTAGAGTAAGACACAGTATTTAAAATATCACCTTTTCATATTTAGGCTTCACAGAAAGCAGAAATGCTTCCAGTAATTGTGAACTTTTACAGTGTGCATACAACAGATTAAGGTGAGTGGAAGAAAATTAATAGAATGCTAAACTGAGTACACAGAGCAGCTGGAAGTATAGATGGATTTGGTTCCTTTATGACCAAAAGCAAAGAGGCTGGAGAGCCACACAAAGCAGACATGCCTGCCAGCAGGTCAGGGAGAGTGGTCAAGGACTTTTAATGCTGTCATAAAAACACAAAAGGAAACAAACTGTATTCTTGTTAATTTTATGGAGCAGACTGATTCACTTTATAATAAGGTGGGGGGGTAGGGCAGGTAGGCGTTGGGGAGGAGAAGGAGAGGTGGAGAAATTCTATAAGTAGGGAATCCCAGGCAAGGAGAGACAAAAGCATCAAACCATCAAAGGCACACACAGAGGGAAGCAGACACCATCATATTCAAGCTAGAAAACAAAGTTAGATTAAGAAGGCTAAGACACAGAAGTGTATCCTCCACCTGCCTCAGGTTTCCCCAAACTTTGTACACTGAGGTACTCTTTCATAAGTCAAAGTTCCAATGAAAACCAAAGTCTCTGCTGCCCTTTCAATGCCCATGTCCTACCAGTTTATGATATTTCTTACTGGAGTTGGTGTATATATTTCTATTGTGTGTACGTTTTGTACAAAATGAGCTGTGCACTTCTTCTGTGGGGAAATCCTTGGTCAAAGTGCATTGCCAGGCCTTGTATATTAGGGAATGTAATGATCCTCACAACTTGTTACAAATTAAAGAACTTGTCTTCCCAGAACTGCTTCTGCTCAGCCAGTATTATAATGAAGTCAGAGAAAAATTGGTAATCTTACCTAAACAATTTTTTTCTGATCACTGCAAACAACCACAGCCCAACTGCTTTCTGCCTACCCTGGCAGACAGAGCATCCTCCTGGATAGGGCTCTCCAAAGCCCCAGCTCACCACGCAAAGCCAGTTTGCAGGCCCATCCTGTTGCAATGTCCTCCTACTTGTGCCTTTCCCCAGTTGCCTTTCCTATGCAGTGCAGCCACAAACAGCAGAGCAGAGCCTCCCCTTGGAGCAGTTTACTCCACACCCTTAAGTTACCCAAATTAACACTTGACCACCAGACAGTGGCATTGTATTTCTACTTGTTAAAGGTGGTAACCTGAATCAGCATCTGTTTTCAAACAATTACAATAAATCTGGATCCTGGATCCGGAATCGGTTTGTACTGTCATCAATTTGACTAAAGACAGTAAAATTTAGCTATGAAGAGCAATATTGGGACATTCCCTATATGATAAAATATGAGAGGAGCAGCCAGGAATGAGACCCATAAATTTCTAATATTTTGAATATCTGAAATTATTTTTTTAATTGAGAATAAAACCTACAAGCTTTTATGAATTACAGAAATTTACAAAAGTATGAAGGAAGGGCAAACAAACCCAAATCCACAGCTGTTTGCAGATTCTCCTTCCAAATCAGCCAACCTACATCTAGGCTGAAAATAGGAACATTTGGTGTTTTACTCATAAATGAAAATCAAAATACATAATAGAGATAAGCGACTGAGTCATCCTTCTCCATTTTTCATATATCCTTTGCTTTATAATACAAGCTCTTCAGGACAGGGCTGCGCCTCTATATTGCTGAAATGTGCTTAGTATACAGAGGTTCTCAAGATGTGTGGAGACTTGTGTGACTACTAAAATATTAACGTTCTATACTTAATTTTAATATTAACAATACCAAAAGCAGCTATGGGGCTGTCACAGGTGTAATCCTGGCAAGGGAGGAAAAGCTCAGAAAGATGAAAGACTGGATTTTCAGACACTCATGCCTGTGGATCCACGCAAGTTGCACAGAGGGCCCTCTTGACACCCTATCCACTGTACACAGTGGCTGCCATTGACTGTGTTTCACACTACAAAATGCAGGCTTGACAAGGTCTGCATTGGCACTATGCAACTGAAAAAACAGTAAGAAGGAAAACTGCGTATACTCAACTGTGATCCACCATATGCTCTAGTGCAAGAGTCTTTTAAGTTGCAGGCACTGCATTCTTTAACATTAGGCTAACTCCTCCCCACTCATTACTAAAACTTTTATGTTAGATTAATGTAAGGATGTTGTTGAATGTCCTAATTTGATTCATCCAATGCAAAAGAGGGCCATCATGTGCCCAGCTACTCGTGATTCAGGACGAGGGAAGCACATACTGCGCTTAAATCAGTAGCACAGGTTTCATGTTCAACTGAATCTCACAGGCTACAGCTGCAAGTTAGAGATAGAAAAGACATACTAAATTATCCCTCTCCTTTCCTTGCTTCTGTATCTATTATTTCTCAGTGCTGTATGTAGTCTACTCTTTAAAAAAATAAAATAAAAGTTCTAGAACTTAGATAACTTTTTCCAGAGAAATGCTACACTTATTTTATTCTCTTATCTTTGCATTTTTCTAACATATATTGTAATTTCCCTCCTTATTTCTATTATTGCTGGCTATTTTCCACTTTAGATAATTTTTGTTCCTTTTCCAGTAACCGCAAGTTCTGTATCTGCCAGTTTCTCTATACCAGCTTGTCCTCCCCTCCTCCAGTGTATTGACTTCTTGCAAGAATTCCTCATAACAAACATCCTGATGTTAATACTGAAACACAAGGCATCAAAACAAGGATCAACTAAACAATTATAATGCTGAATTAATGAAGCCACCCTTAATCCCAAACACACTTAGGAATAACCATATTTTCCATGAACTCAAAATGCACTAAAATACATTTGACTGAATTCTTAACAGTTTTATAGCAGACCTCTACTGCTGCATGAAGAGTGCACCGGCTTTACCTTACTAAATACAGGATATGCTTTCCTTGTAATCAAAAAGAACTCAGCAAAAAAAGAACTAATTCTTCAGTACACATCCTGTACTGAAGAGCAACCTTTACAAAAATGATTTCCTGATATTCCCTAAGGGTTCCCCAAATACCACTTCATAAGCATAATTAAAGAAATAGTACAAAATGCCTAAAGGCTGGACACTGAAAAATACACACTTAAAATTTCTCATGGTTAAGAGGATCGGTGAGGATATAAGACAGGTCTAAACCCATAAAATTCTGTTGATGCATCATCTACATTTATTGTACACTGCACCTAAAATCATACAAGTATCTTGGCTTTTGTATATTTAACTTGACCAACCAAAACTTTAATCTTCCCTAGAGATTGCAAGCTTCTCAGGATATAAAAGCATACTTATACAAGGTCTGGTATTTGGAATATGTGAATAACCAAAAGGACAAGAGTGCAAAGCTGCACAAAAGATGAAAAAGCGTTCATTAAATAAACAGTACCTCTCTTTTCAATGCAAAGAGAGGTAGTGCCTGCATACACAGCTTTATTATCCTTGTCTTTTTCTTTGTGGCCAGCTAAAATATCTACTTCTAACTTTATTCTTCACTTCCTTGCCTGGAAAACAGTGCTCACTTATTTTGTTTATGACTTGATAACAGGAAAAAAAAAAAGAAAAAGTTTTTAATGCATCAATATTCTATAATCAATACATTGGCCTTTCCATCAGAAAGCAATGATGGCATATTTAGAGAGCAGTATATTCAATTCTGGTTTTGCTGTTACACAGAAACCATAGTGAAAATGAAAATAATAATAAACCACCAAGTTATAAGTAGACATGGAAAATAAGCATATTTTTTAGACACAGATTCCTATGTTTATTTATCAAGAATGTAACTGTGCCAAAAATAATATTTTTAACATCGCAAATGAGGAATATTACTTTCATTTCAAAAGAAATGCGTCCCCAAATGCTTCCTCCAAACATTCAAATCCCAGCTTAATAAAAACAAATGGCATCCCTCAGTTCTTCAAAATTGCATATTTGATATCCAAAGGTTTGCTGTTCTAACAAGATACAAGCACTTTGAAATCCCACAATTATGTATTCATGTGCCAGAAGTCAGACACATCTTTTTTTATTTTTTTCTTATATGGGTGAATATAATAAATATATTTATAACTCTAAAATTTCAAGACCTTGCTCTTGAAGCATAAAAAAAAGCATAATGGCAGATATTAAAGGCCACTGGAAACATCACAAAGCCATTGTAAAGGCAAAATCTTATTCCCTTGGCATGCAATCTCCACAGTAATTTGCAACCACTTTTAGTAGCAACAAGATACTAGCTCATTTTTCAGTTATGTTTGCAATCTTATTTACACACTGAAGCTACAGGTGATTTCTTACAAAGAAAAGAGCTTTAAGAACAGCTATAACAGCACATAACTGATGCTTTGATCCAAGTTACAAATACTTCACACTTCAGTTAAGTTAAACCCATAAAATTCAATACGTATCAGGAAAAAAATTTGCACTTCCTGCTTCCAAGTAGTAAACTGAATACCACAACTTCAGCTGCACATGGTTGTCATTCACATATAATTAACCAGCCAACTTATTTAAGGACTGGAAGAGCCTATGTCTTAAAGTGACTTTTCATTTCCAAAATGACTCAGTAAAAAGAAAACTAAGAGCTATTTATCATTAATAATTGAACCTGTATTGAATTCACTAGACTACAAGGGCCAACTTATTTATTTTTTTTAATACCTACATATATATATAAATATATTAGAAAGTTTTACTAAAAACGTCCCTGAGGCATTTTTTGTTTTTCTTCATTTGACTGCTAGTTGCCAGGTGGTAGTCACATGCACCCAGATCTTGCAGAGCAACATTTAGAAGGAAATGACATTAGCTTTCAGTTCCTCCCTGAAGATATATTTGGAATTTCTTACTTAGCAGCATTTAGTGTCACAATTATTCAGAAGCAAGATTTTGCCTATCACAGATCATTTAAAATAATACAATAGTATGAGATTTCCCGTGGAAAAAAGTCTCAATTTGTTTTGTATACCACTTAAGAAAATAGTTAAGCTTGTATTTGATAGCAGCTATTTAGCATAAGAAGGCTTCTAATATGCATATGTAGAAGGTCTGGCATAACATTTACATCAGACATTCTCAACAGCATGTATATATTTAGCAATATGATATGAGACTATCATCATCAGCAGTTTGAATTTGACATTTAAGAAGACATTAATAGCAACGCTAGAAACATGACAAACCTTGGGCAACAATAACGGAAAAGTAAAATGGTGCCTTCATAATTAGATTTCCAAAAATAAGCCCAACTTTCAGTCATATCCTTCTGCCACTGCACCTATAAACCCTCCATGAAGCAGTACAAAATTTTTTGACAATTAAACGAGTAGTTAAAAGCAACAAGACTAAAGTCTCCCAAATTACTCTGTTTACTTCCCCTGGGTACTGATATACCATTTCATACCTTCACAACGACAAGAAGGTCTTCACTAAACTCTGCAGTGTAACACCTGCTGACACGTGCTTTTTCCCTCTGTGAATTTGTCACGACAGAGCATTGTAAAGATTGAACTTCATAAAATACCAAATTCAACCAGATGAACGTTATCACCATAAAAAACACAAAATAATTTCAGAATATGTGAAAATAATGAAGATTACTTATCAAAGCCAACTTCACAAATTGTACTGCTGAGCACCTGTGGGGCCTGACATCTGCACTCTTCACTGCCATTTGGGGCTGCAGCAGCATACGGCGTATTATGGCATACATACGGCAGTATTTGGTATACAACACCAAAAAAAAAAAAAAATAGGTCCCTCAGGGTAACAGCATTGTACATGGTCCCCACAAAAATGTCCTACTGATAAAAGGTTAAGCCCAGGGTATTGTCAAAGCCTCCTGAGGCCGTTGAGACTTGAGGTGGCTATGGAAGCTGCCTGTGGGATCCCAGCCTCTGACAGGAAAAATGTAAGGAGATTTTGTGGATGAGGATTTTGCACCTTCAGGAAATGTTTATCTGGACAAGGATTTCCACTGCCTGCTCTGTTACTCTGAACCTATGAAAGCTTCCGATTCATTTAAAACAAACAAAAAAAAGCCACCCGTAAAAAATTCTGGGCTTACACAATGACTAGTGATCTTTTCCACAACTGCCATTTTAAGGAGATAGTGAATCCTCCTCAAAATGGAGAGCAACATCCATTTCTGTGGAGCTGCTGAAAACCAGCAGCAAAAACATCTACAGCATATTAACACACTATCATGGGGAAGTGGGAAGATTCTTCCTCAGATTACATTAGGTTTTGTTACAAAAAAGCACACACAAAAAATTCTCATGTAGAAATTTAAAGGGGCATCGGCACTTACGAAGTGCCTCTAGTAGGGGATTTGGGAGCACTTCCTAAATACTGACTGACAAAACCTCAGAAACAAAAGCATGCTTGTTTGATTTAACTTTGTTTCCTAATCTACTCTCAGCAAAGATTAGGTACAACTCAGCAGCTACTCTGAACCTGCAATTTATCTGGATTATCTACTCGCCCTACAAATACCTCCTGCTTTACTAAGAATTTAACTTCTACACATAGAGTTGCCTTGTTCATCCTGTGTAGAATTAAAAGCAAGAGTTAATATCTGTCTGCGATCTAGGGAGAAACAAGGTGGATGATTCACTACAAACCAATAGTCAAGGACAAACAAGCTGAACAAAAAATAAATGTTAAAAAGAAATTAAAAAGAAACACAAACAACTTTTTTTTTTACTGTCTCAGTGTTTCCTCCCCTCAGCTGAATCAAATTAAACTTCAATTTTTTAAGAGTTTTTATATTAAATTGGAAAAGGAAGAGAATTGTGGAAAATACAATTTTTTTCCTGTTTAGTTTTATCAATAAAAGGGTCCTTCTCGGTGCACTAAAGCTGGTGTTCATCTCCCATCTAATTCTGCAAAACAGTTAAGTATATTCTTAACTTTACAACTTTATTTGAATCTCAGCACAGGTGATGAAATACAAATATTGCACCAAAGATACAGCAAATAGTTCAACGTTATTAGAACATTCTCTAAGTATAACTTAGCTAATTTGCTGCCATATCACACTCTACTGTCAGGAAAAATAATTACGTAGTTGAAGCTAAATGATACCCGAAGAAATACGCTTCTTAGGGCACTGCCTGGCTTGAAACGAACCGAACTTCAAGATGGAGATGTTCATGCACTCGTTCAAAATTCAAGCAAGCTTCAGAACTACCACCAGCACAGGCTCAGTGCCAAGAGACAGTGTGCTGTCCCTACCTCCTGGTGTACAGGTGCACACATCAAGAGTGTTCCTGTAGCACTGATAACAGCAGGTCTTTTAGCAGGCATTCACTGCCCAAAAAGGCTGTACAGACACACATCACATTTAACAGCTCTCACTCTTTAGAAAACCAAGGAATAAACCTGACCTCTTAAGACAAGTTTTAAATCAATTCGGCCAAGTTTTAAATCAATTAGCTGGAGCCTGCAGTGAAGCAATTAAAATGCAGAATGACCTTACAGAGACACTGTTTATCAGATAAGCCTTATTTCAAACGGCCATGGTAGGTTTGAGATGATGTTTTCCACTCTTCATCTTCTCTTTTAAATATCTATTTGGTTGGTAAATAGTAAAGCTGCACTACACACATGCGCTCCTTCTACCCAGCTTTTCCTCCCTGGCAAGCTACAGGATTAGATGGTATCTCTTCCCTGAATTTTACCTGCCTCTAGATCTCCTTTGCAGACACACACAAAATTAAGTGCTGGGACAGAGCAGGGATGCCTCAACATAAACCCTTTTGTTTATTTAACAAATAAAAAATTGAGCAAAAATTGAGCTGGTTCACCATCCAGTTTTGCCCATCAGTGCTCAGTTTTATCCAAGAGATTTTAGAATCACTGTAGCAGGGAGGTTGAGGAACCGACAGCAATGAGACTTGTATGTTGAGAACAAAGCATATTTTTTCCCCCCCCAGAATAAAAGTTTAGGCCTTTCACTTCTCATTCTTCCAAAATACTTCTTAATCATCTCTCACAGAAATAGGAACCTACATGTTACTAGAAACATGCACAATTATGAGTAGCAAATAACAGAAGCACACAAGAAGTACCTGAAGCTAAGCAATACAATTATTGTTTTCAAGGAACAATAAGCAAATAGCAGTGCAGTTATAACAGAAAGCAGTTTCCTTACAACCTGTGAGTAACCAGCTGTGGATGACACTTACATGGCATCTAGCTATGCTGAAGTGATTGCTGACTGTCATTTTTCCTTGGGGGGTGTATGCTACAGAGGAACTGGGCAAACATGCAGCTCTGTGAAAATCAAGCAGCTTAGCTCATTTCACTCTGCTCTACAGACTAGCTGTTAAAGGAGCCATGTTATTTAAAAGTGTTTGCCTGCATGCACCTTGTGCAGCTGTTTAAGAGGTGGTTTCAAGCAGTAAGTAGTCTCTGAAAGCAGGAGGGGGGTGAGACTGAGCAGCAGGGTTTAGGGGAGAAGACCAACTGCAGTCCAGACTGTACTGCAGCATGTTTTTCAGGCAGGACTGTGCTCTTGTGATGCTAGGGCACAGTAGCTGCAAGCCACAGAGTGCAAACTCACAGGGAGACAGGGATAGACTCCTTTTATTTTTCTGCCGAGAAAGCCCTTACAACTGCTCAGGTTTACGAGTCTATTGTAGTGATTTTTTCTTCACAGCAATTGCACAAATGTGCACAGTAAGCATACTGAGGCTGAAATAAGAACAGAACAAGTTCACTCTCATATCCCAGTGGGTAGCCCAAAAAGTAAATAAATAGCAAATACACTGCAAGTCAGCACTGAAACCTTCACTTCCACTGATACTGCAGCCATCAGTGTACATGTTTAACTAATACGACCATGCTCTACAGACATTCCAAGTACAAGGAAAAAAGCTTAAGGAAAAGGTTTTCGGTGGGGCACAAAATCAGATACCACACCGCAGTAATTCAATGCATTATGTCACCACAAATGCCTTCAGCTGAATGCTAAAAAAGATGCAAAATAGGATGCAGATTTTTAAAAGATCACAGGCATTAGATATCAGTGCTGCAAACAAAGGCTGAAGTTACAGTTTAAGGTTGAGCTATTCTCATGGTCTGACACCAAAAAAGGGACACCCCACTCTACCTTCCCCCTTTTCTAGCCAGCCATTCATGCTCCTCACCCCTTACTCCACCTATCTGTATGGGGAGCTGATTTGACTTGCTAACCCAACAGAAAACCATGCTCTTTTTTCACTCTACCCGTTTTCTTCTGGATTAGGTGTTTCTGCCATCAGTGAAATGTCAGCTCAAGATTAGCTCAAGCCTTGAAGTGTGACTCTACCCCAAGACTGAATGTAGTAATGTGGGGGAACAACTTCCCTTTTTTATCTTCCCCGGTCCCTGAGCACAGAGTTCTCTGAAAATCTTGTTTGTTACACTCACATAGGGAGCTCCTATAGAATAGAAAGGATTTGAACCCTTGTACAAAATCTTCTTCCACTTGCAAAAACTGAGCCCATGCAAATTAAGGTTAGAACTTATGTTCTAGTATCAGAACCTATGGCTAGCATTTCTTATGCTGCTGGTGCAGGTGAGGCCTTTGCCAAAAATTTATTGACATAAGCATGAACTGTAATTCCTACTTATCAACTAGCAGGATAGAGTAATAGGGCTATGCTTGATAAACATAAAGTCGTGGATAGCCTGCAGGTCTGCAGAGCAGCTAAAAGCAGCAATATAAGCTGCTCTGAAATCATGGGTGGCAAGCTTGAGAAGCAGTTGTGAGTAAATGGCAAGCTAGAAACTGAAAGAAAGCCACCTTAAAACAGCATCCTCAAAGACAGTGGAAGCAAGAGGGGGTTTTGTTTTTTTCAGATCTATGCAGCACTGCAGTTATTTGGGAAGCAAGCAAAGTTCAATTGTATATCCTCATTTTCAATCATACCACCCACCTTTATTTGTAAAGAAAACCCAGTATTTTATTTTATGGCAGCCATTCTATGCTCCTGGTCAGGTTTTGAAGCAAGAAAGGAATAAAGTTCTAGAACTGGGATACTGAAATTGTAACTGCCCAGATACACACCAATCGTTTATGATTTGCTCTTAATACTTTCCTCTTAGTATTCATCTTGTCTCCTTTACAGATATGGACTTCGTGCAAGAAGTCTGGGTTTGTCTTTTTTATAGTTTAAGGAAGGCAAAGCTGACCAATTACAATGCTAAAATGCAGTTCTCATAATTAGCCACAACCTCCACAGTATCTCTTTAGAGGTGTTCACATATTATTCAAAAGCATTTGGAAGCCAAAAAGTATTACCAATTGTCCTGGGTTCAGCAGTAGCAGTCATTTTTCTCCTTCTTGGTAGCTGGTGTAGTGCAGTGTTTTGACTTTCAGCTCGGGAACAGAGCTGATAACAAGGATGTTTTGGTTTGGCCAAGGACTTTGTGAGCCTCATGCTCTGCCAGGGAGGAGGGGAAGCCAGGAGGAAGCAGAGACAGGACACCTGACCCAAACTGACCAAAGAGGTATTCCATACCACAGCACGTCATGCCCAGGAGGTAACTGGGAGTTAGCCGGAAGGGCTGGGAGACTGAGGGGTTGGAGGAGGTATCGGTTGGAGCTTGGTCGGGCTGGGGGGGCGAGTTATTGGTCGGCTGGTGGTGAGATGATGTATTCTCTTCCCTTGTTATTTCCTTTATCATTATTATCATTGGTGGTAGCAGTAGTGATCTGTGTTATACCTTAGTTACTAAACTGTTCTTATCTCAACCCGTGGGAGTTGCATTCTTTTCGATTCTCCTCTCCGTCCCTCCGAGAGCAGGGGGAGGGCAAGAAAAGGGGGGGAAGTGAGCGAACGAATTGCCTGACTGGGTTTAAACCACGACACCAATTGAAACATTTCAGGCCTCATAGCTTTCCTCTAAGAACGCAAATTTCATCTGAAAATAAGTCATTTATCTGAAGTTTGAAGAGGATTTGATCCTTCCTCCCACGTCAACTTGAAAGTACAAAGCATAAAACATACAGGTTCCAGTGCAAAGTGCCATGGTGCTGGTACCTCAAGATAGCAAGTAAACTCCCTTTCATCTCCTAAATCACTGTTTTCCAACCTTGCTATTCACACCAATACCAGTTTTGGATTAGGAAAGGCCAGAACTGTGCAAAAGAGCAGTGACCGTAAAAGGAGATGTACCAAAAACCACATCAGCTGCTGTGGATTAAGTAGTGAGGAACTTCTCAAAAGTTAATCCTGCAACCAGTCCTACTCTTGCTGAAGCCTGCATGTACAGCTCTCACAGGACAGCCGAAGTACAGCTTTTTGTCTCTGCCTGGTGATGCTCACTTTACTCAAGACAGGATCTATACGCAAACCTGCAGACTCATAAGTCAGGAAGCTTTCTAGACGGGCACTGAACTGAAAGATGTCCTTTCAGTTGAAGGGTATTTTTGCTTCCTGAAAAGGAATAGAGCCTGTCCCATAGGCTCAAGTTTCAGTGAGACTAAACCAATCTAACACAAAGGTGACTATAAACTGGGGAAGAAACTAGGGATGGAGAGGAAGGCCAGAGGAGGGGAGACATTGCTGCTCTCCCTGAAACTTGAGAGGTGCCCTAAGCCTTTCTCCTGCTCTCCCCTCTACACTAGCATATATTCCTCCAAAAACGTCTAGTTATCAAGCCACTGCTCTGAACCAGAAGTAAATGGTCCAGTCCAGTCACAGATGAGCCCAAGCCAAAAGCACTGCTGGCTCCAGTGAGACAGTAAAGAAGCACCAAAAAGGAGCCCAAGTCTAGGGTTAGGAACAACCCAACACAACTCACTGACCAACCAAGCAACCAAAAAAGCCCATGGGAAAAAAAATAAGTTAAAAATCAGAGCAGATAGGAAGGAGAAGGGATAGGAAGATTAGAAAGATTTCAGAACAAGACATGGAAAAATGTATGCACCCTTTAGACCATTTCAAGTGAGCTTCCAGCACGAAGTACATTGGGCCGCATCCCTCCTCTTGCAGGGCTGCCCATGAACACCAGTAAGAAAGTGTAAGACATTTAACAAAACACAATCAGGGAGTTAAGCACAGCTTAGAAACACAACCAGCTGCCCCTTAGTGAAAAACCACCCTGCCCAGTACCACACCAGTAATGACAGTGTATAAATGAAAACTGTATTCCAGACACTGAGGTGGGGGAAACACGAGGAAGGCAACTGCTCTTCTTGCTGCATGCTATCTGGCAGCTACTTTGTTCAGTATGAGAAAAAAAAAAATCAGTTATTTTATGTGATCTTTTTCTATACAGATGGTGTTTTTGTATTACATTAATCAATGCATAGCACATTAAGATACTAAATGTAAACTGCATGCATTGAAGAGGCTTTAACTTGAGGATGTATTACTATTTTCTTCTCATTTAAAACATATTTTAAGCATAGTTCTGAAATAAATATAGGCCAGCTCACTGTGCTACAAATAATTATATAAACTCTAAAGCAGCACTTTCTTCCAGTTACTTGGATTTGTCCTGTGTTTTTTTCAAAGCCATGATTTAAAGAAATCAAATACAGACAAATCCTGCCAGAAAACATCTTCATAACAGAAACAAGTAATACCTACACCAAGTACATCTGAAACAGAGCTTGGCATCAATGCCTCTCTCAGCTATCCTAGCCACCCTGAGAAACAGCATGCACTACACAAAGTAGTAGCACAGTGCCCAGGGATCACCATAAAAGTTGTAAATTCAGGTATTTCACCCTAAATTTCAATGCTCCTCCTCAATGTGCTACAATCCTCCACCATATCCCAGCAGCCAGATGACTGAGTTAAATCAAGATTTAGCTCAGATGGGGCTTTCTGCACTGAAAAGCTTCAAGTACAAAACTTGGTTTGAACTGCCAATACAGTGGAGAGAGGACCTTCAGGGCTTGATGTAACTGTGACAGCGCAGGCAGGAGAAAACGTAACATGCAAAAGCTCAGCTTCTCTCTGTGAACACCTGTTTCAAGTCACTGGAGCATCCCTATAGCAAACTTACTGCATTTAAGGAGAACAGGGTAATACTACATCTTTGGTTTAATTGACAGTATTTGCGTGTGGTCACTCTCAGTATATTCCTTGCACAGCTAATTAAGTTTTTTCTTGGTTTAAAATACTCCCACGAAGTTCCCAGGGAAAGAATAGTGAGAAAAAGTTGACAAAATGTTTACCACTCAGATTATTCTTCGTTACAAAACCTGCAAGAAACAGATGAGCATGCATGTGATGGTAGACTAGTTTTCCTAATAGAAATGGGGAAAAAAGTAATAACACCTCTAAATAAACACATTTATGCCAGTAAATGTTCTACCATAAATACAATTATATCAGCAGCAGCAGAAGCAGAACTCAGTTAAAACTTGAGTTGCAGAAATTCTTTCACTGTAACGTTAGGTGCTTCTGCCTCTGTGACAGGTGGCAGGGCTGGCTGATACACCTCTGCTGACAAGTGTTTTGGGAAAAGTAAGCCTCTAATGTGTGTTCCTGTAAGAGCTGTGGTCTACCAGAAGTGAGGGCAAACAGCTTATGTTTTTTCTTATTACATCCTGAGCATGTTTTATACAATAATTCTAAACTTATAACCTCTTACAAGAAGTGATCGCTATTTCATTCTGGAAGTCTATCTGCAGTAGCCAGCCAGCAGCTTGTACAGTTAAAAAAAAAAATAAATAAAAAATGGTGCAATGGTTTTAGCATATTTTTTTGTATTTACAAATGGTAAGTTTGTAATCAAAATGCTGTTCACTCCACATACTAATAAATGCATCGTTTTACAGTACTGATGTAAATTTACACAGGCTGCTAAACCACAGATTCTTCAACAATTTTAAGATTGTTTTATGTGGCATTCAAGAATCTAGTGTCTGAAATTCCTCTCAAAGCTCTACAGCATGAAGAAAAATCTTGTCTATTCAAAACCTATCAGCTGACTAGTTTGACTTTCTGACTAGTTAATTTTTTATACCTATTCATGCAGGAATTTTTGCATTACACAAAATGTCTTTTAGAAATGATGAAAGGAAAACATTTTTCTCATCCTTCGAGTCCAACACAGTTAAGTTCTGTTCATTATTAATAAACGTGGATTTTTTTTACCCGTTTTCCACTTATATTACCAAAGATTATTTATTTTATTGGCTGCAAATGTGAGTTTTAATATCTTAATGCGTGCAATACAGGTTTTAACATTTTTCACAGACAAGTATGAAAACTACAACTCAGATTATGTTTAAATTTTACTAGAAAATATAGGAAGAATGTGCCTTACCAGGACCAGGAGTATCCCATTACATATGGGCTTAAATTGTTCAATATTCTCTAAGGGATGGCAAGGACTACCATTTTTATTGCATTTATTATTATAAATATTATACCTGTTTATGATTTGAAATGTAGCCACACTTGTAACTTCTCGCTATCCAATAAAATTAGCTTGTAGTGTTGGTAGTATTTTATTATTCGCATGTGAGAATGAAAATAATGACTTAAAACAGGCTTTTCCTTCATGCGAATGAAGGAGTTTACATTATTCCCTATTACCCTGCTTCCTGCAAAAACTGATTTCCAAGACTCCAAACTCCTTTCAAGGCTGTTTCATGATAAGAATAATAATTAAAAAAAGCAAAAAAAAAAAAGCAGTGCTTATGATCAATTAGGAAGTGCAAAGGACAAGAGGATGCCTCAGAATGACAGTAACAACTCTCTCTCTTAGTAAATGGCTTTTCCCCCTTTCTCAAGGTTTTCATAGGATGAAAAGGTTAAGAATTCTCAAATGGTCACCATCTGAATGGTTCCTGCAATTAACATCATCATAATGCGTAAAATAAACATTTTGCCACCTTATGATTTTAAGAGTTCCTGACCTTAGAAGGACCAAGCAAGGTATCAGGCACATTAAACACAAACAAGACATCTGTTTCAGGGAACTCAACTCTTGTAGACCAGACTTCAAAGTTTACAGATGTTTGTAATAAGGATATAAAAAGAGGCAAGAAGCTGATTGCTAGTTTCAAATACACTACCTCTTTAAAAATCTATTTACTCTTGTAGGCATGTAAAGACTACTAGTGCTGTAGCTGTAACTTAGCAGGGAATCTGTCTACAGAAGCAGCGCGTCTCAGTAATAACCTCCTTCTGAAACATGAAAATCTAAAGGTGCTTATTTCTGATTTTATTGCATTTGTAATATTAAGTTATTATAGCAGCTCCTGGCATTCTTGTGCTGGAGCTGTCATTTCCACTACGCACTCCGTTTCTCAAGCATTTGTAACTTAGCAGTTTTAATTCATATCTGGCTGAAATTTGGTATGCTAGTCAGCTTGCATACAAATTTCCTCTGAAAAGGTCAGGAAAAATAAAAAGCTTCAGATTTCTTTCAGCTTGGTAACCTTAAGAGTCGAAGAAATTTTTATAAATGTTATTAATATTTCAATTTACAACAATGTTGCAGTTTAATATTCAATGCCTTAGTCTAATGGTCTGGATTAGTGGTTCCCAACCAAAAATGTTGCAGAGCTATGCTGGCCCTTTGCCTTCTTAGGCAGTTCTGTGCCAAAATGTGAAACTGGGGACACTGGGGCGTATCTTTGCAAAGACATCATAATGGAACAGGGATGGCTGCTCTCAACCAACTAGCTCACACTAGCTTGAAATAATTCTGGGAGGCAATAAACCCTATTTTGCAATAGGAGCTAGAAACTCCAAAGATGCAGACTTCAGATCCCACCTGTGACCTCCAGGTTTCTTAGTTTCATTCATGTTACACAAGGAACTTGAGCTGTGACTTAATAAGCAAGTGTTATGACAGTCTTACTACACATTACTCAGATAACTCTAACACATCCTCAAAGTTTAAACACATATATATGTTCCAATAACATCTACCACTTTTTGATTAAAAAGTGAGTTCATTAAGCTCATTGGAACACTAGGTGTAGTGTAAACAAACTAAGGACTCCTGTGTTATTGAGGCTGTATCTAAAATTACTGTCAGGTTTTCTGTTAGTAGACACATAAGAGCTCACAATAGCTGAGATTTTAAATATGGGTTTCTGAAGTTACAGGAAACTACTACTAGTATCTTTCATGGTCTTCTCTTTGGCATGACACAGCAGATTACAAAAATAAAACAGGAGTAAAAACAAATACAAGCAGTTAAGACTTACATAACATGTACATGCATTGACAGGATTCCAGTTTGCCTATACCCCAGATATGTAATTACACTGTTTCCATAAACATGGTTCAGAAGGTAAATATTAAATTCTAAAGTTTTCTATACATTATAGATGAAGCTTTTTGCTCCTCTTCTACAGGTTTATCCTGCTCCCCTGTATGGGCACATCAACTTACACAATGCATAAAGGAATGAAGCAAGTTCATCACCTGGAAGAAGACAGCAACTTAGTAACATCTGCTTTACTAACATAGATACTTGCAAAATTCTGATACTTCAGAGAAGAGTGTACATTACTATGCTGCTGATATATTTTTCTAGTTGATCAGACCAGTAAGATAACTCTCCTTCCACCAAGCTGGTGAGGCTTTTACCACGGGAACTTTTGCAAGAAAAGAAACCTGTATTCTTCCAGCATGTCTGGATGGAAGGCATGTCAAGCACACATACATCTGCCTCACAGAACAGATTGTGTCACCTCAAAGTATGACACATCTTAAAATCTGGACACAGTGACAGGGAACTGCCTATTACCTGTTTGACTGTGAAAAGTAAACAAGTATTTTCTCTTTCTGCTCTATTTTAATCCTACTGAGGTGGAGAAGAGGTCTCCAGAGTTACGAGTGGCAAAAGTAGGTGGCTTCTCTGCAGAATTACAAGCAGCATTTGAGTGAAAGGGAAAACCATAAACGACTGATTAATAGCTTGGCTGGCAAATTCCACTATTTTACAAAAACATGCCTTCCATGCTAATAATTTTGTTTAAACAGAGCAATGGTGGCTTTATAAAAGGAGATGTAGTTCTATCCAAACCAAAAGCTACCTAGATCATCTCTCTGCCACAGGGAGATACTGAATCTATTTATTTAGTGTGAGTAATAATTGACTTAGAATGGAGGTGAGTGCACTTCTTTAGGCTATTCAGATGGATAGCCAAAAGGGGGTATTTATACATTTTTCAACCCACTTAAAATCCCATTGCAGCACTAGGACTATCATGGTACAAAGCTTTATGACTTTTACAATGGGTGTGTGTGTGTGTGTGTGCATGTAAAGGAAGAACTTAGTTTCTATGAACTAAAAAATGTATTGAAGACCTCTACATCCAGCAGAAAACACATTGGAACACTTCTTGCTTTATCTTCTCACTTAAGAAATGAAGCGTAACCACTAACATGAGCTACAGTATTTTAATTGTCTCAAAAAAAAATGGAAATGTGTATGAAAATGAGGCAAAACTGAACTTTTTTCAGGCTGATTTCATTGATAAAGGAGCAACAAATCCGGTAAGAGCTGGTACATGCAAGATACTTATGCATGCAGCCACTCAAACAGGCAGAGTGCTGAATGGGAACTGACATTTCATATTCTTGTGTGGTTTTCTCTTTTTTTTCCCGTTTTTCTTTTTCTTTTTTCTTTAAGCAGTAATAAAATCCCACTATCCTGAATTAAGAGCTATATGACAGAAAAAAATGGAAGAAAAATAATAATGCCCCCTGAGCTGCAAGCTAGTCTGTAGAATCAAGAGGCACAGCTACAGGTTGGGCGGAGAAGAGATTCAGAGCAGCCCTGCGGAGAAGGACTTGAGGGTGTTGGTTGATGAGAAAATGAACACGAGCCAGCAGTGTGTGCTTGCAGCCCAGAAAGGCAACCGTATCCTGTGCTGCATCAAAAGGATTATGACCAGCAGGTCAAAGGAGGTGATGCTGCCCCTCTACTCTGCTCTTGTGAGACCTCACCTGAAGTATTGTGTGCAGTTCTGGCATCCTCAACATAAAAAGGACATGGAACTGTTGGAACAAGTTCAGAGGAGGGCCACGAGGATGATCAGGGGACTGGAGCCCTCCTGTATGAAGACAGGCTAAGAAAGCTGGGGCTGTTCAGCCTGGAGAAGAGAAGGCTGCATGGAGACCTCATAGCAGCCTTCCAGTATCTGAAGGGGCCTATAAGGATGCTGGGGAGGGATTCTTCATTAGGAACTGTTGTGACAGGACAAGGGGTAACAGGTTAAAACTTAAACAGGGGAAGTTTAGCTTGAATATAAGGAAGAAGTTCTTTACTGTGAGGGTGGTGAGGCACTGGAATGGGTTGCCCAAGGAAGTTTTGAATGCTCCATCCCTGGTGATGCTCAAGACCAGTCCGGACAAAGCCTTGGGTGACATGGTTTAGTGTGAGGTGTCCCTGCTCATGGCAGGGGGTTGGAACTAGATGATCTTAAGGTCCTTTCCAACCCTAACTGTTCTATGATTCTATGATTCTAAGAGTTAGTAAAGTGGAGATAACAGCTATCTTTTCAGAAAAGGGAGACAGCCGTTCCAGATCTGTCAGGACCTGAAAAGCATCCATCCCTGACAGTCCCATACAAAACTCACCTGGAAGAGAAAAAGAACAAGGAAATCCAGATCTAACTGGGATAGTGGTTGAAAAATATTTTTAGACAAGCATACTGGGTGAATTTGTTGTTAGATTTTCACTGTTACACTGGAAGGTGTCAATAGCTTCTGTCAAACACAAATCTGTTCAGAGCAGACAGGTGTGTCCCTGCAAGGGCCTTTGTTTTACTCTTTTCCTCTTATCCTACCATAAGCCTGAGGCTCAATGCTTACATCTGTACTAACTCAACAGAAGCAGTTTAGTGCAAGCCTGAGTGCAAGCACTGACACACAATCATCAATAACTTGTAACTGACAGTGTTTTTCCTGCTTTAATTTCAAGCTTTGCCAACCTTGGTTCTCCCATATAACACTAACCCAATTCAGGGAAGAGGAAGGACCAGGGACTTCTCCCAACAGGTCACACAAATGAGGTTCCTATGCAGTTGGTGAATGGCATGTGCGTGTTGGTGACGCTTGTGCTGTAACCGAAAATGGACCTCGGTTTGTTCCCTTTGTTAGCATAGACAAAGACTATGCATCTGTCTCTTTTGCTCTACAATCATCTATTTTTACTCTCTACAATGCAAAAAGAAAGGGACCTGGCCGTCTGTTATCTCCCTTCTCACTGCCCTCTTTTCACCACATTGCAGGACTTGGGAAACCTGAGGAACGAGGGAACACCTTGTGGCTATAGCTGTGAGCAGTTCTCAGCAGGCAGACAGAAGCTGATATTTTCCAATGCTTCTGAAGTATGACTGTTTTGCCAGGCTTCTGGATTTATCAACATCCACAGCTTTTTATCCACTGACTTCTAGGACACTTTCTAACAGCTTCTGGCAGCAATCAGGTATAATGCTAAAGAGTTGCTGTGTTACAGCCATGAAGACAAGTGGAACATCAGCCAGCTGTGTGTAGGGGATTCCTTCCCTTGGCTAAAACACAAACCTACACGCATGCATGCATGCATATACTGTTTTAGACTAACACAGCTCAGTCTACAAATTACCTTAATAAAGGTTATAATTTCTATAATTTCTATACAGACTATGCCCAATAAACCTACTTCCATTTAACTACAGTAATTCATGGTCTGCTAAAATAGCACCCATAGCACATTTTCATATTTCTTAATAAAGACCCCCAATATAGTCTATCGCATATGAGTTTAATACTGACCACATTTGGCACAGGATACACATATGGAAACTCCACCCACATATAAAACTGCATGCAAAAAGACAGTGAAAAAATAAATCAAAGAACAGATTGTAGCACAAGCTCTGCTGTATGCTGCAGAGAGAAACCAAACACACAGGAAGGCCGATTTGTTCACTGTTGTTTTATGGGATACAGTCGCATTACAGGAAACAAAAGCAGACAATACACAAGTGGGATAACGAATGCTCAGCTCTGCCCAGTTTCACCAAGATCTCTGCAAGCAAAACCAATTACCTCAAAGGCAAAACCATAACTTTGTCTGATGTAGGTTTTTTTTTTTTTAACCTCATGTAATTGGTTCTGCTGCCATGGCTCTGATCTGCAGTAAATTAGGATTAGGTAGAAAGGACTAGGATGAAGGGGTAGTGTAAAAGCTGAAGGGCAGGAATGAGAAAAGAGAATTGATAAATAATACACAGGTCTCTTCTGTGGAAAGCTGGCAGAGCTGCTGAGGAATAACTGGAAATACTATCCAAATGCCACTGATAGGGAAAAAAAAAAAAAAAAATTATCTGGGGAGAAGACTTTACATCCAGAGAGGAACGGACTGTCTGAAAAGGCTGCTCAAGATTTCTTGACCTCAGGGGAAGAAGACAGTGGTAAATACTGGGATCTAGCACAAATGAGTAGCAGCAGGGTTTGCAGAATAAGACTATTTGAGACTGCTCTGAAGCTGCCTATTTAATGTCATGAACCTTACTGTATGTTTTGGAGAAAGGACAGCTGTTAAAAAGAAACTCTCCTGGCAAGGAAGGACGTGCCCGGCTCCATAAACCACAATGGTCGATGGAGGAGCAGAAGAAAAGGAAAACAGGGGAGGAGAAGAAAAATTCTTTGAGGTACTTCTAGGCTATGAAAAAGACTCAAATACTGACAGGGCTTTCAGTACACTTGTCAAGGAACAGTGAGATCCTCTTCAGCACAAGATCCATCAGCTCACTGCTTGTCTCTTGGTTGATGGGAGAGATCTTAAGATTCAGTATCATTACAAGACAACGGACAGGCGTATCTGTGCAGCGACCTTCCTGGAGCTATCAGATGAAAAAGCAAGCTTGACAGAGGGAGAAGACAGAATTACACTTTCAAACTCTGGCTCTATGTGTCTGCCTTCAAAAGGCTTGTCTTCCGGATGGGCATATGGAAACACACACACACATACAGATAATCCTCCCACTTTATGACAGAACATGATTGATAAGTACTAGGAGAATGCCGAGGAGCAAGCAAGAATAATTAAACAGAAAGAAAATGTAAGAAAACTATTTATACTACAAAGATGAAGGGCACTTCCATAACACAGGCAAGTAGATCAACAGACCAAATAGTGTAGATCCAATTTTTCTGTAAGGAAAAAGGGGAACATTCTCCCTCCATCTGGATGATGCTTCATGCTGAGTACACACTCTGACTCTACAACCCAGAGCTAAAGACCACACCAGAATATTGCTGGCAGCTGGCAACTTTAAAATCCTGACTAAAGTAAAGGGTCTCAGAAATGTACTGTGTATCAGGGATACTATGCTTTCTTACTGCTATAAAAGTTGTGAGGAGACAACCGTGAGATGCTTTCCAGCACTGAAGACCAAAGTGATGACAAAGTGATTCCCCTGCTCTCTTCCTGGGAGATCACCTATGTGTTGAAGAATAACAGATCATCAGTTGCAAAAGTGGAAGTTAAATACATCTACCTTCAAAGTAGCAATATTTAATCAAAATTTAGGAACAAAAGGTAAAAAAATCCATGCTCCACTCTGTCATAAACCAAGTAACAGTTGTTCTTTCAAAAAAATCTTCAAATTCAAGAAAATCTAACAACTGTGCTGAGATACTTGCCATAACCTCCTGGATGCTACCATTACAAAGCGTGTCTTGATATGCACCTGCTATTTTTCTGGTCCTTAATTTCATTTTTTTGCACCTAGATATATCACCTCAGTCCAGGTGATCTTCAAAATCCTTGCAGACAGTTCTTCTACAGGTGATAACTGCCACGTGATGCTGATATATGTTTTTTCTTTCTTTTCATCTTTTCTTATAAATCATTCCCTCTAGTCTCTAATAATTTTTAATGCTCTGCTATGAGTTTCAGCCAATTAACCCATATCTTAAGGTGCTCAAATTTGGATCTAATTTTTCCAATATCATCTTCCCTTGTATTTTGTGTATTTGTTTCAAAATTCTCCTAGTAATTATGCCAATGCCTGTGCAATGAGAGCACTATAAAAAGTGTAACTAGCACTGAGGTGTGTTCAAAGCCAGAAATTTAACATGACAGTGTTTCAGATCAGTGTAGTTTTACTCCAAAGAAAGAAACCATTTTTGAACGAGAACAAAGTTAAAAGGAGGGAAGGGAAGATGTTGGTGAGAGAACTTTGATTAAATGCTTCAATTAACATGCAATAGCTGCAATTTTATTTTTGTAAGCTTTTAAGACATCAGTACCAACTGCCATTGCAAAGCACAAGTGACAAAGGAATTTAAGCATTAGTTATACATTTTCCAAACTACTGGTTTCCAGCTTAGCCACAGCCCTCCCAGGGTTTGAGTATCTTTATAAAAACATAAATACTCACATGTTAAAACAAACAGTGTCCCTGCTGCTAAGGCTGGATGTTGTCTCGCCTTCCCTCATAGCAACTTATAAGCAGTTTAAAAAGTAGTAGAATAAAAGCTTACATGAATAGAAAACAATGACTGTCATTAAGAGATGCTTAAAGGCAGGAATATAATAGTAAAAATTAAGGTCACCTTAATATACAATTTAGGGGTATTTCTACATCACCCAAGCCAAAGGATAAACTCTTAAGTACTAAAATTTTCCATTATTAGAAAAGTTCATTTCAATGTTCAGCCTCTAACTTGTTATCCGTAATTAAGAAAAATCAGATTTCAAAGCAACAAGAGAAGACTGTGATAAAGTTATCTGAAGTACTCTCTGGCAGGGATAATGCCAGCAGAGAGGTGGTTGTCATAAAATAGCCAAATGGCTTTTTCCACCTCCATCAAGGTCACTTTACTGATGATGTGCTCAATAAGATGATAATGCATTTAACTACTTTCCTTGCATCTGACTTCGACCTTACTGCAAATCCAAATGGCCTTGTTTAACTACCCTGGCCTTTCAACATTTCCCTGAACAAAGATAATTAAGGAGATATACTGCCCCCTACTATCACTGGAATTGAAAGACAAATAAACTTTAAAGAGCACAGCCAGGTGTCTATTGCATTAATGTACAATGTTTAAGCAGCGGGTAAAATGAAATAATGGTTAAATAATTATAGAAGGTTAACAAAGTTAACTTTGTTACATAAGGCAATTCTGTTTTATTTAAAAGAAAGAACATAAAAGGCTTTCCAGGCTACTTTTTACAACTCCCCGGACAACAGTCTTTTCTTTAACACTGTTTCTGACTAAAGAGGAAAAACGATCTGCAAAAATTAACAACTCAGAAATTTCTGCACATTTGGAGCTGGCTGTATTTCATATATGGTACAATAATGTTTTATGAAAACGCAAGTCTATATGATTAAATCAAGAGCTGTTCTAATAAAAGCATTTCTGTTCATTTTTTTCCTTTGTGTGTGGTCAGCAACTATACTGGAGATACAAATTAAAGTAGTTTAAAAATTAGGTTGGCAGTCATGACAATTTGAAAGCTTAGAAGTAATGCTTTCTCACAATTTATACAATGATGAAAAATGACCAAGTAATACTGTTCTATAACAGCAGTTACTTTCTTTTTTCTTTTTATTTATACATACTCTTGCATCCCAAAGCAGTCTCCAAGATGCTAGTTCTCCTTCATACTAAGAAGGAAAAATGCAACGAAACAAACCATGTCACTAGCACTTGGACTAATAACAATTGACACCAGATAAAATAAAATAAGCAGGCAAAGCAGTTGGATGTTCTTTCTGTAGTTGCATGCAAGAGATCTTATTTTAGATTATCCTTTTTTCCTTCTAAATCTGTTTTCAAGCATCTTAGAAATACTGTTGTATAGGTCCAAATCCTCTTCAAGAGTCAGAAAGAGGCAGAATAGCAAATTGTATCAGAAAGATAAAAGCACATAACTCGCTATCAACCTGATACTAGATATGGGAGAGTTCACTGCTACTGCAAAAATTGCTGTTCCTTTGCAAAGAAAATGAAGTATGCAGAAAACCTGTTCCACGTGTTTAATCAGAGATTTCCTATAACGCAGATCTTCAGCAATGACAATATCTACTTTTGCCATTTTGTCAGGCTACCATTACTTTGAGTTGTAGATGTAGTCTGTCCAAATTCCAAAGTGTTCGTGTATTTGGCTAAATCTTTTGCTGCAATACCTCTTAATTCAGAGTCAACTCCTGAATTCTGAATACACCAGAATTTAAGCCTCCTTTAAACATACCTTCTACTACCCAATATAAAAAATCAGTGCCTTCTACTATCACTGATTACCACATCAAATACCTGAAGCTCGCAATGATTCATATACTATATCTGTGCAAAATCCCTTCTCCTGTATATAAGAAGTCATGAACAAGCCTTTCAAGCTGAGCTAGGTTTCAAAATTGTAAGCCTGTGTTTTGTTTCCCATTTAGATCCAACTAGAATAATACACTGACTCCAGATACAAGAACTCTACCACTTTCTTACATTTAAAATACTGACTTCATAAACCATGTACTTTATAGCAGCTTACAGAAAACAATTATTTCTGTTTCAAGGTTGGAAAAAAGGGTGCTTTAGCCAGTTCCAAAAGATGAATACGCACCTTGCTGTTAGCCTCAGTGAGTTCTAAACTTTTCCTGTATAATCGTGCTTCTAATTCTTTCAGTCTTAGGCAAAGAAGGTGAATGATTATTTTCCATTCATTTACAACCTTTCAGCCACCTACCTATTCTGTTCAGAGTTTAACATGGGTAAAGCTTTCTAAAAGGAACACAAGTGCCATTTTTCCCATTTGTCCCTAACATTTAAAAAGCTTCACTTACTCAGGCTGGAAAACTACAAAAGCATTTTGTTAGTACAGTTACTTTATCTCATCCCAATTCCTTATTCTGCACAAAAATCTTCAAGTGTTTGGACCTAAGAGATGTATATATCTTCAAACCATTAATCAGGTCATCAGCTCACAGCATCACCTCTCTATACATCATTGAACATATGGAAGCCCTCTTACTATTCTGAAATGCATAAACCTATAACTACATCTTGAGAAAGTCTCCCAAACCTACACAGAGTATTTAGAATTAAATAACCAGATCTTTGTAGACATGCATAAAAGATAGGAAAACTGATGTCTTTGCTCATTTGGAAAACAATACAGTGCAGTGTTATTTTCCAATATCACTGCTCAAATCCCTACATTATACAAAGTGTACATATTGTGACCTTTTATTTTCCTCATTTAGTTCAAGAAGTGAACTGGGATGCAAAACAACTTACAGAAAGAAAAGTTGTGAAGTCTGACCTCACAACTGCTTAGCAGATCATTTCAGTAATTTGGTAAGTCATGTTAAATCTTCATAGATACACATCAAACATGCAAGAACACAGCTCAAAACAACTTCAACTTGGGTCAGTTTGCATCATACACTGATGGCTGCTTACCAGCGTTCTTACTGTGGACCCTTAAAATGAACACGTACCTGACATTTTACAATTTTTATAGCATAAATTATCAATGTTTTAGACCAATACCACATCAGCTGCTTTACCCCAAAAGGAAAAAAAAAACAACTAAAAAATTATCCCATCTTGCATGGAATGTATTACTTCACACATTCTCCATTCTACTGCAAAAAGGTTAGAAAGTACAAATGACAAGTAAGCCAAAATTATCCAAATGCTAAATGGTTTTATAAAGGTTTATGTAGGTTTACTGCTAAATTGGGACAGAGACTTTTTATAAATCCCTGGAAGAAAAAAAACTATACTGTGACATATACGAGGCCATTCTCCACATACAGTTGCAGAGCAATTAACCAAAATATTTGTAACATCCGATTTGTAGTTACTGAGCTGCCGGACAGTTCTGAGCCCCAATCTGATGGATTAAAAAATGGCAAACTAGGTTTTCTGTTCTGGTTCGAACACTCCCTTTCACAAGTTTTACTCAAACAGATACACCTGAACTAACTGCGTGCATATTAAAAGATGTACCTTTTGCAAGAAAAGAAGGAAAAGGGCATTGGCAACATGCACACCACAAAGAAGTTCAGGGAAACAAACCTGGCCTATTTAGTACCATTATGCAAATGCACAAAGTCTTATCTTAATGATAGCAGTTAACATCAAGCAATCAGATCTTTGTGTCCATTAAGTAATTAATACACTTTTGAATGGCTAGGGAACTCTTGCCATCTTCAGTAACTTTTCCACACATTTTCAGTGAATTTATTCTGCAGATTAGAGAGTTTAGGAGAGAAGGTACTTGCCTTTCTCTCCCTCCATTGTTCTCTACCTTCAAAGCTGGTAACAAGCAGCTCAGTCTTTGTCCGGGGGTTTTGTAGTTCACATCCTAAGTTTCTTTCCCCATCGCTGAAATATTGGAAGGCAAGGATTCTGAAAGCTTGTCACAGTAACGGCCAGAAAACAGGCGCAAAGTTAACAAAGGAGAGCCAGCTATCACGGATCAGTGTCAGGTTTGTTTACCGGAGCAGATCAGTATTCCCCCCAAATCTTCAAAGTTCAGAGTTTTTGTTTAATAAACTGTTTGAAAAAAAATGGCAAATGGGCCTAGTGAGGTGAACATAAGCCAAGATGGTTAAAACAAAATAGTCTACAGATAGCCGGGTAGTTCAAATTCAGATTCACATGAAATAACAGCAAAACTAAACGGTAGTGTGCACAAAAGCTGTAACAGTATGTTCACGCACTGGAATACAGACAATATAATTTTAAGGAAATTGAATTGCTGACATACCTTTCTTAGGGTTTTTTTCCTCACTCCTTCCTCACAGTCTACTCTAGTAATTAACAGAGGTCTCCGGATGGCTCACTGAAATATTTAAAGCTGGGGAACAAAAGGTTTATTTTAAAAATGAAAACCTTGGCTTGTACAACTCCAGACGTGAATCTGCTTTCAATTACTGAAAGTATTTCCACTTCAGTGAAAGAGGATCAAATCTTCAACTACACCATCTTTAGGCAATGAATTTGATTATACAAAGCTTTAAAAATACAGAACGACTTTGTGACACAGCTGTATATTCTACCCGTACCATTTATTAGGTATACAGAAAAGAAGGAGCTAGCACTTTAAATGAGAAGCAAACAGAAATGTAGCCGCTCACAGCAGCACTGTACTTCCATACCGCAGCTCTGCTTCAGGGTTTAGTTTTTTTTTCAGGTGCCCACATAAATGTCAGAGATTACACTAAGCTTTAAAGGCAGGATTTTACAATCCTTTAGACAGGAACCTAGGTTGACTACCCCCCCCCCCCCCCCCATGCTTTTATTTGCATTATTTGCACTGTTGTAAAGTTACATTTTTCTTTCTGGACTTTTGGACTAGCACCATCTCCTTCACATCCCCCCAGTGCAGCAGGTACCGTAGCCTCTAGGAACCACAGTAATTAAAAGCACTTTACACTCTTCCCAACATACAAGCACAACAGGCGAGGCAGATCCAAGGCTTACTCTCCACAGCGAGATGCAATACCTTCAATGCAAATTGTGCAAAAACTTCCTATTTCTCACACCTCCGATTCCGCAAACCTATCCTACCGCATCCCCAGCCCAGCCAAACGCCGGGCCAGGCTCTTGCAGCAGCAGCAAGGCAAGGAACACGAGAAAAGCGGTTACCTCTCGGCTTAGCAACACTACAAACACGACACCCGCACTCCGCGGCCGCCCGGCGCTGCTCCCCGCGCTGCCCGAGCCGCCGAATGCGCCAGCGCCACCCCCGGCACCCGGCCCGCACCAGCGCCACCTCCGCCCCCCGGCCCCGCCCCGCGCCCCACCTCAGCGATCTGTAGCGTTCCGTAGCGTTCCTTCCGCTCCGCGCCGCCGCCCAGCCCAGTCTGCGGCGGGTGGCCCGGCGAGCCCCCGCGCCGGCAGGCAGCCGCCTGCCGCGATAGGCTGAGGCGCCGGTGTTTACTCCCCGGCGAGGAACGGGGGCCGGGCCTGGCACCGCGTAACCCTTTCGAGGCCGCGGCGAGCAGAACGGTTATGGCTGGAGGTGGGGGTCCCTTCCGCTGTCGAGGGCGGCGGGGCTCCCAGGGGCTTATCACAAAGCAGGTTTTCCGTCACACAAGCCAAACTTTACCTGCAGCCCTCCTGCTAGCACCAGTTGTCAAGTCTGACGCATTTTCGCAAATTAAGTCGGTACTCCGGGAAGGTGAATTCCCGTTCGGGCACCCGCACCCGATTCCCGTCGCCGCGGCACTCCCCTCCTGAACCATGGGCCAGGCGCAGGTGCTGGCACAGAGAGGTTACGACCTCTCATCACGCAGCACCTGTGCTTTAACTGAAACAGAAATACCTCCCCTCGAGGTACCACCTTAGGAGACGATTTTTCTCTACATCTAAATAAATACTCACCGTGAGAGGTGGTGAGACACGAGAACAGGTCACCCAGAGAAGCTGTGGCAGCCTCATCCCTGGCAGTGTTCAAGGTAAGGTTAGATGGGGCTTTCGGCGACTTGGTCTGGTGTCCCAGCCTGTGGCAAGGGGTCGGAACTAGATGGTCTTTAAGGTGCCTTCCAACCCAAACCAGTCTTTGATTCTATGATGTGTGTGGGCACAGATACAATAAACCCAGCTTACTTCAAAATGTTCTACTTGACAATTTATAATCACATCTGCTCCCAGTGAAACCTCGAGCCGCAGCCCAATCTGACTGGACACGCAACCAGGTGCATTGCGTTACAGCTGCCAGATAATGCTAACGACTAACAGAGAATACAGCAGTCACATTACTCACCATTCATCTCTGAAATACTGTAGAGACTGGAGCAACTAGATGCCTACATTTGTACACTGAAAGAGTACAAAGAGTTGAAAGAGTACAAATGTACTCTTTCAAAATAGAAAACCCTATTTCCAGCTAGTAATCAAGTTAATGCCTGTCTTTAGTAAAAGAACGAATTTTTTTTTTTAAATATTACTTCTTTTTAATTACCCCCCTCGTGGAACACAGAACTCCTTTAAAATGGCTGTGGGAATGACACCTCCAGCTTCATTTTTAACATCACTACACAAAGAACCTTCTGAGTTGGCTTAGAAAGTACAGAGATATGTAGTAATTCCTACAAAGCTTCTCATGTTTTTTTTCACCTTGGACCTTTGCTAATACCAACTAACCTCAACTCCCCTTGTCCCATTACAAGATCTGTTGCTGACACAGTCCCAAGTGATCACAGCAGCTACCCAGAGGCCAGATTTTGCCAAAAAAACAGATCAAGATCTTGTTAATGACTACACAATAATTCCAGGGAAGACAATAACATTCCAGAATATGCTTCAAGACTGTTATGTAGAAGGCTGCAATAAAAGCACATATTTTAGATGTATTATTCATAAGAATTTAAAAATATTCAAAAAGCTCACACAATTAGTCCTCATTTGCAACTTCCTAGAGAGACAAAGACTATGCAGAGTGAAATAGCAGAATTTGGTGAAATGGGGGAAAATACTGAGCTAAGTAGCCAGGTCCTGATGAGGGCACTCTGGACTGCCAATGGGAAAAGTACTGAAAAATATTCCAAGGTAACAGCATTAATACTGCCTCTCAAACTGAAGCCCTTTGAGTTAGACTTGCAACAGACTATGTGTGCTTCTCCTTTGTGCTTTCTCCTAGCACAAAGGAAAAAACTGCAGTTCAGTCACCACTGACTTCCACTTTGCTCAGGCTTTTGGGGTTGTGTGTGTATGTGCTGAAAATTGGAAGCTTTTCGTAGTTCATGTTCTGGACAGACTCACATCTGCAATAGCTGCAAGACCAGCCAAGAGGAGAGGTATGAGATGAAATCATGAACTAATACAGTCAGTTAAGGAAGCAAGTCTTCAAGCAGTTCCACAGCACTGCTCGTATTCTCTGCATCTCTTCCAAGAGGTCTAGTTATAATAAATGGGGTATTAGATCATGCAAAGACTATTTTCCAATCTGCTTGAATGGAGTACCTACGGATAAGCACTTTCTGCCATTGAAAAATCTACTGAGTAGGTAATTAATTTGAGCACAGGTCCTTACAGATCTTGAAAGAAAGGAATGGGAGCTGGATGCTTGGAGTGAGCTCATGCAGAGCTGTATTGCTTGTTTGGGAATTACTGCTCTCAGAAGGCACATGTACTTGCACCCCCTCTCCAGAAGACTGCCGTGGGTTTGTGCAGGGAGCAGGATATTGGGTCCTCCAAGAGCCCCTCTTTCCAAAACAAAGGTACCTTGTCACTATCCCCTTAGATGTTCTGTACCATTCTTCTACAAATGTGTACCACTGTACGTTCGCTATCTGAGGATAGCAGCCTATTAAAACAGTAAGATTCTGCCTCTGCTAATTATGCCAGTGCTGACCTTCCTTTAGCCGGATCATCTCTCCATCCAGGAACAGAGCTGAATATCACTGTGGTGGATCCTCTTTTCTCCATTTTGAGCCAGTGGCAATGGAATTTTCCTTTGCTTTGGATGCCCCCTGTGCTGTGATTCCACTGTCCCATTAATGCCAGCACAAATGATTTATGAAATCTATTAGGGGCAACACTAAAGACATCTGAAACATAGGTATTCGCTTACAAAAATATTTATATGGAATGGACAAATGGGGGTAAAGCAAACTCCAGCACAGATACCACACTTTATGCTGACATTGCTCAAGCCCTAAGAGTAGAAAGATCAAACAATGCCTTGGTGATGGGTGAGGGTGAAGAACAGCATATATGCTTCATTCAGAGGGAAAGAAGCACTTTTTCCTTTTTTTTTTTTTAATTTGGTCAGAAGGATTATTACTGTAAATTATGCAGCGCATTAACCACTGAATTTGAACCCATTTTTAGTCTTTATTAATAACTCATTATAGTCCTTTTTGTTAATGTGGAATAAATTAGAGCTCTGTTAATCCATGCAGCTATCTGCAGGTACATTTATCACTATGGTAGCCACTTTTACTCTCCTTACTGGAAGCTGCATTTCATGGGCAACAGACACTCATCCCCTGCTGAACTCACATCACAGTGGCCTTTTCAGGTCACTGGCAGGGTCACCTGAAAACGTACCTTTTTTAAAGGACTGAAAGGTACCACACAGCTGGCCTTGACATATGTGAAAGAATTTCTCTCTCTCTCTCTTGTATTGCCACAATTTAGATCAGTAAAAACAACCAAGCTGGGGCTTTGCTGGTATAAAAGGGCAAGGAACTGCTAACAGGATGTTCTTTGTGGGAACTCAAAGCTTTTGGAACTGATTCCTCTTCCCTGATCCAGAAGAGCTCAAATTTTATGGTCTTCATAGCATGTTGCATAGTGCATATTTTTCCAGAGCATATGAAAACGGGAGAATTGTGAATGTGGTTAGCTTCTGGAGGCAGGGCTTTGTTTCAGCTTTCAAACTGTCTGGTTTGCATTTGGTCGAGGAGGGAGGGCTACTGCAGCTTAGTCACAATGATAAGTTTTGTATTTGTTTTTGAATTCGTATCAAGTTTTCAGGAATTTAAAAGCAGTAACAAACAGCCATATTCACTCTCTGTTAAAGATAAGTATTATCATGGAGAACTGACACAGTGGTAATCCCATCACCTCCAGCTGACACCTGGAAAGAACTCAGGAAGTTACACTGGAGGTGATTTTGGGTAGTCATTAGACTTGAGTGTCCCAGGTACGAGTAGCTGTGCTCCTAGCAGCACATAATGATTCAGTCCTTACTGTTACCTTCTCTGAGCGCCATCATGCCAAAGTAGAAAACATTATTATGCCCATTTTTAAGATGAAAAATGGAGACAGAAAGCTGACTTGTCAATACCACAACAGTACCATTTGGGAGAGAGAAAACATGATGTCTCAGATAGTATTCCAAAGCCTATCATAATCGCTGAACTTTTCTTCTTCTCATCATCAAGATAACAATTTCAGCTATTTATCAACATTCACGATGACCACTGACTTTCATTAAGAGGGAACAAACACCTTTCTAGTCAAATACTAATTCACCTATTTGAATTATGGTAGCCTATGTGCCCTGTTATGGCATCCTATCATAAATAGTTAATTAGTGTTACAACTGCTTGTACAGAAATGCTAGGTGTACCTTGCAGAAACACTGTTGTCTGTATGTGCATTACGAACAAGCATGAATGAAATATCTACATATAAGCTAAAATTACACAGCATTAGTACATCACTTTGAAACCTGTTCTGCTTACAACCCTACAAAAAAGCAAGGTATTGAGCACTGGAAGATTTTTGTCAGATAAGGTATCATTTACAAAAACAATATACACTCTCAAAACAGACCTTTACAAAACAGACTTAATCAAGCAAAATATTTATAATTTACCTTTCCAGTTCCTGCTGGAAGTGTATTAAAAAAGGCAAATTCTTGTCTAGAAATAAAATTCTAAGAATACTATGTGATATCAACAGGATTAGTAGTATAGTGTGTTCCCATGAGAAAGCACATGTGCCCAAATGTATTTGCAAGTAGAACATCTTGTAGTTCTTAAGCATTTATAGTATACTACATTGACTAGATGTTTCTCACAAGTAAACATTGAGATGAGCCGTTTTTCATGCAGTAATGATGTGGATTTAAGTGAGAACAGACTAAGACCATGATGAGCTCACAGAATCAGTGTTCAAATCTGAAAACAATAAACACACACACACCCCCCTTTCACCCCCCTTTCATTCACATAGATAAAGCTTTACTCCACGTTTTAGAACCCCTTCCAAGAATGTGTTAAGAATTTTGGAGTTTCAGCGTTTCACTAAAAATAAAGTGAAAACTGTAAGCAAGTTGATGAAACTGGGGTAGGGCAAAAGCTATAGCAAAAATACAGTCATTTCAAAAAATGGTTGAAGTGTGACAGCTTTCTTCAGTGTACATGGATAATATGTTGGGTTTTCTTTTTCCTAAGAAGCAGCACAAAACCATCCACTCTATGTTTGTACTATGATTTCTGAGTGCTGTAGCTTAAGATATTGAATTAAATAATTTTATGCTGTTCTTTGACAAATTTCCCAGTGAGCTCAATGCAGTACCAGGCAAGGTAAAAAAGCGAAATATTTTTGTGTAATAATACATAGAATTTTGCTGTTTTAGAGTACAATGCTCTGCTTGGAATCACAGAATGGTTAAGGGTTGGAAAGGACCTTAACATCATCTAGTTCCAACCTTCCTGCATCCTACTTTACATTAATTTCTGTAATAAATAAAGGTATGGGGAAATACAGGTTTACAGTTATTATACAAATTCAATATCTTGATCTCCCAAACCTGAATTATTGAAGACATAAAAAATGATTATGATGCTTTTCATAGTACTTATGTAACTTTAGTTACCTTTTCACTAATACATTCCTGTGTTTGAATGCAGACAGTACCATTCAGCCAGCAAAGAAAAAGGGCACATATGCTTTGAATGATTAACACAGTTCTTGGAAATAAAAAGCATACATGCTTTCCTTATCTTATAGTACAGCCCAGTGATGAGAAAGAAGACTTTTTCATGAAAGTTCCGGGGAATGAGATGATGTATCGATGAGCCCTTTGAAAGAAATAGATTCCACCCCACCCCCCTGCTTCTCCCACCACCCCCAAAAAAATGTTAATCCTATTTGTTTCAGAAGAGCTGCTACATGAATAACAGCAGTGAGGTGAAGCAATAAAAAATAATGCTCTGATGTTTTCAGGTCATTTTACCTGATTTTAGAGGAAAAAGCAATAGAATTTTAGGAAAAAATTTAAACCCTTCAATGAAGAAAGAAACATCTCAGTATAATCTGAGTCTTGTATCTCTAAACTGAATTAGCAATGAATTTGAATCTCGTCTGTATCTTGCAAGACTCACTTCAGCACATCATCATACTTAGGACCCCGAAGAGAAAACTGTTAGAGATCCTGAAATGTGTACAGTTGTGGCAACCTTCCTCCCTTAATTTTTCGTATTCCTTTCCCATTTTTTCAGTAACTTCTATCAGCAGCTGCTACTCACTGACTTTCATCTGGAAAAGAAGGCAAAGAAGCAGTTGGTTGCACAGGTACTGCTCCAAACTGGAGACTGGGTGTCTAATCTTCATAATAAGCAGATTCCAACTGACTGAAATTTTCATTTTACATTTAATACTTAGGTCTACAGCTCTAAATCCCTCTGGATTACTGGAATATTTTTTAAATATTTTATTTTAATTAAAAATTTACACTTTTGTTAGAAAAAGAGAAAGATATTTACTGCAAATGAAAATGATATAAAAAAGTAACTGGAAAGAAAAAGAGGTCAATTTGGTTTGTAAAATCATGAGATACAGGACATCTTATAACAAGGTATCTGTAGGCTGTTTGAAACAATCCATTTAGAGTAAAATAGGTTTGTATAGAGGTCTGATAAAGAGAATTGGCTTTCGTGAAAAAAAACTACCCTATTGTGAATCTCTTAGAATTGGTAAAGACCACCAGCAGAGCAATCCTATCACTATAAGAGAACAAGCTCTAGAAAAAATTGTGCTAGTCTTCTTAATGATGAAGCTGGTATCTCATACCTCTACAAAGTTTAACTTGTATTCTGTTCATCTTTAACAAAAAAAGAAGTTCAAGGCACTTCTCTGAAATTACATCTTTAAAAAGCTACTTTAAAAACAGAGGCATGCACAGGCACACAAAAGTCAATATCTGTGTGATTCCCACAGAAATATTTCACATATTTTTTGGAATAAGCATTATACTCATCATGACAGAAACTGTGTGCCTGGGACTGTGGGTTCAGCTGCTGCTGTCCATCTTCTATTTTGTCTTTTTATTGTAGGGTAGATGACTAAAAACTCGCTGTATCATTTCGGTCAGAAATTTCTTTTTTCTTCCCCAGTAGAAAGAAACTCTTTCTTTTCTCCTAATTACAGCTTCTCCTCCCTCCCTTTACATCATAACTCCTTGGGGGAAAAAAAACAACCACCAGAGCAAATTTTGTTTTTACACAGTTGCTGCTTTGGCAAGATCAGAAAAAAAGTGTCATCCTGCGGGTAAGTCTGTCAAACAGATTTCTAGCATACAGTTTGAGAATGTTCATCTAAAAGTACTATATCTGCACTGGTGTATGCTTATATGACATTTATTGCCTTGGAAAGGTGGCATCAAAATTATGTCACACTACTCTGACACCTGGTGTGAGCCATATCCCTGCAAGTGGTCTATATACAAAATAGTTATAAAAATCATACGTTTAAATAAAATAAATGCTTTCCAAAATATTAACTTGGGTTTATATATATATATATATATATATATAAAGCATGGTAGGCTGCTGTTAAGTAGATACCTTATTGCCTCTTCCAGGAGCAGAAAAAAAGAAACAAAAAAGGTTTTCATAAACTGTAAGAATAGGGTTTATATGCACTCTATGCACACTCAGGACTGCCTACATAAACAAGCTTTCCTGTGGTACACATTCAGGCAGATGATGAATGCCTGGTGTTGGGGGCGGGGGGGGGGAGGTTGTTAGGTACAAGACTAAGTGCCGTAGTGCATCTAGGATTGCATTTATGGCACACCTTGAAGTGTTTTATTGGATATTAATTCTCCTAGAAAGCAGGTGATCGTTTTCCACATTCAACCCTGCACAGTATTTGCCAACATGCTGAACTACTAGTGAAATAATTTTATTTGATACCAGCAGACGTGGCATATTCAGAAAGAGGGTGTAGACACTATCAAGAATTTAAAGTTACCATTTATTCAAGAGGCGAAGAAGGAGGAGAAAATATTTCTTCCTTCATTTTATCCATACTTTAGGATTTTTATATGTGCTCACTATGTTTTAATGAGCCTCTTCACTTTGTGCTCACACACAGAACCATGAGTCTGTACTGCAGGTCTTACAACCACCGCTTGGGCTTGACTTACTTCAAGCAACATAGTACACATTTCCAGAACACAGTATATTGTGTAGAAGTAATCACATGTAATCATCCCTGAAGTCTTTCTTCCCACTACCACTTCTCTATACTCCATTTACCTGACTGGCATTCCACTGCATAGATACCAGACCACTATGGATCCACATGTGTAAAAAAGCCTCAGAAATCACAGAGTTTGGCTCTGTCATTTAGCTGCTATTTTCACAGCAGCTGACTTTATCACTATCATCTCCTAATTCCATAATCTAAATAATTTCACTAACAATGCATTTCACCAGAGCCCTTTGTCACACAATCACTGCCAGATTTGCAGGCTCTGGTGTTACCTGCCAAGAGAAAGAACTCAAAGGCCATCTGAATTCTCTTGTATGAGAGCCCTTAAAATGTGAGCAAGTGGTACAACATTAGTCTTAAAAGGTATTTCTCATGGAAAATAAAGAAGCTAAGTATAGTATGTATATACCGAGGGCACACAAAAGCCAATGGCATGACAGAAGATTTTAGACTGCTAATGAATCAGCACAAGTTACAGGGAAGGATTCCTTCCCACCCACCGTGTGCTTACACTTTAAGAGCAATGCATGCAAAGTGCAAGCCTAAATGAAAACCTACGTAGAAGAATGGAGCCACATTTAGGAATGAAAATGCCAGTGTGACTGGATCAGTTCTGAGGCAAAAAATCTGAGCTGTTCAGAGCCGAGCTTGCTGGAGAAGGATTCAAAGATAAGAAAAGCATTCAGTAAAAATGCAGCATTTAATTCAAATGTGGTGAAGATAAGCAAATTTATAGAAGCTGTCCTTAATATTGGTAAAAAGGCAGGTACAGCATTACCAGTGTCTAAGAGTTCACTCTGCTTTCTAAAGCAATGTTTCCTGAAGTAGTCCTCCCTCTCCCAACTTGCCTTAGCTTCCCCCTGCCATCTATGACACTGCAAGAAACATCATCAGCCTTTTCTCAAGAATCTGGAAGTTCCTATACTTTGGCATTACTCTTTCCTCCTTCCAGTTTGCTCGGAATGCTTGTGCTTTGTTAGAGCCAAAATACTCATCTCACTGCATTAGCTCAGTACTTGGTTGAAGTGGAGTCAGAATAGCAGAAAAGTATGGAAAAAAGGTGGTTCTTAAAATTGCATGGAAAATGTATGCAAAAATACTGATTTTATTACAGGAAAGATCTCTATTTCAAATTTAATGTCTCAATCCACTTTTGGCAAATCAAGTTATTCTCACATCTTTGAGTCCACCACCCAGAGAGCCAAATGCTGTTTTCTACAGTGATGATCTACACATACACAACTCAGTCATCTTTCTAGGTATAGACAAAGACTGTTGAAAATGAATTGCTTCAGGAATTGCTGCCATCAGTTTGTCCCTTCCTCTTCCCTTCACTCCTCCCCACCTTGAATTGCCCTTTCTCATCTTGTCCACCTACCTTTCTGATAGCTTTGCTCTCTCTCCAGCACAGCTCTTCCTGAAGAGCATAGTACTGATGCTGGCATTCATTTTGAGACAAGCTCTCAAATGTGGTATACCAGAATCCTAGACTGTAGGCGTTTGAAATCCTTTTTCCCACCTGTAGGGCCTCCCAGAAGTTCTTCTGAAGTTTCCTAGGAGCCAGTGCTTCTTGCAGCTGGACCACAGGCACTGAGGAAAGTACTCCAAGGACTATGCAAAGGCACAGTGGCTTCTACTGTGGTTGCAGGACAAATGTGCAGTGGACTTACTCCACAGAGAATTCAACTGGTTGTGGTTCTCAGTTCTCTATATAAAGGAAAAGGATCTGCCACTACCTACATTACACAGGAGCTTAGCTAGACGGAGAGTTCTTGGGCATGTAACTACATGATTGCAATACCTCATCTAAAACTATTATACTCTAAAGCTTGTCACAAGAATTTATCAGCTGAAGTCCATCAGTATTATTCGCTTTTTTGATAACATTCATGCTAACATCCAGCACAAGGGTCACACTGCTATTTAAAACTCTCCTGCACCAAAGTAAACAAACCAGACACTGATAGATTTCCTGAACTACCCTGAGGCAGAAGCAGTTTCACAGATGGGGGAAAAAAAATAAAGATGGGCAAAGGAAAAACTTCTTGAGAGAGAAAATTTTGCTCCAGGTTTTCTAAATCTTACCATCTGTATTTCATTTTGGAAAATCTTCAAGTAATAAGGATATTTTTAACTACTATAATAGTTCTGGGGTTTTTTACCTGAAGTATTCAGAAACCGATAAAATTGAACCTCCTCCTTTGCAGCAAATTTATGCATGTTGATTAAACATTAAAAGCAGAGGAACAAGGTGGTACTGATAGTAACAGAGTATTTTAAAAGTTAACAAAAACAGCCAAGAGAAAACCTATCATACCAAACAGTGTCTGAAAATCTGAAGCATTTAGTAATGAATGTGTAACTCCCCCTAATGGAAGCATATTTGAATTTATCTTGAAAGAAAATGTCAATAACTTAAAATCCTAATGCTCAAAATAGTAATACTACTGTCATATCACTTCCCCTTTATGTCTGTTTAATGAATCTTTCAAGGTATGCATCTGTGATTCACAGCAAACAGTAAATTATTATTGACACTTTTTTTTTTTAATCTTCTCACTGAATTTTATTGCATAAAGTAAAATCTTAAATATCTGTGCACTTCAGCACAGATCTATGGTACACACTCAGTAGCTATTAAAATTCCTTTAAATTATCTTCTGTCAGTCATTTCAACTTCTGTTTTAGCTAAATGTTTTCCTGTTTCTTAAAAAGTCAGCAAATTGCTATAAAAATAACAGTGACAGGCCACAGTGGTTTTGGTTGTGTGGTATAAAGAAACACTTCTTATATGCACAGCTGCTGGTAATGAATGCAGCATGTTTGAGGCCTGATCTTGGATACTTTCCTACATTTCTGACTGCAGTTTCCTTGGCAAGTTTTCTGGGACCATATTATCTATATGTCCCACTATTTCAGCCAAAACTTTTCAATACATGAGTTTGGCACTGTGCACTGGCTTTCAAAAGTCTGTCCTCCCTGAGTTAACTTCTTAGGAGTCTTTGCCTTAATTCTCTTCTAGCAACTTTTTTTTTTCCTTTTTTTTTTTTTTTAAATGCAGCATTTTCTGTATAACCACCTTGTAAGAAAGGCAGACCGATTATATTTTTATATAATATAATCACTACTTGTAAAAGATGCCAGACTGACAGGATCAGAGACTAAAATTACATTTGTCCGCAGCCCAGCTACAATAACAGCACCAGCAATGCGGTTCTTTCCAGAGCTCTCAAATTTGAGCTACTGCAACTTCTAGGATAAGGGAATAGCTCTGGACTTTGTTCTGTGCAGACTTGTGATAAGCTTGGATGTTGCTATAATTGGTCTGGTGATACTTTAACTAAGTGGTATAAAGTAGGACTGCGATTAAATGCTGGATTTTACACAGGTCTCACTCCCTGAAGGAGGCATTTAACCTATCTCCTCATAGTGGTGAAAGACGCTACATCTCACTCCACTACCAAAACTAGTCTTTAATCTAAACACATGGGTACACAGATTTTCTCCTAATACAGAGAAAATGCAAAAGTGAGCAGCAGTCTGGAATGAAGTTATGTGTATAATCCCAAGTTACTTTTTCTAGGTTTTGATTATGCATTGGAAAGTAAGCTTAGGAAATTTGGTGCTGAAGAGCTGTTCGCTTTCAGTTTTTTGGTTTAAATGGGACCTTGTATTTCTGTTTTTCTTTGCAGGAAGTAGTTCCTAGTAAAATATGCTCAAAATAGGATTTACCCAGCTGTCAAGTTCTACTCTGTAATGCCAACAGAGTGAGATTCGAAACTATGGATGAACATATGTTTAAAAATAATTACAATGTAAGACAAAGATAGACATGTTCTTGTATAGCAAAAAGGACAAAAATAAGCTCATAAGCAAAAAAGAAGGACATAGGTAAAATATGCCTACCATTAGTCATCACAGAAATATTTCTAACATCATGTAACTACATGGGAAGTTAAAAATGAACTACTTGGAAGAAAAGATCTGTGTTACAAACCATGAAATACTGAGAATATATAGGGAAGATCTAGAACTATAAATTAAGTAGGATAAACCACAAATCACAAAGTGGAACCTGGCACAATAACAAGAAAGAAATAACAACAACAATTAAGAAAGTACTTAAGAGTTAAAACTTTTCCAAATATTTTGCTGCCTGGAATTTCTGATTTTGTTTTTAAAAGGGACCTAAAACTAAACACCGGTAGCTGTACAAACAAAGATGTCACATTTTTACATGCTTAATCTCACCCTGGTTTATTTAATGTAATTTAAAAAACCCTCTATCAATAATCTTTTGACAAAATTCCTGCATCACCAAAAAAACCCCAGCAAACCACCAAAACAAACAAAACCAAACCCAAATCAAACCCATACCAAAACAATAACAGACTCTCTCAGCTAATGTATTTAATCAAGAAGCAGTCTAGCCTTGGTTAGGGGTGTTGAAACAAGGATTTTCACAACTGTCTGATTTGGACAGTTAAACTGCAGGGCCAGCCACGATAGAGATTTCCCTTCCTCCCCTAACAGAAAGTATTACTGAGATTTGTTTTATATGTTTGACAGAGAGTAAATTACATAGACACAGGAGATCCTCTGAAGATTTGTAATCCTTGTGAAAGAGGTTAATGTGAGTCAGGGTACATCAGAGTTTACAATATGTAAGTAGTACAAATGCCGTCAGTCATTGTCTTAAGACGAGAGTACAATTTTGTTTCTTGGATTTCCTTGAAATTTTTTTCTATTTTTCCTGGGATGGGAGTTCAACTGCAGTACATAATCCTCCTGATGCTATGTTTGTGCTTCAAAATATGTTGACTATTTAAAACCGTCACTCACTATTCAGCACTAGTTGGTACAATAGCAGCTTTGCATTGTGGAAGACATAAGAGAGCAAATGAATAGGGTTTGCTTTTTTTTTGTTTTTTTTTTTTTATTTATTTAAAAAACAAGGAACATCTATCCCTCCTCCCATCCCTCTAAACTCTAGTACCGACACCATATAAAGTACAAAAGAAAAAGCACGGACATACATAATTGAAATGCTTTAACTCTGCTGAACACTGCACTGAAACATAGATGTCTTTAGGCTATGAGACTGTATTTATTTTATCCATTTAGGACATATGTAAAGATTACATAAATCACAGGATTAACCAATGTATATGATAACACACAGTGTGGCAGTAAATTGATGGGTTTCACAAAGTCATATACATTGTCCTGTTAAAATACTTTCAAGGTGATGATTGTAGAAATATCAAGAACTTGGTCCCTCCAGTTCAAGCTGGAGAGAGTCTGATGGAGAGCCACCAGGATGATTTAAATATTGGATTACTTGACACATGAAGAAAGGTTGGAAGAAAGAATTCATGCAGCCTCGGGAAAAGAAGAATTAGAGGGAGCTAGTCAGTCTCCCAGTGCCCAAAAGTGGTCATCCAGAAGATGGAGGTAGTCTCTTTACAAGGGGGTGTGGTAACAGAAGAAGAGGTAGTGGATCCAAGCTGGTTCAGGGGTTATTCTGTCCAGATGACAAAAAAACTTCACTATAAAAACAATTAAAAATTGGAGTTAGTTGCCCAGCTAAGAGGTGGGAACTCCCTTGGTGGAATCAGTCTCTGCTTGAGACACAGCCCTGCATCATCTAAGTCTAAGGCCCTGCTTTCAAGAGAAGGCTGGATCCAATGAGCTTCAGGGATCCCTTTTCACACTGGCTTTCTGAAATTCCACATTCTCAGTTCACTGGATTTTGTAACTGCAGGAGGAAAGGTCTTCTAGCTGAATCACCATTTCTTATCCCCAAATTACCATTTGTTCTTAAAGCACCTTGCCTAACACAACACCATCCCATACATGCAAATGAAAAAAAAAAAATTAAAGGAAGGAAAAACATTGTTGGGTGCTTGAGTGATTCTAATAATGACAGCTGATTTGGAAGTTTTGTTTTTTTTTAAGATATGGTGCATTAACAATCCTACTGTATTTGCGTCTAGAGCTGTGAAACAAAGCAAAATAAATCTAGTTGTGAACCAGTAGCCTACACCCAGATGAATTTACAGAACATCCTAGATTCACCTATTTACCTGCCCATGGCATCGGGTTGGAACCAAGTGATCTTTAAGGTCCCTTCCAACCTAAAGCATTCTATGATTCTATACCTTTTTCCTTGTGCTTTGCTAAATAGCCAGCAAAAAAATGTAATTTCAATGAAGTATATTGACTGCAGTAATCTGAATGTTCATTTTATTTTTCTCTCTCTATATATAATTATAATATATAAAGATAACAGTGCCCTTCCTGATGAGTAAATCTACATTTCGTGTGAATGATAGAGGAAATGGGGGATGGGGGGAAGAGCACACAGAGTGATATGTGTAGAGAACTAAGGACAAAGTATCAATTAACTGATATAAACAGCTAAAAGAAGCACAGTATAAATTAACTCAGCTCTGCTGGTTTACAAGCACAAGTACATAACATTTAAGAAAAATTCTTATCTTACGGTACTGCGAAAGCTCAAAGCCAAATTCTGAACACTACTACTATGCTTCACTACAAACAGGCACTTACATATAGAGAAATACATACATTTATTTCCAGAGCCCAGGAGTTCCCATACATAACCAAGTATAAAGAGAACTCTGCTTTGAGAGACTGCTGCAGTTAATTTTCTCACTGAATTATATCATCTTTTTCTTTTCTCTTCTGCTATGGGAAATCTACTTGAACCAATTTGGTACTAGCAGAAAAGTCCTCCCCCATGAAAAGAGGTGCTTGGTAGGGCTCTATAACATCATGGCAAGCGCAGAAACACTTCTGTAGTTAGAGTGGCTCAGGCCTCAGGCAGAAGTAGTTGAATACAGGATCCAGAGAAAATAGCAACATGATACAGTTACGGCAGACATGCTAAAGCAGTTGGCTGCCGTGCTCAGAGGGTGAGCTTAGATTTCTCTATTTTCTCCTAAATACACCATAACAAGATAAGAATGATCCAAGCTCACCCCAAACCTTCATATGGTGCCTGGACCAACTGGCAGGGTATTACCAGCATGAAGTCCTTAAACAAATGATATTAACAGTTGTATAATTAATGACTATATTTCACTTTAACACTTCTGCAAAAAATGAAATGTATAAAGCAATTATATTTAATTTTGAAATCATAAGAAGAAAGGTTATATTTGTAGCAGTCTTTATTTGTGGATTGTACTTTATTGTAGACTGGAGATAAATTCATCACCAGCTGAATCATATTTTATATCACTAATTTTGAAGTTATTGATTTTGTATTTATTAATTTTTAATTTCAGACTTAAGACAAATGAAAGCATTTAATTCTCAAGAACATAGGGCTAAAACATTTAGTTTCCAACTACAAAACCTGTAATGGTGTCAAAACTTGGGGAAAAGGCAAGGATGCTGTCTGGTGAAATATAGGTAATTATTGTGGCTTGACAAAACTAACCAAGAGGAAATAATTTCTAAGTTATTTCTTTAGTAGGACTCTGGAGAATAAGTGCTATTATCTTTTAAGTACAGGACTTGGTGCACATCCCTGCAAACTTCACAAACCCACCAGTAAAACTGTTTGAACAGAGCTAACAGAAGGACAAGTTTATTTTTAATTTGGTATACGATTTGTTCTCAGTTTTCAAGTAACATTCTTAGTTTAACATAATATTGACCATTAATTTCTAAAGCTAGGCCTGCCATTCTGGATACCTGAAAGTACAATTATCAACACATACTCTATTCACTCAAACTTGTGATGAACAATGAAAGAAACAAAGCAACTTTTACCAATCTCACAAATCCCATGGCTGCTTTCAGATGATGCAGCATTAACTCATAATTCATCAATATATATGGGATGACTAATGCACAGTTACCACACCTCTAAAATGGGTGTTCCTGTATCTGCCTAAGGACAAGGAGGTGGTAGTATGGAAAGCTACAAATTTACGTATTAAAAGCTAAGTATTAAAAGCTTCCTTAATAGGAAGTTAAAACTTTAGCTTCCAATGAGTCTATGCTCTTCACCCACCCTAAAAAAACATTCTTGTCTGGATAACCTGTTCAGAAAGCTACATTACACCAGATGAGGCTAGTGAGCTAGTCTAGATTGAAGGCAGTGACTCTTTCTGTGGCTTGAAAATTACAACTGCACCCAGAATAAACAAGCTAACAGAATGAGATGGTTTTCTCAGATCTCTCCTGACCCCAGCAGATTTGCTCAACTCCTGCACATTTCAGTGAACACGACTTATGAAGTTCAATGTATTGCTCACACATATGGGGACACCTGGATAGCCTAACAGCAAGCCCACACAGCCTGTGAGCCTATGTGGACATCAGCAATGCTGTGAAATCTTGTGGAAACAAAGGTGTCATTCTGAAATAATTAAGTGCTGGTTAAACACACACAAATAGAATCAGTAAAGGAAAGAGGCAAGTGACACTTTGGAGCAGGAATACCTTGTATCAGAAATAACTGCCCTGTTCCCTCTTGTTTAATAGCCCTTACCTTCCTGATCCAAACACCAGATCAAAATGGCAAAATCTACCTCTCTAACTTGAGACCCTGTTTCTGAAACCTGGGAAAATACAGGAACACATATGTGAACAGACAGTGAATTCCTTTTATGTCATTTGCCTTCTTAAGAAAGGGGGGTTGAATAAGAAGGTACAACAGTACAGCAAGCTATGCATACTACAGGGGGAGTACAGGTGTCTTGGAGGCGCTATCGGGATCTGAATTAGTTTTAATGTAAATATTTTGACAGGTTAATTATTTATGGAACGTTATAGTTGCACTTTTAAATTCTAGTTTTGAATAAACTTTTTTTCTCTGCCTCACAAATAATTCTGTAATGCAAATACAAATTGCAAAGAATGATGAGAAAGTACACATGAGCACAAACTAGACAATGTAAAACTGAGTTAGACACTTCCAGATTCTTCAGGAAACCTTAAGCAGTTTCATATTCCAGCTATGCCAGTCTAAGACTGCCAAAAGGGGAGGTCCTGCTTCCCACCCCTGAAGCGAGGGATTCCTGCCTGCTTCCCTCCTCCCCATTTTGTTAGATCAGCCTGTGCAGCTGCAGGGTGAGTTGGCTCAGCTGGCAGGCGCTGTAAGGTAATTTTTGTGAGGGTTAGGGTAAGTTCCACTAAAGTTGACATTAAAATAATTTAGTACTGCTGCAGTTATGCCCATCTTCTCCAACCCTACCTCCTATGTTGTGTCAACTGTGCTCTTCACCTGACTCTGCAGGGAGGAAGTTCAAGCTACAAAATCTTCAGGAAACTATCCAAAGAAACTGTGAGTAGAGGGGGTGGGGTGGTGGGAAGGGGAACAGGGAATAATACTCTGCTGGCTCAATGGCTGTAAGCAGATCATTAAGAAACTGATGAAAGCCTGCTCCAATACAAAGAAATAACAGTCGCTGCATAGCAAGACTCAGGATAAAGGCAGTACCAGCACAGTAAATGCTAGCATTGACCATCATCCCTGGATCATTCAGCGAACTGATGTACTCTGTGTAATTAAGTGCTAAATCTGCAAGAGAAATGGCCAAAGCATCTGGTTGGAGTCAAATGGGATGGGATCATCCCCTTATAATGCATACGGATATTGGATTGGCTTACCTACTGAATGAAGTCTCATCCTTAAAAATAAACTGTATTTTCCATTATTAACAACATAGGGGAAAACTGCTATACCAATAGATCAAGGAAATACCAATATGATTCAGTTCAGCCTCAATAATGAGGACATATTCATTTATTCAACTGGAATAATTTTGTAATTATTCCAATAGTGATTTATTAACCCCTGTCTGGCACAAGAGTTAAAAATCCCACAAATAACTCAAAAAAGCCAAACAAACAAAAAACCACACCCCCAAAAATCACAAGAACAACAAAATAAACAAAACCCAACAAAAACTGCCAAAACAAAACATTCCAAAAACAAACAATGAATCAAAAGAAATATTAAACTGAACTAAAACAATCCTGAGACAGCTGCATCATGAAAAATTGTTCAAATCAAAGCATTTAAAGGTTAGATTTTTTTTCTATTACAGGTAAAAGGAAAAAATCATAAGAGAGAAAAAAAGATTTAATACAGTGAGTACCTAGTTCTTCTTTTGTTTGTTTTTATTCTAAGGCCACCATTTTGCAGATGGTCTGAAGGATCACATTCCTTACCAATTCAAAAGGCTTCATATCAATTATTCTAACTATGCGTCTAAAAGAACAGCCTCCAGACAGCTGCTGGAAATAAAACAGACATTATAAAAAACATTTAATAGTATCTTTCTTCATGAAGGTTTTTAAATGAAGAATACAATTGAAGTGAATCCAGAGGAGGGCCATAAAGATGACTGGAGGGCTAGAGCACCTCTGCTATGAAGACAGGGTGAGAGAATTGGGCTTGTTCAGCCTGGAGAAGAGAAGGCTCTTTTCTTATGCAGGGAGAACTTAGAGCACCCTTCTAGTATCTAAAGGGGGCCTAGAAGAAATCTGGAGAGGGGCTTTTTATAAGGGCATGTAAAGGATAGGACAAAGGGGAATAGCTTCAAGCTGAAAGAGGGGAAACTTAGGTTAGACATAAAGAAGAAATTCTTTACCATTATGAGCGTGGTGAGGCACTGGAACAGTTTGCCTAGAAAACAGCTGCCCCATCACTGGAAGTGTTCAAGGCCAGGCTGGATGGGGCTTTGAGCAACATGGTCTAGTGGAAGATGTCCCTGCCTGTGGCAGGGGGTTGGAACTAGATGATCTTTAAAGGTCCCTTCCAGTCTAAACCATTCTGTGATTCTTCAAGTCATAATATGGTGTAAACCTGCCAAGGTTTATGGTCTTTATATTTTGCATGATAGAAATGAAAGTCACACTTGAAGATACCACTGCAACCACACAGAACACTGTCCACAGAACTATCATTATTTACATTTCTGGTTTAACTTGATTTTTGGATAAAAAAATCATGATTAAACCTTCTGGCAATTGAAAATCTTTCATAAAACCACAGGGATGGCTTCAGTGGTAAATTAGTACTGATTTTAAACTGCCACTGAATATTAACATTAAAATTCTCATGAATGACTTCTGCATTGTTCAGTCAGTTATTCTGCCAGAGAAAGTCACCCTTGTAAAACTTTACATGGTCAGTATTTATAAAGCATAGGAAATAGCACTTTCTTACTTTTAATTTCTTTGAAAGTTTTCCAGTGTTATACAACTTCATGGAAGTCAACAGTAACAACTGCAAGAGCTCTCCAGCCAGCTCTTGTAATATTCTTAATGGAACCTTACTAGAAATTGGCATCAATGTTTGCAGTCTTATCTGCCTTATGTCTGCCTGCTGTTCCCATACATATTTTTGCAGTCCTGAATGAAGATACCTGGTCATAGCACTTGAAAACATCCAGTATTAATAGCTATAATATAATATTTCCATAGAAAAAATTACATATTCTACCATATGATCTGTCAACCTTTGCCTTCTCTTCCTCCATCTGTGTACAGAAGATATTTATTGAATGCATCAGAATTTTATGCCTTACTCTGGGGAATTCTTCTATTTTTGCTTAGATTTGGTCAACACTGTGAGGATTCGTTTAATTCCTTTTCGTCTTCACAGCCACAGCCCAATATCTGCCCAATTAAAGAAAAGGAAAAAAACCCAAACAACATAACTCGCCACTCAATCTACTTGGCTATGGATTTCTCCTTAATTTGTTCTCTTGCCTCTTCAGTTTTCTGAATTTCTTAGCTGACACATGCTCGTTATCATCAACTTATGCTCTCCTCCAGTTGTTCTTCAATATGCATCCTCTGAAACTGATTTATTTAGCATCCTGTCTAAGGCAGTTTTCAGTACAAATTTATTCATTTCAGGTTTGGATTTGAATATTTTTTGAGTTTGTAAAATTTTTTTTTAATTTACTGAGACAGATTTTACATTAAAGTTTTTCACTCAGAGAATATTTCCTGATTTTCATTTTCCTCTATTTAACAAAGCCATAAATTAATCTGTTGGCTCACCTAAGCCAACATTAACTGTGATTTTCTTTTCTTCTTTTTTATCCACCAATATTATGTTTAATAAAGAATTTATTGTACCAAGATTTTAGTTATGTATGATTTTTTAAATGTCAGAGTCATTTTAGTACTGGCAGCATAAGACGTACAGAACATAATCTCTCCATTGAATTCCCCATGATAATTTTTTTCAACTTCTATATTATAGGTAGGTTCTAAATGAGTCATTTTGTGGTGTGATTTTGTGTCATAGATGCTTGAGGAAGTTCAACACTGAAGAGGTTTTCAGAACCAAGCCCCAAACACTTTAATGCTAACATGTCCTGTTAGGTAGTGAGTAAAGGGTGAGGACCCCACCATACGATGCTCTTTTTCAGTGGAAGCATATTATTTGTTATTTAAATTGTGTAACCCGAAATAAAAAGGGCAAGAAAAAAATGAATCTGGTTCAGTGTAGCAGTAATTTTAACCAATGAAATAAATTGTTTTGCACCTTGCTACAGATATTTGCACTCTGCACTGTCTTTTACTTGAAATATTTTATAGCCATATTTTAGTTCTCTATAAGACACACGCAAACCCTAAAGCATAGATGTTGCTGTAATGTTGTTGTCACTAAAATGTGATTTGTATTCTTAGCATCTTCATTTTTCTTCTTAATGCTTCATTATCTTTTTCATCTGTTTTTATTTGATGTTACTGAAGTGTTTTTATTTACAGACATTGCCATTTGCAAATTTTGTCTTTTATATGTAATGTAGGTGAATTACACTTGTGATTTCTATTGGCAGTGTATTAGCTCTATACCCTATACTGAAAAAGTAATGTGCTTAAAATAAATTTTGCCTACATCTTCAGGCATACCTAAATATCATTTTGACTACCAGCATATATGGGCTTAGTTTTTGCCTTGAGATGTCTAATTAATTGTCTTAAACCATTAACAGTCCACGTTGAAGTAAGACATGGCTTTCTTATGTAATCTTTCTGTAACTAATGTGTCAAAATAGATTTATTTGTATTTACCCATTAGTGAAATACAGAGAATTCCAACTAATCAAACATAAAATGTAAGATTGTATTGCCATTTAAAGAGCTGGCAAGTGAATGGAGAGATGAGCACTTGTCTCTCCAGTTATTCACAAGAATTATTTCACATCAACCATTTACTGCTCTTGCAAAAAAAAATGAACGTAAAGACATTTTTTCTTCCGTTTCTCACTGACTGCTTTAAAAAAAAACCAAAAAACTACTGCTAATACATTTCAGCCAGAGCCCTAGCATTCCTCGTTGGCATCAAACAGATCACTGCCAAAATGATGAGACAAGTGTGCAGACAAATGTGCCATCAGGCTTGAAAATCTCTGTGGTCAGCAAACTTCGTTGTACAGAAAGGCTGACCTTTACTACCTTATTTTATTCTATTTTTAAAGAAAGGTTAATTTGGAGATCTGTTAACTCACGCAAAATAGATTTAATGAGGTCTTTCATGCTTCTGGATGAGATGTTGGTTTACGGGTTGCCACCAGCAGGTGCTGAACAGAAGAGAGCAACTTGTTAACTTGGACAGTGTCAAATAGGTTTAAATTGAATGAAATGACATGAAAGAAATTAGTTGAAAGGCTACATATCGTTTTACAATGCTTTTTCAAAACACATTATTCACTAGTAATGATTTTAATGACTAGGAAAATATTGTATATACTAGTTCCATGGGTGCTAATATCAAACTGTTGTATCACTTGATAAAAAGGGTGTTCTTCACCCCATCTTAGTACTTATATGCTTTTATTAAATTACCATATGGAAAAAAAATCTCATTTCTTGATAAAATCAGTGGGTTGTTAACCACAGTTATGATATACCCAACACACAGGTAACTATGGTAGTGAAAAGACAATTAAGAATCTGCAACTTGCATCTTGATTCTTCAATTCCTTGATTACTTTTTGTTTTCAGAAACCAGAGCAGATTTAAAAACAAACACCTTTAGCAAAAAACTTACTTTCCAAGTATTTGCTAATGATTTTTTTAAAACAGGGACATGCCTGCCTTCCAGTTATTGCAAAAACATTTTACAAATTAAATATTTAAGGATAGATATCTACATTTGGATGCTAGGATACCTGACCTGGCAAGTATGCAAGTACCTCTGAGCTGCAAAACATCAAAGCACGTTAGCACTATGCTACACCTTTTGACAAGGTCTATTAGTGTGGGTGAAGCTCCAGGCTAATGCAGACGGACTTCTGCACCCAAAGTGGCAAGACTGTGGAGTGCTGCTTTTTAACATGCAGATCTATCAGCTGGGGTCAGTACAAACTAGGACATTTTTGATCTGCGTTGCTTAGTATAAATAAGCCTGATCTTCTCACTGGTTTCTCGTAAACATTGCTACCTATATTTTACTCACCTATTATAAGTATTAAAGTGATGAAGACTCAGATCAGACTTCAAGGAAATGCTTGGTCTTAGACAAACACCTAACAAACAGAAATAACCCGTGCTGGTATACATGTATTTCAGGTATGCTAAAATAGAGTAAAGTGTACCAAAATATGCCAGGAATATGCAGGCTAACCTCAGTCTCACAGCACAGGTTGTAGAAAAAGCTGTTGCTGTTCTCTCTTTTTTGTCTTTTCTCTGCTTTTCTTTGCCTTTTCACATTAAGTCTGGCTTAGATAGCTCCATTTCAGCAAGTCACCTTTAACCTTTGATTAGTAACCTGCTTGGTCTATGACATATTAACAGAGCAAATCCATGACCAAAGACAGATACAATGAGCTTAGTGGAGAGGCAGTTATATAAATGCTTCCACATTGACTTGCTGCCTGAAAAATGTATGTAAAGGGGTTTGCAGTGAAACTCGGGCTTTCTGGTATTTGCTAAGTGTATGCCTGCAATAGCCTGGTAATAACAGGAAAGGAATAATGTTTCTAAGTTGTGAAACAGCGATCCTTCCCAGTTTCCAAAGTCATTAATTTGAAATCAAAACATTTTAATTTGAAATCAAAATATGTTTTTCCTGACTTCTTAAATACATCCTTCGAAACCACAAACAAAATAAAACAAACACAACACTCAAGATTTTTTTTTTTCTGTTGTTCCTGGGAGTCAAAAAGTTGCATTAGAAAAGGCAAAAGGAACACCATGCTGGCTCAAATCTAAGGTAACCTTATTTTTCAAAATAACAACAGATTTTAAAGGGGAGAAAATTCCAGAAATGTAGTTCTCGCTACTCCACTGCATATGTTGTTTCCACTCCATTTATGACCCTCATATCCTTCCCCCATGTCACAGCAGCCCGACCTCTTGCTTCCTAAGCCCATGACACCTGCAAAGCTTCCTGTGCTGCCATTCACCCATATCCAAACACACTGCAGCCATTCCTGCAGCATGTGACTGACACAAGGTGCCCTTATGCCCACAACTTCTATTAGGGAACCACAGTAAACCATTTGCTCCCAAATATCATTTCTTGGCACAACCCCATATATGTTCCCAATCCTTCTTTGAATCAGGGTCTCAGTAAGAAGCAGCTTCTCTGAGCAAGGATCACTAGATACCACAGTGCTTATATCCATCTAAAACAACCTTCAGTGTCCTCGTACTAATAAGGGAATTGCACCTGATGATGCTCAGACTTGTACCCACCCCAGGTCCCTAACCTTCCTGGCAGACTGGGCTCATTGTGGATTAGATGATAGAGGGTTTCCTACCCAGCAGTACACAGTGTCCAAGCCTCCTGAGCCACATTAGGGTGTAACTTAGCAAATCAGCAGCTATATCATAGTTGACAAATACACAAAACCTGCATTTTGGAGACCTTAATTTCCAGAAGAGCAACAAAAATTCTCCACCTTATGCCCTAGTTCACACATCTTCAGCCCTGATGGACTAGAGGACTACACCACATAAAAATAAAATTGCCAGAATCATCAACCATAATGAGAATATAGATCTCCAGTGGAAATCTATGCCTCTAAGGAACTACAAGTACTTCAGATAAAGGCAATTTGATTGGGTTCACAAGAGAAAAAGATTAACTAGGTGCAGATAGGTCTATAAAATTACATGATAAAAATGTGTAGCAGGGTCTGGCCCTCTACTAATCCAGCAGCATGTTAACCAGCTTAAATATTAAACTTCTAGTACAATAAAATGAATGCATGAAAAGTCAATTAGAAAAAATAGCTTAAAGTGGAGAGGGGATATATAATAACTGGAAAGGGGAATAAAGATACTATTTGATATAATGTACATGCATCTACTGTTCCTGACAGTGAACATAACATCTTAAAAGATGGCTTATGAGTTCTTTCATATAAAATCAGATTTCACTTGGCTGAATAAAGATTTTGTTCACATAGCTTGGGAAAAACATTTTTAACGTGATTTATTATACTATATTATATTACTATACTATATTTAAACTGCTGTGAAGCGGTCTGGCATTTGGATCACATGTGATTGACTTCTCAGATAGTACTTTACATAGTCTCGCAATGACCATTTCTGTTCAGATATTTCAGGAATTATAAGCGGGTGTATCTGAGGATATCTATGTTCAGTTTGTAATTCTCTCAAATTCAGCAATACATACAAATGGTAGCAGCAGCAGCACGGAGGGCCAGAATCTTCGGTAACTATTCCTGGTGGGACCTTTGGTGACAAAGGAAGGGACAAAGGGCCATAACAATTTAGGCCCACAGGCTGCCAGCTATTGGAAAAAACAACTGCAGAGCTTTTAGCTTGTGGGTGAACTGCATTCTGACTACACTTACTGATTTCTGGGAATATATTACAACTTTCTAGACTGTTACGGCAAAATACTAAACCTCTCTGTCTACTTTAAGCTGCAAGCTGCGCTTCCTGCAGCCTTGCTGTCAAAAATATATACTGCATTTTGCAAGAATAACTCACATGAGGAACAGCTGAAAGAGACAGACTGGGAAAACAGCTAATGGAAATTAATTCCAAGTAACCCCTCTCCTGATACAGGTCAGTGCCATCTCAGCAGATTGGGTACATATGTCCATTGCCATGCAGAGTTGAACCTTAGCTGCAGCCACTAAGCATCACAAATGTTAAATTAATGCAAACTGTATGCCACGATTAATATTTTGCTCAGTTGGTAACTGGAATGCTGTCTCCCTCATGCTAAAGTGGAAAGCAGCAGTTCCGCACAGCCCAAATCTGATTTCTGACCCTTGGTTGTATAGGAAATACAGCCTAGCAAATATTAAAAAGTGTATAATATTACTCCAGTAAGGATTGTGTTTTAATACGCTTACTGGTGTAAGTGTATACGTGGACCCTTACAGAGGTAAGAAATCCATTCTGATTAATACCACTATATAAACACCATTTAATAGTGTCTTTCTCAGTGAATACAAGAAACACTTCCAATGCTACTACTTTCACTTCTACTTTTCACTATCTGTAAAATCTGCTCATGTCACTAGTTCAGAAGCATCCAAAGGATATATTCCATAAACATAGTACTATATACACAGGAGTTGAACAATTCATTTTTTTTTTTTTTTTTAGCTAAAACAGCAGTTCTTATATTCATCATTTTAAGAATGAGAAATCCATAACTGAGAAAGGAAGACAACGCAGATACACAGTATCTCATCTTAAGCCATCAGACACACAAACTTGCTACTCATTTTATAACAAATATCCAGTGAATATCAATACAGCCTGACAAATTCATATAGGATGAAGAAACCTATAAACTATGTAACTATGTAAGAAATATAACTCTAATCATCTACCAAAGATTTTTTTCTTCCACCAGGCAAAAGGCAGTGCATTCTGGTGCCTAGAGGCCAGATGCTATTTTTGAACTATCCTGACATACGTCATTTCAGGAGATCTGTGCAGTTCAGGATTTTTATTTTTTTTTTATTTTTTCTCCCTCTTCACAGAGCCTTAAGAACTTTCCTGTGAAGATGGAGATCTCTACAGAGCAAATTTAATCTTGCCAAGCTCAATCTTCTTGGTTACCTTTGCAGGTCCCTGAAAAGTTGTCTGTGCCCTGTAATTGAAAACCACAGACTGTTGACAGGGCTCAGCACTCCTGAGGGGTACGTTGTAGGAGCAGCTGAACTAGAGGAGAAAGCATCAGCTGGTTTTCTTACAACTTGACTTTCAGAAAAGAGCTAAAACCAACCTTACCTAGTGCAGGGGAATGTTAAGGAGGAACAGTGCCTCATGCCATCTTATTACAGCACACTGATGAACACACACAAGGTGGTAAACCAGCATTGGACAAAGCTTCCCTGGTTGCTCCATGCTGGAAACGCAATATTCAGTTTGGTTCTCCCTGGAAAACTTTACTTCCTCAGCAAACTCCCCAGACTACATATTTAAATTTCACTAGTATGAAGGAAGAGAAAAGGAGAGGAAAGGAGGGGAATGGATCTCACAGTAACTGATGTGCAAACTAAGCTATGACACACAATATCATTTCCCATTTGCTCTCATATTCAGCTCTTTGTACCACACATGAACAAATACTACAGAAAGCAACAAACTTAGGTATTTGTGATATAATGACGCACTGTACACTTTTCCACATTGACAACTGCAGGTTTTAACACGACCTTTAACAAGACAGCAGACAGAAACTGCAAGCTAGAGCATGTATACACATTTTATTATGCACCTATTCATGAAAGCAGTCCTTACTTAGGAGGCACATCATGTTATTTTCAGGGGAATATGGACAGTTATTCTCTGTACTCTCCAAAAAGACTCTTTTATATCCTGTCTACTCAAGACACTTACTAGGAAAAACAGTATGGGCATGTGTCAGTGTGTGAAAGGTGGAGCTCATGCACTTGAAGGGAACATGGACTGTTTCTAGCCTACTGTTAGATGGCAACAAACTCTGGAAAATGCATAGGAGGAAGAAAACCAGTTAGTTTTGTCCCTATCAACTACTGTCAGTTTTGACACTTTCTTGAATAAGACTACTTTCTTTGCCAGATGACAGTTGCCTCAATCTCACTGTATTCGCATTGCCAATACTCCCCACAAGCAATGCCTCAAAATCATTTAGCTTCAGAAAGTCTTATCAAAATAATGTTTCACAGTACTTGCAAGAACCTGATCTACCCCCTGGTATTTACCAAACTTCAACACAAAACTTTGAGACGCATCTCAGAGAAGAGAACTACTAGATTGCATACACAAAAGATTGATATTTCTTAAGCTATTAAATATACTGCAAGCCCATACTCCTCTCCCTTCAAGGCAATAAATCAGCTTGTCTTAGAACAGTAACAAATGAACAAGGAGCCACTGTACCACCCTGTGAAATAACAGACCCCACTGTGAAACAGCAGACTTGCTTCTCTTGGGCAAGTATTGTGTTAAACGGCACCTGGAAATACGGTATTGTGCAGGCTAAATCCAACAGTATGGTGCAATTTATAAACAGGCAAAACACCAGTCAGATGCTTCTGGTAAAGTATGTTTGGGTTCTACCTATGCACCACACAAACACTACTATGATAGAACTATCTCACATCTGTGTCCAGGACTACACACTGAAATGAATCTACATATCTAAAGCATCATGGACCACTGAATACAGAGAGGTTGGTACTTAACACAGCTGTGCACCACTAACAAACACATCCTCTAGTTTAAGAAAAACCATCTTTCCTAAACCTCTCAAGAGGAAATCTTGTGAGTCCTAACTGCATGGTATTCCCACATCAATGTGTGTGAACTAGACACTTCACATTCTTCCTACTCTAAGTTTAGTAATGCCTTGATGTGGGAGTACAGTTCTGCACCTTGGACTCTGTAAGCAATCTAGCCATTCTCTTTTATGTAAGAAATCTGAAACATGGCACTGGTCATGGATATGTTTGCATGCTGGAGAACACGTTCTATACAAATCGTTTAGAAGCTCTCTCAGGTATAGTTGGGGTTCTCATTGATTGCCTGCTTTGGAATATGGGAAGATTATTTCCTCTCTCATATACAAAACATGCTATGATTAAGAACTCTTCCTACCCTCACACTTTCATAAGATCTTGGGAAACTGCTCTAAACTTTGGTGATACGCCTTTAAATACTGATAGACAGCTTTGCAGTTGGAGATGGTGTGAGACTGAGTGTGGGTGTTCTGGATGTAGTGATAACACAAATACAGGGACATACTTTGCTACCAAGCCTTAGTAATAAAATCCAAGATGACTTTGGAGCTTTAAACCAGGGAAGAAATGCTTGAAGAATTTCAGTGCCTGATGTTGAATATCTCTATCAGATCACTGAGCTGGTTTTATTGCTTTAACTCCCAAATTTACTGATTGACATTTTATGTTGCAATAATTAACATAACTTATGGCTGCACACATTCAAGTTCTGGACCTTTCCTGGGTAAAGACTTTTCTAGTTAGTATTAATGCCTTAAAAGTAGATAATAACAAACTAGATGTTATAATGACTGAGAGATGTGTTATGCCCTAAGGAATATGATTCAGCAACTAAGACCTGCAAAGACAAATATGAAGTACAACTAAGTGACCAAACCAAGCATCAATATGACCCCGTGGTTCAAACAGTGCTCCACAAAAAAAAATAAAATATCAGACTTCAAAGTCACTCAGGCAAAGAAGTATCAGACCTGTCAGAGAAAACTGTTTGGAAGACTTTAGCGATACAGAAAACCATATGCTAGGCAAAGACTGACCCTGTAAAATAGCACAGAATTGAAGACTTATTGCATTGGTAAAGTCTGTGTTCTGGTTTGAGATTGTAATGTATGAATAAAAGAGATTGTAATGTATGAATAAAAGAGACCTCCATGAGCTGAAAGGAAACATATTTTTCTCTACAGTCTTCAGTTACCTAAACACAGGTAATATGTGCAACATTAAAACTACATGGTTGTAAAATCTGATTGCGGTCCCTTACAGAAAACACAGGAATCCTGTCCTATGGAAAAATAATAAAATACAATGATGCTAAACATTTATAAATGACCTTTCCATTAATAAAAAGCTAGGGGTCTTAGAGGAACCTTGCAATAAACTTGCATATCAGTTTATCTATAATCCGTCATGGGGAAAAGAAAGAACAACCCAAACCAAAACCCTTATAGCTGGGAAAGTACTTCCCTAATCTATTCCAAGTACAGTGGACCAGAAGCCTGCATGCTCCAACTGTAATATTTAGCTCCAGCAGAACAGAAAGTTGCCCATCATGGGTCACATACATTGCTTATCAACAGAGGAGTGCTGGTTCGCATTTTTTTATACATATATATGAATATATAAACACACACACTTATATATCAGGAGTCAAATCTCCACTCCAGCAGTGCTTTTCACATCCAAAATCGCACTTTGAATTTTATGCCAAACCAACAGAGAAAACTGAAACAATACCAAATAAGGCCACTAAGTATGAGATAATGTGGTTATTAAATCTATGGTGCTAAAAGAAAGCTAGACAAAGGAAATAAGCAAATGAAATAATTTCTTAAGGAAAAAAAAAAAAATCAACATTTAAGTTAAAGTATGTATTTTAAAATAAGGAAAACCATTCCAGCCAACTTTTCATATAATCAGTGATTTTTCACCCTGTAGATTTAAGAATATAACATGCTATTTCATCTTCAAGTCCAGCAGAAACATTTTCACCACAACCAAAAGAGAGTTCCAGGATAATTTGCAGTGCCTACACTATAACACATATGCAGCAATTTATCTGTAATCTATGTTAAGGGGAAATATGTACTCAGGGAGCACATGTGGCTATTTAAGCATGTTCTCATATGGGATGTTACTGTATCAGTGATATTCCAAAAAAAACCTAATTTCAAACACCAAGGAGAAATTTTTCTTTCAAATTTGAATTACTGCATATTCTGCACTTAATTCTTACATGTAATTCTCCATGAGATAAAAGGAATCTTGCACAACAATAGGCAGATAGTAGGAAAAAAAAGAATTTATAGCACAAATACTGGAACGGGTTCTTGATTCCCAAAAAGGATCTTTTGCTTGTATTTCATGTTGACTTTGATGATACTACAATGTCAGCAACAGCGAAATGAATCAAAATATTCCTTTGGTACAAACAAGGATTTAGGCTAGAGGAAAAAAAGAAATCCTACTAACACATATGTATCTTTTAATTCTGTAAGTTGTGAATGCTCCATCACTGGCAGTGTTAAAGGCCAGGCTGGACAGAGCCTTGAGCAACCTGGTCTAGTAGGAAGTGTCCTTGCCCATGGCAAGAGGCTGGAACTAGATGATCTTAAGGTCCTTTCCAACCCTAACCATTCTATGATTCTATGTTGAGTAGCAATACATTTCAATTCTCAATTCAACTGACTGAAATCAACAAATAAAGTTCAAATATATTTAGCCAGTTTAAAGAATCACACAACAAAACTGTAAAGAAAGTGATCATCTTATTAGTTAGTCTGAATATTTACAGACATTACCACATGAACAATAGCTGTATATATGTAGTAAGCATATGCAGATTAGATTTTGGCAGGCAGGCAACCAGAATTCATGCATCTTAATATTTACGTAAGTGCAACATAGTAAAAAGCATTAATTTAAGAACCCGGAACCAGGCCTAGCGTATGTTTTTCATACTTAAGACCACAACCCAAATCAATGTTTGAGAATAAACCTTAGAAACAATTTCGTCCTAGTATCTCTAGTCAGTTAGTTTCACTAAGCTCGTTGCTTTAACAAGTCAATAACATCTGTTTTGAAAACTGCACTAGGGATATGCTTCACTTATGGACACCCACAAACTGAATCCGGAACAAGCTAACGAAAGGATCCTTCTTATATCTTTCATATGGCACAAGAGTGATTCAGAATCAAATTCTCCGAAATAAAAGTACTTGAAAACAGATGTCTTCTTTTTCAAGAAATGTGCTCTGATAGATTAACATGACATTAACAGGATGTCTTTGGGCAGGTCTTTTGTCAACTTTCTCTATTAAAACTGTTCTTCCTTGCATAAGCACATTTTAGTTGGATGTGGGACTTGTACCAGATTCCTCCATATCCTGAGTTGACTGATGGAACTACTGAGACTCCATTAGCCTCAAATTGTTCCTTGTGAGATGACATACCTGGGTTCAAATCATTTTGGAAAGAGAGAGTTTTAACACATACATGTATCAGATATATGTATGTATGTGTAAGTAACCTAATAATCTGTAGTTAGTTTTAGGAGATGCCAAAAAACTGCATCATAGAGGACATTTCCTTCTAATTCCACAAAAAAGTATGGATGTGCTTGACGCACTGAAATCCAAAGGAGAAGTTCATTAAGAATTTGAATGTTCAGGTGTCACCTAACAGCCCAGGCTGCAAGTTCTATTACTTCTGCAACACCTTCTTCTTTGGAACTCGCTTGGCTACATTAATAATGCTGTAAAATTGCTCAGCCTTTTCTGAGTATCAGTGTAAGATATCTGTACAGGCAGTGTAACAAATACACCATCAGGAAGTACAGGCACCTAACCTGAGGCTTTTAATTCCACCCAGTGACAGCGTATCAGATGCAGTTGCAGTCAGATGCAGGACTTAGATTGCATCGCACTTTTGTCCCATCATTAGATACACTTTTAAAAAGCAAATCTATATTTTCACTTCTGGAGATACACCTCACTTGCTGAAGTTAATCATATGCTCTTGAAATCCAAAGGCTCTCCCTTGAGTAACAAAAACCTCCATAACATACAAAATACTATGCCAATTTAGAAATCTTTTATAAAACAGCATTAAGGCTAAGAATCAGTAGCAGCTCATTTCTTTCTTGTAGCCGATTCCTGCTATATCATCATGCTAGTTATAACACCTGCAAATGCACCTTCTATTTCAACAGCTCTGCAGCTTTTCACATTCTGGATATAATATTCTTTGAAAACAAGACGGTGTTTACACAGTTTGTACAGGTGACAATCATTAGAGACAAAATTCTCTTGTTCCTTTCGCTAGTGCAGAAAAACAAAAGCTTTGCAAAGCCTACACTTGCTCGCTAACTGGAAAAGTAGAGTGGTGAGGCAAAGGTCTGCAAGGGATGCTGCACCTTCCTGGGGGCTTTGGAGCAGAGCCCTGCAGCGGCGCAGAGAGTAGCCTTTCCGAGGGAAGCCAGAGGCACTGGAACATGAAACATATCTCTAGTTGAAAAGTATAATGGCACAACCATTATCGTAAACAAAGTGTGTGGTGAATCTGCAGACTACTGTCTGGTCTCTGGGGAAGAATCCTCCCTCTCACCCTGTTCTTGTTTCTTACGGACCAGCTTTGCATGAGGGGCGAAAAGCTTAAAGTTTTCCTCACTAAGTTTTTAATGGGTTAATTTTAAATATGGATCTTTTCTGTAGAGTGTTCAATTCCACTTTCACCCTCCTAGGATGCTGAATATATGCCAAGATTTCATCCATTTGTTTCAGAAGTGTCATATCAGGAATAAATCAATGTGTTAAGAATTGCCTGATAATGTTGTTGTGGGATTAATTTTACAGAATAGATCGTCTGCACGACTAGCTTTGGCATTCTCTGTGCACATCGTTACATTTTAAGCATGAGAAGCCTCCTAATGCCAAAGTAGGAGAGCCATGATCTGCCACCATTCAATATTTAATCCTGCAATTGAAGCCACTAAAGGGATACAGCAAAGTAACAAGATGAATGAATTGTGACCTTAAACTTGCAAAAAGACAACCCAAACAATTTATCTTTCTGGCCCATAGTGCATCCTGTGGCCAATATTCCTATCACTTCTCTGCAGTTGGGGATCTGTAGATTGATCAATGCCACATTAGCAAAGTACCTGAGAAGACAGTTTAGGAATTCAGACAATCCACTGCATATGCTTTAAGAATATTCAGTGTCAATTTGGCTTATCTGTAGTCAAAAATAAAGGCTGCTTAATGAAAAATCAATTCCATTTTCACAAATGCATTTCTAAATAACAGTGGCAAGGTGACTAGAAATAAAGCTTTCACTAATCAATAAAACACAAATAAAATACTCTGAAAATCAGATCAGCCCAAATAAACCATCAGATTGATGCAATTTTAAGACGTGCTAAGAGATTATTTTGCAATTTAATTTTGAAAATAAATGTATTGCTGCTTCCTTGCAAAGAAAAAAAAAAACAACGATATAATAACACATAGTGATACCAAGACTAATGGGGCTGAGGCCATTAAGACCTCAAAGGACACCAACTAAGTAGACCCAAATCTTTTGATCATATCCTTTGTCACAACCAAATAATTTTTCAAGGTATATGCTAGGGTTGCCAAGTTAAACTTGTATACTAGCAAGTATTCCGTGATGCACTTGGTGGGAGACACAGAAAATAATCAACCATGAATATCACCTGTTTACCTGCTAAGAGTAAATCTCACAAATCAGAGAGAAAACATACACCCATGCTTGACTTCAAAAACAGTTTTCTGTCCATTTATTTCATGGTACCTAATTATACCTTGGAAATCAGTATCCCCACTTGGGAACAATACTTTTCTTGACTAAGACTGTTGCTATTTATTAATAAGGTGCCAGTAGTATTTATTAGCCAGTATAAACCACAAATCCCAACCAGTCTCATTAAGGAAACATACTGAGATCTCTTATAAGAACTGTCCACAAAAGACCTGATACGCAGACATTACCACAGGCCCATCCACCCTCAGTAGATTAACTGAAATAAGTTAACACTCCCCCCCTCCCACCCTGGCAACAGATGTTAAACAGAACTTCTAAATTTGTGATTTCAAAACTGTAGTTTTCCTCTCATTATAATTCTTGTGTATTGAACTAATTAATTTTTTTTTGTCTGAAATGGTTCGGGTACTAGAGCAGGTAAAGCCAAGCAGCCCAGAGGAGCCAGCACTTGGATGATTTAGATTAAAATTCTGTTTCTTTTTCATGAGTGAATTTCATTTCTGCCTGGTTACAGATCAGAAATAAACAGAATTAAGCATGCCTAAATCAAAGAAGAATGCTATTAAATATGACAAAACAAGAACAACTTCTTTGGTTTATAGTATCATGATGCTGAATAACATAAATAAGGGACCAAATTATGTTGTTCAGCATATATTGATCACTCCCACAAGAGATCATGAAGACAGTATACACAGATATTTCCAGGCACAACATACTAGTTAATGCTTACAGTAGCAGTTTTTAGTTTTTGGGGGTTTTTGGTTGTTTTGGTTTGTTTGATTGTTTTTTTTTAAATGAATACCAAAGTAAGTGCTTTGTTATTAATTGTCTGTAGATGATTTCCACAAACCTAAAAAGCCCACTTCTTTTGTTTCTTCTGCAGGAGGACTGTCCCCTTGCTTCCCAATACTTATTGGTCCCTCCATGGAGTTTAAGTGGAGTCCTGACAGAAAAAAAGAGAGGAGGCACTAAACATTATGAAAATTTCTAGCTGGCAGGTTTTTTTACAAATGGCTGAAGAATTAAATTAAACTGTATTTAAAGACAGTCTCTGATGCCACTGTGCAAATTAGTATTTGAGAGTATCCAAATAGCAAAACTTTTATTTCAAGTCAATAGAAAAGCTTTTTCACTTACAATCTCTCTTCTGAACAGTTATTATTCATATTGATATTAATCTTTAGTACTAGAAGCAATTAATATTTTAAACATACAGTAACTTCTGCAAGCCCATACACCTTAAATAACACAAAAGAAATAAAGGAAGTCAATCTTCTCTCCATTGTATTATTCTACCAAGAAAACCCCACGTCATCTATTCCGGGGATCTTTAAGTTAAATATCTAAATAAAATTATTTTTTTCAGTACAGCAATATCATGGTTTTGTATCTGAGCAACAAATATTGCAAAGATCCTAATTCATTACTGTACTACTTCAGCTTTTAAAAGTAATACTATTAAAAACAGTGATATCAAAGTTCTGTAGTTTTGTATCATAACTCCATAACTCTGACTCATACATATGTTAACAGAAAGTATGGACTGAAATTTGAACTGAAACCATAAATCCATATGCACAGACAAGACTGCACTATGCTTTGACTTTCCAGGAACGGACAGTAGGCAGAAAAGAACCAAGTGTGAAAATGATCCATTTTTCATCATATTTATTCAGGGACCTGGAAGACAGAATTTGATTTCTCTTAGACAAGAAATGCTGAAGTACTGTTTCTTCTTTCTAGAGTGGAGCAGGTGGCCTTTGGGAGATTTAACAACTTGGCATAAGTCTACACTAACCTATTACAAAGGCACAGGTGATGGACAAGAAAATGTTTCTTGAATTTGAAGGGAAACAGCTGATACATGTACACACTGCATGCTTAGATAAAGATGAGAAAAGGCTGAAATTGATACTAGGTTTAAAAAGTATCTGTAGCTAGAATGTATATAAACAGCAAAATGCATTGTTATCATACTGTTAATTATCATTATTTTGAGACGGGCATGAAGTTAGCAGGCTCAAAACATGTTTCAGCCTGATTTAAAAAGCAGAACTTTTTTTCTTCCATACAAGGTAAACTAACAATAGACTCTCAGGAGTCCCTGGTCCTTGGCTTTCTCAAAGACTGTGCTTCTGTTAACTTCTATGTATTTACACTTCTCAGCAACTGAACAGCATCACACAGATAAAGCCCAAAGGAAATGTAGCAGTTAATAAAATATTAAGCCGTTCTCCTTTAAAACATCAGCAACTGGGCTGTACAAAGACTTGGCATGCCATGTCAGATGCAAAAGGATCTGCAAATCTGAAAGACTTATCGGAGCTGGGGAACAGCTGGCTCTGCAGATCCCAAGGCCCACCTGGGATCCACTTACTACAGCCTGTCATTCTTGCTGAGTTTAATGCTTATACAGTCAATGAAATGTTAGATGAAGCTAAAGGATACATCCCCAAAGAGTCTGACTTATGCTTTGGGAAATGACCTTTAAGCAGTCACCTTCTGATAAAAAATTAAACTACAGCTCCCTGCATCTACAAAAATACCGTGATGTTTGTGATTTGTCCCTAATGGCATACATGCATTACGTTAGTACTCTTTCTACTGAACTTTCTACTCTTTCTACTATTCATTTGGGTTTTCTTTGCATTTTATATTTTCACACTTCAGCACACGAGGTACTAGTTGCTTAAGTGATTAATTTCAAATTACTCTAGTCATTGGGTTTTCAGTGACAACTGAAAGTCCAGAATATTCATTTGGCTTGTTTTAAAAATCAAACTTGCATTGCCTGTGGAAGCATTTTTTTAACTCTGTCTTATCAGTAGATCAACCAAACACATTCTCTCATTTTATTAAAAGAGCATGGTCTACTATCATTAGGAACATGATAAACAAACATGGTTCTTTTTATGATCTTGATAAAGAAAATTTCTTTATAGGAATAGACTAGAGTAACAACTATGTGTATGACGTGGAAAGCAGTATATGCCTGGTAGCCCAGACATACAAATAAACTCAGGTAAAATGCTTTTTAATGCTTCCTCTACAGTCAACACACACACACTTGAAAGCAAACCATCTGACACGATTTGCGCATCTATTTATGCCCCACAGTACTTGAGCCACATTGTAGAGCTCCTCTCTGTTTATCATAAAGGAAATAAAGACTCCATCCAGACCATACCCTTCCTGTGCTAACTTTGAGAAATAAGACTGACATTGGCACACACAGAACTTATGCTTGTAAAACACTCCTAGATGTGAAATGTTAAAAATCATTGATTTCTTTGAAGTAACGCAAAACAATGTAGTAGTAAACATAAGAAAAAAAACCCAACAAACATGACATAAATCTAATGACCAAAAAATAATTAGTCTGGTAGGGATGGAGCATAAAGATCCCTGTTGATTGAATGCTCATGTAAAAGAAAACAAAAACAAAAAAAAGGAGGGGTGGGGAAGTGACTGTCTTCAAAAAAGATCTGCTGAAGAGCACAGAAATAATGGAAACCTGCAGGGAGGTGAATCCCACCTATACCGATACTGTAAGTCAAACAAGGCACCCATCTGCTTCAATGCATTTAGAAAGTGTTAGTTAAGTAGATTAAATAGAAACACCTATCAGAGGGATTGTGCTAATATAGACAGGATCTGAAGGAGCTCAGAAAGCAGTGATAATGATAATGCAAAAATGCTGTGAGAGAATGAGACACAGTATTTAGAAAGAGTAGGAAAAAGCAATGTAAAAAACTGTGAGTGGTATCAAACACACACCATCTTTACTGACAACATCTTAAAGCTTAAAAGCAGAGAAAACACAGATTACTTAGACTAACATATTCCTCAAATGGAAGAATAAAGGAGGTGGAGAAAACATTCAGCACTGCTTTTATTTTCAAGGTAGTTTCACTGGCACCTTAATAACACCATTTCTTAAGGGAATCAGGAATCAGATCTATTTGTATGTTTGCTTATAATGAGGAAAACATACATCAAGAAGACTTAATATCTGCATTTTCTCAATGTAACTTTTCCAGCCTTAAAATGCCAAGTAGAGAGCAGTTTATTCCTTCTGTATGCAAGATTATTTGTTATAGAAGTGACTTTTACACATTTTATGACGTTCTTAGACACTTCCTGTTTCAGCAGTTGGATACCATGAACATACTGTCTGCTAAATTTGTAGCAGCCTTAAGAGACATAAAGTATCCACTTAACTGTCGAACTTCACATTTTGAGGTCTCAGCTGGGGTTATGCCATGTCCCTAATGCACACTAGACCTAAATTATATAGCATGGGCCCTGAGAAGCTCAGCTAATTCCCTTACCTGCATCACACTCCAGGTTTGATCTTGTCTTCTCTGCATTATATATCTTAACTATTCTCACCCTATGGGCCAAAAGAGACTCATTATCCACCTGAAAAGCAAAAAATGCAACACACATCTAAATCTCGAACTGATATTTGCATGTCCTTGTTATTTCAACAGGAACTATGCAAATTCATTTTCAAGGATATAGTTATAGTTTGAGAATTTCCAGGAGCTCCCAGCAGATCTGAAATCATGTCTCCCCCATTCCATGGAAGTGAGCCAGGTTGACAAGCAAGAACTGCTTTTAAGCTTCTGACCATTTGGCAAACTTTTCTTCTAATTTACATCTGCTGCAAAAAACATACTGTACACTTACAACCAAAGCATTAATTCTCACTCTATGCGTTGTCATCATAAATGACCTCACAGTCCATTTTTCAGTCCAATTACAGCCTACCTACTGGCTACCAAAACCATCCTGCTGCTGAGAACTTGTAGGAATATACCTCAAAACCTTGCAGTGAGTTTCACAGATTTGTTGTTTTATTATTTTTATTGGTGATAAGTGGGTAGATCTCAGCTGAAATAAATCGTTTCCTATTCCTTAAAAAGCCAGCACATTTCACCCAACAGCCAGATACTAAAATGTTCACATTTATCTTCATACATGCCTTCCACCTGTCCATGTACTACCTGACTAGCAATTCTTAACTCCTTAGCTGAAAAATACAATACTTCTGACTACGTATATACTTGCTTTCCTTATAACAAATGCCTTGACTGATATCCTCAAGAAATCTGGGTTAAGCCCCAGTTAGTAAACCAGTCTTTATATTTTGCTGTGCATTTGAAGAAGGTCTGTATCATCATCCACTTCGTATTGTTGAACTGTGACACCTTAAAAAAGTATGAAGCACTTCAAAACTCACAAATAAAAGATAAGAAACAGAAAAGCTATGTTGTCATGAATGTGAATTCAAGAAGGGAATTTACAAACTTAAGCCATCTAAAAGCTATAACTCATGAAAAACATGCCAGGACTTACACAAGCCAGTTTGCAGGAACATATCAGGGTATAAGAATGGCAATTCAACAGTATCGTACTGTTTCAAGGGCTCTTCACTTGATATAAGACTCTGTTACAGCATCCTATGCACCAAATGCATCAGCCAAACCATTACACCACTGTAGGATGTTCCAGCACTATTTTCCTGTACAGAGGATACATAAGCAATGGCAGAGGAACCTTACTGAGGGAATCAGTCTCCCATTGGAATCACGAGACCTGACAGGGCTGATAAAAGCAAAGTCCTAGTGCTCATGCCAAAAGAGACAGGGGGAAATGAAAGCATTTCCTTACTTTGAACTTCTTGTAGGGTTTCCAGGAGGCAAGTGGATGTTATAGAGCTGTTACAGCGCTATTTCAGGGCAAATATTCATTTTGCATAGTAACATGAAAGAATCAAAAGCACGCAGATTCTTTATGCTGGAGGAAGAGCTCAAGTACAATTAGCATGTAGTACATCACTGAATTTCAGGCACATGTTTTACAGAGAATTGTATTGACTATATTGAGTAGCAAAGTGCAAGTAATTCTTAATGGATGACAAGGAGATAGATTGTGGCTTCTGTACCTTAAATTCTGACCTTCAAAATTACATTGAGCATATTTTAAAGGATATTATAGCTACAATCCAGCTACTGAGCCTGAGTTCATGTCTTAACATAATTTTTTATACATGACTAACGACTACAGCATCATAAAATATTGCCAATAAACTGAACACAAAGCTACTATTCCAATTTTTCATTAGAGAGAGAATTGTCAGCTTTCTCACCTCAAAAGCATGCCCAAGTTTCTTTCATTGTTCAAAAACTGTACAGACTTAAAACTTCTCTTGCCTCAGTTTTGAATCCACCGCACCCCTGCTGAGCACTTCCACATCCATGAGCATAAGCATCAGCCCCCATTTTGCCAATACTCCAACCACCCAGCAGCATTTCAAATTAACTCTCTTCTCTTGACTTGTTTGTACCCTGGTTTCTCAGCACTGCCCCTGCCCCAGTATAGAATTTTCTGAATGGCAGCTGGGATGAAAACGCAACGGAAAGAAGGTATGCTGGAATGAAGAGAACATAATCGCAGTACAGGTATTAATTCCTGCTCTAGCACACTCTGACTTCACATTTCTTTGTGTTTCCCCCTGCAAGGAAGTAAGAGGAGAGGTAAGTTACTGATTTAGAGAACTGTAGACTGATGCTCATTTGTTGGTTGTAAATACATGTAAAAGTATTTTCATATTTGCAAGCAGAATCCTATAAAACATTTGCTGGTCTGGGGTTATTTTTTCTCATGCTAAGGTGGAAGTTCGGACTGAAATTTGAAATACAGTACTTGGATGTCAAGAAGCCTGTCAAATTCACAAACTGGCAGACATTTGAGAAAATAAATCAATCATCAAAACATTTCCCAACAGTCCAGCTTGCAAAAGTGTTAAAAATAACAGATACGCATTATTATTAAATACGCTTTAAGACCAGCTAAGTGACTGACATAGGTGGATGATGCTAGACGGTTTATTTTTGACAGCTTTCAAGGTGCAACTTTTCTTACACATTGTTGATAGCAATCTGTGGGGATCACAGATTCACAGGAATGAGCGAGACAGAGAGAAGGATTATCCATTCTTATTAGAACACTAACCTGTTCCTATTACCTCTGGGAGACAGATTTTGCAGCCTTCCCAAGACATTTCAACCAGTGCTTAGCTACTTTAATGCCTAAACAAAAATCCTTCTTGCAACAATTAGCACTTTATTTCTTGCCTGCTGGCAACAACAAAGTTGTTCCCTGTTTCTTACTATCAGTCTTCTACATACCTGAAAATGTACGAGATCTTTCTATCATTTTCCCTTCTTTAGAAGTCCAGTTTGGTCATTGTTTCTGCAGAGGACATACTCTCCATTTCGATTTCAGCTAATTCTGTTGGGGTTTGGGTTTTGGTTTTTGTTTGGTTTTTTTTTTCCCCAAAGTTACTGGATCTAAAACTGTATTGATTTGTGAATCCCAGTGACAGGCAGTACTAACAGGTGAGGCCTTATGAGTGCTGAGAGATGCTGAAGGACTTACTTCATGACTATTTCACATGACATGCTTATGTCACAATAGATATTTATTTTTTTCTTTCCTTCACAAACTGATTACTTGGTCAATTCACACTCTTATGAACAATCCCTTGCTGTGCTTAGCTCCTTTCCAACACAATTTCTGCCAAGCAAATGGTTCTCGCAGCCTGAACATGTAAATTACTGCTACTTCAGAGTTGCACCTGTACAAGTTCAATATATGAATATTGTAATGTTAATCCCTTCCAGCAAAGTGCATGTGGCTCCTCCTAGCCAGGCACTGCTAGCAAGTTAATAGAAATACTCCAAACACTCAAAACTGTCATGAAAATATGGACCTGAGTAGAATCAAGATCTTCACAAAACCTTGACCATTGGTTGTTTAGCTGGTAGACACATCAGCCTTCCTCTGCACATACTGCGGTCTATAATTCTACTCTTCGATTTCTGGTGTAACACAGTGTGCAATGGAAGTGAAAGTTAATGGATATTCCCAAATTTACAGCTCCGTTTGCTAAGAAACAAAACAATATTCAGTCATATGTAGGTTACAGAAAACGTTCTTTCCCAAGTGTGTCTGAAAATCCCATCGCTGTGGGATGTTACTGTTTTTACTACACGGAATACTCGATTGATCTAAACCTTACACCGAGCCGAATTTATGAAAAGTTTGGTTTGTCTCCAAGGCTGTATTTCCAAAAACCTCCATGCTGTTAATAAAGGTGCAAGTGATAATGGTGCATAACTCAAAATTGGTAAATAGACAAGGGTTGGAATTACACATCCTTACATGTAATGGAAGCAGGTAGCTTCTATTTTCACTGTTTGGTGACATTAATGCAGTAATACTGAGTAACTGCTGACAATTAGCCAGAAGATGGAGCAGAGGTCTTGTAAGAAAATTACTCCCTGGTGGCAAAATACTGAAAATTCAATTACACTCTGTTTATTACAGGCCTACATTAGGAACTGCATTCATAATAAAGACCTTGATAATATACAAATTAATCGCAGCACAGGGGAGTGCTTTACTAACTTTTTTACTCCTTGATGTATTCTTCAATATTAAGTTTTTAATATAACCATAGACATATTGAAAAGCTTTCTATAAAGCTTTTCAACTAAAATTCCTTAAATAAAATAGCACGATATGCGAACATTGTTCTGAAAAACAAGATAATTTCTATTATAGTTCCTTGAATAAAACAAGGTGCAGATACCAATTTTTACACACCCGTTTAGGTATTCTCTGTATTTTGAGATTCATGTTTATGCTTCTATGAAGTATGCTATCATGCAAACATTGTTAAAGTCATCCAGGCTACAGCCTTGCAGAGTTTTCTGCGGAGAGTCACATTTACATATGTGAATACTTCCTTTCAATTTAAGAAAAGCCAGGGACTTGACGGTATGCATATCCAACTTCTGCAGATATTGCAGATCAGTTTGAAATAAGATTGAATAATCTAGTTCTTACTATTCAAGTTACAGCGACTGCAAAAAATGCTCCCAAGAAGAGCGGCTAGATATGAATTCATGCTATGACAATGTGTATTGGATACTGTTGAATAATTTAGTTTCTGAATGAATTTAGTCAGCAGTTTGTTTAGCCTTTTAATAGCCTACTGCCTGCTTTAAAGACTTCTAGTTGCAAGCTGTTCCGCACAAAGCCTTTAAACTGTTGTATTTAAAATCTAGCTATATGTTTTCTGATTTTAATTGTATTTTGCTAATGACAGCAGTAAGACCTATGATACTTTACTGAACCTGAAGTGGAATGAAAAAGTCCATTGTCTCCATATTTAACTTAATCTTATATGTTACTCGAAAAACGCAAATCTAGAAAAAGTACTGAACACATGCACAGTATTCCACAGGTGAGCTGTCTCTAATTTTGTTTGAGAGAGATTCCTAAGGAATTCTGGTACTGGACTTTCATTACCAAATACTTCAAACAAGGATGTGAAACTTGGTCGCCTAACTAGGCTCTACATTACTGAAACTCTCTTTAGATCCAAAGACTCTCAATCCTTCTTGTAAAATCCTTCCACTTTAGGGATTCCCTGAATTGCAAGATACAGTAACACTTAGTGGACCTCAAGCTGCTGACACAGAAGACCAACTCCAGCGACAGGACCAGACAGGATCTTGGTTCTGCATGAATATGCCCTGTGTACATGTTTGCAGAGGAGGTAACTGATGATAGCTCTGGTATTTGAAATTAGCTTGAATTGTCCTACGTAAGCTACTAGCAACCAGAAAAAAAACCAAACAAACCCAAAACAAACCCAACCTAACCCAAAGAAATAAGGATATATATAAAAAAAACAAACCCAAACAACAGCAGCAAAACCCAAACAAAAACATGTTATCTGGCAATATGGCAATAAACTCAACTCACACTGAAGTAGAAATGATGAATTTGTATTTTCTTATGTGATAAATCAATCTTTCACAGGTAGGTCCTCCCTCACACTGCCCACACAAATTCCTTCAGCTGCCACTCCTAACTGACTACTCTGAAAATGCCAGATCACTGCAGAACCCACAGAAATAGAAAGTTCATGAGATAAGATCTCATAAGATCTGAGACAGACTGCTTCCTGGCAAAGACGAGACGAATGCCATGTCCTTCTAGCTTTGAATTGTGCTGTTTTTCAGGACTTTCTATCTGAAGTCAGGCACAAAAACAAGATGCAGAACAACACTGTATGGAACGGTGTGACAAGGTCCAAAACTAGGAAGAAAGACCAGGTAGTTTGAGGTCCAACACCCCAACATTGCATCCCTTGTATCTGCAAGTTACTCCATCTGTCTGGTGCATTTTATGACAACAGTCACAACAAAGAAAAGAGCAAAGAATTTCCACATGTTCATAGGATCCAGACATCAACTGCCTTGGGTGACATGATTTACTGTGAGGTGTCCCTGCCCATGGCAGGGGGGTTGGAACTAGATAATCTTAAGGACCTTTCCAACCCTAACAATTCTGTGATCAAGCCCAATCTTGCTTCATAAAATCAGTCTGACCCATCAAATCAGTCAGTTCAGGTGCCACCGGGAAGGGCATATGCAATCTGCATATGGATTTGGTCCCTCCTCAAGCACGCTTCCACAACTGATAGATATATTGCAATGCTTGGCTCTCTGGAAAATCCTGCTGTTCGTGTTACAGGCCATGCAGTGAAACTGCAAATGGAATGCCTCTTGCAGGCTCAAAAGGTGACCAAATCAATTGTAAGTTAAAAAACTGTGCACCAGAAGAGTCTCAAGAATGGGTGCACCGAAATGAAAACAGCTACAAGAACCTGTGGATTCCTTAAATCTTCTCAAAGGCTAAAGTCATCCTATATTTCAGAATGAGGAAATACTATGAGCACATGCATTTCTTCTTGAATTTTGGTGTGTCATCATCTACAGTTCTTAAACAAACAAAAAAGGCCACTTCTGGTTATAGTAAACTCTGAGGAGGGACCAGGAAAGCACTGCATAGAAAATACAGCATGACAGACATCATGTTTAGCATAGTGTCAGAGCACTCGGAGAGCAGAGCAGAATAAGGCAATGCCCTCACCAGACAGGGTATCTACCTGCACTGTCAACCCTGGCATCGCTTTCCTCAGTATCAACTATCAAATTTAGGGCAGAGATTTCCTTACTCTACCACAAACCAATCTGGGAGGGAGATCAAACATGAATTGGCAGCAGTGATACACACACGACTGGTACATGTAATGGCAGGTGCTCCAGTGCCAGCTCTCACTTCAGCTATGGCAGTCCTACATGGCTGGTAAGATGTAAGCCACGTCAGACTTTCTGCCACTGTTGGAATTTGGAGGCATCTTCTTTTCCCTCAAACACTGCAGGGAAAGAGTAAAGCCCATTCAATGCCTCTGCATGGCTGAGCATGTTCCTTCTTCATACCCACCTATGATGCTAAAAGTGCAGGAGTCTGCCTCCATTTCCAAGAATCAGCAGTTGCCTATACTGTGTCATGTTCATTTTGTGCAAGAACCAGGTCTGGCTTGTCTACCTGATAATAAACTGTTCCTATGGTTTTGGCGGGATGGCAGAAGAGCGGAGGAAAGGCCATTGCTTCATTTAGATCTGATGAGATCAGTATAGATAGTTTCAGAGAGTTCATTTCACTTCCTGTCTTTCATGCTTTGTGTATCCTATGGGAAAATATTAAGCACACTGAACATGGCAGTGTGTGTAATTCAAAAAATTAATCTGCTACTGAATGGATAGAGTTTGAAGCCTCAGCTTGAAAAGTCCTGAACAGGAGATAAGGGAAAATATAAAAAATGATATTACAGAGGAGTGTGAAAAAAAAAACCATCATTACTTGATCTAAGAGTACTGATATAATCAGATATCAAAAGAATCAATTCAGGAAGTCTGTCACAGTTTAGCCAAAGCTTGGACAAGTATACTAGCTCAGCTGTACTCTGCTATAATGGGAGGTGGCATGTAACCAGAGAAAGAGCAGTAACATCTCTGCTTTTGGTTTTGTTTTTTTAGCTCATAAACAAATAGATAAAGAACACATTTCCAGTAATAGCAATTTGACATACACTTTAAGATCGTACAAAACTACTTGCATTTATTGAGTATATGCAAAAACAAGTATCTTAAAGTTGCTTATGATTTGTGAAGAAGTTTTTGTGCAGTCTCATCTGAAATTAGCAGAGATTGTCCAGGTTTCTGCATCAACTTACTTCTTTTTAAATGGATAAAATTTAGTGAGATTATTTGCAGGATTCAGAAATGCTTCTGAATTTATAAGTTAGGCCTTTTTCAAAGTTACTGCAAATGTGTATATATATATATAGATACATACACACACACTCATATAAAGATACCAAATATTTTCAAATTATTTCAAGAAGGTAAAAAAGGCAGAGTTAGGAAGTTTGACAGAAAGTAAGCATTATGATGCCCATTTGTAAGTACAAAAACAAAATCAGAAAAATAATGTGCAAATGCAGAGACAGCAAATTAATGACCAAATTGTGATTTCACTGCAGAATCTCTGACTTCAAAGCAAATACTTTGAAGGCTTTCCACACATAAATTTCAGAAGAAATTGATTTGGAGAACAAAAGTCACCGGGATCGGAGTTTAGCCAAGTCTACCAGTTGCACTTTGGTAATTACAAGTGATCAGGAGACCGAGTCTAACCTGAACTCACAGCAGAATACTCTGCACTGATTCAGTGTTGAATTTAATGGATATAGTGAAACATCATCACCACGTCCAGGAGTACGGTATATTTTCTTTGATTATTTTCACAGACTATCCAACACTCAAGTCCAGTTAGCTTGTGAAGTCTGATGAGAGCACAGCTTGAGGTCATACAGACAGAAAAACAACTCAAAAGATTACGCCAGGTTTGATTTAAGAAGGAAAAATAAAGTAAGACCACAATGGAAGAAGAGGCTGCGAGATTTTGGGGGTTGCGGTTTTTGGTGTTGGTTGTTTCTTTCTTAAGGGAAATCAGGATAATTACACATTTAGCACTAAAAAAAAATATAAAAGGATATTACATTGTCTGGCTTTTTTGTAAGTTCTGGGAAGGATAACATTGCACCATAAAAGTAGAACCACAGAGTATGATAAAAAACAGTCAGAAAACATTTCCTTTTCGGATATGACTATTAAGTGTTTTGGTTTTTTTTCATATCTTTTCACGTATTGTATTCAAACTCTACTTTAAAATGTTTGAAGTAAGAAGGAAAACTGAATTTTGAGATAATCAGTAGTACCATGTCACCTAAATGGTTACTTCAAATTCCTGCTATGAATTCTGGGGTAACCAGAATCAGCAGAGAACCATATAATTCAGTTCCCCAAGAGACACTGTCCCTCTTATGTATGAAGCAAAGCAATCTTTCTCATTGGAAACAAAACTGAAATCTTTGAGTTCAATTAACTCTCCAGCCTCAACAAAAGTGCATTGCAGTAGACTCTTTTTTGTAGGAATAATTTATTGGAATTCTCTTTAATGCTTTTTTCATAACATTGAGATACCTCAGAAAGAGGATGAAAAATTCAATTGTGTAGAGCTGATCAGAGGAACAAAAATCCACTCTGAACAAAGGTAAGCCGATTAACTTTTTCATAAAAATCAATATAGTTGATACTGCAAAGAACAAAGAATTGGTAAGAAAACAAGAAAGAAATGAATTTGTGGGGGTTTAAAAGCAAATTGCTAAGAGTACACAGACTCTGTTACCATATTTTCAATATTGTTATAGTTGTTTAAATGTATTCCCTAAGTCCCAGAAGTACAAAGATGACTCTCTGAATAAGGAGAATGTTATTAATGTATGCAAAGTGGACACCAGCATTTTCTGGGTAAGTTCACTTAGTAGTTTTATATGGTATGTAACATTTGGAGAAAAAAAGTAAGAATTCTAGCTTATCTTTTTCAAAAACGTAGCTGGGCATTTGTAACAACTAAACCTGAATTTCAAAATGCATATACATGTTACAGAAACATCTAAGCCACACCTGACAAACAGCACCTAGCACGGGGACTCCAAAATTATTCTGGTTTAGGTAATGTTAAACAATATCTTCCAAGTTATTAAACTTAAGGAGCTCCTAATAGCAGGCAGCAGGCAAAGTATTTTTACCTACCTGTTTATGAACCCAATTAAAAAGCTGTTACATGACTACACCTAGGGTTTAGTGAAACCCATTTTTTAAAGACAGCAGGTTCTTGTCTGCTTGAGACTTGGCCTTGCTGAAAATAAGAAATGTAACTGCTAAAAGAGCAAGAAGAGTGGTTTTCCCCATGGACATGAAGAAGTATTTCACTCTTTTTCAGCCAGTAGTTACAGGGCTTAGCTGGCAGGTACAGCCATCTTCTGGCAACCTAAAACACAACAGAGGAATGACACAACTGCATAAAAACTGCCTTGGCAGCATCGAGATGGGACAAGAAAATGACACTGCAGTCAACCTTGAAACCTTGAAGGTATAAACCTCTGCAGCACCAGGAGTGGAAAGTATCCTTGCTGCCCTGTGACTAAGAAAAATTTAAGTTGGACAGAGAGTTCATTGAACTTAAGGTAAATCCTGAGAAAGACTAATAAAAAAACCTGAATTCTTGAGTTTAACCTCTGTCTGACAGGCTGTTAACAAGCAACAGTTATGTGGAGCAGTCACAAGTTATTCCTTCCATGCTGTAGAAGGCTCCCTGTACGAAGTCAAACACTCCTGCATTTTTTTTATGTCACAGGGATTGTTAGATAGGAATAAAAACAGGCATTTGAACTCTCTCCTTGCTTATTTCTACTCATAGCCTAACGGACAGCAGATCCCAAAACAGTCTAAGAAATTGCATTTTGAGGTAAGACAGGAATACTCTTAGACATTGGAGAGATTTTTGTCTCAAAACCAATAATCTTGCAAACCGTTTTCCAGAAAATAACACAGTGTAAATTAAAATAAAGTCTGCTGAGGAACTATCAGATCTCAATCCTTTAAAATACATTTTCATGTGAGTGAGGAACTGCTGTTAAATTTAAACAACTAGAACAGTTATTTGGCATCTTGGAGCTTTTGTTTTGGAACTAAAAAGCTTGTGGCTATAGGTTCTCCCCACTCCACAGTGTTCACTGCTGTATTCTGACAGAAGCAAACCAATTTTCAGTTAAATACAGAAAGGAAATGAGAATGGGGGAGGAAGTTACAACCGCAAAAATGTGAACCAATTTGTTCGTCCAACCATTTCTTCTCTGCAACATCTACACACCACAGGACAGATGTAAATTCAGCAACAGCACTGGCAGAACAATTCTAGGGGCAGGATTTCTGGTAAGATCCCTCACCATTTAGCAGCTGCAGATGGAATCAATGAACAACAGCTGAGGCAAAATGAGCAACTGAGTGTGGGAACAACAGACTTCTAGACTTAACCCACTTTTATATCAGGTCTTCCTGTGAATTTAGTCAACCTTCTCTATATTAATTTGATTTTTTCTGGTAAAGATTTTCAATAGCAATTATATGATTTAGGAGCACAAGTCCTATTACAACTCATGAGGATGTGAGCACTAGATCTCCAGGGTGCTTTTAAAAAAGTCTCACTCTACCTGTAAAATGGAAAAACAATCATTACTTGTTGCCTTCTAACTACACAGATACAAGGACTAAAAGGAATATCCAGTACTGTCCCTGCATGAACTCCTCACTTTTCCAAGGCTCAAGAGGCTAATATAACCTTATCATGGCTTCAGGTCAAAAGATTGAGTCTAATGGACCAATGGAAGGAATTAATTTCAGAGCTCAGGACCTTTAATTGAGAGCAGATGGTGCCTAGTCCCTGTAAATTTAAAGTCTGGGGCCTGTTAACAGAAGTATCTAATCTCATTCTCTATTGCCATAAGCAGCCAGGACCCAGTAAGATTGAGTTTACAAAACAGTATAACAATCTCCTAGAACTCCACTGAAAGTAAACAAGCAGCAAAGACAGTTAATGAAAAAGACGTCAGATGTTCTCTGCAGCTGAAGTAGTTAAAGGAATGAGTGAAGCTTTTAAACAATTCTAAATGCGTCTCTTTATAGAACATACAGCAATCATACAATGAAGAACTTAGCAGCTTGAACAATTCTGGTTAACTCTACATGGAAGGAGACTGAATGCTATCCATTTAACCAAATCATGGTGCTAGAGGCCATCCCTTTCAAAGTCATTTTCACCTAGATATCTTAGAAACTTTCAATATTCAAAAGAACTTCAAAGATTATAAACTACCTTGATACATTCAATATCCATCTTCAACAACAGGCAGAGAAGACAACTTGAACTTTCCCCAAGAAATAACTCTTGCCAAAATTGATCTTCGACTTCACTTTTCTGCTGTTTTCTACAAACTGCACAACTGACCAATACTGTTTTGTTTAGTGAAACCCACTACAAAAAGAAATTCATGTTTTGTACAGACACAAAGCAACCCAAATTCTTTAGCCTGTTTGCCACAGGTGCAGACTGAGACTCCATAGCATTTGTCATCAGCAATTACACAAGACATTTTATCTGTAACTATAAAAGATTTTAAAGAAGTATTACATTTAGAAAAACCCAGCGACTGAGGGGGAGGGGAATTAATCTCTTTCTCCAGCATACAGTAGGTCAGTGGCAGAGCATGTAACACCGGAATAAATTTCCTTTTCTTATGCTCATGACTGCACACAGACTTGCAGTGGAAATGCTTTCATGTTTCTAGGTCATTTGAAGAAGAAACTGATCTTCAACCCTGTATGTTTAATCTCTAAGAAAACTACATGTATAAACCACAAAAATAAAACTATTCAAGAAAAGGTCTTGTAAGGATAGGCATATATATGCATACATAGTCTTATACACAACATTTATGCATTTATTTTACCACAAATTACAAAAGGTAATCATAATGTAGTCAAATGAAGAAATCAGCCTGTTGTCAGTCTTTACCCTGACATGGCCTGACCAGAGTTTCCATTATTTTCCATTTTTTTTTTAGGCTGTGATTACTGCACCAGGGGTGGAAACATTCACATTCTGTTTCAGACGTACCTACTCAGCAGCCACAGTACCCCAGGGGGGGATCTGGCAGTAGCAGCACAGCCCTGCCACCGCAGCTGCACAGAACCTTCAAACTCCTAAGAAAACTGTTATCTATTCTGGACACTCTTATAGAAGATGAAAAGATACACTTATTAACCATTTGCATATTCAGAATTTAATCCATAATTAATTCATGTTGTTCCCCCTCCTCTGTCCTAACTTGATGCTGTGGGTTCAGAATTGTAAAATTAAGGAAAAAAAAATCTAAATACAATATTGATAAGTATTTTGCAAATTCCCATGTATTATATAGAAACTTGCACTAACTTAGATCTAACTAACTAAACAAAGATCACAGCAGGTCTCAAGGCCCTTCCACTAAAGGGTTTCTAATGTGAAGGGATAAAAAGTAATATTGTTTTCCTTGGTTTCAGTGTGCCAAAACCACACTTTTCTACAAGTGAAAACAATAGATAACTAAACACAAACCCTACATAACTCAGGAAGACAATGGTATATTGAATGAGAGAGGTAGTGGAATAAAAGTCAAACCCACAGCTTCTTAACAAGCATTTCTTTTCCTGAGATTTTAAATGTCACCTTCTTACCACATTAAATAAAGAAAAAAACTTAAAATTTACCAACAGATCAGGCAGCACACTATAGAGACCACAGAAAAGTTCTGACCAGTTCAATCCACATATTAATACTTGTAAAGGGAATTAATTTTAAAATTTGACTTGAAACTCAAACTGAATTCTCCTCTGCATCAAAGAAATAGAACTTTTTATCCAGAAAACAAAGTAAGTTTTTACACAGATTTAAAGAGGAGTTAGCTTTAAAGAAGTATTTCTAGTCAATTCCAAAAGCCTTTCCAGTTTTTTGTAAAAAAACGAACCAAAACAAAAAGCCAACAAACATCATCTTGACAAATTTTCTTCAGCTATTATTTGACCAGCATACAAATGCTGTCACCTCTAATTATTTCAGATACTCTGACAATAGCACAGCCTATATTTACTTGAAAGTTGAAATCATTATTAGATTATTTCTCAATATGACAATATGTAATTATACAAGAATATGCAATTAAAACCTTATTTCAAGTTAAAAGAAGACGAAACTTAGAAAACACTTTTAAAACAACTGAAAAAGTTTACTTATTATACAGAACTGGTATTATTTAAACTACATCTCAACTATCATAATTTGGTTTTGTGTAACAACTATAGAAGTATATGTTTTATATATGTAATTGCACCACCTTCCTCCCATATCCTAACTCCACAGGAAATGAAGTGGTAGCTGAGAAACACGTTTTTTTTTTCAAATGACAACAAACCAAATAATCTCACAGCTTTGACAGATTTTCTTTTTTCTCCTTTTTATTCCAGTGGTAATTGCATCAATAAACCTGATTCAGCAAATCTGTTGCTCTCTAATTCATTAATTAAAACAATTTAATGCTACCACTGTGATTTTTCAAGGACATCAAAACCACATTCCAAATCAAAACAGCAGAGATCATCAGTTTATAGATGCGCAAAGCATGCTCTGCTTTTGTGGCAACCTCATAATTAAAACACAACTTTAATGAAAAAGAGCTGTTTTGTTCACGATTTGCTTCCCCAAGCACGTCCGAAGAAACATGTTTTGTTTAGGGGGACTGAAGAGCAGTATTTTTGTATCAAACTTAAAATAGGAAGGGGGACGCCTATGAAAAGTTAACCATTTCCAGTTAGAAAAAGCCCAAGATACTAATATGAAAATAAATTGCAAAGCAACATTTTTATAGCCTTCATTTTTTCAATACACGTCCTGCTCATTAATTTTTTGGTTTGAATAGAACTATTGAGTCACAGAAAACAAACTGAGAAAGGAAGTAAAGAATTTCTTTGTCCATCTTCTCCCACAAATCAGGACCAAACGGAATTATGCCAACATTTTAGAAGTGTTTTGGAAAATATGTTAGATAATGAAATATTCACCTGGTCTTCAGCAATCTCTTTCATCAAGCTATCCTGGAATCACCACAGTTTGAGCCAGTTCATACTTTCTGCTATTTGCCATACATGGCCTTTGTAACAGCAGCAGTATCTAGACAGACCATGCTAGGCACAACAGTCTGAATTCTTCCAATCTCTTTCTAGTGTTGTGTATTTAAAACTTCTGATCATTCCTGTTAACCTTTCTCTAGGCCTCCAGTTGGATGGCATTTTCCTCAAAACATAGTCCCCAGACCAGTCACAGAGAGACAGTATTTCTAAGTGCTGCTGAGTGAAGTAGTAGGATTATTTCAGTGGCACTGTACACAAAGACATGTTACAAGGTCATGAAAGAAATACTTATACACAACAGAAAACACTGTTGATAACCACTATGACCTTCAGCTGACGGCTACCCAGGCGGAATACAGAAATGTCTCCTTGACACACAGGAAGGGGGATAAGGAAGCCAAAGCTCAACCTCAGCTGCGAAGCCCTATCACAGCAGAGCTGTTAGGCACCAATTACATAAGCTGGGAATACACAAGTCCAGGGGACCACACAGGAGGAATCCATAGGTGATGGCAAAGCTGACCAATGCCACTGAAAGGCCACATTGATTCCTTAAAAGGTCATGGCAATGGAGGAAGGTTCCTCATGACTTCTTTGAAGATAATTTGTGTTCAAGAAGGGCAAGGAGTACATGGGGAAGCAGAGGCAGTCAGCCTTACCCCAAGTCTCCCACAGAAGAGTATGGAACAAATACTGCTGGAGTTACCCTTTATATACCTGGATAGACTTCTCAGAAAGGAAAGGGAATGAGAATGGCTAACATATATTTACCAAAGGCAAATCACACCCAAAACACATTACTGCTTTCTATGAACAGATAATTGTCTCAGCTGACAAAGAAGACCAGTACGTATTGCTTTCTTGACTTTAGCAAGGGCTTCAATGTGGTCTCCAATAGCATGTGGGTAGCTAAGCTGGAGAGAGATGAACTGGATGGGTGAGCTACAAAGTGCAGTTTGTGGGAAAACTGGCTGTATGAAAAGGCTGAAAGAACAGTGTTTTGTAGTACAAAAATAAACTGTTGGCCAATATTAATGGCATTCCTCAGGGGCTAATACTGTTTTATGTCTGTACATTTAACATATTGAGAATGAGCAGGATGGAATGTGCCCTCAAGCAAGTTTGTGGATGACACCAAGCTGAAGAGAGTGATCCTGCAGGGTGGGATTGTTTTCAGAGGACTCAACAGGCTGAAAAAAGCCCTCATGAATTCCAAAGGCAGAATAACCTCATCTAGCAGCACTAGCTGGGAGCACACTGGAAAGCAGCTTTGTCATGAAAGACCCGGGGAGTCAACATGGACAAGTTCACCAGTGTGCCCTTTCAACAATAAGGCCTACCCACATACTCGGTTGCATTCAGAAGAATGGAGCCAGCATACCCTGGGAAGTGATTAGTCTCTTTTATTCAGCATTTGAAGACCACATCTTGAGTATAATATTCACTCTGGGGTTTGCCAGTACTCACACAACATTGATAAACTGAAATGAATTCAGCTGAGATTGACCACCATGACTGAAGTGCTGAAGTACACAAAAGAAAAGGAACTCAAGCGAGACTGGAAAAGGTAAAAGATGGAAATCTAACTTTGATCTTCTACTACTCAAGGCAGTGGTCAACTCCAGCAAGGGAAACTCTGATTAGGGTGAAAAAATGAAAATCACAATGAAGTTGGTTAAGCACCAGAACAGTTGCCCAGAGATAATGTGGAATTCCTCTTGTAAATTTGAAAAACTCAACTGAACAAGGCCTTGAGCATTCTCACCTAAATTAATGTTAGTCCAGCTCTAAGCAGATGGTTGAACCACATGACCTCAAAAGGTCCCTTCTAAGCTGAATTATTTTATGATTCTGTAAAGGACTGTGATTCAGCCTCCTGCCTTTCTCACATTTGGGAAATTTACTTATTCTCACTTGAATGTAGATCTTTGTACTTGTATTTACTGAACTGCATTTTTTCATGTGGAATTATTTCTCCAGGTTTCACCCTGTTTTACAAAGTGCATGTGACTCTTTCCAGGTTACAATGTTCTATTTGCATTACCCAAGTCATTAAGAACATCTTACGTCACACTGTGTTAGAGTACTATTTGATTGAACTTGCCTGTTCATGAAATACCAATAATCACTATTTACAGTTTTTTTTCCAATAAGCTGTACATTTGTCTTGTAATAACGAACCTAGACCCTGTATCTCTATTTATGTCAGTAGTGAGGCAGTGTCAGAAGCCTTACTAATATCATAATAGGTATTATTGTTAGCATCTGCTCCTTTTTCCTTATCAAGGATTGGCTTACACTATCACTGAAGAAAATCATTACAGCTTGACAAGACTCATTTATTATTTATTGTTATGAAGCATAAACTTTTTTCTTTTTTTTTCTAGGATGTTTTCTGTCTAACTGATTAGGCAGTTTCCTTTTCCTTAGCTTTGCTCCTGAAGCTGGATTTTGCCTTCCAGAACCATATCCATCTCATCAATGATTTCTCAGACATGAGTCATAAAAAGCCCAGAGGCTGTAGACACTTTGTATATGCAGGACAAAGTTTCTTTATTTAAGTAACCTCAAATCCTTTATTTAATAGTATAAATGTTAGCTCTGTGATCAGTTACTCAGTTAGCAAATGCTGAAACAAAAACTAAAGAAAACATATCAGCAATATATTACTAGTCTTCCTTCACTATTAAGGAATAAATCAACTCCCTCTTCTCCCTTTTCTTAGCATTCATGTTTCTGTACAAGTCTTCACTTTTTTGCTGATTATGTCTCAGTTTAATTTGCATGCCTGGACCTCCCCAACTGCAGCATTTTAAGCTCCTCCTCAGAAATTTGACTTTCCATTTTCTGCATGGTTCTTTCTTGAAATTCAGATCTCTGGATAAATCCTGAGCTATGACAGCTGGTCTTGAAACTCCTCTTTCACTACTCTATAACATTAGAAGGATAACTTTTAACAGGTAAGAGTGAATTCTCTGAAATTTTCTTCTTAGATTTTCTTTTCCTCACAGACCTCAGTTTTAATTTTACTGCTGTCAGCGCTTGTTAAGCCTGCAGCTCCTGCGCATCAGAAGATTTGGGTGAGTGTTTCCAAAGGCCCTCATCCTCTGGTTTGATGTCCTGTACCAGACTCCCACCCCCAGAACATCATTAAGATGGCCCTTTGGAATCTCATACATTTTCTCAACAGAAAGGTCAGTGACACTCAGTGGATCTCTGAAATCCAGGAGATCCCGAAAGGTTACTGTAAAAAGGTCAGCCCAGCTGTTCCCTCTTTGGCTACCACTAGCCGAAGGAATTCTCAACATGACTTTCAGTTGTATTAACAGTGAATGCTAAAGAAAATTTATTGAAATATATCCGCGGAACTACAATCATAACCTTACACAATGTGAAAATCAGTGTAACTACCGAAAATTTGTGAAAGTATTGCAGAAAACAGGGATTACTACTTTTACTTATGGATTTCTGTTCTGTGTGTCTATAACCAAAGAAAAATTTGTATGCTTTTTAGATATTAAATAACATTTCAGAGCTGACTTCTGTCAACAATAAAACAGACTAATTTCCTGGTTATGAAATTTCTTTGGCAGCAAAGCAGGATTTAAGAGATAGTGGCATGCTTAATGAGGGGTAGATAATTGCTAGATGGGATACTGTGGAAAAGAGTGAAGAAGCTGTAAATGGTGGTATGGAAGTAAGATGAATATTAATTCATCAGCTATGTGGCTGGCTTTGATCAGCAGGCTGAGCATTTGGCTAGCAGGTTCCAAGCAGCTATACTGAATAGTAGAGTTCATCTACAGTGAGTTTTGTCTTAGCATAAAGAAGGATGTTAAACAGGTGAAAATGTTTAACACTACTTCCTGAATGATGCGCATTATTTAAGAATGCAAAGTTCAAGTATGTGTTATAGATGTACTGGGTTAGAGAGAACAGATTTAAAATGTCTTGACAAGGATCTTACCAATGTTTTCTTGGTTTTCAGAGATCTGAATGCCAGTAAATTCACCATTCTGGAAGGACAAGAGAGTATTAGGTTCACAAGAATGCTATCTTCAGAAACTGAAGTTGGAGAGGAAACAAGCAGATGCTCCCACAGCTGATAGTGGTATTTTTTCTTCTAAGAAATCCTCAGCAGTGAACATTCTACCAGCAATCTCTACTTTTCCGTATCTGCAAAATGGGTCCAAGCTTCAAATTACTTCTCTAACCAATTCAGAATGAATCCTGAGCCCACAATTTATTACTCCTCTCTCCCATTCTTCTTTTTATTTTGCTACATCCTGAACACTTCTGGTCTTATAACAAACCCCCACCAGTGCAAAACTTTGACTAATTAAGAAAATAAAACCCCACATTGTAGTGCTCTCAGAACTACTTTCTGTACTCACAGCTAGTCTTTGTGGCTGTGGGCAGAGTCAACGATATGGCACGCATCTATCCTGAGCGCTCAACAGTTTTTCAGAAGCACTGTCAATACTGCTTTCAAAGGAACAGAAGGTGACAAAGACTTGCTTAAATCTTAAATGAGTGACTTCCCTGTCAATCATTGCCATAGCCTGAATTTCAGGCCATCACAAAAAACATATACAAAACTGGATCTATAACTTTACAACAAATAAATAACTAACTTAATAAGGAGCTGGACTTTAGGAATAACTTGCTCAAGTAAATTTCATGTTTTGTTTATTAGCTTTCTGGTGTCTCATTAAGTCAGGGATTGCAGTTTAATGGATTTAAAAACAATTTAAACAAAGTAGTAGATTCTGCCATACCACATATTGACCCTTCAAGCAAAAGGGCCATTTGAAGCCTAACTACAACTTCTACCTATTACTCTGTTGGAATATTTATCAAGTTTAAAAGACAAGCTTTAGTAATCTTACAACAGCTTAACATCATAAAGTTACTGGCAGGCATATAAAAGATGGGCTGCTTGTATTTCAAAGCCACTACTCCTAGAACAATTACCAACATAAATTTCTCAAAGCATCATTTATGAAATAACTTGAAAAGGGAATGGAGAAGAAAGCCTGAAGAAGCACATGCATGCTCAATGTAGTCCAATTGATACATCATATTGTATGTGATACTGGTAGGTTGCCCAGATTAACAGATGCAAGTCCTCCTTCAGGGAGGCTGACATGACAAATCTCTCAGAATATGATGCCAAGAGTCATATACGGAACTTGAATGAGCTCAAAGAAAAATATTTCTCTTCAGAATGATTTACTGAGCAGTAACCTAAAACTTTGATGTGAGAATACATCCGTAAACCTTATTTTTGATAAAGAGTTCTGATGCTTTCTAAAAGAGAAGGAAAAAACAATAAATCAATTTGCTGGCATCCATGTTATGCTATTAATATATTTAACATTTTGCAAGCTAAGCATGTGCAGTGTTATTTGTTTAAAGAAACTTTGGATCCTGTCAATATTACTCACAAATTCAGGTTGCTTTTGTAGGGTCTTAGGAAGACAATATTGAGACCTCAACAAATAAAACTTAATATCCTTAACAAACTATTTCCACTTATTCATTTTCATTATGAAACAGAACCTTGAATTTTACCTTCCTGAGGATATGCAATCCACATCTATTTCAGAAGAGCAAATATACACAATGGTTACAAGGAAGGAAAGGAAATCGTGTTTTGATCCTAAGCTACTCTTCTTGCCTAAGTGTCAAGAAAGAAAACCCCAAGTACATTCAACAAATGGTTAATCATGTAGTTTATCTGTAGGATAAATCACAGTTCTCCTCATCATAAATAGTCCCATTAACTCCAATAAGGTCTGCATATGGTAACGGACTGTTTAAACAGTGAATAGTTTTACTGGGTGAACAGTGGGATTGCTCAAGAGCTGAAGCTTTTAGGTAAGGAAAGTATGATCTGTTGTTGTGTTTTGCTCATCATAACCTGTTGCTTCTTATCTGTGTTATGGAGGTAAACGCTCCATAGAAATGTTTTTACCTGTAAAACAGTTCCATCAAAATTCAGTCAGGAATCTTTCATACACACAAAGCAGGATGTAGTAGGAGGATTTGTCATAACTTTAATTTGTTTTCAAAGCCTTATCAGATTTTTTCAGATTTTAACAGTATACTGGCATAGCTATTAACTTCTGGCCACAAATTAACAAAACTCACACCTGCAATGTGGTCCTTTGATTAGAGCACCTGTGCCTGCCAGGATGATACATCTTCCCTGACTTTAAATTATATTTTCTGTTCTACTGTGAGCATTTAACGCACTGAGTTCCAACTACGTGTATAAGATGTTTCTCAGCCAAATCTTCCATATTCAGTGGAAACAAAAATTCAGAGAAAAATACGAAAGAAGATAAAGCTTTTCACCATTTCTGTATCATCTCCACTGAAATGGAGACCCATGACATGGTCTGAATTATATGTTTCATAACCCCATGGGACTCTCAAGCCATCAAAATTTCATTAGCCTCACAGCAGTCCCACTACCTCCTTAAGTCAGACTGCTGGCCTCCCTATCAATAAATAAATCAACTGTAACCCTTTTTAGTGACTAAGCTCTTTGTTGAAGTTGTATCAAACATCAGACGTTCCTTGCATAAATTTAACCAGAGCAGAATAATGTCTTTGCCAACATATTCACATTCTTCTCACACATGAAAAAAAAATAAACTAACTTTAAGCTCATGGAGGAAGTTTTGGCATATTGTAATCAGGATTTTGTTTTTTTAAAAACCGCAAATGTAGGGTTTATTAAAAAGTACAGCAAACCTACTGTACTTCTAAAGAAGTCACCTCTGGTAATTTAAAGGTACAACTCTAATGAAATCATGCGTGTGTATATATAAATATGTATTTTCAAAATCATTAACCTAGGGGTTTAGGAAAAGACTCAAGGGAATGTTTTAGCATAGACCTCTCAAAAGGAAAAATCACAGGGCTGCTCAGCAATTTATTCTAGATTGATTTGCAACTGAAATATCAAGAGTCATCCAACAGAAACTCCACCGTCAAAAGGAGATAGGCAAGTACTCCTGCCCCCTTTCAAAACAACCTCCAACTCAAAACAAGTTTTCCAAGCACGAAACAAGACACCTGTGAACATGGAGTATTTAAGTCCAAAAAAAAGGAGGATCCCATCTAAGACAGCCATCTTGAATAGGCATCTTCAGTTAGAACCAGCCACCAGTGAAAAAGACAATTATGAATTATACCAAAATAAAGCTTTGGTTTTGTTTTCTTGAACTAAAGTTAAAATAATAAATAGGTAAAACTAAACATTATTGCTTGTAGTTTAAAATATAACTGCCTTTTTTTTTTAAATACATACACACATAAACACTGCTGTTTCCCACAATGTGTTACTGCTACTGCCAGAGGATAAAATAAAATTGCTCTGACATTTGTACAGCTATGTAGACAGGTTTAATAAATTAATAAAATGACATGTAGACATGCAGGCAATAGCCATCTCTAACTTTTATTTTTACTCATTTTTTCCTTATTCCTCTTTTGAATTTGTCATATAGAAAGTCATGGAGTTAATAGAACAATCACTCTAATTCCAGTAAAGCTGACAATCTTCTGCAAATAAAAAGAAGTTAAAGATAAAATGTCTTATAATATTTGTGCATTTAGCATTTAACACTGCATTAGGTTCTGTTCATACCTCAAGTGGAAGAAAAAAATTTTTTTAAAAGCTTTAAAAAATGAACCAACTGTATTAACCTCTGTTCATACAAAAACTAAGCCTTAATATACAATAGTCATAGCCCACATTTTACAAAGCTGCTGTTTAGGGTTGTTGAGTTGTTTTTTTTTCAGATTTTAATTGCACAGTAATCCAGTCCCCCAGGTACATCAAAGGCCACATGTCCCTCTTCACCACAATTCCAATTGCTCTCATCAGCTACGAGTTTAAAGCACAATCAAATTTGTTTTTGAACCACATTAGCCTTGTTAATAAGCTATTCTTTGTGTTCATTCATCCATTCCAAGATTCTGCAACTTCTCCAAGATGTTTTGAAGAAGAGCTTACAATGAAACTGTTGATTGAAAGCTGGCCTTGGGGATCAACTTTATCACCACTTACTTAGCTGTTCCCCAAAGGGTAACAGGTGACATGGCCTGAGATAAAACAGAGCTAATCTTTTCTGTGATTAAACTCTTTCAAATAGCTAAAACACTGCACCCAAAGCTTACACTAGTTAAGACTAATACTGAATATTGACTTTGTTGGGGGGAGAGGGAGGGAGAAGGGAAGAGTGGGTTAAAAAAAATAAAATTCAAGGCCATTCCTTTACTGATTTTAAATTCTCGAGTGTCAACCAAAACAGCAAATAAAACATTGATTTACATATGGGCATATGCATAAAAACTTACCATTTTCACTGTCAGACTTGTTTTCATGTTCGGTATCAGTCAGAGTGAGGGCTGAGTTGGAACGGCTCGAGAGACAGGAACTGCGCCCTGATTTGACCCCCCTGCCCCAAAGTCTCATGGCATGCTCTGGAGACATCACTCCTTCATTTTCAGTATCAGCATCTGACCCTGCACTGATAGAGTAACCTCTGTGGGGGAGCCCCATTTCCGCACAAAATGCCAGTCCTCGACGAGTTGCTGGTTCACAAACTCCTAACTGCCTTAGGGTAAAATTCTGTCCTGATTAGGGGAAAAAAAGATAACAAAAAGTGAGATTTGTTTAAAATGTATTTTTAAAAGAACCTAAACCTAAATCTCTTCATGTGTATAATTATTTCAGGTGTCATACAAGGTGTTTTGTCAAAATTCTGCACATATTACAATCAAGTGGATTCTTTTGTCTCCAGCTCTCTGTAGTGCCCCTTTCATTCATACTACCTTGGCACTGTTTCGTCAATACTTAAACACATCAAAAGTGCTCCTGAGTAGGCAAGAAATGTAATAGAACTGCCAATTCAGCACGTGAAAGGATTAAGTCAAACTTTTTCCTTTTTTTTTTTTTTTCCCCCATCCTTCAGGATTATCTTTTTGTGTGTGTGTGTCCTGGTTATTGGCCAAAGCAATAGGTTGTTTTCCCTATGCAGATGTCCCCTAATGTGGCAATTGAAAAACTGAATTCCAAACCAAACTCACTTGGTCTTTACTGGATCTCTCTGCCCTACTTTAACACACAAATACAAACAAACAGAACAAGGACTACAGTAAAGATGTTATTTTTTTGTGTCTCTATTTTGAGAAACATTTTTGGCTTTTACTGCTGAAGCAGAGTCTGTGCATTTTAAACAGATTTTTAGCCTCTCTTTTGGGGCAGAGCAAGAGACATAAGTGAATCCCCAATGATTGTATTAATAAATTAGGAGCAATAGACTCATGACACTTCAATAACTTAAAGTGTCTAAATTATGCGACACTCAAAAATGACTGCCTTTTTAATGGCTGTGCCTTCATCCTACTTTTATGTCCATAGATTTAAAACATTTTATGATATACAGATACTTGGCAAGTTCATTTGCATGCTTGTACCCATAATGCTTTTCCACCCTAGCCCACAATTATTTCATAGCTCTGGGAACAAATGAGAACACACATTCAATTTTTGAATCTGACAGGCGTGCTAATGTCACCAAAATTAGTCATTTAACATAAAAATATGTAAGATAATTAAAGCTTATAATACAGCAAGGACAGAATCCTGCAAGTCAGAAATAGAATTGCAGAAATGTGAATACAGAAGTGTAAATAATTACTGAAATACTAGCAATTAATGCCCTGGCCATTGACTTTTTTAAGTGAGGTAGTTAATTATTTTATTGCTGCAGTCACCGTAAGTTTCTTCACAGTCACAATTATAAATGAATTCTGACAATAACTTTAATGAATAATGAAAATTGGTTACTACAATTAGGTACAAATCAAACTGCATTTATTATCCAGCTGTGAATAAATATTTAAATGAAAATACAGCTGTGGAGGTAAATATAAAAGGAATAAGCATACCTGTGACTACATCTTAACAGTGTGAATGCTGTAAGAACAGCAGACTACCATGTACACTGATAGTGTCTTATAAATTTTTAAAGCTATGTCAATTCCCAGGTTTTGAAAGAGTCGAAACTAATCAGAGAAGCACAGGCCAAACAAACCGCCCAGTGGTAATAGGGTCAGAGCTGGAAGTAGTGAAGTGTCTACAATGCTTATTATTTTGCATTTTTGGTAACTATATGCTAAGGGTGACAGTCTAGAACACTGGTTTTATGCATTTAGTACATTATTACACGAATCTACATTTTCAAACAGTCGCTTAAAGTCAGAACCAAATATAGGAGACGCCCATGTGCGCATATATATGTATACAGGTGTACCTACACACATGAAGCGGCTAACGTGTATACACAGTTGCACATGCAGCATCTTATTGATTCTAAGAACAGGGTTTTGGGAAGCAAAATGGAAAGGAAGAGGTATTTTTGACAGAAGAGAAGGTTACTTGAGTCAGTAACAAAGCTACTGCTTTGACTTCAATGCTACAAGATGTTATGCCTATGGTCCCAGTAACCTCATGGTGCTGAGGTCTGGAGGCAAGGAAGGATGTGGACAGACACAGATGCTGCCTCTTGAGACACAATTAGAGCAGCTGCAGCAGGTGACCATTGCAACCTGCAGCTCCTTTGCCAGCCTGTACACCACACAGCCCCATGCTCCCCGCACAGCAAAAAGTATCTCTTTGCACTCAGACAGTTACTCAGGGAGACATCTGTGCAGAGACATCAATTTGAAGAGACTATTTATTCCCCCCCCCCCCCCCCCCCCCGTGTTTTTTTCTTTTTAAGCAAACTGTTTAGGAGAAACTACTTCAGGCACTATATAACAACATCCTCCATGATCACTTTTTCCAGGAGACTTGTCTCAGGCACAACGTACCAACTACCATCTATTAATAGACTATTTGTTTAACTAAGTCTACAAAAGCCTACATCCATGTAAAATATTTTCTTCTTTTTTCCCCTCTTATGATTGGTAAGAAAAGCAAACTGGCATGTCACAGGGCCAAAACAGAAAAGGGGGGAAGGTTTATATATTGCTCTCTCAGCCCATTCAACATATTAGAGCTTTCCACTACACTGAGAAGTTTTACAGCATAACCCAGAAACGTTGTAGTAGATTTAGAAGCATCAGGCTAAATCATCTTCTGAATTAAAGCTTTCCTAAGACCTTTACTAAGAGGATTGTACTCCATGTAAGTTGCTGACACAAATGAAAACAAACAAACAAACAAAACAAAACAAAAAAAAACCCCACTGCAAACACAAAACCTAAACCAAAAGTTGACATGGAAAAATATGTACTTGTGTAAGAATTTATATCCCAAAGGAAATCATACATACATAATACAATACTTCTACAACATGTTAAGTTTCCTGACCAATGAAAACAGGAAGTCTTCCAGGACTGAGGTGGGGCTGAACACAGCTGGAATGCTGATGTGGTGGGCAGCAGAGTAGCTGGGGGCTTTTACCTGATAATGAACAATACTGTGGAAAAAAATTTAAATATAAAAATTGAAAAGGAGGTTGTAGGAGCAGAGTGTGGGTAAAAAAAAAAAAAAAGAAAGAAAAAGAGAGGATGTTCTCCTTCTTGTGTTCTTAGAGTTTCCAATTAACCTTTCCAGAATGACTTCAATGTGAGGGATTTAATCACCAGCCTCTTGGATTATACACACATTTGCAATTTCTCCTACTGACAGTAAGTGCCTCAACAGTTCATAAAGACTTAGAAACAACTTGGAAATTTTAATGAACTAATTCCTGAGAAGAAAATGTAAATACAGAATAGGCAGAATGCTTTGTGGTGGTGGTGGTGGTGTTTGTTATTTTAACTTTCCTTTAAAAGAAAAGGACTATGAAGTGTAAAATAGAAAAAAAACCTGGACACAGCATTTCAAGGAGACTTGTTCTGGAGACACCTTTGGGAGTTTTGCATTATTTGGGATGATGTATCATGAAGTTAGGTTTTAAAATAAAAAATAATGCTGTTTGCTACCACACTACCATCAGATACTGCATTTCTTTTACCTGGGTAGTGTTAGGACTGCTGACACTCTCCATTTGTGAGAACAAGAAGAAATTTAACGTCATAACTCTAAAATAACTTTCAGGAGCTTGCACAGAAATCACTGTTAAAAACATAGCATTTGCCAACAGTAACCATATATAACCTCTTATGCTGTAACCACGTAAAATTGGTGTATCTCCTTAACTACATTAAATACATACAAAAAAGTGTAACAATTCTTTTTAAGAGTATGTATATGTGCGTGCATATATATTTCTCTGCCAGAATCACATAAGTCACATTGTCTAGAAATGTAAATGATTTTTTTTTTAAGTTTAATAAAAAAGTGCATAAGAAAATTTTACGTATGCAGAAATTACGTATTATTTTAGAAATCCAGAAGTTAACAGCTGGAATTAAATGGAAACCTGCTGTACTTGTGCCATGTTTGTTTCCTTGGCTTAAATTGAAGAGTTAGCTCAAAAACATCGATAATTACTTAAGCTTCAAGTTGGAAATGTTATGTTGTGGAAATGGGTTTTTGAAGAGGACTGCTAAACAAAAGAATAGGCCCCATGGTTCTTCACTTGTTAGTGCTTGCTCTAAGTTGAATCTATACTAAATATATACATGGAGATACTCTCTTAAAAATCATGAAAAGTGGAAACAAAGAAAAAGAATGAATAAAAAATATCCAGAGGATTTGTCAGCATCTCCAGACATTAGCACTGACAAGTCAGGGTTCAGCAACAGTAGACTATTACGGAAAGAGGGAAAGAAACAAAAATCTGAAAAGCCTCCAAAGCATCTGCCTAGTTAACATCAAAAATACACCCACACCCCTATCTTTTAAACCAGAGGAATTATAGTGCCTTTGCCAACTGGTTTTGTTGTAACAGGATATGCATAGTACTAAAAAGGCAGAGGTCCCAAACCCATCCAAGCCCATAGTCAAAGGTCTATTTAGTTTAGCTCTTGCTTATGTTTCTGAAGAAGTTTTGTGCTATGTCTGCTGTCTCTGCACCCTTTAGTACTTGTCAGTCCCCTTTTTAATCTATTCTTCTTTTGTATCTTGCCTTCTGTCTGTCTATAACACCACGCTGCCACTCAAAAATCACTCTGTGATAACACACGACAAAAATACTTACATTAAACTTAGAAAAATTGTCAAACAACAAAAGCTATACATGCACAAAACTATGACCATGCTCCTTAGGAGAACAATCTTCCCCCATAGATTTCCTTGATTCCCTACTTAATCCTGATTTTAATTTTTTTAATTAAAAGAAGTCTCATTCTTTCAGAAAGCAAATGAGGACAAGTATTTTTCTCATGTTTTTATTTTCGATCTGCAGAGTACTGCATACAAACATGTCCTCATAATACAATGCTTCTCATATAAGCTTATTATACAAGCAGCACTGATGTCAAGACTGCTGAAAATTGTTATTGCAAGGACCATGCTGTTTTCTGCTATTTTGATATGGGGAAAGTACTTCCTTTTGTACTCATGTTCAGATAATATTACTGGGCTATATTTGAAGCAGGTTACCTGTAGCTCGTTCGCAGTACCTCTGAATACCTTCTGCAGAGTGGAAGCCAGCACACAGCTGCACCGCATCTTTGAAATGCTTCACCATTTCTGTACAACCAAGAGCTCCAGACTACTGACCTGATTCAACAGCACCTTGCCTTCCTAACTCACACACATGACGAGTAAGAAGGAATAACTGTTAACTGCCAACTGGCTCACCTGTTCACTTCTCTAATTCCTGAAAAATACAGAGCTCAGTTATGTGCTAGTCGAAGATGGAAAAAAGAGCTTCTTTGTATATAACAGCAGGCAGCAAAACTGTTCTCGGGGCACTAGCTAGTCAGTGCAGGACCACTGAGAACATGGATTAGATGCCATCTTCCTAGATGATCAAAGCAGAGCTGGGCCAGTTTAGCAAGAATTCCATGCACTCCTATGGGATCTTAAACATCATCTATTTTCAAGTGTCAGCCCTACCTGGTGTCTTAAGGAAAAACATGTAACTTCTTTATAAAGAAAATAATACGTTTTTCTATTTACTCTGGCAAATACAGTCTGGGACACCTACAAAGGTGGTCCTTTGGAAGAAAAAGAGGAAGGACACTAAAATGGAAATGAATGTACAGTAGAATAGCAAATTTGTTGGAAAGGACAAAGATTTTTTATTTTTTATTTTTTTTAAATACACAACAGCAAAACAGATGCCTTGGATGCTCTATAAAACTGATAAGTACTGTAAAAATGCTGTCTCCAGAAGCCAGAATGTTAGGTGGGTAGAATACAATTACACAAAAGAGAGAATGAGTAATAGATGTGATACCATCAAATGAGTAATAGATGTGATACCACCTATTCTGTCACAAACTTCACTATAAATTTACTAAAAAGGAGTTTTCAAAGCTGTACTTGCAGTTCTGTTTGCTAGGGTGCAAGAAATTGCAGTGAAGACTGACAAGTAATGAGCTTTGCCTATATTAACATTTCTCCTTTCTGATTCTCCAGAGTATTTTGTTGTTGTTACTTCAGTCTGATTTCTCTTTGTTTTTGTGAAAATGATCTGTGAAATTTAAACCATCCTAATCCACTGTATCACATTTTCCTTCTGGTTTTAATTCCTATGTTTTTCTCTTCACTCATCACAACCTTCTTCCTTGTCACCTCTTAATCTCTCTTTCTTGACCTTTCACTTCTCCATGGTAGCCTCCTTTTCTCATCATTATCTGATTCAGAGTGCAGCTGTAAGATTCGTATGAAAGACATTTGCTTCTCCAAAAATCCAGTAAATTACATAATAACAGCATTAAATTATATTAAATGTTAGCAACTGCGCATATCATTTTCACATGCTTGTTTTTCTAAGCAAACAGTAACACAGCTCTTGCATTCCTTATAGGCTTTCAAAAGCATATAGGGATTTAAGTCATGGACTCTGTGACTTCTGAAAAAGTCAGTGCCAGATACTGTGAGTTCTTTGATCTGCACTTACTATGCCACTCATGGTAGAAGAACTTTATGTATAACTCAAAACCTGAGTCAATTTTAAATAAAAAATAACCCCAAACCTAAACCAACCCCCCCCCCCCCCAAAATATTTCAAGCATCATATTTAAACAGCTATGTATTTTTACTAGCATTAAACTATAGAATCACAAGGAGACATAAATTGAAATGCTAGCCTGGGAAAGTTTTTATTTTAAGAAATAGAATTGAATCTTCCTGACAGCAGTTTTCCAAATTCTGGTTCAAACATGTAGACTCTTCTGTGCAGTATGGGAGATTCAATTTTATTCTCTGTTAGGCTGGAGGGTGGTAGGGGATCCTCAGTACTAATCCATGGACTAGAACATATGAAGCACTCCTTAATCCAGTATAAGGATAAAGAACTGTTCATCAAACCCTCTGAAGCTACTACAGAGTAAGATTAAAGTCAGCTGCAGATAATTTCACAACTGCACAACTCAAAGCTTCAAGCTGCAGCATCAGCAATCATGTTCCAATAATTAATAATTTAAGCATTATGGTTCCAGATCTTGGGATTTTAAATAAAAATTTGTATTTATTACTATGACTACATAATATATGAACTAAATTGAGAGAAACTAACATAGCTGTCCAGATCATGGGCTACAAGAGGGAAAAAAAAAAAAAATCACCCCAAAATCAACCAAACAAAAAACCCAAACCCCAAACCTAAAAAAAAAACCAGGATTCTGTGGATTTAAAAAAAGAAACATAACTCCATGAGTAGCAAGGAACACAGTCTTGATCATGACCAGAATGACAGTATAGACATTTTAGACCCCTGTCTTAAACTTTGGATCCTGGAACCAAACCATCAACATCTCAGCATCCATTTATTACAAACTACGAATAAAGACTAAATTTGATAGATGTGAAGAAAATATGACCCAAGGGTAAGCAACGTAGAGATGATGGATATCCAGTCTGCAAAGAGCCTACAACCACAGATTTGACAGGTATGAACTGCCACATTAAGGTCAGTATGATGCTAATGACATGACATACAGCTTGAAATGGGGAAAGAAGGCGAGGAGAAAGGAGGCAGTATGAAAGGAATCACGCAAAATAGAGTTGAGGCTCACTGCCGTTCCTCCATACAGGGAGGAGTGAAAAACTACCATTATTTTTGCCTTTCCACAAGGGAAAAGCATGTTTGACACCACAAGTGAGCAGAGAGACCCCCAAAGGGATGTGTCTCTCAGCTTGACAGAAAACTTGATTAGTTCAACAGGCCCCGAATAGGTAAAAAGAAAAAAAACAAAACAACAAAACACCACACCTATTCAGAGTAGCCCACATATTTCTATTTGTAGGACTTCATAAACAAGTACCCCACACTCATTGCAATCAGCTCTGTCTGTAATGCAAGGACTGAATGAGATGCTTGGAACATTGCTATAGGTAAGTGCAAGAAATAACAGGAAATACAGACCTAAGGATTTCTGCAGAAATGAAAATCTCTTTTACTCCCTCTCTCACTCACATTTTCCATCAGAACCTCCAAAAGGGTTTCCATTCTGTAAACCCCCATAATAGATGTAGTGTAGCATTGTCTTCATTCAGATTTTCTAGCAAAATATCTATTATATTAAAGACAAGAAAGAATTCAACTCATATATTTATGGCACTGCAAAGCAAAAAAGAAGAAACACAAAACTAGAGGCCCTGCCTTTTCCTCTTTCAGCTTTAATTAGCTCAGTATTGCTGAGTACTGACTCTCAAGCCAGTAAATTGTGACATTGTGCAAACTAATTTCAGAATCAGGAACTTTCTGAGGAATTACTCCATTTTACATCTCTGCTTCATTTTCCGCATTTATTTGCCAGTGATGGAATAAGCAATCACTCACAGCTTGGCCTACAGCCCTGACTCTCAGCCTTAAGCACTAAATCAATGGACGGCACAGACGGGCCTCTTCAGCCTCTTTCATTCCTCACCCCATCACTAACTGCACACTTTTCTAGCTTTATTCTCTCCTCAGATGTTAACACACTGGAGTAATCTTTCATAGCTACACATGTGATCCATTTATCTCCCTAGTTCTTAGTTTAGTTTTCATTATGGAGACGAGCAGCACATACATCTCAGTATAAGGGCTATGGAAAGATGCAGGAGCAACTACAGACCCTCTACAGTATCTTTCTTTCTATGAGGCTGAAACTCCTTGTGAAGGCCTGTTGATCACCTTACAAATCCCTAGTCAGTATGATCAAGAACTTAATTCTTTTGTTTTTCAACTGGACTGGTCAAAGCAAGATTTTTACTCTGTGGACCAAAGCTGTGTAGAAATGCCTGATCAAGCAGTCTACTGGCAATAACCAAGGTTGATTTTTCCCTGGAGAATCACAATTGCCCTTTGTCTCCGGATCTGTAGCTCATCTACAGACCATGATCCACAAGGGGACAATTTCAGCTAGATGAATACCTTAGAGCAAGTGTGCATATCACTGAGCGCGAGCTAAATGTACTACCAATCAAATAAAAGTGAAAGGTTTTTTTTTAGTACCACTCTGTAGCTAATAGAGTAACTTTAAAAGTCAACAGATCCTTATCACCCGGAACCTGAAAACCAATTAACTTCTTATTGTTGCTTTAAGGAGTAACTAGTACAGCAATGAAAGATGATAATATTACTTGGCACTTACAGCGCTTTTCATCTTCAAAGCATTTTGCAAACATAAACTAATTAATCTTCCCAACACGCCTGTGAGGTTGGTTAAGTGTTATTATTCCTGTAGTACAGAGGGGGAAAAAAGAAAGCCCAAACCAAAAAAAAACACCTCTGGCAGAAGGTTATGTGTGTAGCTCAAGGCCACAAAATTATCCAGAACACACTGGCACTGCATGCTCCTTATATGAGTTACTCACTCAAATCAGGCAGGTACTGCAGGTGGCCGTGTTTTAGCATAACAAAAAAGTATCTGTCATGATGATAATCAGGACACATATCTTGCACTGCAGCCGGGAACATAAAACACTAATTCTAATATCCGCCTCAGGTTTTGAAAGACAGCACTTGCCATGTCACTGAATGGTGATTAATTTGCTCATCAGGTGAGCACAGAGTCACTTGTCTATTATTTCATACCTTCTCGTAAACAGTCTGTAAAGCAGGCCGATTCACTTCTATTGAGAATCACTTGCCTACTCAACAGTCAAAATCAGCCCCTCATTAAGGCATAGGTAGTGGAAGGTCAAAATGGTCTTGCACGTACGTCCTTCCACTGCTTCAGAGAGGTTACTTTAAAGTAGGCTCTAGGTTTAAAAACATGACTATTTAAATCCTTTAATCCTACAGTTGACATTTATGAAGACTAGAAAGATTAAATATTTTGCTATCCAAATAACTCATTTTGAGCAGCTCGTATTTAAAAGCAATAGGCTTTGGAGTCATATTACATCAGGATAGAAGTTGCAATTAACATTTCAGGTTTCTGAAGTCTTAAAAATGTATCCCTGACAATGTTTAGTATCTTATACAATAAAATTGTCAAAGCATATATATCACTGTTTCAGGTCCCTCTTTCACTGAATGGTGGGATTTTTCTAGCACCTAAATCTAAGTGTCATGGGAGTAGCAGCTGAACGATACCTACAATACATCCACACACTGGAATGTACTGTATACGGCTTTGCTTTTCAGCAACCTGGTATCAGTGATTCAGCATGTAGCAAAGGAAACAAACTATTTTTCTTCACTTGTTTGGTAAATTCAGCCCCTTTTTTTGCAGTTCCCAGGAGTTATTAGGGTATTTAATCTGATTTAGGCACTTCAGTATTCAAGAAGAGTACACGCACAAAACCATGCACAGAAGTACTTTCTCCTGCAAAACTGAATGGGGTGGCATGAAAATAAATTACATTAAGGCTTGGCTGACAGTGAATTGTTCTGATTGATAAACATGATGAACTCATTCTCACTGCCAGCTAAGACAACCTAATAACATTACCTGCAGGCTAAATCATAGCTGACTCAAGCTTTCAAAAATAAAAATTTAACAAAGCTTCCACTGCCTCATCAGGTCTTCTATTAGCAAAAGGTGTCTGCAGCTCAGCCCTTCAATTTACACAGTTCACAAACAGTCCTGTGATTATTTTGTACAAAAGGACAAACATGCGCAAATCTGCAGTACAACCTGCCACCTGTGCTCATGGGTCAGCCTCCTGCTCCTGTGCAAAACCTCACTGACATAATATACAGATCACTCTATAGGGTCACTATGCTGTCCTGCAACAACAATATTATTTGAAATGGAACAATGACTACTTAAGAGGTAGTGCATATTCCTCTCTTCCTTTTAACATGCATCTGATGGTAAATAAATACAGTTTTTGCCTACCTGTATTTGTCTTACTAACTTAATAAAAAGTTTAGTTCAGGTTTGATTCAGGATCATCCTCAAATTATTTTTCTATTGTTATTTTATCCTAATGCAATTTAAACAATACAAATTACTTTCTACACTGCAAAATCCTTCCCTCCCACTCTGCAGTCACGTCATACTTTCAGGTATTTTTGAGGAAGAGACCTCGAGGATCATCTGGCCCAACCTTTCTTTTCAAAAGCCCAGTCTAGACAAGACAGCTCAGCAACTTTTCCAGCTGAATCAAATGTGTCTCATGTTGGGGAATCCCCCACTTCCGTGGGGAGATTATTCCAATGGCTGGTTGTTCTCATTTGGCATAGCATTTTCCTATGTACTTTGTGTTACTTCACACAGCAGTTTTATTTTGTAAACACAGAAATTTCGCTGTACAACAGAGAAATTCAACTTCATACAGTCAGCTTAAATCCTGAATTCAGCAACATATTTGGGCATGTTCCAAAATGCAAGCGTTCAGGTTGCTGAATTCAATTAGAGAAGTTGTGCATTTAAATCAGGCTACTCATTATAGTTGGATACTTCAAAGCATAAGAAAATAAAGTGTCTTCTTCCTCCCTAAACACATAAACAGCAAACAATCATATTGTCACACCTAGGAAAGCAAATAGTCTTTCATGGTGCTTCATCCATTGTCAAGGAATACTTTTAAAGAAAAAAAGCTCATGGTCTTTATTTACACGTTTGGGTGCTGAGTTTAATTATCCACCAGCTTACCAACTTTTCTGAATCATAACAACAACGTGAAAATAAATAACTAAATCAGTAGTTCTAAAAATAGTAGGCTAAAAAATCCTCATCTGAGGAGTTTAAAAACAAAGCCAGTTTCGCAACAGATGAAGGGGCTTAAGAAGACCAGCACAGCAGGTCTCTCACTGATGTCAACCGAAAGTGTGCTGCCTAGATGAAGTTACAATTTCCTAAACAAGCATACCTGCCCTTCAAGTCTTGTTAAACAGTTTTCAAAATTAACATGATAATCCCAGTTATATAATAATTTTACATTCAAATGTTTTACTAGATGTTTTAAATCTTTTTTTTTTTTTGTAATTACAGTAACAAACATGCATTTTTAGGCTCTTATTTATGTAATTAATCTCAAGCAACAGAAAATAAGCCAAGGAAAAAGTTCTGTGACTGGAACTGACAGTTGAAGAGCCTTCTCTTAGCAAGATGTCCTGGGATAAACCTGCCACTAACAGGACACAGTTATCTCCAGTGGCAGTATCCATTTTGGAATTCCTACTATGGGATTTTGGGAAGCAGGAAGCACAATGACGGTCTGAGAAATCTCAGAAAGAAGAGGTGGGAAATTTCTGATTCATTAGCAGAAAGCTTTGAAGGGCTTTACTCCAAAATATCAGCCATAAAAGCACATTGACATTTTTAAAAGCGTGCCACATTTGAGGGACTTGAGAAACTCATGTAACTACTCCAGTAGCTTTCCAGCAGACACTGGAAACTTAATATTGTTATTTTACACACTATGGGGGGAAAAAATAAGTGAAACACTAGTCATGATTAATTTTAAAAATTAGTTTCCAATTAAAGGTATTTATTAAAGCTTGCGTTTTTTGCTTCTAGATTTATTTCCTGTTGATTTAGCAGGCTAGAATGTAATTAGACTGTCAACAAAGCTACGTGTCTGCACTCTGTTTCTAGACGGGGGGTGGGAAATAAACACAGGGAAGCATGCTTTATATATTATTTAAAAACCTTTGGAACGACCTTGAAGACCTTTTCCATAAAATGCTTCCAATGCCAAAAGCAGTAAACTATTTCAAAGATGAATCAAAATGAACACACTACCTAAGACAGCAAAACAAGCCCTTTATACCCTGACCCTATCAAACCTGCAGGCAGTCCCCAAAGGGGCCAAACCAGCATGCATTAGAGGGGAGGCCAATAAGCCAAACAAAGAGAATTGAAAGGACAACAAGGAAAATCAAATGGTCACAGATGACAGTGCTGAGACCACTGAAAGGTGAAGATGACACTACATATGCCAGACTACCATTTTAGGGCTATAGACATGTAATTTATTGCATATTGGGTAGTAAGTATTAGCTAAATACTATGTGCATTTCTGAGGAAAATGAAGAGAAAAAAATCCCAAAGTCCCAGTGCACCATCGTATATGACATGACAGATTACAGAACTTCTTCCATTCCATTATTGCTATTTAAAAAGAATAGTACCCTATTCAGGCAATAGTTTATGAATTCTTTACATAAGTATCTCTATTTTGATAGAATTTTGTCTCTACTACTAAAGAAGTGTCTACAGTACAGATCTTAGAAAGTTTCCTCTTGAATTTACCTTATTAAAGTAATGAGATAAAGGTGACTAACATCTTAAAAACTAGAGAGTAGTGATGACCTGAGGTTTCAACATACCACGAAAACCAAAAATACACAGCAGAAAGCAAATAGACTACAGTAGGTGCAAGCCTCAGTTACACCAGCCTAACAGAAATATTTTTATTTTCTTTGCAAACATTTCTAGGCAAAAGTCAACACCATGTGGCCAGCTCTAATTCTAATGTAAAGTTATTCTACTTGGAACGAAGAAAAAACACCAATAGGGAAAATATTTTTAAACCTTTCTAAAATAAAAGCTAAGGACTTTCTCACAAGGAGGAAGCTTTTTTTTTTTCCTACCCATAAATCTATCCTTATTTTCTCATGAAAGAGAAGACAGCTTTATACAAAAGAATGAGGTATAAGTTTACAAAGCTCTTGGCCTAGCTTGATCCTTTTAGATAACTGGGCTGCAGTACTCCACACATTTCATAACTTGTTTTCCTTTTCCTATGTTAAGTAGTTTAGTTGTAGAAATGCCAATTCCAGAAACTACAATTTTGAAACTGAAAGTGATGTGTAAATGCTTAATCCCAGCTGGAGGCAAGTACAACCTCTAAGAACCACTGGGGTGCAAACGGACCTCCTGAGGTTATGTAGTCCAAACCCTCTGTTCAAGTACTGTCAGTTACAGGAAGTTGACCAAGACTATGTCCAGTCATGTTTTGAGCATCTCCACGGATATTTAGATCTCTTATGTCTCTCCGTCCTGGACTCAAATTCAACACTGATCTCTAGTAATGTGTTAGCATCTGGTTAGATACCATAGATATCCACTAAAAAAAAACAAAACATACCAAACAAAAAAACAACAAAGAACCCCCCCCCAAAAAAAAACAAAACCAAAACCAACCCCAACGAACCTAAATGCATCGATCGTGAATTAATTAATCTTAGTCATCATACAGTGCTCTGTTACTGCCCATGTGAGCTAAAAGATAAAGGCACTGAGCTAATACATTATTCTTACGCTCATCCACACACACTGTGTTTCCCCAAACCTGTTCATAGAGCTTGGCCTTCTTGGAACAGTTGTATTTATTTTTATTAATTTTGAAGCTATTTACATTTTAGCGATACTTGAGTGGCAAATGTTTGGGCAATCTGTTACTGAGTCAAATTGATGCTGGGGGTCTAATTTTTAAACTGTAAGGCCTGAACACTTCACATGAGTTTGCAAAGTTGTCACTGACCCATTGCCCAACATGGGCCATTTACTTAACTTTCCTGTGCATCATATATTATCTATTTCAAAGATGGTACACAATGCTTTGCCATCTTTGTAAAACATGTAAGGAGATACAGGTGTACTATGTGTGTACAGCACTACTAAAATTCATGACACTGGTATAACAGCATACTTTTCCTGCAGCAAGAATGCCTGGTTACTTGGTACTAATGAATTATACACTCTATATTAAAACATCTTGCCTACCTTGTCTGGTATACTCATCTGCTTCTCTGTGGACCAAATCTTTTACCCGGTTTCCATACAGCAACCTAGAGGAATCATGATCAAAAGCTTTCAAAGTTTCGCTGGAGCTGTAAGACTTCTGTGTAGGCACTCTGCATTCCTCATTTTCTGCAGAAGAATTTGTATAGCGCCGCTCCTTGTCTCGTCTGCTCTTTGTCAGGGAACAATAAGGCCTACGTTCCTTCACATCCATACTTCATTCCTTCTCTGTGCACATCAGTCCAGCTTATTTAGAAGTCTTCTCTACATTCAGCTTACATTCACCTATAACAAAATTAGAAAGACAACCGCTGATGTGTTACAATGTCCTCTAATTGCAGTGATTGCTTCCTAACTGTCTGGGAGAGAAGGAAAGATCTCATCAGTGATGGGTGAGAGACACTTCTGTAATACTTGCGAGACTTCCCAGAGTCTCATGCATGAGCTGCCCTGATCAAAAAAATTAGCAAAGAAATTTTTGTGAATGGCACCACAATAATATTCATTTTTATAGAACAGATTACAATATCAAAAGCAGATTGAGACCTGGGGGGGGGGGGGTGCAGGTAGCTTTTCAGCTTTAAGAACATGTTACTTGCCTAAAGTCTATCTGTAGGTAGACAGTCTTATTCTGAGAAGGATGCAGAAGTTTGACTTCTGTTCGTCATAAACCTCTGGTTTTAACGTCTGTTTCTTATATACAGACTTCTACAACATTTTATTCTCATTTCTATTCTCAGAAAATTGTTCTTGTTGAGAAAATATACACAATTTCACAGCAAGCTACAGAAACATTACAGGTGATATGCAGGAAGACTTCTCCAAGGCACTATATTCTACATAGCTTGAGCTAGAAAGCAAGCAACTGATTTGTAAATGACAGTCAGAAATAGTTTTTCCTTCCCTTAAGTTCTAAAGGAAAATTACAGTAAAAATCTTATTTCTGTTGCTGTTTATTTTGCTTTACAGTTCATTCCACTTAGTTTTCAAAACAAGGTTTTCCAGTTTCATTTCTTGGGTCCTGCACAGTTCACCACAATATCTACATCTCAGAGCGAGAAACAGTTTGAAAATTCTGCTTCTGTTCTTTTCTTAAAAAAAAAAAAATAAGCAAAAAATTAAACACAAAATACAATTTGTATCTATCAATATCTGACAAAACATCAAAAATGAAGAACACGACTTTGCAACTGCACCTGTTAACTGAGGCCTTGGCATTTCTCATTTAAAACCCTTATGTTATGGTCTCCAGGAGAACCCTGCTCCACTCTATTTAAAATACTTAAATACCACAACTGATTATTTTACAAAGTGCTATCAATCAAGTCCTTTGTGCTGAAGAATTAAAACGACAGTTTACAGCACATATCACAAAGGAATGGCCAACTCCATTTGCACTCTGTTCAGCAAAACCAACATCACTTTACAACTTATCACCTATTTCATTTTAAACATTTAATATCAAACAAACTAATTAGTTGTCACTCCTGAAAAGATTTTTAGAATATTTAATTTACTACAGAACTGTAATTCAAGTTTGTGAATGGCAGCCAGCCTTTTATTATTCTGTTCTGAAATTCTCAGAAAAGATCTTCCATTTCTTGACCTGTGTGAATCTCAATTTAGACAAAAAGACAAAGCCTTCCATTTAAGCAAACTTCTGCTATATTTATTATATTTTTCAAATGTTAAGTGGTTAAAAGGAAATTGAAATATTTGTACATGACCAGGAAAACCAAAGTTTTAGAATAATTCATTATATGTATGACTATTTAGATAGATGTCTGCATGGCCATGTAGCAAATCTTTTCAGTTGCCATGAAACGTTCAGATTTTAAAATATTTCACTAATGAAAGCAATGTTCTTTCCATATAACAACAATTTTCTAGGCATTTTAGAAACTCTGTGCTTTATTAACATTAAACTGAATTGCGAGTTTAAAAATAATTATTCACAGACACACAGGTATTCTTTTGCAGTACAAAGATTTCACGTGGAAGCATAACTCCCTTTTTAACTAGTTGCTTCAAGACTTTAAAGAGGCACTAATTCCTAGTACCACTAACTCACGCCATGGGGAAAACTGACATATGCTATTCAAAGGTGATTTTTTTTTTTTTTTTCCCAAGTATCCAAGCTTCTTTATATTACAAAACCAAAAACCTTGCCAGGGAAAGAATGAAAAGGTTAAAAGAGTACACATTATTTAATACCATCACATTACAGAAACACTAACGGGGATTAGACTGCCACAACAGTGAGGACTAGTAGACCTTTTTTTTTTTTTTTGTGGGCATTTCTGGCAAAGAAAAAAAACTTGTAAGACTTAAGAACCTAATCTTTTTGAATCTGGCATTATATAAAACATCTGTTTACTGTCAGTAACCCTTAACTATAAAAATCAATAGTATTTATTGGCATCTAAGTGTTTCCTCAGCAAATTTTAGGAAACACGTCACATCCTCAGGCTCATACCTCAAATTATATCATCAGCAAATCCACATATCTGAAAGAAGGAGACAGAAGAAAAGCTGTCTTGAAGATCTGTCTACAAATAAGTGTTCTATAGCATGATCAGAACACAAACATATTCGGAGAACACAGAAATAGGTATCACTGCTAACATTTAGTAGTAAGCCAGGAATGAGAAGTCAAACAAAAGACTTGCTGATGGCTTTACAAGATCTGAACTGTAAGTTTTTTTACTGAGGTGGGATGTTTTACAGTCTCAGAAATATGCAGGACTTAACTTGTCCCATCATGAATTTTATTCCCCTTACCCCCTTTAAAAGAAAACACCAGCCCCAAACCAAAACACCCCTCACCCCAACTTCAGAGAAATCTTTTCTATTATTGAGAAAAATATTTTAAGAACAAAACCCCAGATATTTCATTTACTGCATCTGCCCAGCTCCTTTCTTATCAAGATCACTATAGTTAAAATATTAATGAGTTCTCCCATTCAAATTTTCATATTTAAATGAACCACTGTTACACAATTTGAACATATTTGTTGTCCTCCATTTCCTATAACACAAAAGCTACATCTTTGGGGAATTACCTAAATGCAGTGACTAGGTTTCTTTTAATATGCCTTAGAAGAAGCTCAGACAGAATACTGGTAATAGATACAAACTCAAGGAAACACAGCAACTAATTGGATAAATCGGATAACAATTTCAAACCAGCTTAAATTTATTTTGTAAAATGTTACAAAAACTCTTGCCTTCATCTGCAAGCAATTTTTGCCCATATGTCAACATTTATGGTCCATTGAATAGTTTTGCTCCAATTAAATGAAGGAATTTTACAGCAATATTTACAAAGCTATTGAGCTACTAACTCACCCACAAAAGGTCCTAAATACTGTTACATGTTGTATTACAATACTAACGTGAAATGACCTGCATATACTGAAGAAAATTGGAAAATATTTTATATGTGCTACTACTTCAGATTTTTGTCTAATGCTTTCTGAAGTATAAAGACTGAGGATGCTCATCTTCGTCACTAAACACTGGGATATCCTGTGATTTTTTTCAGTGATCTGCTCAATGTTACACAGACTACTGTCTAGATTACACATGAGAAGTGTTTGCTGACCACCAGACTGACATGTCAGCTCCTACACAGTCATGCCCGTTTGTGTACATAGCTTAGTGGATTGCAGCCTCAGATTGTGCTTTCTCAGTAAAATTCTTCAAATTTTAAGAGCAGTTCAAATCAGTAAAGAGGAGATGCCGATTTTTAAACCAGCACTTACATATTACTCTTAACTGAATTTCGAAGGGAAGCAAGAGAACCAGAAAAGCATTTCTTGTACATGACCAGGTCACTGGGACCAGTATTCATTCCCCTAGGTGCCCAGGGACATCATTAGCACAATATTTAATTACCAAGTCAGATAAGGCATGTGCAAATAATAATTAAAACAAGAAGATTACTAAAGTTCTTTTTTCTACTCTAAGTGTTGTGGAGACCCCAAGTGTAAACACCAAAATAGAGCACAAGGTACTTTCACAAACAAGTGTCGAAGCTACTTAGGGGAGCTTGGATGACGAAGTCTCAGACACAGACAAAGCTGAGCGACGCAAGGGTTCAAAGTGTTACACTGTACTTAAAATTCCCCAGGACAGCCTTACAGTAGTTCCTTGTAATCACCTATTGCAACATAACATAAAGTCACTGTAGCAAAGAGGAAAAAAACACAGTTACTTAGCTTTTCTTTTTCTTCCTTTACAATAAAAGAGGCTGAACACTAAAGCCCTACGCTGCAATATAGGAAAAGTACAACAGACATAAAATGTAGTATATATTTTAATTGCCAAGATGTAAATGAGGCTTCAGGGTCATGCTACAGAGTGTTATCTAAACCACCCAGCTACAACTTTAACATGCCTGCAGGCCTTTTAAACTGTTATGGAAAATTATTGCGTTTAATTCAGTGGCTTCAATTCTGAGTTCCCCAAAGGGTCATTACAAGCTGAGCAACAGGATGGCAGTCCTGCCTAAACCTACACAGTGCTCCATCCCTGTCTCACTCTGAGAACCTTCTTCCAGCATTAAACCTGGTTCAGTGAACACCAAAGTAATGGATTAAGAAGTCTAAATATACCCCAATATTTTATGCCCTTTGATATCTAAAAAGCTACATAGTAAAAACTTAAGAACTAAAAGATGTTTGTTACTAAAATGAAGAGATAATTGTATAGAAGGGATTATGCCACTGTTTGGGTTGATTTACGGATCTGCTATAGAGTATATTATATGTCTTTTCAATATGTATATTCATTTTAGACATCTCAAAACACACAAAGCTAAAACTGAATTAGTTCTGAGAAGACCAGGAATCACTTTAGTATACACAGTACTCAAAAAAAGGTTTCAAAAATGAGAGAATAAACCCTGTAGATTCCTTTGTTACAGATGAATTGTAATAATACAAAATGTTATTATAAAAGAAAGCCAAACAAGACCTCTCCTACACATTCTCAAAAGGAGAAGGAACAGTAAGAAAAGGAGCATGCTGCTCAGAGCAGAGCCCTTCTTTCCCCGCTTTGAGCTGCAAAACTGAGCCAGGGAAAGAACTTGCATATTACATACCACAAACTTGCCTGACAACACCTAAATGTAAATGTAACTCTTAGGAATGCCTAAACTGTATTCCCAGCTGCATTCAAAAGCCTGCAATGGTATTACTGAATTACTAATATTTCTATTATTAATTACCATTATTACAAAGTAAGAATCATTGATCCTTTCACACCAATCCCTTAATACAGGTGTAGCCTGAATTCTTACTTAGACTGGGAACAAGTTTCCTTTCATGGAACACTACAACATTAACACAGTAAAAGAATCGTAAGAATCTGGGGAGAAGAAGCAGGCTTGTACTTCTGTCTGAAATTAGAGCAGAGGGTTTTAGGGACTATGAGTCAAGATGATGTTTGATGCCTATTCTCAGCATTTCAATAGCTGTTGAAAATAACATCTTAAGTACTGGTGTTGAATAGATACATTATTACAAGTGCCATTATTTCAATTTAATAATTTCCTTTTAATCTGTAATAGTTTACTAATATAAATATTACATAATATAAAGATTACATTAGTTACAATTTTCACTAGGCATAGTACTTGCATGACTCTTTACAGCAAAACAGAGCAAATCAACTGGTACATGTAACAGATAGATTAAAAAGCCTAAATGCAATATACAGAAATTAAGAAAATCTCCTGTCCACAAAAAAATACTCACAATTCACACAACTAATCACCCATAAAGCCTATTACAAACAAATACTAAGGAAAACTGAAAAGGCATAAAAGAGTGATGAAATTTCCACTTCAGTGGTTGATAAAGTGAGATATGTCAGAAATCAACTGAGGTGGAAAAATGACACTTTGAAGAGGTGCTTAGGATGATCTGTAGCTATGGTGTGCCATTAGTCAAACTGATGACTCTTAATACATGGACATTTCAGGTCATCATATCTAGAAACTCACTTCCTAATATTAAAAGTCTATCTTCCGGCACAGAAACTAGAGAGGATGCATTTGAAGTCAGCATTCTTAAGGGGGAGTGGGAAAGAGATGGTCTATCAGTCAGTTCACAAATTAAAATTTAAAGAAAAAAATGCCTCCTTATGTCACTAACTAACCCTAAATTTTAGAATTACAAATGAAAACGGGGGGGGGGGGGGGGGGAGAGAAAGAATACCACTAAAAAAATATTGTATATTCTTCAAGCATTTTTCTGCATCAGTCAGGGGAAGGAAACACTCGTATCTACCATCACTACAGGATGTAATGTTACTAAGTTAGAAAATTACATTGTCTATCCAAAAAATCTCAACTTTGTTAGAGACAGAATAAACAACTAAGAAACATAGTGTATGTTCATTATAGAAGTGTCTTGCAATAAGAGTCAGGAAAATGAGCAAGATAAATTGAGTTTTGCAGGGCCTTGGTTAGCTATAGAGGTTGATGTTTGTATAACAATTTTGCTGCTATTACTTAAAATTGAAACCCTAGGGGCAGGGCTGGGAAGAACACCTCATGCCTTCCCTCATATGGGCAGAAAGAGAAGATGTACCCTCTGTAATAGTATGACTGGAGGGAGCACTCCTTTACATGACATTTTCCTGTGAGGGTACAGAGACCGTACACCAGCATTTGAGATGAAGCTACAGTTATTTTTGCTGCTTGAAACCCTTCACACAGCAAGGCTGCAAGCCTTCACAAGAGAAACTTGAAAATAGCGGTAAGTTGGATATGCAGAACAGTCTACGTGCTGGCTATTGAGTAGCCAAGCAGGCCCTGCAAAAAACATAACTTGCAAGGAAGAGGGCTAAGATGCTAGCTCATTGTTCTGTCAACAAGAGCAGCCTCTTCTGAGGAACTCAGTACAGGGTTACACTGAGAACTGTTCCTCCTCGGGAGGAATGGCTTAAAGGAACTGTCACGAGCTCCGATCTTGAGAGAAGTGTCTGCCTCTGACTTGGGGGAATTGAGTAAGATGTTTTTTATCTTGAAGGACTGAGAGAGCCAAGTGAGAAAGAGAACACGAACACCAAAGAGTGAAATAATGTGCTGTACTGCTGTATAAAGAAAAATGATGAGAATACATGATACAAACATGGAGGGCCAATGGAAGTTAGGAGAGCAGAAATGAAGAAAAAATTGACATCAAAATGAGCTCAGGACAGAAAGTTAAGAGAGACAGAATCATTAGCACTCAGTATGGCAACACTAGGGAAGAGAAGTGACACACCAATCTAGAAAGAGAGAAGAGATTAAGAGGAAAAAACGATCAGAAGAAGAAAACAAAACTTCAGAAGGGAGAAACTTTGTGCCTTATTTACTTCAGAGCCAAGGAATAAATTCAGAGTGTTAGCACTGGGTAATTCATTATTTAGCAGCAATTAAACACACCTAAATATTTTCCTCCACTCCTGAAAACTTGAAATTCATCCTTTATGCATTCATGCCAATTAATCTCCTTCACTACCCATCTTTTACACATGATTCTCCACACCATGTTCTTACTTAACCTATCTCAATGGTGTTCTGAGGATAATTCCTTCTTGAATGTTATCTCCCATGTTTACTTTTGCACCTGCTTAGAGCTCTTCCACATAGTTCACTTTTCTTCTGGAACAAAGCCACAGCAGTCTAAGGAATTTTAAAAGTAAAAGAAGTGGGATGGAGAACCTGACACAGGAGCAACATGTAGCAAGCCATCAGCAAAGGAGCAACAGCCCCCGAGTCCCCAGGCAGAGAGCACAGCCCAATGGTTTCTGTGTTTCTGTTTGGAGAACCAAGCTATCAGTATACCAGCTTTACCATCTGAACAGGCTGTCGATCATTCAACTCCCCCTTCAACAACTCTGAGTTAATTTCAAACAATTTGACAGTAGTGAGGTTTCAAAAATAAAACATCTCTCAAGTCACTATAAAGGAAATGAAGTATATTACATGTGACATGCAAGAGCTGGGCATACAGTCACAAGGCTGAACTGAAAAAATCATTGTGAAGGTGTCTGGAAATGAAAGGAGGACCTGAAGAAACTGCAGTGAGGATGTCATTGAGGACACATGGGAGAGGGAAGAATGAATAGCAAAGGGTAGGTACGCAAGCTATTGCTGTGTTTGCATGATATGAGATACTGATATACACCATTAGCCTTCATTTCCATGAACAGCTTCTCATAGTAAAAGCTGAAATTCCAAACAGAAGACATTCACAGTAAGGTTTTTCTTTTCACAATGATCTGACAGGTAACCAGATTTTTCAGTCCCAGGCACATTAGGATACTGCTGCAGTCTGGAAACCTGAAGAATTATTTAGTGACTCACCTCAATAGAGAGTGACTAGTAAGACGTACAAGGCACCCTGCTGCCATGTGTTTTTTTTTGTGCTCAAGAGCTCAGTGTTGCTCGAACTTATACCCTTGCCCCCCTCTCATTTACTTTCTCAAAACACCAACAAATCAAAACCACCGACATACACAAGAGTCCCAAACATGATGAAAAATCCCCACAAAAACATGAGGAGTACTGTATACTCATACTGTCACAAAATTCATTTACCACTCCTAACACAGTAGTGTGGAAATTCCTACATAAAATGAAGTAAAGCACCCTTTAACTTAAGTTTACAGCAGCAATCCCTGCAACTATATTTAACTATCCCATTTATTCAGACTATATCAGCTGTCATGGTTTCCTCTATACTTCCCAGGTTCCTGCTTCCCTCTCTGCACAAGCTGTGTCGTCTTGTCACATCATCTAATTGTCTCTTCTTCAGCACTATCCAATATCAGCAGACAGTAAAGGCTGGAGGTTGTTTGCCCTGCTGGATCACTTCCTTTCTGTAATCCCTGTTCTAACTCTCTTTCAAACCATCCCTTTAATAGCATCAGATTTTTAGCCTTACCTTAAAGGTCATACAAAAACTTTTTGTCCTGTAATCACTCCATTCCACTCTTACCTCCCAGGTTTTGTCTCCAATTTCAACAGAACTAAGACTTTGATTAGGACAAACAAAAGAATAATGCATTTTTAAAACAAGTTCTTTGGATTACTATTGGAGAGACAAGATTTCCCACAGTACTTAGCACTTTTGTTCAAAGGACCATGTTTCTTTCTGAAACTGTTCCACACAGCCTACTCTGGCATGGCCCTCCCTGACTACAAACCAAGATCCTCTCTATTAATAGTACTTAAAGAACAAACAATTAACCTTTAGTAATGCAAAGCCTCCTTCAGGAAGCTCAGAAAATAGGACAAAGAACTACCTCCTGCTGACCTCCTCTTCTGCTGGGTTGTGTTACCTATAGGTAGCCACCTGTGCTTCCACACATCACCAAATTTCAACCACGGGCATGCAGCAGAGCTGCTGCTGGCATGGCCCTATGATAGCACCTGGACCCCTGCAGTCACATCTCTTGGAGAAACCCGTCTTCACCAGTGAAATCTTCATCATCTGAACTTCCCAATTTCACAAAAGAAGCATAAGCTCCTATAGTAAGTGTTGAGAAGCACCATGTTATGCCTTTGGAGGGGAAGGAAGTTGCTTAGAGATAATAGTCAGAATTTCTCAGCACAATCATTGATTAAAAATCCTTCTAACAAAAGTATCAATTCACTTCAGCAACAGCTCTGAAGGTGACCTTTAAAGTGTGGGCAATTTCTGTCCTTTAAAAAAGTCTCTTAAAATAAATGGAAAGTCAGACTCAAAACACATGGACAATTAACTATAACAAAATAATGAAATTTTTTAACAATTACCAATGAAATCCTTTTTGATCTAACACAGTTTTGTAGAGAAGCCCCACAGTTCAGTTATACTGGAACTAACCTATTCCTAATTGAAAGCCAGAAACACTGCAGGCTTTGGCTCATTTACATGACAAGGAAAGCGCAAGCAGATAAGGAAAAGAACCTTTCCTACAGTGACAGTCAAGATGCCTCAGACATCCATCTGGATGGATGAGCAGGTAATTTAATTTCCATCCTGTTTCAAATATTTCCAATTCTGTTTTAATATAAAACAGAATGTATCTCTAAATTGTTATTTGCATGGTCTTACGCGCAATAAAAAAAATATTCAATTTTCTTACTCTGTAGTTAAGGACAGAAACATCATTCAAGTATAGGCCCTTCCAAGCATCAACTGTTTCCTGAATTGTCTTGATACTTGAGGTATTTTTTGTTGTAACAGAAAGAGGGCATGAGATGCATGAGAAGGCAAGATCCAGAAGGTTTCTTGATCTACACAGTGGAGTTGAGGGCCTCATGTCTCTCCTAAATTGAAGGACTGTATAGCATAAATAGGAAATCCAAGAAGTTCCTTCAACTGCATTAGCTGCATTCAGAAGCATTTAAACTTCTAGGAAAATACTGATCATTCTCTCCCACTCCTGAAAGGTGGGCCAGGGCTGAAGCAATGCAGGTACCAGAAAAAGGAAAACACACCCAGCACCTGTACCATGAACTTGGTGGCATCAAAATCTCGTCTCTGTATTCACACAGCTGAGGAACACACTTAAAAACACATAAGCACTGAGAGATCCACTCTGTACTGAAAAGTTTTGCCAACGTAGCTGAATTTCCTAGAAGCCATGGCTTAAGCTAGCAAAATTTATTGTGCAGATGCAGCAGCGATGCTGACAGAAGAGTGTACTTTTAAAACCACTGATGTAGATAAACCCTGAGACTGGAGCCAGTCTGATGAATATCATAGGCTCTTAACACATCCAGGTGAAAGGATGAGCACACCCAGCAGGGTGAAGGAAGGGGTTCACACAGCTCCACTATCATCTATGGGCATACTCATCTTCTGAGGAGGTCTCATTCAGCTGGGAACAATGAATGAACAAGCTACTCCACACCTTCAATTCATGCACAGATTGCCTTGTGCTGCATGGAGCTGTTGGGCACGATTAGTGATACAATTTGTGTAAATTAATTGGGGTTTCCAAGAAGCAGGTGTCAAAGAAAAAGATTTAATATAGCATATGTGCTGCTATTGGGAAGTTTATCTTTCACATAGGGGAACAGGACAGATAAAGGATACCCTAATATTCCTTTACATCAGTTAGGATCTCCATATAACTGAATTATAGCATTATTAATCAAAGAATTCTCATACACAGAAAGCAAGTAACACAAACAAAATTAGAAAGAAAACAAAAACCAAACAAGCCCATAAACACCAAGCACAGCTTTAATAGAGAATGACAGACTTGCACTGAGTTTGAAACATAGTAATGGAGACAAGAGCAAAGCAGGTAAAAGAGATTGGAAAGGTGAGGAGATATTTTATAGCTCTGTCGCCTGACTAGGCACATAACCATCAGATCTTAACTGGCGCAGATCTTGTTCCCCTAATGCTTAAAAAACTTAACTGGACATTACAATGATAATGAAATGTGCATGCATGCATATAAATACATATACATACAAAATCAATGCTATATATATATAAATATATAAAAAATACACCTATGAAGGACATTATGTAGGGAAAGTATTATGAGAAGTCATCTTCTTTTGAAACTAAAGTAACAAAAGCCACTATGAAGCTAATTTAAGACAAACCAGTTTGGGAAATTTAGGTCACTAATGTGATTCCCTTACCCCTACCGTAATTGTATATTGCAAAACACTGTAATACTGATAATTTGTCTCTTCACAATATTGAGTTCTTCATGGTAAAAGAGACCAAACCAAGATAATCAGGGAGTACTGGAGAGAGAAACAAGGCAGAAATGTTCTTATACTATGTAAGTTCAGTTTTAATATAGTCTGTCTCCTCTTTCCCCTGAAAAAAAAACCTAGAAACCCAATCCCCCCAAAACTCAAACCAACAAAACAAGAATCTCCCCCATCCTCTCTTGCTTCCAAATTCCTTTTATCCATTTCTTCCATTAAAATGAAATTTATTATGGAAAGAAAACCAGCATCATTAGAAATAGTGAAAAATTGTTATGTATTGCTCTATATTGCCTTACCTGTTATCCCCCACAGGGTTATGTTCCTGTCTCCCTGAAGGAGAAATTCATACCTTTTAGCACAGATGCTATGTTTATCAGGAGCTGCTGCCTCAGAAAGAAGTACCATCTATCAGCAAGTCAAAAACACTGCTGTGAGACTGCATCTTCCACCTCTTATTTAGTCACCTTTTAAGACAACATGGCCACAACAATGAAAACACTACCAGCCAGTCCATGGCTCTGATTTAAAGGGCACTGACTGTACTGAAGAATTGTTAAATTAGAGATTGTGTCACAGTTACTCAGTAACAGCTACAACATAAGGAACTAATGAAGTAGTATCCTATCTCACTAGGATGTCAGTCCTGAAAGCTTAAGCATACCAGTGCAGCGTGCGCCACGCTTGTGACAGGACACAATACAATTTCCTTAGAAAGCAATCCGTCAGTCTCAGTCTCTGAATGCCTTATCCATAAAATCATGAAGCGGGTTGGCTTCATCAAATGAGACATAATACAGATTCACAAAGCACCATTTGCCAGAACCGCGGTGATAAAATTGTAGAATCTGGGTTTTCAAGCAACAACAACAAAATAAAAATAAAAATAAAAAATATACTTTTGAGGGAGGCCATGTTCTTTTCTTCCCCCCCCCCCCCCCTTTTTTTTTTTTAGGCAAAATGAAGGGCAATAGCAACTGTACCAGTGATTTCTTTGCTCCTCTCCCCTTTGCAGATGCCTTCGTTCAAAGACTCATCCAAGAGGTGAAAGCCTGTGCTCCAGCCCTCCACAACCAAAGAGGCCTGACCATACACCGGATTACCCCACCCCTCTCCTGGTAAGACTGGGCCTTGCTGTGTGCCAAGGACAGTCATGAAGCCAGGAGAGCAACAGGAGGATTTTGATAGGGTTTGGGGAAAATAGGCAATAAAACGTTATTTTACTGCTTGCATCTACTTTGTTTTTATTATAAAAAAGAAAAAAAAAAAATAAATCCCCCCCAAAAGCTACACAACAAAATACAACAAAACCAAAATGACCTTTTTAGGCAGTTTTAAAGAAGAAGTTTGACCTGCACCTATTACTTCAGTCAGCCTGTTTTGAGTGCACTGGGTAGTGCTGACCAACACAGCTCCCTCAGACAGGAAATGTGAGTCAGATGCTCATGATTTCAGAAGGCTTTAATCTAATTGTATTTCTATATATGAAATAGCCCAATAAATGTGATTCCTGCCGATGCTAGTGAAAGGCCAGAGCCTTTGTGTTGACCTGGCCATGCAGGGTCTCTGGGGCTGTCTTGGCCTGAGCTGGTTTTAACAGTTGCCAGGTGGTGGAGCAATTAGTGCCGAGCCTATCCCTGGAAAATACCACTGGGAAAGTCCAACACCCTGCAGCAGTCACTGAGTAACATGGAAAAGGCCTTTATGTCAGCTGAGGCTGGTGGAAGGCTTTGGGGCAGCCTTCAAAACCTGAGCTGGCAATTGATGAGAATAAAGCAGGCTACAACAAAACATATAAAACCACGCTCCTGCAGATCAAGAAGGAAGCCAGACCCACCATGAACACCATGCTCCCTGTGATGAAGGGCAGAGAATGCTGGTGACTCCATGAAAACACCCCCCCAACACACACACATGCACGCCATTTTGTTTCAATCCTTGCAACCCAGAGGAAAACTGGAAGGGCAAGTGTCACACCAAAAACAGCAGGCACTTGGAAGTTTTGTTTAACAATTTCAAAAGTATTATTAAGGAGGCTTTTCTAATTACCACGGTCTATTAGACTGTTAAAACATTAACTGGACTACAAAGAAATTCTTAGTTCTTTATGTATAGCATGTGCCTTTTATTTTAAGATTCAGAGTGTATTAATAAAGCACATCTTCCCATCAACAGTGAAGAACTTCTAAAAGCAAATGAATAACTGCAAAAGCTTTGGAAGATTTTAAAACCAGACTGGGTTCCTGATAACTGTAGATCATTAGCTCTCCTGCCACTTTCCACTGTTTTTTCCTTACTCTGTCCATATGAAAATACTTTCTTCTCAGAACCACATAGAGAGAAATGTCAGAGAGTACTTGTCAGAGAGTAATGACAGTAACTGATGCTGCCATACAAGCTTTCATTTGATCAACAGCATCTGACTGACGAGCATTTGTCACAGGACATTAATGACATGCATGCTAAATCATGTCACGATTATTACACACTGCATCCAAGTGCTCACTTTCCAAATTCATAATAAGCATCAACAGTTTTCAGAATGAAAAAAGGGAGAAGAAACTTTAGATAATATAGTATTACATTTGACCTACTGAAACAAAAAAAAAATTTAAACGCTATCAATTAAAAGCCAACTATTTCAAGGAAACTATAAACAGTCCATATTTTAAGTAAACCAAACTCTACCTGACATCAAGAAAAGCCTTACCTTCCACCATGTGTGTCCTGGGACTTAAACCACAGCGTATTGGTTATAATCAAAATTATCTTATTGCCTATCTTTGTTTCAAGTAATTTTACTGCTACAGGAATTGGTTTTATATGTTTAGTTGCATAGGTAATTTATATATTTAGTAATTTTATTATGCGTTAAAAGATCTGCTTTATTACTAACACTGTAATCAACTCACAGAGAGTACTTCTTGAAACAGCAAAGCCTTTTCGTGGCGCTTTTTTGTTCCATTACTGCATGAACCTATGACTAACCTTTATTTCAGTAGAGATCCTTACAAAAGTGAGAAGAAAATATTCTGTTACTCGATCCTTTGCAAGAAGCTTCCCTCGCTCTCACAGACCTTAAATACCCAAATTCCCAGAGACAGTTTTGTGAAATGACTCTTCTGAAGAGCTTGAGAATCAGACATTTTAACAAAAACCCAACCCCTGCCTCTACACTCTGCTGCTGCCACGGTTGCTAACAATTATAAGCCTTCAGTACTGTGAATAATTCAGAAACTCATCTGTTCCTTTCCATGTAAAGACAACGTTGAGAGAAAAAGGTCACTTCCCCACCCCTCTTCCAGCCACTGACTTCTCCATCCCAGCACTGGTCTGATCACATGATACACTTGAGTGTTTGACATGCATCCCCTGACAGCTTCTTAGCAGCAGTTAGTCTGTTTAGCTTAGAGTACAAAAATAGGAGCACAAAGGAATGACAAGTTTCAGCAGTTATACACACAGTATCAGCACTCACATTTGCTGTAGCTATTTCAGATACCTGATGTACAGTAGGCCTGTGTTTAATTATAAAATAGACAGATGTCAGCATACATATTGTAACCAGGCAAACTGGTACTGATGCACAGAAACAGTGGTACTTGAAAAACATTTATTAAAAATAATATGAGCAGTATAAACACCTGTTTTCCAAAGACTAACATTTGAGAATACTCCCCTTCAGGCCTTTTTGAAAAGGCTGTAAATTCACTGCCACTTCCTCTCCTCTTTAATCTTGTGATTAAGAAGCACACTGGAAGGCTGTCAATATATACACATACAATATGCAGAGCAAGACAGACTTACGCAATATAGTATTAAAGGGATTAACGACTGTTAACTTAAATCTTCTCCTCCCTTCACTTAAATTATAGCCCATTTTTTTTCTGGCCAAGAAAGATTGTTTTAAATACATATGCAAAGGATCTGTGAATGCTTAATTTTCCCAAGATGAATGGTTAAAATCTTAACTTGTAATTCTACTGAACCCTAACACACATACCTCCCCCAGCTGAAGCCTGCTTCACTGAATCACAAGTTTGTGTCTAACCATGAAGAAACCTGGAATATCCCTTGATACTCAAAAATCCTGCCAGTTAATAAGGCAGAGCATAGCACCTAAGTATTTTTACCCATTCTTTTCTTCCTCTGGCTGATATCAGCTTGATGGTCAAGGAAGATGCCTACCTAAGGGAAAATGAAAGATTACAGTGCTTTCCCCCTCAAGTGAAAGTCAAAAAGCCAACCCCTCTGCAAGGAACAAACCACCCCCTTTCCTAAATCTCTACTGCTTAAATTAGGTCTAGCAGGTTGTGGTTTGTTACCTGACATCTTTTTTCCCCATTTCCTCCTTTCTCGCCAAATAACTTCAGATATATCACAAAACGTCAAATTCGGTCTCCCTGGTTTTGCTGAAGGACTTTTCAATGTCTTTATCATTGAGATCAATGAACTCTTCCCTCAGACTTCAGCAGAAAGAACAAGAGCACTCTGTCCTGAGGAGGATAACCTTTCTTCCAAGCATCCTTCACTCAGAACCACCTCCCCAAACATGGCTAAAACCTAGCAATTTCACAAAAAATAAATTCAAAAAACTAACATCCACAACAAAATCACCATAAAACCAGCACCAATAACAACCCCTTCCTCACCCCAAACCCACAAAAACCCCAAACAAACCCTCAAAACAAACAAAACAAACCCTCACAAAACAAAAACCATTGTGCACTTACTCATCTGCTATAAATTTTGGTTTAATACTTTCTTGAGACAAAATACCACAAATAGATATTTATCATTCTGAGAACAGGACAAAGTCTCTGTTTCTAATACAAAAGCTCCCTAAACATCTCAATTCCATACAGACTGTCTGAAGCACGCTGCACAAAGAGTCAAGAATGGTTATAAACTCTTCATCTCTCAAATGCTGCACATTTGAAATCTCCCATTACAAACCTCCTGTGTAAAACTAAGTAATCCAGACAGTCACAGTGCATTCAGAGTTCTTGATCATTTTGTATGACCACCTCTGCAACTCCAAAAAAAAAAAAAAATTATATTAATACCAGGTGTAGGTCTAGGTTATGTCAGGTACTAAAAGATTCCAATAAATACATAGGCTCCCTTGCACAACTCTAGGGTAACAAAATATTCTTAGGTGTCTGACAAAGGGAGCAACTCAAGCATCTACTTTTTGTGGTAGAATTTACATACACTCACTCTATAGATTCCAAATGTTACAACCATTTTTAGGCTATTCTCCTACTAACCGATGGAATAATTTTGGAAACAGAAGACCTCTAAGATTACTGAGTCCAACTGTTAACTTAGCACTGCCAAGTCCACCACTAAACTTCACATGTACATCTCCTTTAAATACCTCCAGGAATGGTGACTCAACATCTTCCTGGGCAGCCTGTTCCAGTGCTTGATAACCCTTTTGGTGAAGAAATTTTTCTAATATGCATTCTAAACCTCCTCTGGCATAACTTGATGCCATTTCATCTCACCTCATCTTACATAAACACTGAAGTGTTAGAAGCCATCTTGCCTCTTCAGGACAAAAGACCATGACACAACAAGACAGCCAGGAGGTGTATCTAGAAGTTCATACTGTAAGTTTTGCAGTTTACTGCAGCTAGTCATTTGTAAACAAGAGACAAAAAAGAATAAGGTAAGCTCAATACAAACAATGTTCAATAGTTCAATAGGCACAGCAGCTCCCATTTAGACCAAGACTTAACTAAGGTTATCCCAGTGTTCTGTCTCAAGCCAGTAACAACTAACACCACCACTGTCCTCTGTACAATCTTTGGTGATTTTCCTTGTTGGGAAAAAAGTCAAAGTCTGGGATTCTCCTACTTCTCCTGCTGAAGGGTGGAAGGAAACTGAGCAGCAGAGGAGAAGAGGCATTTCATTCAATCAATGAACCTGAATTAATTTCTACCAGCAGGTTTTATTGTCCAGCTCAGGGACCTGTCCTTCTGAGTTGCTGCAATAAACACTGATGACCAGTGCTCATGTTTTTTTTTGCTGGACTTGCTTAGCTCCAGTAAACTTCATGGTAAACCCTATTAAAAAGGAAGGCAAACAAGAATGCATAGCAAAACTTTTATCTCCAGCTGCAAACAAACTGGTAAAATGAATGTTGTGTGCAAATTACTTATTATGTTACACCCATCATAAAGCAGATCATACTAGGAAAAAAAAAATTCTAATTTGTTGTAAAAACACAGCCAGTACATACAATAGAAATATTAATGCAAGACTACCACTTTTGTTATATCTTTTAGGGTTTTTTACATTTAAATTGCTGCATTTTTCAAAGAAACGTCTAGGAAATACGCACAAATTGGTAACATGTCAAACCAAGTGAAGCATCTCAGTTTAAATTTTGAAATAACTTGAAAACACTGATGGATGATGGAAAACACCTACACATAAGATTTGAATCGTTAATTGTTTTACAGTTTGTAAGTTCTGTGAATGCATTGTCAACATGAACTCTTACAAAAAATGTTTATATTTAAGTTGTTATTTATCAGATTTCCCATTGTCTCCTCCTAACATGTTCACACTTCGAATTGTTTAAACACTGAGAACTGGAAGAATTTCAACTAATTAATTGCTTGTCTCTTTTTACTAAGATCATTAAAGCTTACTAGTAGCAGTAAATACACTGTTCATTAATTTTTACTGCCGGGGGAGGAGGCAGGAAGAGGACACTATGGTCCAGGCTCAGAGGAAAACAGGCATTAAATAAAAAATGGTAACAAATGGATTTTCGGAATGCATACACAGCCACATGCTGCTAAACCTCCTAATACATAAATGCTTAATCTTACTACAGCAAGGAGTCTAGTGTCTGGAACAAAATTACACGTACAATTTTCAAGGTTACACACTTATGTACATGAGTTAAGCTATTGCTGTGAAAAATTTGCCTTGCTTGTTGAATGATTTACACTCCAGTATTCCAGTTTTAAATAAGCTTTGATGATTCACGTTGGAGTGATTAGTCAGGATCTCAGAATTCATGATGAGTATGAAAAAAATAATTGTTTGTGACATACTGTACAGAAAATATAATTACCATAGCTGTTTCTTTCAAGGCTATTTAATTGCCTCCCATAATCATTTACAATCACATGTAGCTGTTCGTTCTATAAAAATAAAAAAAGTCTTGAACAGAATTGGAGGAAAATGTCCATCTTACCTAATACAAAGCCCCTAATCTTCATATTTAGCTATTCAGGTTCACATAGTGCCTCTCAAGAGTTTTACAAATACACTTTTTCACAACAACAAAGCAAACCTAATGGACAACATAGATTAAGATTTATGATGAATTTTCTCTTTTGTAGAAGCTATATTACAAACAACTACATAAAGAACACATAATAGCAAGCTTATTTAGCATAAAAAATACTTGTCAGTGAAGCTCCACTGGTGCATAATGCTTTGAAACCCATGTTTCAAACAGAGAAAACAATCACAAATCACAACCTTCAGTAAAAGATAGAACATGTAAACTACAGCTTGAAGCACTGTCTTGGGAAATGTAAACTATTTAGATATATAAAAAATTACCTCTATGACAAAATAAGCTTGTCTCTCCCAGTCTTGGAATCTTTACCAATTTAAACATTTTCTTCACTGATTTTTCTCCCAGCAGGAGCCAGGGGCAGTTGCCAGAAAAAGTCAAGGTTTCTCTCCCATCCTCCATAGCAAGTCAAGGTTTGCTACAACTCAAAATCCCTAAAGTCAAGCTCACAGCAAAGGGGCTACAAGCATCGTCTCTTCCTACTGCTCTTTCCACTCCATGTACCCCTCAGGTTTCACCACTAGCCATTGAATTTAACTCAGGCAAGGAGGAGGATTTCAGGCATACACTACACAGCACCCAATGGACTCGTTAAGAAGGTGTCTTTCAGTATTGCTCACTACTTCCTATGTAAAGCTCGCTCAATTTACAAGGATGGAGGCCTTCTCATTAGCGATCTCCAAACTTTCCCTGCAAGTCAAATGATCTGAATGATCCCATTTTGATCATACTTTGAAAACAGTAACACCAGGGTAGCTACTGTGTGTCACTGTGGGGGGAAAATGTGACTTTAAAGGTTTTCTACCAGCTTGTTGAGAACAGAATTGCAAACAAGAGCATCTACATGGCCCTGAGTATTATAGGTAACAAAGAATACAAAACCTATTGCCTTCATTCGAAATGTTGTGATCAGCAAAACAGCAAATATCTTAAAAAGTTTGTGTTGAAAGATCTTCTAAGATTTAAATATTACCTTAAGAAAAAAAAAATTACTTTTTCCCTACACACAGCAAGATGATAATTCTAAGAGGACACAGGATTGTTTTCATCCCTAGTTTTATAGATATTGTCTTTAACCCCTCCAAACTGAGGTGCAGGTCTTAGCCTTGAATTGCAATAATCAAATTCAAAGTTTTAGAGAATAACCGTTGTTGCTAAGACATGTTAAAGGCATGGTTTGTCTATCTATAGACACACATACAAGATATATATAATGCTCCATTAATCTAGTGGAAAATATTCAAAAGTCTATAAAAATTCTCTCTTTCAAATTTCTCAAAGAATTGGGTATTTTGGTTTTGTGTTTGGTTTGTTGGTTGGTTTTTTTTTCAGAAGTAAAATGAACATGCTGAAGAAGACATTTGATAAGGATCCTTGCAAGATAGGTTCCCAAAAGGCAAGTTACTAGAGTGTAACAGGGAAAATGCTCCCAGAGACAAACTGACAGGCAGATGATAGCAAAACAGGGTATAAATAAATGTTTGTTATGTGGAGAAAGGACCCACAGATTTGTGCTAAAACCAGAGAGATTAACAGCAAGGCAACAAAACTAACCAAGACTGAAAATATGACTATTCATTGCCTCTTACAACTCAAGAAATAAGGATTTCTTCATACCTTTTCACATATATGTACAGAAGCGAACAGGAGACCAAACTAGCTGAATAGTTGGCCTGACCAGTATGGTTGTTCTTATGCCTTTATTTTATATTATCCCAGCAGTACAAAGCTGCAGCATTTCTTAATTCAAACTACTAAGAAATTACTGCCAAAAATGGTGTCCACTCCCCTTCTACCCAACCCATATATTTGCAGTGCTCAACCTAGTTGGGTTTGGGGGTGGTTTTGGTTTATTTCCAAAGCACATATATTAATAACATGTATTTTTAAATTAATTTTTGATTGAAGAACTTTATGAAAACAAAAATATTACCAGTAGTTACAACTACTCTTTCATTAAGATTTAGCATTAATGCAGCTACTGTTGCATAACCCTGCATGACAATCCATCAACATTTGTTGATACTGGTATCTTGAAGACATCCTTATGAGGAAAACACGTGAACAAACAGTAGGTTACCTGGGATTTTCTTTTTAAAAAAAAAAAAAAATGCCATTACATGTACTTGAAAAAGACTGAATGTAGACCTGAATCAGTGTATATACAAGAAAGAACACATTAAAATATAATAGCACTATTAATAACAGTTAAAACACACATTTTTCTGGATAAAGTCAGAAAAATAAGACTTGGGAAATATCTGGAAAAATGTTGAAAACTTATAGGTAAGTGAAGAATTTTCACATGCAGAAAGTATTTCATTTAGCTTGAAAAGCATATTTATCTTACATGCAATGCTGCTGGCTTACAGTTGTATACTGCTTGTTGAGACATACAAAATAAAAATAACTATCATAGCCACTGAAAAAATATTTCCATCTTCATACTTCCAAAATAAAATCTATTGTTTATAACTTTTGTAATATCTGACTTCTCGAATCTAATAGCGTTTTGTTTCAAATATTGTATATTTATCAAATTGTCTGTTCCAACAATTGTCCTAAAAGATATCACTTCCATATTACACATTTTCCTTTACAGCAACTTATGGAAAGTAGAGGATTTTACAAGGAATGTAGTGATTGCAAGATAATAGATGGTACCTCTGTGTGATCTAAGTAGTTTTTCTTCAGAAAAAGGCTCAAGTGATAGTGTTGTGATTTGTAAAGGTCATGTGCTGGAAGATCAAATCAATCTTAATTTTGAAAATAGTGCAAGATTTAAAAAAAAAAAACACCAAAAAACAACAATTTCTAAGTGCTGGATTCTTATCAATGCCTAGCTTTAAAGAGACAATCATCCCCACAGCTCTAGTTAAGATATTTTGATGAATTCACTGTATTAATTCTAAGGTAGAAAACACTGTGTTGAGAAATGTTTGCAGCAAGATTAACTTGACCAAGTGCCTTCTGCCTCCCCACCTACTCTAGCTACAAATATTTTTTCCAATATTGTATTATTTTTACTACTAATGGAGAAATTTCACATACAAAAAAAAAAAAAAAAAATCAAACCCACAATTCAACAAAACCTATTTGTGTTTGGATTTAATCTGTTTAACAATACTCTGCAAAGTGCATCTTGAACTTTGGAGAGAGCTTTTAAGACTAAATCTATAAGCTTAAAAGTGAAATTTAGTACAAAGGAAGTAAAGCCATGGTGTATCTTATTACCCCTCCCCAAATAGGTTTCAAGCTGAAATGTGATGGAAACAGACAAACCACAAGACTATGATTTAAGAGAAATACATATATGTTTGGTCCCCTTGAAAAGAATAATTCTTACATTTGGGGAGCCAAGTAGAATTTAACCAGAGTGAAAAATGTTATTTCTAGTTTATTTCATCAATATTCAGTAAAACATACATCTGAAGCAACACTTCTTTGGAGTTTTCTATTTTGCATGAACAATCTAGCAAAGTACTTACATTACAGCAGCCTTATAGGCAAAGCATGCATGGACAAGCCAGGTGAATGACAATGTACATAAGATTTCCCAAGCTTACAGGCTCCTCCATTAATTTAATACAAGCATTTTGTTGTTCTTTATTAATAAATAAGTTCACATCACTACAAATATTTGCTACATTTATGTTTTGTATGAAGCTTGTAGATGGAAACATATGAAACACACACAGCTGCTAGCTGTAGGAAAGTCTCTTGTCCATGTAGTAGAAAGTGAAGGACAACAGTGGCTACTCTAGAGCTGAGAAGACTTGCACTATTGATGACAAAGTGATGGCAACCAGCAAAGCTTGGTACTTGCAGCCCCACCACCAACAAACCAGAAGTAGAAAGAATATGTTCACAGGAAAAGACCAGGCAATGGATAAGAACACAAGCAGCCAGGGAAGCTGGGCAGCCAGCACTACATCTAAGTCCCACAGTAAGAGAGGGTGACCTTGATCTATATGATGTGCCAGCTTGACTGTCAAGAGCAACTATCACAGGGAAAGAGCAAGAATGAAGAATGAGGAGGAAAAAGAAAAAAAACTGTCTTGGGTTTGCTTCATCATGCCTGCAGGTTGTGGCTAGGCAGCACCTATGTCAGCCCACCTCTGCCCTGCATGTAGGCTTTTCAGTTGTTTCATGAAATACTGGTAGACAAGGGTCTTGATCATCATTTCAGCATGAGAAATGGAAGCAAGTGAATAAGGAATAAGGTCAAAGGGACAGAGAGAAAAAAGGAATGAAAAAAAAACCAGACACATCTTCCTCCCCCAAACCTGCAACTGTATCACTGACACACTACTCTCTCAACTAGACAGTGAAGGACAGTGATAATGGACTAAGGATATTCTCGACAGCAGAGAAAAGCACCTTTCTGGACATATTTTTACTTAGTGAAGGACTAATTGTTCCCATCAGAAACAGACATTTAAAAACTATCAAGTGAGCTCCCATGCATATACACAGGCACATGGACAGTGAGAATTAAGCACTTTCCTTACAGCCTTATGTATGCACCCACTCGCCTTCCAGGGAACACAGATCAGAGTGCTGGAAATTTTGCATTTCCCATGGAAAAGCACCCTACTGCTAATGTCCGAAGTATATCTGTTGCCCTTCATGAAATGGGGCTGACTTAGACATAAGTGAAATTGGCTCTGTGCATCCTTAAATCCTGAAGTGAGATGCATCATGTCTGAAACTGAATTTTCTCCCAAACTGTATTTCTAAAATGGCTCTGGAACTGACAGTAAACTAGAAACATCAAGTCCACACCCAAAGTCTCAATATCATGCTTCATGGGAGGTAAGTGTACTGCCTCGTCCCTGCTCATGTTCTCAGTCACGACCAGCAGCAGATTGCTCTGCAAGCAGACCATCAGATATGCATGTAGACAGCAGTAGAAGTATCATAAAGCTCCAGTGCCCAGTGCTGTTTGAACATAAAAGCCCCAACTGCAATACAAACCAGACATATTGAATCACCCCTGCTGCTATAATCGACGTTCTGGATTGACATTCTGTCTGGCAGTTCCCAGATTTCCCTGAAGCTTTCCCCAGGTTTCAACATCCAAGCCACATGCACTGTAAATTAGCCTACACTATACGTAGTTTTGAACAACACAGTGCATCTTGTGACTGTCTCCAGTATCAGAAACAAAGACCTGCTAAACTGCCTTTCACACTGTTAGCTGAAATGTTCATGAACTGCCACCCCAGTTACATACCCATGAATTTCATACCCAACATGGTAACTGTCCACACCCAATCTAAGCTGGGAAAGAATTTTAAATTATAGAATACACAGAAAGAGATCAAATCAGCACAAAAAGCAGTCATGAGGAGGTTGTAGACTAAGTCTCAACTATTTTCCTTTGGCACTGGAACAAATCAAAACAGATTACAAGTTGTTCACTCTTTGTCTTGGGTCTGGAAAATAATCTGTAACAGTAATTCAGAGATCATTCTAAGAACAGAAACTTTGGGGTGAAAACAGGTGGCATAAACACTGATTTAAAGTCAAAACAATCAGCTGCAGACTTAACTGTGAGTAGCCACCACACTAACCATCAGAGCAGCCCTCCTAGGCTGCCCAGTGAGCAGCACATGTGCAATTCTAACAAGGCTGTTCGAGCACAACCTCTACAGCTTCAGAAGTGCATATATGCAATAGAGTGATAAAGGACATTTGCATCCTGCCCAAAGTGGATCCAAGCATCTTGAATCTTTATATAGAGGAATGTAGAAGAAGTAATAAACACTTTATTTTTAATCATTAGACCTCTAGAAATGCCATTTTTTTATATGAGAGACTTCCTAAACCAGACAACAAGCCAAGGACCTCAGCACTGGACATGCAGGAATATCCTAAAGAGCCATGACAGTTGAGGGACTTTGGGTTTTGTTATTCTTCAAAATCTGAAGGACTGTATGCAGTAGCATGTATGAATCACAGTAAATATACTTACACTTTGAAACCTAACATATTAAAACAACCCCAAACAACTTTAAAAATTAAGTTTTAAGAAAATTATACACCCAAGTTATATGATATAGTAGCTGAAAGAAAAGAGACTAAAAATTACCTTGAAGCAATATATGAGACAAGCTCCTATTAAAATATGCTTGACTCGTCTAACTAAGATCTGTGCTCCACCAAAAGGAAAACACTGAAAGCAAAATATGAGATGACATATTTAGATTTTGAGTAAAAGAGAATGGTTTCATCCCTGAAATTAATTGGAAGCCAGATGACTTATAGGACACTTAGAAAAAGAACGAATGCTTCTTTCACACACAGCAAATACCGAGACAAAGAAGGAATAGAAAGAAATCAAACTGTCAAGAGAGGAAGTTCAGACCACAAGGTACTAAAAAAAAAAAAAAAAAAGCCAGTGTTATATACAACAAATAAGATTTGCAGGTAGAGTAAAGGTATCAGTTGAGAAGTTCAGGATCAAACATGATACCGAGGTTATTCACAGAAAATCTAAATAGCAACTGTACTAGCAGAACAGTTGATGTGTCCCCAGGAGAAACACATCCATGTGAAGTATTTAGAGGGAAAGCCAGCACAAGCAGGCAAAAAAGAACAGAGAAGAGTCATTAGAGGTGTCAAGAAATACGTACAGCTGAGAATCACAAGCACATAACTGTCAGTTAGCAGTATAGTTTAGACATGGTATATAGGAAAGAGCAGATGGCCAAGAAGTGACCCCTGTGAGAGTGATTCGAGAGAGCAAAGGTCTTGTCACGCAAGAAGTGAACAAATACGCACCTTCCTATATTTTAAGAGACGTGTAGAAAAACGTCCACAGTAAAGCATAAGGCAGGCCTTCTGATGAGAGATTTCTTGAAGCACAGTGGTTACACAGGGAGGAGAAAATGAAAGAAGTAATAGCTGCACACAAGAGACTGCACAGAGTTCCTCAGGGCAGTCATCATTATCCAATCTGAAATATAATTTCTTAAGTATTTTGGAAAAGACTATGAGTAAGGTCTAACAGCGAGTATCTCTTTTCACTACCAAACAATTCATGATAAAAATGTTCCTTAGCTAGAAGAATTTATATCAGGCCTTTTTATAGATATGACATTTAAAGCTTTTATTAACTGAACAGTCAAGCCAACTTTTACAAAGCAAAGCAGCAGGAGGGCAAACTCACTCTAGGTATTGGGTACGTTTTACCCATTTATTTAAATTACCTAACTAGATAGAATTCTAAAGTGAAAATATCAATTGCCAGCACATATCAGCTATAATTGGCGCTGTACATTTCATGAATAAACCAAAATTGAAGACTAACTAGCAGCTCCATCTATGCCAAACTTTCTTCCCTCAGAGTCTGAACAGTTCCTAGGTTATCCTCTTGCTTCTCCCAAACTAAAGATTGAACATAATATGCTTATTGCTTGAAGAAATCCAATTTTCATCACAGGAAACACTTGCGATATAAACAGTTATTAAGCATATATTGGTATAATCATATAATAGTACAAAACGGTTAATGAGAGAATGGTATTATCAACTTGCTCAAACATTCTAAAAGAGTAAGACAAAACTATTTTGCAAAGAATAAGTCTTAACTAACAACAAATTTTTGTGGGTTTTTTGTTTTTGTTTTTGTTTTTTTTTTTTTTAAATTACTTAGATACAGGCTGAACATCAGGGAATGCTTAACTCCACAGCCTGGAGAACAGATCTAGGTTCTAAGCTTCATATAACTCAAATTACATCTATTTAGGGCATATGTATGTTTGCTATGTCCTTCACATGGTCTCAAGGTCAAAATGGGAGAGGGCCCCCAGTTTTGCAGTTTTCACATTAATTAAGCAAAGAACATCTTAACGAGCAGGCCTGCAAAATTGAAAACTCCTGCATCCTTTTGGCAAAACTTTGCCTTCCAAACAGGTAAGAAAGCAGAGTATCAGAAACTGCCTTTTTACTACTGAGATTAGGAAGATGGGAGTAAGAAAGAAAACTAGGAAGATAAGATAACAAATGAAGATTAAAATGTTTTAAGTCACAATAATGCATCATACGCACATAAACATAGAGCACATTAAAATATAACACCCTAATATGATTACATTTAAGTGCTCTCTGAGGATATGCATATGATTTACTGTTGTGAAGTAAAACCTTTTATTTCTATTGAAGCAGCATTACAGCTTTCAAACCTGCTGCAGTTTTGTGTCTGCTGCCTTCTACATTCTTCAACACCAAATGACAGATTCTGCTGAATATTTACTTACTAAAAACCTGGCAGAACTTGTAGACCTTGATTTTTATTGTAAGACTTAACTCTGTATGCCAGCTACCAGACTTTCTGCTTAGCATCATGGCATCAAGAACTAGAGGAATCTGAATCAAAATTTTGTTCAATTGTTTTTTCTCACTGACAAAATTCCTCTGCTTAAAAACCTTGATGATTTGAAGCATCCCAGAAATGTTAATGTTCAGTACACAAGACATCACTATTGCATTGTCAGGCCAAGACTCACTAGATAAACTGGAGACACAGATATTTTACAGAAATAAAGGTATCTGTATTTGTATGTTACAGGACAGATTTCTAACTCTGCTTCAACTGCTAAAGACAAATACATGCTAAGTATTTATGGAAAAATCTACCATTCAGTACATAAACAAATGCTCAAGTACATACACTATATACATGACTACAAGTAATGCACATAACTACTCAGCATAATACTCAAAGAAACCTTGCAGTGTAAGTAGATAAAGGAATGTATGAATGAATATTGCTTATTTTCAATTTTTAAACAGTGCAGGTTTCCAAGCCAAGCATGAAAACTAGGAATGTAACATATTGCTCCAAAAACACTGAATAAACCAGCAAAAAGCTTGTTAAAAACAGTGTGATATGACACAAGTAGTTTTGCCAGTATCTGAAATCAGCAATACAATGACACCCCCCCCAAAAAAAAATCCCAAAATAAAAAGAAACAAAAACCAACCATGCAATAAAACAAAGGTTTCTTTTTATCAAATACTATTTCAAGAAATTTGATACTGAGAAATCAAAAGAACAGATCAATTATCCTACCTTTCACTCTCAAATCACAATGGAGAATGATCACAACTTGTAGGAAATTTAGTAAATACATGGATCAGTTTATGTGTCATTAGCAGTAACTCAGGAAACCTTCCCTATCAATTAGAAGTACATAGTGTTAACAACCCTTTCACATTCAAATTGAAAAGGTTACTGTAAAACGGAATGAAGAGTATAGCCGGCATCTTTTTACTGATTTTATTTACAGTGGTTTTTTTGAGGATGGAAATATCTGCATAATGTACACAACTTTGCTATTAATACACCACAGTTTCCCAGTTTCCTTTTAGGCATACTAATTTTGGTCTCAAAAAAAAAAAAAAGAAAAAAAAAGTCAAACAACCTAGCATCCCTCTGTTGTACCATAGTCTCAACAGTTTCCACAGCCACAAAGACATTGAAGAGTCTCCTCTTGAGGAAAACTAGGGACAGCAGGCACGCATCTCATCATCTTCATCTACCAGTAATCTTGATGAAGCTCTATTACTAATTAAATGACCTGTCCAGATGAGTACAGCCCATTCTCTGGGCAACTGCCCTGTGTAACACCCCATCTGTAAAATGAGCCGGTGCCGAACCCTTCCCTGCTTCCCCCACATCAGGCCCTGTGGTTGCACCATGCCTCCTGCAGGGCTGGAGGTGAGCAGGAACATGATCACACCAGCTTCCCTGAACTTGGTGGCTTCAATCCACTCTCACAACATCTGGCACACAGAGTGGCAATGTGAACTAAGAACTAGGAGCCAATTTGGCTACAAATACACAGATTTCAACTGTTGATGTGAAGAAGTCAGATTTAGGGAAAGCTGGCAAGACTGAAGCCTCTCAGCTGCCATCCATCCCAGTAAAAGCACGTGCATCAATATGGGAAGGACAACTAACCCATCTGAAATACAATTCATCTATCACTTCCCATTGCTCCCTGCAGAAAAAAAAAGCAAATTATCAAGTTATACTGCAGTCCTGAAAGCTTTAGTCAAGGAATTTCACAGATATTTGTATTCTTTTAGTTTGGTTAGTGTTTGTTTTCAATTTAAAAAAAAAAAATAAAAAATCTTTCTGTCAAAACAAACTGGTAGAGTTGATAGCAACATGATTCTGTTTGAGCATCACAACATTACTCTAGCTGGTAGACTGGCAGCCTTCACAAATTTCAGTTATTCAAAGAGAGGCTAGTTGGGAAACTAAACACATTGATAAGACAAAATGACAGGGAAATAATGCAGGGACTAAGAGGAGGCATTTTCAAGGGGGGCGAGCAATCCACAGAAAGAAATCTCTTTTAGTAACTACATTTGCCAGAAAGCATGGAACTAATTATTGTTCCAGTACGCATAATGTACTCAGAGACCTCAAATAACAGACATTACTACCTGGCATTTCAGGCACAGTTGTTGAAGTATACTTATTGTAAGCATAAATGTTCATATTACAAAACAGGCAGATGGTCTGCTTCACCAGAAACATTACAGTCTGACATTCGTTATCAATTGTACTGATTTAATACTAATGAGAGTAAATGGAGGCAGATTTGCAAAAACCTGTCTCTCGGGAAGATGTATGTGTGCCTTTAAAAATCTTTTACTTCAGATACATCATGCCACAGTACCAAGAGAAATAATAATAATATATTTTAATATACAGCACCACTCTGACATTTGCGCAGAGCTTTCAAGCCAGTAACCAAAACCTACAACTCCAGGAGAATAAATTTATTCAGGGAAAAAGCAGAGGTGATGTTTCAGGATCTCTGCCATAGCAGCAATCAAATAAATTAAACTTACTTTTATGATATTATAAAATACTATTATACCCAATACTAAGACTTTTGTTCACAAGTAGTGTGATTACAAGGATAAGCACAGTAAGGTTAAGTTACGCTTGTTCTCCAAATGCCAAAGTGCTCCGCTCTCAGTCAGTGTGCCCCTGCTGACACCACATTCACTGCATACTGGGAAAAAAAGGAAGAGCCACCGAGCTCTCCCCAACACAATGAACTACCAGGAACCAAAACAGGTTATGCAGAACAGCTTGCCCCATCACAGCCACTGGCAAAAAATCAGAAATTCAAACTGACGAACATTAGACAGAGGGCATAAATTATCAGTGCTTTCTCAAGCTTTGCACTTCTTGGACTTGTTCTACTGCATGCAATTACTTTGGGTCTTAAAAATCATTAAGGCTAGGTTTCTCATAATGATCAAGTGGTGAAAGTGTTCCTTGTAAGTAGGTGTCTGGCTGCCTGTGTTTCTGTAAAGGGACCGTGTTATTATCTCTGAGATTTCTGTTGCTATGGATAATGATCAAGCATGCCAGTGTTTAGAGTATCTTTTCAAATACAAATTAACAACAAACACCACATTTGCAAAAAGATGCTGAAAGAGGGTCAAAGCACAAGTTTAAAACTCATTCTTAAATCTAAACACGGTGCTGTCTAATAGCAGAGCAGTGAGGCAGGCCTCACCCTCAACATACTGACTATGTAACGTAAGGGCTGCCCAGAGCACTAGCATTCCCCATATAGCTGGCCATTCCAAACGAGGGACACAGAGCTCCCGCGAAGGGCTACAAGAAACAGACATCACAGTAGCTCCTGGCTTGTTTTGCTCCCTTCTGATACTTTCTGTTCCACTTCCGCAACACCAAAGTAAGTGTGATCAAATATACAGCAATTTGCTGTTACATTCTTATTAATCACACAGTATCAATTCCACAGAGATTTCGAGTTTATTCAAAGCACTCTGAGCACAAGCACAATTTAAGAGTGCGGTGTAGCAACGTTATGTTACAATTCAATTACTTCATTTCAATTTTATGTCAAACACCAAAACCTGAGAACTGATTCAGGCAGACTAACAGCGAAGATCTGATTTTCTTCTTTTATAGCCAGAACTGTAAATACTATTATTCACTTGCTTATTATTTCACTGAAAGCTAATAGCCTGTTTATTGTCTGAGGCTAGATTACTATGGGTTTTACTATGAAGGAAAAGTAGATTTGCTTCTAATTAGCCATAAACTAGGAATCATTTTTGATACTACGTATCAAATGAATACATCCAATAAATAGATGTTAAAAATATGTCTTTTAACAAAATCTATCTATATGCTATCAATACAAAATAGATTCTATTGTACTTTTCATTGTTTGGCAACACCAATTTCAGCTAAAATACACTGACCCTGTATACTGAAGGTCAGGCAGTAAACATTCCTTTCCCCAACTTTGTATTTTATTTTTTTTTAATGTTTTTATTTAGCAAAGACATGGTTATTGCCAATAACTTCTAAAATAAGTTTAAAACTAAGATTCTATTCATTGCACAGATAGCTGTATTAGCATACTGCAAAAATATGTAAAGTACTGTATTTCAAGCTGAGATAAAAATGCCTCGGTATAAAGTCAAGAAAATTTAAAGTAAACTCAGCTGTAACACACTTTCTCTGAAGCTTCTACGCTGGAACACAAAACATAAATTAACTGTCATGTTTAAGCAATTATCTCCTATCAAAACGATCAAAAACCTAATTTACACAAGAGATACAGTGGATGCGTTTCCAATTCCCCCTCTTGCTTCCTCAAGACAGTGTAACTGATCTTAACTAATGCAGTCACTCATTTCAGGGGGGGTGGGGGGTGAAGGGGTGTAGGACAGTGTTTTCTTTAAATTATTATTTATTTTTAAGTAAAATGGAAGAAGTGTGATCTTGCCTGTAAGGAACAGACTGGAAATACACCAGATATGTCAATGAATGTTTTACATATTGGGATAGTAATTGTGATCAATATTCTATCTCCCAATACAATTATTTTTTTCTCATAGAAAGCTGATAGCACAAATGGATTCCACTTGATTTTTCAAACGAGTTTTCACAGGGGAAGAAAGGAGCTAAGAGGACAGAAAAAAATTTAGTCAGTCCTGAAACAGAATTTGCCTTTTGTGACCTCAAACAAGAGGTCTGCTCCTATTTCACAAAGAGTTGCATCTAGAACATGAGGAGCAATATCAAGCCTACCTCCTTAACCAAAATATATAAACTAATCAGCATCATTTAGCAAGGGGAGGAGGGACTGGACACCATGATGACACAAACAGAGGAAAATAACAGTAATTCTTTTCTCCCCCTTCATTCTTTCTTATGGATCTACAGCAGTGAAAGTTTTTACTTGTTGCCCCTCCCTTTTAAGGTATAGGACTAGGTCTTATTTGTACAATTCTAACACTTGAAAGTAATTTGCTATAATAAATTAATACTCATGCACACACATACACTTTGCATATTCTCTTTTCTGAATGCAATACACAAATTCCACTAAAATCCATTTCAAACACCAGAGCCTAATTTTGAAAAGTGATTACAAAGGCACAATATACAAAAGAACAAAGTCTTTCTTTTATTTTTTAAACTAAAAATATATGTCCTAGAGATATGAACTACTTCTTATTTTCATTCTCCCTCATCCCCATGTACATACAATATCACAGTCTTCTATGGGCACTGGTATTGAACTCAGGGCTTTTTGAATAAAGAATGGATTACAATGGATAAATTCCATGCCAGAAGCCAGAAAACAGAACTATTTGTAAATTATTTCTTTTAAATTGAATTGGGCACTTAAATATTGTCATATGCCAGGCAGTAAATAAGCTTCTTTTTAATTGATAGAGACACAACAGGTTTTTGCCCCTTCACTGCTGTGCCTGTCCTACTGAAGCAGTGATTTGTAAATCCGAAGAGCAAAAACTTGTATCAGCTAGAAGAGTCTGATGCAGTGTTGTATGAAGGACAACTGATGGACACTACACCATTTTACACCTTCAGCTCCGGTTGTGGTTAGAAGGTAAAGCATGCTGCCCATTGACATAAAGACAATAGGTTGTTTTCTCTAGAAACCAAAGTAAAAACAAAAAAACCAAACCAAACACTTTAACAAATTTTACTGCTACCAGCTAGAAAATGGTTAAGAAACAAAAATCATTACTATGAAACCCATTTCTTTTCCCATTCAGAGGTAAAATCTATTGCTAAAACCTGAACAGTACTCTGTTCTTGTCAGAAAACCTAAATCCGTCTGTTCTAATACTGAGATACACTCAAACCACCTTCCCTGGAGATGCACACGTTAGCAGCATACAAATGAGCAGCATGCAAATACTTGAACAAATGCTTGCAAAACTGGGAGTGAGCATGCATGGTAGCTTTTGCTTTGGACAGACAAGAGCACTTCCTTCCACAGTCCTTAAAAGCTTCCCTTGGCCCATATGCCTGTTTGAAGAAAAATGCAGCTGAAAAGAGATGGTTCTGAAAAAAACAAGTTAAAAGTTCTGAAATACAAATAAAAAGTTTCCATAGATTTCTTAAATTCCTTCACACTTCATATGACTAAATACATAGCAAATTAATCATGACAATTGTGGTTAACTTTCAGTACATTCCCAAAACACAGAGGTTCAGTTCTGCAATTTGATCAATATTCATACCATCTTACATACGAAGTTAGCTGGTAAAAATGCTGCAATGTATTCTTTAAGATATTTCTGAGGAACAATTTATGTACTTGTTACCCAATGTGAATAAACCTCCTGTTTGTGAATACTGACAATGGTTAATGAACGTGTTACATTGTTAGAAGGGTTTCAAAGTGATCTATATGAGGTATGTAAATAGGATAAAAATAGAACTAAAGCTACCATAATGAAACCATCAAGGCGTAATTTAGATGCATGCACAAACTGCAAAGTCCTTATTCCTCTCAACAAGAGAACTATTAAAGCATAAAAGTCACATGCAAAAAAGCAGCTTTAAGAAAGGACTGACTTTGAATAGTTTTAAAAATCACTTCTATGTACCTCTGAAGCAGTAAGAGGCATATTACGAGCACATACTCTAAAAAAAGTCTCTATTTAAAATTTTGCTACATGATTTTACGAAGGAGATCCAGCAGTCCTCACACTACATGCACAATTAAGAATGAATGTTGCAAACAAAAAAGCTAATAAAAATCTGAGCAGAGACAACTGAAGTCAATTGTACATTTTATATATTGTTTAACTAGAACTTTTACCTAGCTTATCATCTATAATCCTGACAAAACTCTGGGATTTGCACACTAATAGCACATGCATGTCAATCACTGTCATCTTCTAATCCTGAAATCTGCGTACATACTTCTACAATAGGATTAAGATTAGTTTTCATTAAACTTTATGCAAGTATAAGCCCATAGTAGTCCTGAAAGCAATTAACTCTGTGTTCCATCACCTGTGGACTCCTGCCCCTTGCCCCATCCCAAAGTTTGTTGGTTCCCTGTCATCAGAACTCACCTGAGGTAAACACCCATTTTCACCAAGTCAGTTTTTACTTGGGTCCACTCCCCTGCCTGTAGCTACACCCAGCTACTCAAACTCTTGTGCTGACAGGTGGAGGCTGGAATACAGCAGCATAGGATGGGGACACCTACAGTGTTCATGAAGCTGTGAGCTCCACTTTATAACCTGGCTTCATAATCTGAATCCAGTAAGCTTTAACACAGTGAATTACAAACTCCATCCAGACTTGGAAACTATTTCTGATGCAACAGCCACTTTTTACTGATGTACCCATCTTCTCTTAGCAAGGGTACCCTGAAAATTTTAGGATGCCAGAAGAGCATTGCTTTTTTCTCCTCTCCTTTGTCTGCTCCTGCTCTTTCCTGTACTGCCAACCTCAAGCATTCACTAGTGACAATTCAGGTACAGAATTCAGGTTTCCATATAAAAATTGCAGGGTTTTGAAGAATTTTGGCTCTCTAGATTTCTACTGCTTATTCTCTTCTTTACAACCAAAGCTAGGCATCACTATCAAAGCTATTTAATCTTTAAACACACAAACTGGAAAGTACTGGTCTGAAGCCTGGATCTTATAGAGAATGCCAAATAAAGATCTAGTCAAAGGCAGGAAAGCTGAACAAGGCAGTAATTGTTTATTTTCTTATATATTTGCCAACCAAATCTGAACACACTGGTGAAAAGCAGAAGATGGAGGAAATAAATCAATTACTGACCAGGAAAGAATGCACCATGGGAATAGGGACTATGGAAAACAAGCTCACTAAAACTGACAGCAACTGTCTGAATATATCTTTTCACTTTGCAAAAGGTGAGGCAATATCATAGGCTTTCTCCCTTCTGAAAGGCCACTAGCAGTTTGCAGTGATGTAAACCATTCAAGAGACAGGAGTTGCAAGTGGGCAGAATTACAGAGACTTAGTGGATCTATGTATGATTGATATAAAATTGAACTTCCTAATACTAATGTACATTCAGGTCTCTTCTTATCTGGAAACAATATCTCAAGTTATGACCAGTCACAATAATTACTGCAATGATTATTGGGTTCTTTCAGGAGAAAAGACACCCTGGTGCTATCTGATTGTTTTAGCCTGATTTTTCCAGGAAGTTAATGTTGTTATGAGAAGACTAAACACAAAATCATAGCATTTGAACCACCTTGTCCAAGTTCTATAAAATTTGTCAAAATACTAGATGTCTCAGATATGACTTTCACAGAAGTTAGAGACCTTACAGAAAAATAAAGCCCAACACAGTGACTCCTGAGGGGAAAGCAACCATAGCGTTATCTCTGTTTGCTGAGAGAGATGACAATCTACTAGCTAATGAGAATTCAGGTACTATTGTTGAAACCATAAGCCACTCCTATACTAGCCACAAATCATTGAGAGAGACTGAAAGGTATGGCAGACTTTAGGGACATGGCAGGGAGTTGGAGACCAAAACACATGGGAATGAACCTAAAAAGAAAAAAAAATATATATATATAAATATAAAAATAAAGTCAGTTTAGGTCCATTACTCACAGAATAACCTGATTCATGTTTATGGAGTATTCTCAAGCCATAGTACCTATGGAAAAAAGAAAACCAAACAACAAAAACCCACAAAGCCAAAACCGAATAAAACTTGAACAGCAGATATATATAAAACATACACATAAATAATCTGAGTAAGTCAATGCCAATTAAATAAAAAGGATAAAACCCACAGCAGTTATTGTGACTGGACAGATTTAACATTCTTGGTAGCATGCAATATAACAATGTAGATTTGTGCTGAGGTGCCTATACAAAAGACAGAGCATCTCTCTTCATCAAAATGGCCGAGTAATATGATAAACATTGAAATAAAACAGCAAAAAAACCTCCCACCATTTATTTTTCATACAAATAGGTATTATTTTATATGTAAGCTGTAAGGCACACATGCACCCTCTTAAAGGCCTGGCTTCCCAAGTAGAATTTTTCCTCCTCTGTCCAAGAAGAAAATATCATTGATAGAAGAAGAAACCCCAATAAAAGAAACAGAATAACGGATGCCCCCAAAAATCTAGAGCAGATACAAAATACTGTTAACACATATTGTAAATTGCCTGTCCACTACAAGCTTTCAGAGTAATGTAACAAGGAAAAAGGCGTTTTTCAAATCACTGCCATCCATCATCCTAGTAAACAAGTAAAATGTATACTCTACCATCTGCTAGCTATTAGTCTGTAATCATAAAATATCATGTAATGTAATCATAAAAAACCCACTATTATTACCTAACTCTTTCAATTTATAAGCAAATATTTTTATCTGTCAAATGATTTCATGCTAGCATGGGGCTTGAACCTTCTGCACTACTTACTATCAATCTAGTTGTCAATCTAAGATAAGTCTGTCTCCTGTTTTGTCCTCCTACATTTGGAAAATGCTCAGGATGGCAGTATTCTATCTGATCCCAGAATAAATCACAAGAAGAGAAGGGTCAGTAAATGATCCAACTGTCAAGGACGCGAACAGTTCAACAACAAGGGTTATGAGACAGTCACTGCTCTTGGTCAGACAGACTTAGATGCTACATAGAAGGAAGAGAATTCTCAGTTCCAAGATTATTTATTTTACAGGAAAACAGAAGATTGTAACTGCAAACATCATATTTTCTTAACTTCCTAAATTTTGTGTGTCATTGCACCTGAAGTTAAAATCTGTTTTTATATATGCGTATATATATATATATAAAGAGAGAGAGATAAATAAATATATATATATATATATAAAGAGAGAGAGAGATAGATAACTGGTATGGGTAGGTGATATGCAATCTGACATAAAAACCGCTGACAGAATTTGAGTCGAGAAAAAAAAAAAAGGAATAAAATACGCCAGAAAAGTGAATTAATGCTGAGTCAGAATTTGCAATGCATGGGCATTTTGATCTGGGACTGGGAGACTGGATACTCCAGGCTCCAGGGACTGATTTACTGCACTGTTAAGCCAGAGCATGTCTTGAAGATGAGGAAATGGAGGTATCCAACTGAAAAAATGGAAACTGGACACAGTGTGCAGAGCTCAGATGCTATGCAGAGCTGAAGCCAGGGAGAAGCCACAGCAGCAAACAGGAGGGCAAGTCACCAACTCTACAGCTGAAAAGCAGGCATCAAGGAGGTGGGGTTGGGATGGAATAAATATAGCTAAAAATCTATTTTTCCCTCCCACACTGCCCAGAGAATCTCCAATAAATTTATGACTTTTTATGCACACAAAGAAAAACATAATTTAATTGCCACTTGGCAACATGTATCTGCAATATATACACTATTTTCCTCAGAAAAAGCAGCGTAACCAGAAAGTAAATTATAGCTATTAATTCCCTATCCAAATTTGTGATGTTATCCATTACATGTCTTTGCAATTCTATTACGGCTGTGAGTTCATGACAGTCAGATATTGTTAGAGCAGCCCACTATGCTTAAATGACAGCTCTCTCACTTGAGATATCAATTAGGAGGGGGAAAAGTTAATAATCTAAGTAGAGTTCAATTTCTTACTACTGCAGTCAACATTTTAACTCTCTGTAACAAATGGCCATAGAAAATTTTACCTCTGTAACAAATGATTATGCAGCATTGTAAAAATCCATAACAAATGACTATATAATACAACAATAAAGTATCTTCCCTAGTTTTAGATGAGTAAATAAGAAAGATGAGTATGAAAAAGAAGAGACTTGGATGCAAGACCAGTACACCTATTGATATTTTCAGGAAACATCTGATTATAAGACAAAAATTGTGCATAAATTGAGGATTTGCCTGCATTTCTAATCCATAGCTTTTAAGATACAAATAATACTGTATTATCAGGAAAAAAATGCTGGATTTCAGAATTTCAGATTCAATAATGTATTTAGTAAAAGTTTAGCTAATAGTGTACTTACTATGACTAACTAAAAGAAAACTTTCCGTATAGCCGGATGATAAAAATCATCAACTGTTTTCGGTAACACATACTACACCTTTCTCAGCCTGGACTCACATAGCTGGTTGTAGGCCTTTATGTGCTAGATTTATCTTTAACCCTATTCCTAAGGCAAAGACTACCATCATCATCTCAGTGCAATATGCAGTGTAGTAGAGCTCCTTGCCACAAGGGTCTATTGACAAATACACTAACTAGAAACGCTGAAGCCCTAAGTATAACAGCCAAGGTCACTGATGAACATAATGGTAGAATTGGACAGTAGATCTACTTATAACACTATGTCAGTGCAACAAGTGCTCCAGCAATCTTTAAAATATATTTTATTAATATTTTTATTATTCTGTGTGTAATACTCAGTCTCAAAGACCAGATATGTACTTATGTGACAAAACCATAAAAAAAAAAAAAATCAGTAGGAGACTAGCAGCTGGATTATTAAAAATACTTAGGATCCTTCAGACATCAGAAAGGTTCCTCCAGGGATTTTCAAAAGTCCAAATGCCTAATTCCAACCTAATTCCACACATAGAAATAGGGTCTTAACCCTTGTTTCTTGACAAGAGATCCTTACTGAAACTCAGAATAAGGGCTGTGCTCCCATTTTCCAAGGCTGGGTCCATGCCTAACAATTCACTTCAAGTGCTGTGATTTCAAGTGTCTTTTAAAAGGATCATAGACCAACATAAAAATATAAGGGTCCCTGGTGCATAGCTGTTATTTGCTTTGTCCCTTGCAGTGGTGATCCAGGGACCTACCAAGTGAACCTTAGGTGAACACAAGTGCTGTAATATTCCACTGAACCAGAACATGTTCCAATTTCAACGTTTATGTTATAGTTAAAGAATTTCTGCTTCTAGTATGAGCAGGTAATTAAGGGATCTTAAAAAAAGAGTCTTAGAAAAATACACCACATTATTTTCGCTCAAAAGCTATGAATTATTCATAGTATAGACAACAGCTTAATTTTAGATGTAGAGTACAATTTCTGTAACTGTTACAATATTTCTTAATTTTTTTAATAGTTTCTCAGTAAAGCAGTCAAAACTTCCAGAACGTGGTATATGCATGGGTTTTTCCGGCATACATTTGCAGTGACCAGTGTAATTTACCAGTTGTGAGTTCTCGTAACTCGGGGAATACAAGTGCCACAACTGTACCAGACACCCTGGCTTTGCTTTAAAATGTTCCCAAAATATGTACCCAATTATATATTTTTGAAAAAGATATACAAGACAGACTGCATAAACACCTCCTCCCTTTATGGTTTCATCATAATTCACAAAGACAGCATCTTAGACTTTCAAAGACATTTGCTGTGATGTATCAGGTAAACTAACTTCTTATTCCTGAAAATGCCATTTACAACGACAGCTTTAATTCCTTGCACTTCATTAAACCTGCAGTTGAGCCTCTTTCGTCAAGATAGTAGTGTTCATACTGTAGAGAAAAAAGTAATTCCCACAGACATGAAAAATGATAAAGCCTTATGGATATCTTTAACTACCTATTTAATTTTTATAGACCCTTAATTAGCAAGAGGGTTACATGAGAAAAACCCTACACTCTCCACCTTTTGTTTGCCCTTCAAGAACACACATCTAATTTCCTGCTGTAACTAGGTTTTCCACTACATTCAGATCCTTTATTCTCATGGCAAAATTACCATTCTCAAGCTATGCAACTCGGTGCACATACCACCACACTAGTTTTTCAGAAGCCAGCTGAAAATAATTGTACTCTATACAGAGATAGGTGCAAGCTCCTCATCTCAGCATTAGCACAGAAGGAGGACTTGTATTAATTTGAGAAACAGAAAACGAGCATACGTAAGCAATGTTAAATTTAACAGAACTCAGTATTTCAGGAGTTACAAAACACTCCGTAGTGGCTCAAAAATATCAAAATTGACACCAAGAAGTGAAATCCTAACACTGATTTAAAAGCAATGGATGTCTACTAATTGGGTATTCTTAGAGGGCATTGGTTAAAAGCTCTAGATCAAAACAAACAGGCTTTGTATGTTGAATTAATCTGCACATTACCCAGGGTGAAAAATGGGGCACCCAAACCAGAATCAGGAGCCAAAGTCTGCAAAATACACTGCAAACTCCTCCTGCACTTTCATAATGAGAATGGATAACCACTAGTACTGTCTGCCAAGAGAGGCTGTAAGATCTCCATCCTTGGAGATTTTGTGAGCTTTACTTAACAAGACTCTTAGCCACCCAACTCCACTTTGAAGGTAGTCCTGCTTTAAGCAAGAGGCTGGGCCAGATGACCTGAAGAATAACCTTAAAACTGTTATTCTCCAAATTATTATATATTCTCTTAAATTATCCTCTATTAATAAGACATTAACGAGAGCCTTTAGAACTGCAAAATACACATCCAGCATCCAAATGAGTTTTCCAACAGACATTATTTTGATATACTGCCATGAAAAGGTGATTAATGGTCACAAATCGGTTGGAATGACTTCAAGTAAACTAATGGAGACATACTATTTTGACAGAGTTAGTGAAAAAGGACTGCGAGTTCCAGGAGCTTAAAGCTACATTTGAAGAGGCTTCGGTACAGTCTCTGCCCTTGACTTTGCTGACAAATGTCCTCAACCTTCCCATAAATTAGGTTATGCAGTGGAGGTGATTAAGCCTCCCCATAAGAGCCTAACCTCATGAAATCCTGTTGACTATGTGAGCAACCCTTCATGGGGAACTCAGACTTTGAAGGCATTCTAGATTAACAGGTCACACCTTCAGGAAAATGAGTGAAAATGATGGCACCAAAAAACAGCGATTTCAAAATTTGGGTCTTAACTTCAGCTAATGTTAAAACAAACACATGCATGTGCAAACCAAACAGTCTAAAAGGCACACTTGTTTCCCTGCCTCACCAGTGAGAACGAACTGATCAAGCCAAAACTGTTCTGCATATCCAAACTACTCTTAACATAGCTTTTCCTTACCATCAGGGAATTTCTCGGCTCCCTTGAAACCAGACTGCACAAATTCCTCCTTTCCCCAGGGTGTTCCCGAAATGCCTGGGGAAATACAGCTCCCATTACAACATTCAGTTCTCTTTGTACAATGACCCGTAGATCAGACTCACAAACGTCTTCAAATCTGCTTAAGACTTGATTAACTGCTTCTGTTTGTCTACCCAGTAGCTACCCTTTGCCAAGGACACTCCCTTTAAAAAAAAAAAAGTCAAATATTGACATTATTAGTAGGCCTATGCAGGTGAAAGTTTAGCACACTGCCACCTGAGGGGTTTGTTTTCCATGACGTTTTCAGCCCAACATTTGCACATCTTCCAGCCTGGTATCAAACAGAATCAATATGCAGAAGACATCAGATTACCTGACACATCACAGCACCCTTTCAGCCATACCCTGATGAGAACCCCAAGCACACCACAGTCTAATGAAGTTAATGAAATTTTGTAACAATTTAAATCAATACAAGTCACTACTTCTGCTGTCCTCCCTTGCTGCCTTGTCCATAGACTCCCTCCTTTGCTCTGACATTTTAATGATTATAAGGTGCATGGTTTCAGAAAGCAGTCAAAATACTGGAGCAAATAAAAGGAGCTTAAGGTTAATATTTGCTCTGAGCAGCTTTCTGAACCAGCATTGCATGGTTTTATATAAGCACCAACAACAATAGAAAAGAACAGTGCACCTCTGCCTTACTTTTGCTTAAACAGCAACAGAACATCAACCTCGTAAATGTGAGTTACAGTTTAAAAAAAATAATAAAAAGAAGCCAAATATTTTTTGCCATTTTTGATAGTCTTGGAAATACTCCACACACCTATACCAGCATCCTCTTCCTGAAATACAAAACCATTGGATTAAATGTGCCTTCCTAATTTTAAGTTTTTCTGTAAGTATTTATTCACTGCCTAAATGCCAAATTTTTCAGCTGAATTTCAAGGCAGCTGCTCTTTCCAAGTAGAATGGAGGTTTTTTTTTTAACCCCTTGGTTTACACTGAGGGCTGGAAGTCAGGTAAACATGAAATGTAAATGTATTTTATCTATTACCCAGAACCAAACTGAATTATTATCTAAGTCTAAGACACGTAAGTGTACTTTTTTCCTGAAACATCTAATAATTCCACTGAGGCTTATTTTAAAATATTTTCAAATTTTTTTTTTTTAAGAAGGAAACTTGAAAGGTTAATGTCAATCCCATTATTTCAAATAGTCTTTACACAACCTCAGAATGTAAGATATTCAGTGATGCCTATGAATCTAATTAGTCTCCAAGTCAGAGCACCCTAATTACACAGAAGCACCATAAAACCCACTGTGCTGCTCATAGCATGCCAGATGATCAAGTTTGTTACGTGCTTTAGGAAAAGTTCATTCTCACCTAGTTTATATAGTACTACAGTCTGATTCCCCTTCCTCTGCTCCCAACTTATCTTGCACAGAAATTCACCTTTACAGGGGTACAACTGTGAAATCCCAATTAGACTGAGTAAATCTGCACGTGATATTTTAGCATGTTCAAGATATTGCAATAATTCTTTAAAATACTGTCCAGCATTATACGGTATTTTATCCAATTTCACCATTTTTACCTTGCTTACATTGCATACCTTGCAGTGATTTGTTACATGGTATTCTGAAATACTTTGCAGCTGTAATCTGCAGGACTAAAAGATCTCTCTTTTTTGTGATTACTTAGTAGGATATCAGGAATTCTTTAAAAACCTTAGTAGAAGATCAACTTACAAGGCCACGAGGTTCCAGCCAAATCAGCTTCTGTTAAAGAGGGAAATGCTCAGACAACAAAACATGAATGGATCAATTTTATTGTTTATTTTTAGGTACCTGTAGCTCTTGGAATACATGGCATCACCTACAGAGATTAACGTGCTAGGGATTACATGCAAATTTAATTGACTTCATTAAAAGGAATGTCTATTACACTTCAACATCAACACTACCTTTTTCATTAAGAAATGCAATGACTTAATGATGTCAATGACTTATATTTGTCATTGACTTCATGTCAAAGCCAATAACTTATATTTGTTTTAGCATTCAAGGTACCTTGGATATGCGTTGAAATGCCTTTATTTAACAAAGCAAGCAAGCAAACAGCAAATTAGCTTAACAGAAGCTCTATCTGAAATATCAACAATAGATTCAAATGGATTCAACAAATAACAATCCTCAGCAAAAAAGTACTTTTTAAGTCCTCAAACAAAACAAAGGGAGTTGTTTCTGCTCCACCCCATTCACTTACCCTTTCTATTACTGCCTTTGCAAACAGAAATTCCTTTCAGGAGTCACTGAAGACGGAAAGTGCTCTATAATGCTATTACCAGGTATTATTCCTGCATGTTGCTGCATGCCACCTCCAAATGCTATGCACCTTCCTTAAATAAAAACCGAAAGTGCTTGGCTCCATGGAAAAATCATGTCCTAATCCCAGCTTTTTTGGATTTTAGTTATTTTTTTCTTCTGTCTGTACTGTCAAGGTTTACAGCCAGTGGGACTTGTAAGCCTTAAGGACACTGTGGTTTGTATAGTGGACAAACCTGGACCGGTTAGCAGCTGCAGTTTTAAGCAGTCGCTAACCTGACCAATTGCTACTGCCTCATTGCTATGCCTGTGCTTGGAGGCGAGAGCCCACAGTAGTAATGGAAACAAACACACCACAGCAAAGCTACCACACAGTTCACAGCCCAAGGTATTAATTCAGAATTTTACAAGTTTTCCAAAATACCCCCGAATTAAAATTATTCCTTGATGACAATGCAGTCAGTGAGTCCTTATACCATAAGCTGTAATATAACACAAGCTAAAAGGACTATGATTTCTTGTTTTCCAAATCAGAAATAATACTCTCCATCTTGTTAAGTCAATTTAATGCTGATAGTTCAGTATAGCGAGACTGTAAAGCTAGTACAGATTTCTTCAGGGCAATATTGATATCAGCTTCTACATGAATAAATCATTCTGCAACCATAGATAAAACTAATTTTGGGTACTTCCATTAATACTACAAACAAGATATAGAGGTGAACATGAGAAGAAAAGTGAATACTACTTGATATATACGGTTAGAATACAGTTTATGGAGAAGCTATCTAAGCACTGGCTATGTATTTTCAGATACAGAGCCTTATAAATGGTAAGGATGGGGGAAAATGCTATTTAAAGACAATATATAGTCTTAGAATATTAGACATAAATAAGGTAAGTAAAAAAAAAAAAGCCAAACAAGTTTACAGACCTTGCCAAAGGAATCTGAGGTGAAACATGAAGGGAAAAAGGTTTCAGGTATTTTTAAGATTTCTTCACACTTTCCAGCATTCCATAAAATAAAACACATTCCCTCTTTGGTATACTACTATAAGCACTATTGTCATGTGCATATTCTAAAACTAACCTAACTGTGCACATGCAATGTATGCAAGTTACATTATGTAACATGTAAGTATGTGGTTACATTTGCTAGTGGTACAAGTCCTTTACCAAGCAAGCAATGAATTTTATTACCACAGTGATAAAACTCATGTATGAGTCTTACAAAAGATGGATGACCCCTTTTTTCCTCAAAGGGGAGTTCCACTGTTTTAATAACAATGACTGGCAAAATAATCATGCCATCAAAAGCCTTAACCAATTCAGTTGGAATTCAAGATCTGTCAGTAAAGCAACTTGCAGAAGTTACTGCAAATGCTTATGATCCTGGCAAAAGTGGTATTAAAAGATGTCAGTTTCATAGATAGCTAATGTAATTTCAATGAAAGCTAAGTGAAGTCAGAAAACCAAAAAGTAGTGAGAAAAATGATTCACCTTTCCATACAGACTGAAATTTGAGCTTTATGTAAAAATATGTTTGTATACTGGCATTAAAAATAGATAACTCTTTAAAGGTGTACATCTGGAGAAGTATCTAGCAAGCAATATAAACAACAGAAATACTCATTTTAAATGGCCTGCACCATTTAAGTCTTGAAATGTAACAGTTAAAACCAGCAAAAAAATACCAGGCATTGTTTTTTTCTACAATAGAGTTTATTATAATGGCAAATTCTACCATGCACAGTGGTTTTGTGGATTTGTAATAGCATTTCCAAGGAACACTTATGTACAGATTAAAGTTCCACTATATCTGAATACTCACAGATTAAGGAAATGCTTGCAATGATGTTACAAGCAAATAAGAAACCCACTCAGCAGTTATTTACAATGAAACATAAAATATCCCCCCTAATTTACAAGTATAAAAAGACTCAGTTATAAATGAAAATACCACATACAACTGAGCAGAATGCTAAAAAGCTACTTTATATGTATCATTAACAAGGATATTCAGCTTTTTAGCATTAAAGAATAACAACACTAAACCCTCCCTTGGAGGCGATTATTTTCATTGTTGATAGGTCAGTAACTGAGATTTCAGAAGTTAACCTCGAACTAAAAGACATCAAGTCTTTTTAGGTCATGAGGTCCTACATGAGGTGTCTCAGAAGACAAGCATAAAAGACCTAAAATAACAAGCACACACACAGGTTTCTCTTAATTTGCCCTGTTGGATTCCTATAATAAGTGCTTAACAACTCCATCCCCAGAGCAACTCTGCAGTCATCAACAAGACCATTTACCACATGATTTAGCAAACATATTTCCAAGATTTTCACTTACATGTGCTACACAATTGGAATAGAAATTAATGTAAAGCAATTTATGGGCAATATCGTTCTTGCCTTCACAGCTCCTTGCATATCAGATCCAAGAGGAGAAAGAAGCTGAATTTCCAGGAGGCATACAGAAGCTGTAATGCTATGGGACCAGCCTCCTCCTCTCTCATTTACTGTGGTATGGGCAGTCGATCAAGGATTGTGGTCTTTCTCTCATCCAGCCCAGGATTTGGGTTTGAAGGAAAACGGAGGGAACAAAAAAAAAAAAAAAAAAAGGCACCCCCCCCCCCCAAAAAAAATCCAAATGTAGTAGCATTCACATAAACCAGTGGTGAAATTCACACTGTTCGTAACATTCACAATGAAGCATGCAACCATCTTTCAAAAATAAACCACTTTTTCTTTATCCTGCATGGAACTCTCTAACCAGGAATGAGAGCATGCAGACTTCTGAGCAACAGCTCAGCTAATTGCTACCTTGCCTTCTGCTGCGACACTACCAGTTAAGCATGACAAATAGCATGAAGCACAAATGTAAGGTGGCATGATAGCTGAAAACAGATACCCAGATCAGAGAGACTATATTTAAACAAGTGGATAAAAACTGTTTGCCTGCTCTCTTACTCACTTTAAGCAGACTGAATGTCAGCTCATTTTGTTAAGATTATTTGGTTCTAACCTTATAATAAAGAACTGAGGGCAAAGTTCAAAAAGCTTACAGTCTCTTCCACCATCTCATGAAAACAAACAAACGAAAGTTCAACAGTGTTGGCAGTCACTATATGAAACTTAACCTACGCAGAAGGTTCTATCCAGTTATGAACTGCTGATAGTTACTTTGTAACTGGAGTTCTCCAAGCAGTGCAGAATCCACCTGGAACAGTTCTTGCTGCAGGAGAAGGTTCTTGTTTATTTTTATTTCACATGAGAAGTCACCAAAAGCTTTTAAAATGCCAAAGGATCCACCATGGGAAAAAGCGAGAATGCATGGTTGTCATCTCCCTCCCCACCAAAACCACACGCGTTCCTTCAATCCTAAATTTTATTTTAGGCATACTCTTGACACATATGTTTCTAGAAACAGAATAAACTGACTTGTCTATAGTAATGGTTATTCTTTTGGTACCTCATCTTCCACCAGTTCTCAAAGACCACTCATTACCGCTCTGAATCATGACTAGGAGGAAAGGAAAACACAACCACCAAACAGCAAACCACAACAAACCCACCCACCCAAACCAAAAACAATCTCTACACACCAAGATCCAAACATGGTTTCTCTTTTCTCTTTAACGAAATAAAACAAAACAAAAAAGGCAGGAAGTAGAAAGTTACAGCTTAACATCAATTAACTTTGATTTACAGAGAAACATAGAAGTAAATAGTGCAGGACTGATAAATGACTGAGCTGCCATCTGCTTCTGTTCTCAGCAGCTCTTTGGAAACTCCCGTTACCTCAGTGAAGTGCTTGCCAAATACTGGAGTAAAGACAGCAGTACATAACCGGAGGGAGCAAGGCAATGAAATAAAGCTTTGATATCCACTTGTCTGTAGGAATTACCTACATCCACCACCTTTCTAATCCCAACCAGAGAATCTCTTCAGATAATGTGTGCTCTCGATCTGCATCTTCCTGTTTGATGCTCTTACACCTGCTGGTATGCAGAACTACTCAAGCAGAATATTTATCTGTCCAGAAGTGTTCCTACTACCCCAGTAAAACAGTATCAGCCTGCATGGAGAAACTTTTACACATTTTGCCTGTTTCAATTTTCCTAAAACACAAGTAAGCAGATTACAAACAGACTTTATAACAGATTAATTATAAACCAGAGAAGTGTAAACCCTAACTTTCTTTTTTGCAAAAGTATTTTCATCTACTTCTGTAACATACACTACCAGCTAATTTACTATACACACCACCCAGAGATGTTAATACAAAACTTTACTGTTCCAGGTAAAAACTCCACTCAACTGGCCACTGCCTTAATGATTGATAGATAAGAAACTAACAGTATTTTATTCACCCATCAGTTTCTTGCGAACAGCAATTGCTCAAGGAGCAACCTGTATCACTATTGTAACTCTAAGCTCTTCACAGTTACATTTATTGGCTATTTCTTACTGGTTTCCAGCAAAACTCTTCTGTGTTCTGTGCTTGCTTTAGTATCTTTTAGTACTTTCATCCAAACATGCAAATTACTTTTGTAGTTTACATCAAGTTAATGATCCAGTTTATCTCAAATTTCAAAGAGCATAACAATTAGTTTTTGAATACTTCTTATTCACTACTTGTGAGGGAGTAGTACTGAATACTATTTTTTTCTAAGTAAACTATACTGAAGAATTCTATTAAAATGACTGGTTCAGAAACAAGAGAATTTCTAGATGGGAAAAAAAGTTGCATTTTATTTTTTGATCAAAAAATTCTAATACAAGAATTACCTTTTAATTCCAGATCTTCTCACCTGAAAAGAATTGAAAGTGCCTCTGTTAAATAGTTGAGTCACTGATAATTTAGTAACATATTCACAATGTGTACCATGCCCAAAAGCAAAATACACAGGGAAAATAAATCCATCCAAATAATTCAATGAAATATGCAATAACTTGCAATACAAAAAATCCACCAGATGAGTTGCTACCTCAAAGCCTTTCAGTTGCAATTAACACTACAGGAATACAGTTGTCTCAGACTATGTCCACCAAAGCTTCTAAAAATATGCTTCAAATTATCCTTTTAGTCAAAGTTTTCAAGATAAAACCTCTTAGAATTAAGGGTGCCAGCAGTTTTCTCCACCTGCTCCTAATTTTTATAACAGAGGTAGAGATATCATGCAGTAGCAGAATATGAAGACGAAATGGGTAACTATGATGAAATCTGCATCAAAAGGATTTGAGACAAATGGGCAGAATGACTGTCAAATCACCACCTGCACACAACTATCCAGGAGTGGAGACCCTGACAGGGGATAACCCTGCCACAATCAGAAGAAAACTTCTGCTGATCAGCACCTATCATTTTTTTTCCTTTTTTCCCCGCCTTCAACTATTGCAACTTCATGTAGGTCAAGATATTGGGCTGGTTTGTAAAACTGGCAGATTGACATCCTGGATAATTTCCAAAAAACCCTACACTCTACCCAAGCTCTGAGAGCATCCACCCTGAGTGTCTTCCCTAATATAATTTCAAATTCTGTGAAAAGTTTATTTCAGTACAGAGCTGGTCTCAAATAAAAGCTTGATGACCTCAGAAGGAAGAGGTCCTTTTTTCTGAATATAACACATAGAACACAATGTGCAAAGTTTCATACGTGACACAGCTGCCTGGAACAGCCTCTGTAAAATAGGTATCATTGCTAAGGGCTAGTGAGGACAATTATTACCCACCTATTTTCACATCTCATCTTTTACCTTCTATGGTAACTAAAAGAGATTAAGGAATTTGGGTGTCAAGAGTTGGAAAAAGAAAGCAACAGTCCTTAAAGGGGAAAAAGAAAAAAAAAAGCATTTCTCATGGCATGTCAACCCTAGACATGCTAAATGTTGAGAGGTCAGCTTTAGGTCAATATACACCTCCTCCTCTACATTGCAACACTGTGAAAACAAAGGTCCTGGGTTCTTCTTCACTGACACACAGCTAGGGCTATCAAAGAGACATCTGCAGGCCTCTTAATAAAGGAATGGGATTTAAATCTAACACTCCTGGATGCAAATGGAGCGTTAAATCAGACGACTTATGGAAAAGTTCTAAATTTATCACAGAAAGATAACAGCAGCTTAATTAAGACTGTTATCCACTTCCACTGTGAATATTTGCTCTCAGCTCTCGCCTCAGACATCTGACTTGATCTAGCAACTAATACACATTAAAGACAGAGTTTGATACTTAGAAGAAATTATGTACAAATACACATTTGTCAGGTTGCAATTTACATCTCTTTCTTGTTTCTTCAATTGTATTTTCACTAAAAATATATTTTAAAGCACATTTGTTTTCACAGTTTGAGTAACTGGTGCTCCTAGTGACCTGAAAAAGAACAAAGGCATTCAATCCTAGATAACACAAGTTTGTCTTATTAACTCCAAAGATTACAATACCAAGAACTAAGCACTGCATTCATGAATATGTTAACTTTTATGAAGTAACTAGTGGTCACAAAGATTACTACTATGATCTGTCTTTACTGACACTTATTGAAGATCTTTGTCCTGCAAATAGCAAAGGTGAGTGTGAACAGCATCCTAGCCTGACCACCAGCAATGTACGATTAACGGTTAACCTGCTTCCTTTAGTTGAGGCTAATTTTATCCTTCTTGAAGTTGGCCCTTTTTTTCCCCATCTCTTCTGCTCCATCTCTCTTGCCAAGAGATCCAGATTTTTTCAAAAAGAGATTACAGTTTAATACAAATTTACACAATTCTTAAGTGTTAAAAATATCTGACAACAAAAAAGACAGCTTGAAAGTGATTGAGGTATTTTTTTTTTCCATCTTCTTCATCTATAGGATTTTTCATCCACTTTGTGAAATACATGAACTTCGCCTCTAAAGAGCCAGTAGGTTGCACAAGACAGTAAAAAAGAGAAGTACTAAAAACCTGAAAACTAGACATGATGCTCCAAGGTGACACTGGAAGTAAAAGTCAATGGGGGATGCGGTCTGTTCTATCATATCCCTGATGTCAGCAGATTCTCTCTATGACCCAAGAAAGATACAAAGGTGATGTATTGTTGCAAATAGAGAGCTGTAGCTGACAAATACTTTCCACATTCCTTATAAAAAGCAAGCTCTAATCCTTCAGGTTGATCTATAAAGCCAGTGATGCTTCGAGCATACACGTTCTTCTTGCACTGAAAAATTAACATGCACGAGGTCACATTGTAGTCACACATTTCCTGCAATGTTTTTGCTGATATTCTTTTAACAATTTTAAAGCTTCCAAAAAAAAAAAATATGGGTGCTCATCTGCAAACGTCATTAGTTTTATCAACTGCCATCACTGCTTTTATGATGTTAGTTAAAAACAGACAAAACAAACATGGGAAAAGCCATGGGGTGGAAAGGAAAAGAGCAGCTTCTAGAACAAAAACAAACCAAAGAAATTTTTTAAGAAGCAGCTACAGCTACCAGGATTGAATACTTGCTCATCACATCATTTACAGATCCCTAAAGGAAACAATTTACCACTGTCCGACAACACTGAGCAGTCGATGATAGCATCTATATTTAGGCTAACGCTTTCAACTATAAAAGATGGTGATTTCTTTTTTTTCCTGAAATGTTCTAACAAATTCATTTTTTTGGAGAAGGTTATTACTACTCAATAGAGAGAAAGCAGTAACATGCCTTTGCCAAGTGAAATTATCACCATATTTGTCAAAGTTAGAAACTTCCCAAAACATTCCTCTTTGTCATCTGCCACACCAGGAAAATCAGCAAACCACTGAAGATAGCTTCTTGTCGCCTTTCCAAAAGAAGGCAGGACCCATACTGATTTCAGGGGAAACAATACTGGTGTATAGGAAATCTAGTGAGACAACACCCTGAAAGGCACAAACAAGACAGCTATTCTTGCTGACTTTCACAACATCTAGTTCATGATATCTATAAATCACCTTTATGTAGAAAGCCTTACAAAACAGCCTATACCTCAGACCCAGAAGACCCTGTACTACTAACTGCCCCCTACTGTCAGTGCCAAAGATATACAGCCCTGCATTGAAGACACCTTTAATCACTGTGATGCCTCACTATAATTACAGCTGTATAAAACAGTACCTATTTCTATCCTCTGCACACACCCTGTGTCAGAAAAAGCAAAAACCTAGGGCTTCACATCTGCAAAACTGTGCTGTAGGTTGTAGCCACACACAGAGAAGTAAGAAAGATCACTAGGCAGTCCTGTTGCCTTGAGCCTAACTACTATTATGCATCTGTATTTATATGTACACAATGTTTTGGGCATTTGTTATTGTAGGTGGGTTTTTTGTTTGTTTTTGTTAGGCTTTTGTTGTTAAATTTGGGTTTGGGAGGGTTTGGTTTTTTTTTTTTTTTTTAGGTAGGGGGTGTTGGTTTTGTTTTTAAAGAGTAACAAGAATTCTAAGGAACATAATTTTTTTACCATAGCTCCCCACTAAACTTGGGGAAATGACATATGAGGGTTTATGCTGTGTTGCTTTTTGCAGCCAACATAAGGATGCATTCAAACCACCATGCTGTGTCCTGATCTCACTCGGTTTTGAGAATTCAGAGTGGATATCTTACAAACTGGTACCTGGAAGCAACAGCACTACACAGCATTTTTACACCTCTGTTTAAAGTCACATTTCTTTCTACTTTATTTTAAGCTTTAGATAAGTCAGAATATAGGTGAAAACTGACAATACAGTATTGGACTAATCAGGAACTTTTATAAGAACACACAGATAAAAACCATCCTGAAAAACCTGGAAAAAAAAAAAAAAGAAAAAAAACAAACCAGAAAAACCCACACCATTCAATGCTTTAAAATCTCTGCAAAGTTTTTGGCTTTTCCATGTAAACAAGGAAGAACAAACAAATTAGAACACTTACTATATGGAACATTAAAAATCAAAACCATGTATTTCTTCATTTTTGTACTCTGCATCTTTTTTTCATTCTTGGCAAATATAGCAGGTTTCAGCAAGGCATTTAACCAGGCTAAAGGACACCCTGGCTGAAGTTTTGAGAACAAAAGCAGGCTGCAAACATGTTCCATCTTGTATTAAAAATATTCACTGTCATCATTGTCTTATGGAATTCATAATCAATAAAACACCTCCAAAAATCTTTAAAGTTTTTTTTCATTAGTTGTTTCAAAGATTTTTTTAATGAAGATACCCGATTTAATTTCCAGTCTTTTTAATGAATCCCATAGATTATTCATACATTCTTCATCATTCAGTTTGGCTACCAATCAAAGCACTGCTCAAGAACAAGGACAAAAAGCAAGCAGGAATATGGTTTGATTTCCATACACTAACAACTACCATAAATTATTTATTTAACTTCAAAGCTTTAAAACTGATGATGAATATGGTGGGAAAAATGAGATGTGTTTGTTTATTATCAATTATTTATTACATATGTTTTAGAGTGTAAGATATGCACAAAATAATAAAAATGTAGTATGTTAATTTCATTAAAATTTTCTGTTCTATCCAGTCAGAGATTATGAATGGACTCTTTGGTAAATTTTCAATAATGAGAAGCCAAAAACCTGACAGCTTCAGAAAAATAATGAAAAATTATTAGATCTTTACTTCGCAGTAAGAAACTTACATCTGTATATGCAAAACATTCCTCAAGACTAGACAGAATGAAGTCTTGAATCAAAATAAGCTATTCACATAAGCCAACACTAGTAATAAAACATTTAGAGTCTAGCATAAGAATGATAGCTGAACTAAATTCAGATCTAAACCAGTCAGAGCAAAGAATTAACATGTCAGTCCTTCTAAGCAAAGTGGGTTATCAAATCAGTGGAGCCACTACAGATCCAAATTTTCTTTTGATTAAAAGTAAGTCTGGGATGCATGACCGTATGCGAGATAACCATTGTTTTTAATGTGCCCTAGGTCAAACATGGTAAACTTCACACTTCTAACCATGCTGTTTGTAACAGATTGGATGAAACACATTTACAAAAGAATCAATAAATGTAAAGACTGGAAAGAATTAGAAAGGCTTGCAGGCTTGTACCTATTGTCTGGGGGAATTAGATGTCAGTTTGAGTATTATAACTTCAACAAAGGTTTCCTAGCTTTAATTTACTAGAACGCATAATGGGAGATGTAGAAGCTGGGAAACACTAGTCCGTCTGAATGCATTACTTAACAAACAACTTAATGAATGTTACAAACATTATTATAGTCCTGGCATACTCTCTCTGTTCATTCATTTTCACTTTGCAATCTTATAATGAAAGGACATTTCTTTGTAAGGCTGTTCCACTTTAAGTCTCAGAAACAAGAAACGCTACAATATGCTCAAAGCAACAGCAATGCTAAAAGCTATATAAAAAAAAAAAGGATGGTGATACACAGCTGTCTAGTCTGTCTTACATAGGCAGCAAATATATTTGCATAGTTTATGCTTATTACTTGTACAGGTAAGCTATCAAATGTATACATCAAGAAAATCTTCCATTTGTAAACTAATGTATAAAAAAAAGCGTATAAAAGGAGACAAGGTAAATGCAGCAGACAGTGGAACACACAAGAAAAAAAGAAAAAAAAAAAAGAAAAGGAAAGAAAAAGAAAACTCACCAGCATATTCTTTAAAACTGAAAACACTGGGCTGATGTCAGTCCAGTTCACACATTAAAAGAAGTAATCATTTATTTCCTGAGGATGTTTAATTCTTCAAGTAGTTCTTGTGAAATAGAACATCCATACCCTTTCCTAATTAAACATTTCAGTCATCTGATTTTCAGTCCTCAGTTCAATCTGACTTTAATTCAAATGTACGCCTTAAATGAAACAAGGACAACTTCTGCATTACAATAAAATAATTAAGACATAAGGTAGAGTTTAACACCATACTGAACTTTAAGGTTAATCAAAGTTATCGCAATATATTTCCTCACATTATCTGACTTATAAAGTAGAAAATGAGGAAACAATGATGAGCAAACTATCCATAAGCTTTTCCAGATAAACCATTTGGTCTAGTGTTCCAACAGACAAAACAAAATTTTAAACATACGATAGGGTTGTTTAATGCCATATTCCATTGGGTAAAATTGGATACAGAAGGTTACATTTCTCCATCCCAGGTTCCCTCTTCAAACCACAAACTGTTCATGTGCAGCTGATAAGTACAATATCTCTGAAACTCCCTTTATAACCCAGTGCATACATTGAAACAATCACTGGAGTGCATTCTTTCCCAGGGAAATGTGTAAAGAACCCAATTTCTGAAGACAGAAACTGTATTCTATCATAAGGGTTTGAATAACAAGTTACTGAGTTCTTCTACCGTGATAGGAAAGCCTCACTTGGGACTTCTTGATTGACAAAAAGTTGCTATGTCCATAAAGAAGAGGTAGACAGACACAGATCTGCATTACAAAGAATGTCCTTGTAACTGGAGAAAGACTTTGCCAATATTACTATCACCAGACAAAAGTAAACATAGACTATGTTCATTTTTATGTATTAGATGCTTGCATGTTCAGATAGAAGGATGTCGGTATATCTGTGCCACTGCATTGTTGCGTGACATTAGTTGTGTTTTCTGTTCTGTCAGCAACAACCTGTGTGGTTAATATCCTCACATGTGCTTTAACTAATACAAAGTATTGCTAGTTGTCACACGACATCTACGGCAACAAATACACATATTTGACTTTCTGCTTTCGTCTCATTTAAATCTACTTTACCAACTTGAGAGCCTTGTCACTTGGACAGCCAAGGTCATGATTTTTGAAGAAGGTTCACTGCAGGCAAATCCCAAATGGCTATAGGGGTTTCTCTTTGTCTGGTCACATCAAAAGGAAGTTTTAAAAAGGGTTAATCATCGCTTTAAAGTAAAAAGGAAGTATACTCCACAACAGAAGCTGCTGTTTATGCTCCTTTGGGCTGTTCATTGTTGAAATCTGGTTGATAGAAATTGGGATAAAAAGCTCAGACACAGCTATTCCTAGAAATAGCTGCCTCAGAAAAAGAAGACACCCGATTAACCTTTCCGTATACCATTAGCCTACTAAATTGAAGCATTCCACAGTGCAGAGACATATTATGTGTTCTTTGAAAGAAATGTTACTCAAATTTATATTCCAGCATATTCTTATATTTGTGTTATTGCAGAAAAAAACAAACAAACCACACACAAAACTGAATTCAAACAGTTAACAGTTCATTCTGCTGATAGCCCAACCCCCAAGAAAAAAAAAAGACAAAAACCAAAACCAACAACCCGGAGAGTTACTACAGCCTTTCTACAACTGACAAATTCCCAGCTTTTAAACCTGTGGCATAGGGGCTGAGTACTGTGGAAGCAGGTAAAACACATCCTCAGTCAAAGTTTTTCCACTGTAAGAAACTTGGGAAATACTTTCCCAGCAAAGAGTATGATTCACCTTGCCTCAGCCAAAAACTATATCCTGAGCTACACGCTCCTTTAAAAACCATTTTCAGTGTCGATAAACAACTGAATAAATAGCTCAAGTACTGTTTTTTTTTATACTGGTAGTGACGTAAGAAGCACACCTATTTGCCAACTAGAGGTGGGGAAAGTCAGAAATTCTGCACTTCAACAGGCGAAGGGTAAGATGCATGTAACATCAGTAAAGGGTGAGCACTAGTATTATTTGGTTATATGCATCCACAGATAAGGGCAAGCTATTTTTAAACATGGAAATGTCATCTTAAACACCACTGTTAGTTTCCCAGTTCCTTCTCTCTTCCCTCACAATACCATATAAACAGGATACCTAATGACAGCTTACCTCTAAAGCTAAAGAAACAGTTGCCTGATTGTTGCCAGTATCTCTTTCTTTCACCTTGCAATAGACTCCTATGGAAAATGGAAAGCCTATCATTGAAGCAGAAGCAACTAGGAGAAAGCGTGCTCTTTCTCACTTCACACAAAACTACAACTAGACAATATATCTTTTTCAAAGTACATAAGTGTTAAGAAGTGTTCTCTTCTGTGAGGAGAGAGAGGCAAGCAGTCTAGCAAGAGCTGCAGTATAAAAGGAGGGGAGTTTTATTTATGCTCAGGTTCAGAAAAAAAGGGAAAGGGGCCAGGGGAAAGCAGCAGAAAGATGAAGTCAGTTCCTACCTGCTAGTTCATCTGAAACCATTAAGTTTTTACCATAAGGACAAGCAAACACCAGCACAGGTTGCTCAGACAGGCCATGGGGTCTCCATCCTGCAGATGCTCCAGGACTCAGCTGGATGCAGCACTGAGCAACCCCATCTAAGCAAACCTGCTTTGAGCTGAACAAGGCAACCTCTGGAGGTAGGTCCCTCCCAGCTCAAATACCTATTCACATACAACCACAGAATAATTTATAACTGCAATTCTTTTTCCAGTAATACAAACTCTGCATTCAGGCTCACTGTACTCCTACAATAGCAGTAGCCCGAAGAGTATGGCATCAATCAAGATCTATGGAAAATTAATAAGTGACCGGCACATGGCAGCAATTGTAAACTGAAGAATTTCTGAGATTAATACCCAGAGAGGTAATAGACCCCAGAACACCTGGAATATGCTCTCATTTCTGATTTAATTTTAATATCCCGTTTCTACCCAGGGAAGTTGAAAAAAGACAAGAGAGTTGGTTGACAAACTATTAATAGGAGAAAAGGCCTTCTCTGTTTTGGAAGCTTTACATGCTCTTCATAAAAAGGAGAACCCTTCCTTAACACATCTTTGTAAGATGTCCATATTCTATTTGTAAGAACATACTTAAGGGAAAGTCCTATGACAACATATTCAACGTCTTTTGTGAACTTCACAGCATTTTTTTTCATGATTTTTTTTTTTTATTTTTTGTTCAAATAATCTAGATACCTTGTTATTTTATTTTACTCCCCCTGGTATGTTTAATTCCTTACTGGATACATCATTACAAACTACAAAAGGAACAAGCTAACTGGAATTTTGCCCTGCCACATTTTAACAGAAAGTACCAAGCTAGTATGAAACCATCTTAATTGCTTTATCTAATTATACATTTTAGGTTATCATTAAATACAATGTTTCAATTTTTTAGCTACCCCCCCCCCAAATCTGCATGTATCAATTAGTTCTGCTGCAAATTTTTATTCTATAGTAGACTTTTGATTGACACTGTTTATCTAGGTTAAAGGCAGGGCAGAAAGATCTGTTAGCAGTCAACACCTTTAACTTAGCACTAACATAGTATGTTTTTCTTTTCACGAAATTCAACTTGAGTCCACACCTGCTCACAAAGGAAACAGGTCAGTATTCTAGCCAACCTTTATTTACCTTTCAAAACGAAAGATGAGGCTTACTAAATTCATCTCCATAACCCATTAACATAAACTCTCTCTTGATTCATGAACATCACAGCAGGCAAGAAATTACTTTCTCCCATTCTAAACTTGCAGTTGATTTTTCCATGTTTATGCAGTACTTCCTGTCTATCTGAACAACATAATCACCTGCAGATGCTTTCAGAAGCATACCTGACAATCCTTTAGATGAAATACTTAGTGCAAGTATCTGTGTGGGATACTTCATCTGCTACACAGAGATCTATAAGAACATACTGCTGTTAAGATGTCCTATTTGAGATCTCTTTGAACACTGGTGCCTAACTGTTTATCATACTACACACGGTACCTTTACAGTTAATCAATAGTATTTGCAATTTAGGAAGGCTGAAAAAGCAGGCTACAATTCAAGACAAGAAACACGTGGCTTGCACAGGCACTCTCAGTTATGAGGAATGAAAGGACATTTTTTTTGCTAATGATGCATTAGCAAAGCTATTCTGTTTGTTAAATGCCATGAAGCCCACGTAACATTAATTAGTGGAATTCTCAGCTGAATTGTTGACACCTTTTACGTAAGAGAAGTAGCATGCTTCATACAGGCATAGCTAAAATTTTAGCGCATTCCCTTGAGCAAAGTAACCCTTTATTTTTGTCAGTTACACATACTAAAAAGAAGGAAGCAAATTAAGCCAAATTAGCGGGGGGGGGGGGGGGGGGGGGGGGAATAAAATCATCTTATCATGGTGTTTGAAACATTCAGGTAGTTTCTAAGCCATAGACACCACAAATACAAATATCAGATTTTCTTTAATTCTTTCTCTTCCATAGAGATAAACCAGCCACGACATTTCAGCTAACAAAGGGTATTAGCTTTTCCATTAATGTTCTCATTTTACAGCTATAGCATTTTAAGGAATCAACCAGGTTATCCTTATTTTTTTTACATAAAAATTACTAAATGAGCCCAAGAAAACCCTAACAGTTCCCAGGGTGAATCCCACATCCCAAGAACCCTTTAGCTAAAGTAGTTCAGCCAGGAGCCTGAAAATAACTTTTTTAGTGATTGTCATTTTTTCTAATTTGCAGCTTATCACTGCTTGTTCTTCCTCTATCAACAAGCACCCAAACCCAGGGTCTTATCTCAGAGTTGTACTCTATAAATTACTGTGAAAAAGAATGAAAGATAAAACCTTTTAGTTGATCTACTCACATCTCTAGATGTCTTCACTACATTTCCTTATCACACAGCTCTATGTAGCTGAAAGACTAAGTATATAAGAGCAGCAGTCAAAATCAGTTACTAACTAGGGTATCAAGTACTGGATTCTTCTTCCTAAGAATCCCACAATTTGCTCCTAAATTTGGGATACTTGTTACTCTACACTGCAGGTAAGCAACAGAAACAAAGATATTCCTTAGCTCTCCTGGTCTATGTGTTCAGTAATTGATTTCTGGGATGCCTTGTGAGCATGTATGATTTTTTTGTTTGCCCGAGCGGTTTCTGGTTAGGTTTTGGAGGGTTGTTTTTGTTGGGTTGGATTGTTTTTATTTAAGCAAGTCAAAACCTTTTACTTTACAGGGAAAAAAAAAAATTCTTTAAGCATGGCTATAGTTTTTCCACCCCCTATTAACATCTTTTAATCTCTTCCATTATTATTTGTAATTCACTTGGTCATATGCAGGGAAAGAGAAACTTTGAGATTATTTTTATATTTTTCTGAAGTTTCTCATTTTTCCCTACAAATGCTTATCTTTCATTGCTTAATATGTCAGTCAATACTTCTTTTCCCACTAATAAACCTGTTCTCACAGTGCATGAAAAGGAGAAAAGTCAAAGTACGTATTTTAACATGCACACACTTAATGGAAATTGTTTGAGACTTAAGTGTGCTGTTTAGAAGGTTAATGCCGACTGGTATCAAGCTGGAAGATTACCTGTTTTTCCACTTGATAAAGTAACTGAAAGACAATGTATTTCTGAATGTAAGAACTTAACTGTTAAAAATACATAAAACATGTTCAAAATAGAAAGCTACCAATTTCTTTCCAGTTTATGGAGTTGTGCCATATACTTTGCACTATTATTCAGCAGAAGACATTCTGCTGATCAGATACTATGCTCAGACACGAGCCCCACAGTGGCCTTAAATTTGTACACAAAGAAGCAGAATAAAGGGCATGTAAACAAAATGGGGAAAAAAACCTGAACAAAACAAAAAAAAAAAAACAAAAAAAAAAAAACTGTCCTTGTGTCCCTTGACAAATATATTTGCCTCATGGCAAACATATTCTCCTGAACAAATTCTTGATACTGTAGTGATAACGGTACTTACAACACAGAACACACAGGGCAGATTTATAGTCCAACAAGCATCAGAGCACTTGACCAGGATGGGCACTATTCCAACTCCATAAATGGGAAAACCAGGGCAAAATTGTATTTGTATAAATTCAGTGGCAGGCATGAAAAGTATCAAAGGCCACAATCAGATACCTTTATTGTATTCTACAGTTCAAATCTGAAATGTTTAAAAAATAATCAACTAATTTTAATATTAATATTGATTTCAGGCAAAACATGCTTAACTTTACTCAAATAACTCGTAAACAGTGCTTTCGAGATGAAATTTAATATTCCTTTCTGTGTACCTCAAAACAAAGACTGTACTAGATGCAAGAAATATATTGAAACCATGCATGTTATTTTTTGAAATATAGAAGACAAATATAATTGATATTATATGAATATAATATCACCCATATCTACCTGAAAGGGCTAACACATGTTACTAGTTTAATGAAAGCACAGAATAAACAACTGCCCAGAGCATCTTAGGGTATGTTTATATTATCCTGAAAACAATTAAAAATTGGGAATAATCTTCAGTTGCATCATTATTCTATCCTAGATTATATATATATATTATTTTAAAGCATCTTAAAATACTTTGGAACTGTTGTTTCGCTCCCCTTGCCCCCTTTGATAACTGTACACTTGGAATTTCATCCCCACAATTTTGCTATAGTACCCATATTTAATGAAATAACACATTTTAATTTTATACCATCTCCTTTGCAAAGAAACATGCGCTTTGTTTCCTACCTCACATAAACTAACTACATAGTAGCAACATTTTAGGCTAGAGACTGATTATTCTAATTATCCTAGAGTTTACAGCTCAGCTTCTTAACTCATAATGAAACCTCTTATTTTCTTGCAGCAGCACACATTGAAAGCATTACCATTTTTTAGAAAGAAGCCAGATGATAGAATATTTTGTGCATTTGCCATAGGCAAATAGTATTTTCTTCTGAACAATTTTATCTTACACTGTAAATTGTGCACACCATTATAAAGGTGCATGTTTCACTCACAGACTAATTCAGGAAACGGAAGCAAGAGATTTGGTGAAATGGAAAGATTTTCCTTTAAGATCTTCCACATCATTACTTTTTCCACTTACTTGGTCAGGAAAGACTGCCAGATATATACAGCATGCAATATAATTCAGGGCTCTGCTTTGGAGAGTATAGGGTTGTCATAACACATGCAAGAGCAATAATGGAATTGTAACCAACAGGCATTTCATCTCTGGGAGACAAGTCAGAAAATATTAATTACCCAGCAGTGGCTAAGAGGTCTTTGTTGTCTCAGGAACAGTGACAGTATTTTTGCTAACTGAAGGCTCCAGTCAAACTCTGACCTTACGTTCAGAAAGTCAGAAGAACCTGCATTACTCAGTATGTTTGGTCAGCTTCACAATGAGGTCTCCATAATGCATCACTGTAAGGATTTAAAACACTTTCTGGTCAAACACTCAAGTGTTTGCAAAGACAATGGTGTTTATTCTGCTGCATCATCAATTTAAACCTCATTAGCCTCCAATTAACATCTAAAAATGAGTACACACACACATATATATATATGAACATGCTACATGGCTCATGCAATGAGCTAAAGAGAAGTTAGTAAATACAAAGCATGCACTCTGGTGACATTTTTATTTTCATGAAAAGAGTGAAGAAATAAGCCTTTACAGAATACGCATCAATGATTGTATCCCAACAAAAAAGTCCACACAGCAATATGCTTTGTTCTACATGACTGACTCGTCTTAGGTAGTTGAGTGCAGTTAAAATGCCAGTCAATTCAGATATACAGCTTCCCAGTATTAAAAAAAAAAAAAAAGTGAAAAAAAGTGTTTAAGAGCTGCTTATCAATTTCCACAAGTCTATACATACCACAGCCTAAACTGCAAGCACAGCTCAGTTACATATAAACATTAGCATTGCAAAACTCTGTATATAGAAAGCCTCATAGCAACAATGCCTAATGTATAGCAGTGCCACATCCAGCAAAATTAAGTGGTTTTGACAGAAAATTCTGAGATGATGTCAGAGGTCTTTTTAGAAGAAAAAAAATACTATCAATTATGGTAGTATGCTTTGTATAAAGTTAGGAATTATACAGATAATGATATAAGGCAGTTTATTCCAAACAACCTTGAAGGAATGTAATAAAAGGTGCCTCTTTGGACCAGAAAAATATACCGGCACATACACACATCCCCAATCAACAAAATAAAGCCAACTAAAAAAGAACCAAACACTGAACAAGCTATCACAAATGACTTTTAATCTCTTTAAGAAGTTCATAATTTTGTATTCATTATTTTATCTCATCACTTTTTGCTTCCTTCCACCTGCTCCTGCATAACCCTTGTTTAACATCTGAGCTCTGTCAAGGCACAGGTGAGATTCTAAATGACCAAAAGCCAAAGCAAGGGAGATCAAGTACATTCCTACTACAACTTGCTAAAACCTTTTCAACTGTAAGCGGGTTAATATCCAATGTGTACTTTCAGTACAACTGAAAAGATTTTAATTTACTGTAAAATAAGACCCAGATGTGTGCAGCAGACATAAAAAAACAGTCATTTTTTGCAATGCAAGTCATGTGTTAGACTAGCTTTTTAATTTTAAGAGAGATCATTACTAATCCTCAACTTAGCCCATGGAAAGCAAGTCACAGGAAGCAAACCAACTGTTTCCACCGAAAGTTGGACAACTTGCATTTGTTCAAATCTACCCAATTTTGCTTTTTAAAAGTCTTCCTCTTGAAGGCTGCTTCCATTCTCTTGTGGTACTGTATAAATGTTTCATTTGTAATTAAAACTTGCAGTCTCTCATCAGTGTGATTTTCTTTTTTCAAGGTCACTTTGACACATTATGCCTTGAAACATAGAAGATGTACCTCTGATGGAAGCTTTCTTACACTTCTTGAAGGACCAGACTGAACTCAAGTTTCCACTGGGAAGCCATTACTCCCAGCTTCACCCATTCCTCAGTAATTGCTACACAGTATTAATATCAGCCTTCTGAGCTTGGCTGCTTCTGGGATTTCTCCTTTAGCAAGTTCCATCTATTTTCTTCATCTCAAAATACCTATTGTCAGGATAAACCAAGCTCAATTTTCTTCCACTGTCACACTGTTGAGTCTGCTTTTGATATTTAGGAACAGAAAAGGTGCCAGTCTGTATCTCCAGGACAGACCATTAAACCTTCCTGTCTTATCCAAAACACATCACAAATCTCCTGCATATGCAAGTTTAAGAACTCATCAAAACTGACAGTATGACTCAAAGATCAAAAAAGAAGAAGGGGTGGGTGAGGAAGTTTACATGCGTTATTAATACATATTTTTAAAAACCTCCCTGTTATTGCTGGGGTTTGTGTAGCACAAAGGAAGAATCAAATATTGTTAGACAGACTCCTAAGCAATTTTTATACCAACAAAACTGCAACATGTATAATAAATTTAAATCTACTTTTGACAGGCAAGAAGTCAATACAGATGCCTTTTGCATATTATTCATTTGAATCCAATACTCTTATCACAAAACCTACCTTTTAGCAAAAATCTATCACAGAAATGTCATGCTTTGTAGACTGAAACAACTGCTTCAAATGATTAAAGTTGCAAACTTTATTTGTGTGCATTTCAGCCTTTTAAAAGAGAACCTTTTAAAACTGTGGTCACAACTGGCTGTTGTCAGCTTTGTATATAAGCTCTCTGCTTATAACATATTTACATCCGGTGAAGTTAAATCAAGGATCCTGCTTTACTATACTCACACTTGCAATTGTTTCACAATTCCCAGTAATAATGCTCTGTAACCTCTAAAAAAACCCCCAACCAAACCAAACAACAAAAAAACGCCACAAACAAGAAAGCTGAATACTTCTATACGCTATTCTTCTGTTATTTATTTAGCACTATTTATAAAAACTGAAGAATAAAACTGTGCAGTCATCTTTCAAATTTTAAATGCCAGATAATCAAGCAACAATAAACCAAAGTAATTAGGGTCTGAACCTTAAGATATTTCTCTCAAACCCAAAATATTTAGAAAGCAAATCTGATTTCTGTTCATTATGATTCTTTCAGCTAATCTCAAACCACGAAATACATTTCTTTTGTTTAAGACACAACTCTCTCTTATGGTTCTAACTGAAGAGTGTGCTCATTGAGTAATTTAGCAGCACTTCACAGAACTGGGCTATGCATAAGTAGGACATATGTGCCAGATTAGCAATAAAATCCGCCCCCCCCCCCCCCCAATACCTATGACCCATTTATTACTAGCATTTCCCTCCTCCTTTCATCCTTTTTTTTTTTTCCACCTTTAGTCACAATGGTTTATGTTTTTTTCCCTGATCTTACAGTTATAATGACCAAACTTTTGTCTGAGCCCATTCCCTCAGGCTATCTTCAACAAACTCAAGCTTTCCTCGCCCACTCTATAGCAATTATTTCTAACTAGTTAAGGTCAGAAATTCTTACTTTTAATTAAAATATGCATTAGTGAAATATGCTGTAGACACAAGCACACCTCTTCAAATTTTATTTTGAAGCCAGGATTGTGATGTGTTTCGTCAATATCAAAATATGGTCACAAAACCCAGTTTCAAAGAGCTTTAAAACTCTTGACTATTTTTTTTTAATGACTTATTCTCTAAGCTTTCTGAAATGGCACTGAACATATTCTCAGTACTCACCTTCTATTAACACATTGTCAGCTACTCCTATTTGAGGTTTTTTGCAGAGAAGGTTCGCATACTAATATGTGTCAAGTAAGCCTTAAACCAATGTAGACAGGGAAGAAAAAAGCAGAAATGATAGGAGTAAAGTGCCTCTGTATTATGTAGAGCACTGCAGGTCATATATTTTCATGACAGACAGTGACCTCATGATTGGCATGTGGTAGTGAAAAGGAGATCTCAGTATTTACAGAAGTTAATGGAAAACTCCATGGACCATTTGTGCTAGAGATACCAGCCAAAGCTGGTGTAAAGATATCACCATCATGGATTGGAAATATTCAACGAAAGACCATGTCAATTGCTCTAGGCAACTCTTTTTAGGAGCCACCAGCAAAGGAAAATTATTTGGACATATTGTGTGCCTGACTACTCGAAGATATTCTGATGCCAACAGACATTAAAATGTGGGCCAGGAGGTATGCTTTGAAAAGGCAAATGCACCTCAATGCATTTTGGACAGAAGAGGCGCATCACCATCCAGTCTTGACCTCCATGTTAAATCCATTACTTCTCTTAAATGACCATGGTACAGTAAAACAAAGAGGGGGGAAATAATCTAGAGAATATTTTCAGAGATCACAATATCCTCCGTTTTCCACTATACACGTGATGAACCACGTAAATCAGTAAGCAACATGTTCTGCCATAACTATTTCACAATTCCATAATTCAAAGATTAGGAAACCTCTGCCTAATGAATATTTCTGTTTCACAGTATAAACTGAACTTTTATTCCAATCCACCATTTCTTGGTTTTGTTTCTGCTATTTCCCTGTCACTGTTACCCAGACTTTACAGTATAGCTTTTAAAATGTACAACCTTCACTCTCCTAGATGTATAAACACTCCTTATTCATATATATCTTCATAATCTGTGTTAAGATGCTTAGGCTAAGAAGGAAAAAAACCCTACACATTTACTGCAATAGAGGACCAAGACCAAGTCTGGCACCCATTTCATGCAACTGTCTTCCCCACATTAGGCTCTATCAGCTGCTAAATCTAAGAACTTAAATACTCTTTTTAAAAAAAAACTTTTAGCATAACTTCACTGTAAATATATTCCAAAATTTTACAATCAAGTGTAGATAACTAAACCATAGAGAAAATGCTCTGGTCTTATGCTTTATTAGTACATGCAGGGCACCAAATCTTGAAATTCTAAAGAAAACAGAGCAAAGGTTTTTGATTTTTAGGGAAAAACCCCACCCATTTGAAGTTCACAAAGATAATTAGAGTCAATGGGGAGCAATAGAAAATTGAGATTTCTGTATGTGTACTACTGAACTATCTACAAAATTAAAAAATACAAGTAAGATCACATTCATAAAGCTAATTTAAAAATGGTAGTAAAATGCAATCACTCTCATTCTGAAGTCATTGAATGACTATAAACAATAGCATGGTACATTAAGAGCAAAAATAATCTTGATCAACATTTTATTAACACACTGCTCCAGTCTAAACAAATATATCAAAAATATGGGAATTACATACAGTTCAAATCAAGGGAAACAACTATTTGCTCATTAGGGAAATCAAGCAGTTCCATATTGTGTAAGTAGCAACAATATTATATCTAAGTCCTGGAATCAACTGATGATCAAACACAGTGTTTTCATCTAAAAAAAAAAAGTAGCAAAGAAATTTTGCAAAAAAAATGCACTGCTAATTCACTGATACCAAATTGTGTATTTCAAAGCAACTTGGAACAAGAAAGTCTATCACTAAAGTAACAGGTATCCTAAAATTTGGCTCTTTTCATGATCATCTTTATTTTCATGGAATTCTGTACTTTGTTTACTCACTGCTCAAGTGCTACCCAGGCCGGAGAACTTGGATATCACCTCTAATGAAAATAAACACTAATAATACAATCCGTTTGCAAATTTAACTGTGTGAGCATTTAGAACACACATTCTAAGCAGGGCTCACTCTTTTCTGATGTTGTTCCTTCTACTCCTAACTGAATCAGGTCCCTGTGGCCCACTTTCAATATTGAGGAAGACTCTAATAAAAAGCAATGTCAAGGCATAAAAGATGACAATCAGGATTATCAGAAAAGGCCAAACCAATAAAACAAACAAACTGCCCCAGACCCTTCAATCTGTAGTTCAATATGCTTGCAGAGGATAACAAAAAAACTGGGGTTGAAATACAAGTAATTCAGAGCTATGTTAAGAAAATTACTCTAATGAAAGTGTTTCATTTAGTGGAAACATTGCTTTTGGAGTGAAAACTTGGTATAACAGAATGACATTGATGCAGTCCAGGTAAAGCTGTTCTATGTATTATGGAAAGTATTTTTGATAGTGGTGGTGTACTGTCATGCTACATACACACAATGAAATTTTCACCTTGATATACTCTGCTATTAGATCTACACTCAAACCTTTTAAGTAGGAGCTGTAGCTTTTTACGTGCTTTGCTTTTTCTGTTCTTTACCCAAAGATCAGCGAAGATCTCTCAAAATCTCTCTGTGAATAAGAAATCAAAAATGCCTCTGCAATATTCTTTAGTTTTCGTTGAGAAAAGGTGCAACATTTTAAGTTAAATTCAGTAAAAAGCAGGACCATGTGCTACCGACCTGCTAAGGTTTTGGTTCAGCTTGGCTGTACACTGCAAGTGGGTTTGATTGAACAGGCATTATGCAAATGAATGGACTTAAATAAAAGGCAGCTCTCACGTATTAATCCAAGGCCTGGGGTGCTTTCAGAGCAGGCTGGAGACAATCCCAGACACCTGGCTTTTGAAAGACCACCAAGGGAATATGCAAGGAGAGAGGGGGAGGGAAGGTCAGTAAAAGCAGTCTGGAATTAAATTTAACTAAATTCAAGCCTGTCTTAAAGAGTCTGGGTCAGCAGCCTTGGAAGAGTTTCTTTTTAGTTATCAGATGCTGAAATATGCTTTTCTATCTTAAGGACACAAAATGCTTTCCAAAGCAACACTTATCACATACTTCAGGATTCAGCAAGAAGTACTATCTGGAAACAAGAGATGTTTTTAACTACAGGTTTAGAATGCTTTTTGCCTTATCAGTTTCAGTATTCACAATCTCTACCCTGGCATTAAAAGCAACAGTACCATTCAAATTATGGAGATGCAAATCTGAAAAGCACAAACTCGGCTATCAATTGGAAAAGCTGCTGCTATATAACCATGACCAACCACAGATATATGTTAGCCTGGACAGATGATAAATCATCAACATAATCAGGTATCCAATACTCTCTTTCTACTGTCCCTTCCCACACCAGAGCCTAAAATATGTTCTCCAAAAACTGCCCCGAAAAAGAAAGAAAAAAAAAAAAATTACATTTATTTTCTCTTGGGTGCTTTCTCCTCTTAGGGCTATCTGTTATCTTTATAATGTTTTTTAGGTGTTTTCCTTGAAACTACTGAAGTAAGAGCAGACAGAGGATTTGCTGCTTCTTCCCATTATTTTCTTTTCTTCAAAATTGTTATATAGTCTCCATATCTCCTTATACGCATCTCTATTTTGCTTCCAATCCATACTATTGATTTTCAGTTATTTATCCCTTTTTGATAAATTCCTGACTCCTCGATCATCTCATTTTGGTGTCTGGTGTCTTCTCATTTTAGCTCCTACACTCCCTACATGTTCTTGATCTGATGCAGACATTTGGTTGACTGCTTGGTTCTCCCCTCTAGCAGCTCTGGGGAACCAGCCAATGGACATGCATTAACTCCTGACCAACAAGCCAACCAGCACCCTAGCAGCTCTGCAACAATCATAGCACTTGCGGCCTCTCAAATAGCCATCCCAAAACTAGCAATTCCAAAACCAAAGAAAGGACAAGTGAAGAGGTACTGAAGGGAGGATATTATGTCAATAAGCCTATGAGAACCACCTGATGCTTTTGTCATCCATCAACTATTAACTTGTTATGGGAAAAGGGTGCCACCTGGTGCTCAAATCCATCTTCCTTTAGCTAGTCACTCACCCTGCACTTCTGGCTTTTTTGTCCTTTGTTTTCCAGAAGTTCACCTACTTCTCTACCATAAGACCCCAAAATATATTCCTATACTCTCTTAATCCCATGCAAGCTTTCAGGTCTTGAAACGCTATTTAACTTATTATATCCTGAAAGGAACAACAAAAAAATGCAAGTAATGTTAAAACCCAAACCCATACACCTGAATAAGTTACCAAGTAATAAATTTCTAGCTTGTTTATCCAACAGGGGCACTGTGTAAATCAACCTGAAGACTCCTTGCTCAGTAATTAATTAGACAGTAGGGCCAGGATCATATATTTCATCAAAGGATGGGGCAATAGAAAACAATCACTAGATATTTGCTCTAGAAAGCCTGTTTAAAAAAATGAAATATTTTTTCTCTCTGTTATTTTGCTCTTGAGCTCTACTATGCTACCCAGCAAATATTGCTTTTATTTCCTATGGTGCAGCTCACTACTACCACAAAGACTGAGATAGTTATATTCTGAATTCTCGAGATGGATATTTAACATCTTTTTTTGTCTATGTAGGATGCTTTACCTTTATATCTACATGAAATACAAGGATCGTACCAACTCTGAAGTGGAGTTTCTGTCTCTGTTCATCATAGCAGAAAAATCACAGATTTTTTATTTTTTTTTTCTGGTGGAGATCTGCAATAAATAATAATCTGTAACAAGTGTCCTAATTGGCTGCAAGACCTTCTGAGACTAAGGTGGGGAACAAATACTTCCCCTTGTAGTTGCACTTTTCTAATTGCAAGCATCCAGTTGAAATTCAGATTTACAAGATGCAAATGCTTTCTATTATTCTAGATCTTCACATCTCTCTGCTTCCCTCAGTTAGCTCAGTGGCTGTGGCCTAGAAAATACACACAGGCTCCACTGACTGGCAACTTTGATCTTCTGAACGTGTTTAGCACAGAATAGAATATTCATATATTTGGGTAAACCGTGGTTAAAGGAATAAAAATAAAGCCCTTTTATTTATTTCAAAATGGAATTCATACTTCATTTGTCACACTGAATTGAATCACTTTTTTTTTTTGAAGATTCCTTTCAATGTAAAGACAAAACATTTCCAAGTATTTATTTATACTTAGACTAGTCTTTGTTGTAAAGCTGCTGGATATTTTGTATCATTTCTACATCCACCTTCTAACTACAGCATCTTGAGTGATAAGAGGAACAGATCTGACTTATGTTTTTGTTATTATATTTGGGTTGCAAATTATTTTCAATCCTAAAATGTTGAGAATGCCTTTTTAAACCAAGGTTTAATGTCGCCTAGATGCAAAAAACCTAAAACCCAATTATACCACTATATTATAAGCAAAATTATTTTCCCTTTTGTTTTGATCACTGGTTAGTTTCATGGGGGGTGGGAGGGTGTGTGTTTCTGTGTTTCTACATAACTATGTTCTCTAATTTAAGCTTTTAATTCTGTATTATGCACATATTCACATACTTATATGTATAGTATTGAGTTCTAAGATACATAATACCTGCATACACAAGTATTTACGCACACACAGTTATACATGTAATAATACACACACAATATACTGGTTTTATACTTTAAAAATATGCCAGATAATACCAATGCAATTGCTCTGAGGAGAAAAAAAACAAACAAACCAGAATTAAGAACTGAACCCCACTCATTGTTCTAAAATAGAAAGGCTAGAAAAGTAAATGACAGGTTGACTCACAAGATGTGCCTGCTAAATTTAACAGAAATATCTGAGTTAGTGTTTTAGGGCAGGTAAACGCAAAATCAGAGAAGGAACTGGAAAACACATTCTCTAAAAAATGAGGCTACTCCTTCCTAGTCTAAAGTACATATTCCTTTTTGAAATGACAATCCCAAAATATTTCTTTTCTAGTTGAGGTCATTTATCCCACCCAGTCAGACTACGGAGCTTCCAAAGACAAATATCCATCAAGTACAAGGCTGTTTACTGTTCATTTATTCGATACCTTAAAAACTGCCATTCTCTATGCTCTGATTAGTTGTAGTTTCCTGACCTACAGGCTGATGAAATGATCAGCAGAGAAAAAGAGAAGACCTTTTATGGAGCAAACATATAAGAACCTTAATAGTAATAATAGTATAGATCAAATCTAAATCACAACATCATTACTAGCAAGTAATACTTTAAAATGCTGCTAGTTATATCTGAAAAAAATAAACTGGGTTGGATTGAAAGCAAGAACAGAAGCTCTGCTCTCTATTACTCCACTGCAACTAACACCACAGCAGACTTTCTGCACTGATCTCTTGCTGTAAAGCCATTTCCACAAGGAAATCCATAGGCAGAGCTGACAGAATTTTCTTTGGCAGGGCAACTTCTTTAGAAATGCCAACCAGCCACAACCAAAAGACACATTATGTTGTTCAAAAAATACCAACAAACCATTGTAATATTTTTTAATCAGCAATACTATGTGCAAATTATGAGATTTGCTATATGTCTCGAAAGAGTAACATTTCCACACACAGTTCCCAGTTATATTTTATGAAAGCTACAGCTTTAAAAATTAATTTTGAAATAAAAATGAAAAAAGATCAGAATCAAAAACCAAACACCGAGTTTGCCAAGAAAACCCAAATTGTTGATTTTTTCCTAATCTTCTAACAAACCAAACCGAATATAAAAAATATTTACATATCTTCTTAATGCAACACTTAATAAGCATCAGTGAAAACACTGCTTCAGTCACTTAAAGATTTACACAGCAGTCTGTAATACGGTTGACTAATAAGATTCTATTACAGCTACTGATTGAATACATCTAAGAGGGCTGGGTTTTTTTAACTTGGAATGAGATCAAAATGCTTGCAGATTTCAGATTGCTATTAGATGCAATAATTATACGCTAAACTAATTACAACTAAAGCAAAACCTGACTTACAACTAATTAAATTTTATTGCATGAAAATAAAGCATAGTCCTTATTTAACACAGGGCACAGCTACAAATGTTTACGAACTCACCAGTTTGTCTGTTTCAAGCAAAACGTCGAGGTCACATTGATGAAGTTGGAAAGTGGCATGATTTGGACACCAACTAACCAGCTTTATGAAGTCATTCATATGCAAGACAATAAAAATCAGATCAACATTCCCATAATTTTTGCTTATACTGCTAGGAAGCAAACCTAAATGAGAATTTTTTCATTAACATCCTCTTTAATTTTCATCCATATCTTCACTGCAGTTTTATAACAGGGATCAGGTTTAAATTTCAGAAGTAGATAAGCAACTTAGGAGCTTAAGTTCAATTATCAAGGCTTAGAGCTAGATTTTTTTTCAAGCCTATTCAGACCTAAAAAGATGTTAACAGGCAGCTTACACTGAATATGAAGTTAGATATTTTAGTTTAAAATCCCACTACTTGACCAGCTCCTATATAGTAACAGTATTGTTAATCTTAGCAGAACACTGTCATGCTTGTACAAGCTCAAGTAAATAAATCAATGCTTCTAGCAAGAGAGCAAAGGAAGAGGATTTAGACATCAAGAATGAAGGGTGAATGTGATCTCAAACAGCAGAGAATACAGAGGCTGAAAGAATCAACTGAACTCACCAGACAAAGTTAATCAGGAACAGCCTATGGCTTTCCCCTGGTTTTACAGACCCTTTACAGAATGCTGCAAGAGGTTGCTCTCATTTTATTATTACCAAGCTATTTCAGCTGAGTCCATACCTCTGCTAATTTTTTTCCTGCCCTCCTCCCCTTAGGAACCAAGGGCATCACTACCATACCCTTTACTTGTGTGTTCACTGATCTTGTCACAAATCCTAAATTTCTTAAATAATGCTGCATAATTTAGAGATTTAACAATTTAAGATTTCATTAAAGAATTAAAAAAAAATCCACAGTAAATATCCTTCACAAAGATAAAGATGATCTTAAAGGATCAAAGCATAAAGGCAAACTAAGCTTTCATATGCTCCAATTTGGTCCCTTCACTCTTATCAATCATACAATTTCCATGTGTGAAATGGCTGACACTGTCAAATCACGTACCTCTAAAAATCAGCTTCCTATCAGAAAAGTCTTGTATGTATATAATGTCTTAGGTCATGACAATCATAAGAAGTATCTTGCCTCCACCTATCATGTAAAACTTCACATCAGATGGCACAAACAAAAAAAGAACAGAATGGAATAGCAAGGGGAAGGGGCTAGCATTTAAGCAATCTTATTAGCAGAATAATTAATTAACCCTGGTTTGCCACAAACACCTCTATCCTTTTCTCTCCATACAGCTCATGTTGTAGGGCATTATTAAGGTTCCTCCCCTTTACCAAGCCACCTGGATTCATAAACATTGTGGGAACTCAGTGCCTTTGGAATCTTTTTCTGAAACTCCTGTTCACGTGAAATTGGCTAACAGGTTCAAAATTATTACAGCAGAACTGATGCACACATGATAGATTGCGTAAACTCCGTTCCTTCAGAAAACCAAGCTAAAACATAGAGAAATGTAACAAGCTCAGCAAATAATGAAGCAGAAAAATAAAGGAAAAAAAAAGAGTAGACATCTGAGAAGGCAAATATCCTATAGGATGAACACCCCCCCCCAAAAAAAAAAACAAAAACAACAAAACAAGGAACAGGAAAATAGAACAGAAAAATAGGATAAGAAAAGCAGTCACGTATCTGCTTCAGTTACACCTATGAATTCTGCATGCCTATGCTTCCTGTGCCTATGCTTCACATTTCACTGGAAAACATTCTGGTTTTGTCTGAGCAGAAGAAAGGCATCTAACTATTGAATAAGCAGGGAAGTTAATAAAGCAGATATTCTGAAACAATTTTATGCATCAATGCACTTATATAACAGTCTTTTAAATATAACCATGATCCCCTCCCTATTGAAGATTTTCATCAACTTGTTCAACTTATTTGCAGTGGCCAGAAACCACAAGGGGCTTGCTACCATAACTTTAATTTCCTAAAAAGTGTTTACTTTCTTCCAGATGGCAAGATTAAATTACATAAACACTGTCAGCAAGTTGAATCCTCAGATGTATTCATTTCCACCACAGAAGCTTCAAAACCATCTATAATTTTGTTACTGATGTTTGGAAACAGCTGTAGCTGACATGGCTATGTGCTGTATATGTCAGCATTAAAGGATTAAATATTCTCAACCCCCAATGGAACAAACCTGCTCTATTAGCAAGACATAGTGTAAGGTACATCAGAGACTATTACTACAATAGAGATGTCTTATTACTCCATTGATAAACAAAGAGGTCAAAGATGCTGTATTTGGCTTTCCTCTGGAGAGGCTGGGGGAGGGCTGGATTTAAGACATACTGGTGTTGGTTTTTTAAGTATCACATGGTTTGAGGGGCATACCAAGCTGACTTCATGGCTATAGGGAAAAAAATCTTTTTAAAGATATTTTTATGCAGTCTTAAAAATAATGACATCATGCAGTTCTACAGTATAAACTTCAGGGAAAAAAATCTGTTATTTTGCGTTTTCTGTGTGTGCTTACATAGAAGTGTAATTTATACAAACAATGTATCATATGAGCAAATCTAAGTGCATACTCAGGAACAGCCTTCCTTGGGAAGGGTCCTTGATATGACTGAATGTCCCAGGTACACTACTGAAACCAAGAACTGTGCTGATAGGACTTGTAGCTCCTGATATCTTCACCTAGGTTGGAAAGATCAAAGGCCAGCAATCAGTAGCAAAGCTGTCTACTTCAGCCTTCTGGTTAGAGGAACGATGAATGGAGTGACAAGTCATCATTAGGAAAAAACGAAGAGTCAGACACAGCAATGAAGGAAGGTGGCTATTCCACTTCGCTGCAACAGATACCTACCCGCTTACTTGAGATTTTGGGGGGCTGAGGGAGAAAGAACAGCTCCAGCTTTGACTGTGAATGGAATGAAAGACAGTATCTTTTTGAAATTATCTTACATGATTTAAAGAAATTAATAAAGCTGTGGCTTTTCTGTTCTACAGACATTCCTGACCCTACTGTTTCATGGCATTTTCAACATTAAGGTGAGTGAAAGAGGATATTTATAAGTAATGTTGCAATTTCCTTGTCTACATTTGTTTGAGAGAATCTCATTTATAAAAAAAAAAAAAAAAGTCTTAAATTGCCCACACCCACAGGAGCCTTCTCTTCAGCTTGAATGGGAGGTCCCATCACTGTGGAAAAATGGGAGGTAGAAAAAAAAAGAACCTGTGGGTTAGCAACATGATTTCTAGTACCTGACTGGGAATTCTGTGAACCCTTGCAAAAATTAGATGATAAATTAGGCCTGCCCTAGAGAGTTCAGCATTTCAGCAGATCACATGGAGAACTCATTGGTCTTAGTAACACCAGAGATATTTTCTCCTTGTAGACAGCACAGCATTTTTTCCTCTTAAATATTTCCTGAGGTACATTTTAAATTCAGCGTGGTTTTTTTATTAAGACTTTCATGTCTTCCCTTTTTCCCTTACTTTTCAATTCAGTTTTGGCTATTGCAAAAGCTCTCCCGTCTGTCTCCTTCTACCCTCCACTGAACACTTCCAAGCCCTTTCAGAGAACTGCATGATAGGGAGAAGTGAGAGACTCACCTGTTCCCCCTTTCAAGCTCCACAGACACTGACAACCCACTTAATTCCAAATCTAAATGAGATTTAAGTTTTCATTTCCTCACTTCAACACATGAAGATCCAGGCTGTTTTGTTCCATCAGTATACTCTGGCAGCAGAGACACCAAAAGCCGTATTCTGGGGCACCGAAGTGAACATCGGCAGGTACAGACTGTTCTTTCAATTTCACCACCACTTTCCCACAGATGCAAGCTGTTCAGTGCCCCACCACTGGGAAAAAGTTGTCCTGTGGCAAAATACTATGTCAAGTATAATCACTATGGTAAAAAAAAAAAAAAAAATCTGCCTTAACTTTTTTGAAATTCAGAGGGTTTTGAACATCTGACACATCACACCCCAACTGTAGCACACAATAACAATTTTAGAGGAAGAAACAGCACAGCACAGTAGCAGAACTGGTATCTATAAAATTACCAGTTTTCTTTGAAAACACTTATATGCTTATATATTGCTTGCATGCTGCATGAACAAGTAGAAATATTTTCTTAGTGACATAATACTCTAAACAGAATAAGGTGGTGATTTACAAGGACTAGCTTTTTCTTTTCAAATCCAATACAACCCTATATCATACATTTCTGCAATCTAAGGTAAAAAATTATGTTTACACGAAGTATTTTGAAACAGAAAAGTGTAGACTCTGCAGAAGGCACAAGCAACCTGATTTATAAAGAAAATAGCATACAAAATGACCCCTGTATCAAAGTTATAGTAGATGCACACTTGCAAGGTCACTCTACCATCGCTGTTCAGACTAGGTCAGCTTTTGAAGACATATTACTTCAAGCACACTTGTTACCCTGACACAGACCCCACAGGCATATGTCTACCTTCACACTAGGAAAGCTTTACTAAAATCTCCCTATTGCTTAAGGACACTGTATCCTATACTGGCAGTCCAATACTTACATGCATGCGCAATATCAATTTTAGTTGGCAGATACTCTCATCTTCAGACTTCTGAGTTACTAAAACAATTAACTAGCCAAACACCTCAGTTCCTCACCTCAGGAAGAAATCCTTCTGCTTCACTAAAATCATGGGTGTCGAGCTGCATCATTAGGATTCACATGGATGTCAGCAGATACAATCATCTGGTCCTCAAATCTGGCGAAGTTTGAGAAAACATCTAATATAATTGCTTGGCATGTGTGCTAGAACTGCATGACCTCTCTTTCAGCCCACTGCATTTGTTAACCCCATGCAAAGTGGGCAAGCTTTTACCTCTGTTCTGAACACACCCACACCTTGTGCAACAGCAGAAAGAAATGCCAACTCTGGCGGTTCATTATGCAGAGCACAAAGCCCCTCTAGGCACTTCAAAGTCTAAAACGTGAAATAACAACTACAATAGCTAAGCAGGATCAGTAGGTATCACATGTTTTCCAGAAACAAGTTATTACATTAAACAATTCAGCAACGCTAAATGCTAAAAGATCCACAGTCAGACAGATGCTCTGCACATCACTTCAAAATAAGAAATGCACACGGAAATGAAAAAGCAGCAAAAAACGACACTAAAAAAAAATGGAGAAAAGAATAAGAACTTAAACTGACACTGACCCAGAGTAGCCTACAAAAGTTAAGCTGAAATAGCTACAAAATAATGCACCCGTCCTTACGGACAAATCAAAACCAATCATCTCAGACATGTACTACAAATCATTAATGATCAGCTGAGAGTTGAAGAAAGAGAAAGGACATTTCTTAGAACTGAAATTCAATTTTCTGACTCTTTTTCTGGAGGACAATGCATTCATTTCGGTGCCTTCTGAACAGTGACCCATGGACCAAAGCAATACTCAAAGCTCCAGTTCATGATTCACTGTTCAACACGGCCAAATGATTCTCTTCCTAAAGACAGCTTAAAAAAAAAAAAAAAAAAGAAGAAATCTTCTCTAATCTTTTCCAAGTTGCTCCAAGGACATTGCGTAACTGAAATCAGAGGAAAGATGACGGATAAAACATTTTCTCTGTTAAAGTAAGCTATCCTTAACCTCACAAAGCACAGGAGACTTTGGAGACTAAATGTTCTAAGTACTAAATGAATATGATTTTTCCATCTCAGTCGATAACTTTTTAAACATACAATGAATGCATCACCTGACCAGGAACTGTCAAAAGATGTTTCTGCCCCCATGGGACAATAATACCTTCCAGTGTGCTGCCTCTTCCATCCCTAGACTTTTCACACAGAGAAGTGGAAGAGGGGTGACAGATGCAGATTACAGACCAGAAGAGGCTGAGCACTGCACACAATCTTTCCATGCCTCCAGGGGATGCGGCTCATCAGGAGCTCAACCGCTTCAGTTCAGCCTCTTCACCCTCTTTCACCCCAGCTCAGCTCAGCCACTACTTGAAAGCAGGCTAACTTGAACTACTCCACTGAGTAAACTCGTAAGAGAGGGTAAAAACCTATTAGGACTCAACAATACACACGCAGAGTAGAACACTTGCTCAGCTCGGGTTCACGAGGAAAGGGGAGAAAAATGCCAGAATTATCTTTGTTTTATTAGACAACAGTTTTATTCTCCTATTGAATAGGTAACTCAGACTGCCTCATAGGTGGAACACAGTGCTTTACATCATTATCTTTTCTTTCAACGCTCACTTACAAAGAAGCATGCTCAAGCTTCACATACTGTCTGTGTCTTTACCTTTCTATGTTTCCTTTCCTTGATAACTACCTCATGTATGAGACAACAACAAAATTCTCTCAAGCTGCAACTATAAATATAAAAGTAAACATGGAATCCAGAAGGGGAATCTAAGAAAATAATACTTAAAAAGTTAATTATTTCTTAATATGGGCAGATTCTAAGTCATACATGGTCTCTTCCAGCCTAAATGATTCTGCGAAAATATTGTTAACTTACATTTTTATACTTTTGAGGAAATGGATGGAGATAAAGTTTAATTTTATACTGATTTTAACTGTGATCTATACAAATCTGTGAAGTCAACTACCTAACAACAGTCTGTACCATCAAAACAGGCTTTTATTATCCAAATCAAAATATGTTCTCAATCAGTTACTAGATACATATCAAGTATTTCACCTCAGTGACTTCTTGTTCATAGCTTTACAGAACAAGATGCAACTCAGTAAAAAGAAACAAATCTACAGTCAGAAGTCGCACTGTGCACCTTCATGGGAACATTTTTGAGACTACTTAATTTAAGGCCATGTCTGTACTACCACATACACTTAAAAACATTCAGTTTTCACTGATGGCAGCAGCAACAAACTCGGGGTATTAAAATGTGTGAGCTGCTGAGACTGTCACCTAAAACACTAACATGGTTAGTCAGCACCTCGTTTCTTCAAATATAGCCAGCAACACTTTACAAGGCAGCTTTATCATACTGGAATTAGGAAGTAACTGGTGGATGATTTTCAAACCAAAGGAATTGAGGAACATTTCTTCCACTTTGAAGCACAGTCGTATTTGAGGACAAGCAACTCAAAACCACAGCTTGACACATTACCTTCATTCTATACAGAAATATGTGTGACTGCTTCCAGAAAACCGTAAGACAAATTAACGCACCAAGTCAAAACTACAGGCAAGCCAAAAATAAGCCTATAAAGAATATGAACCATCATCCATACAGCCTAATCAAGAGTCAAGTTATATGAAGGCTATAATCTAAGTTCTTGCGGTTGTACGAGCAAATCATTTTTCATTGCCTCAGTATTCAGGTCTGTAAAAAAATGTAAACTTCATAGGTTTTACCACACCTAATAAACTCCACTGGTAACTTCTATTCATGAACTACTGAAGAGGGTTTGTAGTGACAGTTGTGTTTCAACCTGTAATGACAGCAGTCATTCTGCTCTTACCGGGGGGAGACAAGCATGCACGCGTTTAAGAGGGCAAGCCCAGGATACCAGTGCATACAAGAATAATCTGCTGAATTACATCAGAAACACTGTGCTGCTGCCAGCATAAGAAATAAGGATCATTTTTTAAAATCTACTATATTAAATTTTGGAACTGCTTGCTTTACCACATCATATTCATTTTATGTTTCTTCCCTTTGCATGTACAAAACCAGCCCTGTGTGATCCATGACAGTAATCTCACACAAAGCTTGAACTGGCAACTGGCTTCTCAACAGAGAAAGGCAAAAGTCAGATCCAAAAACGGATGTGCACACTTAAACTCAGATTTAGGCTAGGAAATGCATAACATCCCTTACACGCAGAAAATGGTTTTTGTCTGTCCTTTTTAATATATATGTATTCATGCTGTAGTTACATGCTCACTTTAATCCCATATAATCCCTTTTAAAAGTGCATTCTCAGCCTTCTTACTAATTTCTTATTCACAGCTTCAGCTACCGATTCCTTCCTCTTGCGTGCCAGCACTAGCAACCGTACTGTGGCACCAAAAGACAGTTCTGGAAGATTAAAGGCAGCTGCAAGTTTTCCCCTTCTCAGATACATGCATTAAGCATCAGGGTAAAGAGACACATCCCCCCCTTCTTTGCCCTTTTCTGATCCAATGAATCTTTAAGTTCATGGGAAGCAGAACCACCTCAACAGGAAAAATAAAAGCATCAGCATCATAACCTATACCTAGCAAAGTGATGGTGACCTTCTGCAGGCAAAAACAGGAACTGAACTGTGCCACCTCAAAACAGCAAGGCTGCACAAGGCATAACTCTAAGTCCATCACAGGATGCAGAATTGCCTGCTGTCACATCAGGTGGTACTAAAGGGTAGGGTTAAAGCATGAAAACCCCTGTGAACCCTTATATATCCATGTCTGAAACGAGAAATGGGTGGGCAGAGGGAAAAGCTACATAAATAGCTGCATCTCCTCTCTTTACAACCAGCAAAGAGTTCGGGGATAGCCACGTTATAAAATACAGTTTTCTTTCAGGTTTGTTTTTCAGGCAAAATAATCAATTCCAGATTTCTCTTTCCTTGAAAACTTGTGAGAGGTACAAGCCACCAACACAAGCATTGACACTATACTAATCTGGGTTTTTTAAAAAAAGAATACAGATTTTTTTCTTTTACGATATCTTAAATACAGAAATGCATGGTCTAGAGAAATCAGCCCCCTCTTATGTCCTCTGTGAACAAGTGCCAATTGCTGTGACATCCCTTCTGGTGCTGGTTGAACTCCTGGAGAATGACTACAATTCTGTTAAAGAGCAAGGGAATCTCAGTATCATTGCTTTTCCTTCTACAAAATTGTTACATATGAGGGAAAAAAAAAAAACAAAACAAAATATACTAAACCCCACACATGACCCTATTAAGTGCATGAACACATGCAGTTATTGGGGGTTAGGGAGGAGAGGGGGAGAGAAAAAGGCAGTCTTGTACTTCAATTTCCTCTTTTTTACTTGTGGTTTCTCTTGGTCAGCCTAGTCCCAAAAGTTTTCTACTGTGATGCTGAGTACTAAACAAAGCAATTTACAGAGAGGAAAACATAAGCTGCAAACCCATTTCTAGGAACTCCTTTCCTCCTCTAGGTGTTTCTAATTTAATAAGCCAGGAAAATGTAGGTGGTGTATTACTCCCTTTTTCAAAATAATAAACTGAAAAGGCAGTCCTATCCTTTTTTTCTTCTTGCCCTGCTCCTAACATTACGCTGTGGCTGTCTGCTAAACTGGGTCAGTGAGCCAGCTACCAGCCTGGCGAAAAATACACAAACCCCACCTCCCACCTGCTCCACCCCACCCCCCCCAAAAAAAGAAAATTCTGAATGGTTATTTTTCAGCTGTACCACAGCTCTGATTTCAGTATATGGCCAAGCAATCAGCTGAGCTTATACAAGGGAGTGGGTAATGGAGTGGAGGGCAGGCTGTAAACAGTGCAGACTGGCTATTTTTTATTTTTAGGGCAAGTACTAGCAGCTTATGAAAGCTTAAAATGTTAATCAAACCAAAGCCTTACTGTTTTTTAAGACAGTTATGAACCACCATAGAGAAGATGAAAGAACAAGCAGTTCCTGTGCTTGTCACACAAACATCGTATAACCCATCTTCTGGAAGCAGAAATTGGTATCTAACAGCAGTTTTCAGCCATCAGGGAGAAATGTAACAGGGCTGAGTAGAACGGCCACGCGAATGACACAGTAAAGAAGGAAGAAGAAATATTAAGACGAACCTTTCAGAATCCCTAGTACTTTTGACTTCTAGGATATGAAATTAACATTACCAGCATTTTTATGGGGGGGAGGGAAGTCTACAGCCATTGCCTACTGACATTTTTGAAAATACTGATGAGCTAGAAGAGTTCTAATAGTTACCTGCACTGAACCCAATTTCTGCATTTTCTAATTTAAAATTATTTGAATTGCATTTCACAAAAATATTCAAAACAGCAGTGGATACAGTGCTTACCAGTTAATCTGTTTATAATGAAATAATGTCGAAACATTCTCCCCCCCCGAAACAATATTAATCTAAGCCATAGCTTAAAAAAATAAGTATGAAAGCTTCTCCATATTTGCAGCAACGTTTGTTTCTAATGTGCAGCCTGTGTACGTTAATGGAGAAGTCAAGGTCTTATTTAGACCCAGGAACAATATTCAACCTAGAAACTGATGATGAAATAACAGTTTGGAAATACCTACAATGTGATTTCAATTATAAGGTTAAAAAAGTACAAGTGGAAATAATTATTTCAGTTCCAGGTAAAGAAAGCCTTAGCATCCACACTATTTTTACAATGTTCTCATAGCTGTTGATGCAGATTTGGTTGTGGTAGTACGTATGAAATCCAGTCTGTTTAACTTAGATCAGTAAACTGAGCCTACGCTTTAGGCGTCTCACAAAGCAGCAGTACTGCAGTGAGTGTCCAACTTTCAAAGCAATGGAGAATAGGTCATGACATGCCTAAAAGACCTTCACAAAGATAGCCCGTACGGGTGCCTAACCTCAGGGAGACACGATCCATTGTAGACCGTTTCATTTATTTTTCTCCATTGACTGGGTATGAAACTGAAGTGCTACAGAAAAAGCGCTTCATAAGGCACCTGCCTTCAAGTTTCAGTTAACTGCTTGTGCTCAGTGGACTGCAGACCACACCATTTACAGTTCAGGTACCTAATTGCTGTTCAATTCCATGTTAAGTAAACGTTTTAAAGTCCAATTTATAGACTGTAAGTTGTTTTACATCAATGTGATACCCGCTGATATAGCTTCGGTTTAGGCATTACATGCTACATGTAAACAGAATCTCTTCACATCCAAAAAGTTGACAGTGACAATTCTTTAAATTTTCATTACTTATTTCATTAATGTTAAAAAACTTCTTTGTAATTTATTACTCTTGTCCATCCTGCAACAAAGTCCATAGAAAATAGAATTTTATTTAAAAAAAAAACTCCAGAAAAAAAAAAAACCTTTGAGATTATTTAAATCAGTTAATGCCATCTTTAATCCCGTCTCATAATAAAAATCTCTGCAAAAAGCTGTTAATCTGGGTTCCACACAAGATGTTACCAATAAATAACAGTGCTAGCTATTGTGCACTTAATATAAACCAGTAAACATAAATTATGTCAGGTTAGTATTGTGTAATAATTAGCATGTGTGTGTACTAAAATTAAGCTAGGGGCTGGTTTTTTCTTTCTTAATATTTGAATTAATTTTACTAAGTTTCTAGTGCAGGGCAACTTGCTGCACCTAACAACGATTCTAGAGTTTGAAAACAAGTGCTGAAAGAAAGACTTTATAATACAGTTCTCATGATTAACACATTAAAGAAAGATCTAACTTCCAAAAATAAAATATATCTTTTCAAGAAATATCTTGAGGTATCTAACATATAGGCTCCTCATTGTGCTTGTCCACTCCCACAGATCCTCTTTATAACTTAATAGGTACTATCTTATACAAGCAGGGCAGATAAAGATTACCCCTACAACAGGTTATAAAACAGTAACATCAGTTCATTAAAGCTGATTAAAACAGGAATATGATTATTTGAATTCGGAGCCAATCTAATTGAACTATTCTTGCAAATGTGGTCAACGGAATCAAATATCAATAATACTGAACTCAGATTTGATGCCCAACTAGTAAATTCAACATCCCTGAGAAGGACTGCAAAATCTGCAGCCAGCAGGCAGGGAACCATAGGCTAATTTAAGTTGGAAAGGACTTATGAAGGTCATCTTGTCCAAAACCCTGCCTAAAGCAGGTCAAATTAAATCAGATCCTCGCTAGTAAAAAGTTCTAACCTTTAAATCAGGAAGCTTGAAGCAAAGCACTTATTGGGAATGGTCCCAAGAACATTTCCCTGGTCTCAACTGCAGAACCATGCCCAAGCATTGTTTGGAGGAACATGAATCGGTACAGATAGATCAAAATGCTGTATGGATGCTTTTCAAGTGTTAAGCCATACAAACGATAGTGTCCCAGCATGTGGGAAAGTTACAGCACAGTGTTTAATACGGTAGTATAAGCATAACCTCATCATGCTCCCTTTTGGACAAACGTGCTGTTTTGTGTGGCCCAGCAAATAAACAGTCATTTTACTTGCTTATTGGAAATGCTGGAGTGTGGGTTGGAAATTAAATACAAACCTTAAATATATTTCAGATTTCACTGAGAAGCAGAGTGCAGTCAGACTGCTCAGTGCTTTATGGTCTGTCCATAAAAAACCTGAATGGTTCATGGTCATTTCTAGTCAAGTACTTACCAAAATAAAAACACAATGCAAAGGTAGACTTAGGTTATGGGTGGGGTGGATAATCCTCTATCAAGGGAGGAGGGTAGGGGGGTGTGTTTGAAAAAAAGACAAAACAAAACAAAAAAAACAACATTCTGGTTATTCTCAAAGTCTCTTCATCTTAAACATCCTATCCTCTGAAAGCAGTGAGCCTGAACCTATATTCCACTGATCACAGGCACAATGCCTGTTCACTACACAATCTCATTGAAGTACCTTGAACTACCAACTGACTATGTAGAGATTTGCAGAATTAGACTCAAACTCATCAAAACCACCCAATTTCCTATTTCTGTCCTGAATTTACACTGAAGTGTGAAGCTGAGTTCAAAAAATACTGTATGCCCTAGAGCTCACCTGCTAAACACAGAATTCTTGTAATTTAAGAAGAAAATCTGAGGTACTCAGGGGTTAAAAAAAAAAAAATAAACTTGGATTTTCTGCTTTTCTTCAAAAAACAAATCAAGATGATTCTACTAGCATTTTAACTCTCCCTGCATAAATAAAAACTGATACAATAATGATCACACAGAAAAAAAAACAGAAACATTTGCATCAAATAAGCAAATACAAAATAGTGTGTCCTAGAGTGTTGAATGAATTTGAACGAGTGTTGCCATTTTGACTGAATTTGTTATTAAGAATTCGTAATTTTAGACCTCAGGAATTCTACCTCCTGAAAATGAACTATTCTGAGAAGAGTGGGGAGATCAGGAAGGGGGGAAACACCATCACTCCCATCCCTTTTTTCATGAGAATATTTAAAATCCCTAACAGAGTTAAAACAGCCTGTTTAAGAAAAAAAAAAAAAACAAAAAAACAAACCCCAAAACATTTATGTAAAAGTAAAGAAGAATTTTCTATTCCTAATTCTGCACTGAATAAGTAGAGTTGACTTATGTAGCTAATATTAAATTTAGAAATTAAATACATGTCCACACTGTATGCAGCCTAGCTGGAATTCACTAGATTAAACATACTAATTAATTTGGTCATGGTGTGTTTTGTATTATAATTCAGCATTTATTTATGAGGCACACATACTCAGTTTACTGAATTTAATGGCTGCACTGTCCTTAAACATATCATTAGAAGTGCTAACATTTCGTATTCATTAACCCTGTATCATTCCACAATTAACATAAAATTATCAAAAGAATAAGTGGCCATGCATTTTCAAGCCACTTAACACATTTCTAAATGTAATTGTAACTATTTCATGCTAAGTAAGAGTTGATATTCCATTTTCACTCTAAAATATTCTTCACCCAAGAGAGAAAATAAATCCCCAGCTTTTCTGACCACTTACTACTTCTAAGTTTCCTGTAGAGCACAGTCATTCATAAATGTATTTCTGGGTTATCAAACATTTAGATAGATTGCTACCTCTTATTGACTGCAAGAAATACATGAAAGATGAAAACAGGCCACAAACATGAATATTTCATTACAAGGTGGGTCTTTTTTCATGGTCTAATAATACTCAAATGACTGAAAAACTTTCTGAAAGGTGACATGCATATCTGCCTTCCAGTGTACTGGCCTCTGCTGAAATCACACACTTCTGCAATTATCAGACAAACCAGGGAGGGAAGGGAGAGGAGGGGGAGCAATCCTCCTATAATTTTATACTGTAGTGCTCACAAGGCAAACTTTATACTGTAGTGCTTACCAAGTCAAACTGTACTGAATGGTCAATGCACACATGCCCACACACATATATATATATTTTTAAATCTGCCATGATTTTTTTCATTCCTCTGCCAGGAATTTATAACAAAATCAAATTATTACTTTTGAATATTAGACAATTAAAAATGGTGTGTGTATTACCACTGCAAGCAGAAAAACAATCTACGAAAAAGAATCCCTCCTACTGCCTATACAATCTCACTCATACAATCATCTCTTAAATCAGGCATCAAACAAAAGTAAGAAACCACAATGCTAAAGGGCTCTCTGTTGCCTAAAGTGTTAATTTTCTACCTAGTTACAGATGAAGGGAAATCAAATTTAAACGCCTACCAGTCTGACTTACCAAAACGCAAGCTAGGACTCCCCAGCAGTCCTGACTATGTTTATTTGTTTGGTCTAAGCTCAAACAATCATTTATGGAGACCCAATATTTCTCAAGTTCCAACATTACTTTAAAAATTTAACTTTTATGCCTTCCAAAATGGGAATAACTGTGAACAAAGGGCAGAATAGCAACTGCTGCCTGAATGTTAAGACTTCCAATGACTTTGCTGCTAAACCAATACATAAACACAACTCGTAATCAAAATTTCAACCAGCTGATTTGTTGGAATATCAATCTTTCCTCATTTCCAGTTGCATAGGTTTGGACAATGCCACTCAACCTTTTGACATCAAAATCAAGAATATTTTTCAAGGGGAGCAGGGAGACATCAAGTACTTAATACACTCAGTAAAATGAACAAAAAATGTCTAAGAAAAATTGGTTTGATAACATGAATTATTTTCTGCTTTGCTAAGTTCACTAACAATGTTTTTGGGTTTTGTTTGGTTTTTTTTTGTTTGTTTTTTCTTTTAATAGAAAAATAGCATATGAGCCATGGTGCTTTTTAGGGACACCAAAGCCTATTCAAATTAGCAATGCATTTTATAACAGGGAAGACAAACTGTTCACAAAAAAAAAGAAGAGATTAAGTGAAATCTATATTGAAAATGTTTCCTGAACATAAGTTCTACACTTCACCATCTGCAAGTTAAATGACAATATCTTCACTGAGGTGAGTGGAACTATGCTGATTTGTGTTAACTGGGCATGTTCTAGCTCCACAAATGTTCATGCTCTGTCATGAAAACAAAACTACTTCACCTATCCAAGCTTTCTGAATGTATAGACCTTGAAAGGTGAAAGATGAAAAGATGAAAGAAAAAAAATATCAGAAGTAAAATTTGGCTTCAGATTTTTGTCAGACTACTGTGACACTACTACTTACTTTTACAAAGCTGCTCAGCACTCACTAGTTGCATAAGCATCACATCACTAGGAAAAGAGATTTTTACATAAACAAACAATTTGCTGTGGCATGTAACATTTTCTGTTTTTGTGTTAAAGGATATATTATTGCTCCTGCCATTAGATTACAAGCTTCTTGAGACAAGTGGTGGTCAGTTTATTTATGTAGCACTCTTAAGCATAAAGTTTCTGTAGGATTTCTTTAAAAAGGTCAGACAAGGAATTATAATGAGAATGGATGAGGCCTTTGAAGGACATGCAGTCTTTCATTTGCTAATCCAAAGTAACACTTATAAGCAATGATGATTTCTTCAACCACTACACAGTCACCCACTCCATGACCCTGACAAAGTGTATCAAGGACTTCTATCATTTAGGAAAATGTTGGGTTATAATAAATCATGTGCTGATTAGTTTCTATTCCCCTCTAAAAACTTCTACCATGTAGCTTTCTATTACAATTCCTGCCAAGAAAAAACTTTAAATCTGTAGTTCACCAATTTTACCACTGACAGTTTTAAGACACTAAAAATTGTCAGGGCTCAAATAAGTAAATAAGACACAAGTTACTTCGTATGTCGGTTTATCTGTTGTAAAAAATACTACTAGAAATTCAGCACAATGCTGGAAACTAACACTAACAGCACTATTGATTTCAATACAAGACATTCCAAATTCAACACCTACAGAGCTTTTATAATATTTGTTGCTTTTCTAAACATTTTCTCATGCTGTCACAGGAAAAAATCATGTTGTAGTACCTTAATATTTTTTGTAAATTGCTATTTTACACTTCAGTAATTCAAATACAAAAATACAAAGTAAAGGAATACAGATATTTCAACTGACATTATGGAAAGATATGCCCTTACTTTTAAAATAAATTCCTTGAAAGAGTTAACGAAGTTGGTAAACCTGTTCTGCACTAAAGAATTCTGCAATCATTCCAGTGTTTTGGCAGGGGAAAGAAATAAAAATAAAAATAATAATAAAAAATTAGTAAAAAAATAAAAAGAAACACAGAGACTCTTATTACATAATTATAATCCATAGCTAACATACATTAAGATTCTCATTTTAAATATTTAGATGCGTCTTAAAAAATAAAAGCCAGGAAAGTTAACCGCAATAATTTAACATTATCTTTTCTCATGTTGAAAATTAGTTTTGTTTCCTTTTATACATGCGGATTGCATTTGCATTCATGAAAGCCTAAAGTAAAACCAAAGTTGCTACGTTATAGTAATACACATTTAATACATGAAAAAAATAATTGAATACAAAGAGATAGTAGAGCCTCCAAGTTCAGTAGTACCTTGCAATCCAGATAATTTGCTGATTTGAGTGGATTTGCAGGGTACGTTAATCAGTACTGAATTTAGCACAGCACTTCCCAATTTCTAATTTACCCTTTTGCTTTCTGTATTTCTAGGCACTAATGTTTACAATTAACTTTTCTGCAGACACAAACACACACATCATGTATCAACAACCTCAATCTGTTACACAGACACAAGTTGCAAAATTTAAAATAATTAGGTCAGCGAGGCTTGAACCTGTATTCTGGATTGCAGTCTAAATTAGAAAAGCATATCCTCCCCTTCTCAAGACCCACAGCATATGTCAGCACAAAACAGTTCCATGTTTAAACTACTTTCCTAATGTGTCATTCAAGCATCACCTTTGCCTAAAAAGTACTTTACAACATAAGTATATACATTGTAGGATCAAAGTATGTACCATACGGACAGACCTCCATCTAAGAAGGTAATCAGAGGTACAGTTTATCTTGTATCCTCTGTTTTATTATATGTTTAAAGGACATTCCTTTTGCATTAGTTCAGAAGCAGCTATTTTGGTGACAATATTAAAAGTAACCTATACTGACAACATTTCCTCCACAGCACAAGACTGAGCTAAAGTGATGTGGAGCACTTATAGCCTGGTATTTGTAAGCATTTTGTAATTTTATTAGCTTCTGATCTGATATTTTTATGGAATACTTCAGCTGCAGCATTCTGTATACTGTTTACATACACACTTAAAACTAAAAGACTGATTTAATTAGTTCAATATGCAAACTTAAAAAAAGCTACCAAATGCAATTAGCATGTCTTGCAAGAAATACATAAATAACTACAGTTTAGATTGAAATCACTATCCTGATAGTAGACCCACACACATGACTATTCTTAGAACTGTATGTACTATTTTCAGAGGTTTCTTTTTGTTTGTTTGGGGTTTTTTATTTATATTTGGCCTTTTTAATTTATTTTTATGAAGAAATCGTTTTTTCCTAAACTTTAAATATTTACGCATCACACTCAGCAGTATCGTGTGACCATATACTGTTGGTTAAGCATGAAACAGTGGAGAAGCTGAGACCAGAGGTACACAGAGGGAATGTGCAAATATTACAGTAGATATCAGAACAAGCACTGTCCTTGCTGCTTTTAAGCGAGGAAAAAAAGACCAATTTAAAAAAGAATCAGCACATCTTTCATTACCTACACAGACAATAGGCAGTAGATATACAGCCTGTCATCTGAAACCAGCCTCATGAGTTTTGGTTCAAAACACTAAAGCTATTCTTCACAATGATCTAGCAGACATGCATTGATACAGTATGTAGTGATGCATAAAGACGCTATCTGTGCATTGTACCTATCACTGCAGACTGTGCATAAAGACCAATACCATAGCTTAAGGAGCACCATTCAATACAGGTGAAAGGGTTTGGGTTTTTTGTTTGGACTTGGGGGTTTTGGTTTTTGTCTGGGGTCTCTCCCCCCCCCAGAAAGTACACCACCATTTTTTTTCCTAACTATTCTGTCAAGCTTCAGTCAGGCCACAGAAAGGGCACCTGAGTCGCCTGACCCCGTACTCATATTCTTGGAAACCGTAACACCTGTTTTGAAACGAATCACCTCTGGAGATGGAGGAGGCTTGCTATCAATCACTAACAAGTTAACTCCACATAATAAGGCAGGTTTGGATGCAGACTGATACATTGTGAAATGCTGTATCTAAAATTGATTAGAACAGCACTCAAAATGAATGCAGCCCTCCAAACCACTTCTTCACTCAGAAACATTAATCTCAATTATAAGGAGAGCTTCATAATGGTAGTGCTTGGTATGAAAAAAGTCTGAAATAAATCAGGTTTTATAAGACATAGTAATTAATCAGTTTTAGAACTATGGAAAGGTTGTTAAAGTGGCACATTTTTACAACAGTACTCTTTAAAGCCTCTGTAACCTCCAAATGTTTAGGGGTTTGGTTTTAATTGCATAGCTGACAGTGTGGGTATCTACCCTAGCATTGCGTTTCTGATATATTTTACCACAAGATAGAACTCTTCACAATTACACTGCTATAAAGTTAAAGCATCTATCTTAAGATCACAAGATACACTTCAGCCTATGAAGAAGAATCGTGTGCAAGCATCCTGAAAGAACTTATTTAACCAGTTAGCCTGGGAAGAAAAAAATCATTTTGTCAGACCAAAGGCTTTATTATAACACATTAAAATTACTTCTGATCATTTTTTGTGCAGTTGATACTGCACATACTCGCAGGAGCTGAAGTCACATTATCACTATATCTGCTGAACCAGTAAGCCGAGAAAGTTTACACGTATTTATTTAATAGAACAGATTACATAGTAAAGCTATTCTTAAAGACCATAATATTATATACGCATTAATCTGATTAACCTTCTCTGACATGTAGTACCACAGTTCAAATCTGCCTCCAAATTTTACACAAACGCAACATACCTGTATAAGATTCTGAAAAGATACTTTACGATTTCTCTACAAGAATTTTATATTTTCTTTTGTACACTGCCAGAGAGCTGAGTTTCCCGTACCAGAAACCATTCAGTACAGCAAATGCAGTATCACTATAAAATGAAAGCATTTCTGACCTGAAGTCTTGGCGTAAGTCTTTGGTGTTTTCTTTAAAGTCTATGTAGCAAAATGCCCTTCGCAACAGCACCTGTTCCCCAAAGCCACTGAGCACTCTCAGTTTTTACTGGGCCTAATCCAGAACTGATGCAAGTCTGAGTTTTTGCATCAGTCTACATGGGCATCAGTCTGAGTAAGGCTCCCTGCCTTTAACTGGGGTAAAGGTAGCCAATATCTAACTGAGCTGAGCCTATATTCTGTTAATTGCTGGGGCTCAGAGATGACAAAAACATACTTGCAGGTTGATTATTATTCCATTTTCTGATATTTTATGGGGTTCATATTAAATAGCTGCTTGTTAAAAGCAGCTATTGTGGACTGATTTTTAACTTCAAATCTAGTTTCTATTACCAAATCCTTTTTTCCCCTTTTCCATTTGAACAGAGAATAATTACTCCTGGCTCAAAGAGATTCCACTGAAGTACCAGTCTTAACTTGCTAACTGGATTATGAATGTTATTCTGGATTTTTTTTCCCCTCCAATAAATATTAAACAAAAGAATCTCCTTGGCATGGTCAAGTATTTCTTCTACCAAACAATAACCTTAATCTCAGTGTTCACTTATGTAAACTCGTTTTACTTTTTAACCTGATGTATGCATCTAATACTTCAGAACTGCTGGCTTTTTTTCTCCTCCCCTAATATACCATACCATTGAAAATAACCCAGCAAGCTCATAACGACAAAGCTAGGAATTGTAAAATAATATTATTTCTCTCAACCTACTGTATTTTCCCCAAACTGAAATGATATCTTTTTCATATATATTCATACCCATATAGGGCCCATTCTTTCTAACTATTTTTCCATTACATCAAAGTACACTTTATGAAAATCTTTCCTTACGTACAATATTAAACCAATATTGTTGGTCCTAGATATGAACGCATTAATAATTCTGAGTAGTACTTGGCTTATTTTAGAAAGGAAGAGAAGCTGTATTTTTCAGCAGAGAGTGTCTTTAAGTGTATTACAGTTAACTCTTCTGTAAGACCATGGATGAGCAATGTTTATACTCTAATATGCTCTTTATTACACTGAATTTTAGGACATAAGCATCCACTGAATAGCACTGTAACTCTTCAGCGGAATGATGCAAAATACTTTGCCTGAAGAAGCGTATATAAAATGAAGCAGGTAATAGCCAAATAAAACTAAGCAAGCACCCAACTAAGAAGGCTTAATGTGAAGGACATGTGATATTTAGAAAGTACAAATATAAAACTGGTAAAAAGTTTTCGTACTTAAAAAGTATTTTAAATCTAAAAATGTAGTGAATCTAGAACTGCGGGATTTCTTACAGAAATAGCTCCTATTAAAACTTTTAATAGAGCTGTCTTTTGTATTTTACCTTGTCACGTTACTTCAACCAACTTCGCTACATAAAACTTCTAAGCCCAAGGAACAACGCACCTGCTTTCTACGCCACATGAAGGAAAGATCCACCAGACACCAGAGGCGCGGGTAACTTCACGAGGGAGGGCACCCCTTCCTCCCCTGGACCGCAGTGGCACACGGCGCCGCCTGGTTACCCCTGGCACCCGGTGCCCGGTAACGCGGTTCCACCACCGCCTACCGAATAAAGCGCTGCTGGCGCCGCTCTCCCTCAGAACGCGCGGCACCGCGCCCAGGGCGGGCGCGGGACCCCCGGCACCGCCCGCCGCAGCACGCGAGCCCGGGGCGCCGCCGGCGAAGTTCGGACCCCACCGCGAACTTCCCAGCGCGAACTCCCGCGCCGCCGCGCGCCAGACACAGCTGCGGAGGCCGCCGACCCGCGCGGGCGGCAGCGCGCACCCACCGTGGGGGGGGGAACGGGAAACCCGCGCGGCGCCCAAGGGCGAGCGGCCCCGCTCCCACCGACATCCCCCTGGCGTCGCCCAGGCCGCGCAGCGCAGCGCTGCTGACAGACCCAGACCTGCACGTTCACACCCCCCTCAAGTGTCCGCCCCACACCGCGGAGTTTCCAGACCAAGTTGCGTACTCGGACCCCCTCTGACTCCCCCGCGCGCGCCAGCCCTACCTGGCGCCGAGCTCCGGCAGCAGCCGCGCGGCCGGGGGCGCCCCGTGGCTCCCGCCTGACGAAGGTCCCGCCGACAACGGTACCAGCACGAAGCGGGGAGGTGGAGGAAACGTCAGGCCGCGGAAACCCTCCGCCGTCCTCCGCGCACCAGCCCCAGTCCGCTCTCTCGGTCGCACGCCCTCGGCCGCGAAAAAAGGCAGAGGCCTCGGCGCCTCGCAACCGGCCGCGAGTGCGCAGAGTGCCACTTACCGCGGGCGCGCTGCGAGCCTCGCCACCTCCGCGCCCCGGCAGCAGCGCGGGGGACAGCGGCGCACCGGCACTTTGTCAGGCCAGGCGGGCGGGAGCGGAGGGCGGGCGGGAGCCGGAGGAGGGGCGGGGGGAGGGCCACGAGTTGCTGCCCGCGCCCCCCGCCGCGGGGGCTTGCGCGCCCCGCGGAATTCACTTTCCCCGCCCCTTCCCCGCCGGGGCAGGCAGGGAGTTTGGCCGCGATTGCGGGAGGGGGGCGGAGGTACGCGCACAGCAAAGTGCCGGGCGGGGAGGAGCGCGGGGAGGAGCCGCCGCCGGTACCTACTTGCGCCGTAGCGCGGGGGGGCCGGCCGAGAGCTCTGTCGCTCCCCCAGGCCGGGACCCGCAGGGCTGCGGCGTCTTTTCCTCCGGCCAGCCCGCCTCCCCCGCTGGCGGCTCGCGTGGAGTGCTGTGGCGCGGGTCCCACGCTGTGCGCAATCAGCGCATCCGCGACGCCGGCGGTGATTTAGGGGTCATCCGCGAGCAGCACTTCAGGCTGATGAATGGCTCTTCGCGGCTTTCTGCCCTGATGAAGGTGTCTGCGTGCTCCTGATTGCAAACACTAATGAACTTATACGGCTTCATTACGCCTTCCCTCCTCCCGGCGGAGGCAGGAAGCTTCCCTCCGCCGTATTTTATTTTCCGCGGGGACCTATTTATTTATTTATTTATTTAATGACGGGAGGGGAAGAATTTGGGGAAATAACCCGCGGCTCCCTGCAGCGCAATGCCGCGGCCAGCCCGCCAATAGTGGCACTTCTCCCGCTCCCGGCAGCCTGGGCACAGCTGCGCAGGCAGCGGCCCGCCAGGCAGGTGGGGAAACCAGGGGTCCCCGGCCCGGCAGCCCGCCCCTCAACTGACACCCGCCGCCTCCAGCCCAGTCTGTCCCTGCACCCCGGCAACCTTCGGGAGCAGGCGCCGAGTGATCTGATTCCAGCTCAAAACATCTGCTTTTAATGCTGTTCCACTCTCCCGTACGAAGGCGCTTCTGCTTGTTTTTCTCCCTAACGCGTCAGCATCCTCTCCACTCAAAGCAGTAGCTGTAACTTTTCGCACGCTGAGATGTTCCCTACCTCTCGGTCTAGGACCGCTGTTTTCTTTTATTCCTTTATCCTTCCCTTTGAAACTCAAAGGCGTTTCACACACGAGATGCGCAACCCTGGGGGAAGTTCGATGGCTGAGCAGCTTCCAGCGTTGGCTGGCTACCCGCTGCAGTACTTTGATTTTCCAAACTTTATCTGCCGCATCTCCGACTCTGTAATAAAAGATGCGCCACCATGTTATCTTAAAAGCTCTTGAGGAAAATCCCCATGTTCCTCTGACCCGAAATGACTGGAAATGCCTCCTAAACATAGAAACGTTACTGCAGGTGCACTCAGACTCAAGTGCTTTACCCCCGTGTTTCCCACTACACTTGCCCTTCGCTGGGCTGGCCCTGAGGCAGGGCTCCTGGGCTTTTAAACGGGTTCAGCCGTACTGCGATCAGCTTTTCAGAATTACAGCAGCTACTGCTTGTGTACACACATAGACCGCCAGCATCACAAAGCACCGTTATGCAGCGAGTGTAATAATAAAACCCCACAAATGTTTCAAACATTTTTAAGTAGGCAGTCAATATGTAATTCACAATACTGAGCATACAGAAAACAAAACAGGTATTTTATAACGGAAGTAACTTGTCTTCATCCCCAGGAAAGATGTAATATTACTAAAGAGCTACCTTGGAATGCAGCTTTGGCAAAGTTCTTTGAAAGATACCAAAACGGAACCAATGGGATTGAAACGAACAATCTGCACTGACTTTGGGGGTAACTTTGAAGTGGTGGGATTTCGTTTGGAAAGGCAGGAGTCACGGAGACCTGTTCAGACAGGGATCTGTGCAAGTAAATGCCCTGATGATATAGGTTGGAATCATCATGACCTCGTATTTCAAATAAAATATCCTACAAAGGCTTTAGTCCTTATAAGAAAGCACTCGAAGCGTGCAAATGGGAATTGCACAAAATTCTTTGTTCAAAAACACATAGCTAGGCACACGGGAATAACCTCATCCCTGAACTTCCCCAAAGAGCTACAACTGTTGTTCCATAGTATACAGAATGGCATTTCTGCTAAACTAAAAGCAAATCTTACAGAGTCAGGGCTTTATATATGGGGGGTTTGGGTTTGTTGTTTTTTTTTTTGTTGTTGTTGTTGTTCTTGTGGTTTTGTTTTTTTTTTTTTTTGTGGGGGGTTTTGTTTGGTTTGGGTTTTTTTTTTTGTTTGTTTTTTGTTGTTGTTGTTGGTTGGTTGTTTTTTTTTGCTTACAGTCGTCCAACACAAAATTAAAAATTCTATTTGTAAATGCAAACCTATAAAGCAAAACCTATTTTTTTCACCAGTACTTCAGCCATTCGCATTATCTAATCTAAATCCATTCATCTAATGCTAACTTGAGCGTTTTAGTGCCTCCAAACGTAGGGAGTCAAGATGCTCCCCCATTATAAATGGAAAAAAAAAAAAAAACAACCTTCCTTGTGCAAAACCCACCGGATAAACAACAAACATCAACTGCTTATTAATACACATTTGAAGTGCAGAGGAACTTATTTTGGTGCTCTTAACTTGAACATATCCGAAGCAGTATTACTGGGCTTACCAAAGTTTAATTGAATTTCAGCCTTTAGAGTTCAAATTCATTTGAGAAGTGTGCAGTCACATTTGTGTTAGAGCTTTATAGGGAAGTCTTTTCCTGATCTCAACTCTTAAATGTGATTAAACTGTCTGAAATCACAGCCCAGCCCTTCCTTCTCTTTGGAATTGCCAATAAGCTTCCTATTTTAGCAGAGGAAGAACAAAAGGATATGCATTCCTTATCGACTTAGACTTTCTTTTTAAATGTGGCTATCAGTAAATCTTTTTGGACTCTAGGTGTTAGTGGAAGAAGAGAGCAGGACGTCCTCCGACCCAAGACGTGCCGGCTCCTGCACTAATCTGCCAGTAACACCAAAAGATGAGACAAATTCAAGACATCGTCGCTTTCTCTCCAAACTTCTTAAACTGCTCTCAATGTGTTCGGCCGTGCTTGAACGGGAGATCGGGCTTCGCCAGGCTCAGCAGCACTTTCTGCTCCTGGTGCTCCAGCTCTTAAGGATACAGGAGCGTTTGAAAAGAATCTCTGCGTTGTCAGATGTCCTCGATCTATAGCTCATGGAGGAAGAAATTGTTTCTAACCACCTATCTTCCTGCGGGGTAAGAGGCAAGGTGCGGTCACTGCAGCTAGGCAGGGGTTTCCTCTACGTGACGGAAAACAACTAGCAACCTTACCCTGCGTCTGGATGCTTCATCATCACAGTCCTAACTGGAAAATAAATAAATAAATAAACGCTCCTTTCGGCTCTCCCATCACTCTTGCTGGCCGACCCTAACATGGCAGCAACTTGTTCTCCCACGATCAGCTCTACGTCTCCCGCTCCTGTGCGAGCCTCGGGAAGGGACAGAGGTGGCAGCTGCTGAGCGGTGGCTTCGGCGGGGGAGTTTCCTCGTTTCCCTCCGCGGTACCCAGGCGGGGCGGGGCGGTAGCTGGGCGGTGGCTCAGCCCGCGCAGCACCCGCGCAGCACCCGCGCAGCGCCGAGGGCGAACAGCGGCGGGAGGGAAGGTGCCTGGAGTGGGTCGGGAGGTGACGAGCTGGCAGTGACCGCGCTCTGCCGCAGTCCCTGGCAATAACCGGCTCCCTCCCGCTTTGGGGACGGGGAAACTTTGGGGAGAACGGGGCGGCCTGCGCAGCTCCGCCGTCCGGATGGAGCCCCGAGGGCTCGGAATGCGCCGCGCAACCGACCTGGGAGGTGAAGGTCGGGAGGGCACCGGTAGCTGTTGTCCACACCACACCATCAGTGTGGATATTCCGAAGCAAAAGCTGCACTCTCCCGCCAGCTCCTACACCAGGGTGCCCCGCTACCAAAAGCAGGTCGAGAAAGGCTCTTTCCCCCAGTGCTGAATTGTGGTAAAATTGTAAAACAAATATTCTAATCTGATCACTGACAAAGCCATAAAATTAAATAGCTGTCTGAAAAGAGAAATATGTCTTAATTACCTTAATTAAAGCAAGATAGGGCCTTACACACATTCATTTTGAAGCCACTAAATGTACTGATTATCATACAAATCAACCTTTAAATGGGGGTCATGCTTTTCCACTACATTAGTTTGTGTTCCACTGCATAAAACAAAGCTATGTGGGAAGCTGACCTCTGGAGAAAATGATGCACTTCAGCAACACACAACTGCTGACCCTCTTCACTGGGTTCTTAGGAAAGAACCTGAAGGAGTTTGCATATGATTTGGCATACAAAAATGCCTTTCATATGGTATTAATAGTGCACTAGGAACTACTGCCTGAGCTAAACTTGCAGCCTTAACATCAAGCACATAATCATTTTAATCACCTTGTATTCATAAGTAGGAGCCATCACAAAACGCTGTTACTGCCAACAGTGTGAACTAGTACACAAGGCCATGAAAAAATTAAGATTTCTGTTTGCTGGTATAACACTTTCCCAGCAAACTACAACTGGAGTAACTATCCATATTTTCAATTAGCTGAAGGAATGCAGAATCCTTATAGCAATTGGAAGTCCACATACAGACCTTATATGCACATGCAGAGGTTTACCTAATAAAGTCACATTTATTCAGAATTTATGATTTTTTTTATAAGACGAAAGAGGCTTTTTAAAAATAAGCTTCATACTCATAATTAATATTATTTTTTCCTTTATAGCTTTCTGGTTGAAAGATTATGAAAATAAAATAGAAATTCCACTAATTAGCTGTTCAAATAAAGGAAATCTGTGAAAGAGGCTACTTGAAAAAAAAGTAAGCACACAGAATGAGGAAAAAAGGAAATCAAATGTGCTTTTCTGTTGTCTGTTTCTTTCCTTTTTCCTTCTCCCCTGCCATGTACTCCTCCTAGCAGAAGACATCCCTAATAAATGCCATTTGGAAAACACACCTCTCTAACTAAAAGCTCTAATGAGGGACGAGGATCTACTATTTAATTTTGATAACGAGGGTGGTATTTGCTCTGTCTGATGTGCCTTAACAGAAATTTTATTAGAATACTACTGGTTTAATTTTATTTTCTTTTTTTTAGGCTGTTGGTGGTAAAACATGTTGTATTCAAGATGACTGCTTTTATTCCTGGAAGACAAGAGTTCAGGCAGTAGAGCGGTAACAATCTGTGTTTGTTCCTGTCTGCTCAGAAGAACTGTTTCTAATTGATCTGGCATGGAATTTAGTTGGAAACGTGTATGTTGCAACCTAAGCACAGTGCCTGTATGCTTTGTAAAGTGATCACCATATGGGCCTTATTTGAAACATTTGAAGGTTTCAGCCATTAACCTGATTTAAACTGAGCTGTAAATTCAACTCTCTGAGCTGAAAAGCATATATGTGTGTGTATATATGAACACATGTGTAAATATGCATGAATCATAGATATACATACACACACATATATGCATAGACACATCTACATGCATGCACACTGATCATTGTTAGGTGTCATGCACATGTGTCAATTATTTGCATATTATTACTAATTAATAAAGGTACTATTATATTTTTACAAAATCTGTTGAGTTACAATAAATGTGAATCTAAAGAGGAAGCTGCTGGCATTACAGAGACATTTCCAACAGATGACATTTTAATATTTGTGGGTATACTTATTTTTTTTGTGGGAAAAATACACTTAGGTCTATACCCACATATCAGAACATTTCCTAGCCACTGCCCCAATCTCACAGAGATTTAATTAAGAAAGCTCAGATAAACTAACAGCAAAGCTTCTGAAGTTCCCCCACAGAAAACTTTTAGGAGATAATGGATAACTGTGTTTCTTTCAATTCCAGGGCCAATTATCAATTTTTAACCCTCAAAACTCTTATTAGCAATTTCTTGTTCTGAATGTAAAATGAATGGCTAGGCTTTGTCACAGGTAATAGTACTAAGTTATGAATGCTGATGGCCTTCTTGTACAGCCTTAAATTACATTGAAAAAGATACAGTTTCTTTAATTAAAAAAGCTACACTGAACTAATCCCTCTAGCTGAAAAAAGAAAAGTTTTAAGCAATCTCTTTCTGCTCTGGGAGAGAAAAGCAGACAATACCATAACAGATCAGAAACATAAGCTATAGTGTGCAGCCAGGAGCACAGCAGGGAACTGAATACTGCTCCGACTGTGTCATTTTTTAATCCCCCATCCCAGTTTTCCCCGTCTGACCTCATGCTGAGATGAAGTTATCACAGAAGACAGCTTTACTCTTACCAATGAATCCAACCCTGGATCTGTATTATCCTCAGCAGATCAAAACACCGCTTTCATCAAATAGCATTATCTGCATAAAAGGCATGCAATTGCCTGATAATTTCACCCAAACTATGCTATTCATTTAAAGGACAAGAAGAGAAATGTAATTCATTCCTTTTTTTCCCCCTGGAAAAGCTAACTTATACTTCACTCATGGGAACTTTTCTTTTTTTAACGCAAGATCTCAAGAAGAGGTCCATTAAAAGTTTCCCCCTGGTTTACAATTAATTGTTAGAGTACCCCTGTGCCGCTTGAGTGACATAAGTATAGCTATGCAGAAAACTGGCAGGGAAAATTCACAAAGCTTGCTGTAGCCATGATACTGATTCCATTAGCCTTGGTTCTGCTAACCCTAATAATCAAATCATATATGGCATAATTGTAGCAGCCTAAAAATAAATAGTAGCTGAAGATATTTACAGAAGAATTGGGTGATGTGATCTCTCCTAGAAATACAAATTTTAGGTCTAATCTTTTTGCTCTAGCACAGAAAAGCTGCACCACAAGGTCCTGAAATATCTTCACTAATGTATGTGTTTTTTTGCAACAAACATGCACATATATTAAAAACTCATGCTGGTGCCTTGTCTTCCAGAAAGGAAAGCACATGATGCTGTGGCTCATTGGTTTTATTGATACACATTACAAAACAGTAAGGTCATGACGGAGGTGGCCAGATTGCTCCAAATGAGTGCCATTACAACACCTATTGTATTTGGACTAGTCCACGTACTCTGCAGAAAATTATTAAACTATTCTTGGTATTCTTCTGCTTGTAAAGGGCTTATGCACATCTCATGTTTCTTCCAGTGAAAAAATATAAATAATTGTTTGTTAGTTTGTTTGTTTGTTTTATTGTTGTTAATACTTGTATGAGAGAGTAAAGATTATTTGATGTTTTCTAGGTCATTGAAAAGAGGTGTTCTTGTTTTCTGAATGGGAGTTTGGATGTTCAACACCAGAAGCAAGTGCTGATTTGTATCTGGCAAAGGGAATTCTTCCTTTCTTTTTCTAATACTACAAAGGCCTTGGGATGTCATGGGGCTGCAAATGCTAAATTAAGTACTTCTCCTGGCCTAAATATTGCCTACTTTATACAACACCCTGCCAGCTACTTTTCTTCAGGACCATTGGACAGGTACTGTTCTCTATTCAGAAGATAAAACTATTTTTTTCCAGCATGCCTTTGATACTTTTTAAAAAGGAGTACTTTGAAGCATCTCAGATGTTTGAAATCACAGGAGTTGCCTCAGAAGACCTGGATTAGTGAGCCTAACAGCAGCACATCACACATTTACCATGGGGCTACAACCTCCCTGTGTACATGCAGACACTATGGAACTTCATATTATAAAAAAATATTAGTTTAGACCACAACTTCCTTGGGTCTTTCCAGCCTCAATACAGAGCTCATTCCTGCCCTGAATTCACAAAGGTTTCAGATGTTCCAGTGTTTCTTTATAAAGTTAAAGTGTATAAAAATATATATATACACTTTCCCTGTCAAGTGTTATCTTATTTTTTAATGGAAACACTTTCCTTTCATACTCAATATGGCATCCTGACGAAGGAACGCTGTATCTGAAAGCTTGTGTCCCTTTTCTAAGTACATCATCTAATTAGACAAAATAACAATACAATCCTTGCTTCTCATATATTCTCAGAGCATCTTGCAGCAATATAAATTGTTTATTATTATTATTGAGGAACAATGTATGTAGGTCCTGTTGGATTTGGATCTGTGCTCCTAAATATTATTTCCTATTTGAACCCTATTTGTAGAGTTTATAGTGTGTTTCCATGGCAATGGAATATAACTTCTTAGTGATAAATTGTTTTAAATTTTTTGTGGTTCTTGTTGAAGTGAGTTATACTGCTAGGCATTCAAGCCAAGGTTCTTGTATGAAAGTAACAGTGTGAGCTGAAAATCCTAATTTCCCATATTGGTATGGTACTATGCTATATATGCTGGTATAATCATATGTGGAGGCCCACACACTATTAATGACTCAGCAGTCCTCTTTATGAAAAGCAGGGTAATCTGATGATGGAGGAACACAGGAAGAAGAGTGCTAGCTGAGGAAGCAACCTGTATGCTTCCCTTCCTCCAGACTTCAGGGATACTTCTTATATACTATTTTGTGAGCAAGGACACAGACAAAGAGCAGGCCAGCTCTACAACCACACCACTGGACAGGTATCAGGTATGAAGATGAGAGTGCAGTAATTCTGGTAGTTCACTGGGTAGAGATCTTTTTTTAATCCTTTCATCTGCTGCCAGACTGGTCATACTATGGCAACTATAATTAAGAGTTCTGTTAATATGTGGGCATGTTAACTGCAAAGCAACCTACAAGCATTACCTTTAAAAAAGTTAGTAAGAGGTATCATGAAGAAGGCCAATCCTCTTTAGGATTTCCATTAGGAAAAACCAAGGAAGGGACACAAAACCCCAAGCATTCAGATATACTGACAGCAATCGGAAAGTTTACCACAGATCCTAATATTGACGCCTTTGTATCAACTTTCCCAGACCAGAATTTGTTTTTTAACTAAACATTTATGCTATTTCAGGATACAAAAATTATCCTCATTCTGGATTTCCAAATCTTTTCTGCTTAACTGTGTTTATTTTTCTTACTTGAGAAAAGCTCATAACACATTAAAAATACAGATTTTAATTTTTTTTTAAACTGAAATAAATTGAATATTTAGAGTTCTTAAATCACTAGAAACTAAATATGGAAAACTCTAAATGTCTTCAGTGAAAATTATACACCAAAAGAATTGTCTTCCAGATAATTCTGCCCTCAAATAGCAGTTCTGAGCAGAATTGATTTCAGTCCCTGAGAGTGACCTAAATTTGGATTCTATAATATTCATCTCATATTCAGAACAATGTGACTTCCATATGCACATGCAGAAACATAGCAGCTTGAGAGGTACTCTGTACTCTTTTACACATCCCACCTCAACACTGGAGAACCACCAACAGTGGAGACAGTTTTGGCACTGATACAAATTTGGACTGCTGTAGTCCTACCATCATATGTTTTCAACCTTCTGTTTGTGTTCTCTTTCAGTTGTCTACTAACTACTGCATATATTAGTTAGGGTGATGTTGAAATACCCCTGGCTTCTAAATGTTCTTTCTGTCCTTTTTTCCGCCAGGAATTTAAATATAGAAAAATGAAGTAGAATGGAGACTCAAAACCAAAATAAAATCACTTTTGCTTTCATTATCTTATATTTTTTTTATTCTCAGTTACTACCATAGCAGTGCAACATTTGCATTGCTGATTTCACGCCAGCATAATTGCACACAGTATGTCTGATTTGACATTACATCTCTTGACTTACATTGGATCAAGACTAGATCCAAAATAGTGTATTCATCAAGGCTTTCAATAGAGGATGAATAATGTCAGGATTTTCTAAAAGCTAAACTTGTCATCAGACCCCTGAGTATTTAGGATATGTTGATGATATCATAGCAGGTCCCTGAAGGGGACACAGAAGGGTATAATCTTAGAAAACTCAATTCCCAGTTCAGCCCTAAAGACAGCTCTAACATTTGCTGACTCAGAGAAAAGCTGTCCCACTATTTTGGGAACAGGACTTGAAAAAATACAAAATGGAAAAGAAAATAGTTCTAACCAACTTAATTTTACACCATACTTCTTTTTGGAAGCTTTCTAAAGCACACAGCTATAGTTCCCCTCTCTTAAACATTCAGTATCTGAAGAAAACTGGTATATGCACATTGTAAAAATATAACTTTTCTGATTTTATACTAATGATAAAGAAATGGAAAATCATAAAGCAGCAGCAGCAGAAATCTATAGCACACGTACTGGACAAAACTAGAGCTCTGCATTTATATTTTTCCATTAAAAAATAAATAGTTCTCAAAATAATCTCAGAACAATAAACTTGTAATGTCTGTCAGAAGGAATTCTATCAAAGTAAAATAATAGATAAAAAACCCTATTGATTCAGTTTCATGTGGCTTATAACTTTCTCAAGTGTTTCTGCAAAGGCTGTATTTGTACAGCCTGCCACTTTGGGCATTTCAGGCACCATGGCAATAGCACTTCCTCTGGCAGCCTCTTCTCTATTACTGAACTTAAGCTACTTGTCTTCAGTTTAAGGATTCTACCATTGCCCTTTCTCATTCTGCCAGTCATCGCTTTCTTACTGTCAAGAGCTCAACACCCATGTCATCCTGGCATATGATGCCAGTCACAGTTGCCAACTCGTAAAGTTTGAGCTGTATCTCTCTGGCTTTATTTCCCCATGATGCCTCTCACACTTGGAAGAAATTCCTTGTGAAACCTGCAAAGCTAGCTATTGCACTTTTTTTCTAACAGCCTCTGAGAGATTCTCTTTCCCATGATACCTTCAAAAAGCTTGGCCGGTATTTGCAATTGTGCTGACCAATACTCCCCCTGCTTCTGTGCGCTGCCATTAGCTGCACTGCCTTGTTGCTTTTGTTTTATGCTTAGACAGTAAAGTTCTCTGGAAGCAGGAAAAGTCTTTTTCCATTTATGCTACATCTAATGCAGCGTGTCTGAGAGCTCTCACAGTCTGAGTGCTTGCTGAAGCCATGGCAATACAAATAAGTAACAGCATTGGCACTAATCAAATTCACACACCACTTCCTTTGGTAATTTGATAATAGGTTCTGTGTCTATGCTGATAATATTCCTCATTTTTCTGTTTTCTATATGTGTAAGTATTACTGTGGCTTAAAGAGGTGCATCTGCATGTTTTAATGCGTATCAGGGTATTTTAACACATACACTTATTACATATTAAAATGAGAAATTATGTGTAAGGTTGCTCTATCAGCGAATCAAAAATCAGCCAATGCCATCAATAATCAAGGCTGTGCAACTGTAATTCAGTATCTTGCTTTTAGATATAAGGATAATCTGTTTAACGATCAGATACTTAGCTTTTGTAGAGACCAGTCTTATTTAGAGGAAACATAGTCAATCACTATGCACTTTTATCTCCTGAAATCAATAGATTTTGCCTGATCTTTCTTAGTGCATGTCACTAGAACAATGACCTGAATAAAAACATTATCAGTTCTGTTGCTGGCAGTTCTGTGGTAGTGTGGACATGATATTTTCATATTTTTCATTGGAAATAAACCTATTGGAGCCCAGATTTAACACCTGAGAACTGACTAGTCTAAAAATTTTGGGTGCCTAATCTGGAACACGCAAATTGGCTAAAGACAGACAGCAGTGTGCCACATAGCAATGTAGATGTTTCTAGAGGATACTTAGCCCAGCAGAGCCAACTGTGAGCATTTGGGCTTGACAGACTTGCCCAGAAACATATTAAAAATTTTAGCAGAGGCAAATTCATTGCTTGGCTCTTCAGATGACATGTAATGTTCCCTAACCACAAAATCACCTTTTGGCTTGCAATCCATCGCACACATAGTCATATTTTTCAATGAAAAAAGCAAGCATTCTAAGGAAAGCTCATTCAGCACAAACTGGTAATTCATTTCTACAGGAGGCGACCCTGTGCATGAAGTGATCATTTCATTAAACCATGTAACACCTCCACAGAAATAGTATTTCACAGGCATCCCACATTTTGCTATTTTCTTGCTTGTAGATTAGTTTTGCCAACTTCAATATTAATTTACTTTCTTCTTACAGCTTCTGAGAAAAAAAAACCATGAAAATAAACACACACACACACACACCCTACCCCCACCTCCCCATATTCTATGGATAAACATTATCTTTCACAGTAAGTGCTCATATATTTTACCTTTTGGTTGACAAATCTTTATCAACTAATAAATGTGTATCACTGGTAGGTAGTTTCTCTGTAGACTAAGTGAAAGGAAAATCTCTCCTCTTTCCATTCAGTTTCAGCTATCAGTTTCTTCTAATCAAAAAGATATTAAATAGTGGTTGTTTTTTTTTTCCCTAGGTCAACATTTTGAAAATGAAATACTCAATTTTTTTGAATATGTTATAATAGTAATAAAATAAATTATACCAAATTTCAGTTTGAAAAAATGATCAGTGAAAAAAAAACCCAAGTTGAAAGCAAAATGTTAAACAAAGTTAAGTAACTGGAAATGAAGAAAGACTTTTAATTGTTGACTTGAAAAAAAAAAAAAGCATTAGCAAACTGATTCCAACTCTCTCTCCCTGGTCACTTTAAACCTCTCCATTATTCTGTTCCTGTTCTACTTGGAACAGTCCTCTCCTCTTTATTTTTTCTGTTGGGACATCAGACTAAATCATTGATCACTCAGCCAGCTTCTCTGGGGACATTCACTAGCTCTCCCCACATACACCCCTCTCCAGTTCACATACATCAGATTCAAATCCACCTTCTTTAAGCTCTGGACTTTTTTTTTTTTCCTACAGTTTTGACCACCTCACATTCCTCTCAATGCTTTCTCCTAGTAGCAATACTTCCTCTTCAGTTTTACACTTTAATTGACCACAGGAGATGCGTGTGCATTGGCTTGCTAAACTATGACTGTGCTGGCACTAGCAGATAGACTACAGTGGGAAAAGAAAATTCTTTTTATTTTAAATTCCACTGCTCATCATCAAGTGCTCTTTCATAAACCAGACAGAATGGCTGGCATGAAATTCCTGCAATTTTTAAGTAGGAAATATTTAGTTCAGACAGTATCTTCAGAAACCTCACCTTCCAAAGAGGATGTTTCCTTCCCAAAAGGGGGCATTTTCCTGAGCTTAGCTCCACTCTTCACTGCTACTAGTGGTCGGCCTGTGATGTTTGCATTAAAAAATATTTCTACATTGTACCAGTACCATGGAAGTGATTTAACTTAAATCTTGGCTCATCGAGTAGCCCTTGTGGCATCATTGTAAGCCATTTAATTCAGAATAACCAGAAAATGAGGGCAAGATTTTTTAGGACCATTTCAACCTTCATTTAACTACACAGAAGTGACACAATTTTTCTCTTCTGCACTTACCCTGAAGGCTGCAAAAATGGAGGAGCTTGTACTCTCTAGTAGAGAGTAGGTTTAATTTCTAAATTTAAAATTTCAATGAAAGGAAGAGAAACATTTTTAGGGAAAAAGTAAAAGTTTTTTAACAGTAGTTGTTTTTAAAACTTCTTTTTAAGCTATTGTCTCATTCAGCTGTGCCAAGCATTTAGTACTGACCTGATAGATGTGAGACTGCTTAGTTTGCCTAATAAAATCTTGTACTTCTTCTAGAATAAGACTTGTAACTTAGTTCACCAAATGATAAAATAAATTACTCTTTTGAAGCCTGATGTAATTGTGGAATTATGAACTCTCACCACTTTGATAAAAACTTTCAGGAGAATATACTGCATGCTCAGATGGCTGGCAGGTGCAATACTCCCAGCCCTGTTTCTACAACTGGTAAAAATTAGAAAATAGAAGAATACATTTTCTGTATGATTGAGAAAGTGTCTGGAGGAAGACCTGAATGAACAGGAGGGAAAACAGGAAAAGTGTTTACAAGCCCATAACCCATAATGAGCATATCTAACCAATTGTTCAAAATCCTAGCAGTTGATTGTAGAAAATATGTATCATTGACCTCCTCCTATATCCTATTACATTTTATTCTGTTGATTCTCCTGCCTAATTTGTTTCAAATATAGGAAATAGTCTGAAATGGCCAGATTCTTGCTTTGCTATTACAGTTCCAGCCCTGCGCTTGCACAAGAAGAGAAATGGGAGGTTTGCGATTGCATTAAGGGGCTTCTTTGGACTAGCTGTGGTAACTTGAGATGCTGAGAACTTGTCATACCAATCTATGCACAAGTAATTGATGAGATTAGAGGAAGCATTCCTTGTCATAACCAACACTCAGGCTAATTTTCACACTATAAAATTGTGCCTCTCCCCACTTATGGCCGAATTTCCACATTATACATGGTATAGCTTATAGTAAACCAAATAGATACCAGGATAAAAAAGCAAGGATCTGGATAATATTTAATGTTTGTTAAAACAACAACAACAACAACAACAAAAACCCACAAAACCCAACCTAACCAAAAAAACCCCAAAACATTTAGAATAAATTGAAAACCCCAAACCAACAAACCAAACAGATTAAGAGAAGAATAATGTAAGTTATTTAAGAATTTCAGACACTTCTGTTAGAATAAAATACCCTGGCTATACTGATTTCACTTTGTACTAGTTACTAATATGGGCCCAGTTCACTACCAGCAGTTTTAAAAAACACTTAATAACACTCTACCAAAAAGTTAAGCAGTGGAAAGAGTCAGTTTTAAACTTACCTTGCATTACCATTAAAAGTTTTTCCTACATAAAACATTTTTTGCTAAGTTAATGGGCAGGGATTAGTCACCTTTCTTTGTTGCTGCTGTATAAAAATGTCATTTTCAGCTCAATGCCTTTCCATCAATGCTTTAATAACTCGTGTGTGTGTATTTTTATAGTATACATTACCATTTTATAATGAAATGCTAAATATTTTACTTGTATTTGTATTTTACTTTGATTTGTACCGAATACAGAGCATTTGCAGTATTTCTATTTACTAGAATATTTATTAAAATGAATATTTAAAATCACCCATTGCTTAAAAAGAGTATTGCTATTTTTTATACTAATTGTCTTCCTTTCAGTAATGTGACCAATATTTACTCTGTTGTAGTATAGTGTCACGGATAGTGCAAGACTTTACACCACCTTTTATTTTGTAAATTAAGGGCAGGTTCCACCACTTTTTGTTGGTGGTGCACTACCATCAGTTAGTGAAATTTTCCCATACAGAATAACCACTTTGAGAGTATCTTCTCAACAACTCTTTTCTTGCTTTCTTTTCTCCAGCACATTCTACGACATCTATTCTTACCTGGATTGCTCATATTGTACCTACTGCCCAGTAACAGAGCAGAAAAGGGAAAAAAGATTTGGACAAGGAAGCCATACTCAATCACTTCTGTTGACGTGTGAATTTTTTAAAATACCTTTTAACTGGCATTATATTATTTTACTTCAGCATAGGAGGCTTGCTTCTATGCTCTCTTACGGCTAAAATATAGAAAGTGTGCCTCCTTGGCTCCTTTCACTGCCATAACTACGATCAGCCTGCAAGCTTTCAACACTTAGAAGCTTAAAAGGCTACAAACATACAAATATGTATCACAAATGCCTTTGGTATTAATAATACTCAAGATTTTCTTAGCATTTCCCCCATCTGATTATTCAATGAACATGTCATTATATATAGTATTTTTTTACTCTTTGAATTTCTTACAATTTGGCTAATGAAAGCTAATAAAGCATTATCCTTGTATAATCATTCTAGTAGATTAAGATTTCATCAATAAAATATGTGATTAAGAACAACTGGTTTTACTAGTCCAAAAAAAGAAGGGGAGTATTTTTGATTTTGCCTTACATTAGCATTTTGTGTGAAATGCATTCCTAATAACACTATCAACATACATTTGGCCTGATTTACATTTATTTTTTAAATCCTGCATAAAATAAATCTTCACATTAAAAATGATAAAATTTATTATGAGATTTTCCTTAGACAATAGGTGCTTACATTTTGTACCAATTTGCTATTTCTTCTCACTGCCAGCATCTGCTCCCCATACTGGTATTTCCCACAGAAAAAACTAATTAATGTCCAGTGTCGTTTCAGTTACCATATTGTATGGCTACTTAATCATGTTCCAGGCCAGAGATTCTGTGTAATTTCTCCTCTCCCACCCCTTCCACGGTAGTTAACTCTGATAAAATTCTCATTTTGTATTGAAAATTGAAAAGAGGACTGAAGAAATAGTAGCCTAAATCCATGTATACTTTCTTCTCCAGTACTCTCACTTATAGCATAGGTTCTTATACAACACTCATCACTAAATTATCTAATCCAATTCTGTCAAAGTGCTGCCAGGTTTTTATTTTATTTTAAAATATTATAAATTTAGTTGACCAAATCCAATCACAAATTCATCAAAGTATTATTCCTGAAGGCAAAAGTCTATGTAATAGCATAGATGCATTTTTGAAAATGTATTTGTATTTCATAAGACAAGCAGAGGGAATATTTTAAAATCAGATGCCCCAAAATCAAGAGAAACTGTTCATTCACATCTATGATTTAAAGAGAAATCCCACCACCTGGCTTCAAAGACAAAAGACTTTGCAGTAGCAAAGGTAGGTGTTTGGGTAATTGTGGTCCAGGTTATAGAGGTTCTAGAGACTATATTATAGAAAAGTAAGGGTATGTGACACGCCATTTGAGTGCTATGAAGAAAACTACATCGACTTAATGTGGTGAAAACTGGTAACAAGCCTTTCCTTTGACATTAGTTATAAAATATCCTTCAGGGAAGTTCCACAGTTAATATATTTTTACAATTCAACCTGAAGTCATAAAGATGTGTTTTCTGAAATTTTCATATCCAGATAAAACCTTTGCTATTTTTTTTTTTTTTTACCCCTAGGTCCTGTATACTGCTGTTATAGGCTGTGCTTTGATAAGTTGCTGACCATGAGATACTAAACACTACTGTTGATTCCCGATGAACCTCAAACCACTTCCCAACTGTTAGAAGCTGACAAGCAACTAAAATGACCAGTGCAATTTGTGTTAAAAAACTACTTTTTACATGTACTAGGCTGCTAATATCTATTAAGGCAAACTGTAGGTTGTCTTAGAAACAAATTATTTCTCCATAAAACAATTCATCATCATATCCACTTTTTTAAATATCAAGATTTTTAATATATGAATTCTGAAATGATACTTATGTTTTTCCTAATGCTTGTACCTTAATTTGAAAGTCACCAGGTGGTGACAGATATTGAGAATCAAGTTCCTCAGTCAGAAAACCCCTCATCAGGACTGGGAAGAGAGATGGTGGTTTTGTTCAGAAAGCTTGGGACCTTTGTATCTCAGAACAGGTCATTTTCCTACACTGGCAGAGCTGAGGGATTTTCTGCATATCCTGACTCTCAAAAGTTCATTTCCATTACCACAAAAAATATTTTCATACTGAAGTTATCTAACTTCCACTCATCAAATGAAAAAGAAATGAGCAATGCACCCCAGTACTGTTAGCCACTTACAAAGGGATGAGATGTTTTCTATGACTGCTGCCTCTTTAACAGCCATAGAAGTTGTTCACATGACTAGATTAAAGCAGATGTGTAGCTAGTAGATATATGTAGCAAAGGACATAAAATTAGAGACACCCCCCTAAATAACTGGCCTGACATAATACAGCAAATTCATGACAGAACCAGAAACTGGACTTGCTGCTCCCTACCAACCACATTTTAACTGTACATCCTAATATTCAAAGGGCAAAATCAAAATATCTTAATTTTCAGTAAAGTGGTGACTGCCCGTTGTGGAGGAAGTATAAAATCAAAGATGGCCATAGTTCTTATCGACTAGAATATATTAATTAATATATTCCATGTACATTTATGGAGTTACTCTTAGTTATTTTTATAATCTACAAACTAAAAAAACCCAGCCTACTAAGCTATGATTTTTTTCAGGATAATGACTGAATGTTTTGCACTCAAACTCACACGAATATGTTACTAACTTGGGGCTACTAGACACATTTTACCAAATTCTACTGTTAATTTCTATGGGGGATCAGTGGAACAATTTTTGGAGGTCTGCTCTGCCATTTCAGCAGAGGGTAGAATGCAAAGCTCAGTTCTGCTGGCTCAGGCAGGAATATGCTTATTGCTGCTTGTTTTATGGATGTGGCAGCAACCTGCAGATCCCCCTAGGATGATGTCCTACAGGAATATGAAAGATTTCAGAAGTCTGTGACTTCAACTCAATCAAAGCAGTATTTATATGAAGTCTGGATTTGAAACAAAGTTCTGTGAATGTAACAGCCCTATATTAACAGCTATATATTAAATTAAATATATTAAATTAAATATATATAACTATATATTATAGACAATCAAACAAAATATCAGAAATAGATATAAAGCCGCTCTTCAGGCTGCAAGTGACTTGGTTAACAAATAAACAGAAATAATACCTGGTTAACAAATAAATAGAAAAGAACAGAAATAATTTTGGGGGTGGTTTTTTTTGTTGTTTTGTTGTTGTTTTTTTTTCCTATCAGTTTGCTTATTCTTTAAGTTTTGCACCATGATACAAGTATAAAAAAGTAAAATGAATCGATTAATAATGTGGCTCTCTGTAGAAGAATGTATATATGAAAGAATACATTATTATGTGATACTGCTGCACTAAACTGAATTTAACTTGCAAGTCTGTGGAAATGCACAAAAAGCCATCTTGCCCATTTCCCAAAGATTTAGCAGGCAGTGTGCTGCAGTAAGATGTCCTGTTATGCAAATTTTATTGCTTTACAAAATATTCTGTAAGATATTTTTGCAAGTATGAAGTATTATGAACAATTAAAACTAAACTACATTTCTCAAATAAACAAACTACATTTGTCAAACCAACCCCTCCGCCCCCTATATTTTGTGAGACACTATCCTTGTATTGCATGTGTTTCCATATCCACAAACGTAATGATTTCTGGCTGCTCTTCCAGTTATTAGTGAGAAATAGTGAAGTTGAATGGCATAATTCTTTACATCTCTGACACTTCTCATGTCATAGTTACTGCTAAACCATGACATGCCTACTTAAACTATAACTATTTAGACAGAGCTAATTTTTAAGTTTCTTTATAGTTGGATTTATAGTAAGCTATCTCCTTCATCAAAAGATGTACACATATAGAAGTATATATATAATTATTCTTGGAAAGTTGATGCAGTATTTCTCCCCAAATTTCTACAACTAGGCCATGAAAGTAATAATGTCCCCCAGTATAATAAAAAAGGTCTTGGAATATAGGTCAAACAAATAAATTTAACACTAATTTTCTTCATTATTTAGGAGGAAAAAAAATGTTGGTATTACTGTTGTGTTTTTTAGAGTGGCCTTTATGTTTTATTTAGAATGTTAATGGAGTGTATCTGCAATTCAGATAATTTATCCTTAAATCACAGTTCTCCAGAATAATGCACTGTGAGCACTGTAATACACAGGCAAGTCCTCTTAAAGAACATGCATCAATTCTCTTCCCTTATGAAGCACACTGCAAATGCCCTCTAACAGGGCACAGCAGCATTACATAAATCATCTTATATGAAAAATTAACATGACATCAAATATTTATAAATATTAATGTGTATGTTAATATAACCAAAGCTGCAACAAACAATCATAACCTTGCCAAGTTTCTTAGGACAGGCGCCGCTGATAATGATATCCATTATCTCTGGAGGAATGCACAATTATGAAAGTATACATGGGATGCTATATTGTTATCTGCTTTTAAGTTCATCCATTAAACACTCCACCTCACATTGGATGTTAACCCTCCTCTCAGCTTTTTGTCAGGTACTATTATTCTGTGTATTTACACATCCATGTGAATGAAAAATGAACAACTCTTAAACGTATACAATTTCCCTACTTCATTAACACACATATTTAATTTCATAACACACATTCCTTTGCTTTGTGGCAATTATACCTTATGTCTAATATCTACCTAGCTACTTAGCTGTCTCTCTGTCCTGGTTTCAGTATTAAACCACGACATCATCCATCCTTCTATCTTGTACATAGGATAGCTCACATAGGAATTTGTGAACTTCTTTGTTTTTTTTTCTTTACACACGCTGCATTTATGCTGGTATGATTAAGCCTGTGTCAGTATTTGCAGTAGGAACTTTATTTTTTGTTGCTTTATAATTATTCTATAAAAATTAATTTCATGCCTAAATATAAAATACAATATAATGCATTTCATCATGATCAAATTTGATCAATCGCTATGAATTTCAAGCATTTTTTGTTATCATAACATTTCTGACATTGTAGTGATGAGGAATAAAATGTTGAGTCAACGCTACGAAAGTAACTGTTTCTCAGACAGACGTGACTAGAGGCTTTACAACTGAGCTTAGCACATATGCAAAAGAGATTATGTCCTAGGAAACTTCCTTAAAAATTTAAGATGCGCACTCAAGGCTAAGTGATGCTGATTACCAGTTACAATGAAGTCTTCACCTGAGCTGAATAATGAGTTGTGCTTCTTTTGTAATACACAGATCCAAATACATACAAAGACTTCCTCCCATTACTTATTTTTCAAAAAAGATCATCATAAATACAGGTTCAGTAAAAACAGTTGCTGAAATACTGTATACTGTCAACACCTCTTATCACTGAAGACAAAATCAAAATTAGCAGCTTCATGTAGTAACATTCTCTTCCTTATGATTATTACCAGCACTTAGTGTTATGTCTGAGTATAGTGAAGCCCATTTCAGAAGTTGTTTGAGAAAATAAGCCTTAAACCCTGGTCTTAGCAGCTAGAATATTTCTACCTTTATTTCTCTGAGGAGCAAACCAGAATGCAGAGTAGGTAAAAGGCTCAACCAAACAAGGGAAAAAACCCCAAAACAACAAAGTGCATAGCCCAGCCAGGTAGCACCTGGAAGAACGAACTGCAGTGAAACTGTTCAGCCTGCTCTAGCAATACCCCACCTCCTTGCAGCACACCTACTTTAAAAGGCGCATCTAAGAAACTTACATGATGTGTGCAGGAAGGCTAAATATCAGCCTAATGATTCTGCTTAGTTTTAGGACTAAGGAGGTAAGGGATGCCATCCAGAGGGACCTTGACACCCTTGACAGGTGGGCCAATGCCAGCCTCATGAAGTTCAACAATGCAAAGTGCAAGGTCCTACAACTTTGTCA